>NC_136063.1:1500613712-1501958712 GCF_964261635.1 Lissotriton helveticus | reverse complement strand
AGGCCGTTTCAACGAAAACTTTAACCACGCATGCATTACAACGCATGCGTGGTTACAACGACAGCCTTTACCACGCATACTTTTACTACGAGGCCTTGAAGATTCTACAAGAGTCACAGGGGCCCCCGACTCCCGCAGAGTTCCGGTGGGGAGCTTCTGCCATGATTGCTCGCAGAATGGCCACGACGTAGCCACGGGGTGCTCTCATGCTAACGCCAGCTTCAGTCTGAAACTTCCAGAAACACTGTAGACTACCAATTCAATCACGTCGTTGGGGCTCCACCGGAACTATCGCGTTGTTGCATAATGCGTCATATGACACGCCGCGTTAGCGCACCCGGAAGTGCTCCGGTGCGCGAGGCGCGAAGCGCAGCTTCCCGGAAGCAATCCGCGGAGCGCGTAACGTAAGCATGACAGGTCATGTGACTTGTTAATAAAGCTTTTCATTGGTTTAGAAATATTTTTATGAGCATATTTGACTATTTTATTAAAGTTTTCAAACAAATGGAGGATCCCCTAATGACGAATGTCAGGGAGGGGAAGCTAAAGTTAACAAAAAGGAGTCCCTATACTTCGAAGCAGCTTTAGATTGCTGAAGGAAATAATCCAAAAAGGGGTTTTCTTACAGAGAGTTAGATACGGGGCAAACACAGCAGAGAGCCAATCGAAGTAAGCATTAAACAATAAAATGTAATGGAATGATAAGTATCAACAGAGAGATAAAAATCAATTCAAAATTTATTTGGACCTCCCAAATGGGTTACAATCTTAAAAAATTAAAAACAACTAAGACAACCTTTACGTAAAAGGATTGCAATTACAAATTAAAATAAACAAATGCAATAAGCAGAACAAGTCGACGCGGCGTTTCGGTGGCTTTCAATCTTTGCACCTTCATCAGGACAAACATATAATTTTCACAGAATCTATAAGTCAAACAACAAGAATTTAGTGCCATGTCATCTATTACACTCAAAACAATACAGTTGGCTTACTCTCTTTTACTTATTCAACAATATTACACCCCCTTCACACTCTTTTTTTCTTTTTTGTTAAGGTATCTTGATGTTACCTAGACTGTTTTCTCCAACCCCACTCTTTCTTTTCATAAAGAAAGTTGCATCCTATAACTATTGGTTATAAACAATCTGGTACCTGCAATGTAATCCCAGATAAAAAATGTAAATAATTTGTTATAGCTCGAGGTCCCTCAGTCATTGGGATTTTATGCTATTGGTGCCTCAATTGTTTCAATGCCATGAGACAATCATTTACCTTTGAATACTGCCTCCACGTTTTCTCTTTGCACGAAGGAACTTCCGACCAATATTCCTTAACAATCGCTAAGGGTGGGCATGTATTTTCTCAATAGGACACCCGACAAAAACCGAACGATCTAAGTTCTCAATAATATACGGTGGTTCCTTCGTGCAAAGAGAAAACGTGGAGGCAGTATTCAAAGGTAAATGATTGTCTCATGGCATTGAAACAATTGAGGCACCAATAGCATAAAATCCCAATGACTGAGGGACCTCGAGCTATAACAAATTATTTACATTTTTTATAGCTTCCCAGCGTGACTTAAATCATCAATTACCAGTCTATGCTGAGAGAAACTGACATATACCTATCAAACTTGAATCTGGGATTACATTGCAGGTACCAGATTGTTTATAACCAATAGTTATATGATGCAACTTTCTTTATGAAAAGAAAGAGTGGGGTTGGAGAAAACAGTCTAGGTAACATCAAGATACCTTAACAAAAAAGAAAAAAAGAGTGTGAAGGGGGTGTAATATTGTTGAATAAGTAAAAGAGAGTAAGCCAACTGTATTGTTTTGAGTGTAATAGATGACATGGCACTAAATTCTTGTTGTTTGACTTATAGATTCTGTGAAAATTATATGTTTGTCCTGATGAAGGTGCAAAGATTGAAAGCCACCGAAACGCCGCGTCGACTTGTTCTGCTTATTGCATTTGTTTATTTTAATTTGTAATTGCAATCCTTTTACGTAAAGGTTGTCTTAGTTGTTTTTAATTTTTTAAGATTGTAACCCATTTGGGAGGTCCAAATAAATTTTGAATTGATTTTTATCTCTCTGTTGATACTTATCATTCCATTAAATTTTATTGTTTAATGCTTACTTCGATTGGCTCTCTGCTGTGTTTGCCCCGTATCTAACTCTCTGTAAGAAAACCCCTTTTTGGATTATTTCCTTCAGCAATCTAAAGCTGCTTCGAAGTATAGGGACTCCTTTTTGTTAACTATTTTATTAAAGACACTACACATAACCTGTTTTTCAAGTTGTGTTTAATTTTAAATGAATCGGTTTACATTTTCACTTTTTATTTCCAGTAAATTTTAAAAATAAATGTTTATAGTTCCCTAGGCTCAAGCACGTCAGCTTCCCACCCTATGTCATACAATTCTGACAAATCGGCATCCTCATCATGTTCTTCATCATCCTCAGGATTTAAATCATCTAAGGGATCCACTTCCACTGACGTTTCAATGACAAGTTCAACGATAAGATCGAGATCAACGGATTGCTCATTATCACTCATGGTTGATGTCGTTATCTTTAAAGAAAGAGAACAACAATAAGATGTTGCAGAGTAAGAGACAAATCTCAGAGACTATAATAGTAAAATTGTTTAACAAGAGTAACATTTTTCAGCTATTATTTAGCCATGTCCAGCGATGCTGAGGAGGCGAGTCCTATGTCCAAGTTTTCAGTGAACAGGACTCATCTCTTTTTAACCTTGGATAAGCCTCACCAACTCTGTGTCCCCTGCTCATACTTAAATGTAAAGGGGCAGATTTATGTTAACTGGCGCATCCCCAGAGATGCACCAGTTAATGTGCACCGCTGCTCTGCCACCCATGGTGTGCCGCATTTACAATGTGGAGCACCATTGAGCAAAACAACACAGATGCGTCACGCATCTGTGCCGCAAAAGCAGCACATTGCAGGAATCACGTCGTAAGCGCGACATGTCTACTGCAATGCACAGGAGCAAGCCACAAATTGCATGATGCATCACTCCTTATGCCTGTTTCAAACAGGCGTAAGGATTTGATTCAGCAATGCTATAAAGCTGACTCAGTGGAATCTTCTAAATTTCACTGTGTTAGTTTTACAGGGCTTTCATGCAAATGAATGCCCACCCTGCAACAAAACGCCTATATGAAACCTGACGCAGGTTTCATGTGGTGTTGAAAATGTATATGTACATAAGCGGCGTTCATTTGTGTTCACCCTCACCACTGTTGGAGTTAAAGCGAAAGTCACGGCAGAGTGGCCCCGCCATCTTGCCCCCTTTTAGGCCCCATCACGAACATAGATAGCCCCACATAGCAAAACGTGATCTTATCGCCTGCCCAACTTCAGATCTGACCCCCCCCCCCCCCCCCTTTTGCTCTCATGTCCTGTCGGAATGTCCGGCTGTAGATTACAATCACATGTTACATTTGGGAGGGGAAACGACATCAGAGCGACAAATATTAGAAATATACCACACGACAGCAAAATAACAGGTTAAAACGTTTTTATTCTTGAACAAAAATATATTAAAACAACTATTTACATGACAAACGGCCGCAGCAACAAACCCACAATGCATTTCGCCGTCTACTTGACGCCGTCCCTGTCCCTCCTCCCCCAAAGTAGCAATGTTGGGCTACTTTTGGGCTGCTTTCTAGTAGGGTTTTTGAGCGTCAGAAAGTCTATAAAAGCCGTCGGCAACGGCCTGGGGTGGAGAACCATTACGCGAATAGTCCGGAGGCGACACCACGCGCCAAGGCCTGTCCCCAGGATGAACCACGGGATCCGTTCCTGGGGCCGTGGCAAAGAGCGGCTGGCCGCCATCGGCCGGAGAAGGCACGGGCCCGACCCGAGATGAACTTGTCTTGCCATTCCCTTCCTCTTTCGGCGCCTTGCAGGCCACAAGGGGGGGATGTCTTGCATATGCCTCCAACCCCCCCCCCCCCCCCCCCCCCCTCTGTTCATCGCCTGGTCCGGCCATAATAAATGTCAGCAAGACGCCGTGGGGTGCACTGGGAGGGAGAGGCGGCGCGGACGAGCCTCTCCCGCCTCCCCAGGTGGAGGCCCCTCAGCTGCACCCCCAACGATCCACGCACCCGGCAAAGGGTTCGTCCACTGTGGCGGTATAGGGACGCTCCACGAGCCCAGCAAAGGACTCGCCCACTGTGGCTGTATAGGAACGCTCCACGCGCCCCGCAAAGGACTCGTCCACTCTTACGGTACAGCGACGCTCCACTCACCCAGCAGGGTCTCGTCCACTGTGGCGGTGCAACGATGCTTCGCCCGACAGGCTTGAGTCCATCTGCTCCTGCAACCCAGTGACTGCCGGTGGTTGCAGATCTCCTAAAAATGGCGGTCGACTTTGCAGGAATGGGCCTGGCTTGAAAAGTTGGCCTGGTCGCCTGTTAACCAGAAAATGGGCCCCTGTCTTTCCTTTCAAAATGCTGCCAACAATATTTTCTGAATGGAAGACACCTGTCCAGAGACGTTCTCCTCAACTTTGAAGATTCTACGAGAGCTGCGGAGGGCCCTCGGCCTCCGACCGCCCCCGATGGAAAAGGACTGCCATGATTGCCCGCAGAAAGACCAAAGCGTAGCCACGAGACGTTGGCGCTCTCATGCTGACGCCAGCCTCAGTTTGAATGACCAAAAATCCTGCAGACTACTGATTCGATCGGTTCCGGTGGAACATCAGTATGACCCGGTAGGAAAGATTGTTGCCCCTCAATTTCTTTGATTGATGGTTCATGTCACCGGTCCCTTCTGTTGCCCCTTAACGGAACTTCTGGACTGCCGAAAGAGATTCTGGTCCAACCCCGAGTTAGTGGAGACATTTTGACTATACTTGGGCCCGCCTGACCCCACCCAAAATGGCGCCGATATAAACTAAACTCGCAATTCCCCGTTGTGTTCCGGATGCTCAGACTTCAGATCATGAAATATGGATGCAGTTCTTGAAGCACATGGCGGGAGGGGATGAGTATTGCTTGAACATTCGGACAATGAATTGATATTAAGTTCTGACGCATCATTAATTACAGTATTATTGAAAGGTCGATTTTTCAACACTGATGGTACTTGCCCACAATGAATTTTCGATATGATTCTATTGCACTTATCGTACCTTGATGAAATAAAATGACCACCGACTCAGTTATGTTTTCCTCAGATAAATATGCCCTCTTGTACAGCCCCAGTCTGCCCCGTGGCTGGCCCACGTAGTTTTAGGCCTGCATTTGTGCGTCATCACTTTCGTGGTTGTATGCCTGCATTTGTACGTCATCATTTTTGAATAAAGATTTTGTGAAAACCAAATATTATAGTAGCTCTTGAATTGGTAAGTTCGAATACATAGCCATTGTTTCCGATCTACGTAAAATACAGGCGAAATAAAGCAAGTCGGTTACTGAAAGGTCAAAAAGCAAAGTGCCCAGAAATAGTGAAAATGTAAATGATCCAAGTCTGTTACGTGTATTTTTTTCTTTTGTGCAACATAACGCAATCGATAAAGGTCCCGGTGTTCCGTTTTACCTTGTATGCCACATATCTCAGGGAAATTGTTTCAGGTGTACACAAAAGAAAAACTCCAATTACTAACAATTTTTGGGGCAGATTTACAAACCCCTATCTCCATGGGAACGTCACTTTTTGCGATATTCCCGTGGCGATATGGGTTTCGCCCTATGTACAAGGCACCGTTGAGCCACTTACTATGGCTTAACGCTGCTTTGCAAATAAGAACCACTTTCATGCAATACTTAATGTGAAAGAGGTGGGCAGTGGGTGTTGCGATGGGCGTTCCACTGCAACAGCCATTGATTTTTTAACGCTGCCTCCTATTTACAAGGGCAGCGTAAATAGGAGACTGCGCCATAATTAAAACCAGGAAACACCTGGACTTAACTTGACGAAACGAGGATAAATGCTTTATTTCTCCTCGATTTTGCTTTTTTCATGTGTGCTGCCTTATGCAGTACACATGGAAAAAGCAAAACGCCTTCGATTTTTTATGTTCAGGAAGGAGGATCTTCCTGTACATAAACAATCTTCCCCTGCACGCAGTCACACTTGCACTATGGTGCAAGGGTGCCTGCATTGCCGCTACCCTGCTAAGTGTAGCGCAAGCGCAGGGGGAAACACAGGGCTGCACCATATTCTTGTAAATATGGCCAAAACCCTCGTTTCTGAAGTGGTGGACCGTGTCATTAAGCCAAGGAGGATAACGACACGCTCCTCCACTTCTGTGAATTTACAAAAAACTAAATAATTTAATGGGAAGATTGGTGCTGCATCCCAGTGACAAACCTTTACATGGCTGGTTTTATTTTGCTGTTCGAGACTCCTGCTCCTGCAAGGGCCAGTCTGGAAACCAAAAGCAGCCCTAGAAAATGTTTTCAGACCAGTCCCCATACGGTGCATACCAAGTGCAATGAGTGAGCCTGACCACTACAGAGGGTGCTTTGGAATGCTCTCCCCCAAAGGTTTTTGGGAAACAAAGGTGCAGTCTACAACACAGTTATCATTACAGATTGAATTTTATTAGCTTTCAAAGAATAGTAAATGAAGACCTTATTATGCACAAGGATACGACAATCTGGGAAGAAAAATAAGTTACTTACAAAAGCAGTAAGTAACCCACTGACCTATGCATATAACATTTTTTAAAATTAAATATATGGTACATATTCTTTGCAGTAACCCTCTGTGCTACATTAGATAAGTTGAAGTTGCCACTGGACAAAACTCTCCTCTCTCCAGCAGGTACATTAATCACTGGTGTTATCTTGACACTTTTATTGTTGCTCCAAAACTGATAATTCTGCAAGGAACTTTGAAGTGCTTTTAAAACTGCTGCCTGCGGACCCCCTGAGAATGGGTCAAGGACCCCTGGGGGTCCGCGGACCACAGTTTGGGAAACACTGGTCTAACCACTAGCATTTTCATGTATCGTTCCTAAACTGAAAGGCCAGAGACCTTCATCCATTTATTAACATATAATGAGCCTTATTTATGTTAATAGTAACGCACCGGCGGCGCAAGGCCTTCATAAATCTGCCCCAATATACTTCCTCATAAGAGTGTATAATTAATTTTGCTAAACCATATTCATTTTTCATCAACTATACCGTTTGTATTTTATGTACTAGTGGCTATACCGATTACTTTGTTTTTTGCAATGTCTGCACTCGTATTAGATAAGAAACTTGCCTTGAAAACAGTGCATTTCTGAATAAACTTTTCAAATATACACGTTCTCTCTTTTAATCCATAATCTCAACTAAAATGATTGTATATTGAAACAGTATTCATGTGTTCCACGTAACTTCAGCTGTACTAACTTAATATTTTCTTTTGTCGACCTGATTTACTCATACTAGAACCCACAGGCCTATAACAGCCCGTGAACCCTTTCTTTTACGGTACATGACAAAACAAACAGTTACAGACTTACCTTTACCAATGCTTTGTACGATGTACAACAGTGACAGTCACAAAATAGATATTCGTTTGACGGAAGTCTCAATTATGCTGCTATCACTGCAACCAAAATTCAATGGCACAGATATCCAGTCAATAGAGACTCATATATGTCTCTTCAGCCAATCATATTTCCTCCCGCAAAATTTTGTATTCAAATTTACATTTCAGTTGGTTGTCCCTCACAATATTTTCAATGTCACATAAAAGTCACCCATCACCCACTGCCATCTCAGGCTGTTTCCATGGTAACACCTCATTCTGCACCTGGCTGAAGGCACAGGTCAAAAGTTCATATCTCAACGTTCTACAGCAAACTAACAACACTGTTTTCCCTCCAGAAACACCTGCCTATCCACAGCTCGGTTACATGTCATTTTTTTCACACCCAATACTACTTTTTCTTTTACATAACATTAACATGCAACGTAGTCTTCAATCTTCACGTATTAGAATCAACCAATCATCTTTTGTTTTTCAACCACACCAAGCCTCATCCATTTTTTATCCTGAATTTCAGCTTCTAACTGCCATTCCACTTCCACAACCCATCGGAGCACGACTGCATCTGCCTTAAAAATGAAGGTTTGGCTTTTAGGACACAGCTATATTCACTGGAGTGGAAAATATGCAGCAAGCAGATGAATTTCCAACCTTGATTTACCAAATGTGCAGATAACGTGGATTGGGCAAAGAGGATTAAGATGTCACCAATTAATACCATTGGTGAAAACTTTTATGCATCTCCCAGAACCAGACCTTATAATTGTGCACTGTGGTGGGAACGATCTAGGCACATTGACTGGGGTAGGTCTGGAAATGCTTCTAAAAGACACCTTTAGACAATTGATGACACTTTTTCCTCGAACTGCCTTGGTATATTCCAATATATGCCAAAGACAGAAATGGAATTGGTCCAATCAACATTGTGCACAAATTGAGAAAGCAAGGAGACATGTTAATAAATCTGTTTCTGCTTTCCTCAGAGATTATAGCATGGGTTCTATTTACCACAACAACTTGCGTTACCACATGCAAGACATCTATAGGACAGATGGTGTTCATTTCACGGATGAGGGAAACAAAATCTTCCTCTGCAACATCAGACTGCATCGGTACTTACTTATAAATGCAGAAACAACTCCATAAACACAAGGGCTCTTTTCAGAGCCACCTTATATCAAAGCACTCAAACTTCTGATTTATCTCCATTTTCACACTCTTGTAAATAGGTGTGCGCGCACCCCGCAACTTTTTTTCGGAAAAAAAATATATATATTTTCGCCTTTAAGGACCTTACTGCACACCCTGAGAAAACCTACGCAGCAAAACAATCTCTACCTTCTCCCCTTTCCATGTTCCAACGCTTTGAAATGACAATATATTTACTCGCAGTGACAAAATGGCGGTCAACACTTCCTGATTTCCTTCGAATCGAACGTTAACAGACGTCACGCAGCAAAAAAAAAATTCCGCTCGCGCGCAGCCGCTTGAGTGCGCGCACCCATCTGCGCTTATAGATATATAATTGACTTTAACTTTAATTTTCTCAGCAACTACTGAACGGATTTACACCATTCCACAAAAAGCGTAATCTGCGAGCCGGACTCTACAGTTTTGCCAAATTTCTTATAAATCCATTCAGCCGTTCGACCTGTAGCCGTGTCTAAACATCCTATGGAAAATAACATGGAGAAAACCCGTTTCTGATAGATACATCTGCCGTGTGGATTCCTCACCTTGTGAATATCCCCCTTGCGTCAGCAACGTTCGGAAATTTTCTTCGTAGTACGTCGACGTGGGCGACGTCACAGGAGCACGGCATCGCGCGCGACTCCGTCTGACGTCACCGACCCGATATCAGGCCCACGCCGGCGTGATGACGTCAGTTCCCTTTTTTCCGCGTCTTCGACGCTAACGGTTTTCGGGATCTTCTGCGATACTTAGTATCTAGCTGTTAATTATTTGTCACTGTTTCTCTTTTGCGACTTGATTCTTCACCGAAGATGTCGTCAAGGAAAACAGGCTTTAAGCAATGTAGGTCTTGTGCCCGCATGATGTCTATCACTGACCCACATAAGGATTGTTTGTGGTGTCTTGGTTCGGGTCACGACGTCAAAAACTGCAATTCCTGTTTTAAAATGAATCCCTTTTTTAAAAAAAAAATTCAAAAAAAATAAAAAAAAAAAATGAATCCAAAGGCGCTTCGGGAGCGTGAAGCTAAATTACTTTTGGCGAAAGTAAAACAGGATACTGGAAGATATTCGAGATCGACGTCACGAAGATCGAAGTCGAAGCAAAGGTCTCGATCGAAGTCTGGATCGGCGTCGAGATCCAGAGCGGGTTCGAGATCTGGAGAGGAGTCGAGATCTAAAGCGAAGTCAAGATCCAGGGAAAGATCTAGGTCTAGATCTAAGTCGGCTTCAGGTCACGCTTCGAGCTCCTCGAGGAAAAAGCATAAGAGGAGGAAGCACAGTTCGAAGCATCATTCGGAGAAGGAATCCTCTGACTCGAAGAAAAAGTCTCACAAACACCGTAAAGACTTTGTCTCTCCTTCGCCTGCCTTGTCAAAAGAAGGTTCTCCGACTCCGGAGCCGGAGCCGGATCCGGTATCCTCGCATCCTTCGGAGCATGAAGAGGAAGAAGAGGTGATTCCTCAAGATCCGGCTCTAATGGAGACTCCTGTGGACCCAGAAGGTCAGAGTGAGAATGTGTCGGAACGGCCTCCATTGGAACATCAGGTAGGTCCGTACCCTCCCTTTCCTGGTCCCGGTCAGGATCCCTCGCATTTTCTCAATGCGATGTTTGGAGTATATTCTAGGGCAATGTACCCCGCTGGAGCGCCTGTTGGTCCCATGGGTCCATTTTCGTACAATCTGGGTATTCCTCAGTCGTACGCCCCAGCTCCATTTATGCCTTTCATGCCGGCGCCTCTTCCACCTTGGCTCGGTACGGCTCCACCGAGGTCTTCGACTCCGCATGCGGCTTCGCCGACTCCGGATCGACCTCATAGTCGAGATCGAGGTACCACACCTGTTCATGATTCTCGTCCTACTGCTCCGGCTCCTCGAACGACGTCGGAACCGGCTCCGTCGACTTCGATTCGATTGGAGTGGTCGAGGCGAAGAGCTCAGCGCCTTCTTGAGCAAAGAGATGATGAAAGTTCTGATGTGGAAGAAGGCGAGCTTCCTGATCATGATGATGATTTCGATGAACTTCGGGATGCTAGTGGTCTGGAACTCTCTCCCGAGTGGGGTCTACCTTCGACTTCTGATGCTCCGTCTAGGGATGTGGCACCCTATCACGTGGTTATTAGGAAGGCTGCTGATCTTAACTTAAAGCTGCCCACAGTGGAATACAAGCCCAACATCCTCACTGAAGTCTTGCACTCTCCCTCTTCAATTGTTGAGCCTACACTGCCATTTACTGATGCCTTGACGGATCCAATAAAGGAGATTTGGAAGAGGCCATTATCTGCTCCTGCAGTTTCAAGAGTTATTGCGAGGCGCTATAGGGTGGCTCCTGATGACCCTGCATTTCTTTCTACACATCCATCTCCAGAAAGTCTTGTGGTACAGGCGGCTTGCTCTAATAGGGCTGCAGGCTCTTTCCATCAAGTGCCAGCTGACAAAGAATCTAAGAAATTAGATCAGTCTGCGAAGAAGACTTTCTCTTCTGGGAGCATGGCTCTTAAGTCATCAAATGCTACTTGCCTTTTAGGTAGGTATGTGCATGCACTAATGGACTCAGTGAAGCAATTGTCATCAAAACTTCCTGAGGAGGATAGGAAGAACTTTAATGAAGTGATCTCTGACACTCAGGCTGCTGCCCGCATGGTCATTCAGAGCGGCATGGACACTGTGGATTCTGTTGCTAGAATTATGGGTTCATCTATTGCGACCAGGAGAGCCGCATGGTTAAAGTCCTCGGATTTCTCTGCGGATGTGCAGTCTACATTGCTGGACTTACCTTTTGAAGGAACTGGCCTTTTTGGTAAGAAGGCTGATGTAGCCTTGGAAAGGTTTAAGGACATCCGTGCCACCGCAAGATCTTTGGGTCTGCAGATGAGAGGGTCTACGACTAGAAAATTCAGAGGATTCGGTAGATCTTCTTTTCGTCCCTTCAAGCAGGGCCAACAGCAACAGCAGCAGCAGCAGAACCCTCTATATAAGTCCTATAGAGGTAGACAGAAGGGTCGTGGTCGTGGACGTCAAGTCTCCTCTTCCTCCACTTCCTCCAATAATGCCCAACCCCCGCCCGCATCAGCAAAGCAGCCCTAGATCCACCATTCTGGATCATGTAGGGCCAGTAGGGGGTCGGCTTACTCATTTTCTACGAGATTGGGAATCGGTTACATCAGATCTTTGGGTTCTCAATCTCGTAGAGAATGGGTATGCACTTCCTTTTCAGGAGTTCCCTCCCAATTACCCTCCTTGCCAAGGTTATTGTTCGGAGGACCACCTGCTTCTCCTGCAGGAGGAAGTCCTGGCTTTATTTCGAAAGGGTGCAATAGAGGTGGTTCCAGAGCAGGAGTGGGGTCAAGGGTGCTACTCCCGGTATTTCTTGATTCCCAAGAAGGATGGCAGGCTTTGGCTGATCCTGGATCTCAGGATTTTGAACCTCTATCTCAAACAGGAGAAGTTCAAAATGCTCACCCTTGCTCAGGTTCTTCTGGCGCTGATGGAAGAAGACTGGATGGTGTCGATCGACTTGCAGGATGCGTATTTTCACATCCTAATCCTGAAGTCGCACAGGAAGTATCTCCGTTTTACGGTGGGATCGCAGCACTACCAGTTTGCGGTCCTTCCCTTTGGACTTACTACTGCGCCTCGAGTTTTCACCAAGGTGATGGCAGTGGTGGCTGCGCATCTCAGAAGGTCAGGGATTCCTGTATTCCCTTATCTAGACGACTGGCTGACCAAAGCAGAGTCGCCGGAGAAGGTGCTCCATCATCTGCAAGAGACAACTCAGTTGTTACACAGGTTGGGTTTTTCGATAAACGTACCCAAATCTCACCTGGTGCCCTCCCAGCGCAACCTGTTCATAGGTGTGGTACTGGACACTACTGTATGTCGTGCATTCCCTCCACCTCAAAGGATTCACGACATTCAGGAGATGATTCCTTTATTCTACAATGGAGCGGTTGTTCCGGTCCTGAAGGTCCTTCGTCTGCTCGGTCTGATGGCTTCTTGCATTCTGTTGGTCAGTCATGCACGCTGGCACATGAGGGCACTCCAGTGGTGCCTCCGCAGGCAGTGGTATCAGCACAACGGAGATCTCAGGGAGTCAGTGAAGATCTCCAGAGAAGCTGCAGTGGATCTGTCTTGGTGGGGCGTGGAAGGCAATCTGTCGCAAGGAAAGCCTTTTCAACTGCCTCCATCAGTGGCCACAGTGATAACGGATGCATCCACTCTCGGGTGGGGCGCTCATCTGGGAGACCTGGAGGTCAAAGGTCTTTGGTCTCCGGAAGAAAGGTTGCTTCACATCAACCTTCTGGAATTGAGGGCGATACGTTTGGCGCTCAAGGCCTTCCTCCCTTCCCTTCGCGGTCGTTCGGTTCAAGTCCTGACGGACAACACGACTGCGATGTGGTACATCAACAAGCAGGGAGGAGTAGGGTCGCAGTGTCTCTGCAGAGAGGCTCTGCGTCTCTGGTCCTGGGTTTAGGACCATCAGATTTGTCTGGTGGCAAATCATCTGGCCGGAGTTCTGAACGTTCGTGCAGACAGTCTCAGTCGGCAGTTCTCTGCCGACCACGAGTGGAGGCTTCACCCGGAGGTTGTTCACGACATCTTTCAGATGTGGGGGACTCCTCGGGTGGATCTATTCGCCACTCGCGAGAATGCGCACTGCCTTTCATTCTGCAGTCTCCAGTATCCGATGCAAGGAGCATTGGGGGACGCGTTTCAGTTGAGTTGGGGAGATCAACTCCTTTACGCGTTTCCTCCCATACCTTTGATTCCTCGGGTTCTGAGGAAGATTCGTCAAGACCGGGCCCAAGTCATATTGGTCGCTCCGGATTGGCCAAGAAGGGTGTGGTATTCGGACCTACTCCACCTCTCCTCTCACCCGCCGCTCCGTCTCCCTCACAGGGCAGACCTCCTCTCTCAGATGGAGGGGCAGGTTTTACACCCCCACCTCCAGACATTACACCTTCATGCCTGGAGATTGAACGGGGCAACTTGAGTTCTTTTTCTCTCCCTCACGAGGTAGTGGATGTCATTCTCTCTGCCAGGCGTGACACCACTAAGTCCATTTACTCCTACAGGTGGTCAAAATGTGTTTCTTGGTGCAGGGAGAGAGATATTGACCCTTTGAAGGCTCATTTGTCTAATATTTTACAATTTGCCCTTTATCTGGCGCAGCAAGGTTTGGCTGAGGCCACGGTCAAGGGGTATCTTTCAGCCTTATCGGCGTTTCTATGTTTGCCGGATCAGCCATCTCTCTTTAAATCTCCGGTGGTTTTGAGATTCTTGAGGGGTCTCATAAATATGTTCCCTCCTACTCCTTTTGTTGTTCCTCATTGGGATTTGAATCTTGTGCTGACCTTCTTAATGGGTTCTCCCTTCGAACCCTTGCACAAGTGTCCATTGAGGCTTCTCTCTTTTAAAACTATCTTCCTCGTTGCAATCACCTCGGCAAGGAGGGTAAGTGAGCTTCAAGCTCTAAGTTCCAAACCCCCTTTCCTGACCATTCATGCTGAAAGGATGGTTCTTAGGATCAGGGCTGCTTTTCTGCCTAAGGTGGTGACTCCTTTCCATCTTTGGCAGTCCATTACCCTTCCTACCTTCTATCCTCCCCCTCACCCGTCTAAGGAGGAAGATAGACTGCATCGCCTGGACCTTAAGAGGGCAGTGTCTTTCTATCTGGTCAGGACTAAGGACTTCCGGATGGACGACCAGCTGTTTGTTGGCTTTGCTGGCTGCAAGAAGGGCAGAGCGGTGCACAAGCGCACTCTTTCCAGGTGGATAATCCTGTGCATCAAAATCTGCTACTCACTTGCGGGTAAGGACCTTCCTGAGGGTATTAGAGCTCATTCAACTAGAGCAAAGTCTGCAACATCTGCTTTGTCTAGGGGTGTACCTGTTGAGGATATTTGCAAGGCCGCGACTTGGGCCTCCCTCCACACTTTCGCGAAGCATTACTGCTTGGATACCGAAGTGAGGAGGGATGGCCACTTCGCGCGCTCTGTCCTCCAAGATTTCCTGGTGTAGCAGAGTGGACACCCTCCTCCGGGAGTGGGGACTGCTGTGGGAATCTATTCACAAGGTGAGGAATCCACACGGCAGATGTATCTATCAGAAGAACAAGTTACTTACCTTCGGTAACGCTTTTTCTGGTAGATACTATATCTGCCTGTGGATTCCTCACTGACCCACCCGCCTCCCCGTTGTCCACTCTGCTATACCTGGTCTTTCTGTATATATGGTTTATACTATTGTATTGATTTTGTTCTATATGTACTGTGTACATTGTATATTTGCATATTTGCTATCGTTGGTCCGTCCGTGTGCCTCGAAGGCACGGAAAAAAGGGCGGAACTGACGTCATCACGCCGGCGTGGGCCTGATATGGGGTCGGTGACGTCAGATGGAGTCGCGCGCGATGCCGTGCTCCTGTGACGTCGCCCACGTCGGCGTACTACGAAGAAAATTTCCGAACGTTGCTGACGCAAGGGGGATATTCACAAGGTGAGGAATCCACAGGCAGATATAGTATCTACCAGAAAAAGCGTTACCGAAGGTAAGTAACTTGTTCTTTGGGACCCCCCTTTTATCTCAGCCCCCACTTCACCAATCCCCCCCAAATTTTCAGGGAAGGAGCGCAGTGGACCGAGCCATCTTCTTTGAGAAATTCGCAAAGATTCATCCACCAGGGCCAAAGTTAATCCAAATAGAATGTTGACGATTTCCTATGGAAACTAGGTCCTAACTATAACTACCTACTGGCAACCGCCAGTAGGTAATGTGTGTGTGTATATATATATATATATATATATATATATATATATATATATATATTACCTACTGGCGGTCGCCAGTAGGTATATATAGTTAGGATTTTTTCTCTATGGGTTTTTTGAAAATTCTATGTCTAATAACTTTGGCGTTTGTGGACGGAATTGGCTGAAATTTTCAGGAAAATGGCACATTTTGTTTCTGAGCAGCCCTTGAAAATTTGGGGGGGGTTCGTCAAGGGGGGGCCGAGAAAAAAGGGGGGTCCCAAAACGTGTTTTTAACATTGAGTTTTCCATAGGGCGGTTGGCCTCACTTTTAGCCCGAACGGCTGAATGGATTTGCACGAAACTTGGCAAAATTGTAGGGACTGGTAGCCCGATGTGCCTTTTGTAGGTCTCAATATATGTGCTCCAGTGGATTTTGAGAAATTAACGTTTAAAAAAAGATATATATCTGTAACAGCGGACCGGTTAGCGCTCTGGTTCGCGGACTTTTCGCGCAACGGAGCTTTGTGAAGCGAAGCTGATTGGTTCTCCGGCGTCTGTCAACATTCCAAACAGTCCGTAGCGGCCGCCATCTTGTCTCTCGGTAGGATCGAGAGACAAGAGGAGGTCAAAACAAAGGGGGAAATAACTATAAGGGGGAATAGTAGATCCTCGCTGACCCCCTAGGTTTGATGTGGAGGTTTTAAAAGGGCCCCGCGGGGCAAAAAAAAATAATAAAAATAATAATTGAACGGCTGAATGGATTTGCACGAAACTTGGCAAAATATTAGGGACTGGTAGCCCGATGTGCCTTTGCTAGGTCTCAATATATGTGCTCCAGTGGATTTTGAGAAATTAACGTTCAAAAAAAGATATATATCTGTAACAGCGCTCCGCTTCGCGTACTTTTCGCGTTACGGAGCTTTGCGAAGCTGATTGGTTCTCCGGCGTCTGTCAACATTCCAAACAGTCCGTAGCGGCCGCCATCTTGTCTCTCGGTAGGATTGAGAGACAAGAGGAGGCCAAAGCGAAGGGGGAAATGACCATAAGGGGGCATAGTAGATCCTTCCTGACCTCTTAGGTTTGATGTACCATTTTGCCAAGTTTGGTGTAATTCCGTTCAGCCATTCAGGCTGTAGACGTATGTAAATGTCCTATGGAAAATTGCATGGGGAAAACACATTTGAAAGTGTTGAAATTTAGAACCAATTAAAATGTTACTTTGGTTTTGTATTTGTGTGTGATGAAAGTTAATTGGTTATGTATATATGTCAAATGAGAGGAAACCACAGCCATTTTGTGATACTACTGTCTGAGGTACATTTGTGAGGAATTTTTGGTGGTGAATTTCTGGTGTTTGATTTACACAGTACTAACACTTCTGCTACTTTTAAAAAGGTGAGTTGTTAATTTGTAAGGGGAACTATGTTGTACACTTGAAGATAATTTGAAAAATGTTTTCTGTTATTTATTTGCAGTCCTTCTGTTATACTAAATACTTGATGAAGTTAGTTTTATATTATGTATTACTAAAAACGATAAATGAAAGTGATTATTTTTTTCTGCAATTTACAGCAAGCAATTTCAAAATAAAATGGCTCACAATGAAGAGACCGTGGCAATTTCTTTTGAATTGTCCACTACATTGATTGAAATTGAGAGCACCAATAATGAAATATTGTCACAAGGAGGACATGACTTGTATGATTCCATTAGATTGATTGAAATGGACAGCACCAAGAATGAAATATTGTCACAAGGAGATGACTTGAATGATTCCACTACATTGATTGAAATTGAGAGCACCAATAATGAAATATTGTCACAAGGAGGAGATGGCTTGTATGATTCCATTAGATTGATTGAAATGGACAGGACCAATAATGAAATATTGTCACAAGGAGGAGATGACTTGAATGATTCCACTACATTGATTGAAATTGAGAGCACCAATAATGAAATATTGTCACGAGGAGATGACTTGAATGATTCCACTACATTGATTGAAATGGACAGCACCAATAATGAAATATTGTCAGAAGGAGGAGATGACTTGAATGATTTTTTTGATCAATCTCTTGATGGCGAATTTATCGAGTGTTTGGAGACCATAGAGTTACAAGAATCATCATTGCAGACTTTTAATGAGGAGATTCCAGATGAGATGATTGAAGAGGAAATTACTGATGAGGACATGTTACTAGTTGTTTCAAATTTAGAAAATTCTGAAGAATAAATTTATATTTAGAAATCAAAAATTGTTTGAGACATTATTTATTTTTATTTTTAATTTATGAGGTTGTAGCGAAGTGATTGTAGTATAAAATGAGACTTATAGTATAGAGTGCAACATTTTTATGTTACATGGTAAGTTTACTCATATTTACTTCCCTTCTGCCACTATATTATCTCCAATGTGTATTTGACATGTCTTCTTCATCTCCGGCCTCCTTTCTCTCACTGTGTGTCTCCGATGCATCTTATCGCTGGTATTTTGTGTAATTACAGAAGAGAGTAAAATAAAATAGTTCGGAACGTGAAAAGGGGGCAAAGTAGAGTACTCCTCACCCCCTAGGCCTTTTTAGGCGGTCCCAAAAGGATCAGTTTCTGCTTTCCTGAGAGATTATGGTATGAGTTCCATATACCACAATAACTTGCATTACAACATGCAAGATATCTATCTCCTATTACCAACTTTTGGAGATATTCGCGCTAAGCGCGAATATCTCCAAAAAGTAACACCTGCCCTGAGCAGTTCTTAGCCATGTTATCCAATGGGAGGTGGATAACATGGCTAAGAGTATTAGCTCGGTAATGCATGAATATCGCTGAGTTTTTAGCGATATTCATGCATTGCGGCCGTTTATTATCGCATTTGCGATAAACCTTGATAATAGTAAGGTTTATCTTCGATAATTTCTGACGATGCTTAGTGGTAAAAAATTGGTTGGTAAGCATCGTTAGCGATAAATATCGCTTAACTTTGGTAATATGCCCCAACGTCTGTTAACGTTCGATTCGAAGGAAATGAGGAAGTGTTGAAAAACATTGTCTGCGCCATCTTGCCTTTTTTGAAATGCCACACTTTTGTCGTGCACGGCAGCCATTTTAGATGTCTTGACCAGACCCACTCTCTGCACGCTGTCGATTCGTAGCATGGCTCCTCACCCTCGTAAGCATCTCCCCCAGGCACTGGTCACCACCGCTCTCTGTCTTATGCATGGGCAATAAACCTCCCCCCATCTGCGCTGCTCTTCCCTGAGAATCACACTGTGCCCGCCCGACACCTCCCTTTCGCCCTATTCACTACCGCACCCTGTGACACTCCTCTTCCTCTGTGTCCGATTGTCCAGGCTATCAGCTAGCCCTGCAGATGTAGTTTATGGCCCCAGCTGTAAAGAATCACCCCTCTTCAAAGGAGTTATAGTAGATCAAGGCCCACACCCGATGAGATCCGTCACACCACACGTGTTCCTACTATCTGAAAACTATCCTGTATTGTGATTGGGGAGGGGACCGAGCCTGAAGCGGAAGATTCCAGGAATGACTCTTTGTACATCAAAGTTTTTACAATTATGTGTCACATAAAAAATATATAGCACTCCAACAAAGTAGTAGGAATATAAAACTTTAATAACATATAAATATATACAACAAAACAAAAACAGTAAAAACATTTAAACAACGAAGAGACCGTGGCAATTTCTTTTGAATTATCCAATAGATTTATTGAAATTGACAGCACCAATAATCAAATATTCTTGTCAGTAGCGGTCTGTTGTGCGAATAGTTCCAAGGCAGCAGAACGCGCTGAAATCTGGATGTCACGAAGGTGATGTCTAGCAAGTTGCCGCCCAGCAAATAACGGCGTGGGGCGCCGCGGGGGTGAGTGAGTCCAGTAGGCACCACAGCTATTCTTACCGGCATTGCAGAATTACTGCTGGGGACAATGCCTGTGCTGGAGCAGGGTCACAGCAGAAACAAAAAGGATTCTGTTGAAGATGTTGTTGGTTTTCAATTTGAAAACAGTTCTGGTGTCAACTGCTATGCTAATGTAGTGGTTAATGTTTTGTTTTCTCTAGAAAATGTAAAAGAGGGGGAGGCAGTCCAAAGTTCCGTTAAAAGGGCAAAGGAAAGGATCGGTGGTTTGAACTATCAGTCAAAAAGGGGAGGGGGTGCAACAATTTTTCCTACCGGGTCACACTGTGCTTTCACCGGAAGTGAGGTCTGCAGGATTCTAGTAATTCAAAGTGAGGCTGGCGCCGACGTCCCGCGGATACAGTTTCGTCACTCCACGGGTGATCATGGCAGTCATTCCCCATCGGGGGTGGGAGACTCCCGCGGCTCCTCTAGAATCTTCAAGGTCGTGGAGGACTACGGTGGTGGAGTCAACCAGTGACCGGGCCATTTCTTTATGCTGGGCCCGCTCTTGCCAGGTCGACCGCCATTTTGAGAGTTCGGTAGCTACTGGCGATCGCGGGGTCAAATGAGCGGACGGGCTCCACCCTGCCGGGCGAGACGTTGCAGCATGGCCACAGTGGAAGAACTCTTTTCCGGGCGCCTGGACCGCTGAGGGTGCAGCTGGGAAGCCTCCACTGGGGAGGCGGGAGAGGCCTGTTCGCACCGTCTCTCCCTCCCAGTGCACCGCACGGCGTCTCGCTTGAGATTTGTTATGGTCGGACCAGGCGATGAGGACGAGGGGGGGGTCGGAGGCATGTGCAAGACATCCCCCCCCAGTGTTGTCGCAGCCATTATAAAAGAAAGAAGTGTCCCGTCCGTCTTCGGGCCGGGCTTCCGGTGGATGTCGGCCGGACGCCCCTGGCTCTGGCCCCATGAACGGGTTTCTTGGTTTATCGGCTGCAGCCGGATTCCGTCGGCCTCGGCCCCCCGACCGTTGGTGGCCGGACCGGAAGAGCATGTGGCGGGACTACCTGCAACTCTCAAGGGCCACCGCGGCCGGACTGGGAGAGAGAGGGGAGGGTCGAGGAGACATTCCCCCCCCCTGCAACTGTTCAGCGTTGTAAAGGCAATCCCCTGGCCGGGTCCCGCTGGTCTCGGCCTCTCCTCCGGCTACACCCTACGTTAGGATCTCCTGGCCGAGGCGTGGCAGCAGGACCTGCCTTATATGGGCTGCTCCCGGCTGGGCGTAGCCGGAACCCTGCCCCACCTTGGAAGTTTCCAGAGTGGGGGCGGATGTTCTACTGACTTGCATTTTCCCTAGTCTATCGATTTTTTTGGCGTGGCAGGCGGTGGGACAGCGAGGGGTGATTTGGTTTCTGTTACTGTTTTTCTGGTCTCTCACCACTGGCATATTTTAACGTTTTCTTGTTTCTAGGACATTAATAGGTTTTATCATTACGTTATGTTATCGTTTCTTTGTTCGTTGTTTAATAAAAGTTCATGTTCATCAGTGGCCTACTGATTTTCGTTTTCCTATTCTTTTCTTTCCAGGTTGTTTCATGCTAAAGTTTCTGTTAACAGGATACAGTGATCACTTCGTTATTATTGCATATGTCCTTTTCACTAGGGGTGCTCTCTGGTCGGGCCAGATGACGTATGTCTAGTAAATGGTCCGGGTGAAACAGGTGCATCAATCAGTGGGGAGTAGATAGGCATGACAGATTACAACGGGGGAGAAAGGTCCGCATTACGTACCCTTTCACTACTTGCAAAGATTTTCCTACGTTTATTTGCAAACAGGGAATACCTCCAAAAAGAACTAATTCCCAAACAGTCAATGTTCGGACAATCAATCAATCAATGAGGAATGAAATAGGTACGACGTGTTAAAGGCTTGCGTTACCTACCCTTCACTATCTGCAAAGGGAGAGAGAATATTCCTATTCTTCCTCGTTTGCAGGCAGAGAAGATCCTTAAGAGAATTAACATCGAACAATTCAATGCTCGATTGAAACAATCAACAAGGGGTACTGTGAACACAAATGAACGCCGCTTATGTACATACGCATTGCTATTTTCAACAGGTTGTTCCTAATGTTTCTATTTTAGCGAGGTCAAAAAGAGATCCCATTAGTGGCCTACTGATTTTGCTCGATTCCTTTTGTTTTTTTACACGATTTTTCGCTATCTGCAAAGACTAAACAGAGTATTGCGACTCTGTGCTTGTTTGTAAATAGAGAATGAACCAAAGAGAACAATCAATCAAATGGAGAGAGAAGCAGGCACGACGGATTACAAAGGGGGAAAGGGCTGCGTTAACTACCCTTCACTATCTGCAAAGAGAGAGTACTCCTAATAGAAATGAGGGGTGGGGGGCAGCAATCAAAGCAGATCAGTGTGCATAAACACGAAAAAAAAAATTCTTACCACGTACTTGACATTCGACAGCTTATGATATTTGCTATTAAAAAACCATTGAAATTCACTGAAAAAACCATAGGTTATAGACCATATATAGTTAGGAATTAGCATTTACAAAACCTTGAAAATTCACTGAAAAAACCATAGGTTATAGACCATATATAGTTAGGAATTAGCATTTAAAAAACCTTATTTTACTCACACAAAACCATTGAAATTCCATATATAGTTAGTTGCACTAACTATATATTGCGCACCCGCAATCCACTGCTGATGATGTCACATATTACATCATTCATGACATGGTCAGTGACATCACTGATGACATCACTGATGACATCTCAAATGACATCACTGATGACATCTCATTTGACATCAATGACCACATCACTGATGATATCATTCATGTGACAATACAATGCATCTCCTCACATTTTAATATAACCTCTGTTTCACCCAGTGTTAAAAACAGAGTATAATTTTTGAAACCATTGACACACCAATACTAGTTACTACATACGTACTCACTGATTCCTACGTCTACACACACATTCACTCATTCACCCATACAATCATTCATACATACAATCACTCATGTTTACAACACAATCATATGCACTCATACACCTATACAGACACTCACACTCTGCCACTCATCCATGGAGTTACTCACACACCTAGTCAGTCCTGTAAAGAATCAATCACACTTCCATTTTCTACTCTATACAGTTAAACATAGAGCACCTTACGTTTTCAACCATATACTAACACATACTTACTCTCTTATACAATCATTGATACAAGTACACATTGATCTGTACAGAGTCACACACCTCCCATCCAGCCACACACACACTCAGTCTCCCATGCAAATACTTGGGCAATCAATCAATAACCCATATAGTTACTCATATAGCTACTGATCAACACATGCAGCAGTTTACAGAACAACAGACATAATGATGCACAAATTAAGACAGTTTAGTCACTAACCCATGCACTCAGTGAGACACATTTAATCACTCACTCATACATTCAGTCATGCACCTACTAAATCCTTCGTCCAGACACTTATACATCCACTCATTCTTCAATATGTAAGACATATTTTAACTTTACAGAAACATAGTCACTGGATGTTGTCATCAGTGATGTCACTGACCATGTCATGAATGATGTAATATGTGACATCATCAGCAGTGGATTGCGGGTGCGCAATATATAGTTAGTGCAACTAACTATATATGGAATTTCAATGGTTTTGTGTGAGTAAAATAAGGTTTTTTAAATGCTAATTCCTAACTATATATGGTCTATAACCTATGGTTTTTTCAGTGAATATATATATATATATATATATATATATATATATACACACACACACATATTAGTGGATATACATTCATTATGCAAGTGTTTAACAAAGTTTAAACAAATATTCAGACACATCTTGTTCATATTCTAAACAAGTAGTCAGATTGATAGTCAAATCCAACAAGTGTTTCATCCCAGGCAGTACTTTTAAAGTCTGTGTTGTGTATGCATACATAACCATCTTCATTGCTCGTATTAATAGCTGCGGAGTCTTCGGGTTCCGATGGGAGCCTTGAAACTGCAGACCGGCGAAGTTGCTGTTGGTGCCTGTTTGCACAGGGTGGTCACTCCTTGACCACAAGGGAGTTGTCTTCCGTCTTCCAGTCAGAATGGAATGTCGAAGGTCCAAGATATGTCTTTCAAAGATTCTTCCAGGATAACCCAAAGTCCCAGGGACACAGCTCCTATACTTGTACTACGGATGGGGGCTGGAATACCTGACTAGGTCCCTCCTATGGGTGGACCTGAGAATGGGGTGGTTACACCCCTTTCCCTTTGTCCAGTTTCGCGCCAGAGCTGGGGCTGGAGTGCCCCAGGCAGTGTCTAGATGCATTCACTGAATGCAGCCCTCCCTGCCCCAATGCACAAACCCCCTGTCTGGTCCAGGTTAGTTTAATGTCCCTGCGTTTGGGGGGTGGGGGGGGGGGGTTGTGTAGGAGAGTAGAGTCTGCTTCCTATGGTCACTACATGCTAATCCTCCCAGCGTATACATTACCAGTTATATCTTTTTAAATATAACTGACAGTGGAAGACCCCTCAAAAAAGCAGGTGGATGCATCAAGAGAGCAAGCTCTGAGAGAAAGACACTCTAGGAATATCACAATTGAACCTGTGCAGCAGTACAGAGAACACAGTAAAACTGTGGCTGAAAAGGAATTAACTGACACTAAGACACAAACTCTAATGAAGGTATACATTGCCATGGGGACTGGGATGTACACAGGCACTGAGAATCAGACTTGATGGACCATTCACAGTGAGACAGGAGGCCCCCAGATAGTGAGTTAGAGAGAATTTCATCGGACCGAAAATGATGTAACATGTAAGAGAATGCCACACACCCATGGAAGGGAATGCAATAACTTGTGGAAAGAGTATATGTTTACATGAAATACAAGGGGACAAGGTTTAGACAGATATTTGTTCAGGGTAACAAATGCAGTACATTTCATGACCTAACCAGTTTACACCACTATTCCCTCCAACTGCTCCACTTTATACACACCATAACACCACATTTGTTCTTTGTAATACATCCTGATTCTAGGTCCCAAGTCTTAAAATAACCTCAATATTTGCCACTCTGAAACAGACAAAGTCCAACCACTAGACCCTTCCTCTATGGTCAATAGTTACTGTCAAACCTTGGTGGTGTAGCTTCCGCAAAAGTAAACTTTGTCTGATTCTAGCTCATAGAACAATAATCCAGAAATGTATTTTTATCTCTATCATGTGCCCCTATCTATTAATAAATGTGAATATTCTGATTGAGGTGTAGGACACTCCTGTTCATTTAGGCTCATATGAATCAAGTTCCCTCGCCCAGGAATGCTTGGTTTGGAGTGTTAAAATGGCCTAGGTCCTATTTATGTTACAACTTTGGTAGTGTTTTAAAAAGTCAATACTGACCATAAGTATTTGCTGTGTATTCATGAAGAACTATATGCTTATTATAGTGCATCTGTAAATGTACTATTAACTACTGCATTAGTAATCTACTTGGTCGGGCTCAACATCACTTCACAGCAAAGTTCATCTACAGATAAAATGCCAATCACAATTGATCCAATACTTAAATAATCAATTGCTTGTGCTTTCCTCCCTTTTTTTAGGGGTTTTGGCTTTGTGAAATTTGGAGATATGGAGGAGCATAAGAGAGCCTTACTGGAATGCCACTTGGAATCTGGTCTTGGAACAAAACCTTTGCGGCTCAGCCTAGCCATCCCTAGGAGGTAATGAGAAAAAATGTATCTATCCTTTGTAGGTTCAGATTCCAGAATTTGTTCTTCAATAGCTGCATATCTAGGACTTATATTTGATTTTGTCAATTAAAATCAGGAGCCTTTCTGTTAGACCTGGGGTTACCAGTCCACATAGGATAGTCTGGCGCAGAGCAGGTAAGGCTAAATTCCAAAGGCAGACGTGTTGTGCTTATATCACTCACTTACAGCAACTCAATGTCCACTCACCAAAAACAAATTACACTAGACCAGTTTAGAAAAATACCGGTACCTTTTATAAAAGTTATTTTCTGTTAAGCATAAAATGGTGCACATTCGGTATCTTTTCCCATCAGTTCTATCATTTACACCTGTTACCTTCAATTTAGCTATTCTCAGGTTGTTTAGTTATGGTTCAATGAAATAACATTTCACATTTAATCAGTTTCGCAACAATATGCCCTAGGACCATTTAGTGACCACAGTGTAGCTTATTCAGTTGGATTATCCAATGTAACTACCCAGCAGTTGCCAACTTTTACTCCTATGTTTCTTCCCTCCCCCACCTTATTCTCTTTTCGAATGCGCGGTGTCAATACACATCCAGAATCTTGGGGGATTTTACCAAACCCTGGCTCCCCTGGGTCACTTTACCAACCCGCCAGTATTAGCACTAGATTGGTTGAGTATCAAGTCACAAGTTCATCGATAGTCATGCCAGGCTGACTCTCACTGGCTAGCGCACAGTTCCACAGAGTTCTTTTGCATCAAATTAAAGACCAGGGCCTGTGGCGTAAATTTCTGGGACCACGACCCTTATCCCCCAGTTCCCCGCTTACTTGTAGTTAGTGAGGCTGGTGCCTCCAATCAACCGCTTTCCTCCACCAGCGCCGTAGTCCCGCGTCTACTCCCCTTACAGGCCAAATCGCTCTGCCTCAAGCCTGCAGGAAGAGGAGGACGCACTCACTCACGGCACGCTGGTTGCACCTCACCTCCGCTCTTCACCAAGGCGCAGTTAACAGGTTAACTGAAGGTCCGCGCGATCGATCCTGCGCGGGAGATTAGTGTCTTCCTTGCGGCGTCGCCTTTCTCATCAGGCAGCTGACAGGCCCTCCTCCGGACCCGCCCGTCAGCAGCTAACTCCTTGCTGTCGCTCCGCCCCCGCCCCTTTCTGGGTGAAGTGTCTCCTCTACGGGACCTGTGCAATCCCGGGCCACTATTCCTGCGCGAGCTCGTTGACTCCGCTGACTCCAGCACAGCGTTCCCGCTCTACACCCTCGTACCTCAGAGAGGGGTAGATGACTTCGAGACAGCGCTTCTCAGTACAGGAGAGAGGTGAGCACTACGGGGGTACCAGAGAAGGAAGTCTTTAGGAATGAATAAGGCTGAGGAATTCCCTCAGTTCCTGGGTCAGTCTGACGCTACCGGGTACCGGGCAGATCTCCCTGCTCCGCTCACCACTTCTCAGCAGTCTTACGATTTCACCCCAGCATCAGGTAAAAAGGTTCTGGTAACTCGTGAGGACCTTATGTCCAAATCAACCGAGTATAAATCAGTTGGGCCAGGTCTACGGTTAGCAGGTCGGTGACAGCAGTAAGGCAGCAATCCCTAGGGAAGGAAGTCAACCCTCTGTGTGTCCTAGCCCCCTAGCGCCACAGCCTGTACTCCCACTGGCTCAAAGGTCACTCCTTCACATCAACCCCATCTTCATCTAAAATGGCCGCCCTGGTTCTGGCCTTTTATAGGTTGGGCTCTGGCTACCAGAACCAGCCAGAAGGTTCTAGAACTTCCTAATAGAGTCCTATGGCCCTAGATCCTGAGGGAAAAATGTGGCAGTTACAAGCCACCATTTTGTGACTCTGTTTTCATCATTTTTAAGAGGGTGACTAGGCCTCAAAGAGTTAGAGGGGCAAGGTAGCACCTAACCCCTAGGACAACGCCAAAATTCTAGTGGACAAAAAAAATAGAAAACTTAGGAGGCAAAAAGGGAACAAAATAAACAAATAATAGGAGGGACCACCCAAAGGGCTGACAGGTCTAACACTTTCTTACTCTTAATTATTAGGAATCTGGAGTTTATATTTTGGGAGTGTGTATGAAGATTTTATCATTGAAAAGGTGTCTTGGTCTTAAAAAAAATATATGCAAGAAGTGTTAATGAGAAGCATATGTTTGGGGCACGGTCATAAATGTCAAATGGTAGTCTCTAGAGTCTAGAGTGATGAGATGTGTTAAAATAGAAATCTAGCTAGCCTTACCTCATGATAAAATCTGGGCCTGAGTGGTGTTAAACGGACTATCTGAGAGCACAGTATGGTAAATATGATATTAAGCCACCTGCCCCCTGTAATAGGAAATCTGGACCCTCAGTTTTATGACTTAGAGTTAGTAAGGTAAAAGATAAAAGGCAAGGCTCCCAGTGTTGACGAGGATCTGAACTCATGGAGTGGTGTAAAAGAAAGCCAAGCACGAATGCCGATGCATAGGAAATCTAGAGGCACTGATGGATGAAATGGAAAGTAGCAAATGGAAGGTTGCTAAGAAGGAAATCTTGTGCTTTAATGAAAATGGGGTATACCAAAAGTGACAGATGGAATGCCTGAATTGAACGTAGCCACGGTTAATTACGTTGGCCCACATCACAGTCCATTTTAAAGAAAATAGGAACATGTGGCCAAAAATAAATATGATGTTAAACATTCAGTAGGTGCCTGCAAACAAATCAATACAGCTTTTTAAGAAATTCTGCTGTAGCGAAATAAAGGTAATACATTCAGAACTGTGCCCTCAATAAAGAATAAGATTTCAATAAAGTACTGATGTGGAAACAAAATGTAGTCCTAGAAATAAAAATCTTACATCCAAACAAATCACATTTGAAAAGGAAGCATGCGCAAACAAAATACAAATGCTATAAAGTAGTGCTAAGCCAGGCCCTTTGATTCACAGGGTTATGTGCAATCAGAGCTTCATGTATACATACTGCAATGCTCTCACTAAAGCATTCTTGACTGTCTGGGTAGATCAAGTCCATTGCTTACCTCAAGAGGGTTGTGTGGTGCAAACTAGCCACAGTGAAACACGTTTATCAAAAAGTGTCACTGCTCTGCCAAGGTTTTATCGTAACAGTAAATTGTATCTCATGTCCTGCTCACAAGCCCACCTGCATTATCACCACAAAGTTATGAAAAGCACCACTCACTTTTTTCAAACAACATTACAAAAAAATAAAAGTGCTTATACAATGATCTTTTGAGTTGGTATCAGAAACCAAAAAGAGATTTCTACCTCTCAACTCTTGCTTTGTCGTAATATGCAAACGGATAAGTAGATGAAAGCCTGTTCTAATTGGGTAGCGGATGCACTTGCATATTCCCATCAAGAAAGATGATCATATTTTTGATAGCTGATCATTGTAACCAGAGCAGTTGTTTACTATTCGTTCTGAATTCAATGGCTAGGCATCCTTCCCGAAATTCTTGTGGCAGCAATTTTTCAGTGCGTTCAGGCAGTTTATCTATATTTTAATTAACTAAACTACTTTCTTATTAGAGCTCCTGTGGGTTTCAAACAATTTTTTGTCTTGAAGCAATTTGCTGCTGGTTTTTCCGTAAACCAGATGGAGACCATTCTGTTTCCTCAGAGCAGTTGTAGTTCATGAAGGTTATTCTGCTTGCTCCCTAGGGATCGTGCGCTTAACTCCACTGTGGCTCTTGACTTCACATAGGCAGCCAACTTTTCAATATAAGCCAGGATCTATGCTTGCAATTCCCAGAAGATTCTGGCATTATTGGTTCCATTCAACTATGTAGTTTTCACGTCCGCCTGAAAATCGAAGAAACATAACTTTGTTTCTCTTCTCATCACACAGCAAATCCACTGGCGACAGAACTATGCATTCTTCCACAGCTACAGCCAGCTATGCCTTCATAGACTCAGGAGTTTCTGCTTGTGTAGTTTCTCAAGACAACTTCTTTGTAGGGGGACCAGATGTCCTGAATTTCCCCGTAGAGTTCTGGTTTTTGGAGAAGTGTCCAGACACTTTTCTCCAAATTTTAAAAATATCCTGTTTTTTGTGTAATGCCCAGGTGAAGCAGAGAAATGTCCTGTTTCTTTTTAGGTCTCCCCTTTTCCATTCCGCAGGAATGGATTGGAGAGAATTCTAGTGGTCAAAATACTCGTCAAACTATGGCTTTTTCGGTGCTGTTTTCTTCGAGTTCACGTGGCCACAGGCACGCGCTTTTGGGCCATAAACTTTTTTTTCACGAGCTTTTGTTGTTTTTCATTGGCTCTTCACTTTGTCCACGCCTCATTGAAGCTGCTCCCTCTGCCCACCTTCTCTCTGTCCTGCGCGTGCCTCTTGCTTATCTCACCGTAGCACGACAACATTCAGACGTGCACTCTTTCCAAGCATACCCCCCCGCACACTAAACACAAACAGCCCATAGACTCTCCCATTCACGCACGGCAACACGCACACGTCGACAACATTCAGACGTGCACTCTTTCCAAGCATTCCCCCCCCCCCCTGCCTTTAACTCGCGGAAACACGCAGACGTGCACTCTTTCCAAGCATACCCCCCCCTGCCTTTAACTCGCAGAAATACGCACACTAAACACAAACAGCCCACAGACTCTCTCCCATTCACGCACGGCAACACGCACACGTCAACACCATTCAGACGTGCACTCTTTCCAAGCATACCCCCCCTGCTTTTCACTCGCGGAAACACGCACACCAAACACAAACAGCCTACAGACTCTCTCCCATTCACGCACGGCAACACGCAAACCAAACACAAACAGCCCACAGGGAGCATAAGACCAGCACACGTGGTAGTAATGAAAACTAGACAAAGTCCAGCCGCTGCGCACCAAATTCGATCTTTTGGGACTCACATGTAGCTTACGTTACGAGCAAGATGGCTACCGGCGTTCATCCAGCCTATCAGTGCCACGCATCGAAAGCCCCCGTGTCCCTATTACCCAGAAGCCCTGCACCATAGAGAGACACAGGACAGCTGGCACTCTCCTAGATGTCCATGCTCTACAAATCGGGACACTAACGATAAATGTATTTTTGGTCAGAGGAGTTAAAACACCCTTTGGTGTCTGCAAATAAATCATAATTTTGGGACAGAAATAACAAGGAACACCAATCCATGCAGTTATTCAAGGACAGAGGTCTGAGGATAACTAGCACCAAGACAGGTAATAGACTGTGACCGGCACAACTGCAAAATGTATTCACGCACGGCAACACGCACACGTCGACAACATTCAGACGTGCACTCTTTCCAAGCATACCCCCCCTGCCTTTAACTCGCGGAAACACGCATACTAAACACAAACAGGCCACAGACTCTCTCCCATTCATGCACGGCAACACGCACACGTCGACAACGTTCAGACGTGCACGCTTTCCAAGCATACCCCCCTGCCTTCAACTCGCGGAAACACGCACACTAAACACAAACAGCCCACAGACTCTCTCCCAACCCCCCACCCCCACCCCCAGACTCTCCTATTCACGCACGGCAACACGCACACCATAGCTTCTCTCTTTCATTCATCTGCACGTTCCTGCCTTTCACTCGCGGAAACACGCACACCGAACTCACAGCCCACAGACTCTCCCTCCCACCCCCCCCACACTCCCAGTCTCTCTCCCATTCACGCACGGCAACACGCACACCACATTTATATTAGGAAGATATATACATCTAAGTCACGTAAATACAAAACATGTGGCATTACAAATGCTATAAGTGTCACATTTGATAAAGTTAAAAGTATTGGCATTGTAAATCACAAAACATAAATATAAAATGTCATTTACAAAACCAACAGCTCCAACTTTCCTACTGCGAGACCTATTGGCAACGCCAGTGCTTGTTTATTTAGTCCCTGAGTTGAGCATACGCATTGATGTCAAATAGATGTGCGCATGCTCACTTTGCACTACTGGAGAAGTTTTGTCCTGACGCCACTTTGGTGAGCGTTGTAGCACAAAGGGAATTCCATCAAAGAGAGACATTTTCTCTCTGGATTTCCCTCCTCTTTCCACAATGGCTAGCCACCAGTGTGGCCCTGCTCTGCCCTATAAAGCGAGCGAGCACCAGCCAAAAGCGAAAGGGGCTTGGAGTGTAACCAACCTGTATGACCCTCCCCAGCCCTAACAGCACCAGCAAGTTAGGACCCTGTCTCCACATCAGAGCTGCTACAGCTAGTATCCTTCAGCAACCACACAAGACTTGCCCTCCCGGCCTGCATGCTAGCACAATACTTGCAATATGAGTATTTAAATGGCTTTGTGCCATTTTCTGTTTGTTTGGTGTTAAAACGAAGAATGATGCGCAGGCCTGTCTTGTAGTAACGGTAGTAGATTTATTCTTGAGATTACTACATAGGTTACAGGTTACAGGATGTTAGTCTGCTCCATAAAAGTGCCCCACCAGGAGCAACCTCCTCGCTGCTCAGCCCTTCCACACCAACTGATTCTCCTTTCAATACAAACCCACTGAACATTCTAAATGACCTCACCATAGGCTGAGCAGCAAGGCAGAGAACCTCCATAGGGAGGATGCATTAAGTAACAAGTACATAACAACACATCTCCCCCTTATAATGATTAAAAACGATCCAAATGTTTGAAGGTGATAAAACACACGTCAGCAAAGAAGGATGCATAAACAACATAATCATGATACACCCCTCCTTAAAGTGATCATAAACAATCAAATGTATGGAGATAGTAAAACACACATCTACCCAAAATAATAATCATAAACAAACAAAGAATGCAAGATGAAGAGATACATTCTTAAAAACAGTGGATGGTATCCCTCATAACTCACACTACAAACTACAGGTATCTCACCACCACACAGAGTACCCATTGCGCCTCATACTAAAGCACAAGACTGCGGCAGAACCAGGGATCTACAACCCTCTACTGCACATACTAATGGCAGGACAGGTCTAACCTGAAAGAAAAGATAAGACTCCACCCATACCAAAACAGGGTAACTTGAAACCTAAAACACTCTCAAAACATAGTATGGGTATCTGTAAACCCAAAACAAATTCAGGGTATACTTAACCCCTTCGCAGCGGGGGTGATTTCCCCGCTGTGCTGGGGGGCGGGAGGCGGGGGGGGGGCGCGCACAGCGACCCCGTGCTCATGATGAGCTGAGCTCATCATGAGGCACAGTGCTTGTGTGCTCATGACGAGCTAAGCTCGTCATGACCACACCCGTTTCCGTGGAACGTTCAGCACATCAGGGGAATTATCCCCGCGTGTGAGCGTTCCACGGCTCATGTTGAGCTCAGCTCGTCATGAGCACACAAGCACCGTGCCTCATGACGAGCTGAGCTCGTCATGAGCATAGGTGTTAAACCCAAAGCAAATTCAGGGTATCCTTTAACCCAAAGCAAATCCAGTCTATCTTTTAAACCTAAGGCAAATCCAGGGTCTCCTTAAACCCAACACACTCTTGCAACATACTATGGGTATCCTTTAACCCAAGACAAATCCAGGGTATCCTTAAACCCGAGACCTTCAAACAAGGAATCCATAAAAATCTAGCACAGATGCGCACAGTCATAACACAAGGTATCACTAACCCTTAAAATAGACAGTAGGTATGACCAACCCACACAACCCACCTTGAGGACATCACACTGACTTGACATAAGCACATCCCCTCACATTAGATTGGAACCTCTGAGAAAACGAAGAAAATACTACCCCATTTAAATCAGTGAAGATGTTAAGTTACTCCAGTATTGGAACTTTTATAGATTCCCATCCCTTGTATCATTCCCGTCGTCGGGATTGGAGTCCCAGGTAAATAAAAAATATCATAGAAATAGGTGCAGACCTACTTCTTTTTTTGTGATCTCCTCGACGTAGTCGCAGATGAAGCATCATCACTGTCACGTGAAACAGGATCTTTTTGTGACTTTCATTTCTGAAGCCAAGTGAGCAGACGTCCCTCACGGTCGCGCACGGTCTTAGTTGAGAAGATCCGACAGATCTTGCAGTCAGTAGCTTTATGATCCGGATACAAACAATAAATACAGTCTTTATGTTTGTCCTCCACATTACATCTCTTTTTGGAGCAGGTGGCACAAGCCTTGAAACAGCCTTCTTTTCCTTGTCTGACATGTTGAAGATTTGTTAAGAGTTGATATAAAAAAGTAGTTGTAGAAAAACTGAGCAGAGCTCAGTGGAGACTCCCTTGCACAACGTCTGGTAGAAAATTTAAAGCTCTGAGGCTCTCTTAGGAAGGTTCGTTGGGGTGAGGCTGTTCTGATTGGCTGTTCATTTTATTCGGTCTCTTTTATAAAAAGAAGTGGATATGCTACAAAATGAGATGAGGCTTAGGGCTTTTTCTTTTTTTGTATCTATTTCTTTGGTATTTTTTATTTACCAGGGACTCTCATCCCGACGACGGGGAATGATACAAGCAATGGGATTCTATGAAAGTTACCAATACTGGAGAACCAAAGTTACAGGTAAGTAACTTGTTTTCTTCCCCACAAACCCCAAACAAAAGAATATTATGTTGCTGGATGGAAATCTCAAATTAATCTCTGCAATTGGCAGTTGCAGTAGAAATAAAGCTTGTTTGTTCATAGCTATGAGAAATCAGCCCAAGTCACGTAAATATCTTTGTCAGAAAAATATGCACCGATGATGTAGGTGGCTCACCAGAACACAGCTTGCAGGCACACGGAAACAGAAACCTCTTCAAGAACAGCTCTCAGGAAATGCCAAAACCCAGTACTCATCTGATGCAGCAATATCTTGGCAAATTGTATTCAAAGTAGAAGAGCACTCTCAACGTCAGGATCGCAATCAAAATCAAAGGAATTCTCCCCAAAGAGCTAAAATGGTCGACCGTGCGTCGTTTGGCATCACTTTCAAAGGAGATTAGGCCTTGAATCCAATGTGACGTCACATACAGCTTGCAGAGCCTTTTTGGCTTCAAGATTCTTCAAGTCTTAGGATTGGATCATCTCTCGATGATTGCTGTCTGTCCCAGGTTATCCACTTCCTAGGGAACGGTTGAGGAACAAGGATTTGAGTTGTCTTTTGAATTTCACAAAGGAAGGCAGGGTTCTGATGTGCCGGGGGATGGAATGCCAAATCTTGGGGGCGCTTCCAGTGAGAGCATTCAGCTGTTCTTTTCCTTCTGGTTTTAGGTGGGATGAGAAGGAGGGAGTTAGAACTTCTCAGATTCCTGGATTGGCCTGCTTTTCTGAGTTTTTTCGCCAGGTACTCGGGTTTGCCAGTGTGCAGGGCTTTATGGGTTAGGCAGGCTGTTCTGAAGCTACTTCGCATTTCGACTGGAAGCCATTTGAGTTCTTTGAGTGCAGGAGAGTTATGATCAGATTTTTTAATGCCGCTGATCATTCTAGCTGCCGCGTGTAATGTTGTTTTGATGGGTGCCAGGTGCGATTTAGGGATTCCTGTTAGGACTGCGTTGCCATAGTCCAGTCCTGATAGTACTAGAGATTGTGTGGCCAGTATAAGGTCCTTGGTTGGAATGTAGGGTTTAATTTTGTTCAGAAGTCTGAGGTCAAGGAACGCCCTTTTGGCCGAATTCTTAATGTGTCTCATCATGTTCAGTTTTAGGTCTAAGGTGATGCCTAGAGATTTGACAGAATCTGCTAGAGTGAGATTCCCTTTGAGCGCATCGATAGCCTTTAACCATTCGGTGATTTGGGGGTTATCCTCCTTGTTCGAGATGAGGAGTGTCTCAGTCTTGTCTGGATTTAGTTTCAGGTGGTTGCTTGTCAGCCAATCTTGAACAACTTTCAGGACATCATTTAGTCTTTGAATGTCTTTGAGAGAGGTAGTTTCCAGATAGATCTGCGTATCATCCGCAAAGAGGTGGAAGCAGATGTTGGCTTTTCTGAGTAGTTTGGAAAGAGGTTCCATGTAGATGTTGAAGAGTTGAGGCAAGAGCACCGATCCTTGGGGGACGCCCTTGTTGGATTTTGGAGGTGAAGTTTTTGATTTTGATTTTTTGCGTGCGGTTGTGTATAAAGGAGGAGAACCATTTAAGAACTACCTCGCCAAGACCAGCTCTTTCTTGGAGAGCCCTTATGAGGAGTTTGTGGTCAACCGTATCAAATGCTGCTGAAAGGTCAAGGAGAATGAGAAGGCAGCATTTGTCAGAGTCTAGTGATTCATGAATATCGTCCATGATGTTCAGAATCGCGGTTTCTGTGCTGCAGCCTTTTCTGAAGCCAGACTGGTGGGAATCCAATAGGTTGATGTTGTCCAGGTGCTGTGTCAGTTGATGAAGTACACATCTTTCAAGTGTTTTTGAGAGCAAGGGGAGGTTTGATACAGGTCTGAAATTGTTTAGATCTGTCGGATCTAGGCCAAGTTTTTTCAGCAGGCGGGTGACTTGCCCTATTTTAAGGCAATCAGGAACCACTCCGTTTTTTAGGGAGCTATTTATGATTTTGCTCCAGAGCGGTGCAAAGGCGTATTCATTTTTTTGATCAGTAGGGGAGGAATGGGGTCTAGGACATGTGCAGAGGGTTTGGAGGATGAGATCAATGTGATTCTCAGTTTCTTGCACGGGATGAAAACTGAGCCATGAGTTGGGAGAAGAGCCAGGAGAGAGAACATGTGGCACTCCCGTGATGCTCTTCATGGGGTGGGATTTCTTGATGTCTAATGATAGTTCGATTTTTGATATCTTGTCGTTAAAGAACTGGGCGAAGTTGTCACAGAGATCTTTGGGTGCCCTTACAGATGAGGACACTGGCTTGGAGGTTTGTTGTCTAATGACGCTATAGAGCTCCTTGGGTCTGTTTTTGGCACTGTCCAGTGCCTCATGGAAGAAGCTGGATTTCTTGTCTTTGATGTGGTTATTATACTTCCTGCGGGCTGATTTAAGCTGATCCCGAAGGATGGCAGTCTGGTTGTTTCTCCACTTTCTTTCTTTGGCTCTTAGATTCCTCCTTTCGGAGTTGAGGTCAGAGTTGAACCATGATCTGGACGTGATGGCTCTGCTCTTTTTGAGCTTTAAAGGAACTATTTTGTCGAGTAAGGACACTAGGTCAGTATTGTACCGGTCAGTGAGGTCATTGGTGGAGAGGTGGACTTTGTTGTTAGGGAGAAGTGAGCTTATCTGATCTTCTAGGATTCCCAGAGGAACTTGGGAGAAGTTTCTCAGCCATTTGGGAGGGTCTTGAGGGGGTGAATGGGAAAGAGTGGGGTGATTGATATGAAATAGGATCAGGTGGTGGTCTGACCAGTCGACGGGGAGTATGTGATTGATCGTGATTGTGTTCTTTTGTGCAATGATGGCATCCAGTGTGGCTCCTTTGTAGTGTGTCTCCTCTGTGCAGTGCTGGATTAGATTGTTATCACAGAGGAGACTGGATAGCGATTGGATTAGTGGGTTGTTGGTCTCGTTCCACCGAAGGTTCAGGTCACCGAGAATTAGATTATTGGTATTTCCGAGTGCACATTGTGCTATCAGGTCGGATAGTTGTTCTCCAAATGCGGCGTTTTTACCTGGGGGGTGATAGAGCAAGTGACACAGTAAAGAACCACTATCTTTGGTCTTGATATTGGAGGAGAGACATTCAAATGAATCGTAATCGAAAGAGTTGGTTTCCGTGATGACCAGATTGTCCTTGTGGATAATGGCAATCCCTCCTCCTCGCTGGTCTATATTGTCCTTGTTGATTAGGGAGAAGCCTGGGGGTACCAGCATGTCTAGGCAAGGAGGCGATATCCTATTTAGCCAGGTCTCCGTGAGGAACGCAATGTCAATGTCATGCGAGAGGATAGCCTCAGCTAGATCAATTGCATGAAGTGGGGCCGACCTGCAGTTGATCAGAAAGCAGTTAGTGAAAAGCTCTTTGTTGTTGGCAATCCTTTCTTTGGGCGCCCTAGGTATGGCGGTGAGGACGGGCCGTCTTGTGGGTTTTTGAGCAGGGAAGGCCTTTGATCACTTGGATTTTGCATTTAGGGGAGTTAGAGGGGGGTGTGTCATATGAGGAGGCTAGAATGGCTGCTTCTTTGTCTGACATGGATGCTTCTTTTCTAATGGGCCTTGAGGTCAGGGTGTTATATCGGACATTGCCTGGTTCTTAGCCCTCGGGGCAGGGACTACGGTTCTTGAGGCTTTTTGTGGCCGGTGTTCTATGACCCTGATAGGGGGTCTATGAGGCTGGGTTCCGAGGGTTTCTGTGGGCCAGGAGGGGCTTTTTACGTTGACGGTAGGGGGAGTCCAGGGAGGGGATTTAGGGGGTCTGCGGGCTTTATCTAGGTTGGAGAGGATTTCGGTTAAGCCCTGGTAGATTACGTCTATCTGGCTTTCAAGTGACGCGAGACGCTGCGCCAAGGAGTCATGGGGGGAGTTGGGGGCATCTAGGGCTTCATTTTGAGTGCTGAGGCTCGAGTTGAGGGAGTGTAATCTCTTATTAGTATTGAAGGGCGGTTTGTCCTTTTTAGAAATCAAGGGCGAGGTAAAAGGAGGAGGATGGATGGGGGCAGGAGCAGGCTTTGAGTGTCTGAGGACTGTTATGGAACTAGTGAGGGGAGGGGTCATTGTCGACGGGTCACGTCCGTGAGGTTGCGGTGGATGTATCCAGTAAGGAGTCGAGTTAGTGCTTTCTGTAAGGAGCTGAGGGATATGGTTGGTAGGGATTGTAGGGTGGGTGGTGGGGGGTGTGATGTTGTGGCTGGCGTTTTCTGTTGAGGTTGGTTGGCTGTAGGCGGGAGTTGTGTTGCGTTGGGGCAACGCATCTGTGGGGGAGCGTATTGGGTCAGGGCGGATCGGAGTGGGTGTGATCAGAGAGGGTGGAAGAGTGAGTCGCAGGCTTCAAGGTTAGCTGTAGTTGTAGGTGTGTTAAGGGTTGAGATGGGGTGCTGTAAGGGCGGGAGAGCAGATCGTAATGAGGGAAATAGGGAGTCGAAAGTTTCAAGGTTCTCGTCGTTTGCCTAGATGAGGACCGTGCCATTTGTGTAGATGGTCATGGATGCGATCCCTCTTCTAGCTGAACAATTGGGGAGGGTGGCAGTTAATTTGCAACTATGGGGAGTGGTTGTGGTTTTGGTGATATAGAGTTGCTTTCTGATCGTGGAGATCCAATCTTCCGGTCTCTCAGTGTGGAAGATAAGGTCCGTCTTAATCGGACCTTTGGAAGCTGAGTGGTAGATGTCTGTGAATAGGGTTTCTTTGTGTTGTCTGATTAATTTCTGTTTGAAGATGCGTCTCATTTTTGTAGAAAGGAGGGGGGGGGGAAGCTGATCATGAATGAGTTCCGGCTATGGGGTTTCAGGTGGGTAGGTAGGGATTGAGTGAGAGGGGATGGCGAGTCAATAGCCATCATTATTATTATTATTATTATTATTATTATTTTATTTTTGTAAAGCGCGTAGTCACCCAGAGGTATCCCAGCGCTAGGGACCCTAATTCTGAAGTACGGTGGGCCAGGGACCAAGAGAAAAAGAAGGAGGTGGGGAGGGACAAAGAAGGAGGGACTGTGTGTAAAGGGGTACCTAAGAGGGGGAGGGGGCGAGTGTTACAAGTCAGGAGTAGGATGAGTGAAAGTGTTAATTTATCTCATTGGGTATTGTTCTGGCCTGTTGTTAGGTGTAACCAGGCCTCAGACCTGATAGGGACTGAGGCGGGGATGTAGTTCCTGGTAGGCTTAGTGATCTACTTCCCGTGGTCGTCTAAGGGCAGGGTGTGGGATCTGTTAAGATGGAGGGCTGTGGCTCGTGAAGATCTAGGGGGTGGGCATCGTATGGCCAAACAGCCTTGGCAGGGGGCGAGGAGATTTTATGTTGGAGCGGAGGTTCTATGGCCTGACGGACATTTTTAGAGTCAGACTAGCTGACAGGGCGATATCAGGAGTGATAGGTTTTTTACAGGGATCCCCTTTGTGCTCCTAGGGGTGTCCGCGCTCCGCTGGTCAGATTGAGGGCCTGGGTAGTCAACCGGCTTCATTTGTGGTTGGGGAGGTCGCGCGTGGCGGCCATTTTAGAGTCAGCCTTCTCTTTTTTTGCATCCAGACTCGTTGATGGGATGATAGGCAGAACAAATTAGGTTTTACTAGATTCCTCTTTATGCTCCCAGGGGTGTCTGTGCTCTGCTAGTTAACGTGGGGGCATCAGGAGTTGGCAAGCTACAATTGTTTTAGTGTAGGTCGCGCGTGGCGGCCATATTGGAGTCAGGCGACCTACCTCCGGCGCTGCTCCGGTGCAGAATCGAACGTGAATCTTTCCAGAAATAGGATCCACGGTCCGTGCTCGTCACTTGGTGGTTTCACGTGGGGCTGCTGAGGCGGGTCCAGGCGCTGCAGGGGATCCTTATCGTGCTGTTGATTGATTTGAGGAGCTGGGCAGGATGCCTCCATTCGATTTCGGCCGGCCTGCTCGATTTGCCGGGTCTTATCTCGGCAGAAGCGTTGCGAGGAGAATATGGTAAGTTGCGGGCCGAGTTGGTCTGGTTGGGGCTTTCTGAAGGTGGGCGAACACTATTGTAGTGATCCCGATCCCGGGAGCCAGGTTCAGTGCTCCCTCCCCGCGGTATGGTTAGAATTACTTTTTAGGATCAGTACTGGGCTCAAAGATGCAGCACTGAGGTCTCTCCTGATAACAGGTGAGTAAATCAGAATTCGTAGTACATCCAGTGAGCGCCACAGAGCTGCGTTGCAGAGAGCTGTAAAAAGGGGCACGGCCTGCACCACTTCTCTGCAACGCAGCGCAGTGGCGCTTCCTGGAAGCACCTTGTGGGCTACTTGGCTCCCAGGGTCCCTCAGGTTTGAAGTGGAATTTTTTCCCCAACTTAAAGTGCGCCACAGGGCGTGTTTGCACACATCACGTCAGGCCCCGTCCCCTCCCTTCACCACTGTGTAAACGTGCCCTGTGACTGTTTAAGTTGAGAGATTAATTCCCCTTCAATCCTAAGGGTCCCTAAGGTCAAACTATCCCACTAGGTACCTCCAGTAAGTGCCACAGAACTGTGTTGCTGAGAGGTGTACAAAGGGGCGTGGCCTCTGAACCCCTGTCTGCAACGCAGCTCCCTGACGCATACTGGAGATACCTGTTGCGCTATTTGGCCCTCAGGGACCCTCAGTTTTGAAAGAGAATTATTTCCCCAACTTTAAACGCGCCATGGGGTGCATTTGCACAGCGGTGAAGGAAAGGGGTGTGACCTGAGGTGACATGTCTACAAACACGCCCTGTGCCGTGTTTTAAGGTAGAGAATTAATTCCTCCTCAATCCTGTGGGTCCCTGGGGGCCAACTAGCCCACCAGGTACCTCCAGTAGGCGACCGGGGGCTGTATTGCAGAGAAATGTTCAGAGGCCACGCCTCATTTTACAACACTCTGCAACGCAGCTCCATGGCGCTTAATGGAGGTACCTGGTGGGCTAGTTGGCCCCCAGGGACCCTCAGGATTGTCAAGGAATCAATTCCTCTACTTATACCGCGCCACAAGGTGTGTTTGCACGCATGTGAACTCAGGCCCCGCCCCCTCCCTTCACCACTGTGCAAACGCGCCCCATGGCGCGTTTTAAGTTGGGTGAATAACTCCCCTTGAATACAGAGGGTCCCTGGGGTGCAACTAGAACACCAGCTACCTCCAATAAGCGCCACAGAGCTGCGTTGCAGAGAGGTGTAAAAAGGGGCGTGGCCTCAAAACACCTCTCTGCAACTCAGCCCCCTGGCGCATCCTGGAGGTTCCTGGTGGGCTAGTTGGCCCCCAGGGACCCCTAGTATTCAAGGGGAATTTGTTCCCCCTCTGCAAACGCTCCAAGGGGCGCGTTTGCAGAGTGATGAAAGGAGGGTGTGTGGCCTCAGGCGCGATGCCGGTCTTTTTTTTATTTTATCTTTTTAAGAAGGGGGGCTGTGTAGCCCCCCCTTTCTTTTTCAATTTTTTGGGCCCTGGGGACACCATCCCCCAGGGCCTGCCCCCTAATTATTATTTTTAATTTTCAAAAAAGGCGGAAGGGGGCGGCGTGGCCCCCCTCCCGAAGCCTTAATCGCCCGGGGACCCCATCCCTAGGGGCATGGCCTTTTTATTTTATGTTAACAACTATTGGGGAGGGGAGCCTCGTAGCCTCCCTTCCGGGCCACTTATGGCCCTGGGGTCCCCAACCCCCAGGACCGGCCTTTTTTTATTTAAAAAAAAATAATATTTTGGGGATGGGGGGTGCGTGGCCCCCCTCCCGAGCCACTTGTAGCCCTGGGGACCCCATCCCCCGGGGCTGGCCCCCTACGTTGGGGACCGTGGGGGTGTCCCCAATCCCCACACAGTCCCGCCGGCTCCCCGTATCCTGCAGGAGCCGGCATTGCTTTTCCACATGGGGAGCAGCTAACCTGCTGCTCTCCATGTGGAAAAACAATCTGCTTTGCTATTTGGAAGAGAGAGCAGGTTTCCTGCTCTCTTCCAAATAGCAAAGCAGTTTGCAATGACAGGGTGGGAGCCGCGAGGCTCCCGCCCTGTCATTGCAAACTACAGTGTCCTGGTGGTGGGCACCCTGGGATACTGCAGGAGCCTGCCCTGGGGGTTGGCGGTGTAGTGTAGTTCCTATATTCCCAATAGGCTCTGCGCATTGGAATAATATACCCTGCAGCTTAGACGTAGGACTTAAGTCGACTAGGTCTCTGCCGAATATATTATACTTAATTGTGAGTGCCGGCTAGCTCAGAGGTCACTAGAAACTTTCTCGAATAAACAAGAAGGGATTTGTTTCTGACAACAATATAACATGACAACTTTGTTTCCCCAGAATGAAACAATGGATGGCTATTTCACTCAGTCAGATGTGCATGCTTTGTTTCACCAGAGTTGCTTAGAAATAGAGAGAGGGGCGTTTTCAATAAAAGTATTTATTGAACAGTCTTATTTCTTAAGCATAAGAAATGCACTGCTACAATTGAAATGCTAGTTAAGAAGTACAATGCATATAATACGAATAGTATTATAAAGTAGTACTGTAAAAGCACGATATGGTTTCTAAGCCATAAACATAGAAGACATAAAATGCATAAAATACATACAATGATAAAATAGCGGCTAAAAGTACTCAACTGGTGCTTCTAACATACGCCTACCCCGGTGTACCTAACCGTAGCCTAGTACGAGGGAGGAAGTACACTGGAGTAGTTTAAGTTTTAGTATTTCTCTGCCAAGAGTCTGTTCAAGAATTCTCTAGGGATCTAATCCGCTCCGTACCTTGGTTTTAGAATGATAGAGGTCTTGTATCTCTCTCTCTCGAGACCCGATCTCCCACCAACCCACAAGGGTAGCCTGGGAACACTGGAGCTGGATTTCTCGGCAGGAGAAAAGACCGCGTCTTTTCAGTGCGTCAGTTTGGAGGGTCGGCTTCCTTCAACACTTGCAGCAGCAGGGCGTCGGGCAAGTAGTTAGTCGATCTACTCCGGAACCACCTTGTGTTTGACTGGGCAAATGTAGTCATATTTATACCCCTGAAGGTGCCGAGTCTGACGTAAGATTGGACATAATATCGTCACTAGTGCCTTAGTTCCTTGAAAACTCCCGGATTTTTTTGATAAATCAGTATTCAAGCAGGGGGAGGTTCCTGACTGCTGAAGGCTGGTTTTACCACGAAATCAATGTGGATTCTCGGAGTTTAGTGAAAGTAGCCATGCAGTATTAGGGCTGCGCAGGCTATAACTAAATAAGGCAATGATTCTTTATGCCTATATAAGGACTGGATGGTTTTTACCTATATATGGGCATGAATCGGGAAAAATTACACTAGGGTCCTGGATTCCCACATAACACCCACTCCACGAATGTTAAGTTCAATAATACATAAGCACTGAACATATTTCAAAGCAAAGGGTTTACAATCCCACCCCAAAATACAAAAATGCATATTCGAATAGATTTGTTTGCATGAAAAGAGCATACATCATGTAAAAATCATAGGCATCATGAAATCAAATATAAACTATTAGCATACATCTTCACATTATATAAAACGAAAGTACAGTCATTAATCGATACCTGAGATCAGTCCCATAGCATAATTTTTTTACTATCTTGGAAATCGAGGTTGAAGTCAATTATTGTTTTATAGGAAGTTCAAACACGAAATCTTGTTCTCTAAGAATAGTTTCTACTTCAAGCAGATTACCCTGTGCCAAAGTTCTATTTTGGAAAAAGTTCAAATTTAGTGGAATGTTTTGAAAAAATGAAGGCCGAATTTGCAGAGTTCAGGGAACACTGTGTGAAATAATCAAAAGTTATTCTCAGGAGTGTCAGTAGAGTCGGGAGAAAACATCAGATTGTCAAGGCTCGCAAAGAAACCGTCTACCGTAGTAGGTGAAAGTGGAACCACTTCACCTACTGATCAAAAGTGCAGAAGTGTGGATCATCGCCGTCAGCGTTTGATGCTTTAGCAATGTCCGTAGTAGATGGTACCTGTATGCCTGTAGTTCCTCGTATCTCACCTTCAGTTAGACTTGCCGGTGAGACCTCAATGAATGCCGTCATCAGAATTGGCAGCCGTTGGGGGCAACACGATGCATGAGCCGTTACAGGACCTAGCAAAGCGTCGACATCCGATGGCAGTACTGATGGTAAGTGTAAGACAAATGTCCAACACGCATTTCTGTCTGGAAAGCAGGCATCGAAGAACAGATAAGATGCAATCTTGCCAGATTGGTCTGAACGAAAGAAACCAGGTTCTGTTCAGATCTCTTAAACGAGCCAAGCCAAGAATCTGTGAAATCCTTTCACGATATCTCATTGCAAGGAGGCATTGTTCCATGGTAGTTTCGGTGTTGCTGTTTACCGGACTTGCCATATCGGAGCAGAAGGAATAAAAATGGAATTCCTGCTACTAGTCCCAAGATAAGAGGCAGGCCGCCGAACACAGAGTGCACGAAATTAGGAAAAATGCCGAGGACTGCTTCAAATGGTGCTAATAGTTCCGAAAAAATCGTCTTAAATACATGTGCGATGCCGTTGGTATCAGACATGTTTACGATTTGGCTTAACATTTCTGCGAAATGCACTGGGCAGTTTGTTGATAATAATGCATGTATCTCTGCAGAAGACCTTGCTACTTGCAGATCATACGTTTCTCTAGACGAGGTAGGTGGCACAGTTTTCTGTAAAAGAATAGCTTTCATTCTGTTTAAAGTATCAATCCGAATAGAAGAGATATTCAGTGAAGGCCATAAAGCCGTCTCCCTTTCTGTCTCTGTTTTTGGACACAATACTTGCATACAACAAGTGACCATGGACGACACAGTTACGAGATAACTTTTTCCTGGCAACATGCCACAACAGCTGTGATCATTCAACATAACGTAACTGCCATTGGATAGCTGACTGAAAACCGGTAATATCGTAGGAGAGGGTGAAGCGTGCAGGTGGCATGAAAGGTTATTTGCAGAACCGTCATATGCTCCATGTAAATTAACTTCATCGCACAGAAGTGTACCACTTAGTGATTTTTTGCAATTATTGCCACTAAGGAAACCTTCATGTCTCCTATTCCGACACTTATGTGTATATGGTAAAACCCAGGTCGACTTAATGTATTCTTTACCCAACTTTTCATACAGGCCCGCTGGTATATGCTCTAGACAATACTGAAACTGGAATGTCGTGACTGGAATTCAAATGGAGCCATGAATTATCCACTCAATCACTGGTTTCTCGGAAACTGTCAATTGTAATCTATCTATGTTTTTCAATGCTCAGCACCGTATAGTCTGCTCCTTTTTGTGCCAAAGAGATTTTTTTATTTGTAAGGTTAAATACAGCAAACAATGACGTTGTATTGATTAGATGCCATGGCACATAGCCAGAACGCAGATTTCGCAACGTCCAGCCTAACAGCATGATAGAACGCAATTGAGACTGACCATGTTGTAATTTTAGTAAGTCTTGTTGTATGATATCTGTAGCAGATGATATGATGCTGTCCATGGAATATATTCTGGAGGACAGAGTCGTTAACCCATTGTCCACTACAGACAGTGCTTTCTCCAAATTAATACGATCAATTTCTCATATTTTTTCTGCAGTTTCTATTTGCGTCACTTTCCAAGCTTCGTTGTAGGCTGCATATATACCGGCGTATATGAAACGTTTTTGCCTTGGCTTGCGAGGTCCCATTGAGAAAAATCGCAAATCATTGCTTTTTTTAAGTAAAGATAAGTGTTTTTATTTCTGGGAGTGTAGATTTCTGAAGCCATTCAAGGCAAAGCTTCCCTACACTATAAGTAGTTACCATCCCTGGATGTTGTCTCTGGGAATATCTTGGATCTGGCCTATTCAATCTGAATCCTTGTGATTTGTTCAGGAATCTTTCATGACAGTTATTAGTGTCTGTTTGCCAGATTAACCATGTTTTCCAGTTAGGATCAGTTCTGTTCTGTTTTAATATATAGGTTACGTCTATCTCCTCATCCGAAGCGTTATTACTGTCCGGTGCAGCTTTAGGTAAAGACGGTTTATTCAAATCTTTTATCTTAGCTAAGCCAAGACAAGTAGTCTGTTGAACAGTGTCATTTAAAAACAAAATTTGTTCTGGTATAGTGCAGGCTCTGAATAGTGCTTCTAAACCTTGTACCTGCCATTCTTTTGTGCCCCAGACAGTTTTTTGTCTCGATGTTGTCTTTCCAGTAGTCCAACCCTAAAGTAGACAGTTGAGCATAAAAGTTTGCAGAATAAATTTGTTTAGTATTGGTTAACATTGTTTTCATTCCTGTGTTTATATTTTTAAAATAAAACATTTCTGGATTTGTAACATTGAACCCTATAAAGTATAGAAATTTCTCATAGAATTTCCTCGAACTGCCTTTTGGCGGTGTTGGACAATGTTCCCATTGATTGTAATAAAACATGTTTCTAGGGCTTGCAGATTTATGCAAATAATGATGACCATAATGATTAAAACAATACATATGTTCATAATCCGAAGACCCTTCTAAGTAGTTATGTTCTGTAAATTTAGCTGATATTTCAAAAATTTTCATCATGTTGTTAATAGTCTCAAAGTCCCAATCATCAGAAAATTCACTGGGTGCAACAAAGTCACTCAAAGAAACCTTAAATTGGTGTGGAAGCTTCAGAAGCTCAACCGGACCATAGATGCCATAATCAGTTTTGTCCCATGCTATACCACCAGGTATAGGAATGGCTGTGATGTTTACTGCTGACAGTCCTCTTTTTTTCACGATGAGATGATTTGTAAGGTTTCAGGACCAAGTTGATTTTCTTACTTGCTGTGTCCATAGTACTGTATTTTCCATCAATCATCCTTCCCAAGCTCAATACTAGCACGAGCCAGAGCAGGAGGAAAAGTACACCCAATCCAATCCAAAATTCCACCCATGGTGAAACCAGATATGTTTTTTCTAGTAGATGAAGGAGTTCTGTTACTTTTTCCTTGAGAGTTTTGTTTGCTGGCTCATTTTCAGGTTCACTGGGATCCTCAGAAAAGTTATCGAAGTTGATAAAGTAGCCAGAAGCAGTTCTGTCAATTGTTAGGATCGCATCAGGATTACTCGAAATCACTGGAGCTGTCTCTTTCCTTGTCATATTTGTATACTCAGACGGTACATCATTGTAGACAGGTGTTTCTTGACGAACTGTTATTTGGGTCTCGAGTCACAAGTTCCATGGATTTGTTACATAGTCTTTCTTTTCTTACTGCAGGTTTATCAAAAGTGATAAGACTTTCAGTTTGAACCTCTTGTATTGAAGCAAGATTTGGTCGCCTGCTACTTCTCGGGAATCCACTGGGCCTACTACTTATTATTGGCCACATGATTGTGGTTTGACCAGGTCGATAGACACAACTCTGTTCTTCCTTTTACCAGCAAGGGGTGGTAGTACTACTGATCTTGTTCCTTGGATGGCCAAGACAGGTACTGCTTTTCTGTAAGAAGGCCCAAATTCCTTCTTCACCGCGATCTTCTCCCTGACCAGATCCCCAATCTTTGGAATCCAGACAGGCCTTGCTGGGACAGGTGGTTTTTCCTCAGTGGGCGTTTGCTTCTGTATTGTATTACTCAGACGACTTATTGTTTCATTTAAGTCCTGTAAAACAGTCAAACGATCTTTGACATCAAAGGGTTTTTGTTCCACCACTGAAGTCTGACTATCGAGGTCTTCGATTATCATTCTAGTACCAAACATTAATTCATACGGAGGGACTCCGCCCAGAGAATTTCTTGGCAGATTGTTAAGACTATGTTGGACACTTGTTAGATGTTTGACCCACCCATCACCCGAACCTAATACTTTAGCTGTTATGGATTGCTTTATGTCACAGTTTTTTCTTTCCACTACCGCATTTCCCTCAGGGTGGAAGGGACTAGAGTACCACAATGCAATGCCCAAGCGGCCATGGCCTCCTTGTAAGCTCGAGAGCTAAACGCAGGACCCTGGTCAGAATGAAGCGTGCCAATTGCGTATGTGCCGATAAAGACTCGCAAATCCTTTATTACAGTTCTGGCGTCAGCCGAGCGCTGTGGCCACATCCAAATGAATCTTGTGCAGGAATCCACTGCGACCATGATATATTTATAGTTACCATACCTTTGTAAGGGACCACATGCAAGCGGTTTATCTGAAATCAGGAGGGGCGTCTGTGCAGGACGTTTTACTGTTGATACTTTCATTTTCTGGCAGATTTCACATTCTAGAACATAGTTTCTAGTTTGTTTCCTCATGCGTGGCCACCAATATCTCTGTTTTAATAATGATACTGTGGCGGAAATACCTGCGTGTGAAGATGCCAGTCCCTCATGTGCTGCTAAGATCAGTCCTAATGTTTGGAATTGCCCTGTCCCCCACTCCAGGGATTCGAGCAAAAGGAACATTATTTGCATCAGTTTTATATGAGTACTTTATTGGAAAGCCTTTCGGTAGTGTCTTACCACTGTCTTTAACTGAAGCAGTGACAGCTTGCATTATTTCGCTGTCTATTTTTGTTTTTGACCGAGTAATCGCAGCTACGGAAGCCGTTTGCACAGCTGCCTTCGCGGCTTCATGAGCCAATGAATTCCCTGCAACATGAACACCATCATGTTGATGACTCAGTGTATGAATCATGTGAGTCTTTTGTAGTTCTTTCTGTAATAGAACTACTTGTTCCTAAAGCGTTTTATGCTTAATTGTGCCACCTTTTGCGTCTTTGAAACCATTTTGAACCCAGTTCTGTAGATACTCATTGTAAGACTGGACACAGTAATACGAATCGCACAATATTAGTGTGGGGAATTCGCGATCAGTATTTTCATGCGCCATCTTGAAAGCCCGTAGTTCAGCTCGCTGAGCTGTACAGTCTCCGAGTGATTGAGCTTTAGTGACCATAGGTCTGAATTTACCTTCGCGCCAACGACCTTTAACGATCGTGCACGCAGCACTATAAGCTTGTTTACCCCCAATTGCGGGCTGTGCTGATCCGTCTGTATATATTATACATACAGCCGTAATGTTCTAGAGGCAGAATTTCGGTCGGCATAGGACGTTCGTATTCGTATTGTAGGAATTCTTGTGTCTTTAAATTTGGGTCAAAGACATATTCAACGTCTGTCGCAGCAAGAGAATTAACCCATTGTATCCATCTTGGATGTAAAGCCTTAGCATTAGGAATGCTTGCCTTTGTTACTGCCTCTAAGGCAGGTACAGGAGTTCTCTCTTTTGCTACTGCAGTTTGAACCGCTGTCAGAATTTTTTCTGTTGAAGTGAACTTCATTTCTGCTTGTTTGTACAAGTGGGATTTGAATGCAATTGGTACCTTTTCTCCTTCATTAAAGGTCAGTTATGTTAATCCGCATTTCCCTGAGATGACACGGATCACGATATTGCGCACATTATCGCGTGTATCTAATTTTGTTTTAGTCAACATGTCTGTTTGTACTGAACGTAAAATTTCTGTATGTGTTTGAGTCCAATTAGTTGGTTTGAAATCAGGTTTGATTAATTCGTAGAGCGGTTTAACCCTTTCTGCGTAGTTTAGAACGTAAGTTCTTCCAAAATTCAGGAAACCTAGAATTGACTACGTTTTTCAGCGTCTTTGGAGGTTATAGCAGCGCACATTTCTCAAGAAAGTTTGCTGCCAGGCTTTTGCCTTCACTTGATAACGCGTATCCTAAGAATAGGACGTTGAGGTGGGCAATTCGTGATTTCTTAAAATTGAATTTGTACCCTTCAGAAGTGAACCCAAGTATTATGGTGTTCACTTTTTTTAAGTGCACGTCCAAATCATCATCTGTAAGATAGATGTCATCGACATAAGATAATGCCTCATCATCGTACATTTGCAGTATTTCTGCTACTCTCGCTGAAAATAACCCTGGACTATTCTTGAATCCCTGGGGGAGACTGCAAAATTGTCGCTGTGTCCCCAAGATTGAGAAAGCGGTCAAATGCCTGCTTTCTGGTGCAATGTTTTGACAGAAAAACCCATTTGAAATGTCTGATGTGGTTTTATATTTTTTGCGCACAATGTTATTCATCAGTGCAGCACCATGTGAATTTTGTACTGCAAAAGTTTTGCAACAAGAGTTCAGGTGTCTGTAATCCAAAACTAGACGATATGTATTGTATGGTTTGGAGACAGGAAACAAAGGATTGTTCATAGATGAGGTGCATGTTTCAATCACTCCTTGATATTCAAGTTGATCTAAGATCTCCCTGACTTGTTTTTTAGCTTCTTGCTTGACTGGATACTGCCTCTGAGCAGTAGGTTGATTTTTTTAACTGGATTTTGTGGTGAGGAGAAACCTCATCCCATCTTATGTGATTTTTATATAATGCTGGAGCTTGGGCCACAGCCCATTTCCTGGCATATGTATATTTTTTATGAATTGGAATGTGTTTTGAGAAGGCCGCATAATTATCTCTTCGCCGTGTGGGCAGATTTATTTAGACACTTTCCTGAGGCTCAGCCGGGAAAGCGAGGAGTGCGCTCACATTTTAAGAATTGTTTGCCAAATTTGTAAAATGACTTGCTTTTAAAATGTACTGTTGTTTTTGCCTGCACTTACCCCACGCGGTGTTTCTCCATCCCGCACTGCTACTGCGAACCCTGCAGCCGACTAGGAGCTGTTCAGGGACTCACGCGGGCCTAGGCGCCATTTTCAGACCAGTTTGGGGTGACGGTCTAGTTGTTTTGTGATGCCTGCCCACCTCTCCCCTCTACTTATGGCTACCACCAAACGTCCGCGCAGCGGGCGCGTCGGCCGGGCGCCAAAGGCAAGCCCGTCTGCCCCCATCATCGCCAGGACATCGCCTCTCGCCAGTTTCCCTGGTCGAGTGCTGCCGGAGCCCCTTGTTTATGATCGAGAGTTTCTTTTAACTTTGAAATCAGGTGGGGAGATGTGTGGGAGATTGCCAAAACAAATAGGGGAGACATGTTTGACCTGTACTACATGCAACTTTGCTGCCCCAGTACCTGGCCGAGTGAGACGAGCCAGGGGACTGAGAATCATGCACAGATCACGGTTTTCCAACTAAATGTCAGATCACTTGCCAAACACTATTTGGAAGTGCAGACACTTATCGCTGATGAATCCCCTGATGTGTTTTTTATTTGTGAAACCTGGCTACGAGATGATGACATGACCGGAATAGTGAACCTGACTCTCCCCGCAGGATATTTGATTGAGACGCTAAATAGGGACTCAAGAGGCGGTGGTATTTCAGTAATTTATAAAGCTCAATACCCCTGCTCCTTTACTAAGGAAGAGATCTGTGGTGGTGAATGTGCCCGTTTTAAGATTGCTATCAGTGCTCATTTCACTCTTTCAGGACTATTTATCTTCCGTCCACCGGTGCCTGCCTCGAAGTTTATTGAGGCTCTGCTAGAAGCAGCTAGCTCGCTAGTGGTGGGATCTGCCAATTTTACAATTTTGGGGGACTTGAATCTCCATTTTGATCAGATCAAGGATCCAACTATCTGTAAACTGTTGGCTGACCTGGCCGCTCTACAGCTAGATCTGCTGATTAATGGCGCCACGCACTTGGCCGGGCATATTTTGGACCCATTGTTCTCAAATATTCCGCAAGTGGAAGTGGATATGCCCAAGCCTATGGGCTGGACTGACCACTTCTTGGTTAGAATCAGCATGGTGATCTCAGAGCCTTTCTCGGTGGAGGAGGTGAATAGGGTCTTGAAAAGGCCTTGGCATGAACTCATAATGAAGGATTTCCATGCTTTTCTGGGGATGCTCTCCCTGGAGGATATAACTGACCCGGAGGTGGCGTACACTGCCTTTTGTGATTGGATTACAAGAGGTCTGGACTCTCTCATTCCATTTAAATGGACTAAGGGGCGCAGGTCCATCTCTCATCCATGGTACGGTGAGGCTCTGCGAGCACTGAGGAAGCAATGCAAGAGAGCCGAGCGGACATGGAGAAGGGATTATAAAGAGGGCGATAAAGCAATTTATTTGGCTAGAATAAAGCTGTATCACAAAGCGATCTGTTCTGCACGTGCCTTATTTTATGCAGAGGAAATAAAAAACAGTCTTAATCCCACTAAATGTATTTTTTAAATTGCGCAAGAGCTAAAAAAAAACAGATCCAGAGTATCTAATTTAACCTCTGCACAGCAGTGCGAAGACCTAGCCATTTTCTTTGTAGAAAAAGTGCAAAAAATGTATAAGACCTTCCCGCAGCATTCTCCGGGCCCACATCTTTCTGCAGAGACCAGGGTTGGTGGCACCACCTTAGCAATCATTCCAGAGATCTCGGATGAAGAACTAGTGAAACTATGCCGGAAAGTGAAATCGGGATCTCCATCGGACCCTATGAGGCCGGCTCAATTTATGGAGTCCCTGGCGCTTTTCCAACAGCCGCTTGGCGCCATACTTAATTTGTCCTTCTCCACAGCTATAGTCCCTAGGACCTGGAAACAGGCATGGGTATCCCCATCATGAAGAAGCCCTCATTGGATCCATCTAAACTTGAAAACTTTAGGCCAATCTCCCTCCTTCCGTGGGTGGCCAAGATGGCTGAGGCTCACGTGAATAATGTTCTAACTCAATACATGAGCCATAATGACATCCTGGATCCGTCCCAAAACGGATTCAGACCTGGACATAGCACTGAGTCCGCCCTTCTTGCCACTACTGAACACTTAAGGATGATCCTTGATGCCGGTCAGAGTGCAGCGCTGATTCTGTTAGATCTCAGCGCTGCCTTTGATACGGTATCACATGACATTCTATTATATCGGCTGGAGGCGGTAGGGATTACGGGCTCTGCCTTAGAGTGGTTCCGATCATTCCTAGAGGAGAGATCTTTTCGGGTCTCAGCACCACCATACATCTCTCAGTCTCACTCTATCAGTCAGGGGGTTCCGCAAGGCTCTGCACTCAGTCCATCTTTGTTCAATCTGTACGTGCAACCTCTGGCAGTAGTGGCAAAGGAGTGGGACTTAAAGCTGGTGTCGTATGCGGATGATACCCAGCTGGTTATCACACTAGCTGAAGGGCCATCCACATCCGCTACTAGGTTTAGAGATGGGATGGCTGCTGTCGCCCAATGGATGGCAGACAATTGTCTGCAGCTCAATGCTAGCAAAATGGAGGTTTTGCTTGTACGGAAAAACACTGCCCTCTGGGATGAGCATTGGTGGCCGGCTTCGCTGGGCACAATGCCAACGCCAAAGCCTCTAGTTAAGAACTTGGGAGTGTGGATAGACTCCTCCCTTAGCTTTCAGACCCACACAAAGAGAGTGGCAGCTACTTGTGTGGGCCTGTTGAGAGGCCTAAAGCCCATCCTGAAGTATTTTGAGCCAACAGTACGTCAGCTCATTGTTCAAGCCATGATTATCTCTCGATTGGACTATGCTAGCGTGCTGCTCCTGGGTGCCAACAAAGCTGAGGTTCTGCGACTCCAACGGGTCCAAAACTAGGCAGCGAGAACTCTGATTGGGCTTCCTCGCAGATGCCCTGTCAGAGCAACGATTGGCATGCTTCATTGGCTCCCGATCGCATCTCGTATCCAGTTTAAAGCCCTTGTCATGGCGTTTAAGATCCTTAAAACCGGAAGTCCAGCTTTGTTGCGCCCTTTGTTGACCTTGTATGTTCCCCGGCGTAGCCTCCGTTCACTGAGACAACACCTGGTGAGCGTACCACGTACCAAACTTTGCCATATGGGTGGTCGCTCTTTCCGGGTGTTGGCGGCTAAACTTTGGGACTCCTTGCCGGTCAACATCCGTGGAGTTGAGAACCTGTTGGCTTTTCGGAAATCCATTAAAACCCTTCTATTCTCTTCACCATGAGCTCTGCCACTGATGCTGCTTCACCTTTAATGTTGGCTAATAGTATAGCTGAGACCTGTTTAAAATCTTTCAGTAATTTCATACCTAGATTTAAAGCCGGTTCTGGACCGTATTCATTTTGAATCTGTCTTAGAACATCTGGTATTACCGCCATGGACGGAACACCATGTGTTTTAGTGTAGATTGAAGCAAATACTGTACCCCAAGTATCACAGTCCTCTAATTGTGGTGCAATCCCCATAGGTAAACAGATTTTCAGAATCCTATGTTTCTCATGAGGTGTACTATCAGGAAATACTGCCTCTATTTGAGTAATTTTTTGTGCTAACCAGAACGGAATTTGTTCTTGTTTTGCTGGTAGTTTACCAATGACTGACTGTATAGTCTGTGGTGTGATTTTATTTGTGTTCACCTGGTGAGGGGTGTGCTGTGGAATTCTTACAGCTGGTTGGACTGTTAATGTCCGCATGACATATTGAACCAATTGTCTATGTATTTTAATTAATTGTTTTAGCTGAGCTAATAATTCTACATCTGACATCCTTTCAATGTCTGGATGAGGTGGATAGCTGGCTAGTACCGGCCATGTAGCTCCTGGTCTACCTAGTGGACCGAGCCTGGTAATGTGATTTTCATGTTTAGGGCGCCTTTAAACCAGAGCTGATGCTCTTGGTAAGTTAATGGAATTTCAATGTCCTCGAAAGGAACGTATTCTTCTGGAGGTTCCGCTACTTTGTAGTAGTGAAACTCTCGTGTTCCTGCATTTGCTGCTGGAAACTGAATCCATGAATAGAATACCTCTGTCTTCCGATATTCATGTGCCTCTATGACAAAGATTACTCTGCCACCTCTTGCTGATACTCCATTATTTATCAGTTTGTAAGGTATACTTTTCCTTACATTTAGCGGGAGCAATATAGCATCCGTGTCATTTTCTATGATAGCAGCGTCATCTGAGATTGCTGGAGCTGCTGCTGCAGCTAATTCTTCGTCAGTAACCATTATTTTTACTTATTGAAGAGTTTGCAGAACAAGTTTCAAGGAAACAAAGATTAGGTGCACAATATTTTAGAACACTGTATCCTTCAACGTTGTATAAACCGAAAACTAATACATAGGATTTTCCGTCCTACTCAGTTTTGGCGGATATTATCGTTTCACCCACTCCAGACGTCTATTGGAGTTTTTACGGGAAAAGGGGGTCTGTGTGAAAAGCACGACTGAGTTACTCTAGTATCTAGCGTTTAAATTATCGCCTTACCAAGCGTTGGGCGCCATGTAGTGTAGTTCCTATATTCCCAATAGGCTCTGCTCATTGGAATAATATACCCTGCAGCTTAGACATAGGACTTAAGTTGACTAGGTCTCTGCCGAATATATTAGACTTAATTGTGAGTGCCTGCTAGCTCAGAGGTCACTAGAAACTTTCTTGAATAAACAACAAGGGATTAGTTTCTGACAACCATATAACATGACAACTTTGTTACCCCAGAATGAAACGTATCTCTAGAGTCACGGAAACAATAGATGGCTATTTCACTCAGTCAGATGTGCATGCTTCGTTTCACCAGCGTTGCTTAGAAATAGAGAGATGGGCGTTTTCAATAAAAGTATTTATTGAACAGTCTTATTTCTTAAGCATAAGAAATGCACTGCTACAATTGAAATGCTAGTTAAGAAGTACAATGCATATAATACGAATAGTATTATAAAGTAGTACTGTAAAAGCATGATATGGGTTCTAAGCCATAAACATAGAATACATAAAATGCATAAAATACATACAATGATAAAATAGCGGCTAAAAGTACTCAACTGGTGCTTCTAACATACGCCTACCCCGGTGTACCTAACCTAAGCCTAGTACGAGGGAGGAAGTAAGTGAGGAGTAGTTTAAGTTTTAGTATTTCTCTGCCAAAAGTCTATTCAAGAATTCTCTAGGGATCTAATCCGCTCCGTACCTTGGTTTTAGAATGATAGAGGTCTTGTATCTCTCTCTCAGGACTCTATCTCCCCACAACCCGCAAGGGTAGCCTGGAAACACTGGAGCTGGATTTCTCGGCAGGAGAAAAGACAGCGTGTTTTCAGTGCGTCAGTTTGGAGGGTCGGCTTCCTTCAGCACTTGCAGCAGCAGGGCGTCGGGCAAGTAGTTAGTCGATCTGCTCCGGAACCACCGTGTTTTTGACAGGGCAAATGTAGGCATATTTATACCCCTGAAGGTGCCGAGTCTGACTTAACATTGAACATAATATCGTCACTAGTGCCTTAGTTCCTTGAAAAGTCCCGCATTTCTTGGATAAATCAGTATTCAAGCAGGGGGAGGTTCCTGACTGCTGAAGGCTGGTTTTACCACAAAATCAATGTGGATTCTCGGAGTTTAGTGGAAGTAGCCATGCCGTATTAGGGCTGCGCAGGCTATACCTAAATAAGGCAATGATTCTTTATGCCTATATAAGGACTGGATGGTGTATACCTATATATGGGCATGAATCTGGAAAAATTACACTAGGGTCCTAGATTCCCACATAACAGCGGTCCCCAGGGCCCTCGAGGGCTCCAGGAGGGGGGCCGCGAGGTACCTGGGGCTGCGGGGGGCCGTGTGCCCTCTGCAATTACACATGCTTTTGCCCCGGTGGGTGGCAGTCCCCGGGGCAGTGTGGAGGGGGGATTGGGCCCCCCACACTTTATTTTTATAACCATGCCCCCGGGAGCTCATTTTCATAGAAACGCGGAAGCCCGCGCTTAGTCTTTTCTTTTTTTTAACGGCAGGATCCCCGCATCCTGCGCGGATTTTTCTGATTTGTACAACAAACATTTTTGGGGGGGGAACCTTGGGGGTCCTTGTGGGACCCCCTGAACAGGCCTAGGGGGTCAGGGTGTTTCTACCCTGCCCCTTTTTTGCGTTTTGCGTGTTTCTTTTATAGGTTTCTTGTGCCTCGGTTCTACCGAGGCACAATATGGCTGCCAAAACTTCCTGATTTGGAGTGTTGACAGCCAATTAGAATACAGCTCGTGCACAGCAGGGTGCGGGCCATAGATATATATGTAATTTTAAATGTCATTTTCTCAAGAACTACTTAACGGATTTACACCATTTAAGTGAAAGGCACGAGTCTGAACCAAGGACTACCTCTTTGCCAAATTTGGTGTAATTCCGTTCAGCAGTTCGGGCTATAGCCGCGATGAACTTTTCCTATGGAAAATTGCATGGGGAAAACATGTTTTGGGACCCCCCCTTTTTTCTCGCCCCCCGCTTGACGAATCACCCCGAAAATGTCAGCATAGGAGCAGACCGTAGCGGCCCATATGTTTTCAAAATTTTGCAAAGATTCGTCAACCGGCTTCAAAGTTATTCCAAATAGAATGTTGCGGATTTCCTGTGTAAAATAGGTCCTAACTATAACTGCCTACTGGCGACCGCCGGTAGGTAATGTGTATGTGTATGTGTATGTATGTGTATATTTTCTCCAAAGGCCCGAAAGCATAAAGATGCACTCCCAGCAGCTGTCACCATAACAGGCTTTATTCACTTCAGAAAACCGGCATTTCTTTTCAGGTAAAATTTCATTTCTTCAGCCTACGCGTTTCGAGGACACAGCCTCTTCTTCCTGGGCTGCTCAACAAAATCAGACAGGTGCTCCAAATTCCTTGATTTAAATACATGCAGCAACCCCCAGTGGGTCGTGGTCAGTGCCTGCTTGCATGCTGGGACATTTTTTTTTTTTTTTTGTTTTTTTAGAGTTTTATATAGCGCGAACTAGAACCGAACCGAATCAGTTATCAGAGCGCTTTACATAGCACCAGTTACGTTACATGAGGACATTGAGTCCGATTTAGAGAAAGTCATTGCTCGCAGTGAGTCCCTTTTGTGATTAATCATTATTTGAGCAGTAACAAAGCATTAAAACACCCTCCAGTGGGCCCCCAAAGAAGAAAAGGCAGGAGCCTTGAAACGCGTAAGGCGCTATAAACTCGTTGGAATGCAGATGCTGGTTCCTTGTTGAAATAAACCTTCGGTTTGCACTTGCTGTCGTGTGCTTCCTTGAAAGCTTTTGGGCCATTGAAATGCATAAATCAACACGGCAGCCCTGTCGTGAAGGAATGCACCATCACGAAAGAGAGAGGCTGCTGGTGGGAACTGTGTCCATGCCGGATTCAGCACAGCAAGTGCAGTAATTTAATCAGCCCTGCACTCTGTGTCCTACAAAGGAAAATAATTGACTTTTAAAACGTGAATGTTCAAACAGAAACCTACTAAAGGGATTGATTGGGATTGTACTGGACTACCTGTTCCAGCATGCATTAAAAACGCACTGAGCAATGTAATTGACTAACAACATGCAGCTGGGCATAAAATCTACTCTGGCAACACTCAGTCTGTAAGTTGCCTCTGAAGAAAAGGCAGGAGCCTTGAAACGCGTAAGGCGCTATAAACTCTTTGGAATGCAGATGCTGGTTCCTTGTTGAAATAAAGCTTCGGTTTGCACTTGCTGTCGTGTGCTTCCTTGAAAGCTTTTGGGCCATTGAAATGCATAAATCAACACGGCAGCCCTCTCGTGAAGGAATGCACCATCACGAAAGAGAGAGGCTGCTGGTGGGAACTGTGTCCATGCAGGATTCAGCACAGCAAGTGAGGTAATTTAATCAGCCCTGCACTCTGTGTTCTACAAAGGAAAATAATTGACTTTTAAAACGTGAATGTTCAAACAGAAACCTACTAAAGGGATTGATTGGGATTGTACTGGACTACCTGTTCCAGCATGCATTAAAAACGCACTGAGCAATGTAATTGACTAACAACATGCAGCTGGGCATAAAATCTACTCTGGCAACACTCACAGTCTATAAGTCGCCTCTGAAGAAAAGGCAGGAGCCTTGAAACGCGTAAGGCGCTATAAACTCTTTGGAATGCAGATGCTGGTTCCTTGTTGAAATAAACCTTCGGTTTGCACTTGCTGTCGTGTGCTTCCTTGAAAGCTTTTGGGCCATTGAAATGCATGTGTGTGTGTGTATATATATATATATATATATATATATATATATATATATATCTCCTCACCACAAGTAAGTCATTTGCCAAATTTGTTTTATTGCAGAAAGCAGCAGCATGAACATAGCCAAACCCACACTGTACAATATCCAGTCCTGACGCGTTTCGTTAATCACTTCATCAGGGGCTTTGGAAAAGAAAGCAACAGCAGAGCAATTTCGGCGGCAACCATTTATGTTCCAAATACCCCGCCTTAGTGGGCGTGGCCTATACTCTGGCCTACTGGTACTTGTGGTGCCCTCTATTATCCTCGAGTGAGCTGCCTGCTGTTAACTTTCAAAAATAAACTTATTGACATCCCAGTGGATCATGGTGCCAGGTTATAGTTCACTGCAGCAGCTTGTATTCTTTCAAAAACGGCACCCGTGTCTAATGCAAATCCGCCGCTTGATGGACTTGCAGAAATGTTGTGAACAGCATCAGGGCATCTCCCGCGGCTCAGGCTAGCCGCAAAACACCAAACCCGCGAAATCAACAGGGGTATACCCAAATTACCCTTATACCCGGGTATGGGATGCAGTTATATACAATACAAAATGGTGTAGAAGCAAAAAATACCGAACAGTTTATGAGTAGAGCACATTTAAATACCCTCTCCACAATTCTTATTATTCTTGATGAATATATCATAACATATTTGTAACGCACATGCACAGTGGCACCTAATCAATGAAGTAAACACAAAAATGACATATATCACAACATTCTGTGCATAAACATAAACAAAAAATACATGACATAGTAACCCTAAAAAAATTATTCACACTAGTGTCCCCCTTACAATTCTGGGCAAACCACTTGAAGGTAGTCAAGGTGACACGCCTAAGGCTAGTAGACTAGTTAACCTAGTTCTAGTGTGACACCCTACAATTCCATAGATTACTGTAATTTCAACGACTCCTCCTCAGAAGTGTCGACGTGACCACGTTTCAGCCTTTTCTTCTTAGTCCTCCTCAGGACAGGGGTTATACATTACTAAACAAAACACAAAAACAACAACATTACTCCAACCTTTAATAGTGGAGAGCAAGCTGGCTGATAATCGTGACTGCCCTTATTACCAACACGTGACCAAACACCACTGCTACCAAACTCAAGCACCCACACCAACTACCGCTTCATAGTGTGTGTCTGTTAAATATTAGCAATACAAAAAAAATAGGTTAGAAACCACTTAACCCCTAAGAAAACTATAAACAAAATAGGAGGACCCTTGTGCCACACTCCAATATAGTGTGTGCAAGAGAAGACTAAAGCATGCTAAAAAGCCAGTTACTTACATATTTCAAACAATCAAAAGACCGGGTATAGAGTTTAGAACACCGTATAGGTGTCTCAGTGCTATGGATACAAAAACCTTAGAGGGACATTATGATGAAATCAGGTAAGCAAAATACCTATCCCGTGGGCAAACTAAAGACAATCCAGGTAGCTCTCCACGACCTGACGCTTACCTCCCACTCTGTGTGGTGGGGCATCCATCTGTTTATTTAAGAAATCACCATCAGCGTCAATTTAGTCTGTTCTATCTATTCCATTCGGAACCAATCAGCAGCCTACATAAGGAGAACACATAAAGCTTCAATGATTCAAACCTAATATTGTGTAAGTCTATCGCACCCAGCGCAAACACCCCCTGGACGGGGAATCTAATAACTTACTCCCCCCCCCCCCCCTCCCCCGGCGGCTCTTTGTGACCCATTGGAAGCGTGGGGGCAGGTCGCCCCTGCAGTTATGGTGAGCAGCTTCCTAATGGGGCCTGAATAAAGATAATTGCTCCTGCTGCGTGGCGCTGCCCTGGCAGAAGATCTGACAGGCCTGCCAACTGGAAAGAAAAGGCGGAAGAGGCCCCAGTGGCAAAGGCGATCGAGGCAGCCCTGAGGGTGGCGAGACCCTCTCTGGGGAAGTACTGCTCAACACGAAGGTGCCTGCATGTGGCCTCAGAGGTACCCGGGGATAATTGGGACAGGCATAGTGGAGGCCTAGCTGATAGGAGAAGGCGACGACAAGCAGCTGTGGAGGGGTCCAACGCCGGGGACTGCAGACCCTGGCAGACAGTGTGCAATAGAACCTGCGTTAGATGTCACTGATGGAATTGAGATCACAGCACTGAGGCACGTTTGTCTTCTAGTACCCAGTCGGACACCTAGGGACAGCAGAACAAGAAAATACATGTGGGCACACACTGGGCACGGCGCATAGCGGACGCCATGGGGAAGCCGGACACCAGACAACCAAAATTGAATTTTGAAACGGCGAAAAGAGTGAACAAGCCCGCGCAGGATGATCGGGACTCAGAGAGTATGGACAAAACCAGTGATGTGGCCGCCCCGCAGGCAGCGGATATACTCTGTCTTTTACAGGAGATGCGGCAAGGATTTGCGACGGTGGTGGATAAAGTGGACGGCATGTCATCGAGGATGGATGTCATAGCACACAAGCTTGGCGGCCATGAAGAATGTATCAAAGATACGGAGAGGCGCATATCTGACAATGACGACACCACCGCCAGCCACGCGGCACAGCTCACAAGAATGGATAAGCTCTTAAAAATAATTGCAGCCAAGAATGAGGACTTGGAAGCCCGCAGCAGGCGCAATAACATTCGCGTGATTGGCATTCCAAAATCAACCCACACTGGCAAGTTGGAAGACTACATTGAAAAACTGCTGCTGACCAAGCGCAAATAGTTCTTCTCTACGCAGTTCATAGTTGAAAGAGCTCACCGGTCTCTTGGGCCGAGGCCGACGCCTGGCAACCCCCGCGGCCCATCATCGCGAGGTTGCTGAACTATAGAGACCGCGATGTGCCCCTTCGTGTGGCACGCAATAAACAAATGCTGACATTTGAAGGAACCACGTTCTCGATATACCCGGACTTTACGCCCATAGTGCAGGAGGAAAGGCGCAAGTTCACAGATGTCAAGAGGACTCTTAAAGGATATAAGGCTGACCCCCTTTTAAATCCTGGGACCAGCAAGTTGTAAGAGGCCTTTTTCTGCAACTGTCCAGTTGACCAGTGACAACCAGTGGCAACTTGACTTGACCTGACCTGACCTGAACACTCCAATTGGCCTCTGCCTGCTACCCTGTGAGCCTCTAAGTGCCTCCCCTGTGGCCCTGGGGGCTTTAAAAGTGTAATCATGTGGTGGGTTGGGATTTAAAGTGCTACTGTCAGAAGGTAAAATCTTTGACCAGAATGAACCTGATTAGTCCATCTGAATCGCTTTCTATTGCGGTCAGCGTCAAAATGTGCCTAGGTCCTGTTCTACCACCACCATTGACTAATAATGGCAATTAGTGCTTCTTTTTGATATCTGTGGTTACACTTATTGTATTCTTGCTGTCATTTTGTTTGTTAAAATTTACTCTTTCTGATTCGGTTGGGTTTTTTATTGTTTTGAATTTCAACTTAACCACTGTTTTAGTTACTGCATAAATTCTTGACACATTTCCTCCAAGTGAAGCCTGTCTGCCCTTTGTCATAAATATCAGGGTGTTGAGCTCAAGTTAATTTGGTGACTTTGCGACTTCCCTCTTGACAGGCATTGTGGTTAATACCTGAGGTGGGAACAAAAGCAAAATTCACCTCTTCCAGAGTCCAACCTATAGAAGACTCCATACCCTGTTTAACTGCCTCCCTGTAACCGCACTTCAGCCACGTCCTCCATAGTACCGGAGTTCTTTCTCCGGGAAATGGTACGGTCCTTGGGTAGTTCAGGACAATGCCCCGGCAATTGCCCTATGTAGCCAATATTTTTTATTATTAGATGGGACAACCCCTAGCCTTGTATATAGGTATTACCATGCTCAGGCAATGATCCCGCCCCTGCTTCCATCATTCTAAGGACAAGATGTTCCTGGCTTTCCAGGCCCTGGCAATGTCTCTCTTTGATATCACCAAACCCAGCCACAGTGGGGCAGTGCAAAATCTGTCTGCGGGCCAACTTCTCAGTAGATTGGAGGAAGACCAACTTAGGATTGCTGTAAGAAAGTGCCCTGTTTTTACATGGTTGCCCCCCACCCCCCTTTTTGCCAAACTTTTGATGTACTTTGACTGAGTGTGCCCTGGGTTCCTGCCAACCAGGTACCCAGAGCCTATGTTCTTACACTAAACTGCATTGATACAAAACCCAACTGGCACTCTGTGGCACATGTAAGTCCCTTGTAGATGGTACTATAGATACTGAGGGAACTGTGGCCAGGGAAGGCCTCTAAGAACTGCAGCACTTATTGTGCCGCCCTTAGAGGCCCTGTGTGTGTGTGTGTGTGTGTGTGGGTGTGTCTGGGGGTGTGTGTGTGTGTGTGTGTGTGTGTGTGTATATATATATATGTATGTATACCGGGGCACACTGGAGTGCCTTAAAACCACAATGAATTCACTAATCACTGTGGACCTTTTTAAATATGATGGCGAGTTTGCGGCACCCACTGTGGGTTAACACTGGCAACTACAAAACCACAAGTCCCATACTGCATAGCACTACTAAGCGGATCGTGACTACTTAAGACACGTGAACAGGAGACTGTGAGGCAAGCCGGAAATGAATCGCAATCAGCCACAACACCCAAGAAGAAGGAGCGGACAGCTCTGAAACGCGTTGGTGAAAGGCTGTTAATCACGGATGAAATGCTACCTTCAAAAAAGCAATAAAGGATGCGTGCATACCTGCTGTTGTGGAGTTCTTCTTTGCTGCAGAGCATCTTGGAATACAATATATATGTGTGTGTGTGTGTGTATATATATATCTCTTTCCCTCTTTCTCTCTTTCCCTCTTTCCCTCTTTCTCTCTCTTTCTCTCTTTCTCTCTTTCTCTCTTTCTCTCCCTCTCCCTCTTTCCCTCTTTCCCTCTTTCTCTCTTTCTCTTTCCCTCTTTCTCTTTCTCTCTCTCTTTCTCTCTTTCTCTCTCTCCTTCTCTCTCTTTCTCTCTCTTTCTCTCTCCTTCTCTCTCTTTCTCTCTCTCTTTCTCTCTCCCTCTCTCTCTTTCTCTCTCCCTCTCTCTCTTTCTCTCTCTCCTTCTCTCTCTCTCTCTCTCGCTCTCGCTCTCGCTCTCGCTCTCTCTCTCTCTCAAAAAAGGTTGCCCATGTTTTGCACAAAAGACTTGTCAGCACCCACTGAGGTGAAGGAACTACTGGGACCATAAGGCATTGCAGCACACGCCCACTGGGGCGGGTCCATCACCGTATTTATGGTGTTCCTTCCGGCTGCTGGGACTTTGTTTGCAGCCAGTAATCAAGGGCGGAACAGCCCGAAACCGGTATGGCATCAGTTGCACGGACGGAGAAAGCGCGACTTGTCTGTATCCCACATCATTAAAATGGTGAAGCTCTCTGACGTGGTAGCGTTTTTACATGGGCAACCTTTTTTGATGAATATATATATATATATATATATTCATGTGAACAAGGGCTGCATAGCCCGAAACGCGTCATGGTTGGTTGGTTCACGAAAAAATACTGACAAAATAAACCTACCTGGATAACAAGCTGTGGTCTGTCTCCTGCTTCGCCGGTCCTGGGGGATTGGAGGCGGTATAACGGAGTTCCTGTTAATATATATATATATATATATATATATCCTGTGCACTGGGGGGCGGCCGACATCACCTGACTCCGCCCAGGCGTCGTACGTGACGTCAGCGAGGTCACATAAGACCCGGCCCGGCGCGCCTACATCCGTTTTTTCATTTTCCGCGTGCAACGCAGATCTGGCCCCCCTTTTTTCCCCATTTCTCTTGGTGGAACAGTGTACGAATGCCTTCAGGCTTCAAAACTTGCTCTTTTTGTGGGCGTCTTATGTCGGCTACAGACCCTCGCCTCATTTGTATGTGGTGTTTGGGGCAAGATCACTGCACCACTGATTGTCCTGAGTGTCAAGAGTTGAAGCTGAAGTCGCGGCGGGAGCGCCGGATGAAACTTCTCTCAGCGCGTCTCTCCAGGTCGGCGTCCTCCCCTCGGTCTGCTTCGGCGGACGGCTTCATATACGGCAGCGGTCGTCGTCCTCGTCCTTCTTCGATGTCGCATGAGCGTTGCTCCCCGATAGGTAAGTGTTGCAGTTTGTCCCCGGGGGCGTCGAGAGTCCAAATGGAGTCGTACGCAGCGGCTTTGCAGGCCTTGCTGGAGTCTCCTCCTCCTCCTGGGGCGTTTGCGGATCCCTCACCTTGCGCGGGGCCCTCCGCGGCCCCGGCGCCGACTGGTTCGGATCCAAATTTGGAGGATGTGGTGCTGTTGGGGTGTGGCTCCTCTGGGGCACCTCCTTCATTCCACGCCGTCTCTGCCTCTCCGCAAACTCCTGCGGGAGTCCCTGTGGCGTTGCGAGAGGTCAACTGGGCTCGGGTAGCATCCCCGAGTCCCTCTCGGTCCTTTGACAAGGTGGTTCTGTCTAAGGCCGCGGTGACTCCGCTACGGCGCCGGCAGCTGCTGTTCCGGGTGGATCCACAGGGGTCGGCGGCCCCTTCTCGTCCCACTCTGGGTCGAGGCCGGATGAGGACCCTGCGTCCCTATCCAGGCCCCTCTCGTTCCCGCCTGCAGGCGGCTGCCTCGGCGGGCGAGTCAGTGGCTGAATCTGGCGCAGCCACATGGGTTGCTGAGGAATCTCCGTCTCATTTTGGGCTGTGGCTGCCGGCAAACTTTTTTCTCTCCCCGGGGCCATCTTGTTCCCCCACGCAGGTGTCTACCTCTGCGGGGGTCGGGTCGGCGTCGTTCCAGCGCCGCCCCCGGGCCGGTACGACTCCAGCCCCACTCTGGTCTCCGGTGTGGGATGACTTGGACTCTTGTCCGATGACGCCAGATGGTGGCGCCCTGCCTCAGGCGGCGGACTCTACGGATCCGCACAGGGGTCGCACTGCGGATTCGTCTTAAGATGCTCCCTCTTCCCCAGAGGCAGACTGTATTTTGGTGTCATCCTCTCCGGAGACTGGCCGACGTATAGTGTCTTTTTTACTGGCGTCAAAGGGTGGCTCCCTGCCATTCATGAGGCAGAGGGGTTCGCCGGAAGAGGGGAAGGTCCCTCATTCTTCAGTTCCCCCTGGCTTCCAGGTCTGGCCCCTAACTAGCCCGCTTGGCCTTGGGGACAGCCGGCTTAGTGTGCAGCCGTCGCCCACGGAGGAGCTGCTTTATCTGCCGCAGGGCCCTACGGAGGCGGGTGCGGCCTTCGCTCACCCGGTGTCCACGGCTGTGGGCATCCTGCGCATGGGTGACCCGGTGGCTCACCTTCCGGCGGACCACCTCTTGGAGGCCATCCACCTGGGCTCTGGTGGGCGGGAGATCTTCCTCCCCTTTGAAGGTTCCCTTCTTTCTGCTTTGACAGGGGCTTGGAGGCGTCCTGCCTCAGGGGACCCGGTGCCTCAGCATCTTTTGCACCGGTGCCGCGTGACCCGGAGTGTCTGTCCCTTCACCCCTCGGCTGCCAGCCCTCTTTTACGGACCGCTTTTCCCTCCCTACCGCCGATGTTGACTCCGCCGTCTCTTGGGGGCGCAACATGTTTGCCTTGACCACCTTGTGTGTTCTGGCTAGGGCCTCCTCCTGTTTGTGGGACTCAGCTGAGTCTCTGGGATCGGCAGCGTCCCAGCAGCCTGGTCAGGTGGACTTGCGGCATCATGCGTCGGATGGCCGGGAGCTTGCAGCGTTTATTCTCCGCTAAGCTCTGCTCAGAACATCTCCGAGGTGTTGGGCCGGGCCATGGCTTCCTCTGTCGCTCTCCGTCGCCATGCTTGGCTTCAGGACGGAGTATTCCCTGAGCGACCTTTGACCCTGTCCTCAGGTAGGTCGCCCCCAGATGCCACACGGTCCTCCCGTGACGCTGACCCCGCTGTCGCCTGCCCCGCCGCTGCCTGGTGCTGCGTGAGCCCCCTCAGGTGATCGCTGCATTACTGGTGCATTGTTGGTCCTTTATTTTTGTGCCCCTTGTTGTGCCTTGCGCCCCCTTTGCCTTCTGTGACCCCTCGTTTTCCTCCGCTTGGTCCCCCACTCTTCCCCCGATCCCCTCTGTGCCCTCTCCCCGCCGCTGCGTCCCTGCGGCCCCGCCCCTCTGCCGTCCCCATTCGCCGCCCCACTCCCAGCTGCTCCTCCCTCAGCCCCTCATAGGGAGGCCGCGCGGCGCTCTAGGGAGCGACCTTTGACCCTGTCCTCAGGTCGGTTGCCCCCCAGACGCCACACGGTCCTCCCGTGACGCTGACCCCGCTGTCGCCTGCCCCGCCGTTGCCTGGTGCAGCGTGAGCCTCCTCAGGTGATCGCTGCATTACTGGTGCATTGTTGGTGTTGCTCCTTTATTTTTGTGCCCCTTGTTGTGCCTTGCGCCCCCTTTGCCTTCTGTGACCCCTCGTTTTCCCCCGCTTGGTCCCCCGCTCTTCCCCCGATCCCCTCTGTGCCTTCTCCCCGCCGCTGCGTCTCTGCGGCCCCGCCCCCCTGCCGTCCCCATTCGCCGCCCCACTCCCTCGTCCCAGCTGCTCCTCCCTCCCTCAACCCCTCATATTGAGACCTCACAGTGGCCGCGCCAAAGGCGCGCCAATGGCAAGCCCGTCTGCGCCCGTCCGCGCCTGGACCGCGCCCAGAGCCAGGGTACCCGACTGAAATACGACTCCACCGCCCTCCGTGCACTCAACACCGGACGACCGCCCGCCTGCTACCGAGCCACCCTGAAACGCACCCACGGACCCTTCACTGCAAATTCACCTGCCTCCGATCCTGCCCCCCCGCCAGCCTTGACAACCACCTCAAGTGCATCCTCCTCAACACCCGCTCCGTCCACAAGCACTCCGTCGAACTCTGGGACCTCCTCGACTCAACAACACCAGATGTCGCCTTCCTCACGGAAACCTGGATGAACACGTCCTCGGCCCCAGACATCGCCATAGCCATCCCGGACGGCTACAAGATCACCCGGAAGGACCGCACCAACCAAACCGGAGGAGGAATCGCCATCATCTACAAGAACACCATCAACATCACGACCAACGCCAAAGACACACTCTCCACCGCCGAACACCTACACTTCAAAATACACACCGACCCCAAGACCACGCTGAGAGGAACGCTCATCTACAGACACCCAGGCCTGCGCACACAATTCAGCCAAACCATAGCCGACCGCATCAGCCCGCACACCCTAGCCTCACCAGAATACATCCTCCTAGGGGACCTGAACTTCCACCTAGAGAAAAACAAGGACAACAGCACCACCACCCTGCTCGACAACCTGGCCAACCTCAGACTCAAGCAACTGGTGGACACACCCACCCACCGAGCCGGCCACACGCTGGACCCCATCTTCTCCGCCAGCAGCCACGTCTCCTTCAGCCACTCCACAGAACTGACCACAGATTAATCCACTTCACCTTCAAAAAGAACACGTCCCACCACCGCACACGACAAATCCCCCGCAGATGCTGGAGCAAAATCACCACAGACCAGATCATCTCATCACTAAGCCAGAACCCGCCAGCCGACACCGCTGACACCAACAACGCAGCCACAACCTCGCACAATGGATCACCAACTGCGCAGACAACCTCGCTCCACTGAAGAACACCCCAGGCAAGACCAGCAACAGGAAAACATCATGGTTCACAGACGCCCTCAAAGAATCAAAGAAATCCTGCTGGACCCTCGAAAAAACCTGGCACCACTTTCGGACTCCAGAAAACATGACAGCCCTCAAAAACGCCACCCACGAACACCACCAGCTGATCCACACCACCAAAAGGACATCGTTTAAAGAGCGACTAGACAAGAACACCCACAACAGCAAGGAAAGCTTCAGCATCGTCAAAGAGCTCTCCAACCCCAGCGCCAGCAACAACAACATCACACCTTCACAAGACCTCTGCAACTCCCTCGCCACATTCTTCCACCGTAAGATCGCAGATATACACAACAGCTTCAGACCCCAGACTCCGCCTCCAGTCACAGAACCAACAACCGCTACCACCACCCTCAGCTCATGGACACCCATCAGTACTGAAGACACCACCCACGTCATGAACACCATCCACTCCGGCTCCCCCTCTGACTCTTGCCCCCATCACATCTTCAACAAAGCCGACAGCATCATCGCACCCCACCTCCAGAACGTCATAAACAGCTCCTTCACATCAGCCACCTTCCCGGAGAGCTGGAAGCACACAGAGATCAACGCCCTACTGAAGAAACCCACGGCGGACCCCAAAGACCTCTAGAACTTCTGCCCCATCTCTCTTCTTCCCTTCCCGGCCAAAGTCATCGAGAAGACTGTCAATAAACAGCTGACTGCGTTCCTCGAGACAAACAACTCGCTTGACCCGCCCCAGTCCGGATTTCGAGCAAACCACAGCACCAAAACCGCTCTCATCGCAGCCACTGGTGACATCAGGACCATGATGGGCAACGGAGAAACGCCCGCCCTCATTCTCCTAGACCTCTCGGTAGCGTTTGACACCGTTTGCCATCGCACCCTAATAACCCGCCTCTTCCACACTGGGCTCCAAGGAAAGGCCCTGGAATGGATCACCTCCTTTCTCTCCGACAGAACCCAGAGAGTCCGCCTCCCTCCCTTCCGCTCAACGGCCAACGAGATCATCTGCGGCGTACCCCAGGGCTCCTCGCTCAGCCCAACGCTCTTCAATATCTACATGAGCCCCCTCTCCGCCATCGCACGCAAACACAACATCAACATCATCTCCTACGCCGACGACACCCAACTGCTACTCTCCCTCACCAAGGACCCAGCCACCGCCAAAACCAACCTCCAGGAAGGAATGAAAGACGTCGCAGAACGGATGAAGCTCAGTCGCCTGAAGCTGAACTCAGACAAGACAGAGGTCCTCATCCTCGGAGAATCCCCCGCCGCCTGGGACGACTCCTGGTGGCCCACAGCGCTAGGCTCCGCGCCTACTCCCACGGACCACGCACGTAACCTTGGATTCATCCTGGACTCCTCCCTCTCGATGACCAGGCAAGTCAACGCCGTCTCTTCATCCTGTTTCAACACCCTGCGCATGCTCCGAAAGATCTTCAGGTGGATCCCCACCGAAACCAGAAGGACCGTCACCCTTGTCACCAGCCGACTGGACTACGGAAACGCCCTCTACGCAAGAACCACAGCCAAACTCCAGAAACGACTTCAGCGCATACAAAACGCCTCCGCCTGACTTATCCTCGACATCCCCCGCCACAGCCACATATCCACCCACCTAAGAAACCTGCACTGGCTCTCCGTCAACAAGAGGATCACGTTCAGGCTCCTCACCAACGCACACAAAGGGCTCCACGACAAAAGGACCCGAATACCTCAACAACCGCCTCTCGTTCTACACCCCCACCCGCCAGCTCCGCTCAGCCAGCCTCGCCCTCGCCACCGTGCCGCGGACCAACCACCGCCGGAGGAAGGTCGTTCTCCGACCTGGCCGCAAAGACATGGAACTCACTCCCCGCGCACCTTTGACTGACCCAGGACCATCTCACCTTCAGGAAGCACCTCAAAACCTGGCTATTCGAGCAATGACAGCACCCTCCCTCCCTTTAGCGCCTTGAGACCTACACGGGTGAGTAGCGCGCTCTACAAATGTATTAATTGATTAATTGAGAATATCCGGAAGCGTCTCATTGACCTGCCATTTGATGGTACCATGTTGTTCCATGCCCTTGCCGACTCTGTCATCCTGAGACTCTTGGCGGGGCGCCGCCGTCCTCCTCCTTCTCCTCCGCCTTATCATCCTCCGTCCCCTCCTCAGTGACTCGTGAGGTGCTCTGCTCCTGGGCCTTCTTAGGCCGGTTGTTCTGGCTGTGAAGTGTTTTTCTAGCCATTACGTCCTCTCTGGACTTTGGCATTGTTGGCTGCTGGATGGCCCTCTTCTTCTGTGTGTGTTATTGTGCAGACTTGGCCTGAGATTTGGCCGCCTGCTTGGTTGGGCTGCTTGTGCAGCCCTTCGCGCTGTGTTTTTTCCCCTGTGGCTCTTTTGTTTTTTCCTCTGCTGCGGAAGTTCTTCCAACGAGAATTCTCGTAGTTTTAGACTTACCGTACCCTTGGGGGAGTGGCAGCTGTTATATGGATTGCGCCTTGCTAGGGGTTCTGGTTGCCTTCAGTTGCCCGTTCGCCGTGGCGCGGTGTGGTTGCCCTGGCTTCTTGAGGTCATCTGCGCGGCTGCTCGTAGTGGTGTGCCCAGGCTCCTCTTCTTCTTCCGACTCCTGTCCTGGGATCTGGGATGCTCAGGTGTTCTCCCTTGCCAGGTGCTGCCTACTCGGCCTTCCGGGGGCCTCGGGCTGCTCATCTTGTTTCTGGCTGCTTTGGCTGCTGGCTAGCTGGCAGGTTGCTCTCCGTCTGGAGTGAGTTTGCCTTCTTTTCCCGCGCTTCCGCTCTTCCTGTCCTGGCGTTGGGCGGCAGCTAGGTTGCCTTGTGGAGGAGGGGGGTGCTTCGGCCCCTCCGGCCTTGCCCTTGGTTTCTCTGTTCTGAGTGTGCGGGGCTCTTCCGCCTCCTTCTCTTCTTCTCTCCCTTCTACCTCCCTTGGGTCAGTGGAGTTCTGCTTGTGGGGGGTTCCCATTGCCTGGCAGGGGCACGTTCTTCCTGGTCCATGGTTCTGGTCCGCTGTAGGGCTTCTGGTCTGTATTGGCTGGTGTAGTCCTTTCGCAGACCCTCCTTCCCAGGGGGTATTGCTAGGGTATCTATTCTACGTGAAGGAATCTGCGGCTAGTAGTCTCTATCAGATGTACGAGTTACTTTCGGTATCGATGTATCTGGTAGAGATGATTCTAGCCGCAGATTTCTTACCGGCACTCCCTTCCTCCCCTGTTTCGCGAGAACCCTTGGGTTGGTCTTCGGTACTCTCCTCCCGGTGGGGGGGGGGGGAGGAGAGTGCGTCTCCCGTGAGTGCCTTCCTTGTTCTGGATGAGTGGCTCCGTCCGGGGGCAGTTTCATTCCTCCTTGGTTCTTGGGAGGATGGTGTTCCTGTGCTCCGGTGCCTTGGTGCCCTGCTGCTCTGGCTCCTCCAGGTTTAGGGGGATTGCTTCCATCCCTCTCCTCCCTCCCTTCCATTGCTATCCTATGATGTGGGTCACCTGGCCATGTTTTGCCCTTGTCCCCTGGGGGTGTTGTCCTCTATATTGGGGTGGCTTGGAGGTTGTTGTCCCTGTTTGTCTTGGACCTGGTCCCCTTCCTTGTTCAGGATTGGGGTGGTGGTTTACTAAGGGTGCCATGACTTTTATGCATGTTCCATGTCTCTAGTGGCACAGGGATGGGAGGCTGTCTTTATGCTGGCAGGGTGGCGGCGCAGGGCTCTGATTGCTCTTTCTTCTTTCCTGTCACTGTTTCTTTCCAATTTTTCTACTCTTTGCACACTGTTCCCATGCTCCCACAGTTTTTTATCTGGTGGTTCTGCGTTGTGGTGCGGAAAAGTTCTCCGAAGAAAACTGAGGTAGGCGCGCCGGGGCAGGTCTTGTGTGACTTCGCTGACGTCAAGTACGCGGACGGCGCCTGGGCAGAGTCGCGTGATGTTGCCCCGCACCAGGCGCGCAGGGTTGCTGTGGCAAAAATAATTCCAGATCTAGTCTCATGCTTGGGGATAATTCTACGTGAAGGAATCTGTGGCTAGAATCGTCTCTACCAGATACATTGTTACCGAAGGTAAGTAACTCGTACATTTGGCTCAGCGGTGAACTCTGGGTCAATAAAAGGAGCTGTAGCATAATTTGAGTTTCGCTAGCACTTTTGTAAACAGCGTGTGCTATTACAAAACTGTCAGATTAGCTGGTTTTTTTTGCAAATCGAGAACTCCTGAAGGGTCTGCATAATTACATACTCCTTGAACATATAGAAACTTGGTTTATTATGATGGTTGTTGTTTGTAGCTACTGAGAATCAATGAATAAAGATTAAATACATAATCCGAACCTATGGACCTGAACCAAGTATTATCTCCGTCCTTGTACTCAATAATCGGTCTCTGTAGGCAGAGGCTAGCCCATGCACTGGAAGGTCCAGTAAGCTGTAGATTCTGTCAGTTTCAAATGACTGCTCCTACTGGAGGTACGATAAGAGGGGGGGGGGGTTATCTGACATGCCATCCAGTATACAGCAGCCTCAGAGGTTTCTGCTGTGTAATGTTAGACATGCCATCCAGTATACAGCAGCCTCAGAGGTTTCTGCTGTGTAATGTTAGATCCCTTGTGAAACATTCGTACGAGATTTGGGATATGCTTGACACTCAGGACCCAGACATGTGCTTCTTCACGGAGACATGGCTAAATCCGGCAAATCAACCAGCAATAACTCTGGCTATACCAGAGAAGTACAAGTTTATTCATCTTGATAGAGAAATAAAAACAGGAGGGGGGGATTGCCATAGCATTTAAAAAACACTTGATGGTGAACTGGATAACCACAATTAGCAATGATTGTATGGAACTAGGTATTTTTAAGGTGACTGTGTCTGCATCAGACTGTTGGTATGGTGCCTTAATTTATCGGCCTCCGGGCCCAAAAGCTAAATTTACCGACCTCCTGATAGAACACATCGCTTTGTATGTGTTGGCAACACACAGATTTATCCTACTGGGAGATTTTAATTTTCATGGGGGAAATCAGTTAGAGCCGGAGGTGAATAAACTCTGATCCTCCCTAGAACAGATGGGATTAACATTAAAAACAGTAGGCGCTACACATGTTGCTGGTCACCAATTAGATCTGGTCTTTTCGAATATCGACCAGCTTATGTGTTTGTCTCCTGAACCTCTTCCCTGGTCAGATCACTCTCTGATTGAGATTAGTGTGCAGTTCCCAGACCCTTACGCAGTCAATCGCCCTGTCTTGACAGGTGCTAAGTTGGGCAGGAAGTGGTATAAACTTACGGTAGCCTCCTTTGATGAGGTCTTTGCCCGGGACCCCACTATACAAGCTAATGAGGCTGGCGCTAAATTGGAAGCCTTTAACGCCGCCCTGGAAACAGCCTTCGATACGAACATTCCCATGCAGGAACAGAGTGGTTTAACTAGGCGGATATCAGCCCCATGGTATACAGGGGAATTAAAAAAAGAAAGAGCTTTTTGCAGAGCCCTGGAAAGAAGTTGGCGGGCAAACAAGACAATGGAAAATAAAGCGCCTTACATACAGGCACTTACCAAATATCACTTGAACCTAAAAGAGGCTAGGCGGCAGTACATTACAACTCAGATTGAGAGTGCTAGTAACTCCGCTAAAACGCTGTTTGGGATAGTAAAAGAATTTGTGTCCCCGAAGGTTTGTAGTCAAGCCCCGGTGATCTCTCAGGATCTATGTGACTCGTTGGCGCTCTTTCTTCACGATAAAATTGCAAAAATCTATGAGAACTTTCCTTCATTAGCCCTGCATAGCGAGGAGGTACTTAGCACCCTAGAGAAGCAGGATGTAATGGTGGCATGCTCTTTGAGCTGCTTCACCTTAATTTCGACAGAAGAGGGTCTCAAAGGCCTGACTACAGCCAAGTCAGGGTCCCCATTGGATATCTGTCCCCCCTAGAATCATGGCACTCCTAGCCACTAGCAGCGCTCAAGCAATCACAGACATCTTTAATCGGTCAATACTCACTGGCTTTATTCCAGCACTATGGAAGGAAGCCTTCGTGCGCCCTATTTTGAAAAAGCCGGCGGCGGACCCCTCTATATTGGGAAATGATAGACCTATTTCCCTTCTACCACTCTTGAGTAAAATTTTGGAAGGGATCATTAACCGCCAACTCAGTACCTACCTTGAAGATAACCACCTCCTGGATCCTTCACAATCAGGATTCAGGCCAGGGTTTAGTACCGAGACGGCAATGCTGGAAGTAACCGACTCCCTTAGACTAACCATCGATGCGGGGGGATCAGCAATCCTATTCTTACGCGATCTCTCTGCAGCCTTTGATACCATCTCACATTCTAGGCTGGCGGAGAGACTTGTGGGTTTAGGAATAAATGGGATGGCACTAAAATGGATGACGGACTTTTTGTCAGAGCGATACCAAACTGTAATTCTGGGACCGTTCACATCCAAAAAAAGACTTTTGGGTAGAGGCGTCCCGCAGGGTTCCTGTTTGAGCCCTACCCTTTTTAACATTTATATGGCCCCACTGGCCAGGATCGTCGAGAAATTAGGCTTTATCGTCTCTTACGCAGACGATACACAGCTGATCTTTAACATCGGATCAAACCACACTCTCGATAAAGCTAGTTTTGCCAAAGGTATGATCATCATTGCGAACTGGATGACAGCTAACTGTCTCCAGTTGAATCCGGACAAAACGGAGCTGATGCTGTTGGGGAAAGCAACAGACATCTGGTCAGAGGATTGGTGGCCTCAGGAGCTAGGTGCTCCTCCTTCCCCTAAAGGATCAGTAAAGAGCTTAGGATTAAAGCTGGACCAAGGTCTAAACATGAAAGCTCAAGTTTCCTCCATGATAAGTGCATGTTATTATGCTCTCCGACTGGTGAGGAAAATATTTCCTTATATTCCTGTCTCCCACCGGAGATCCCTGGTACAAGCAATGGTAGTCTCTCGCTTGGACTATGGAAACGCTCTGTTAGCGGAAGTCGGAGAGACTCTAATGGCCAACCTGCAGGTGGTGCAGAATACTGCTGCTAGAATGATCCTTAACCAGCCGGCAGGTTCTCCCTCTGCTCCTCTCTTAAAGAAGTTACACTGGTTGACAGTAAAAAAAAGGTCACGTTTTAAGATCTGCTGCTTAACGTATAAGGCTGTGAACAATACTGGCCCAGTGTACCTACAGAATAAACTGCGTAAATATATTCCAAGCAGGAACCTTAGATCGAGGGCCCAGGATCTGCTTCAGATCCCCCGGGTACTGGAATCAGCTCCCTCTGGATCTACGGGAAACAACTAGCTACAGTGCGTTTAGGAAACGGCTGAAAGCACACCTGTTTTAATTCTGGCCAGTTCTATCTGCTCCTTTATTGCTCCTTAGGATACTTGTCTTTCTGGATAGCGCCGCGATGCCCCAGGATGATGTGAGCGCTCTACAAACATTTAACATAACATAACATAACAATAAATGCTTGTGGTAACTGTTCTTGAGATGGTTCATTTATGTTCTTCTGAATAGAAAGAAGTAATTAAAAATATCCAAACGCTTATGTCCATATGGGAAAACTGGAAGAAAGCCTCAGGAAAACTCCACTTGCATCCTGCCATTGGAAAGAGAACCCTGGCTTAGCTTGTATTGTAGTATTTTAATTATGTGTGAATTGTCTACTGACACACTGTGATAAAGCGAGAGCAGTAGTACATTCATGGTTATTATCAGTTGCTGTCTCTTTCAAACATATCCACTAGCATGTGCTGTTTTGTAGCTTCTCGTATCACAATGCACAAACTGGTGAACCTAGGTTGGAAATGTTGAGGAATTCAAGAGATGACCTGCACCCATTGCACTGTGCAGGTTCCTTCTTGTATGTTAAGGAGCAACATCTTTTTAAAAAAATCATCAGTATCCGGCTGGAGGCTGTTTGCAAGTTCCATGTATAACAAGTGATAACATTTTGCAAGCAATGATGAGGAAGTTGTTTTTTTTTATTGTTTTTTTCTGTGTGCCAGGGTGAAGCCAGAGAACCAGCAGACTCAAACCGTTGATTACACTCAATACTACCATCAATACTCAAACTACTATGCAAAAACGGGTTTTGATCCTTATGCTAACTACAACTCTAGTTATACATCCTATAATGCAGCAAACGCATATCCCACAGAAACAGAAGCTACGGCTGTTGCTCCAGCTGGACCAGAGGTACAAATTTTGACTTCATGCTGCATTTATGTGATATACATTAGTTTCTACCTTTTTAAATGTTCTCCTCCTTGATGTTTTTGTCCATATTGGTATGCCTTCCTGAAATTTGTTTTTTAATGTTTATTTATGCATTTTGGTTTAATATTATATTTAGTATAAAAGCACAATATTTATGACCTATCATGTCAGTACATGTATTATTTTGCGTCTATAGATCACTCAATCTGCTTCATAATGTTTTCACATATGTATGTAGTCAGTGTGGGTCTACAATCACAATCTGCTTATGAATATTAAAAAAGCACAGATAGGCCTCACTACCCACACAATGGTGTGTCATCTGTTCCACTTTAATCTTGTAACTCTGTTGTTAGGTAATGTTGAAGTCGGGACCCGATATCGTTGGGTCTTGAGCTAAGTGGCAAAAGTATGCTATATAGTTCTGCAACGTTATTGCACTATATTAAATCTTGTAGTCACTATTTCACCTTGGAATGTGTGTGCCTATCCATCAAATAATTCTGCGCTTTGCTACTGGAAGTGTCATAGCAATGTATTTTCAGAGTCAGGCCAGGGCTATTTCAATGTATCCCAGCAGGGCAGTCATTGTGTGGTGTCATTTTTCTGGATCTCCTCATATATTTTCTCCCAGAATGCCTGAATCCCAGGACACTACCAACCCAGGTGCATCAGGCCTGCCCCACTACGATTACATTGGTTGCACCTTGCTTCTTTCCTGAGACTGTGTGCCTGTAGTCTAATTGGGGTATTTGATGGTGCCTTTGAATAAACATGAAATGAATGATTGCGTGTCTTTTAATTATTGTATTGTCTTTGGTGTGTAACTCTATGCCCAGTGTTCATCAATGATCATGTGTTCCAGGTCTTCATTCCCACTGCATGTGCACTTTGTTAGGCCCTATCATGTCCACACCACTATCCTCTTTGTAGATGCAAGATATCATGATTTTCTGCTTTCACATTTCAATGTAGAGGGTCAGCAGTCTGAAAGATTGCGTTCCTTGAGATAGACTAGTTTACAGCCCCTAAGTGCACCTCTTATTCTGTAAAAATAGAAAAATGGTTCATTTTGATAGAAACCTCACCTCTAAACTGTTCTAGGGGGATAAAGACAACTTAAAGCAGCTGACACAGATGCATAATGCAGAGCCCGATAGCTGTCTGCTCACACTGCTTTTCAACATCCGCTGTCTCCAGGCACTCCATTTTGCATGCATCTTAATGAAGTAGGGTGAATCCTTCCCACTGCCTTCTCAACTAGTTCCAAGGATAAATGGTAGATTTAACCAGGTCCAACCATACCCCTGGTTTCTCTGTAGGATGGAATAGTGCTGGGGCCAGTGGCATAGCCACTTCTCTCTCTGGTGCAAGATACAGCAGCTTTGAAGGTCCATGGACTCAGTGGTTTGCATATTGCACCAGAGCAATATAGAAGTTTGAAATCTTATGCTGCTAGTTCCTGTGTTCATAAGGCAAGATTAAAGTTGTCCCTAGCAGAGGTGGTGTGCATTAATACAGTGTTTTCAAGACAGGGAGTCACTCTGGTTCTTTCTTTCCCCACATTAATGTCCTTTTTAATTTACTTTTACGTCAACTTATAAAATATTCAATATGCCCATCTATTACAAATGGACACTATTGATTGCAGCTTGCCAATGTCCAATAGCAGTTCTACAGACCGGTTACTACTACATCATGTGTTATTATGATGTTGAACTTTTTCGGTTACACCATCTCCCTCACACCCACAACCACGTTCCTTACATTTCATACATCTGCCATTAACCAAGAATTGTCAGTTTCTCTCCTTTCCTGTATCCTTTTTACTATGTACACACACACACACACACACACACACACACACACACACACACACACACACACACACACACACACACACACACACACACACACACACACACACACACACACACACACACACACACACACACACACACACACACACACACACACACACACACACACACACACACACACACACACACACACACACACACACACACACACACACACACACACACACACACACACACACACACACACACACACACACACACACACACACACACACACACACACACACACACACACACACACACACACACACACACACACACACACACACACACACACACACACACACACACACACACACACACACACACACACACACACACACACACACACACACACACACACACACACACACACACACACACACACACACACACACACACACACACACACACACACACACACACACACACACACACACACACACACACACACACACACACACACACACACACACACACACACACACACACACACACACACACACACACACACACACACACACACACACACACACACACCCGTGTTACCATCCTTGTGGGGACTATGTGTGAATACCTGCCTTGTGGGGACTTACCTTTCCCAATGTTTTTAAAACACACAACTAACAGAAAAATGTTAAGAAAAAATTCATGATAAAGGATCCTGCTTCAAATTTGCAAATATATTGTTATTTAATCGTGCGCACAGCACCATCCTTGTGGGGACTTGAACACGTGCTACCATCCTTGTGGGGACCTAGTCCATAACACTATTTGTGATTGAATACAGTCGAAGGCACATGGCTAAATGCTTATTTTAGCAACAATATACACAAACAACATTATAATATATTCATATATGAATTGCTGCATATATAATAGGGGTATACATTAAAGGCAGATTATCTTAATGCGCCAGAAAATACCATAACATGCTTAACGAAAGACACTTAAAGCTGCATTTAACCTATTTATTAGTGCTTAAAATCTTAGGAGATAAGGGAACTAACACAGAAAGAAATTAACATAAGGAACAAAGGAATATGGTCAAGTGGAATCCAGAGCTTGAGTCGCTGCTCACATTTTTACCAAAATAGATGTTATGTTTAAGTTCCCACAGAGATACTGAAATAGTGTTTACATTCAAAGCTTGAATCCCATTATAAAGGGTGTGAAGCTAATGATGTTCAAGTCCACAGAGAGGTTGTGTGTAATTATAGAAATGTTCAAGTCCCCACAGAGATAGTGTGTTATCATAGAGATCTTCAAGTCCCCACAGAGATGGTGTGTTATTATAGTGATGTTTAAGTCCCCACAAAGATAGTGTTTTATTACAGTGTTGTTCAAGTCCCCACAAAGATAGTGTGTTATTATAGCGATGTTTAAGTCCACACAGAGATAGTGCATGAAGGTGATTGTGTTTAAGTCCTCATTAAAATAGGGCCCATTTCACAATGGTAAACTTAGACAAATAATCTAACTTTTGTACTTTTCAGTTTCAACAATGTAAACTTAGACCAACAGTCTAACTTTACTACTTTTCAGTATTCAAAAAGCCCCATACAGAGAATGCAAAGCTGGTGATGTTCAAGCCAAAACAGAGCTTGTGTGTAATTAAATGAATGCTCAAGTCCCCACAGAGATGGTGTGTGACTATAGTATTACCACGGTCGCCAAAGAGAATGTGTGTGATTATAGACATGACCAGGTCCCCACAGAGATAGTGTGCGATTATAGACATGCCCAGGTCCCAACAGATATAGTGTGTGATTATAGACAGGCCCAGGTCCCCACAGAGATAGTGTGTGATTATAGACATGCCCAGGTCCCCATAGAGATAGTGTGTGATTATAGGCATGCACAGGTCCCCACAGAGATAGTGTGTGATTATAGACATGCCCAGGTCCCCACAGAGATAGTGTGTGATTGTAGACATGCCCAGGTCCCCACAGAGATAGTGTGTGATTAGAGATGTTTAGGTCCCCACAGAGATAGTGTGTGATTATAGACACGCCCAGGTCCCCACAGAGATAGTGTGTGATTATACAGATGGCTTGGTCCCCACAGGGATGTTGTGTGACTATAGTATTACCACGGTTGCCAAAGAGAATGTGTGTGATTACAGACATGCCCAGGTCCCCACAGAGATAGCGTGTGATTAATGGAATGCACAGGGATAGCACACAGAGATAGTGCATGATTGTAGTCATGTACAAGTCCTGACAAATATATTACAGTGACGTTTAAGTCCCCACAGTGATAATGTGAGATTACCATCATATTCAAGTCTCCACAGTCATGTGTGTAATGATAGGTATGTTGAAAAATACCGATCGTATTAATATAGATCGCATTAGTCAGTGCCAAAAAGGTGTTTCATGGGTGAAGTTTGGGTGTTCCCATGCATCCACCCATATTCTGGCACATTCCCAGATTTACCACGACAAGTAAACCTGGGGATGCATTAACATTGGTTTCGGCAGAAGAGAAAGGATTGGATCCATTTGAAGGTGGCTCCTTGTATCCCTGCGTAGTGAAGTCTGGCTGCGAGCGTGCAGTCTGAAATGGTTTCGAGGCTGCGGAGAGGTCCAGAAGGATGGGGGCCGCAGTGTGTCCCTGGTCGAGTAGCGTGCGGCTGTCATCAGTGGTGGCGAGGAGGGCAGTCTCTGTGCTGTGGTCTTGGCGGTATCCAGACTGGGAGGCATCCAGGAAGGAGTTCTCTTTGATGAAGGCGGTCAGTTGGGCATTTATGTGTCTCTCTGTGACTTTGGCTGAGAAGGGGAGGAGAGAGATTGGCCGGTAGTTTTTCAGGTCTGTTGTGTCTGCCGTCAGTTTCTTGAGGAGGAGTTTAACTTCCCCCCGCTTCCAGTCATCTGGAAAGATGCCGGACAAGAAGGAGGTGTTTACAGTCCATCCTAGTTCAGGTCAGATGGCGGCGGCGGCCCTTTGGTATATATGCGGTGGACAGGGGTCCATAGGGTCTCCTGAGTGGGTTTTCTTCATGGTTGTGGTGATGTGTTGGACGGTGGCGGGGTTCGAGGTCCTGATGGATAGCTTATCGGCAGAGTTGGGGGGGTGGTGTCTGGTATTTGTTCGCAGAAGTCGTCGTAAGGGACCTTGATATTCAGGTGGATGTAGGCGCTGAGCTCGTCGCAGAGTTCTTGGGAAGGTGGATATCCGTGGCTACGCTAGGGGGTTATGTGAACTGCTGCATGACGTTAAACAGTTCCTTGGAGTTGGTCGTGTTGGTCTGGATCTGGTCTCCTATAAACGTCTGTTTGGTGTCTCTTATGCGCTGGTGGTATTCCTTCAGGGCGCAACTGTGGTTGTTCCGTGCTTCCGTGGTATTCTGGTTTTGCCAAGTTTTCTCTAGGTGTCTGCAGGAGCGCCTTGCTTCTTGTAGTTCTTTGGTGAATCAGGTGGCCTTCAGATTACATTGTTTGCCGGGGAGGGGTGCAAGCTTGTCAGCACAGTTGGAGATCCAGTGGTCAAATTCTAAGGCTGCGGAGTTGGTGTCGGTAGTGGTGTGGGGGGTCTTGGAGGAGGGTGGTGTTGAGGTGTTCCTCTGTGACCTTGCTCCAGTTCGTTTGTGGTGGGTGTGTTGTGGGCTTGGGTGCATTGGTGGTGCTGAAGGTGAAGTGGATGCAGTGGTCAGGGGGCTAGGTGGTGTGGCTGAAGCGGTTATTTGTCCCTCCCGCGAATTTTGAGTCGAGGGTGTTTCTGGCTTTGTGAGTGGGCGTGTTGACCAGCTGCTTCAGACTGAGGTTGGGGAAGTTGTCGAGGAGAGTGGTAGAGTTGGGGTTGTCACTGATGTCGAATTGGAAATTCAGGTCCCCGAGTAGGATGTAGTCCATGGAGGTGATGGCGTGGGGTGCAGCGAGCTAGACGATGGTAGTTGTGGAGTGGGTGTGAGGTCCCGGTGGTCTGTAGATGAGGGTGCCACGTAGTGTGGACCTGGTGCTTGTCTGGATCTGGAAGTGGAGGTGTTCTGTGTTGGAGTGGGGGTCGTTCGTGCTGGATGTGGAAAGTTGGAGGGCAGTCTTGTGTGCGATGGAGAGTCCTCCTCCTGGGCGGTCCTTTCTCTGGATCTTGTAGCCTTCGGGGATGGCCGTGGTGATGTGAGGGCTGGAGGTGGCGTTGGTCCAGGTTTCCGTGAAGAAGGGGACGTCGGGCGAGAGGGTGTGAATCCGGTCCCAGATCTCTATGGCGCGTTAGTGCAGGAGCATACGTTGAGGAGAATGCATGTCAGAGTTTCGAAGGTGTGTGCATCATGCAGGCCATCGGCGGTTGTGATGGTTTGGTCGGTGGTGAAGGATCTGTGGCAGAGTCTGCTCGAGAACTGTCCATGGGTGGTATGGGGCGAGGATCTTTTGCAGTTGGTGTGTCTACCGGGGTTGAGTGCGTACAACTGAGAGACCTACACTGGCTCCCCGTCGACCTTCAAGCTCCTCACCCACGCACACAAAGCACTCCACAACGCCGGACCAGCCTACCTGAACAGCAAACTCAGCTTCTACACCTCCACTCGCCAGCTCCGCTCCGCCAGCCTCGCCTATGTCCCCGTATCCAATGAACGACCTCCGGCGGCAGATCATTCTCCTACCTCGCCGCCAAGACCTGGAACACCCTCCCTACCCACATACGGCAGACCCAAGACTTACTTCCCTTCAGAAGACTCCTCAAGACCTGGCTCTTCGAGCAGTAGCAGCACCCCCCACCCCTCAGCGCCTTGAGACCCTCATGGGTAAGTACTATAATTGATTGATTGATTGATTTTTACCCCATATTCTATATTCTTGCCCAATGTAATCTATATTAGTTCAGACACTTTCATCCTACGTCTGTTTAAGCTAGAACCACTACAAAACATGCCACTCCACTCTATACCACACCACTCTGCACCACTCCTCTCTACAACATTCCACTCTATGCTATTGCCTCTATGCCAATTCCCTCTACACCACTCTATACTATGCCACTCCAGTCTAAGTCATTCCACTCTGTGCCACTCCACTCTACCATATTCCACTCTATGCCACTCCACTCCACTCCACTCTACTCTGTTTCAGTCTACAGCACTCCATTCTATGTAACTCCACTGTACACAACTCAACCCTGTGCCACTCCAATCTACATTATTCCACTCTATGTAACTCCACTCCAAGCCATGTCTCTCCATGCTTCGCTATACCACTTGTATGTGCCGCAACGTTGTATGCTATTCCAGTCTACACCATTCCACTCGAGTCCACTCTATACTATTACAATGTACACCTTTCCACTTTATTACTCTCCACTGTATGCCACTTCACTGTATACCAAGCCACTATATGTGAATCCATTCTCCGCTACTCCACTGTATGGCACTACCTTGTACTCCACTACACTATAGACCACTCCACTCTAGACCACTCCACACTATGCTATTCCAATCTACGCCCCTTGACTCTACGCCACTCTACTCAACTCTACTTTACTATAGGACACTCCAGTCTACCACACTCCGCTTGATGCCACTCCACTTTCCAACAGATAATGCTACGCTATTCCACTTTACACCACTCCACGCTACACCATTCCAGTTTGCACCACTCCAGTCTATTCAACTCCACTTTATGACATTTCATTCTACAACACTCCACTCTTTGCTATTCCACACAGTGCCACTTCCTCTACGACACTAAATTCTATGCCATTCCAATGTATGCCACTCCCCTCCATACCACTCCACTCTAACTGTTTGACTTACTCAACTACACTCAACCCTACTCTACTGTATGCCACTTCATTGTATCCTATTCCATTCTATGCCAATCAATTCTATGCCACTCTAGGCCACTCCACTCTACGCAACTCCACTCTACGCCACTTTACTCTATGCCACTCTACTCTACGCCACTCTACTCTACGCCACTTCTACGCTCTTCCACTCTATGTCACTCCTCTCTATGCTGATCCTCCCTACGGTATTAGGCCCTATGCCACTCCAATATATGCCATTCTACTTTGTTTCTGCACTCTTCACTATTCCAATCTATGCCACTGGAGTCTACGGCACTCCACTCTTTTGCACTTCACTATACACCATTCGATTCTACACCACTCCACTCTAAGCTTTTCCACTCTGTGCCACTCCATGACACTCCATTGTATGCCACTTTGCATCACTCTACTCTACGCCATTCCTCTTTATGCTACTCCACTCTACGATATTTGACTCTACACCACTCCATTCTATGCCACTCTACTGTACAGTACTTCACTCTACACCACTCCACTCTATGCTGTTTCTCTCTTCACCACTTCACTCAACTCTATACCACTATAGTCTAAACCATACCAATCCACACCAAACCACACCACTCCACTCTACACCACTCCTCTCTAAGACACTACATTACGCTATTTGACTCCATGCCACTACACTCAAAGCCACTCTCCTGTAAGTCATTCCACTCCATGCCACTCAACTGTACGGCAATCCACTCTATTCTATTCCACTCAATGCCACTCCACCCTATTCCACTCTGTTTTTCCATTCGACGCAACAACATTTTATGCTTTTCCACTCTACGTCATTTCACTTTACGCCACTCCACTCTATGCCTCTTAACTCTATGCCACTTTGCTGTATGCCACTCCACCCCACGCCACTCTATGCTATTACACTCTACATCACTGGACTCTGTGCCATTTTATACCATTCCAGTCTACTCCACTATACACCACTCTACTGTACGCCACTCTACTGTTCACCACTGTACTCTGTGAATCCATTCTGTGCTATTCCACTCTACTCCACTCCTCTCCGAGCCACTCCTTGCTACACAGTTCCACTCTATGCCACTCCACTCTACACCGCTCCTCTCTATGCTATTCCACTCTACTACAATTGACTCTACGCTACTCTATGCCACTCCACTATATACTAGTCCTCTCTACACCACTCCATACTACACTATGCCACGCCACTCTACACTATTTCAGTGTAGGTCATACACTCTTCACCACTCCACTTTATGCCACTCCACTCTACACCACTTCATTCTATGCCACTCCACTTGATGCTGTTTCACTCTATGCTACTCACTCCACTCTATGCTTCTCTGTTGTACAATACTCCACTGCAGCCGCGGCCAGTGGAGGGAGTGACGGTGGGGCAGAGAGGCGGGCGGGGGGTGCTAAAAACCAGAATATGGATAATTGGAGGTAAGTAACAATTTAATAATTAAAACGAATTTCGTAGCACGCCATGCATCGCATTTTGTGATGCAGGGCGCTCTACGAAATTTGTTTTATTAATTAAATTGTTTACTTACCTCCAATTATCCATATTCCAGTTTTTAGCACATCCCCACCCTGCCCCTCCCCTGCCCGCCTCTCTGCCCACCGTAATTCCCTGCGCGGGCTGCGGCTGCTCCACTTTATGCCACTCCACCGTATGCCATTCCACTGTACACACCTCCACTCTGCACCCCTCCATCCTAACCCACTCTTCTTTACCCTACTCCATTCTACACTATTCAACTCTACCCCACTTCACTCAAGCCATTCTATGCTATTCCACTTCACATTATTCCACGCTATGCTACTCCACTTCACACCACTCCACTCTAAACCAATCCACTGTTCTCCACACTATGCCACTCCACTTTACCCTACACAGCTCGACAACACTCCACTCTACGCCACTTCATTCTATTCCACTCTACTCTACGCCACTACCCTCTACACCACTCCAGTCCACACCACTTCACTCAATGACCCTGCACTTTATGCTGCGACAGAGTACACCAGTTCACTACCTCACTCTACTCTTCCGCACTCTACTGTATGCCATACGCCACTACGCCACTCATAACCAATAAATAAGAAGGAAAACAATCATGAATTTACTTTGTGATACTTAATAAAAATAAATAAATGAGTAAAACAAACATGCAAATCCAATAAAAAAACAAAGGTTGAATATTAGTTATAGTTAGGAAAAGATGTTTTATTATTTATATAGAAACCAAACTTAAAATACAAAAGTATGAGAAATTATACAGTTATAGTTATACCTTCAATTTCCATTTTAGCACCATCTTTAAATTACTGTAACTCACACACCTCTGCATACAGTGTTGTAAACTCACTTAACAGACAACACAGTACATGAACTATAACTCGCCCTGCTGCCATGTACAGTGCTCTCATAAAAGATGGAATTGGAAATGTGATGAGTGTTATAAATGATATAATTTAAAGTATAAGTGATGTAATATTAAAGCATATAAGGTGTGCATGGAGAAGGTGCAAGTTATAGTTTATGTACTGTGTGGTTAGCGAGTACACAACAATGTGTACAGAGATGCGTGAATTATAGTAATTTGAAGGTGGTGCGTAAAAAGATTGGGGGTAGCCAATTCAACATACAGTATGTAAGAGGTTAGAACACTGGCATTGAGGACTGGTTAGCAGGCATCAGTGCACTCACAGGGGCTAATTTCCAAGCCCATTGTGTCGCTGGTTCACCAGCAGCGCAATGGGCTTTTCCATATTTACAAGAGCATGTAAAGGCACAGTGCGTGACTATTCAAGGCCTTGTAAATATGTTTCCCTTTCACGCATAACTTTGCGTGAAAGGGGCAATCCATGGGTGTTGCTGTGGGTGTTGCCACACAATATCCATTGAACTTGACACATTCACAGATTTACATTTTGTAAACACAAATGAGTTAGAAACCTACGGCTCCCCAGGGGAGGCATAAGGAGGGGCAACAAGGAGAATCACTTTTTTTTCTCCTTATTTTTAGCTCTTTCTAATCCTGCTGCATTCTGCAGCACCAGCACATTTAGAAAGAGGAAAATGCCTTTAATGATTGTTTTTGTGCAGGAAGGTGTCCCTTCTTGTGCAAAAACAATCATCCCCTCAGCGCAGTACCTTTGCAAAATGATACAAGTATGTTTGCGCTGGTGCACGACTGCTGTTTGTGCGCCGGTGCAGGGGGGAAGGACAGGAATACGCCATATCTTCAAGATAAGATACATTCCTACCCTTTTATTTTGACTCACAGCAGAGCAGCAGGACGGCTTGCTGAGCTGCCCTGTCAAAATATAGTAAATGGACCCTCAGAGTTGAAAACCAACAGCATCAGTCCAAAGCTTTGGGGGTGATCATGCAAAAAGCAAAATTTTCTACCATTTAGATATTGTATTGCATTGCATCATATGGCGTGAGGGCATACCTTGCATAATAAAAGTCACAAAAGACAGCAGGAAGAGATTGGTTTGAGTAGACAATGTTTAACTGTAAGACATTTTCTGTGCAAACCTTCCTCCCACAAACAAATCATAGCTGAAATTGTGTAATGCCAAATTTTACAAAGTTTGCATTATTTAAATATCAGGGGCCTTATTTATGAAGGCCTTGCGCCGCCGGTGCGCCACTTTTTCCCATTTTAAAAGTGAAGCACCGGCGGCGCAAGGCCTTCATAAATAAGGCCAGAGGCTTTTTACCAACATAGCTTCAGTTTTGGCTAGGCCAAGAAAGATCTAAAATGTTGTAAAACTGGGGTAAACCTGCTCTTTTAGCTGATAGGTAAATTTTTACGTATAAGCAATAGGCGATTCAAGTAGAAAAGTGATGAAATGTAGCCTACTGACTTGCATTTGAAACTCATCTAAAATGTTATAAATTATTTTGAAATGTTCTAGGGAAAATATAATGTAGATTCCAGAAACGTAAATTAATAGTTTGTTGATAATGAAATGTAGCAAATGCTGCTTTTAAACTGTGCACTCGTGCTGATGAACTGGATGTGCTGTTAGATACGTATGCCAGAGTGCTCATGCTCCCATTAACCTGTGAGGATGCCTTGACCTTTGTCACTCTTTTCTTCACAATATTTATCAGTGTACAAATAAAAAATCCTGCACTTCACGGGCTTCGCTTTAAAATGGCATTATTACGTCTTTGTGAGAACAGGCAGTTTTAAATGCTCAACCGCATTCTGCTGCTGCGAAGTTTCAGGCCTGGCAAACCTGCTGTCTGCTGGCGCTCTGTCTGCGCTCTTAACCAAGGTGTGTGTATTCTGTTGCAGCTGCGCCCATCCCCCAGTCTGTGACAGTCACTGACTGGAGGTGGTTTACGCAGAGCAGGTTGACCGGCCGGCCCTTTGTTATGCAAGAATGTGCATTTGCACATCTTTGGCTGACCTTGGGCAGTGCCTTGACTACCTTTCTTTCTCCCATTAAGAACAGGTGGCACTCTGTTTGAGATCATTTTACGAAGAAGAAGCCTAGGAAACAGTTTATTTTAAACCATCTTAGAAGTGAAATTGTATATTTTTAAAAAAAGTATACAGAGCAATAAACAGACTTCACAAGAAAATCGCTCATACACCTGTAATTCATTTTGAATGTAAAATGAAGGAAGCTTTCATTTAACTGCATTGCTTTCATTTTAGGAGTTATTTGCGGCCTTTATTTTTTACATATAAAATTCAATATTCTGTTCAAGTTTCAGGTTTACTAAGTCAGATGCAAATCTTTTTTTAATTATTGTTTTATGCAATTTGAGTTAAATACAACAAAACAAGAAGTTACCGATCGAATTTCCCATAATTACGTAGGTGACTTTTCTTGGTTACAGAATAAAGGGGAACAAGCATGTGTTCATGGCAGTTCTGTAAGTGGTGGGAGTGTATAGTCCTGGATTGTTGGGGATGAATTTCGATTCACTTGGAATGGCAAGTAGGAGCTGAGGGGCTCCAAATATGTTTGGGGTGAGTTTTTGCAGACAGCAGCACCCAGTACTGCTCCAGACTTTCGAAGTACATAATAGAAAAAAAAAAGCCCAGTAGCATCTTGAGAAAGGGTGGATGTTTTTATTAGCGGTGTGCAAAATTATTGCAATGTAATTGTTTTCGAAGGTCTGAAAGATAAAGATACCAGTTCATGTACCAATGCCTTCCACGCACAGATGCCAGCAGAAATATGCAGGTAGTGCACACATCATGTATAATACAAAAGTGAATATGCTTGCGCTTCGAGAAAAAAACATTATGGTGCTGCAGTTGAACTCGCTGGAAAATAACTATCTAGACTATGATGACCTCATGAAGTGATTGATGGGGATCAGAGAGGAGTCTGGTTGTGCCCGTTGATCCTCTTCTTTCTGACCAGCCAAGAGCAGCATTTTTTTCTGGATGAATCTACTTTGCTGAGTAGCTCTGTGGATTCATCAAAATTACCAATTTTACCACCTTGGATCTAAATTTGCCAACTCACATCTTCTGTCTCCCCTCTGCGGTCTGATACTGTGATTTCCTCACTGGCCATTGTATTGAGGAATATAGTCTGCAGTGTAAGATGTATTCAGATGCCCATACTAAAAAATTATTGGATCGGCTACTAAGGTTAAGCAATCCTATTAAGATCATCTATTGATAGGCAGAGTTATAGGGTGGGTGTAGTGCAGAAACCTAACTGATCAAATAGGTCATGTGATTTCATGCAGGTTTGTAGCTAAGCATTTCACATCTTTCCCGTACTTTTCCGGGAAATTATAAATTACTGTTGGACCAAAGGTTATTGAGTTCTGTAGTATCCAGAATGTTTTTTTTAATATAGGTAGAACTTAGCCTGCTTTAAAAGCTCAATGTGTACAAATAGAAATTGAGAAACATTAAGAATATGAAGTCAGAGATGACATATATAGAAAGAAGTTCCACAGCTAAAGAGTGGATGTGATCCTCATTGTAATTGTTGGAATTAGTTGAAGTTATGAGTCAAGAAAAGTCCAACATCAAGGTGAGCAAACCTAATTTAGCAATAAAAATATATGGGGTGAAAAATTAGGACAAATCATTTCTGTCGTCTTAGAGGGGCATTAGTAACCAATATGCACTGTGTGATCATCGTGTATTTAAGACTCGGGTACGGGATTTATACCCACCAATTAATGAATAAAGTGCTAGAGCACAATGCAATTACGTTGGTGATGTTAAATAATTTTGGAACATCTGCGATCTACTTCGAATGTAAAATTCCTGAAATAACACCATTGTGCCGTAAAAATGAACCTCAAACACCCGGGAAAAACAAAACACACATTGCTGTTGCAGTGTGTTTGCTTTTTCCACTTTTTGTTTAGAGTGAAATGCATCTTTGAGTCACAAAATGACACAAGGATGCAATTTTGCGGTAAAATATTGTGCTAAATGATTCATTTCCATTTCACTTAAATCACTTAATTATGCATAATTTTGCCAAAATTACCCATAATTACAGAAAAGCAAACTATCGCAAATTTCATACACCCCTAGTGGTACGACATTTTGTTGTATAGTTGTGGACCGATAAAAACTAGCCCTATGGTGGGATATACATACTCTGCTATGGAGATCAAAGTTCCACCTGTGGATTTTTCTCTTTGTTAGCCCTTACACCACAAACTGAAGAATTTCTCTTAACACTGAACTCTAAATAGGGTAATATAGGCTGATTTAGAGTCAATTTGTAACATGACATCTGTCTATATAATGAGAAGGTGGCAATTCCTTTCCTAGGAGAGTCTCTACCATTGGAGAGTCTGTCAGCAGCTTACATGTTTTATGCTAGATTTAAGATCAGGTCTATTGGAGTAGGGCAACCAAATTACGCAGCAGGTTTTGATAAATTATGTGGCAAGAAAAAAAAAAATGATGTGGTGTACTGTGGCACATTTGGTGCCATTTTTATTCCCATTATTTGTCCTTTTTATATGTTAACACGGTTGGACACAGGTTCACCTATTTAGTAACATTTTAACACTCAAATATAGCAAAAGGCATTTGAAAGGTGACCAGTCAACGTTAGGGAAGGGTCTTACACTGTGCCGCAACACATTTCCTGCATTTATAGTTACTTTTGATCTATTAGAGCTACAAATATTTTTTTTGATAAAATCTGCAAATTTTGCAGCATAATTATGGAGCAAATGTGTCAAATCTACATCTATGCAGAAAAAAACATAGCCACGGGATTGTAAAACTCCCGGTGACCTGCCAGTGATAAACGTAACTCTTTACAGGCAGAGAACTGGAGGTTTCTGTGTTATGACCTAACTCTAAATAAGGCAATTTATCTACACGTATCTAGGTTCCATTACCTGCCAACAGTGAGAATATTAACATTTGCCAAATAATGTCTGCACTTTGCCAAACAAGCCTGAAATGTCTAGAAAAGGGCCCGATTTAGAGTTAGGTGGGGATAGAAGATTCTGTGATTTGTGGAGCATGTGCTACATTTGTAAAATAATCTACTATGGGAATTTTCTCCAATGTATGCATAATATAGGTGAGGAAATTGCAATTGAGGATATGCCACATTAACCATGTGGCAGATTATCAATTCAACAGCTATACAGATGGAATTTCCATACATGGATTTTTCCTTTTTGTTAGCATTTGCACCTCAAATTGAAGGATTTTCCTTTATCACCTACTTCTCTCAGGCTTCAGGCTCTGTAGACTAATTTAGACAGCAGTAACATCACTTCTATTAGGTCAGTCGATAGGATAAAGAAAAAAAATGAAATGGCCTCGCCCAGAGGTTGGGATCCCCGGGCCCGAAAATGGCCCAGGAAGGGTCCCCCACCTTAAAGTATAAAACGAAAGAAAAAAATGAAATGACCCGGCCCTGGGGGATGGGGTCCCCGGGGGCAAAATCTGTATCAGGAGGGGGGCCGAAATCTGCCCCAGGAGGGGAGCACGTCGCCCCCCTCCTTTTTTAGGTAACTTTATTTTTTAATGGGTCAGGCCCCGGGGAATGGGGTCCTCAGGGCCTAAAACAATCAAGGGAAGAGGGGGGGGGGGGTGGCACACAGACCCCCTTCCTAAAAAACCCCAAAAAAACAAAGATGGCAACTTGCTGGAGTCCCCACCTCCTCGATGCACTACTCTGCAAATGCACCTCCTGGTGCGCTCTTGGTTGGGGGATGAAGCAGCCTCAATGCTGAGGGTCCTTAGGGGCCAACTAGCCCACCTGTTACCTCCAGTAAGCCCCATACAGTGGGATTGGTAAGAGGTGGTCAGAGGTCATGCCCCTTTTTAAAGCACTCAGCAGACGCACCTATTGATGCACTGCTTAACTGATCTTTCACTTTTATATAGTTTTTCAAATCCCCACTTAAGACCTTCTCATTTTTCCACCCATCACGTATAGCATCTTTAAGCTCTATATATTCTCTATCAGCACCCAAAGCTTCACTCCACTCTTCTTGTCTTAAAGTCAATTCTACATCACAAACAGTAGACAAGGAGTCCACTTCAATTACCAAAGAAGAATCCCCTCCTTCCTCCTCAACCGGCATACACGACAAGCAATCGGCTATGACATTCCTTTTACCTCTGACAAAATCAATTGAAAAAATGTAATCCATTACTGACAACAACCATCGAGAAATCCTGGGAGTCACATTCCCTTCAAGGCCCTTACCACCTTGTAAAATAAATCAGTAGCCTCGCCAAAAGTAACTTGCTCCTTCATATAAGGCAAATAAAAGAGACAGTGAATTTCTCACAGTCCTCAAATTCAAAAATCATCAGCAGAACTCCTAGATGAACTGCTTTTCCAGGGGTGGAGGTCACTAAGCAATCGGCCCCCTGCGCAGAATTGCGTCACCATAAATTGTAGTAACCACGCAGGCAGTGGTTAGTAGGTAGGAAATGTTTATGCACAAGTACATCTTCATAAGTGTACATCAACCTCCAGCTTCTTCAAATGACCCTTTTTCCCAGACCCAGTCTGTGATGTCATTCCATGACATCACTGAGTTCTATAATAGGAGAAAGAAATCTCCACACTTACTTTGTTACTTTTTCTATCCTGCCTTTGTGTTTTCCCTCCAGCTCTTCTCTTTCTTCTTGTCCCTCTTCCTGGGCCCACTTCTTCTGTCCCTCCATTCACCTCTCCTCCTGTTCCTGGTGTACTAAGCTTAGCTTCTCCCTCTCAACCCTCCTTTCCTTCTCTTCTTCTTAAGACCAAGCTTTTTGAAGAGTCAGGGTCTTCATTAAATTCACCCCACTTAAAGAACAATCCCTGATGACTGGGGAACCCTTGGGATTGAGGAAACTAACTAATGATTTTTTTTAAGCAGCCTAGGGAATACACTAAGGCTGTGCCTAGGGAAAGCCTTGGCTAAGTTGTTGTAAGTTATGCAAAATAAACAAATGATGGACGGAATGCTGGACAATGCAAACATTCACCCCCAGTCCCAAGGATCTGGGTTAAATCCATCATTCTTTTGCTCACCACACCACCCTAGTTTGGACCCAGCCATATGCAAATCAGTCTTGACCCTGTTCCTTGTGGGAACAGTCCAGCCCGAACTGTCAAGCCAGGTCCTCCCTGGACAGGAAACAAGCATCCTGGAACCGGTTTCGGGGCATCACCGTTCATCAGCCAGGCTGGCTTGAATCCAGTGATGTAGTGAGCACAGGGCCCATGTCTGGGCATACCCTTCCCACTTAGGGCGACATATGAAACAGAAACAATTGATGGACGGAATGCTGGACAATGCAAACATTCACCCCCTTGATACCATTGAAATAAAACATATGGAATGCAAGCCTAGTCACTAACACCACATAATTCTACTCATTTCTACAAGAGCAACACTACTCTAGGAAATCTAGACAAGTTAAGGCACCTTGTGATGCAGTGAGCGGTTTCTCAGTGGGCATAGAGGTGATTCTCTCTCACATGCCTCTGCTGGTCCTTTAAAAGAAGTCACAGGCAATGTTTAATCCCCAGTCCTTGTTCACACAACAGCACATTATGTTCGCCTTGTGCAGCAATTTGAGTGATGAGCGGATGCTATATGGAGCATCTGTCATGCCCTGCCACTCAGCCCCTCCTATGCCTGAAGTCATTTTGGAGAGTGCAGATGGTCGCAGGTGTGCAGGTTAGTTGATGCATGTAACACTAGGTCATTGTAAGAACAAAATAGGTTCTACAATATGTGCTCTCGTATATCCAGCACACACAATAAGCATTGTCAGATGTGACAGACACACTTGCAATCACCAAAGCACCAAGCACAGTTCAGTGCCCTAATGCAGCTGCGGATGTGGAAAGTGTTGCTCAGCACAGCACACATCAATAATTAGATGGGACTTGCAACCAGCGATGGACAAATCATAGTCCATATGCCTCTTGCCGTTTCCACCAGCAGCCCCACCATTTAATTCTGGGCCAACGGGGGCGAAGATAATCTTAATGCCAAGTGATGGTGACCAAGGATGCCAATTCGTAGACATGGATGCAGGGCTGACCCTCGGGTCCTGCAGCTCCACTTCTCCCAAGGACAGTGCAATCACTACTGGTAGACTTGTTCAGCCTACTTCCTTCAGTTGTTCCTCCATCAGGACTACAGCTAGACTCTGCTTTGGGCAGACCCCTATGGCAGAGACACCTCCAATGACCCTCTCTTAGCCTGCAGGGTGACTCCTCATTCATGGCAGGCCATCAGTTTTGTCAGTAGCAGATCTCAGATGCAATCACCTCACTTAGCTAAAAAGCTGGTTGTAAGGGACACAAGCCCTGGTCTTCGGGGTTTCCTGCATCACTGTGAAGTAATGCTTCTACTGGTCAGCAAGAAGTCCTGAAAGAATGACTTTTCACATCAAGGTCATTAGACCTTCCACCCATCTACAGGCACAGGTTAAAGCCCTGCCGTATCAGCCTGTACCACTTACACACTGCCACCACTGTCAGTCTGAAATTATAAAAAATTTCTAAGGAGGGCACTCTAAGTGCCCACTAAGGAGGGCATGCTTGATGCGCTCCTCCAAACCACAGACACCGACTATGGGTTGCAATGTCACTAACTAGAAAGGGTCCTCAGTGTATGCATTTATATAATGTGTGCACTGGGGCAGAAAAGAGGTCAGCAGGGCAGGTAGGCATGCTCGCAAATCATGCAAGGGACCTTCCTGTTACAACAGGACATCTTGCTCTATATGCATGTATCAACAGCAATTCCTGCTCTCCCTCATGCATCTTCCTTGTTTTCTCTTCTTTCCATGAAAATCTTAATGTATGTGCTTTACTCTGTTGTTGATCTCATGTCCTACTCTATCTAGACGTGTCTTAATTGTCCCTTCTTTACCTCTGTACGTCCAGATCTCCTTTTCATTTTACAGCAATTGCGTTTTTGGCAGACTGAAATTTTACATCTGTACTCTGGAAATGGCGTTCCCTTAGTTTGTCAAACATCTTCTGAAGTGTGCATTCTGCTTGTTCTCTGTATTTTAGCAGACTCTAGCTTGCACAGTAAAAATGATGGTTTGTTTTACCTGCCCTCTTACATTTCTTGCCACCATGGCCCTTGCATGTTTGTTTCTCTCATTTAAATGCAGTTCTACCGATGTCAGAATAAAAAGATGAATTCATTAATTTCCCATTTTTGTTGTAGTGTCACATTTTCCTCCTGGCTTCTTTCCAACGATTCAACATTTTTCCTAGCAAGGAAGAAAATCTTTTGCAATGCACTTGTGCCACCAAAATGCTGTGCGTTTTGTTTTTTGTTTAAGAAAACCCTGCACTTCCTAAGCATGAACGGAAAGGAGGAGTAGTTGGCTTAGTACCCTCGTATTTCCTGGGATTTAATATAGCTAAGCAGCAACTAAATCAGCTGCCAGCAGGTTATTCGAAAAGCAGTACTGAATTACCCGTTTAACCAACAAAAAATAAAGTGAATATCTCTAACAAGCCTGCATGAAAACATCTCTGCAAATAATGTATTCCTTTAATTGGGAGCAATCATAAGTAATGTTTTCTTTAAATATAAAACTTACATTTATTGAAGAATGTGTTACAGCATACATAGAACGTTTCATGGAATTAGAATTGTGGATAGCAAAAAAAAGCTCCGAACTGGAAGCTTTGACGAAGGAGTGTCTCCGTTCAGGTGTATGTGTTCCAATATTTTTGCTTTCAGAGTCTCAATTCGGTCACACCCAAAAGCAAGCATCTGTCTTTTAACTTTAAAGACGTGCTTTATGTTCCAGGTAGTCCCATCCCCCAGTCTGGAAGTCTTGGCCGTCTCCAGCCGGCTTCTGCATACTGGTCTCTTCTCATGATAATGACGCTTTTGTTATGCGTGATTAGCACCTCTCTTGCAGCCTGTCCTAAACAGCTGATTTGGGTGTGTGCTCAGTTGCAAGGAAAGAATCAGGTTTTCTCGAGCAACATTTTTTTGTTGAAGCACATATTTGCGCTGGTACTTTTAGGCGCCTGTTTAAATTATATTCCTGTTTTATTTAGTTTTAAAAAATCATGTGTATCTGAACAAAATCACATGACTTCCTTTATCTGCTAACATTGATGGCATTATTGCTGTGAAAACTGGCATTTACAAACTTGTATTATAAGTAGCGTGCAGAAGTTACTTTTACTTTAAAACTGAATTTTAACACAGCTAGGGTAATTGGTTGTCCCTGTGGACTTTTAACTCTAGAGGCGCACAAAATTGCAAAATTTTCCACCCTAAAATGCCAATGTTTGGGAAATTGCGCTTTAAGGCAATATCTCACATACTTTTTTACCCTGACAGTGAGAGCAGATTTTGTTTTGAATTTGAGATGCTGGCATAACAGGTGTATCTTCAGTGGTTTTTGAGGGCTAGTAAGTTGGGTCTGTTTTCAGTACTCTTTATATGCCTGCTACAGGTGCCTAGAATGGGGCGCTGCAGGTACAACCCCACAAAGGGTTTGGCAAAGCGGCGCATTAGTAACAGCATCTGACTTCGATCAGATGTAGATTTTAGATTATGCATCAGCATAAGTACGCTTTCACATTTAAGTGCAATAAATGCTGATAAGATCTCATCATTTGGGAAGAAAGTTGTTCCATGCGTTCATCAAGCAAATGTTATTATAGAGAAATGTACTATGCACAGGAGTTAGACCCTGGTCCCGGTGTGCCTATTCACATTCTATGTGTATTCCACGGGAAACACCCATTACAACGAATGTATTACTTCGTGGTGCAATCGCAACGCGATTTTTACATCGTGGCCGGCTTTACAACGTATGCTTTCGGGAAGCATGCTACAACGGCGCAATGACATATACATCGCTAGCCATTACATCGCTAGCGATGACAAGGCGGGCAAAAAGCAATGAAAACACGGTGGCTCATCTATCTGCAGGTCGGGCAAGTTAAATAAAGCTGATTGGATATGAAACACTTTCAGTGGCAGGACTCCAGTACATGTTATGTGCCAGTTTATGTTATTATTACAATGATTGTATATGAAACTATATATATATATATATATATATATATATATATATATATATATATGTGTATATATATATATATATATATATACATATATATATATATATATATACACATATATACAATTGGTGATGGTTGCATGATGGATGGCTGGATGGATGCATGATGGGTGGATGGATGCATGGATCACCAAAATGGCAAAAATGTGGGTGGATGGATGACTGGGTGGGTGGTGACAATTGGTGATGGATGCATGGTGGATGGGTAGATGGATCGATGGGTGGGTGGATGGATGGGTGGGTGGATGGATGACTGGGTGGATGGATGACTGGGTGGATGGATGACTGGGTGGGTGGATGACTGGGTGGGTGGATGACTGGGTGGGTGGAAAAGTGGATGGATGCATGATGGGTGGATGGATCGATGGGTGGATGGATGCATGGATGACCAAAATTGTCAAAGTGTGGGAGGATGGGTGGGTGGGTGGTGGTTGGGTGGGTTTGTGGTTGGCAACAATTGGTGATGGATGCATGATGGATGGGTGGATGGATGCATGGATGACCAAAATTGCAAAAGTGTGGGTGGATGGATGGATGGCTAAAATTGTGGATGGGTGCATGATGGGTGATTGGGTGGATGGATGGATGAATGGGTGACTGGGTGGCAAAAGACGTGGATGGACGCATGATGGATGGATGGGTGGGTGGTGGGTGCATGATGGATGGGTGGGTGGATGGGTGGGTGGATGGATGGATGGCTAAAAGTGTGGATGGGTGCATGATGGGTGATTGGGTGGATGGATGGATGAATGGTTGAGTGGGTGGCAAAAGACGTGGATGGACGCATGATGGATGGATGGGTGGGTGGGTGGGTGCATGATGAATGGGTGGGTGGATGGGTGGGTGGATGCATGGATGACCAAAATTGTGGATGGATGGATGCATGATGGATGCTTACTTGGTGGATCGATCGATGGGTGGATGGATGCATGGATGCCCAAAAATGCAAAAGTGTGGGTGGATGGAGGACTGGATGGGTGGTGGCGACAATTGGTGATGGGTGCATGATGGATGGGTGGGTTGATGGATGCATGGATGACCAACATTGTGGATGGATGGATGCATGATGGATGGATGCATTTAACAAATACTAATAAAGTCTCGTTTTTGCAAGATGTGAAGGCCTTCTAGCAATACAAGAAATGCTCAATTTGATCCTGGATAATTCACAAAAATGTTGAAACGATATCTACCTACAAAGCTTAGCTTACAGTTTGGAAAGTGTGTGGATTGAAACTGCATAAAGTCTGTCAAACCTATGTCAATCACTCAAACTTCTTCCTGCATTCAAAATCCAAGCCATCTCCACTTGACCACTCATTATGAGTTTAACAGTTCTCTCGACGCCACACCTCTCAACCCTATGCAGCAGCTTGGCTGATGAGTCAAGTGGTGCTTTTGTCCATGCCAACACTCACATCAGTTGCGGGAGTTCTGTTTTTTTTAAACTGCGAAATTACATGTTTCCATTTCCGGAATATTTAATGCCTCGTGTTTAATGAACAGTTTTGACTTTGGCACTTATCCCTGCCATGTCAGGTCAGGTGTTCTATCCATGACCTCTCGCTGCTGCACACTCGGGAGTGGGAAACTGGTTGTCAGCAGACAGCCTTGCCAGAATTTGGTTGCAGAACTGCCGGAGTCGATAGCACAAAGCAGCATGCTGGTCCTAGCAGGTGACAAATCGAGGTTTTTGGAGCATGCGCAGGCGTGAGACCCTCCAGTGCATAGGACTCCCATCAAAGGCAGGTGATTTGACAAGCGCCAGAGATTTGGTAACACCGCTACCAGAATTCGATATAGCAGGGTGCGTTCATCTCTGGAGGAGGTACTGCAGCAGTATTACCAGTGTTAAAAATTAGAAAAGAGGAATCATCGCAGAAATGTATACTTCTGCAAAAATTCCATTATGTTTACTCTTGCACGTTTTGCCAGTCTTTTCCTGGGTAAATGTGTACGTGGGAAAACATTCAGATGTGCATTCTTTCTGCATTACTCAAAATCCCAATTCATCCAGTACCTTCTTTATCTGCCGAATAAAGATTTTTGATTTCACCGTAATGAGATTGTTAACTCTTCCATTTAATTTCGGAGGCGATTATTTACGTTCTGGAAAATGTGCACTATTACTACCATAAACACAGAGAAATGTTACTTTCAATGAAAACATCATATAGCAAAGAAGACAAATCCATTTGGCTGCCTTAGTTTAAATCTTAAATCATTTGCTGAGCAAATAAAATTAAAATTGCCATGGATTACTTAAACTTGCTGGCCTACTTTTTGGTGCGTGTGTGTCTATCTTAAAACTGTCGGGGTCGACGACCTGTAATAATTAAATAGAAGAAATGTGTGCATAATTATGACGTGCGATTTAAGCGCCGGCGATCTTTCATGCTTGCCAATAGGAATCAACGCATTGCCGTTCTAACAAAGTGCGATGTAAAAGATGGCGAAGTGTTGGGCTTTGCTAAGTATTCACCGCGGGGTTAAAGCCAGCGATGTCATGGTGCACGATGCATGTTTAATACATCTGTATTCCACAGCTCAGCTGCAATGAAGGTTGGAGGTAGTGCCTCACCGTAGAAACTGTCAATGCAGCAGCATAAATAAATGCCAGCATTTGTTAATGCGCACAGCTACCTCCGGAGAGATGTCCTGGTGCTGGGGAACATTTGGAAGATTAAGCAAGCTATTGCCCAGAGTCACATGGTGCTGGGCTAACCTGCTGCTGGGGCCAGGGACAGAACTGTGAACCCTGTGGTCCAGAGTCAGGTACGCTGGCCACTAAGCCACACCTCTTCCCTTACACACATAGCCTATCACCTACAAGAGTAGGAAAAGCTGCTCTACACCGGTCAGGATCTCAGAGAGAGGTCCTGTCGGTTAGGTGGAAAAACAGGGGCAGGCTACGAGGCTCAAACCCTAGGAGATGGAGGAGGCTGCACACATTGTGCAAAAAGCTACCATAAAGCTCTTCGGGCTGCGCGGAAACATCATATTGCAGCCCAATTATCAGCAGCTGGTAATAACTCCAAAGTTCTCTACCAAATACTACAAACCTTCACTAAGCCCTCGGCCTGTGAAACGGATGGGATTGAGTCCCAGGAACTGTGTAATAACATTTCACAGTTCTTTGTCAGAAAAATTGATGGCATTTATGCTAAGATCTTAGCCTCAAAATCGACTGTTAATAGCCTCAACCCTGCTGACAGCACATTTAGCTCAGTAGGCAACAAGATTGGTAAACTTACGGAATTCCCACCGGTATCCTTGGAGGAGATGACCACCTTAATCACTCAGATAAAGAGTGGGTGCCCTTCGGATATCATCCCAGCACGGGTCATGGCACTTTTGAGTGACGAGCTGGGGGTTGGGATCCGACAGGTTATCAATCTTTCTCTGAGCACAGGGGAAGTTCCCCTTGGTTGGAAGCAGGCCTTGGTAAGACCACTACGGAAAAATAACTCCATTCCGTGGACAGATCTGACAAACCTGAGGCCCATTTCTCTCCTCCCCTATTTAGGGAAGCTTACTGAGAAGTTTGTAAACGGGCATCTGTCTAGATACATCGAGAGCGCAGGGGTGCTTGATCCTTCCCAGTCGGGGTTTAGACCCAGGCACAGCACAGAGACTGCCTTGCTGTCCGTCGCTGACTATCTTCGTATGCTACAGGATAAAGGGTTTTCCGTTATCCTGGTGCTCCTAGATCTGTCAGCGGCGTTTGACACTGTCTCACATGAGATCATGACCTCCAGACTAACTGACATCGGTCTGGAAGGCAAGGCGCTGGCCTGGCTAAGGAGTTTTCTTACCAACCGCACTCAGAGAGTCATACTGGGTCCATACCAGTCAGAGGAGGTTGAGATGTCAAAGGGGGTGCCACAGGGCTCCTGTTTGAGCCCAACGCTCTTTAACATCTATGTGGCACCCCTAGCTAACATCATGAGATCTCATGGGTTCATACTCAACTCCTCTTCCCCTTTAAAACCATGACCCCTGAGGTGCGTAACTCCTTTGCACAGGGAATGAAAGAGGTGGCACATTGGATGGCAGCAAATTTCCTTCAGTGTAACGTCTCTAAGACTGAGGTTATGCTCTTTGGGGAAGCCAAACGACTCTGGACTCCGGACTGGTGGCCTCAAGACCTAGGCCCAGTCCCCGTACCTAGAGTCGTTGTGAAAGATCTAGGAGTTAAGTTGGATCAGGAGCTTGCCCTTAAACATCATGCCAATCAAGTTGTAAGCTCCTGTTTCCACGTTATTGGCCTTCTCCGACGGGTATTTCCCATGTTACCTGATACAACAAGGAAAACACTAGTACAGTCGCTAGTGTTAAGCAGACTGGATTATTGTAACGGTCTGCTGCTGGCCGCCAATGAGGATGTCATGGCCAGACTACAAGTCGTGCAAAACACAGCTGCACGGCTTGTTCTTAACGCCCCAGCCCGTACTCCCTCTATGCCACTTCTAAACAAACTCCATTGGCTTACTGTAAAACAGAGGGTGTTGTTTAAAACATGCTGTATTATTCATAAATGCCTCATTGGCAAAGGTCCTGACTACCTGACCAAAAAGTTCATTCCCTATACCCCCTTAAGGTCTCTGAGATCTGGAGAGCAACAACTGCTATGTGTCCCCAGGTTCTGGAAATCTAGACAAGGGGGAAGGGCTTTGTCAGTAGCTGGGCCAAAGCTCTGGAATGATCTTCCCTATGACATCAGAGTTTGTAAGGAACATTTTCCTTTTAGGAAAAAATTAAAAACTTTTTTGTTCAACCACTAGCTCTGTTAGGGCTTCTGTTATATACTGGTCAGGGCTTTTGTTCACAGATGTTGCCAAAGGCGCGGAGATACTCCTTAGGGAGTCGAGTTCCTAGCGCGTTACAAGTCTGAAATAAATAAATTGCACAGTGATTGATGGCCTGTAGTGGACACTTGGATGGCAGAGGCTGCACACATTGGGTGCTGCAGAGTAAGAGATGGAAAGTGGCATGCACATGGATGGCAGAGACTGCACAACTTCTGTGCTGCACAGTGAGTGATGGTATGCAGTGGACGCATGGACAAAGGATGCTTCAAATATTGTGTGTCGAAGAGTGTTTACTGGAAAGTGGTCTGCACATGGATAGAGGAGGATGAACATATTTTCTGCTTCCCAGTAAATGATGGGAGATAGTATGCACATGGATAATGGGGCTGCACATATTTTGGATGGCGGAAGCCACTCACACTGTGTGGTACTCCGTGATGGAATGTAGTGTGTACATGACGGAGGCTTCACACTGTGCTGCGCAGTGAGTGATGGAATGTAGTGTGTGTGTAGATGAACAAGGCTGCTGACATCCTTTACTGTAGACTGCGTGATGGAAAACAGTGGGCACACACATGGAGGAGATTGCACATATAAAGTCCTGCAGTTCCACAGATGAAATGCTCTGTGCACATCGAATCTGGAGGCTGCTCACACTGTGTGCTACACAGTAATTGATAGGAAGCAGGAATCACATGTATGGAGGGGGCTACATATATGTGGGTGTTTGAAATGTAAAAAAATAGGATTCTATTAACTGTGCATGTCTATGCTTTTCAAAGAAAATAGCCACCCAAAAATTAAAAGTGCAACATCAGTAGATTAATTTGTTTCTAAAAAAAGGAAAAAGGGTTATATACATTTAAAAAGGCAATTGTATTCATGTATTATGTTTTCTAATTGGTATCCTTCTTCAAAATCACTATCTTCTTTGTTGCAAGATGTAATCCAATTGCTGAAGTGTGTGTAATATGCTAAGTGTGTTTAAGGCTGCAGTACCACAATATGCTAAGTGTGTTTAAGGCTGCAGTACCACCTCCGGTCTACGGGGGCAGAGCGAGCAAAAAAATAAACACACTTTCTGAAACACAGGTCCCCACAATGCAATTTTTTTAAAATTTGTAAAAATTGGCACAGATGTTTATGAACTCATTTAAAATCATTTAGAAGACTTTACCTTGTGGGGACTTGGGTTCAGGTCCCCACAGTGCAATCAAGTCCCCACAGCGTGAGTGTGTTATCACACCCAAGTCCCCACAAGGATAGTAACACAAACACACACACACACACACACACACACACACACACACACACACACACACACACACACACACACACACACACACACACACACACACACACACACACACACACACACACACACACACACACACACACACACACACACACACACACACACACACACACACACACACACACACACACACACACACACACACACACACACACACACACACACACACACACACACACACACACACACACACACACACACACACACACACACACACACACACACACACACACACACACACACACACACACACACACACACACACACACACACACACACACACACACACACACACACACACACACACACACACACACACACACACACACACACACACACACACACACACACACACACACACACACACACACACACACACACACACACACACACACACACACACACACACACACACACACACACACACACACACACACACACACACACACACACACACACACACACACACACACACACACACACACACACACACACACACACACACACACACACACACACACACACACACACACACACACACACACACACACACACACACACACACACACACACACACACACACACACACACACACACACACACACACACACACACACACACACACTCTTTAGTGCCTGTTGAGGGGGCTTATCATTTATGGTTTGACCCCTAGTGTACACCTGAGGTGAGCTGGTACAGCATGCTTTAGGGCATGTTCAGAGAGTTTTTTTCCCCATTGTGAATGATCTTCGTGCTACCTAGACAGCTTCTGTGAAGTTTGGAACTATGAAATAGTGAAACATGAGAATTGCAGATCTTGTTTTTCTTATGCTATTTGAGTGCCACATCTCAGTCACAATTGTTCAGCATTCCAACTTTTATGAGCCTCTGGTAGCTCTTGGAACTAGTCTTGATGCTGCTGATCTAAGTGCGAGCTTGACTATCAATGAGGGAGAGAAACTGTATTTGCCAAATAGATCTGACTGGGTGTTTCTGCAAAACTATCCATATTCCCAAATTTGTAGAGGCCCCCTATTCTGATGTTATGCCTTGACCTCGCTTTAACATCTTCGTTTTTTAAAAACATTGATTCAGTTGTGCTCCCATTGTTTGATATTTTTTATTTCTGGTTGATGCTTTAACCAATATTTTTGCGATATTCATTGGAACGTGGTATCCCATATGTTGTTGTTCATCAATTCTTATTTTGCTGATTTGTTTTTCAGCACTTCTCTAGATGTTAGAGTTAAATGTCTCTCTTCTTTAGCAGATATGTGAATCAGTGTCTCTTTTGGTATTTAAGGTGTGATTGTATTCGTATGTAAGTTTCTTCCTAAACCAGTATATATTTTCATAACCTCTATGATTCTCTAATTATATCTGGAAGGTTTGTATGGTTTGCCTCCTGGATGTCTTAGTGAGTAGAAGGTTTCTTAGATATGTTTGCAACTATCTTCAATAGCACGATATAGATATCACTTGTGCCCGTCTATATTGGTGAATCTTTAGATTTTTCTGTCACTATGTCACTGGGTGTTTTAGTGTATGTCTGCTTTTCTACTAAGGTGTGTCATATTAAACTTTGGATGGCAAACTGGATGTTTAATGTGGCATATGAGTTTGTATGAGCGCATATAGCTAAGTGAATGTTCAGAGTACTTGTGTTACCTTTTCAGTACATACCAGCCTACTCTATGGCCTTGCTGAAGCCTACCTCAGCGGTGACTTATATCTAATAAATGATCAATTTATGCCTTAAAAACATGAGGGTGAGGCTTCCAGTAAATGTGCATCCAGATGCTAAACTGTGCAAGGCCCAAAACATGTACAAGGGCTACGCCTGTGCATATTAGAATTGAAAGTGTTAGCACATATGTGAACAAATGTCTGTCGTTTCTGGAGCTTTCATTGGATGTGTATGTAAGTTGGTGGGTAAATGACTTCTTCTCTTCGTAACCTGTATGTTTATCTAAATGTGTCTGTAAAGGGCTGCATTGTTTGCCTCCTGAATATGTCAATGAGAACTAGGTTTTGTAGGTGTGTGTGCAACTACCTTCATTAGCCCCACATATATATCATTTGTACCTGTCTATATCAGTGAATCTTTACATGCTTTTGTCACTATGTCAGTGGGTGTTTTAGTGCGTGTCTGCTTTCTTACTAAGGTGTGTCAGATTAAATTCTGATTGGCAAATGTCTCAATCCCTATCTGGGGCTGTCATTTCATGTGTATGTAAATGTGTATGTAAATTACTGCATCTCTTCATAACCTCTATGGTTCTGTAAGTGTGTCTGGAAGGAGCTGCCTGGGTTGCCTCCTGGATGTGTTAGTGAGTATTATGTGTTTTAGGTGTGTGCGCAACTGCATTCTTTAGCGCTACATAGATATCTCTTGTGCCTGTCTATATCAGTGAATCTTTAGGTGCTTCTGTCACTATGTCAGTGGGGGTTTTGGTGCCTGTCTGCTTTTCTGCTAAGCTGTGTGAGATTAAACTCTGGGTGGCAGGGTGGATGTATAATGGGGCACACTTTTTTGTATGAACACACATAGTTCAGTGAATCTTCAAAGTATGTGTGTTACTTTTTAGGCACATACCAGCCTGCTCTATGGCCTAGCTACAGCCTACCTTAGTGGTGACTTATAATTAATGAAGAACAAATCCGATACAAGGAGTGTGGAAATCGCACACTGGTGTTGAAAGGAATTTTCAATAGTTCACTATGTAGGTGGTGAAACTGAAGTGTAACCCCTGGGCCCAGGGTTTAGAATGCGTCTAGCGTCACTGTCCTCGAGAGTGACGTCCCTTCAGTGCACTCTTGAGAGTATCTTCATGAAATTATGTCAAATACAAAGTTCCATTGATTTGATTCAAAATTTATTTGGTGCTGTTTTTGTTTTTAGCAATTCTTTGATCTGCACATTATTACGTCATAATGTTATTTGTACATATTTTATATTTCCGCCCATTGCATTTCGGGCGTTAGCCCTTCGTCAGGGGACTTGATCCTGTGAACAACTCCAGTATAACACATTTTTAATGTATGTGTGTAACCACAGGAAATCTCATCATACTTGTGCTCATGTTAGATTTTTTGGAAAAGAAAACGACGCGGTAAGAGTCAGCAGGAAAACAGTTTGTTAGTGAGACTTTGTTTAAAGGGGGAGATCGGCGTGTAAGGTGCTTCAACGAATAACGGTGAACACATTAAAAGATAAATGAGTGGAAACCACGGTACCAAGGGGTGTGAATGAACGAACTTCATGCACAGTGAAATGGAAACAACAATGCATCAAGGTTCTATTGAGAAAGATGAAACGTGTGGCAAACGTGTATAATTTAAAAAATGGTGATATAGCAGGAAGTGATCTATGTGAACCAACCTTATATGGCGTGCTAGTTTATAATTCAACGAGGTTGACGAGTATGCACAACCTTAAAAATGAAACCAGAATGCTAATTAGTATCTGGTTGAGTGTGTGCGCGGAGCGCGACTTACGGAGTACCGGTAACGAAGTTATTTCATCTTACCGAGTGGTCGGCGTGGAGATTAGTTCGCGGGTGATACTGCTGTCAACGACGGTCCGTGAATGACTGTCGTCTGTACGAATCGTGTTAATAGGCGGACGAAAGTCATATGACCCGATTGGGAGAAAGCTTGACTGTGATTGGCTGGTGTAGCGTGACTGCAAGACACAGTCGACGCATAAAGTTACAAGGGTACGAGGACTGAAAAAAAACGACGTAATATTGAAAAAGGGGTGAGGAATTGAGAGGGTGTGCCCTATTTACAAGATGTGAAACAAATCGGTGAAAAAATGAATCGGAGAAAAAAGAATCATAATGAACAAAACAACATGGTAAAAATGTGAAGAGCAAGGTTATAAAACATGATACAAACTGCATGGGTAATAAACAGTGCTCACTTATACATTCATAGATAATTGAATGACGATTCAAGCTGCGAATGAAAAAAGGGCAGTTCATAGGTAACAACTAAATTCTAATCGTTCATTAAGCCCCTTGGGCTGAACTGCAGACAAACGGTGTATCCAGTAGGATTCTCTTCTAAGGAGGTACTGGGCGCTGTCTCTTCCTTGCAGGATAGGTACCATTTCTAGGATGCAATATCTTAGTTGGCTGGGATTATGATTGCGTTCTTGAAAGTGGGTGGCTACGGTTGATTTAATAGATTTCAGGCGAATATTACTCTTGTGTTCTACCAACCGAGTTTTGATCTTCCTGGTGCTTTTTCCAACGTAAATTAAGCCACACGGGCATTTCAACATGTACACTAAGTTCATGCTGTCGCATGTTCCATTTACTTTTAGTTTGATTTTGGTCCCCTGTAGGGGGTGGGTGATTTCATTGCCTCTTATTATTGAATTGCAATTTTCACAGTTGTGATAAGGTAATGTTCCCTTGAATTCTTTGACAGGAATCTCTGTTTTCTTATTGAGAAGTTCTTTAATGTTCCTTGTTCTTTCATAGGCAAATATTGGATAGTTAGAGAATATTCCGTTGAAATCCTCTTCCAAGGCTAATAATGGCCAATGTTTGAGAATCGTCTTCTTAATTTTTAGGCTTCTTGTTGAATATTTTGAGACGAAAACTGTCCTGCGTTCATCTTTTGCGTCTGACGGTAACAACAGCTGTTCTCTTTTGAGCTCTTTCACTCCGTCTATGGCCTGTGTTAACGTAGTCTCAGGATACCCTTGGTCCCAAGAAGAACCAGGAGGGGGAAGAGCAGGGGCAAGAACAGGACCAGTTACAGAACCAGTAGCAAAGAACACGAGGAGTCACAAACCTTAATTATTAACATTTCGAAACAAACCATCACAAAATTTCAGGCCCAAACCTTACAAAAGGGGACATCCTTAGTCCCCACATACCACTCGAACATTTTAGATACGCAAGTATGCGTATACAAATTCTTAAGAAGCCTACGTCTCAGACACTTTTTCACCAATGTCGTGGAGAATCAAGATCAAGAAACCAACACCAGATCTAACACCTTACTAGGGTTGAGAACCCCAAGTAGATATCAACCACCGATGAGTCACAAAGTATTGGACGCTTTTGAGAAGGTTGTGATTAAAGATCTTATAAAAATGTTCAAATCTCCTAGAACCAAATGCACGAACATGACCCAGAAAGAAAGACAGGCCATTCAAACTCTGGCTGTAAACCAGGAAATCACCATAAGACCCGCAGACAAGGGCGGCGCCCTATTAATCATGGATACAGAATTCTAGAAGAAGAATGTGATGGAGCACATTAATGACCTCGACACATACATGAAATTGGAGAGCGACCCCACTAAAGAATTCACTAAGATCCTAACCGGAATCATTGCTACAGCAATTGACAAGGGTCTCATCACCCCTAAAGACAAGGAATATTTGGTGAAGCAAAATCCATCCATCCCATACATCTACATGATCCCTAAGATCCATAAACATCCCACCATTCCAGCATTTCGTCCCATCGTCTCCACAGTGAACTCCATTCATGAACTGGTTGGCAAATTTATCGATAAACATCTGCAACCCTTGGTACAGAAGATACCTACATACATCAAAGACACCACCCACTTTCTAAATATCCTGGAAGAACACAAAGGGACATTTACCTCAGACATGATTTTGGCTACCATTGACGTCAAAGCGTTGTACACCTCCATTCCCGATAATTTGGGTTTAGAAGCCATTGAAGCAACATTACTCAACAGCGACAAGGAAGAAGCTTTGAAAGTACCACTCGTGGAGTTAATGCACTTCACGTTGTTTCATAGTTTCATAGTTATTTTCAATATCAAGAACAATTTTACGTACAAGCGATACATTGACGACATCTTCATTCTATGGAAGGGATCACCTTCAGAGCTACGATCAGCTATTCAGAATCTCAATAACATCAACCACCGAATCCAATTTACATTCAACATCAGTGAAACCGAGTTACCTTTTCTTGATGTCATGGTCCTCCATAACCATGGCATCCTACAAACAACTGTTTACCACAAACCAACTGATTGAAATAACTTCCTTCATTTTCATAGCTTCCACCAACCATCCCTCAAAAAACATCTTCCATTTTCACAATTGCTCAGAATCAAACGGATAGCCTCCTCCCAACCTCAGTATGAACAGCACAAAGACAAGATCATTCAAAAATTCAAGGACCGAGGGTATCCTGAGACCACGTTAACACAGGCCGTAGACGGAGTGAAAGAGCTCAAAAGAGAACAGCTGTTGTTACCGTCAGACGCAAAAGATGAACGCAGGACAGTTTTCATCTCAAAATATTCAACAAGAAGCCTAAAAATTAAGAAGACGATTCTCAAACATTGGCCATTATTAGCCTTGGAAGAGGATTTCAACAGGATATTCTCTAACTATCCAATATTTGCCTATGAAAGAACAATAAGAAAACAGAGTCCTGTCAAAGAATTCAAGGGAACATTACCTTGCCACAACTGTGGAAATTGCAATTCAATAATAAGAGGCAATGAAATCACCCACCCCCTACACGGGACCAAAATCAGACTAAAAGTAAATGGAACATGCGACAGCATGAACTTAGTGTACATGTTGAAATGCCTGTGTGGCTTAATTTACGTTAGAAAAACCACCAGGAAGATCAAAACTCGGTTGGTAGAATACAAGAGTAATATTCGCCTGAAATCTATTAAATCAACCGTAGCCACCCACTTTCAAGAACGCAATCATAATCCCAGCCAACTAAGATATTGCATCCTAGAAATGGTACCTATCCTGCAAGGAAGAGACAGCGCCCAGTACCTCCTTAGAAGAGAATCCTACTGGATACACTGTTTGTCTGCAGTTCAGCCCAAGGGGCTTAATGAACGATTAGAATTTAGTTGTTACCTATGAACTGCCCTTTTTTCATTCGTAGCTTGAATCGGCATTCAATTATCTATGAATGTATAAGTGAGCACTGTTTATTATCCATGCAGTTTGTATCATGTTGTTTTATAACGTTGCTCTTCACATTTTTACCATGTTGTTTTGTTCATTATGATTAATTTTTCTCCGATCAATTTTTTCACCGATTTGTTTCACATCTTGTAAATAGGGCGCACCCTCTCAATTCCTCACCCCTTTTTCACTATTACGTCGTTTTTTTTCAGTCCTCGTACCCTTGTAACTTTATGCGTCGACTGTGTCTTGCAGTCACGCTACACCAGCCAATCACAGTCAAGCTTTCTCCCAATCGGGTCATATGACTTTCGTCCGCCTATTAACACGATTCGTACAGACGACAGTCATTCAGGGACCGTCGTTGACAGCAGTATCACCCGCCAACTAATCTCCACGCCGACCACTCGGTAAGATGAAATAACTTCGTTACCGGTACTCCGTAAGTCGCGCTCCGCGCGCACACTCAACCAGATACTAATTACCATTCTGGTTTCATTTTTAAGGTTGTGCATACTCGTCAACCTCGTTGAATTATAAACTACCACGCCATAAGGTTGGTTCACATAGATCTCTTCCTGCTATCACCTTTTTTTAAATTGTACACGTTTGCCACACGTTTCATCTTTCTCGATAGAACCTTGATGCATTGTTGTTTCCATTTCACTGTGCATGAAGTTCGTTCGTTCACACCCCTTGGTACCGTTGTTTCCACTCATTTATCTTTTAATGTGTTCACCGTTATTCGTTAAAGCACCTTTCACGCCGATCTCCCACACTAAACAAAGTCTCACTAACAAACTGTTTTCCTGCTGACTCTTACCGCGTCGTTTTCTTTTCCAAAAAATCTAACATGAGCACAAGTATGATGAGATTTCCTGTGGTTACACACATACATTAAAAATGTGTTATACTGGATTTGTTCACAGGATCAAGTCCCCTGACGAAGGGCTAACGCCCGAAATGCATTGGGCGGAAATATAAAATATGTACAAATAACATTATGACGTAATAATGTGCAGATCAAAGAATTGCTAAAAACAAAAACAGCACCAAATACATTTTGAATCAAATCAATGGAACTTTGTATTTGACATAATTTCATGAAGATACTCTCAATAGTGCGCTCAAGGGTCACTCTCGAGGACAGTGACGCTAGACTTATAATTAATAAAATATCAGTTTGACTTGTGTAGGAGTTTAAAAACGAGAAGGTACAACTGCATTCAGACACTAAACTGCACAAAGCCCAAAACATGATACAAGTGCTACTATTTTTTTTTGTTCATGTTAGTTTTGAAAGTGTCACTTATTCTCCTTTCACTGATCATTCATGTTGCCCTCTAGGTTAATAGCAGGGGGTTGAGGGACTCTTTCCTATATATGGTTATTTCAGGTTGAGCTTGCTAACACTGAGGTAGCATGGTGTTAATGCCCCTTGTCCCAAGTAAACCATCTCACATTTATGCCTTGGGGTGCGCCACTTTCTTAATGTGGAAGTCTGAATTTTTTTCTCTGCCAGGAATGCATTCCTGGTTCCCCCATTCTCTGCAGCTCAGTTTTTGCTGCTCACAGCATGTGTTTCGTACTGTATTACGTTATTCTGATGGCCCAGGCTTCCCGGCTGTGGCTCACCTGAGGAGCCATAGATGCCAGTGTCTATCTGTCTTTCCTGAAACAAATCTCTGCTTCCTGGGGTCTGCTCTGCCTCATGTAGCTTGGGTTAGAAGTTTGTACAGCCTAAATTGCTTTATTTTTTTCTTGAGCATTTACTGATGAGCAACACCATATTAGATTCAACTCCTGTCTGCCAGGCCTTGGCATCACTTTTTTTCAATGCTGATGGGCAGATTTTCATCTTTTATGTGCTTTACTCAAATCTGGGATGAAGGAGACCAGGATTTCTATGTTTTGGAGACTGGAGGGCATCCCTGTCCCATGATTTTATCAGGATAAGTGATAGCTGCTGTAGGAGCCACTCCTAAAAATATGGCCGATTGTAGTCCACACTGGCTCCATGCTTGTACATGGAAAATATTTTTTCATTGGTTTTCCTAAAATATTAATATTCTAAATAAATAGAATAACATGCTATTCAGTTGGGGGCGTGACCAAGATGGCGGTTGCATCTGACGCTCCACGAACAAGCTCCGTGCCAGGCTGGTCTATAATCCTACAATTGCTCATGCTGAATCAAAGATCAAAAATTCTCTGCCATGCAGCTCTTGATTTAAGTAAAGAGCCTAAGACTTGTGAAAAATGTAAAATACGTTTTAGCTATGAGACACTGAGGAATCTAAGCTCTCACGTTAAAAAGTCGAAGATGGCTATTGACACTGACACCGGGGTCAAAGCAGTATTAATTAACGCACGTTCACTAGTGAAGCACGGTGTAGAGCTAGCTGAGTTGATAGAAAGTCAACAGAAAGATATCGCCTTTATAACTGAGACTTGGGCAGATGCAGCATCAGACCCGGATCTGCTATTAGCGCTTCCTACTCACTACAGCATGATTAGAGATGATAGAAAGAACAAGCGGGGAGGGGAGCTTGCAATTATCGCCAGAGAAGGTTTGAGAGTAACTGGAGGTGTGAGCAATGGTTCACATGATTGTGAAACTCTGCCTTTCCAGATAAAAATCAACAATAATTACACATTTAATGGGCTTCTCTTATATCGCCCTCCAAAAGCGCGAGCTCCGTTGATGGAAAATATTAGTCCTTTTCTGGAAGATAGTATAAACAGTTCAGATTACACAGTTCTAGGAGATTTTAACTATCACCTGGAAAGGGACGATGACCATAACATTACAGCATTTATTGATGGAATGGCCAGTTTTTCCCTGAGGCAGATTGTTAAACAAGGGACACATAATGCAGGTCATACATTGGATGGATTCTTCATTTCCAATAATAGGATAGAAGTGTTGGAAGGTATCCCGGTGACTTGGTCAGATCATCAAGCCATTACATTTATAATACTGGATACCCGGCAACCAATGACACCAACAACTCTGGGCATAGTTGTATATCAGGACTGGAGTAAAATCAATTCTTCAAACTTTCAGACTCAACTAATAATAACAAAACCGAATCTGGAATTAAGTGCCAATAATATGGTCAATAAATTTAACTCCTGGCTCAAAACAGCAGTAGACACAGCACTCCCTAAAAAGAGGCTACGATCAAAAAGGAAAAGGCCATCTGAACCCTGGTTCACTAACAAACTTGGAGAACAGAAAAAAGTATGTAGGAGATTTGAAGGGGTATGGAGAACTGACTACGCCGAGGCAAGGAAAAGAGAATATACAAGTACTCTATCAGACTACAAAAAAATGATTGTCGAGGAGAAAAGTAAATATTTTACTAAAAAAATCCTGAAGGCTAAAAACTCCAGGAAGGAGCTGTTTAACACAGTGAAAAAACTAGCTAAGCTCCCGGGGAATCTACAGAAGATAGAGAATCCGGAATTCTGCTATATTCTAGGAGAATTTTTCACCAACAAAGTGGAGGCAGTATATAAAACTTTTAGAGACAGCAAAAATAGATCAGCGGAGATAAAAACGCCAGGGATATATTTGTCAACCACTGACACAACTTTCTCTTTTCTCCCACCTACTGAGGATCAGATCATCCAAATAGTAAAGACAACAAAGGCAGGAGCTCCGTCAGACCCTTGCCCGCCCACAATCTTTCATTTGTGTCCAGAGCTGATCAGTGAGCAACTTAAAATAGTCTTCCTAGAAATAATACAGACCGGTATTTTTCCAGAGTCATGGAAAATAGCTTCGGTTCGGCCTTTGTTAAAGAAAGCTAATATGGACCCGACAGAACCTAACGGCTATAGGCAAATATCGAGGATTCCATTTTACGCCAAAGTGTTGGAAAAGCTGATTAATAGGCAGATCACATACTTTATCGCCCAAGGAGAACTTTTAGATCATTCACAGTATGGTTTGAAAGAGGGGCATGGACCCGAGACCGCCTTGGTGATGGCAGTAGAAGAATTAAGAAAAACACTGGATGAAGGAAAGAAGGCCGCCTTGATTTTGTTAGATCTATCGGCGGCCTTCGACACGGTCAACCATGAAATCCTGATTGGTTGATTAGAGGAACTGGGATTTCAAGACAGTGCCACCAAATTTCTGACATTTTTAACAAACAGAACATTTTTGGTAGAAATGGATGGGATGGCTTCTAAACCATACGTGCTGCTATGTGGGGTGCCTCAGGGTTCATCCCTGAGTCCCACTCTCTTTAACATTTACGTGGCCCCGCTGGCAGCAGTCATTAGACAATGTGGCTTTTCAGTCATATCATATGCCGATGATACACAGGTGGTAATTTCCGTATGAAACAACATTGATGAGACTGCTGACCGCTTTAATATCTGCATGCTACAGATTAACACGTGGATGCAGAATAATTGCCTCAAACTGAACGGCGACAAGACAGAGGTCTTGCTACTAGGGTCTAACACCTCCTTCTGGCCCCCAAGGTGGTGGCCGGCTGATCTGGGCGACTGCCCAGCACCATTCTCAAAGGTTAGAAACCTGGGGGTAATATTTGACCAAAGATTGACATTTGAAGGTCAAATTAACAAGCTTACCTCCACCTTCTGGGGCATCTTAAAAATTATTAGGAAGATCCGTCCGTTTATCCCTGTGGATACTTTAAAAACGGTGGTCACTGTATTGGCCATATCTTGATTGGACTACGGAAATGCTCTATACGTGGACTTCAGGCACAGCTCCTACTTAGACTCCCAACGGATGCAGAATGCAGCAGCAAGATTAATCCTGGATATCCCTAAACATGAACCAGTAACAAATCGATTGAGGGATCTCCACTGGCTGCGAGTGGGGATGAGAATTGTATTTAAGGCTCAGTGTCTTGCATTTAAGGCACTACAGGGGAAAGGGCCTCTTTATCTGAGAACACATCTCAGGAAATACTCTCCTTCTAGAAATCTAAGAACAGCACAGGCACATTTATTGGTAGTCCCGAGGTACAAGCAGTTACGCTGGGGGTGGGGGGTGAGGGGGGGGGGAGTTTTATTGTTGGAACTGCTAAGGTATGGAACTCCCTTCCCTTGGCGATTAAAAATAGTAACTCTCTGATGTTGTTCAGAAGTCTGCTGAAAACCTGGCTGTTTAAAAACTAATAAGTTCAGATAAAATAAAATCAGTTGGAATTTTAGCTTATAGGTAGCTCCAGCACCAAGACGCCCTTGGGCATATGCTGCGCTTTACAAGATGTAAAATCAAATCAAATCAAAATCACACGCCCTTCTAAGCTGCGCCGGCCGGAGCTGAGACCGACTGCCTGCCTGCAGCGACATGTGCCTTTGAGGTCCTTCTGCTGCCGCCTTGGCCTGCTCTTTGCTGCCAACAACAGACTGGAATCACAGTTATTTACTGGGAAAGATCAGTGCACTGCTAGTGCTTCTCTCTAAACATAAGCACACAGTGGGCTGCATTACTTTGGCTCCCGGGTGCTGCAAGCTCCCTCTGGCGAGAGCACTGCATCATGAGTACCCTGTCTGCTCATAGGGCACACACCTAGCTGCTGACACTAGAATATGCTCTATCCCTGGCCTATTGACACTGCTCTATCCCTGGCCTATTGACACTAATTTTCCATTATTCCAGGGAATTTGCGCCTTGACAATCAGCTAGTGTGCTTGCAGCTTCCCCTATGGGACCAGGAGTGCCAGTTGGACTGTGGCTAGCCACGCACCACAGTGCCCGGTTGTAGGAAGGTGGCTACCTGACTATGGTTACCCCAGATTTTTTGCCCTGTGTTTAGCTGGTTTTTACTTAGTTGACCTGGTTCCCTGCTAATCAGGGCCCCAGGCTATCTGCTCTCTCTGTAAAATGGATTCCATGTACCCTAGGTACATACCACAATTGGGAATGGACTCCTTGTCAGCCCCTGTACCATGCACTATAGGTGCCCAGGGCATAGGAGCCACCAAGGCCTACCAGGGGCTGCAGCATATCTTTTGCCACCCCTGGCTGGTTCTTAAATTGACACAACTAGCTGATCACTCAGCTGGGGTAAGGTGGTGTAATCACCCCTTGCTTAGATATAGTATACCTATATCTGGACCCATATAAACCTGTGAGCCACTCCTATGGAAGGCCTTATCAATCCTGGAGGCAGAGTGCGTGGTTTAATGTGAGATGGAGCTCTAGCATGAGCTGAGCCTGTCTGCAGCTTTCGGGGAACAAATCCCTAAGCTGTTTCAGGATAATGCCATACCATAAACTCTTAAGTGCATTATAATCCTCGCGGTTATATAGCAACTTTGGTTTGGCTTTATCAAAACATGTCGTGTAAGGTGTCATACGATTTGGAATACTATCCCCTCGCCAGTTCTGGCGACGGGGATAGCATTCCACCCCTCTAGAGGGGTAAGACATGTTACTTTACTTAAATGCGGTTAATTTCTAAAAGGACCTTGGATCCACAAAATGGATGCTTCTGCCACAGACACAAGTCTGACCCCCTGAAGCTGACCGAAACTCAGCCCAAGGGGCCTGGACAAAGGGTTTCCTGTCGCAGGGAGGTGTTACACCCCCCCAGACAGGAGATAGTAGATTGTAGCAGGGAGGTTTGAAAGAAACCAGACACTGCATGGGGAGCACAAGGCTGCCCCTTGCATAATCCGGCCAAACCGGTTCTGGGGCACTCCAGCCCTCGTGCCAGCGCGGCCTGGATCAAAGGAAGGGGGTGTATCCACCCACTTCCTGGGTCCCACCCATAGGAGGGGACCTAGCAGGTAATCCAGCCCCCTAGATTGGTATAAGAATGGGAGCAGTGCCAAAGCACTTCAGATTAGCCTGATGAAACATAAGAAACGAAACTCTGGACCCTTCGACATCCTACTCAACGTAGAAGACTGAAGAATCTCCCTTGTGGTCAAGGAGTGACCACCCTGTGCAAACAGGCACCATCCAGCCCTCGACGTCTGCTTTGTTGCAGTTCCCGCCGGAACTCGAGCGACAGAGATCGACGAGATCAAGCTTGCCTGCCTTCTAACAGCCCGATCCACAGTCCCTGCAGAGCTGAGACCCGTGGAGGCGACCGGAAGCGTGGGGCACGCCATCTTGAAAAGACCACGAGACGCTGACCGTGCAGCCCACGAGTGACCCTCGAAGCTGTACACCGGGGTTTGAGAAGCCCCAACTCTGAGCCACTCTTGCACCGAAGTTCAGCCCTCCACACTCGACGAGTGCTGCGTGGGGCCCTTCTGCTTCTTTTGACTCAACGTGTTGGCCCGGTCACTTGCCAGCCGGCTTGTGGCCCCTGTGCCGACGAACTTGAAAACCGACTTGCGATTCTGGTTGCTCCAGATTTGCACCAGCTCCCCTGAAAAGGAGCCCCCACTCTGACCCTCCTGGTTAGAGTGAGAAGCAATCTCCCGGTTCCGCGTGGATTGCTTTTGCCAAGTGTTGTTTGCTCCAATCTTGAAGCCGACAGCGCCGACGGCGAGAGCCTGCGTGGGACAGATCGTGACCTGCTCCTGGACTTCGTAGATGCCCCAGAGCCCACGTGACAGCGGAGAGAAGCTCCTCGACGACCACCTGATTTCGCCCGACGTTGCCTGGTTCCGTCCTGGTTCCACCCTGGTCACTGCTGAGTGACCCAGACTCTGTCACCTCTGCTTTCAGGTACTTTTCGACTTCGATCCACTCTTGGATCCCACCGGACACTTCTCCTTCCCAGCGCCTGCAGCGTCTTCAGCTTCAAGCACCAAGAATCAGCGTGACGAAACCCGACACTACTTCGACCCTGTGCACCCGCTTCCTGTGGGTGAGGTAACATTGCAACGCCGGTGTTCCCACACTGGTACACACCTCTAGGGTCTGTGTCTTAAGTTTTGTCCCTCTAGGTTCAGCGGAAGTGTCCTTAACTTCTATTTGTGTAACTTTTACGCACCATTGACTAACATTGGTGCATGCGTGCGCTTTCAGCACTGCACCCGAATCCCGCGGGCTTTTCCCGACTTCAGCATTGCTTGTCCCGACTGCTCCCAGCGATTCCCTAGGCCCTAGGCCTAACCACTGTTCGATTGGTATCTCTTATACCACTTGTTTAGTATATGGTCTGAGTCGCCCCTCGCCCTCATCCATAATTGTGCAACTTTGTATGTTATACTGTGCTTTTGATTTAACGCTTGTGCCCCTTTATTCATAAAGAGTACTGGGGAGTATTGTGAGTAATAAATACATATATTTTTATAATATATACTTGTGTGGTGTCCTTTCATTTGATATTACAGGATTGTGATTGGTAAAACAGCATGCCTAACACGACCTCTTGAGTTAAGCCTTTAAGGCTGCTTAGTCTATGCTACCCTTAAGATAGCTTGTCTATAAGGTTGACTTACAACCAAACACCATAAGGGGATATTTGGACTGATACAAGGTGGTTCCAGAATTGGAGACATCATATATCAGGCCAACTTCTCACACCGGTCTTTGTGTTGCATGCCACGCATGTCACCATACTGAGTTGGCGGTGTTTAGGGGCGTCTCCGCTAATTAGGTTACACAATCTCCTGAAGCTAGCATCTCACGCATCGGACATCCTTCCTGGCACTGGGCATGTAACCGGCTCCACAACACAGGCTGCATCACAGGCTCGCATTGCCCCAGACACCGACCTTCCCTCTGCAGCTCCTTTCTGCTACTTAAACCTTCTTTTTTTTTTAAACACATTTTTATTAATTTTCTTCAGTCATCCTACCAACATTCTTACAGTTCAATCAGGGCCATCGCTTCAATGGTCCTATCTTCAGAATACAAAGCAGAAGTATCCAATATTCAGTAACTCTCGCCTAGCCCTCCCACCCGCCTCCCCCTCTACCCCCAGCCCCATGTCAGTGTGCCCGCCTCTACCCCTCCTAATGAAATGACAGAAACCCCTTGCGCTCAGCTACCTAGCTCCCTTCGATAGTTGTGTACAACTACGTCCGTCTCGGGTAAAACCGATGGTTCTAGCTAAATAATCAGGTGTGTTCTATGTCCCTCCGCTGGGACCGCATCTCTTCTCAGCCTAGTGCGCGGACGCCGTCTCATGTCTACATGGGTCTAGACGGCTCCATCCCCAGTGTGCTCCCCGGCGTTCCCTGCTCCAGTCTCTAGTTCCTGGTTCGCTGGTACCTCCTCCCCATTCTCCTCATCTGCCTCCGCTGTAGACTGAAGCTCCACTACCAGCGCGCCCCAAGCCCTCGCTGCTTCTAGCGCCTTGTCATTAGAGGTGCGCCTGGCTAATTGTAGTCTGAGCGTCCCTTCGCTGCTCGCCCATTGTTGGAAACTCCCTCGCCATCTCTGAAAGCTGGGTCCCGCTCTTGACTTCCAATGCATGGTGAGCTCCCTTTTGGCCATGACCAGCCTCTGCTACTTAAACCTTCATAGGGACTTCCCCCCCCTTCTGCAGCCCAGCGGCGGTGCCTTCCTCCGCTGTGCCTGATCCAGGGTGACCTATTCTACAGGAGGGCACATGATCCTCATCTGCTGCCCACTGCACTGGAATGCACGTGCAGAGACACCTATCTTCTTGTGTGGGTGTCTCTGTAGGCCACATCACTGTCAAGACTCCCCTGGTGCTAACCGCATTTTCCCGAAGGAATTGGAAGCCCACAGTACCGCAGATGGTGTGTGCCTGGCGTGATCGGTCTCCTACTTTCCGCACCATGATGTGGAAAACCAGGACTGCCGAATCGCAGATCCTCAAGCTCCATACTGCGGTGCCGCTTCCAACGACCGCTGACATCACCATGGGCGCCTTACGGCACCTCGTGTAAACATTCGGAATAATTTCAGAAAGTGTTGCATGCCATCCTTGATACTACGTCTTTCGAGGATAAAATGAACGCCTTATCCCTGGATGTGAACTGGCTGAGGTCATCTGGGAGAGTTGGATTTTAGATGACCTCTGATGTCTGGCTGGGACCCTACTCCACATCAGCCGATTGGAGTTGCTGGCCATTCACATGGTGCTGAAAGCTTCACTTTCATATATCCGGGGGAAGCTGGGTCCGATTTCCACAGAAAACATCACCATATGGTACTGCAACAAATAGGGTGGGTGAAGTCCTAGGTCTTGTGCTGGTGGCACCTGGCAGATCACACCTGACAATTACATTCTAAGGTGGCGCTAGGAGTCTTCCAACAGTAAGAACCCTGGCTAAATCTTTTTGGCACCACGGAGAGTGCGCAATATTAAGCTTTTAGCATCCTGAAGTTTCCACAAAAGCTCTCTCGGGAATGAAGTAGGGCTGGAGGAGAGCACAAGACTCCTGTATGCTTTTACGCATTTGCCTCCACTACCTGGGTATGAGCATCTGTCCTCTGATCAGGTTACCCCTTTGGAATGTTCATCTGTGAAAGCAGGGTTCTTCACCAAGGCCTGCACATTCTACACCTCCATACATGGAGATTGAGTATTGGCAGTTGACTGCATTCGATCTCCTGAACTGAAGTTGTGTATGTTAGCTTTGTTGCTAAACGCCTTTCCACAAAGTCTGTTTATCCCGGGTGCTGGGACACATTTTTGGCCTGATGTGGTACCCGCAGTATGGACCTGTTACAAACCAAACGGTTTGTCTTGTTGTTTGATCTCTGACCCAGCATGGACTCGCAGTGGGCACTTCTAAAGAATATTGGTCTGCCCTTTCAGCTTTTTGCATTTGCCACACCAGCTGTCCTCATTTAAATCACTTGCTGTGATGTGGGTTGTAAGAGCTTTTTCACATCTGTTCCCTTTTAAACACTTTGTGTTGCTACAGTGGGATCCTAATTTGCTCCTCAGTTTCCTCATGTCCATCCCCTTTGAGCTAATGCACAGCTGCCTTCTAGGTCTCCTAATTCTAAAGACTTTCTTCCTTGTCACAATAACTTTTTTGTTCCAAGACAAACTGCTATTGAGGACCAAAGCGACCTTTTAAATTCATGATTTTGGTACATAAACAAGTCATAACACTTTAACAGACCTTCATGAACTTATATTGTAAAACTTCTCAGTAAGCTACAACTTGCAACAAAAAAGCTGCTTATTGTTAATCACAAAGGCAAAACCTATTGCATATACCAATGCTTGTTGTTAGAATTCGGGGTCTCTAGTTGGCACATGTAGGTACTTATGACAAATAGGGACCCTGTCTTCTAGTCAGAGTAATTGGAATACACTCTTTAGATAACCCCTGCTCACCCCCTTGGTAGCTTGGCATGGGCAGACAAGCTTATCAAAGGCAATGTGTAAAATATTTGTACCAACACTCACAGTAACACAGTGAAAACACCACAAATGGGCTCCACACCAGTTTAGAAAAATAGAAGTATTTAATCTAAACTAAACAAGACCAAAACGACAAAAATCCAACATGCACAGTTCAAGAATATGGTTTCGAAAGCGTTCTTAAGGTTGCGTTAAAATAATCCACAGTTGCGTCACGTTTTAGCCAACAGTAACTTTAGATGCGACAAAAGTTCCACGTGAAAGCTGCATCGTTGATAAACAAGCGATGAGTCACTCCTGAGACCCTGGGGAGGCGATGCGACAACCCCGCTGGACGCAGCGGGCGTGTTGCGGTGATTCCGGTCTGCATGGGGAGGGATGCAATACCTTGTGTGGATTCCGGTGCGCAGGTTTCGTAGGAAGCGTCACGCAAAGGTACGGTGCGACGATCTTCGGGACGGCGACATTCTCGGGTGCGACGACGATTCGCAGCGCAGCTTCGATCGTCTCTCGCGGCCCCTCGATGCGACGACTCTCGCAGCGACGTGATGCGGTCCGCAACCAGGCGGTGCGACGATCTCACCCAGTGACGACAGGCTCGGCGACGATACTCGCAGTGATGGTACTTTTCCCGCACTGGAGCGATGTGTTCCGCAAGCGAAGGATGCGTCTGTTCTTGCAGCGGCAACATGCGCTGCGACGATCTCGATCTTCGCGGTGGCGGTAATTTCCTCGCACTGATGGGGATGCACTCCGCAAGCGAGCGATGCCTGAAACTTGGTAGAAAAACTCAGTTTCTTCTTGTCCAGCTTCCCAGCCAACAGGTACAACTTCCAGAGGCACCACAACTGGCCCAAGCACTCTAGGAAGGACAGAACTCTCTCAATAGAGTTCAGGGGGAAGCTGGGGGGTGAAGTCCTTTTGTTCCTGGGACTTCTTAACAGGGAGCCAGCTCCACTCAGGCCCTTGGAGATCTCTTCAAGCAAGGGGACACAGCTCAAAGCAAAGTCCTTCCCCTCTCCTTGGCAGCAAAGCAACTGCAGGTCAGCCCACAAACACACAGCTGGACAGTCCTTCCTCTTCAGTCTTCCAGCTTTCTCCTAAGCAGAGGTTTCTTCTTGATTCCAGGATGATCTCATTTTCTGTAGGCTGGTGTCCTGTACTTATACCCCTAAAAGTCTTTGTTCCGTTTGTGCAGGAGGACTCTGAGCCCGGTCTGAACCGGTTCTGGGTGTTACTTGAGCACTTTGTTTTCCTGGCCTCTCCTTTACTTTCAGAGAGAGGGGCAGGGTCGTCAGCCGCCCAGCAGGAGGTGGAGTCAGCATTCTGCAAGGCAGACACAGCCCTATTCAGGCCCAGGTGCTACCCCCTCCCACCACTCTCGATGCAGATGAAGCTATTCAGCCCAGGGATGGCCCACTCAGCTTCTGGGAGCCACCCAGCCCCTGCCACTCACAAACCAGACAGTCAATTCACAAACAGGCCAAGGCACACAGAAAGGTCAGACAAGAGAGCAGCAACTTTCTAAAAGTGCTGTTCTCAAACACAGGATTTAAAAAACACCTTTCCTAAAAGAGGTGTTATTAAATTCTGAGTTCAGGGATACCAGACTTTTATGTCCGATCTTGCTCCTATGGGAAGATATGCAGGTAACCACTGTACACAGCATTCCCCATGATAGCCTATGGGCAAGATAGCCTTACTATAGTGAAAAACGAAAATGGCTTTAACTCACTACCTGAGCATGTCACCTACACTACTACATGCTCTACCTTTCACATACACTGCACCCTGCCCAAGGGGGGTACCTTGGGCCTTCCATATTGGTGTCCAATGTGTACAGAAAGGGAAGGGTTAGGCCTGGTCAGTGGGGACACTGGCCAGGCTGACATGGCAGTTCACAGACTGCACACAGGCACTGTGGTGGCAGGCCTTAGACACCATTTTAGGGCTACTCATGTGGGTGGCACAATCAGTGCTGCAGGCCCACTAGTAGCATTTGAATCACCAGCCCTGGCACACTGAGTGCACTTTACTAGGGACTTTTTGGTAATACAACTATGCCATTCATGGATAACCAATTACACTTACAATTTACTCAGGGAGCACTTGCACTTTGACAATGATCAGCAGTGGCAAAGTGCCCAAAGCATCTAAACCAGCAAAAACGAAATCCAGCACAGCATCAAAAACACAGGAGGTAGAGGCAAAAAGACAGGGGATGCCAGGTCTAACACTTGTTCTTTCTGGTTACCTCACATTTCAGTTTTTATCTGGTGTCTCCCGACCTTATCTCAAGTGCTACCTCTTTTCTGTTTACTTGACCTCTATCTATTAGTATATTATTATTTTTAAGTCTACCTTTGTGTCTCCCCTCACCTCCACTTGCTTTTCATCAGCAGAGTTCTAGATTGCCTTGTAGCTAGAGAGCAGTACACACAGAGACTATTATTTCATATGATGAAGTGATTAAGACCCTCGGAGCAGTGCTTTGATTTTCACTGTTGCAACAAGAATGCCAGAAGTGAAACTTTACTGATTTTTTGGGATTATGAATATTTGGCATAGAAGGCTACTATTTCAAGTGCTATGTACATTTGTCTTATTTTTTTAATATGCACAAGTAGACTATATGCTCTTCATGTCGTGCCTTTCCTACAGAGAGGCGAACAAGCTGGTAAGGCACTGAAAAGTCCAAGCTTTATTATGTTACCATTTAAATAAAGGATGCTAAGCATCTTAACTATAAAGTTGTTCAGGCAGGATTGGAGTGGTGGGCAGGATCTCTCTTCATCAGGGCCACAAATTTCTTAAGATGGCACAGTCTGGAACCTCTGTCACTCCACAGTGCATGCGTACAGCACCAGCATAGCGGTGAAGCGAAAACAGCTGATTTTTCTAGCTGTAGATGGATGACATATGTAGAATACGTATTGTTCCGTGTTTTTGAATCATTTTTATGGGGAATATAGATAAATAGTTTAACTTTAGTAGGTAATTTTTTTGTTCTACTAAAATGCTTTTTTGTAGGTACTTTTGATATAGAAACATTATGCAAAACGTTTCAGGAGCAAAACGTATCTGTCCTGGGCAGCATCAATTAATTTTATATCTTAATTGCACATGGACCAAAAACTTGTACTGCCTATGTGCAGCCAAAGTGTTTAATGCATACAAAAAAAATGGAAATATGGCAACTCCTAACAGCACGGTAAACGGGACAAACCGCTCAGTACGTGCCATTAGTCCCATATAGCATACGATGGTGTATTTTATATGGCACTGCGTAAAGCTTGCAGCTACTGCAGAACACTGAAGAGATTGAATAACACGTTTTCTCTTATCCTGGCAGTTTGGCATCAGAGTACCAATTTACCATAATGTTGTTGCCAAACCATGCTCTTGGCTGTCACTAACATTAGAAACTTGTGCCAGGCTCCCTGCCTGAAAATGTGCAGGAGCCAAATGCAAAAAGGCTACCAATGCAAAGCAGAGCACAGATAACATACATTTTTTTCTCTACTTCCCATCAAGCTTCCGCACATTTAAATTCAAATGAAATAATAACTCCATAACCTTTTATTAGTTTCTGTGACCGTTTTTTTCAAGAAAAATCCCAGCAAGGTTTTTCATAAATTCTTTGCAGTTGTTTTTCTTTACACAGTTATGAATTCTTCTGTGCGTTCTTTAAGTTGCATATTTGACCTTTCAATCTAAACACTTTAGATAACTGTGCTAGACTAACACAGATTTTAAATTATTCCTAACTGGCAACTTGTTTCACTTTTCAGGCGCCTATCGGCGGAGTAGAGAACTATGATTGTGAAGGTAAGGCTGTAAGAATGTTGGAATCTTCCTTTGAATAGGTTGCTAATATGTTGTAATCAATAGGTTGCATGCTTTTTCATGAATGAAAAAGCAAAATGCACAGTTTTTAAATAACATGAAATAAATGCATAAGCACATTTTCCCCTAGTATGTATAGATCTGTTGTCCTAAACATAATATTCAGTATGTGCCCACATTTAGAATATTGCATGATAGTGGATGAGGACCCAAAGGATTTTAGGAGTGGGACACTAACCTCATTTGTTGAAAGGGGTTCTATAGCTCATGTCACTCTATCATTTCACATATAACTAATTACCCAAAACACTGATACAACGTATAGGAAAGATTTGACTAGCAGAAACGATGAGAATCGAAACATTTATAACTCAAGTTTTCATCGAACTAGATCAGGAGAGCAAGGTTATTTTATTGGCATTTTGAAGCAGGAGTAGCTTGGAAGTAGGACTGATCCTTCTCACTGTTATTGTTTCAAGGTATGGGCATGAAGCAGGAAAAAAAAGTTTTTTAACTTGCTGAATGTCTAGGGGGATTGGTAATACAGCAGATATTTACGTTGTCCCAAATGGATTACTTTGAGGGTAAGGCATCCAATCATGAATTTACATTTCCAGAGGTAGACAATTAAGTTTACCTGAAGATTATTTGTGGTCCGAATGCATGGTAGGTTTTACGGGTGTCAAATATAATTTTTAAATACTTCCATGAGGGCATGTATGTCCTTCTTCAATGTAGCTTGAGACATGAATGTTGGATTGAAACTTTAAAATGTATTTTTAGAAAGTAAGAGGGATTTTACCTTTGGAAGAAGTTAAAGTCCTTAAAGGGCAATCTGTGCGATTGTGTCAACATGAGTTTGAGAGAGCTGGGTATTGAGACAGCTGGGTATTGAGACAGCTGGGTATCCAAAATGTATCCAAACTAATTTAAATGCGTAACTAGAGTTGATCCTTTAGAACACCTCTGTTACATGGATGTGTGCCACTCCACACTTGAAACAACTTCACACCAAGAGCTGGACATTCATGATTCTAAGGGACTCATTTATAGTCCAGCATGAGCACAAAAATGAGTGGTAGCTGAGTTATTGCATGTTCTTGGTACCCATTAAAGTGATGTGCAAATAGTGGATCAATCCTACGAATTTTCTCAGCGTGTCACCACCTCCTAAAAGCTTTTAGTAGCACAGTACTGGATCTGTGTATTGTTTTGCATGGTAACAATTTTACTGTCGTTTTTTTTATTTCTCTCCTACCCAAATGCGAAATCATGATATTGCCTCTCGATTTTGTTCCAATCTTTGTCTGACCTCTTTAGAATGTCATACCTTGTATTCTCAAGATTTGAGCTACTGTAGATGGGCGTAGTAGTAAGTCCCGACCAAACTGCCAGACACCCAACATTGCTTAAAAAAACATGTACAAAAAACTATTCGTCCTTTGGACTACCTTCTGCTACAAGGTTGCAAAATTTTGGAATTGACTGCTTCCAAACTTTGCTTGCGTTACGCCTCAGACTGCTCCAGACAAACATTGAAACACCTTGGATGCTCTTTTCTTAGTTCTGGGGTCATCGACACCCTTCATTCCTTCTTCCCTTTTCAGCTACCTTCTTTACTGCTCATTTACCAGTTGCTGTCCATGAAGGTTTTTGCTTTTCTATACTTGCTTCAAATGATATTCCTATTTGCTTTAGCCCCTTACAAATAAATGGAACAGTACATTGTAGCTGACCTGTAAGGGAGCGTGACTTGACTTGAAGTACACCTTTCATCGTTATAGTCAATTTCAATACTATGTGCCGAGTCCAAATCTGTTTACAGTGAACTGTTATAAGGTGAGTATAGCAACAAGACAAGTAATGCCACATCTGCTGTCACTCTTGTCTCTGATTCTGAACATATTTTGATTAAATATAGCTTAACACTGTCCTAATGAATCTGATCTTTAACTTCCTGAACATGATAGTTTGTGTTCAAGCAAGGAGCAGCACTAATTGAGAAACCTACTGGCTTTCTTACGTTGTTTTTCATTTGGAACCCCTCCATAACTATACCAAAAATACCAAGAAACCTTTTCTTCTAAAAATAAAAAAGCTTAACCACCATTGACCTCTTCTCCACAAATGTCTGCAGTACTGTGGCTACAGTTCATGTTATTTCCCTTGATTGGCTTAATTGTGGCATTTCTGCTTCCTTTCTTCTCTTCTTTACAGGATGCTTCTAGGGTATCTCCTTTGTCAGCAATCCAGTTACACCAGTATCTCTGGCTTTGATGTTAACAAGGCCCTGAATACTGCAGCTAATAGTCTTAGAATGCCCCGTTGAACTAGAATGACTTTCACCGCCATGGTTATCTGGTGCAGCTCCTTCATGCTAATTCTTTAATCTGATACCCTTCTAGCTGCAGATTCCTTACCTTAAACATGCAGCGAGTCAGGGGCACTCCTCGAGGGTTGAGCGGACCGGTACCCTTGATGAATGTGTGACTATAGGGACGGTCCATCCCTGAAAATGTTCCTATGATGTCGGTAAATTGATCTAAACATCAATTGACCATACAAGGAAAAGGTCCTCAGTGTATAGTCTGTATGTAAATGTGCATGCTTTTTAAAAAACGATGTGATTTGTACATGCCATTAGGCTGTTTATTATAAGTAGGAGGGAACACAAAGGTCCTGAAGAAAGCCAATTGACCTTTCGGGGCAGTTTGTGGCTGAAACATTACGACCAATTAGACACTTGGGACCATTATAACCTAATATAGTGTCACTTTTCATACTTTTAATCTAGCCCCTAAACCAGTGCCATTAAATAACTTTTCCTGAGGTTATTTTAACTCACCAGGATCCCCTGCCTTCACTCACAGTTAACACAGAACTCTACTTACAAACGCGTTGAGTCCACTCACACACCTTATGTGTGTGAGTGAGGGTCCAATGATGAAGCAAGCCACAGGTGGTACCTGTGGGTGAGGGCCCAAATAAATAAACACTCACTCTCTCACACCCACTCACTCTCACACTCTCTCACACTCACACTCACTCTCGCACACTCACTCACACACTCTCTCACTTTCTCACTCTCGCACACTCACACTCACTCTATCACACTCACTCACACACACTTACTCACTCTCACACTCTCACTCACACCCACTCACACGCTCTCTCACACACACTCACTCACACGCTCTCACACACACACTCACTCACACCCACTCACACTCACACTCTTACTCACTCTCACTCTTAGTCTCCTTTTCTGTTTTTTTGCTGTTGTGTGGTTGCTTTCTATGCTGTCTTTCTTTGCCAAAGCGCCGGGATGCTCCTCTGGAGTCGCCGTGCGCTATAAAAGAAATAAAGTAACATAACATAACATAACACTCGCCCTCACACTCTCCCACCCTCTCTCACCCTCTCTCTCCCTCACTCTCACAAACTCACTCTCACTCACATTCTCTCACATTCACACACACTCTCTCTCACACACTCTCACACTGCATGCAATTTATGATATTCAAGATATTTCCTCCTTTAGATTGTTGAAGCATTTTGTTTGGGAAGAAGATGATTTATCTCCTGTAAAGACTTCTGACTCCTTAAGTTTCGGCTTAGAATTATCCCCAGGCGTTATACTGGGTCCTGACATTTTTGGTGAGCAGTACCCCTGTGCCCCAGTTGGGGGCATGGTCCACCCTGGAAGTGATGTACATGCATGGACGTCATTTAGGGGACGCCAAGGGTAGCAACTGCGACCTCTGGCTTGCATCTTGTGACCCTGGCCCTGCCCTTGTGAACCCTAGCCTCAGAGGTGGTAAAATCAGTACCTAGAGTGCAGTGACTATGGTCTCCGACCTCATTATTTTCGGCATTACAGGGATTCATAGTAGAACACCAGCACTTTTTTTGAGCTGCACTGGGATTTATCACTATGGATTTTTTGCATAGCTTCTTTCTGACTCGGTGGTCCATACTGGTCGCCCTGCAAAGTGTCAACCCAAAATCAGTGTTTACTGCTTTTTTTCTTTTTGATTTTGTGGAGTTTAATTGCAACAATGTTTGTACATTTTGAGCTCTGGGTGCCACCTCTTTGGCAGGACTTATTAACCATCTCGGCACTGCTTGCATGTTTTCCTATTGAGGGACTGGCTGGTACACCCATGCACACATGCACAATTAAAATCTCACATTTACAGCCTTCCGACAGTGCCATTGCAGTTTTCGGCTCTGTGGTAGGCCAAGGAGGAGGAGGGTCAATCGGTAGCACAAGCGAGGAGGTAAGAACTGGCTGGAATACGTGATTTGTCTCCAGGCCTATCTGAGCTAGTGGAGCCAGTGAATGTAGACAAAAGCTCCTAATATCAGAGGCTTAGAATGGATTTGCTGCAAAGACCAAAATCGCAGAATCCAGAACTACACATCCACCAAATGTGAAGTGTAAACACACGCAAGGTGTAGTGCTGGTCTCTGCACGTCGACTTGGGTGCGTTAGGCTGAAGCAAGTAATGATGCATGCATAATTTCTTTCCGTTTAATTTAAATTATGGAAAAGAGAAGAGTCCATGAATTTGTACGCTTAACCTCCTGCACAAGCACTGAGAAATACAGTACTGGTAAAAAATACCTGCATTTCCCAGAACATGTGCAGCAGGGGCTTCTGCTATAACCTGCTTACCTTTACAGCACCCACCACGGCGGCGAGGAGGGACAGATTAAATATTAGTCTGTGATTTTGTTTCTCATATTGCCCAAAACACCTACTGCCGTATTTAGAAGCATCGAGTGATCCCAGCTTCGTGTCCCTGACCAGCCCGTTACATGGTAACCATTAGCTGTGCACAGGGATCCTTGAGGGGCTCTTTTAGGCCCCATCAGTGTGTGTTCAGATCTTAAATAGGAAAAAAAAGAATGGGTTACACAAGAGATGTCCTGAAAAGCATAGCCTCCTCAATATTATTTTTGAGGTTTATTTAACCATGAGCAATGTGAACATCTTAGGAGAAACGTAATGAGAAACTGGATTTAACCCAAAATCGTTAATGTATGCCAAATTCCCTTTATTTTTATTAAATGAATAGTCCCACCACCCCTAGTCGACTACAGGCATGGTGCTTAAAGATTTGCTCTTTTTATCATGGCAGCGCTTCACTAAACTGGTAAAACAAGCTGCTTAACATTCCTTCAAGATAAGCCTGAAGGCTGTTCTACACAGCTACCACTTTGAGAGCTTTTAAAAGGTTATCTAAGACCCCTCAAATCACCATAAGTGTTGCTTCTATTAGGGCAAGTGTTTCACTTAAATAAGTGTGCACCATATACTAAGCTGGCCTCCTACACCCACCTTCTATACTCCTCCGCATCCTTCTAAGGAAGAACGTCTCCACCGCTCTAGAGAGTTACGGGTGAACATTCAACTATTTGTTGTGTACATTGGAGCAAAGAAGGGATGTGCTGTACAAAAGAGGACCATCTCCTGATGGGCTATCCTCTGCATTAAAATCTGTTAAGCTTTGGCTAAGAAACAGCGTCCTGAAGGCCTCAGAGCTCATTCAACCAGATCTAAGGCAGCCACCTCGACCCTCCAGCGTAATGTCCCTGTCCTTGACAACCGCCAGGCGGCTTTGTGGGTATACCTGTGTAGTGTAGTTCCTATATTCCCAATAGGCTCTGCGCATTGGAATAATATAAACAGCAGTGTAGACGTGTGACTGAGGTCGACTAGGTCTCTACTGACTATATTAGACTTAATTAGTTTTGCCAGCTAGCTCAGAGGTCACTAGAAACTTTCTCGAATAAACAAGGAGGAGTTTAACCTCCCTGGATAGACAAGAAGGGATTATCTTCTGACCACCATAAACATGACAACTTTGCTCCCTCAGAATAAGAGTGTATCTCTAGAGTCGTGTGAAAACAATAGACAGCTATTTTACTCAGTCAATCGTGCATACTTAGTTTCACCAGAGTGCAGAGAATAGAGAGACGGGCGTTTTCAATAAAAGGTGTTATTTATTGAGCAGTCTTCTTTCTCATGCAAGACAAATGAATTGCCACAATTGCAATACTCATAGTAAAGTGCGTACAGTAAAAGGAGTATTATGAAATAATACTGTAAAAGCATTGATATGGTTTCTTAGCCATATGATACTTTAAAATGGATAAAATAGATACATACATATATACATTGACTAACGAACTCAACTGGTGCTTCTAAATGCGCCTACCCCGGTGTACCTGACCTAAGCCTAATACGTGGGAAGGAGTAAGTAAGTAGCAGTTTAAGTTAAGTTGGTTTTGCCAAGAATCTGAATCAAGAATTCTCTTTAAGGGTTTAGTCAGCTCCGTACCTGGGTAATAGAAAGCAGGAGGTCTGGTATCTCTCTCTCAGGACTCGATATCCCAGCAACCCGCGAGGGCGGCTGAGAACACCGGAGCTGGATTTCTCGGCAGGAGAAAAGACAGCGTCTCTCTCAGTGCGTCAAAAGGGAGGGGTGGTGTCTGTGGGCTCTCGTATCAGCTGGGCTCTCGGGCAAGTAGATAGCCGCTCTGCTCCAAACCACCGTGTGTTTGCTTAAGGCAACGTTGGTATATTTATACCTGAAAGGTGCCGGGTTTGACGTAAGGTTGGACATAAGACGTCAATAAAGATGTCACTAAGAACTGGCCGTTCTTACGGTGCTCACAGGAGTTCTAGGACCAATCAAAACAAAAGCCATGGGGATTTCCCAGGTTGCTGGAGGTTTGTTTTGTTTAGAGAACTCGTTGTACTTTCTAGGAGTCTGGGGAAGTAGCCTTTGCTTAATGTGGACCGCATGGGCTACGACTAAATATGGATATGATTCTTATGCCTTTATAAGGATATTATTTATTATAACCACATAAGGGCATAAATGAGGAATATCGAATTAGGGTCCTAGATAGAATTACAACACCCACTCCACGATCTAATGTCCCTCATTACTTAAAACTAAGCTATAGTAAACATATAATGGTGCATGTGTTTTCCAACCCACCCCAAAATACATAGTTTGCATTTGAAATGGTATATGGTAAATACACGAAAAATGAGTATTGGTACTGTACGCCTTTCAAGCAGTGGTATCATTCAGTTAAAAATGCATATATATATATCAGCTGAATGAATTGCGAAAATAACACATGAAATGGCTCTGAATATAGAAGAGAAGGTCGAGACCATTTCATCACATAATAATACAAAACGCTGTACATGTGCTAGAGGCTGAGGTAAAATATTGTCTCTAGAGTCCCTAAAATAGAAGCTCTGTTCTCTAAGAATAGTTCTACTTTAAGCAGAGTACATGTGCCAGAAAAAGGTAAATATTTTGGAATAGAGAAAAAAAATAATTTCGCTTTCAGGGGAAAAAATAGTTCCAAATGTTTTCAGTAGCTTTTGTTTATCAAAGCTGAAGGCCGAATTCAGAGTTCAGGGAACGCTGTGTGCTCGTTTGTTTAAAAAGTTATTCTTTCTGTTCGGGGGAGAACATCATTTCAGACAGACTCGCAAAAAATCGGTCTACCGCATCAGGTGAAAGTTCGACCAAGTTTGAAAATGCTGCAACAGTGCAGTCGTGAGAATGATTGCCATCATCGATGTCGGGATCAGCAATGCTCACTGAAGGTTGTACCTGGTTGATGCTGCTCTCATCTCGTACTCCACTGCCACATAGTCGTAGTGGTGAAGTCTCAACGAATGCCGTCATCAGAATGGGTAGCCGCTGGGGACAACACGATGCATGAGTGGTTACCGGACCTAGCAAGGTATCTGTATCCATTGGTACTGCTGATGGTAGTGTAAGACAGATGTCCAACACGCATTCTTCTCCGCATAGCATACATCGAAGCACAGATAAGATGCAATTTTGCCAGATTGGTCTGAATGAAAGAAACCAGGTCATATTCAGATCTCTTAGCCGGGCTAATCCGAGGACTTTAGTTATGCGGTCCCGGTAACGTACTGCTAGGATCGTTTCTTCCATTGTTGCTGGAGTCTTGTCTGCGACTTGGCTTGCCATATCGGAGCAGAAGAATCAAAAATCAAATTCCTGCTACGAGTCCCAAAAGTAGAGGTAGGCCACCAAAGACAGAATGGACAAAATTGGGGAAGATGCCCAGAACTGTTTCAAAGGGTGCTAACAGTCCCGATAAAATTGTCTTAAATACATGTGCGATGCCACTGGTATCTGACATGTTTAAGATTTGGCTTAACATTTCTACGAAATGCACGGGGCAATTTGTTGATAAAAGGCAATGTATCTCTGCCGTTGTCCTTGCAACTTGCAGATCCTACGTTTCTCTAGACGAGGTCAAAGGCACGGTTGTCTGTAAAAGAATAGACTTCATTCTGCTTAAAGTATCAATTCGAATAGAAGAGCTATTACGAGGCCATATTGCCGCCTCCATATCTGGATTGCTGTTTGGATACAATACTTGCATACAGCAAGTGACCATGGAACTAACGCTGACGAGATAGGCTTTCCCTGGCACCATGCCACAACAGCTGTGGTCCACTATTAGAATATAGCTCCCGTTAGAAAGCCGTCTAAAGAATGGCTCTATCTGTGTTGTAGGAGTGCCGTGCAGGTGACATGAAAGGTTATTCGAAGACCCTTCGCAGGCCCCATGCAAGTTAATACCTTGACACAGAAGTGTACCGCTTAGTGATCTTTTACAATTTTTACCACTAAGAAATACATTCTTTTTCTTTTCACTGTAACATGTGTGTGTATAAGGTAGTTTCCATGTTGACTTGATGTACCCTTTACCCAACCTTTCATACTGGCCCGCTGGTATATACTCTTGGCAATATTTAAATTGGAAAGTTGTTATCGGAATTGTGATTATTCCGTGTATTATCCATTCAATGACAGGTCTTTCTGACATTGTCAATGGTTATCTCTCAAGTTTTTCAATGCTCAGAATCGTATAGTCTGCTCCTTTTTGTGCCAAACTGATTTGTTTATCAGTAAGGTTAAAGATAGAGAATAATGACGTTGTGTTGATTAAACGCCATGGCACATAGCCTGAACGCAGATTTTGCAACGTCCAGCCAAGCTGTACAGTAGAACGTAATTGGGACTGACCATGTTGTAACATTTGTAAGTCCTGCTCTATTATATCAATAGCAGATGATACAATACTTTCCAGTGAATATATTCTGGAGGACAGTCATTAACCCATTCTCCGCAACGGAAAGTGATTTTTCCAAATAATACGATCAATTTATCGTATTTTTTCTGCTGTTTCAATTTACATTCCTTTCCAAGCTTCGTTGTACGCAGCGTATATACCGGCCGCTATGGAACGTTTTTGACACGGTTTGCGTGGTCCCAATATGAAATCACGCAAGTCAGCACCGTCTTTAAGTAAAGTCAAATGTTGCTTAATTTCAGGCAGTGTGGATTTCTGTAGCCATTCGAGGCATAGTTTCCCTACACTGTATGTTGTAACTATCCCTGGATGTTGTCTCTGGGAGTATCTTGGGTCTGGCCTGGTCATTTTGAACCCCTGTATTTTGTTCAGGAATCTATCTTGACAGTTATTTGTGTCTGTGGGCCAGAACAACCATTTTTTCCAATCAGGATGTGTTCTGTTATGGTATAAAATATGGGATACGTCTATCTCCATATCAGTAGTGCTATTACTATCAGGTATGGGCTTTGGAATAGACGGTTTGTTTAAGTCGTTAAATTTGGCTAGGCCAAGACAGGTAGTTTGTTGAATGGTGTCATTCAAGAATATTAATTGTTCTGGGCAGGCTCTAAATAATGCTTCTAGGCCTTGGACCTGCCATTCTTTTGTACCCCAGATGGTGTTTGTTTCAATGTTGTTCTTCCAGAATTCAAAACCAAATGTAATCATTTTTTCATAAAATGTTTCAGAATAAATCAATTTAGTATTTGTCAACATTGTTTTCATTCCTGTCTTATTTAACATTTTAAAATAAAACGTTTCTGCATCACTTGTGTTAAACCCTGAGAAGTATGGGAATTTCTCATAAAACGTTTTTGAGCTGCTTTTAGGTGGAGTTGCACAATGTTCCCATTGATTATAATTAAAAACATTTCTAGGCTGTGCAGATTTATGCAAATAGTGATGGCCGAAGTGATTGTAACAGTACATTTCTTCATAATTTGATGAACCCTGTAAGTAATCATGTTCTGTAAATTTTGCTGACATTACTAAATCTGACATCATATTATTTATATTTTCAAAGTCCCAATCATCAGAAAAAGTATTTGGTTTTACAAAGTCACTTAATGAAACCTTAAACTGGTGTGGATATTTCAAGAGCTCAATCGGGCCGTAGATTTCATAATCCGTTTTGTCCCATGCTACCCCACCGGGTATTGGATTGACTGTGACGTTCACTGATGATAGTTCTCTTTTCTCGACGTGAGATGACTTGTGAGGCTTTAGGACCATGTTGATGTTCTGACTTGCTGTGTCCATTGTACTGTATTTTCCTTCAATGAATTTTCCCAAACAAAGAACCATGATGAGCCAAAGCAGGAGGAAAAGTACACCTAACACAATCCAAAATTCAATCCATGGAGAAATCAGATAGGTTTCTTTGAGTTGATGAAAGGGTTCTGTTACTTTGTCTTTTAAAGTTTTTGTTGCTGGCGTTTCTTCAGGCTCGCTTGGATCTTCAGAAAAGTCATCAAAATTGATGAAGTAGCCAGATGCAGTTCTGTCAATTGTTGGAGTTGCTTCCGAATTTTCATTTGCTTTTGGATTTTTCTTTGTTTCACTAGCATAGTCTGAGGCTACATCGTTGTAGACTGGTGTTTCTTGACGAACTGTTGCAATTTGGGTTTCAAGAGGCACAAGTTCCATGGCATTGTTGCATAGTCCTTTTTTATTCACTGCAGGTTTATCGAATGTGATTAGTCTCTCAGTTTGAACCTCTTGTATTGTAGCAAATTTTGGTACTCTGCTATTTCTTGGGAGTCCACTGGGCCTACTACTTATTATTGGCCACATGATTGTGGTTTTACCAGGTCGATGGATACAACTCGGTTCTCCTTTTTACCAGCAAGGGGCGGTAGTACAACTGATCTTGTTCCGCTGACAGCTAAGACGGGTACTGCTTTTCTGTAAGAAGGCCCAAATTCCTTCTTTACTGCGATCTTCTCTCTGACCAGATCCCCAATCTTTGGAATCCAGACAGGTCTTGCTGGGACAGGTGGTTTTTCTTCAGTGGCTGTTGGCTGTTGCTTTAACTTTATGTTGCTCAGGCTTTTTCTTGTTTCATTTAAGTCCTGTAAAACAGCCAAACGGTCTTTGATATCAAAGCATTTTTCTTCTACCACTGAAGTCTGACTATCAAGGTCCTGAATATGCATTCTAGTACCGAACAATATTTCGTACGGACTGAGACCTTTTAGAGAATTTCTTGGCAGATTATTAAGACTACGTTGGACACTTGTTAAATGTTGGACCCACCCATCACCCGAACCTAATACCCTCGCCGTTATAGATTGCTTTATGTCCCAGTTTTTTCTTTCCACTACCGCATTTCCCTCAGGATGGAAGGGACAAGAGTACCGCAATTCAATGCCCATGCTTGCCATGGCCTCCTTATAATCCCGAGAGCTAAAAGCAGGACCTTGGTCAGAATGTAGCATGGCAATTGCGTATATGCCGATAAGGACTTGCAAATCTTTTATAACAGTTCTGGCGTCAGCCGAGCGCTGGTGTCTACATTTTAAGTGAATCTAGTCTTAAATATAAACGGGGCGCATTTTTGCATATAGATAGCCGTATGCTTTCTAAGAGAAGGGTCCTGGCATTACTCCGGTCGGTTCGCTACTGCGATCTCTGTTGCAGTTTGGGCAATCCTTTGCAAATTTGTAAAATTGCAGGCTCATCCCCGGCCACCAGTATTCTGATTGTAATTCTTTCAGAGATTCCTTGATCTCTCGATGCCTTAGACCCAATCCCATATGTGCGTCTGCTATTAAAAAGACTCTCCTGTTCGTGTTTGGAATTACTCTATCCTCCACTCCATGGATTCGAGCAAAAGGAACGGAATTTGCGTCTATTATGTATGTATAATTGAGTGGATAGTTCACAGGTAATGCTGCACAGTCGCCTTTCAAAGACGTTTTTACCGCCAGCATTGTTTCCCCGTCTATGTATTTTTCTGAACGCTTTTTTGTGGCTACGGAAGCCGGTTGAGCTGCTTCCGCTGTGGCTCTGTGAGCCAATGAATTACCTGCAACGTCAACGCCATCACGTTGATGACTCAGTGTATGTATCACGTGAGTCTTTTGTAGGTCTTTCTGCAAAAGAACTACCTGTTCCCAAAGCTTCTTATGCTTTATTGTGGCACCTGTGTCATCTTTGTAATCGTTTTGAACCCAGTTCTGCAAGTTATTATTGTAAGATTTGACGCAGTAATGCGAATCGCACACTATTAGTGTGGGGAATTCGCGATCCGCAATATCGAGTGCCATCTTTAAAGCTCAGTTCGTTGAGCCGAACTATCTTTTACAGATTGAGTCATAGTTACCAGTGGTCTCAACTTTCCTTCGTGCCACCGGCATTTAACAACCTCGCACGCAGCACTGTAAGCTTGCTTACCCCCAACCGCGGGTTGTGCTGATCCATCTGTATATATTATACAGGCGTAATGTTTTAGAGGCAGAATCTCGATTGGCAGAGGATAGTCTAATTCATATTTTAGATTTTTTAATTTTTTAATTTTCGGGTCAAAATAGTATTTACGTCTTCTGCAGCAAGAGGATTTTCCCGTTGTATCCATTTTGGATCTAATGCCACAGCAGTCAAATTGCATGGGCTTGTTAATGCCTCAAGGGCTGATTCTGCTGTTTAAAACAGTTATTCGTCTGCCTTGGGCTCTTTCTTTTGCTGCAGCACTTTGAACCGCTATTATAATCTTTTCAGTAGAACTGAATTTCATTTCAGCTTGTGTGTACAAGTGTGATTTGTATGCTATTGGGTCAGTTTCTCCCTCATTAGAGGTTAGGTACGTGAATCCGCATCTTCCTGGGATGACTCGGATTACAAGGTTGCGTATGTTTTCGCGTGTTTGCAATTTTGTTTTAGCTAACATGTCTGTTTGCAATGATCTTAAAATTTCTGTGTGTTTTTGAGTCCAATTGATTGGTTTGAAATCAGGTTTTATTAATTCATAGAGAGGTTTAACCCTCTGCATAATTTAGAATGTATGTTCTTCCGAAATTCAGGAAACCTAGTATTGATTGAAAGTTCTTCAGCGTTTTAGGTGCTTGGAGTACAGCACACTTCCCTAAGTAGTTGTCTGCTAGGCTTTTGCCTTCACTTGATAGTTCATAGCCTAAAAATAGGACAGTTAGATGGGCAATTCGTCACTTTTTAAAGTTGAATTTGTAACCCTCAGCTGCAAACCCAAGTATTCTGGTGTTCACTCTTTTCAAGTGAGTATCCAGGTCATCATCTGTGAGATAGATGTCATCGACATACGATAAGGCTTCATCATCATATATTTGTAGTAACAACTCTGTTACTCTTGCTTAGAATAATCCTGGGCTATTCTTGAATCCCTGTGGGAGTCGACAGAATTTTTTTTGTGACCCCATTATTGAGAAAGCGGTCAAATACCTGCTTTCAGGTGCAATGTTTTGACAAAAGAAGCCATTAGAGATGTCTAATGTTGTTTTGTATTTTTTGCGCACGATGTTATTCATTAGTGCTGCACTGTGTGAGTTTTGTACTGCAAATGTCTTGCAACATGAGTAAAGGTGTCTGTAGTCCAAAACTAGACGATATGAATCGTCTGGCTTGGAGACAGGAAACAAAGGATTCATCATTTCTGAGGTGCATGTTTCAATCACCCCCTGGTATTCAAGTTGATCTAAGATCTCCCTGACTTGTTTTTTAGCTTCTTGTTTAATTGGGTACTGCCTATGTGCAGTGGGTTGACATTTTAACTGGATTTTGTGAGGAGGAGAGTCCTCATCACATCCTACATGATTTTTATATAATGCAGGAGCTTGGGCCACTGCCCATTTTCTTGCAAGTGTATATTTTTTATGAATTGGAATATGATTTGAGAAGGCAGGCATAATCATTTCTTCGCCATGAGGGCACTCCCTGACAAACTCTGATGGCCAGTCTTTCTTAGCTAAAAGGATGTCATAGCCTTTCGAAAGGTTATGCCAAAAGAGACCCCTTATTTTCCTAGTCTTATCTCCCTCTATACGCAGTGTTATTTCGTATATTTCATGAGGTTTGCTAACTCTGGTATCTGCAGTTTCCTCTTGAATGTATTCATTCGTGTCCACTGTCTCCAGAAGATTCATCAGGATCTTGCGAGCTACGGTCACTTCTGCTGCGCTGTCTAGCATTGTCTGGGCCCACTCTCCGTTTTTCAGTTGTGTCCTCAGTGTCCTCGGCATGTTTAATTATTTTAATACTGGCTACCTTCTTTCTTGGAAATTGTAATTTTTTACTTTGATGAGCAGGTTCCTTGTCTTTGGACTTGACGTGCTCTTCCTTGTGTTCTGACCGTCCTCTTCTTTCCGATTTCTGTGAGGAAGTCTGAAAAGCTCGAGAGGGACGTGTATCAATATTTTGATACCTGTCAGGTTTTCTTAATTTATCCCTATCTCTAAGGTTGTATCTTTTCTCAGAGGGCTCCCTCTGGGGAGACTTGTGTCCTCGGTCCGGAGATCTTTCTCTCCATTGAGGAGACCTTCCTCTGGACTGGAATCGTTTTTCTTTGGGAGTGGATTGTTTATTACCATCCCAACTCTTTTTTGGAGTGTTTAAATTATTTTTAATAAAAGTTTTTTCAGGATTTTCAGTTAGTTGGGGTTTTACTGGTTTCCCATCCAAACTATCTCTTCCTAGTTCTTCATAGGATTTTTCTATGATTCTGGCAAGTTCAAAAGGTTGTTCTGCTATATCTGTTTCTTTCAATTTCTAGAGGTAAGTTATATCCTCTATTGCCAATTGAACTAACTCTCTATATGCCTTTGTTAATTCTTTTATTTTAACTAGGAGTTCTTCGCTTGACATTTTATCAATGTCTGGGTGTGGTGTGTAGCTGGCTAGAACCGGCCACGTTGCTCCTGGTCTACCTAGTGGACCGAGTCTGGTGATGTGATTTTTATGTTTTAGGGCGCCTTTAAACCAGAGCAGGTGCTCTTGGTAATTTAATGGGATTTCAACCTCCTCGAAAGGAGTGTATTCATCCGGAGGTTCCTCTATTTTGTAATAGTGGAAGTCGTGTGTCACAGCATTTGCTGCTGGAAAGTGTATCCATGAGTAGAATACCTCTGTCTGCCGATATTCATGGGCCTCTACCACGAATATGACTGTACCACCTCGTGATGTCAGTCCATTTTCTATAAGTTTAATAGTTATAGTTCTTCTTATGTTGACCGGAATCTATATAGCATTCGGTTCATTTTCATTAAACCCTGCAACATCGAAACCCGGTTGATTCACATTTACTGCAGCTTCACCGGTTTCGTTGCTGTCGCCGTTAGTAGACATTGTTTTAATGAGAGTTTGCAGAGCAGGTTTCAAGGGAAACAAAGATTAGGTGCACAATATTTTGGAACACTGTATCCTTCAACGTTGACTAAACCAAAAACTATACATAGGAATCTCTTCTTACTAAGTTCCGGCGGATTTTAACCTTTTACCCACTCCAGATGTCTTTTGGAGTATTTACGGGAAAAAGGGGTCTGTGTGAAAAAGCACGACTGAGTTACTCTAGTGTCTTGCGTTAGATTATCGCCTTACCAAACGTTGGGCGCCATATAGTGTAGTTCCTATATTCCCAATAGGTTCTGCGCATTGGAATAATATAAACACGCAGTGTAGACGTAGGACTAAGGTCAACTAGGTCTCTACTGACTATAGTAGACTTAATTAGTTTTGCCAGCTAGCTCAGAGGTCACTAGAAACTTTCTCGAATAAACAAGGAGGAGTTTAACCTCCCTCGATAGACAAGAAGGGATTAGCTTCTGACAACCATAAACATGACAACTTTGCTCCCTCAGAATAAGAGTGTATCTCTAGAGTTGTGTGAAAACAATAGACAGCTATTTTACTCAGTCAATCGTGCATACTTAGTTTCACCAGAGTGCAGAGAATAGAGAGACGGGCGTTTTCAATAAAAGGTGTTATTTATTGAGCAGTCTTCTTTCTCATGCAAGAGAAATGAATTGCCACAATTGCAATACTCATAGTAAAGTAAAGTGCGTACAGTAAAAGGAGTATTATGAAATAATACTGTAAAAGCATTGATATGGTTTCTTAGCCATATGATACTTTAAAATGGATAAAATAGATACATACATCTATACATTGACTAAAAAACTCAACTGGTGCTTCTAAATACGCCTACCCCGATGTACCGGACCTAAGCCTAATACGTGGGAAGGAGTAAGTAAGTAGCAGTTTAAGTTAAGTTGGTTTTGCCAAGAATCTGAATCAAGAATTCTCTTTAAGGGTTTAGTCAGCTCCGTACCTGGGTAATAGAAAGCAGGAGGTCTGGTATCGCTCTCTCAGGACTCGATATCCCAGCAACCCGTGAGGGCGGCTGAGAACACCGGAGCTGGATTTCTCGGCAGGAGAAAAGACAGCGTCTCTCTCAGTGCGTCAAAAGGGAGGGGCGGCGTCCGTGGGCTCTCGCATCAGCTGGGCTCTGGCAAGTAGATAGCCGCTCTGCTCCAAACCACTGTGTGTTTGCTTAAGGCAACGTTGGTATATTTATACCTGAAAGGTGCCGGGTTTGACGTAAGGTTGGACATAAGACGTCAATAAAGATGTCACTAAGAACTGGCCGTTCTTACAGTGCTCACAGGAGTTCTAGGACAAATCAAAACAAAAGCCATGGGGATTTCCCAGGTTGCTGGAGTTTGTTTTGTTTAGAGAACTCGTTGTACTTTCTAGGAGTCTGGGCAAGTAGCCTTTGCTTAATGTGGACCGCATGGCCTACGACTAAATATGGATATGATTCTTATGCCTTTATAAGGATATTATTTATTATAACCACATAAGGGCATAAATCAGGAATATCGAATTAGGGTCCTAGATAGAATTACAACACCTGCACACGTTTGCCAAGCATTATTGCTTGGCTAATCAAGTCCGTAGAGAAGGCTTCATCGGCTGCTCGGATGTTCAGGACTTTATGGTTTAAGCTTTTCCGCAGTCCCTTCGCTGGGGATGGTATTGCTTGGGCATCTCTTTATGGTAAGCAATGTGCAACTAGATGTCTCTAACAGATGAATGTGTTAATTACTTTTGGTAACGCCTTATCTGGTAGAGACCTGATCTAGCCGTACATTCCTTACTGACCCACCCATACTGCACACACTGTGGATAAGTTCTTCATGCCAGGGCTGATCCCTTTCGGGGCCCTAGTTGTCTTTTAACACACCACTGTCAGTTAACTACATGGTCTGCGCTTCTGGCATGGAAAGCCATGAAAAGTACTGACGTCAGTGCACAGAGGGGGCCCCTCCATAGATGACGCAGACGTCATGATGATGAACTCGATGCCTACGACGTCATGTGGAGTTGATAGGCGCCACCAGCTGGCACGCAGGGGTGTTGCTAAGAAAAATCTTTCTTGGTCCAGTTCTAAGGCAAGGAATACGCAGCTGGATCATGTCTCTATAAGGCATTACCGAAGGTAGGTAACATGTCCATTTGGTCGCCCTGTCCCCACCGGCGTGCCTCCAGGCCCTGCAGGGTCAGTAGTTGACCCTGCCAGTTCTCCACAGGCAGGTCCGCCCCAGGCGCTAGTCGAACTACTTAGATACGCAGATGGAGCCATCGGCACCATTCCCATTATAATCCCTAAGTCTGACACAGAGCCGAAAGGGCATCATCTGACTCTGGCGCCAACTGGAGTCATGCTTTCCTGGCTGGAGTCTGAGCCCTGTCCCTATGGGCTAGGACTTGGGGAGGATTGGGAGGGATGTCTGGACCCTGAAGAATGTCAGTCCCTATATCCCAACATGGACTGGAGTGAGGAATTGTCAGACGCCAGTGGACTGGACACTTCCCAAGACACTGGTATGCTTCCTCCCCCTCCAGTGGCAGTCCAGATTAAAGTCTTGACAGAGGAGCTTCAGCTGGGAGTGACCCCCTCAGAACCATTTCTCCCATTTAATGATGCCCTTATGGTTGTCCTGCTTGAGGCTTGGTCCGTGCCCAGCACAGGGGCCCCTATGAGCAGGACAATTTCCCACCACCATCGCCCTACCCCAGCGGACCCCCATTTCCTCACACAACATCCTACCCTGACTGGCCAGGGCTCTACTTGCCGTGTAAATCCTGGTGCGTTCTCTCCAAGAAACACACCTTGTTGGCTCCCACTGTCCCTTCCTCGGCCAGTTTAGCTAGTGTTAAGTTTTTCATGCAGGTTTCTCTAGAGGTTCATAAGAGGTTGCCTTCCCAATGACTATGCCCTCCTCTCACATCGACCTGTAGGGGAGATACGTGGGGATTGAGGGCTGTCTGGAATCTAGACACTACAACTTCATATCATCCTACATCACCCAGCAGATGTTGCACTCAACACTGCAGGCACTACCCTAATAGTGGGCGATTTTAACCCAGTGCCAGACTGGAGATTTCCAAGGCCTCCCGGCCGGGCCGACCTACACACTCTTTCCAACTTGCTTCATGGGACAACTCAATGGGTCGAATTTGATGCCTGGAGATCATGGAACCCCTCACATCAGTGGCGCAAAAAACAGGGTCTAGAATCGACCAGTTTTGTCTCTCAGCCAGTAACCACCTTTTATTACAGTCCGTTCGGATCCTGCCCAGAGGCATCTCCGATCACGCGCATTTCCTCTTAGAAATGGAACCCCTATGCTGGGCACCTTAAATGGCCATCTTTCTGCCATGTCAGCCTTTCTGCAGGTGCCTGTTCAGCCATCCCTCTTCAAATCCCTTGTTGCGCATAGGTTCTTGAAAGGTTTGCAGCCAGTTTCCTCCTTCATCCTTCATCATGCCTCAGCGGGCCTTTAACTTGAACCTCTTGTTTTCTGATGTGCACCCCATTTGATTCATTGCACACTGTCATCTCAGGCTCCATATCATCAAGACTGCTTTCCTGTTGGCAATTACATCTGCTCGGAGAATCGGTGAGCTTCAGGTATTTTCATCCAAGCCTCCGTACCTGAATATCTAGAGAAGCTGTTTCTAAGCAGTACAGCCTCCTTTCTACCAAAAGTTGTCACTCTTTCATGTAGGCCAGTCCATCACCCTGCCTACTTTTCATGCTCTGCCACATCCCACCAAGGAAGAGGGACTTCACCATCTGGACCCAAAAGGTTGCTGTCATTCTACCTTGACTGCACGAGAGCGTTCCGGGTAGACTACCAAATCTTTGTGGGGTATGTCGGAGAAAAGAAGGGAAATGCTGCGCAGCATTGGAACATCTCTGCTACGCATTGGCCATGAAGCAGTTCCCTGAGGGTTTGCAAGCTCATTCCACCAGAGCTAAGTCTTCAACCACTGCTTTAGCATGCGGAGTTCCAGACCTGGATATCTTCCAGGCAGCAACCTGGTCTACACATTCATGTAGCATTGCTGCCTAGAAAGTCAGGTCTGTTGGGACAGGCACTTTGCTGCTGAAAGTATTGCTTGGGTATCAATTCTAAGGTAAGGAATCTTCAGCGACAAGTCTCTATCAGTAACCCACCCATCTTCCCCAATCTACGAAGGGATTTGCAGAGGCAGGGCTGTTCCCCTTATAAGGCCCTAGTTCTCTACACAAGTTGTCAGTGTTCTCCGTGCTCCTGGCATGAAAAGTTGAGAGAAGAAACTGACGTCAGCGCCCTGGGGTGGTGCCAGTATAGGCAACTCACATGTCACTTCTGGCGCAGACGTCACCAAGTATAGCCGAATGGTGCAACCTACCGGCGCGCAGGGGTACTACTCACTGGGGATGATTATACAGTAAGGAATCTGCAGCTAGATGGAATCTGTACCAGGTAAGGCATTACCAAAGGTAAGTAACTTTTCTTTATGCTTGTCACTTAACAATAGGTTTGCTGTACCTATGTATGCAGTAAACAAGAGAGAAGAGCAAAAACAGTAAAAGGGTAAACTGAGGATTTTAGCGTCTACCATGATGATAGCACCATTGTCTTTCATTCTTTGTTTGTCGGCTCTGGGAGAAGATATAGTTAAATGATTTTGTGAAAAGGTAGTTTGTAGGTCTCTGCCTAGGTTGGCTGCGCAGACATGCGTAGTCGAGCTGGCGAGATTTAATGACTTTGAGTATGTTTCACTAGCAAGGTTAAGCCCCGCCCCTCTTTTCCATTGGCTGGCGTCACCGTTCATGCTATCGGTGGACAGCCATTGGAAAAGAGGTCCCAGTGACGTACTTCTTTCTCTTTTAGCCCCGTCCCTTTCAGACTGGCTTCCTTGACTTCCTGCTGGCGTAAAAGGTTTCTTCTTTATGGGGCCATCTGTTTCGGTCCATAAAGAAGATGATCAACCTTTTACGCCAGCAGCAAGTCCGGCTGAGGCCGTCCAAGTGGGAAGGCTCTGAAAGAGAAATTTCTTTCATTTTAGTATAATCGCGGCACCCGCGCTTTACTTCTAAAATGTTACAAGCAAAGCGCGAGTGCCGCGATTATACCAAAATGAAAGAAATAGAAAAAACATCTATTTCTTTCATTTTAGTATAATCGCGGCACCCGCACTTTACTTGTAACATTTTATAAGTAATGCCCGGGTGCTGCGATTATACCAAAATGTGTCCTCCAACACACTCCACATACCAACCACTAGACCACATCACCACCAACACTTTGACTAAGAACTCGACTCGTGTTCTTTACGCCCTCGGTTCTGGAGTTACTTGGGGAGTGAATGACAGATGAAGGCAGAAAAGAGGGGACCCGTCACACTACCGCACGGCTAATTAAATGCTTGAATGACTACAGCTGGTATAATTTACACCCTTCCCCTCGGGCCTTTTGCGTAGCAAGTCTTAAAGGAGCTAAAAACCGCCACCTCCTCCACCCCCAAACCCGGGGAGCAGATACATTTGTGCCCCCTCCCCCCCGAATATAACTTGTGAGAAGCCAGTGGGAGCTGCAGAGGACAGCCGCAGGGTGGGGGTCAGGCGGGCACCACCCCTCCCCTAATCCTGAGAATGAAAAGCAATAGCGCCAGGTAACCTCCACCAACCAGCCAATTAGGGTGAAGCCCGCGCTAACTCAGCCTCCCACACAGCCCCTACCCTCCATGCCCCTTTATAGCCCGGGATGTCTCTGCGCACGAGCACACTTCGCCCTAGAGCGGAGTGCATTCACTGTAAACTGTGAGTAGCAAGGTGGGGGAGTAGTACAAACGTGCAGTAAGTAGACAAATGGGACACACGAGCGCACTCCACTCTAGAGCGGAGCAGTAAAGTAGGGTGAGTTGTGCACTCTGGGCTCTGGCGTGTAGGTAAAGGGAGGGGCGTGTGAGCCACATTGTGTCCTCGCTGCAGCTGCGCCCCCTGGCTGCCCTGGGAAGGCGGTGCGCCCCCACCAGGCAGGAGGACAGGTGGCAGTCACAGGCGGGAGGCAGTGGGGCTGGCTGCACCAGCCCCTCCTGCAGGAGGGTGTCACATTCCCTTGGCCCGCTAGCTGCCCCCACCAGCCTCTCTGCCATGCCAGGGCAGCAGACTGGGCATACTCCGTGCAGCAGAGGGGGGAGCCTGCCTCAGAGATGCCAGCAGTGCAAAGGAGGTGTGCAGGGAATAACATGAAAGTAATGCAGTGAAGTAGGGAGACCCGCAGGGTAGCTCCAGTGACCCAGTGACCCTTTAACCTCTACAAGCGGTGCACGGGTGGGGGGCAGGGAGGGCTCTTCATGCTACAAGCCGCGCGCACGGACCAAGCATGTCCTAGACTGCCCAGGACTGCATGGCTCTGCTCGGAGCCTGGCAGACTGCGCATGCGGAGCTCTGACTGCAGTAACCTTGGCTGGGAGAGCGCCCATTAACCCAGACTGCGGTAAGTACAGAGCACGCATGGCGTCTGCACGGGGCCGCCACAGAGGGGAGATGGACCCGTCCTGTCGCGCCAGGAGTGACCTGCTGCTGAGTAAAGGATCCAGGCGCCTGGCTCTGCTCGAGGTACTCTTAGATAAACGAGCTGAGCTTATACATGGCTCTTCCCTGCCACCCAAGTTTAAACTCATGCGCAAAGAATGAAAGAGTAAGCATTTATCCTCGACATAAAACTAGAGGAAGAAATACCCATCTGCTGGAAGAATTTAAACCAGAAAAACAGGGATTAATCCTGGCTTCCCCACTTGAGCAAACTGTATGATCTTAAGCAAACATTTTATTTTGTTGCGCCTCTTTCTTAATTAATACATAAAAGAGCACCTTGGAATGCCAGAGTTCAGAACGTGCGCTGTACAAAAAGCCTAACATCAATGAATATCTGAGGGACACCGGAGCCCCTCATCACAATCTACAGGGGGAGTGGGGGGCACCATTTTGCCTTGCGCCACTGGGCTCACGCTCAGCTCATGCACGGGCTCCAAGAGCAAAGCCGGACCCATTACACAGCACTCTCTGTTAGTTGATAGAAGAGCTCACCTCTGCTACAGAGGAGAGCTCTCTGATACACTAGGGAAACGAAGAGTAAGTAGATAGGCTGATGTGCCCAGGATAAAACAGTTTGGTGGTTTGATGAACTCCGGTTTCCTGATGCCACAGCTGACAACTTTAGGCGGTGTTCAGTCATACTGGCACTTAGAGGGCAAGAACTCTTAGGAACTCGGGTGGCGGATCCCTGCTTTGATGGGAAAGTGAAAACCCCTCTGTAGTTCGCTGTATATAGCGCCAACTTAAGAGTACGGACAAGGTGGGCATTATGTCGATTCACACGTGGTAATTCTGGGTCTGGAAAGGGGGTGTTACATACAGTGTTAAACAGTATGTACATAATGTGCTGCATGGCTAAATACTTTAAAGTTTCCTAAAGGCAAGACCGTTGCATTGCAAATGATTGTTGTAAGTGTTTAAAGTTTGAGGTTGGTTGGCTCAACTCCGATGTGGTTCCAGGGTTCCTGCAATGTAGGACCCATTGCCTTCTGGAGACCTTTGCGGTGTTTCTGCCTGTTGAATGGGTATGGTGCCATCAATTTTAGAGATGGCGACTGAAGGTTCTTAATGAGTGCATTGTAGGGCAACCATTTACAAGTATACTCGGCCTTTGTTGCAGTAAGCTTTCTTGGCAATGCACAGAATGCTGACTTTGATCGTAGAAATGAAAGGAATGCATGGAAATCGCACAGGGATGGTTTGGTGTGCTTCAAGTTTCTTAATTTCAGGTAGATCCGGACGGCCTGCATTTGGATTCTTGGAGTTTGATGTGTTGTGGCCTGGGTGAATCACATTGAAATAGTCTAGGTCAGTTATTCTTAACTTGGGATTTGTGACTATTAAGACAATTAAATATTAGCATATTAATAAAATACATAATTAATAAAAAGCAAAACGTAAAACTGAAAAATAAAAAAAAATTGCAAATCTGAAGTTATTTGAAATTGGAGGCTAAAAATTAAGTTGATAGCCTTAGATTAACTCCTTTGAGTAGGGCAAGTACAGCAAAAAAAAATCAATTATGTGGACGATTGTCTTCAACTGAAGCACTTGTAAGTGCCTTCAAAAAAAGAATGCGTTAGGAGCAACAAAAAAATTATATACTAGAGTCCAGCATATCTCTTTGCCTCTTAGATATAAAACCACATTTTGAAAAGATCCAACCATCTGATAAAAGTTTTGATTATGAAATACATTTTTTGTGAAGTGAGTGGTTCCACGATATGTGTATTTGTTTGATGCATTATTCTATCTATATTTCATATATATTTTGAGGTTCAAATCATAGAAGTTGTTCAGGCCGGGGTCCCTAGCATTCAGTATAGGTTCAGTAGGAGTCTACATGAGCCATAAGGTTAAGAGCTGGTTTGGGTGGCTCAATACAAAACATCTTGTTAGTAGACTCTAATGAAAGGTATGCAGAATTTCAGTTTTTGCTCACTTGCTCAAAGTTGAAAATGATTAAGTCATTTGAAGATTTTAGCATGGCTCTTGAAGTTATTTTCCAGAAGGATGTACAATTGCTTATCAGCATACACTTGGTAGTAAATCTTCTCCAGTATTGGGGTATCTTTCATAGATTCACATGCCTGAATCATTCCCCGTCGTCGAGTGGGAGTCCCACTTTACATAAAATAGCAATAAATATGCATAACATAGGTATATCCTAGGTATATTTGAACCAGGAAGTAAAACAGCTAGGAGAAATAGGAAAAAGAAAATTCCACTTGCATGACTCGTCCAAGTCATTATATATAGTCCAAACTACACCCAATCAGGCGACAGCACCCTCCAGAATGTTCTCCTCAGAGGCTCAGGCTCTCGGCTTTTCTACCGCACGTCGTGTGAAGAGTCTCCCTGAGCTCTGCTCAGTACTTCTCAGTGTTTTCCTTGGAAATTCTTCATTTTATTATGTATTGCTTCTGTTCAGACTACCTCCTCTAGGAAGAGGACTTCTGACACGGACTTATCTTGTCCTGGGGATAAGGTGGCGAAAAAACAGCACACCTCCAATAGTCCTGAGATGCCTTCTACTTCTACTTCAAAAAAGGCTCTTCCACCTTCTACTTCAAAAAAGGCTCTTCCACTTCAAAAAAGGCTCTTCCACCTTCTAAAAGTAAGACTGCCTTCTAGGCCCCAGAGAAAGACTACAAAGTCTCAAGCTTCAAAACAGTATTCTGACAAAGATTTACCTCCGAAAAGGGAATCCCTCGTCGACGAGCTCGACTATGATGCCTTTGTCGACGAAGCCTTCCGTCGCAGCGGCAACGACGTTGACTGCTCCTTCCTCGTCGCCGAAGCCACAGATGATAATGTCGTCGGCATCTTCGCCATCGACGCTGGTATCCGTCTCCGTAAGACCAGTCCCGTCGACAAAGGAGATAAAATCTACCATAGACGTTCCTTCAAAGACGAAGATTGAGTATCGTCGACGATTGCCTCGTCGACGGTTGCCTCGTCGATGGTTGCCTCGTCGATGGTTGCCTCGTCGACGGTTGCCTCGTCGACGATGACGCCATCGACGCCCGCCTCGTCGTCGACGGCAGCTTCGTCGGCGCTACAACTGTCTACATGTACGGCTCTATTGGTTTGGTCTTCATCTATGTCTGCAGCATCTTCTACATCGTCTACGACACCGTCTATACAGTTACCTCCGTCGACAGCACCGTCTTCTTTGCTACACAGACGTGGTTCTTCGTTGGAGGTCCTTTCTCCAATTACCATCTCCTCTGTTAAAATTCATCTCATGTTGCCGGAACAATTGTTAGATTCTGGAGAGAATGATGGTGAATCAGATGAGGGTGATAGGTTTCGTACTGCCAGGAGCCCTTCTGAGCTCTTTATTAAGTGTCAAGATATGGATCAAGATGATGACTTTTTTCCGGAGGCGGTTACTTCAGCTCCAGATCCAATCCCTAAGGCCCAAATGCCATTGGCTCTTCTAAATAATCTGCAGTCCATGTTAGAAGATTATTATCGCTGTTTCCTTCCATCTGAATCTGCTTCTTCTATACCGCCCACACCTGTTCCTCAATCTTCATCAGCATTGAAGTCACCCAGGCCACATTCTCCGGTACCTTTGCATCACTCTCAGGACGCTCACACCTCTGATGACGATAGAGAGGAAGGAGAATTGGATGACAGATTACTCCTTACGGAATGGGATGACTACCAGATACAAACTCCGTCTCCATCCACTCCTGCTCCTGCCGACTCTCCTCCTCTAGACATTGGAGGATTTCATCTTCTCATGGAAAGGGCTACACAACAATTTCTTCTTCCTATGAAAAGAAAGAAGGATGATTGTTTCCTTTATGATTATAAAGATCAACCGAGGATACGGATAAGGTCTATCCCAATTATTTACTTCATCTGGCAGGAAGGACTAAAAGTTATAAAAGCTCCTGCTTCTATTCCTGCGGTCCTGCCCTGCCTTGAAAAGAAATACAAAGCACCAGACAATTCGCCTGCATGTTTGATAGGCCAGGCAAAGGCAAATTCTGTTATCGCTCAAGCAGCTCAACGACTAGTGCGGAATCCCTCCTCTCCGCCTGATCGGGATGGGAGACGTGTGGACGCCATTGGAAAGAAATTTTTGATCATGGCAGCAACGACCGTCCGTGCAGCTAACTCACTGGCTATCTTAGGAAGATATGATAGATAGATGTGGTCGGACATTTCTCCTTACATCGACATGTTGCCTGAGTCAGAGGCGTTAAAGATCCTTCAGGAAGGGGAAAGAATCTCGGCTGAGATTGATTAGTCTGTGGATGTTGCGTCTACAGGTTTTCGACAACTGGCAGGTGCCGCAGTCCTGCAGGGCTGGTTAAAGTCAACATCATTTCGCCAGGAGGTTCAGGCTAAAATAATGGAAATGCCTTTTGACGGCGAGTCTCTTTTTGGACAGCATGTTGACGAGGCCCTACAGGCCATTAAAAAGGACACCAAGACAGCAAGATCTCTTGGAACTCTTCAGTTTCGAAAAACGCCTTTTGGTGGTGCTAGAGGTCGCTGATCCTTCTCTTCTCAAGGAGGTTATTTATTTATTTAGGGGGTTTTATAAAGCGCTTGGTGACGCTCAACTGCGTGTCCCCGCGCTGAGGAGCAGAAATTACAGGAGCCTACAGAGCAGAATATCTTACTGTGCGAATAGTACAGTTTTAAGCTTAGCTCTAAAGATTGATTCTGATGGTTCTAATCGCAATGCCATAGGTAATTTGTTCCATCTAGAGGCTGCAAGCTACCTAAAGGATCTTCCGCCCATCCGTGCTCTAGACACTTTAGGGACAGCCAGGAGTCCTGAGCCGGAAGATCTCAGGGGGCGGGACGGCTCGTAAGATGTCAGCAGTCCTTTCAAAGGGAGAGGGGACCTCCCGTTGATGATCCGATGGCACGTACATAGTGCTTTGAATTCTACCCTGCTTCTGATCGGAAGCCAATGCAGAGAACGGAGGGCCGCTGAAGATGCGGCTCTTCTGGGTAGTCTAAGCACTAGTCGGGCAGCGGCATTCTGTAAAACCTGTAGGCGGCTCAAATTCTTCTCCAAAGTCCCTAAATAGAGAAGATTGCCATAGTCCATCTTTGATGTGACTAGTGCATGCACCAGGGTTTGACGGGCTGTCACAGGTAAAAACGTTAATGCCTTCCTGAGACTTTTAAGGGTCCCGAAGCATGATCCAACCACCCGGTTGATCTGAGGGCCAAAGGTAAGGTCAGTATCAAACCATATGCCCAAGTTCTTTGCTTTCTGGCAGGGGATAGGTGTTGGACCTAAGCAGGACGGCCACCATGCCGACGTCCATGCAGATTGGCAACCCCCCACGACCAGCACCTCGGTCTTGCCTCCGTTGAGCTTGAGACAATTGGCGGACATCCAGGCAGCTAGATCTTGCATGCAAGCTCTGAAGATGTCCGCCGAGAGACCGGGTGCACGCGACAGGGAGATAACCATCTGCGTGTCGTCGGCATACGACACCATTCGGAGGCCGTGACTCTCTACTAAGGAGGCAATCGGGGCAACATAAAGGTTAAAAAGTGTTGGACTCAGGGACGAACCTTGCGGCACCCCCTGGTCCAAAGTGATTCGCTCAGAGTACTGATCGCCTTGCCTCACTTGGAAGCCCCGACCTGTAAGAAATGAATAAATCCATTTCACCGCTGCCCCTCTCACCCCCCTCTGTTCAGACACTGTAGCAAGATGGAATGTGCTACAGTGTTGAACGCCGCGCTGAGGTCCAAGAGGATTAAAGCCATGGTTTGTCCCTCATCTGCACCCTGCCTGAGGGTTTCGGTAGCCCTAAGAAGGGCAGACTCCGTAGAATGACGGGGCCGAAACCCAAATTGGGTGGGGTGAAGAAGGTTGTTTTCCTCCACATAATTCATTAGCTGTTTGTTAACCACCTTCTCTGCTACCTTAGAGAAATATGGCAGCAGAGAGATGGGACGTAGATTGTCCAACTTATCAAAGCTAATGTTGGGCTTTTTGCGGAGGGGAAGCACCACAGCCTGTTTCCATTCCTCAGGTATAGAACTAGAACGGAAGGAGACATTTAGCAAGTGCCTGATATAGGGTTCGAGTGTCTCCAAACTGTCACTCAACCTTTTTGGGGATGCAGGATCTCGAGGGGGAGGTTATAATCAGCAAAGACCATATCAATCCTATCAGAGTAACCAACGTTACTCTTCCCAACATCAACAATCCTTCAGGCAGCAACCATCTACTCGCAAAACAGAAGGAAGTCTACTTACCGCAGACGTGATACATCCAAGAAGCAGCGACAACTGCCACCTGCTCTACCGCTTACCCCTTTAAAAGTTGGAGGAAGAATCTCCCGTTTCTACTCAAATTGGTCGAATATAACAGACAAATGGGTCTTTGACATTGTGGCCAGAGGCAATGTTCTAGAGTTTGTAAAACTTACTCCGAATTCTCCTCCCAAGGGACCACCTCCAGCTCACCTCTCAGAGCTTTTTTCCCAGATAAATTTGATGTTACGAAAAGGAGCGATCAAAGTAGTTCCACGATTGCAAAGAGGAACCGGTTTTTATTCCAGATATTTTCTGATAAAGAAGAAATCGGGAGAATGGCGTCACATCCTAGATCTTCGCTCCCTCAACAAAGATCTCCAAAATCTATCCTTCCGGATGCTAACTCTTCAAGAAATCCTTCAATTCCTCACGGCGGGGATCACATGACCACCCTCGACCTCCAAGACACTTATTTTCGTGTACCAATTCTACCCAGACTCAGAAAGTTCTTGAGGTTCAGAGTTCCAGTTCAAAGTCCTTCCGCACCCCAGGTCTTTACCAAGGTCTTAGCACCAGTGGCTGCCCACCTTCGACTTGAAGGAATTCTAATTTTTCCTTATTTAGACGACTGCTTTATCACGGCAAATTCTTTCACAACCGCAAACGCCCATACTCGGAGATGTCTGTCTCTTTTCCAATCTCTGGGCCTCACCATCAATTTGGACAGTCTCACCCTGTCCCATCACAAAGAAGAGCGTTCTTGGGAGCCACCATAGACACTCTGCCGACACAAGCCTTTGTCTCAAACGAAAGGCAACTGAAACTTTGCAAACTCGCCCAGTTACTGCGATCAAAAAGGTGCGTTTCAGTCCGGCAGTTCAAGTCGCTTCTGGGGATGCTTTCATTCTGCATTCCCCTGGTCCCCAACTGCCATCTCAAAATGAGACCTCTGAGGAGCTCAACAAACAGTGGTTTCAGTTTCGGGATCCTTCGACAATCTCATCCACATCAATCCTCTGATACAGGAAGCTCTACGCTGGTGGACTTTCAAGAAAAACGTGACAGCAGGCTGCTCCGACCTTCGTCATAACCAAGGATGCCTCCCTCGAGGGATGGGGAGCACACCTATAAGACTCAGTCAGCGGCAAATGGGATGCTCAACAACGAACTTGGCATACCAACCTCTTAGAGTGGCTAGCGATCTTCCTAGCTCTAAAGTCTTTTCGCACCATCATTCTCGGAGCATCAGTGTTGATCCGGACGGGCAACACGACAAGTATACACTACTTGAACAAACAAGGAGGGACAAGGTCTGCTTTACTGTCTAAGCAAGCTCAATAGATTTGGGATTGGGCAATGAGACATCGGATAAGTCTGACAACAGTCATGTCCCGGGAGTTTTCAAGGTTCTCGAGGATTCCCTTAGCAGATCGACAATTTCCAAATACGAGTGGGAGCTCCATCAACCAACCTTGGACCGTATTTTTCAGAAGTGGGGTCGACCCGATCTGGACTTGTTCGCAACCAGTCTGAACCACAAATTCCCATTCTTCGCAAGTTGGCTTCCCCACAAGGGTTTGTGCGGGAATGCGTTTTCGATGAACTGGTCGCGGATCTATGCTTAGCTTTTCCACCGATACAGTTGGTTCCCAGAGTTCTCCGGAAAATGAAGAAAGAGCCTTGTCGCCTAATACTCATAGCTCCCAGGTGGCCTCGCCAGTTCTGGTTCACCGAACTCCTCTCCGAATGCGATCCCATTCAGTTGCGACCAATACAGAATATTCTATCCATTCTGAACGGACAGATCTGCCATCCGGATCCTGCATCTCTGCACTTAGTGGCCTGGTTCCTGAGCACTTTGAATTCGCTCACTTAGACATTCCTTCTGACTGTGGAAAAATCTAAGCCAATTCTAGAGCGCCTTCCACGATAAAGACATACAGGCTCAAATGGAAATGATTTTGCCTATGGTGTCAAGCGCCAACATTCATCCAATCCATGCGAAACCGGAACAAATTTTTCCTTTCTTTTTGCATTTAGCAAGATCAGTCCTTTCGCATTCTACCCTTAAGGTATTCTTAGTGGCTGTCTCCAAATTCCGACAGGATGGTTCCAACTCTCTGAACTCCTCTAGGATCATTCAGCAATTTTTCAAAGGATTGTTTCCCATGTTTCCTCCCATCCGCCGTCCACCTCCATCCTGGCATCTTATTGTTGTGCTGTCACAACTCATGTGCCATCCCTTTGAACCTATTCATAAGACAGATTTGAAGTTTCTTTCATGGAAAGTGTCTCTGCTGTTAGCTCTCAGATCTGCTAGGCTGGTCAGCGACATTCAAGCCTTCACTATTAAAACGCCTTTCCTCCAATTCACCAGTGATTCGGTGGTGCGACGCACTAACCCTACTGTTATGCCTCAAGTACCTTCGGACTTCCATCTCAACGAACCGGTCATTTTAAAGACTTTCTTTCCTAATCCTCAATCCCCTGCGGAAAGGGCTTTGCATACTCTTGATGTTAATAGGTGTCTAAAATTCTATTTACAGAGGACATCCTCAATTCGAAAATCTGATCAGCTATTTATAGCTTATGGAAAGATGCGTACAGGACACCCAATATCCAAACAATCCATTGCTCGTTGGATTTCTGCTGCAATTTATTTCTGTCATCAGCATGCAGTCAGACCATCACAACCCACTCTGAGAGCGCACTCTACTAGAGCTGTCTCTTCCTCTACTTCTGGTGTGCCTATTCATCAAATCTGCAGAGCTGCTACGTGGTCCAGCAGTCCTTTACTAAGCACTACTGTCTGGAAGCTGCCAGCACTGGAGACACATCTGTGGGACAAGCGGTTCTCCGTAATCTTTTTAACCACATGAATGCTACAGCAATTCATCCTCTGTGCTGCAGATCCAGGATTCCCATTGTTCATGACGAGCTGAGCTCGTCATGATCACACAAGCAGTGTACTGCATGACGAGCTGAGCTCGTCATGAGCATGGAAGGGGTTAAATAAGGTGAGCCTCTGTTCTTCACTCCTCCTCTTTGGTATTTTCTTACATACATTTCTTATGATTGTTTATGGATAAATATATGTAAATATAATCATATTTTTATATGTGAATCTATGAAAGATACCCCAATACTGGAGAAGAACAGTAGTACCTGTAATCATCAGCAAGGCAACCAAAGGAGCGAACTTCCAAATCAATACCCTGAGAAAACTTAAACCCTTCCTTCCTGCCAAAGACTTCCAAACTGCAGTACAATCTATAGTCATCCCGCACATAGAATACGGTAGCACCGCCCTCTGCGGGCTCCCCCTAACTACAACGGCACCCCTAAGAGCGTCCCTTAACGCCGCAGCGAGACTCGTCACAGGCTCAAAAAAACACTCGCATATCTCCCCGGACTTTAAATCACTGAACTGGCTACCTTTTGAAGCCAGAATTCAACTGAAAATCTCATGCATGACACACAAGGCTGTGCATCTGAATTCACCCGCCTACTTCACTCAAAAGTTGACAATTTCGGGTGGCTCCCGAACTACTAGAAGCACAAACAATCTTTTGCTGAAACCTCGAAGATTTCAGAAGGAAAAAACGTATAAACGCTCCTTTTCAGGAATGGCACCCAGGATCTGGAACTCACTCCCTCCTGAAACAAGGCTCATCTCCTCCAACACAATCTTTAAGAAAGAAGTTAAAGCGATCCTCATGGCAAAATACACATGACCTATTACTCCGTATCACTCATGAATCTGCTCTGTAAGTCCTGCCCGACCTTGGCCTATTGTACCACCCGTATTATCGAATTACGTAATTGTATACGCTCACTCTTTGTATTTTGTTATAATGTTTGATGCACCTGGTTGATTATGTATATTGTTATATTGTTGATGCACCTGGTTGACTTTGCACACTTTACCCTCTCCACCTCAACGATCCTTACTTCCCTTCTACTGTCGCACCTGTGGGACTATACATCCTGCACACACCCACCTCAACTTGGCCCACCTTTAAACTCTAAATACTCTAAACACGCTTAAGCAAGTATATGCTCCTTGTTATTGCACTTTATGCTATTGACGCAAGTGTTTGTCTATACTCAGTGTACCTACACTACCACACCTGTGACCTACCTCATGTCCTTTGACCTACCTATGTAACTAGCACCTTGTACCTAACTACCTCATATATCACTTTGTATATACGCTTTATTACTTTGTATTTTTACTTGTAAAGCGCTCTGATATCTGCAAAGATCTTGTTCGCGCTGTATAAAACTCTCAAAATAAATCTGTATTTCTCCAGTATTGGTATCTTTCATAGACTCGCATCCAACCCACCCACCTCCCCTCAGAGGCTTTTCTATTCAGGCATGTGAATCTATGAAAGATACCAATACTGGAGAACCACAGATTACAGGTAAGTAACTATTGTTCATATGCTGATAAAGCAGTTGAGATGAGAGACTTGTTGCAGAACTGTGTGGTTGAGCCTTGGGGAAACACCACACTAACACATTCTGAAATTGGTATATGTGATCACAATGGAGAAAGCTAATCCAAATTAAAGTAGCCTCATAAAACGCAAAACACCGTTTTTCCCACAGTTTGACATGGTTGATAGTGTTGTGTGCTCAAGTGAAAGCTTGCTGGTCTTTGTCAAGTGTGAGCAAGAGCTCTTTGAGGTTAGCCAAAACATATTCTTATCTTCATTGAGATTGGAAACCTAACTGAAGACCGTAAAACAGCGTATTTTGTTGAACATATATTTTGTAGCTAACCCATTACTCTTCTTTGCAAAATTTCCTGGCGTATGATATTTTCAAGATTGGGCTGCAAGAGCATCTGCTATAGGTTTCTTTAAGAGTGGAGAGATAATTGTGTGTGCCACTTGTGGAGGTGCTACTTATTGCCAACATAGAGAAATGTATCCAGACGGTCATGTTATAGTTGATAAACCAGTTAGGACTTGTTTCATGCAAGACACAGGATTGTTCTCCAGTTAGATAATATGCTTTGATTTTCAAAGCTGGTTAATCGCTATATCTTCAAAGCTAGTCTGGTTATCTCTACCTCCTGGAATTGTTTGAATGTGAAAAATGATATCTGCATTGGCCTAAGTATGTGGCAGGTATATGTGGATAAGGAATGATTGAGAATATTTAGGAGTGGGTTGTGAATCTTAATTTATGACCTAAAACTCGGCAACAGGGTCCTCCTAATTTTGTGTGGCCTAGCATGGTTTCTTAAGCTCCTGGTAGAGGCAGAACAGTCTGTGGGTTTGGGTCTTTATTAGCTCTTCTTATGGCTATGTGATAAAGTGTTTTATTGATTTTAGAAAACTTCTATCCGATTCGGAGAAGGATTTATGTCATGGTTTTGACATTGCATTTTCAGAACTGCTCATTTGAGCTGAACCGCCACTCTCTTTGAGGCACTGTTTAGGTTTCATAAATTTTTAAGGAGACCAACGTTTCCAGTATGGATCGGATAGATTTTCCCTATTATGGACTAACCTATCAACGTATTTGTTGCATTAAGATATTGCGCCTGCCAAGTTGTAAACTGTGATGAATTCTACCCCATTGAGTTCTCTGAGATGATGTGAAGGCATGAGTTTGTGTCTGACTCTATGAAGGCTTGGGATGATCCTACATGCTCAGGAGTTTGAGGGGAGTAAGGGAATGACGCAACCAAAGCTCTGTTTGGATTACTGTTCTGGGTGATTAATAGATTGTGCGTGTTCTGCTACCAATGTAGGTCCATTCATCGCTTGGATAAACTCCAAAGTGGTGATATTGTCACTTAGATGAGCATCAGGTCTCGTATTGTTTCAGTCTACCACATGTTAAAATTGTCGATTAATAGATTTTTTGGTGCTAATGTATGGAGGTGTAATCAAGACTTTTGTCCAGAAAGTTGGTGTCCTATCTCTGGGGTAGCAGATTATTTTAAAAACAACGGAGCTTTTTGTGTCAATTGTGCATTTTGCAACTAACTATTTGAGGTTTTTGCTGGGCAGCTAAGATTGGCGGACGTTGACTCAAGAAGCTGCAGAACGTTGTTAAAGGTTTTTTTTTAAAATAAATAATTCACACATAAGCTGTCAGGGATTCATATGGGGTGGTGAGACAAGCCAAAGATTATTTACAGTAGAGGTATGTTGGTCATCACTATAAAGGCAATCTTGTCTGCTGCTGCATACTTTATGAACGAACCTGTAGACTATTGGGTTTGCTCTTAATTCCTTGGATGCAATCAATGCAATTGTTATTTTTAAATAGACCCCCTAACCCATGCAAACCCCCATTCTTACACATTTGCCTCTGTCCAAATATCTACTTTTTGGGATTGAAATGCAGATCACTTATCAGAGTGATTCTGTACTCTTTATTACTGTTAATAAGTGACCTGTTGCATTCATAGCTTAATCTGCAAAAGTGCAATCCTTCTACCCACCTCTGTAATTTATTTTTCACGATTGTATTTTTTGTTATTGCTTTTTTTTAGATCACTACGCTACTCTTGCAACCCTGGATACAGATGCGTTGAACAAAGCATATACAGCGAGAAGTGAGGAGTTTTATGATGCTCTCATGAATTGCCATTGGCAACCACTAGATACTGTTACATCTGAGATTCCTTCCACCATATAACATTTTCATCTTTGTTAAATCATATAGCATCAACGTGATGCTGAAACCAAGGTTCTAGAAAATATTTATTGAAAATGATTAAAAAAAGACCATAAGTTGGAACTTATATTTCTTTGATTTTTAGCATTGTTTTTAGGTTATGCTTTGAATTCACATGTAATATATTTGTAAATTTGAAAGACTTGTAAATGGAGACTTCTCTTCAAAACTGCTACTGTAAATAAAATGCCTTATTCACTCCTGACCTTTTTCGTAATGTTATACAGTTTTTTGTCATTTCTAAATGTACAGTAGTTCTTCAGGATGAATGACTTGGCAGATATAAACTGTCTGTGTGACTTGCAACTTCATTGTTTGGGGTTCCTGTTGTGTGTTTGTCTGAGAAAAATACAAGCTCCACGCACAAACGAAAGAGGGGGCCATACCAAACCATGACCCCCAGCAACCACCGAGGCAGGGCACCGCCACGGGTGTTTCCGCGCCGGGAGGCATGCCATATTGCTCAGCCTGGCTACCGCAGCGCAGGAGTTGTTGCTTCTCTGCAGGAGGGGACCGGACCGGACCTCGATCCCAACAATCACCAAGGCAGGACACCGCCAGGGATGTTTCCGTTCCAGGAGGTGCGCTATATTGCTCATCCGTGCTCTTGCAGTGTGAGAAACGCGCGGAACGCGCCTTGTCACGTGCCCGTGCGAAGGCCGTGCCGGGAGTGGGCTGGTCTGCGCCCGTTCGAGACTGGGCTGGGCCCACTCTCTGAGGCCTCTGTCACTATGGCCCAGCACTTACAATCCGTTCTTGAAGTTGTCAAAGCCACTGCCTGCAAATTGAGTTGTTAACTACTGAGAGGTACTGGTTTTTCATTCTCAATTGTTATTAGTGTTCTCTTCCCAGCCCCAGGCTTCTTATTAGTGCAGGCTCCCTCAGTCTTCCACTTTAATCGTTTGCCCATTTGTTTGGACTATAGGCAAAAGAAAGGGGGTGACTGCAGCACAGTTTTATCTCCTCTAGTAAAGCCTACCTCAATCGTCTGGATGCTTGAACGTGCCGTCAGCGCTATCAGTAATGAAATCGCCCGAACTGAATGGAGGCTCTCCATTAATTTGGATGGTCTAAGCGGGAGTCTACCTGTCCTGTCCCCTCGTCTGCACTCGGACATGTCTATAGTATTATCCCATAACAGTGCTGACTCTCTCTCCACACAAGGGTCTACAGTGAATTGTATACCGACTTTCCCAATAGCCACTCCCTCCGTTATCTCCAATGGTGCAAATAATAAGTCCTTGCCTACAACATTACCAAAGAGAGTTAAACGCGGCAAGGCTCGCAAACAGGTAACTAGCACTTTTAGATGCTCTTCCTGAGACTTTCACAGCATGAATTTGACTATTCACCCCATCAAAATTATATACAAATGTGAAGAATACACCATGAAATTATTACTGCTGTAATTCAGTCATTGTTTAATGTCATAGAACATTAATTGTGAAATTTCACATATTTAAGCAAATCCATATTAAACAATCAATGATAATGTTGTTCAACGTGTTTCACAAAACTATATACAGTATGAACAAAACATAATTCAGAATTACAAAGTCATTCGAAATCCAATAATCAATAATGCCCAAATCATTTCAGGATAATCAATCCCTTCTTCAGGGGCCTCTGTGTATAAAAAATATTAAAGTTCTGTCGGTAAATAATGCTATTGTACTTTTCTAAATACACACAATGTTCTTCACCTCATTTCTTGCAACATTTTTGTGCTTTTTGGTGTGAAGGCAGCTATCCCTGTGTATTTAGAAAAGTACAATAGCATGATTTACAGACAGAACTTTATTATTGTTATCCACAGAGGCCCCTGAAGAAGGGATTGATTATCCGGAAATGCATTGGGCATTATTGATTATTGGATGTCAAAGAACTTTGTAATTCGGAATTACGTTTTGTTCATATTGTATATAGTTTTGTGAAACACATTAAACAACATTATCATTGATTGTTTAATCTGGATTTGCTTAATTGTGTTAAATTTCACAACTAATGTCCTATTTCATTAAACAGTGACTGAATTACAACTGTAATAATTTCATGGTGTATATTTCATATTTGTGTATAATTTTGATGAGGTAAATAGTAAAATTCATGCTGTGCAACCAGATACCGAGTGAAGGGTCACTTGTTTACTTTGTTACAAAAGGGGCAGGGAACCTCTTTCTGGTTGGCACGCACAAGCATTAGACTAGTTGAAGCAACTTTGAGGGCTTGTACAAGATAGGTGCGCGCAACATTACTTATTCAACAAAATAGAGGCATGCCATTCCGGCATGCTAAGGACATCCTGCAAGTGAGGAGATGCACATGGATTGGGCCAAACTGCCCGGACCTGCAGGTAAATTGTATTGTGATTAATATCTGAAAGGAATATGTTAGTTATAGATTCTTTACCTTAGAATCTGAAAGAGACATGTTAGTGATAGATTCCTTACCTTGGAATATCCCCAGGCGTCAGACTGGATCCGGAAAGTTTTGCTTAGTAGTACCCCTGCGTGTCAGTCGGTAGCGTCCGGCGGCTCCGCGTCCATCACTGGCGTCGTCCGCGCCGACTTGACGTCACGGAGGGTATTTAGGTGCCACCCATACGCACTGACGTCAGTTCTTTCTTTTTCCGCGCAGATCCGGATTGAGCACGTACCTCAGTCCTTTTTTGACTACTTTTTGAGACTTTTGTCTCCTTCTCTTGACTCCTGGTGCACGTAGGGATGCCCGGCTTTAAGTCTTGTGGGTCGTGCCGCCGTAACATGTCGATGGCGGACCCCCATGATGTGTGCCTCTACTGCCTGGAGACCGACCATGACTCCCGGGACTGTCGAGCCATGCCCCCGAAAGCCTTGCGAGAGCGGCGCTGGAAGTTGCTGGAGGTCCGGCACGCCTCTCACCACCGCTCCGGGTCTAGGGGCCGTTCGCGGGACCGGAGCCTTCGCTCCTCGGGCTCTAAGTCTTTGCCTTCAGATTCCGGTAAGCGACGCCATAAAAAGAAGTCGAAGAAGCGTGTTCGCTCTCCGACATCCCCCCGTCGCTCCTCGGAGGCGGACGAGGGGGACAGGGGCTCCGCCCCGCGGCTCCTCCGGAGCCTGGGAGTCCCACTGCCTACCCGTCATACCCGGGTCTATCGGCGACTCCTGCACCGATGCAAGAGTTTCTTCCTGCCATGGACTGCCTTTTTAGGCCTCGGGCTCCCGCCGGCATGCCTGTGGGCCCGCGGTCCCATGTCCAGATCCTGTTGGCCCAGCGGCACCGCCGCCAGTCCCGGCGTCACAGGATCCAGCGCCGTCTGCACTGGCCCCGGTGCCACAAGGTGCAGTGCCGCTGGCTCCGGTGCCGCCCTTGCCTCCAGCCCCGGTGTCGCCCCAGGCTCTGCCCCAGGCGCCGCACTGGGTGCGTTTATCCCACCCCTGCCCCGGTACTCTGTCCATTTCTTTCCGACCTGGGATCCGCGTTGGGATATGGCTCCGGCTCGACCGGCGCCGTTTCCGACGCAGCTTGCTCCAGCCCAGCCGCCGCAGCCGGCTCCCTCTATGCCGGACGAGGACTGGGACGGCTCCGATGACCCCCTTGCCCAGCAGTGTGACTCCGAGCAGGATTGGGTGGACGACCATCAAGATACGGGGTTTGCCTATCCTCCACCTACTATGGAGGAGGGTGCTTCCTACACCGAGGTGCTGCGGAGGCTCTCCATCTCGACCTCCCTACGGTGGCCCTTAGGACCAACCTCCTTACAGAGGTGCTCCAGAGGGCATCTACGTCGTCGGAGCCGGTGCTCCCTTTCAATGAGGCTCTCACCGAAGTCCTCTTGGGCACTTGGTTGCGACCGGCCTCGGGGGCACTGCTGGATTGTTGCTAGGTGTCACCGCCCGGCGCCTGGTGATCCTGCTTTCCTGACCACTCACCCCACGCCCGAGAGCCTGGTCATTCAGGCCACGACATCGCAGAGTGCCTTTCCCACGGCCCCGCCCGATAAGGACTCTAAAAGGCTGGACCAATTTGGCAAAAGGTTGTTCTCCTCAGCCAGCTTGGGGTTGCGGTCGGTTAACACCGCCTGCTTATTGGGCCGTTACTCCCACACGTTGTGGGATTCGGTAGCCGAGGTCTTGCCTCAGTGTTCTGAGGAAGTCTAGACCGTCCTTTCCCAAGCGATTGCGGAAGGCAAGGATGCGGCGAAGTTCGCCATCAGGTGTGGTTTGGACATTTCTGCCCGACGAATTCCACAACTCGTTGCGTTCCCCTGGGTTCTCACCCGATGTCCAGGGCTCGCTCATGGACATGCCCTTTGATGCCTCCCGCCTTTTTGGCGATAAAGCCGACAATGCCTGAAGCGCTTTAAAGACTCTTGGGCCATGGCCAAGTCTTTAAGTCTTTCCACAAAGAACCCTGCCACTCCTGGATTTCATTCCTTTTGTGGCCAGGGCAAGGGCCCCAAGCGCTCTCCTCTACCAAGCCTGTGCAGAACCAGCCTCAGCGGGCCGTGGAATCCGCATGGGGAGGGTCTGGTAACCAGCACGCGGGTCAGTTCACCTCTACCTCTGCTGCTTCTGCATCTAAGCCTTCCTAATCCGAGCTTCAGGAAGTACCCCACGCCGTTTGGGTGTACGGTCCACCACCACCGGCACGAAATTACATCGGGCAAGTGAGTGATGCAGATAATCTGCCACTGTTACTCGCTTCCCTTTCTGTCTTCCGCTCCAGCCATGCCACCTCGGTACCACCGCATGTCGGGGGATCATTTGGCCCTTCTCCGTCAGGAAGTCACGGCCCTCCTGGCCAAGGGGGCCATCAAGTGCATTCCCGATCATGAAGTAGGTAGTGGTTATTATTCCCACTACTTTCTGGTCCCCAAGAAGGACAAGGGGGGGACTGCACCCCATCTTGGACCTCCGGGACGTCAATCGCTTCCTTTGGAAGAAGTAGTTCCAGATGCTGACTCTGGCTCAGGTCCTGAACCCTGGAGACTGGATGGTAGCGTTGGACTTGCAGGACGCTTATTTTCACATTTCCGTCCTGCTTGCCCATCGGTGCTACCTGCGGTTCACGGTGGGGCGGGAGGAGTTTGTTTGCCATGCTCCCCTTCGGCCTTACCAGTGCCACTCGGGTGTTCACGAAGGTGATGGCGGTGGTCGCAGTTCATCTGTGCAGGTCAGGGGTGTCAATCTTCCCCTACCTCGGCGACTGGCTGTTGAAGGCGGGCTCGCCCCAGGCACCCACCTCCAGACTACGGCCCACCTCCTGCATTTGCTGGGGTTCTGATCAATGTGCCGAAGTAGCACCTGAGTCCCTCTCAGAAGCTCCCTTTCATCGGAGCGGTTCTGTATTCGACGCTGTTTTGGGTTTATCCTCCCGAGCTGCGAGTCCGGGATATTCAGGCTATGATTCTGCTCTTTCAGCCTCAATCCCGGGTTTCAGTCAGGATGACCCTCCGGCTCCTGGGCCTGATGGCCTCCTGCATCCTGCTAGTGCAACATGACAGAATGGCATATGCGGGCTCTGCAGTGGGACCTGAAGTTCCAGTAGGCACAGCATCAGGGCAACCTGACCGATCACAGCCAGATCTCGGAGGGCGCTGCGCGACAGTTGCAGTGGTGACTCATGAATCACGATTGGGTCAGTGCCAGATCCCTCTCCCTTCCCCAACCGGAGCACACAGTGGTGACGGGTGCGTTCCTCCTGGGATGGGGACGCCACATGGGAGAGGCGGAGCTCAGAAGCCTCTGGTCTCCGGCGGAGTCCCGGTTCCATATCAACCTTCTGGAGCTTGCACTGAAGCCATTCCTTCCCTCTGTCCGGGAAAGTGTAGTGTAGGTGTTCACGGACAACACCACAGCCATGTGGTATTGCAACAAACAGGGCGGGGTGAGGTCGTGGACCCTATGTCAGGAGGCTCTGTGTCTCTGGACATGGCTGGAACGTCCCTCCACCAAAACTGTATACGCCTGCAGGTGGAACAGATTTGTGGCATGGTGCACAGCGAAGGCTGTGGATCCCCTTTCTGCCCCTCTTTCTGAGGTTCTTCTGTTTCTTCTCTCTTTGGTATTCATAACACAGAAACCTGGGGGTCCAAAACGAGCTATAAGGAACTCCAAACAGACTAGTACTCCCTCGTAGGTGAGTGAAAGCGAGAAATTCTTATCTAGTCTATAAAGTTAGAGAAACAAAAAAATATTCAGACACCACAGAACGACAGATGATTGTTAGTGAGACTCATAAAAATCATTGGATTCCCATCAAAGTCTTGTAATGATCAATTTTCTCACTTGGTCGTCCAAAAATGGGATGGTATGTCTCTTGATCATTGAGACTAATCCATTCCCAAAGTCAACTGGGTCAGACCCACAATCACTCTACGTCCGTGAGAGTATGATAATTGATGGGAACATGTGCAGTGCAGTAAACAAAAGAGAAAGTGTTGACTTAAAATAAGGTAGAGGGCAAAAAGATAATTTTAATGAATGTTGACCTCTCCCTAATTAAAAACAAGAACAGTGCAAAAAAGCAGTTTCAACCAATAGCTGCATCGGGCCGACATGTTCCAACCGAAAGGGAAAAGATTCCTTCTCTCTTTGGCCCAGCAGGGCTGTGCTCTGGGCACTATCAAAGTTTATCTTTCGAGAATCTCCACCTTTCAGATCAGCCTTCTCTTTTTAAGTCCCCGGTTGGGGAATGGAGAGGGAAAGGGATCTTCCACTGACCCAATCCTGGTTCGTAAACCACCTCTGCAGCGGTCGAGCAGTGCCCTCCGAGATCTGGATGCAATCGGACAGATTCCCCATATGCTGCACCCACTGGAACTTCAGATCCCACTGCAGAGCCCGCATATGCCACCTGGCATGATCTATCAGCAGGATGCAGGAGGCCCAGCAGCCTCAGAGTCATTCTGACCGAAACCCGAGACAGAGGCTGAAAGATCGGAATCATAGCCCAAATGTCCTGGACTCGCTGTTCGGGAGGATAGACCCGAAACAGCATCGTGGCCAGAACCGCTCCCATGAAGAGGAGCTTCTAAGAGCGAATCAGGTGCGACTTCGGCACATAGATGGAGAATCCCAGCTGATGCAAGAGGTTGGCCGTAGTCTGGAGGTGGGAGATGACTGCCTGGGGCGAGCCCACCTTCAACAGCTAGTCGTCGAGATGGGGAAGACGAAAACCCCTGATCTGTGCAAATGAGCTGCGACCACCGCCATCACTTTCAGTAACACCTGAGGAGCGCTGGTAAGGCCAAAGGGGAGCACAGTAAACTGAAAATGCTTGTGGCCTACCGTGAACCGCAGGTAACGCTGGTGGGCCAGCAGGAAGGGGATGTGGAAAGAAGCGTCCTGCAAGTCCAACGTTACCATCCATTCTTGTGGGTCGAGGGCAGGCAAGACCTGAGCAAGCGTCAACATTTTAAACTTCTCCTTCCGGAGGCAGCGATTGACGTCCCTGAGATCCAAGATAGGACGCAGGCTCTTGTCCTTCTTGGGAACCAGAAAGTAGTTGGAGTAGCAACCATGACCTACTTCTGGGACAGGAACGTGCTTGATGGCTCCTTCGGCCAAGAGAACTGTAACTTCCTGCTGGAGAAGTGCCAGATGATCCTCCGACATGCGGTGGTAACGAGGTGGCATGGCTGGAGGGGTAGTCTCGAAGGGGAGGGAGTGGCCCCTTTGGACTATCTGCCAAACCCACCTGCCCTAAGTGATGGTGCACCAGTGGGGGAGGTGATGGCGAATCCTGCTGCCCAATGGCATTTGATCGGCCTGGAAGGTCGGACTAGGAGTGTGGTGGACTGGCCCCATGAAACACGACGCTGGTTCCCCTGTCCCCAGCCGCGCGAAGGTTGGGTAACTTGCTGCGTCCTGTTGCCCTGCGTGGGACATGGCGTGCCACCCCTTCTGTAGCCACGAAAGGGGCGAAAAGCAGACTGCGCCGGGTGGGAGGAGAGGCCCATGGACTTGGCCGTAGCCCGTGAGTTCTTGAAGCGCTCTAGGGCGTTGTCTGCTCTGTCCCCAAAAAGGCACCAGCCATCAAAGGGCCTGTCCATCAAGGTGTTCTGGACATCCCCTGAAAAGCCAGTGGACCTCATCCAGGCATAGCGACTTAACGCTACCGACGTCGAAATAGTCCTGTCCAGAGAGTCGGCAGTGTCCAGCCCACAACAGATCGTAAACTTAGCTGCATCTCTCCCGGCAGCAACAGCCTGGGAGAGCACTGCCCGTTCCTCTTCCGGCCACTAAGGCAGCACTTGCGCTACTGTATTCCACACAGAGTGGGAAGAACAGCCCAAAAGATATGCTGTGTTTACGGACCGCAATCCTAAGCTGGCGGAAGAGAAAATTTGCTTGCCAAGATGGTCCAGCTTCTTGGATTCCCTTTCCGGTGGAGCGGTTAGGGAAGGCGCTTTTGGAGGTGGAGGCTTGGACCACCAAGCTCTTATTGTTGGGGTGTTGGGAGAGGAAAGTGGTATCGCCCGTCGCCGGGCGATCATCCTGTCCATGGGAGCCCCCATTTTGGGCCTGGACCACATGCCCAAAAGGACATCTGTGAGGGCCTCATTAAACGGCAACAGGGACTCCGAAGAGCTTGAAGCCGGTTGATGCACCTCAGTCAGGAGGTTAGTCCGGACTGCCACCGTAGGAAGGTCGAGGTTGAGCCTTGGCCGCCCTACGCAACACCACAGCGTAAGACGCTCCCTCCTCCGAAGCCACGGTAGGAGGAAACAACATGCCAAGGTCGGGTGAAGTGTCAAGACCACTGGAATCCCCAGGTCCTCTTTCCCATCCTGCAGTATCTAACTGGTCAGTTAAAGAGTCACCTGACCCCTCCCAGTCCTCCTCACCCTCCCCTGGCTGCCAATCAGGCTTAAAATGGCCAGGGTGGAATGCAGGTACAAAAGTACCCATCGGCGCTGGATTCGGCGTCGGCTGCGCTGGTTCGGCTCCGTGTCCATGTCGGAATGGAGGCCAGGGTCGACCTCGGACGAGGAGCCAACCGGCGCAGAAATTGGTTGTGGTGCTGGAGGAGTGGTGTCGGTGGAGGTGTAATGAGGTCAACCGGCGCAGATCCGGATCCAGGCCTGGATCCAAGGGGGGGCCTGCGGCGCCGGGCCGGCAAAGACCTAGGCCCCCCAACCGAGTCTGTGGGACCCGTAGGAGCGCCGGCGGGGTCAGTCCCCCCAAAGATGGCATGCATCGCCTTTTAGAACGTACAAAGCTGGGCAGGGGTCGCTCCGGGTCCCGGAAAGGGAGGGAAGCTCGGAGTCGACCCGTCAGGCTTCGCGCGCGCAGCTGTGGGAGGGGCACCACCCGCAGGTCTCGTCAGATCGGCCGACCGATGAGGGGAAGTCCAAGAGCAACGATACTTATTCATTTTTTTTTTCATTTTTTTTTTTATAAACATTTTTATTTGATAGAGTGAATAATGATCATACAGTATATTGTTCATGACATCAGTACAAATCACAATTGCAGATTTACCCATAAACCATCTTTCAAGTAACAGCATCTTTACACCAGTCAGTTGCGACCATCTCTCCACCACCTCCCCATAGAATGGACCCACTCTCGGGCACAAGGAGCAGTCGGGCGCCATCATCAGAGTCTGAGTCAGAATCTTCCGGGGGGCGGTTCACAGATTCCACCTCTATACACATTCCAACTACCCCACACTTTTCCCACTTTTTGGGGCATCTTCTGGATATATACACTGATCTTTCTGCCACCATTGCAAGATCCATGTCTGCACACCACTGGGCTAATGCCGGGCCAAGTCTAGAGCCCCATCGCTGCGCTATATTTCGTTTCGCCACCATAACTCCCAGTGTGACCTACCCTTGCATTACCACACTTAAGTCCGTTGGTTCCCAGATGTTCAATAGACAGTATTTTGGCTCTGGCAATATCGTAATTCCCGTAACTTGGGAGAGTTTATTTTTTTATTTTATTTTAAAAGTTTTATATAGCGCTGGCTAGACCCGGAGGTATCAGAGCGCTTTACATGAGGCAGAAGCATTGTTTCAGAACATGGTTACAAAGTTCCGTCAGTTACTGGAGAGTAGTTACATGAGTACAAATGCATAGCATAAACATAAGGAAAAAAAATAGGCAAAGGGAGAGAGAAATTAGGGGAGAGAGGAAAGGAATAGGGGAGGTAGACAGAATAATGGCAGGAAGAGGTGGGGGAGGGGGGAGGAAGCACAACAGGGAGATGAGGAAAAACAGTGTCCGACATCCGGTTGGGTAGGTGACGGCCGAGGGATGAACCGGAGCCAAACTCCTCTATAGCTGCAAAGGTCCACCAGTCATCGGCCAAAGGTTGCTCGGGCACCGTAGTACGTACAGAAAGGTTATAGTTGCGCTTAGGGGGGAAAAGTCCAAAAGTTCCATTGAGAGCTCCGGTCCTGGTGTACAGTGATGTACTCCCAGGGTAGTGGGATCAACCACAGGCCTCCGCTGTGTGAGACTCCCTTATCGCTGTGGACTCCCTCAGAGGGGTCTCTGATACTCCAGGGCACACATGCTGGATCTCTCCCCAACAAGATGAGAAGGAGTGCTTTGGAAAGGGGCCCACTCATGGTGGCCATTATTAGGGACACTCGGGCTGGTTAGAGAAAGACCTAGAATGTAGTAGGGGAAAGTTGAAAGTTGTGATGCTAGATCTGTAGTCTGGGAGACTGCTGCCCCTTTGCAACCCATATGAAAGATCATTTAAATTAATGAATTAAATGAATGCCTTACATAAATTAAATTAGGGTAGAATTTACATCGGATTAATTCATGATGCAATTTGCAAGGTGTACACTTCCTCTTCAAATGAGTGGCAATAATTCCAGAATCCATATCAATCAACAATAATAATAATCAAATGTTTATTTCATTAATTCACACATTTCAATGTTTAATAAAAGTGATTTGTCATAATTCTGTTTCTTAAGAAACAAAAAATCAACATGTCTTGAGTAATTCTTTTAATATTTTTCAGGCCACAAAATGCAGCCATAAAAACAACCACAATGGGGCACTGCACCCCAACTAAAGAGCAAATAGTTCCAGCTCGGAGTGGTTTAAAAAAATATGGTATGCTCTCCTAGGATAATGGATTTGGTTCCCCTGCCCCATCTTGGGGCACCTCCAGGATCCACTAGGATACCAAAAATCTAAATAACAAGCCCTTGAGGGCATTATGGAGTGCTCCATGCCTGATCAATGAATAATAAATGAGTGGCTCCTGCTACACATTTATTTATTTATTTTGGGGAGCCAACCTGGGACACCAATCGCTTAAAATTGTGTTGGGATAGCGGAGGATCTGCAGCTTTCCTCTAGACTGATTATTGACCCCCTATCAGTGTATCATATCAATCCTTTTCCTAACAGTCTTATGTATAAGGATAAATTCATAACATGCTGGCTTACTAGGCCAGAACAGTATAAACCTATAACCAAGCCTGTTTACTAAGAATAAAGAGAAGACGTATTGATACAGACACACTACACAGTATGTTTCTTTGCATCTGCCCAATATGAACAAGGGAAATCATATGTAACCTGCAACATTTAATATTTAAAGATATCACACATGCCATTTAAATTGGTAAAGTGGGGCACACAACACTGCAATTTGAGATGATAAAAAATTTGACATATTTGTGTTAATTATTTCTCGCCTAAGCATACAAGGCCTCCTAGAAGTATGGGGGGCATGCCCCTAGAGTCAAACTCGGGGAATGTAGCAATTTACTATCAGTAAAAGAGTGATAAGGAGGTGATCTTCTGAACTGAGCATTAAAACTACCAAAAGGTTCCTGATCCGAGCGACTCATCAATGTCACTTACGTCATCAAGGGTGCCCATGTTGAGTGTTCTCATCACTGCCTTCCAATATCCACCAATTGCGGGGCAGGTCCATATTGTATGAAAAAAGGTCCCTGGTTCCCCACAGCCCCTCAGGCACAGCGCTGAATCTGCACTCCCTATTTTGTGTAGTAACACCCTTGTGTAGTATGTGCGGTGCAGTATTTTGAGTTGCACTAGACGCAGCCTGGATGGAATTGCAGCCTCTCTAGGGGAGGCGAGTGCATCCTCCAGTCTGCCTCGTCGATGTCCCCCACATCAGTTTCCCATTTCGCCTTCACTGTCTTGGTAGGGTCGGACCTATTGTTGATGATCTTTCTGTATGTCGGGGATATCGCCTTCTTGTGTAGGTGGTCAGTCAATAGCCTATCCTCCAATGTTGAGGATTCCTCTGGGGTTGCACCTGGTGGCAAAGCTGATTGTAGTGCGTGTCGGATCTGCATATAGCGGAAACGTTCAGTCTCCGCTAGGCCATATGTAGTCTGTAGTTGTGTAAACGGTACTACCTGCCCCTTCTGCCACAGATCGCCCACTGACGTGATCCCAATGGTATCCCAGTTTCTGAAACCCTTGGAATTACCGAGCCTGCCAAGCTTTGGGGAGTCCCACAGTGGTGTCGCTAATGTGATCACTCCTTCCCACCCTAATGCACGCTGCGCCGCATGCCAGATACTAATCGTGTGGAGCGTCGGTCCGGAAGCCGTCTGTTTCTGTTTTCTATTGTATAGGGTGCTCATGATACCTTTCTCCTCCAATATATGTCTGTCCATCCCATACGCTGGCTCGTTTTGAGGGACATGTAACCACTGATTGATCGGGACTAGGTGTGACGCCCAGTAATATACCCGCACATCTGGCAGAGCTATCCCCCCATCATACCAGCTTCTAGTCAATTTCTTCATGGCAATGCGGGGAGCCCTCCCTTCCCATAGGAGAGTGGTGATTTCTGCCTCTACTGCCCTAATATATTGAGCTGGGACCCGATACGGGGTATTTTGCAGTACATATCGAAATTTCGGCAGCGCCACCATTTTAAAGAGAGCTGAACGCCCTAGGAGGGTGTGGGGCAGTGTTCGCCAATTCTGAAGATCCCGCTTAAGCTGCTGTAGCGGCAGCATTACATTTTGATCCATAAATTGCGCCTGGTGGGGCGTGATGAAAATTCCTAGGTATTTAAACCCGTCTGTGACCGTCTGTAATGCGCATCCGCTTGGTAAGCGCGGTGGCGAACCAGTGAGGACATATAGCAGAGACTTGTCCCAATTTATCATATAACCAGATATTCTCCCGTACTCCGCACACATGTCAAGCAGACGATTGATAGACCGCGCTGGGGAAGTGAGGTATAGTAGGATGTCGTCTGCGTACAATGATATTCTGTCTTCCCAGTCCATTGCCCATTTAATGCCCTGTATCGAGGGGTCCTGGCTGATCCATGTCGCTAACGGCTCCAAAAATATAGCAAAAAGCAGGGGTGACAGCGGGCACCCCTGCCGTGTCCCTCTACCTAGTGGGAATTCTCTCAAAAGACAGCCATTTACCACCACCCTGGCAACTGGTCGTTCGTAAAGTAAGCGTACCCATTGACAAAATTTGGGGCCAAAGCCCAGATGCTGGAGGGCCGCAAAGAGGAAGGGCCATTCCACCAAGTCAAATGCCATACGGGCATCTAAGGAGAGTATGGCCGCGTCCTCAGCTATCATTTCCCTACTCTCCAACACGCCGAACAGCCACCGCAAGTTGAGTGCCGTATTACGGTGGGGCATGAAGCCTGACTGGTCCGGGTGGATGATGTCGGCTAGGTGGGGCTGGAGTCTCGTGGCCAGGGCTTTTGCCAATATTTTGGCCTCTGCATTAAGCAGGGAGATTGGCCTGTAGGACCCACACTCCTGCGCCGGTTTACCCGGCTTGTGTATTGCCACTATCGTCGCCAGTCTCTGGTCACAAGGGAGAGCCCCGGTTTCAAAGCTTTCTTTATACATGGCTAGGAGGCGTGGCGCCACCTGAGCAGATCCTAGTTTATAGAATTCAATTGGGATTCCGTTTGGGCCCAACGCCTTCCCCGAGTGCAGTGCCCTAACCGCCTGTTACCTCATCCAACGTCAAATCTTCCTCCATTGCCGAGATAGCATCTTCCCCTAAAGTAGGTGTCTGTATGTCATGCAAAAACGCCAGATTGTCCTCAACTGTTGCCTCAGCCACCGGTGTGTATACTAGTTCGTAGTGTCGTGCCAATTCATCTGCAATCTGTTGTGGGGTCTGTACTAGCACGCCTTCTCGTGTGCGTATTTGCGTTATCCAATTACTCGCCCTTTCTATCTTCCCCAACCACGCCAGTAGTTTCCCTGCCTTGTCCCCCTGTCCGTAGATAGTATGCTGGGTCTCCTTAAGTCTATCCTTCACCCCCTCTCGTATATATAGGCCCTGTATTCCTGTTGCGCCAGATTCAACACATGTGCCGTGTCCTCCGTTAAGTCAAGCGTGTGCTCCCTCTCGGCCCTACCCACTGCGTCCTCCAGGTCAGCTATGTGTGTCTGCTGATCTCTTTTTTTCCCCGTTATTACCGATGTGGCCTGGCCTCTCAAAACTGTCTTGTATGCCTCCCAGAGTGTCGATGGTGAGGAAACCGAACGTTCATTTTCTTCAAAATAGTGTTTGGTAACCTGAAGCAATGTTTTGCGAACCTTCTTATCTTGTACGTACCCAGGTCTAATGGGGAAGAGCCGTCTGTTCTGTAAGTTGGGGGATGCGTAAGTGACACTGACTGGGGAGTGGTCAAAAATGCCTCGCGGGAGATGTTGAAGGTCTACCAGGCCCAGTACCCCGGAAGCCAAGGCAAAAATGTAGTCCAGTCTGGACAGACTGTTGTGGGCCCCGGAGTGGAACGTAAATTGCCTATCTGTTGGATACCTGATCCTCCATAGATCTAAAAGTCCCAACACCTCCACTAAGTCCTGCAAGTGTTGAGTCTCCCCCCTGCACCTCTGACAGGTTGCCTATCAAGATCAGGGTCCATGACTGCATTAAAGTCCCCTCCGATAATCAATTCCCCCTCAGGGAGGGCTAAGAGGAACTTCCCCAGATCTGTGAATGCTGTCTTATGCAGTGTTGGTGGGATATAAACGGAAACAATATTGTACGCCTTGCCATCCCATTGCCCGGACAGGGCCGCGAATCGACCCTGCTCATCATTGAACGTTTTCAATACCATCTATTCAGTGCTTTGACAGTTGTGCCCCGCAGGTGCGTCTCCTGGAGTAATGCAACAGCTGGGTTCTTCCTCCTTAAATATTGCAGCACTAGCCCACGCTTAATTTTGTCCCCCAGCCCATTGACATTCCACGAGAGCACCGTAAACTGTGGCGGTCGCTGCTGCATCTCTTGCATCCCTGCTGCTAAGGTGCTAGCACCCTGGTGAGTATCGGCCATGTGTTCTGGTGATTTTTATCAACGTGCGGAGTGTCGTGATCCGAACTGACGTGTCATGTATCAAACTTTCCATCAAACGTCCCCAAAACAGTGGGAGTGTCCTCCCAATCGCTTCCCCTCCCCTTGCAAAACCCCCTCCCTGAACATCCCCCCACCCTGCCTCCCTGCCAAGCGGATTCCAAACTACCCGCCACCCTAACATAGCGGAGTGCTTCTATCCCAAACCATTGTACATTTGTAACCTGAGGAGTAAGAAAGCTCACCCATCTCACCCGCCCCCATCCATACTCATCTGAAGCCTACAACAGAGTCTCCATATAGTCCGTAACTGTTCCCACGCCGTGCCGGCGGCCTCACACAGTAGTACCTGATTCGGCGTTACCAACACTACAGTCTGGTGTGAGCCAGGCATCCTGGGTAGGCGCCTCCGCTTCACTGTTTCCTTTCCGGTGAGAGTATCTAGCGGCAGTCTATGTCATCCCCCCTTGTGCCAGTGATAGGTCCATGGTTGCTTCTCAGGCCGTTCATTCTGCCGAGTCATCTACTCTCTCTTCTCCATTTATCTCCTGCGTCAGGGCCTTAAGTTCTTCTCCCTCGTCATGTTGGGAGGGTTGCCGTCTCCGTCCCCTCTGTCCTCGATTTCTGTTCGCCGGCCTCCAGCCCTCAAGCCAGTCAGTCGCCTCACCCGGTGACTCGAAGAACCAGGTGTCTCCCTCCGTCTCCACACGCAATTTCGCCGGAAACAGCACTGCATACTTCAATTCTTGGTTGCGGAGTTCCTTTTTCACTTCTGTGAAGCTGCGCCTTTGAGCCGTGACTGCCGCCGTATAGTCAGGATATAATTGCACTGTATTATTGTCAACTTTAAGAGGGGGACCCACTCTGGCTGCTTGTAGGATCACGTCCCTATCACGGAAATTGAAAAGTCTTGCGAGGATTGGCCTCGGGGGAGCCCCCGGCTTGGGCCTCCCGCCCGGGACCCTATGCGCCCTTTCCACCCAGAAGAATTTGGAGAGACCTCGTGGTGAGAGCTGTGTCTGTATCAGTTCCTCTACAAAGAGATCTAGCGCCAGTCCCCGAATACTCTCCGGTACGCCAACCAGACGCACGTTGTTGCGCCGAGAGCGCCCTTCCTGATCATCCAGTTACGCTGCCAATTGCAAGTTCATATGCTCCAGGTCGGCCACCTGCTTCTTAAGCGTCGTCGTGTCCGAGACCAGGGTTTCCGTCGTGGCCTCCACCTCCGTGACTCTGGAGCTCATGTTGGAGAGATCCGCCCTCAGTAGCGACACCTCCGTGGAAATGGAGCCGATAGACGTTTGCATTTGGACCATTGTCGCCATAACATCCTGTGCGTTACTTCTTTCTGGGATTCAGAGGTTTGTCGACCGTGTCCGGGGTCCCCATCTGTTGTCCGGCTGGCTGTCCCTTCGTGAGCGTGTACTTATCAATGTGGTTGGTCTGTACCTGCGTCTGTCTCACCCCCCTGGCGCTCATCTTCCTCCTCTCCAGGCACTTGGCACCTCAGACTATCCGTGGGGCCCCCCTCTCTCCTCAGTGCAGAGCGGGCAGCTGCCTGTGCGCCGGTCACCTGGCTAGGGTCTGCCTCAATCACCAGATGCCCACCACTGCAATGCCCCCCCCCGATTATCCCCGGGGCTCCCCGCCGTCTCGTCTACTGCGGTGGCTCAGTCCTCTGTTCTCTACTTTTTTGCCAACAATTTGCCGGGCCCCTGACTGCGCGTCAATCTCTGTTGCGTAGAAGGCTGGGGAAAGAAAAAAGAAAGGGGGGGTGGTTTCCTTATCCGGGCCCCGTCGCGCCCCTTCAAAACACCTGCACACCACTCTCACCTCCGGAGCACAGGACCTCCGACCAGGCAATGTCTCATGGTCGGGCCTCCTTGCGTGCCCCGACGTGCGGCCGCGCTGACTACTGTGGGTCCCGGCTGCAGTTGTGGAGGGTAGGCCTCAGTTTCCCCCCCCCCCCGCCCCCCCTCCCCCCCTCACCGTACTCTGCATCGGTGATGCCCCGGGACACACCGCTGCAATATTGCAAGTGCGGAGAGCACACAGCAGTTGCGTCGTCGCTCTGGTTCTTCCAGGCAGCAGAATTATGGCAGGATTTGCGGGTCCGGGCAGTCGGGGATCGGGAGCTCCTCTAGGCTGCGGCCATGATCTTCAGTCGCTAGCCACGCCCCCGCGACGATACTTCTTCGACTTATTCTTCGACTTACTCGACCCCGAGTGCGAAGACTTCAATGACTTGTCGGAAAGGCGATGGCTCCGCAACCGGTCCCTCGACCGCCCTTGTGACTGGGACCTCGAACGGTGCAGAGCCGACTGTTGCCGTTCAAGCAGCTTTAGAGACCGTTCCCGCAAAGCCTTCGCGTCAACAACTGACAGACAGAGCACGACATGGGGTCGTGGTCGCGCTCCAGGCAAAAGAGGCACACGCGGTGCGGATCCGTAACAGACATCAGCTGGCTACAAGAACTGCAGGCCTTAAACCCGGGCGTCCCTCGTGCACCTGCTCGGGGTCGAATACTCGAAACAAGAAGTCTACAAAAGTCGAGAAAAACGTAGTAAAAAAATGACTGGGGTACCGCTCTTCCCAGATCTACGCTGGCTGGCGCGGAATAAGAAAGAACTGACATCAGAGCGTGAGGGCGGCATCTAAGTAGCTGCCGCAACATCATCCCGGCGACCACGATGCCGACAAGGAGCCGACCAACACCACCTTCCGACGTGCAGAGGTACTGCTGACGAAAAAACTTTCCAGATCCAGTATGACGCCTGGGGGTAATGCACAAGTTACTACTTGTGTAACGATATATCTGTAAGAGACATTAGTTAGTGATCGATTCCTTACCTTAGAATATCCCCAGGCGTCAGACTGGATCCGGAAAGTTTTGCATAGCAGTACCCCTGCGCGTCAGTAGGTGGAGTCCTGCGGCTCCGCGTCCGTCACTGGCGTCGTCATGACCACACTGTGTATCTGGGTATCTATTCTAAGGTAAGGAATCTATAACTAATGTGTTTCTTTCAGATGCACAAGTTACTTACCCTCGGTAACGATCTATCTGTAAGAAACAGTTAGTTATAGATTCCTTACCGCCCCACCCATCCTCCCCATTCTCATTTCTAGGGTTGGGGAACATCCTTTCAGGGCCCTAATTTTGTGCACCAATGGGCAGTGTCTTGCATGGCTCTGGGTTTCTGGCGCAGAAAGTTGGGTACAGAACTGACGTCAGCACGAGAGGGAGGCGTCTAAGTAGCTGCCGCGACATCATCCCGGCGACCACGACGCCGACGACAGACATGGAGCCAACCGACGCCTCCTTCTGGCGCGCAGTGGTACTGCTGATGAAAAAACTTTCCGCATCCAGTCTGACGCCTGGGTTTAATTCTAAGGTAAGGAATCTACAAGTAACGAATGTTTCTTACTTGCCTTCGGTAACGCTATATCTGTAACTTGTGCTTTAGTCTTCCTGACCTGGCACATCATCTGTTATTTAATGCTAGACTTAGTAAACGGGCCACTACCTCTATCTTCTTGGTCCCATTAGGCTTCTTCTATAGCCCCCCCCTTTCATCTTATTAAGTATTTAAGGGGTTACGCACAAAAAGCTACCCGACCTGGGTCACAAATGCATTACAGTAAATAAATGGTTGCAATAGCAACACTTGCCCACAAAAAATATATTAGCATTCACGAAGCCTTGTTTGCATGAATTGCACAAATACAATTTATTATACGAGTCATTAGCATCTAATGTGATTATAATTCAAAGCATTGATCATGTAAGGCAAACACAGTTGCTCAAATTATAACGGTGCGATTTGCATTTACAGTGCTGTTCGTGTGGGAAGAGGTTGGTAAGTGGGTTGGGGTCAATTGAGTAAGTGAAGGTGGTGGACAGGGAAGAGGTAGCGTGACATATATACATCAATTATACATGATCTAACCTTTCCAGCCTAAATCAGGTCAATGGTTCCCAAATGTACACATAACCCTGAAGGACATCAACTAATTAAAATTCTGTCGTCAGAGCTTGTGATGTAGGTATGTGTGGTCAACGTTCCGACCCCTTGGCAGGAGGGTTGGTTCACTCCTCATGGTGGGGTCTTCATCAGGACAAAACTGAGAAGAGCACCTGTGGACAATTGGAACAGTGTGTGAGGGGAGGGACATATTATCAAGATTGTATGGTGAATGCTACTCATTAAAAGGTAATGGATACCTACTCTGGAAAACAGCAGGTAGGCTCAGCTGTGCAGTCAGAGGAAGTGGGCTCATAGGAGCTCCTAGAGTCAGAGAGAACAATAGGTAAGGTTACGGATGCCTTAATCTAGAACCGTAATAGTACGTGTATGCAAATTCAGAACTTACTAATTCAAAAAGAAGGAAGAATCGTCTTCGGTTAAGTAAACTGTCGCAGTCAATAGAACAAATCCAACTTTCTACAAACAAGAAATAAAAACGGGACAGGTGAACAGTATGGGTGGTTACTTAGCATGTACGTTGCCTCGCCCTCATTAATTATATGTGCTTGAACACAGGCAACGGCTAGTCCCTCAAAAGTGTGCCAAATAGCGTGCATTTGTGCAATTCATGCGAACAAGGCTTCATGAATGCTAATATATTTTTTGATTGTGTGCAAGTGTTGCTATTGCGACCATTTATTTACTGTACTGCCTCTTTCATCTTAAGCAGTGTCCATCCAATTCTGCTTCAATCTGTAACGCGTGCATGATGTAACTCCATCTTACTGCCACAGTGACGCCAATATACACCTAGACAATTCACTACAAGTAGTCACAGTTAGTCAACCACTCTATTTTCTTGCTCGCAGGTCAGGCACTACACCACGCTTCTCCTGTCTTGTGCCCTTTATCTAATAGATTTGACGCACTCTCTGACTTGGACCGACTTACAGGCCCTACAGCAGTCTTAACATCTGCCACTCCTTGTATTACATCGATGAATGACAATCCTTCAGTGACACCTAGTGTCACCCACCCTTCAAGGACCATGGCAGTCGCAATGCACACTCTGAGCACGCACTACAGAACTTTTTCTGTCATTAGCTGGAACGTGGCTGGCCTTAGAGGGAAGATTAATAACAAACACTGGAGGGTTTTCGTCTCCAAGTTTGACAATTCTGCTGCAGGAGACCTGGCTCACTGTGGCTCCGCCCTTTGAGGGTTATGCCTGTTACTCAAGTCCTGCTACTCCCTCCACTCGCAGCCATGCGACTGGTGGACTAGTTAGCCTAAGCCTTCAGGTAGAGGTGTCACACATCAAGTCCAGCTCCTCTTCTCTTTTAGCATTAACAATTAGTGTACCGAACACTAACGTGGATTTTTATCTTTTACATTTTTATAATAATATTTTTCCAACGCCAGCTGTACACACTACAACAACCTTTTTAATTTTATATCCCTACTGGAATCCAAGGTCGATAACCGTGCTTCTCAATATCTTTTTTCTCTGCAGTGATTTCATGAGAGGTGCAGAGCTTTGCAAGTATCTTACTGCTCATTGCCTGGTTGACCTTCTTGAAAACCTAGGGGGAGCATGCAACACGTTGACGTAATTTAGAGGGGAGGGTGCCTCACTTTCTAGACTGTTTTTCAATCCTGATCTTGCCTACGGATTGGGGCCATCACAACGCCTCGATCGCCTCTATGTTCTTACCATTTAAGGGCCTAGCCCGCAACAATAATCTAGCCTCCATTACGTATTACTCTTCGGACGGCCTACAACTAGTTTGGCGCCTGAAAAACCGTTAAGATTCATTAGCTGCCTTACTCAAGTCACACTTAAATACATTTCTCTACTGCCTAGCAGAGAACATACATGAATCTATGGCTTTACATTATAATAAGCTAATACACACAATCAGGGATTCCCTGATCAAGCCAATTCGTATTTCGAATTGTGACCCAAGATGGCTCAACGGAATCTGTTCCCTGGCAAATAGGAAGCTGAGGAAAGCCCTAAAGGCTTACCTCAGAGTGGGGGAGAAATCTCCCTGGCACGCAGAGTACAAAATTGCACTTATAAACAGGAAGAGGGAAGTATATAACCAAGATTGGGAACTTTTGGAACATGTGTCCCGGGTAAAGGACAGTAAATCCTTCTCGTACTTAGTAAAGTTAATTCGATCCAGGAACTCCCCATCATTCCCCTTTTGCAAAACAATATCTCGGGTGTGGACTGGGTTATCCACTCTGCCTCTATCTAACACACTAAGGACGTGCCAAGTATGTCTGCTACCCTTCTCAACAGATTGCAGAACTCTTCCTGACTTTTGTTAACTTTGCATGAAGTCTAGTCGGGCATCCATCACAATAAGGGTGGGAAAGCCCCAGGTGCAGACGGGGTACCGATGGATTTGTTGAAATCCATGCCCGGAATTTGAGGTCCCCTCGTCACAAATACATTTAACACTTTATCTACTACTACTCCCCCTTCATGGTCTACCGCAATGATAGTTCCCATATTCAAAAAGGGTGACCATGGGGGGCGTGGCTAGCAGCCGACGATGGCTCCCGAGGCGAGGCGGCTTCCCGCGACAATCCGCAATAATTATCTTTATATTTGCCAGCTTTAAGGGGCGGACCGGACCCGGAGTCCGTACAGCAACCAGCGCAGCAATTTTGGGGTCGGCGACGGCCAAAACGAACATCGAAGCACCGGACAGACACCGGTGGGGAGACGGGCCTATCATCAGTCAGAAAGCAGCGGAGCTGCGGCACATCGATAGCCGGCCGGAAGTGCCCTAGTGGCGGTGGTGAGTGGCAGGAAGTACCGGTCCGTCGGGAATGGGGCCCGAACAAACAGCGGAACTCTCCTCAGAGACCCGAACACACGGGTGAAGCCCCGCGACACCCTTCAGCGCTCCACCGACCCACAAGCTCGGACCAGGGGCGCGCAAAGAACTGCGGACTGCAGAGGCGGCGCCGCCATTTTCCCCACTGCGCGGGTGAAGCATCCGGACTCCCAGTGGCGGACGTCCGCATGGAGTGGCGGTCACCGCCAGCGGGGGACAGCAGACTTTAAAGGACTCCCTCCTGTGGCATCAACAAGCACATGTGAGGCCCTCCGCTGGGGAGGCGCTGCTCGGAGCGGGGGAGGCCCTGGTGGCCCGTGTGCCGAGGGGGCACATGCCACAGCGCTAGTAATGTCACGCACCGCCTTGCTGATCCCTTCAACGGGCCCACTGCAGGGGTGAGGTCGCAGCAGAAGGCCCGATTCTGTGGCGCTACTGGGGGAGTGGTCGCAAAGCTTCTTTTAGACTCTGGAACCATCCTGCACGTAGTGTTTAAGGGGACATTCAACCACCGGTAAACTGCGAAGAGACGCTACTCTCCCTCACTGAGCACCCACCTACACGCCTTTCCACAGCAGACTGCTGGACTGCGCGTGGACGGCCCGATCACTGGCCCACTGTGACATCTGACAGCGCTGATAACCACATCATGACACACAGGGGCCCCAGGAACAGCTCTACCCAGGCAAAGTTGAACAAATTTGCGTATGAAAAACAGACGCCGCCCCAGGAGCAACGCAAAAACGCCGGGAAAATGGCGGAGATCGAGGGGGCTAAAAGGGCCACGCTTGAGGATGTCCTGGCGGCATTGGCCCAGGTACAAGCGACGGTGGGTGCGACGGCCACTGAAGTCACCTTAATACGGGCGGACCTCCAGAAAATGAACGAGAGGGTCAAGCAGGTCGAAGTAGTTACTAAATCTCTGGTCGAGGATGTGTCCGAACTGCAAACGGCGATGAAGCGACTACAAGCCGATAACAAACTGCTCAAAGACAAACTGGATGACCAGGAATGCCGCTCCAGGCACAACAATGTCCGCATTTTAGGTGTGCCGGAATCGGAAGACACGGGGGCAATGGACCTCTATGTGGAGGACATGATTAAAAACCAACTCCAGCCCAAGGGACTCTCGCACTTCTTCTCAGTTGAAAGGGCGCACCGAATTCCGGGAGGAAAACCTAAGACGGGAGGCCCACCTCGACCGATACTGGCTAGACTGTTCAACTTTCGAGACCGTGATGCCATATTGCAGGCCGCGAGAGTGACACCGGCCATTCAAATTCAAAATTCGAGGATCGCGTTCTTCCCAGACTATACGGCTGAGGTGTCCAGGAAGAGGAGGACATTCCTGGAAGTGAAAAAAACGTTGAGGGAGAAGGATCTGCCATACTCGATGATTTTCCCGGCGAGGCTGAGAGTAGTAGCAGACAAAAAAGTGTGGTTTTTCGATTCCCCAGAGGCGGCCCGAGACTGGCTGGAGGGATGGCACACTGTGGGCCGGCAGCGCAGGACTCATGGACCGGATCATGACCGTAATGGAGGCAGTAGGAATGGCTCACAAACATCCGGCCAAGTGGAGGGAGCGGAGCGCTCTCCGTCCCGTGGCCTTGCCGAGGCAGGTGGAAGGGGATGACTCCTACCCCGGGATCTGTACTAATGACTATCGCCGATCATTGACTTCTTAGTTCAAACGCTGCACATGGACTCTGGCATGGTTGCACCGGAAGCTCGCAGGGTTGCCGCCTGCTCGGGGAGACGCTCTCCCCCTTAGACGCAAGTACTCTGTTTGTGGGAAGGGAAAAGCACTCTGCTCAGTTGGGGGGGGCGGGCAGTTGAAAGTCCGTTAGGCAGGGATGCAGGGAGGGGGGGGAAGTGGGAAGGGTTGTTTTTTTGTAGTTAGGAATTTGTATGTCAGGTCAAGAAAGAATGTCAGGCTCCTATCTGAGACACTCATTGCTTATGCTGCATGCACCCACCGACACCCCATGATACCCATACTCCCGAATGGCTGACTTCCCAATGCAAGACGGTGGGACTGCGGACACCGAGAGACAGTGTCCCTCCCTGAGTCTAATGACTTGGAACGTGAGAGGGCTGGGAGACAAGGTGAAACGGGGACTAGTCCTAACCGCGATTAAGAGGCAAAAACCCACCATAGTGCTCCTGCAAGAAACTCACTTAACAGGGGGGGCTATCAAGGCCATGGATAGGAGGGGGTACAAAATGATGGTCCACTCTGCATTCACATCCGGCTCCAGGGGGACCGGAATCCTGATGCAAAAAAAACACGGTTTATCCCCCTACAAACCAAGACTGATGATCAAGGCTGCTTTGCAGCACTACAGGGGCAGTGGGAGGGGAGAATCCTTAGTCTAGTTTCGGTATACATCCCACCGGCACTCCACTCGGTGCAACTCCCTAAACTGGGTGATTTTATCCTATCTCTCCCAGAGGGGGAGGTTATCCTCGGGGGTGACTTTAATGCAATCCTGGATACACAACTCGACAGGTTTCCGACACCAGTTTCCACGGGAGGGGTCCCCCGTCTCCGACAATTCCTGACAGCCATGGGCCTAGTAGATATCTGGCGGCACCTCCACCCCACGGAGCAGAAATACACTTTCCACTCAGCAGTGCATGGAAGTCTGTCTAGAATCGACCACTTCCTGACCCTAGGGGAGGGTCTCCACTATATAGATGCAATGGCGATTCACCCCCGGGGGATCTCAGATCACTCCCCACTGACTCTCACACTTTCCTCCCAGACACCGACACGTAGGCGCATCTACCCCATACAGGCTGCCTACCTCAAATTGCCCCAGATTCGCAAGGCTCTTAAAAAGACGACGACACAATACTACACTGAGAATATCCACTCTGTGCGCTCTCCTGAGGTCCTTTGGGAGGCATATAAAACGGTTCTACGAGGACAAGCTATAAACTCCATCACGGGTTACAAGAAAGAGCGTGCCCGGGAACTAGCTGGCCTGGAGCTAACCTTGCAGAAATTGACTACAACCCATGAACAGCTTCCCACTCCATCCACATTACACGCACTTACCTTGCAACAACAGTTATATAGCGACCACCTACGCGTACACGTTAAGAACAGCTTAACCGATACTCAGAACAGGATATACGAGGTGGGTGACAAGGCGGGGAGAATGTTGGCATGGCTCGATAAACGAGAGGGGAGTTCAAGGGGAATCCAAAGATTGAAAGATGACCGGGGAGAGGTACACACCAACCCAGGGCGCATCGTGGAACTGCTCGCGGACCACTTCGAACGGGTATACACCCCTGAACGTACAGTAACGCCTGAGATGGCCAGAGAAGTGTTAGCTCCAATCGAGGTTAGTACGCTGGCCCCGGAAATGTCAACAGAGTTGGAAGCGGACATCACCGCTGAGGAAATACAACTGGCGATTCGCGCCTTAAATCCGGGTAAGGCAACGGGACCCAATGGAATACCAGTGGAATGGTACCAGGCGATGCCTGAGACCCTCAGTACACATCTGCTGGGAATGTTTAGGGAATGCCTGGGGAAGGGTACTCCTCCACCGGATCAAAGGGCGGCCATAATAGTAGCCATCTCCAAGCCGGGCAAACCACCTGAAGAATGCTCTTCCTACCGTCCCATATCACTGCTTAACGCAGAAGCCAAAATTCTTGCCAAACTCCTGGCAACGAGACTGTTGCCCCACTTACCGTCTCTTATACACCCGGACCAGTCCGGATTCATGCCCCATCGCAACACTGCACTAAATCTACGCAGATTGCACGGGGTTCTGGCTCGGGCTGATTTGGTTGCTACACGGGCAGTCATCTTGGCACTTGATGCTAAGATTGCCTTTGATCTTGTGGAGTGGGCGTACCTGTTTGAGACGCTGTCGCGCCTGGGATTCGGCCCCCGCTTTATTGCGTGGGTGCGATTGCTATATACGTACCCGGTAGCTCGGGTGGTGGCTAATGGGCATATATCACGAGAATTTCCTCTGGGCAGGGGCACAAGACAGGGCTGCCACCTGTCGCCGTTGCTGTTCGCAATCTCGCTGGAACCCCTTGCCACTTTAATTAGAACGTCGCCCCAACTTCAGGGTATATGCTGGAAGGAGGGGTGGGAGGATCGGCTGTCTCTATATGCAGACGACATGCTGATATATCTAACCAACCCTGACAGCGGAATCTCTGCGCTCGTACACCTCTGCGATAATCATGGAAGCATATCCGGGTACACGCTGAACTGGAGCAAATCAGAATTATATGTCCTGAAGGGGCGGGCCCCGGTCCTTGAAGCGGACTGTCCTTTGCGGATAGCGTGTACCTCGTTTAAATACTTGGGCATTCAGGTCACCACTGACCCAGTGGAGTTTATGGACAAAAATCTGAGGCCCCACTTGGACAGGCTCAAACGTGACGTTCAGTTCTGGTCGGGACTCCCGTTGACGCTTTTGGGGCGGGCCGCGCTTTATAAAATGATGGCCCTCCCAAGATTCTTATATGTTCTTGAAAATACACCCTTCCCGGTAGCCCCAAGGTTTTTCCAAAAGGTTGCAGCATTGGTATCTACCCAACTATGGGGGACCCTCCCAGCGCGTATTGCCCAATCCAAATTGCATAGAGGTTGGTTTGACGGCGGTATTGCCTTACCCAATCTAAAATTATACTACTGGGCGGCAAACCTTAAGCCCATTAACCAATGGATCCACGCTCTACAGACTGAGCCTGCTTTCCAGGCAGACAGGGCGCAACTGGGCACTAACACCCTGTTAGCCCCGTTATACGACCAACGCAAAACCCGCACATTAGTGGGCCCCACTAGGCTGACGGTAGCAGTATGGCATACAGCGACGGCGGCCCTGGGTTGGAAGGGGAAGATCACCAAGTTAACCCCGTTGTGGGACTCTCGAGTCCTTGGTAACATGAGAAATAGCAAAGGCTTCTCACACTGGGACACAGTAGGAATTTCCACGGTGGGCGATCTTTGGGAAAGGGGGGGGAGTGATACCCTTCAATAGACTGCAGGAAATGTACGAACTCAGTGACAGGGAGCTCTACAGGTACATCCAGATCCAACATGCACTACAAACGGCCCTGCCCACGGACACAGACCTGCCAGAGTCTTCCCCTCTGGAAGACCGCCTCCTTACTGACTTTATGATGGAGCGAGCAACATCTTTCACATATCGCAAATTGCTTAACAATCTACCAGACCCAATGCTATCCCTGAAGGTGAAGTGGGAGGGGGACACAGAGGAGATGGATGAACATGAGTGGAATGAAGCATTAGCTTCACCTAAGGAAGTGGGCATCTCGGCGCGGCTGAGATTAGTACAATTCAAAATACTGCACAGGGTATACTATACGAGGACAATGCTGCATCGTATCTCCCGGGCACAGCACCCCTATTGCCTTCGGGGATGTGGGGAGGCGGGAACATTCTTCCACACCATATGGGATTTCCCCCGGATCCAGGAATACTGGAGGCAAATAATGCGCACGATCTCGCAAACACTAGAACTATCCCTATTACCAGAACCGAAGAGATGCCTATTGAACGTGTGGGAACTTACAGATATTTCTAGGCATGGGCAACTCTGGGCTACAGTGGGGCTGAGTATAGCGAAACGTGATATTGCACAAAGATGGGGAGTGGCGGAAGTACCAACCAAGACATCCTGGTGTCTAAACATGGATAAGGTGATAACCGAAAGGGCGGTGTACTCTAACCGAGCCTGCCCGGGGAAATGGAATAAAATCTGGACCAAATGGAATGTGTACAGGGGGGAGATTTGTGACCCCTTGCCAGAGGACGACCAATCAGAATCAGATGAGGAAGAGACGGAGGGCTGAATTCCAGGGGGCCTTGTGAGGAAAAGGGGAAGGGGGAAAGGGTGCCTCGCCACATTAACATGCAGGGGGGTTGGCGTGGGGAGTCGGTGGATCTTTACTCGAGAAGGCTGTATACTCGAACACAAGCATGGTAGTCGGGGCGGTGGGCGAGCATGAGAGGGAAGTCAAGATAGAGATACTTGGATGCGGGGGCCACGAAGGATCAGTATTATCACATATTTGGCCTCATTACTATTCCTGACTGTTCTTTTGAGTTTTTGTTGTTTACAGGGGGGGGGGGAAGACATGAAAAACCAAAAAACAATACTCGCTGGGTTAATTCTACTTATGATGCACCCTTTCCTTTTGGCAAACGGACATAGTGACTGCATATTCATGGATGTTACGTTAATTGTGTACGGTGGCCGTGTGTCCTGCAAACTGCTATAGCGGCCAGCCCACTGGGATGTAGGCATTTCGCTGTGTAATTTGAAGGTGCAATAAAGGTTTTTGGGAAAAAAAAAAAGGGTGACCATATGTCGCCCAAGTGCTATCGACCTATCTCACTTATCGACAACACTATTTAAATTTACTGCAGAGTTATTTATGATCGCTTGGTCAAATGGGTAGCTGATTAGGACATACTCTCCCCTTTTCAATTTGTATTCCGGCCACAACTGGGAACCAACAAACAATGTCTGAATTTACCTCTGATTATTTCTATATATTCTAAGGCCATGCACTCTCCTATTTACTTAGCTTTCATGGATCTATCCACCCCCTTTGACGCAGTGAAAGGAACCAAGCTCTGGCTAATGTTGCTGGATCAAGTTGTGTATCCTCCTCCGGGGAATTTCTTGTACTCCCTGCCCTCAGACCTTTCAGCTTAGGTTTGTTTAAATCCTCATTGGGAGCTTTCCTCTGAATTCCCTCTGAAGATTGGTGTGAGGCAGGGATGTATACTGGCACCCTTATTATTTATTTTATATATCAACAGACCAGTCCTTTATTTCTCACACAGATATACCCAGAATCGCAGGCTCCCCGGTTCCCGTTTTACTGTACGCTGATGATGCTGTATTACTAGCCCTTACCTTAAAAGCACGGAGACATCAGGTGGACTGCTTCATTTCATTTATGCAAAATCTGAACCCAATTATTAATTATTCGAAGTCCCACATCATGTCCTGTGGCCTGGGCAAATTACGTTTAAATAAAATCAGTACTAATGGCATGTTTGGACGACTGTTGACAACTTTCGTTATTTTGGATTACATTTTAGTTCATCTGGGTCATGGAATTCCCATCTTGCTCAGGCCAGTGTTTATTTAAACGAAACCGCAGGTACAGTTTGCAACCTCATTAGACCGCAAATTAGGGGGACTGTGTATCCACCACTGAAAGTTTATAACGGGGAGAGGAGTTGGCCTAACGGCTAGGGCGCTCGACCTCGGACCTGGGGATCTGGGTTCGAGTCTCGGTAACGACGCCAAAACCTCCTGTGAATCTGGGCAAATCACTTAATCTCCCGTGCCTAAAATGAAAGTGTAACGTAACTCATGTAACGTAACTGGAAAAAATATGTAAAGCACTCTGATACCTGATTCGGTTCGGGTCTAGTTCGCGCTATATAAAACTCTGCAAAAAAAACAAACAAAAAAAAAAACGCACAATGCATTAATGTAGCCACCTATTGAGCTGGAGTCTGGGGATTCAGTAATTGCTGTTTTGCAGCGTGAATCTTTCTGGATTCACTATGCTGTGCATTATTCCGCGGTCTAGTGGTTGGGTCCGGAATCGTAGTCTTTTTTTTTTTTTCGTAGCCCAGGTGGGCGTCGACGTCCCACCTTTTGGTGTCCTTCCTGTGACGTCGGCATGCTTCCTGCGGAAGCTCCCACCCTTGGGCGCCATCTTCAGATTTTTTTTTCCGCCGTTGCGTCTGGATCGTTCCCGAGAGGGCTCCAGAGTTTAGGAGAGAAGAAGAAGCAAGACTCGAGTTTTGGAGGAAAAACATTGGAAAAGACGAAGGAAGACTACACCATCGAAAGGACGACGAAGAAGGGGAAAATTTTCAAGATTTTTCGACGTCCAGAGGAGAATGCGCAATCAGGGGGCCTCCTGACAGCAAGACATGGACAAAACACCATTTAAATTCTGCCGCAACTGCCATCATAAGTACGCGCAGAAGGACCAACACCCAGTCTGTAACCTCTGCCTGCCGGTCGACCACAAACGCAAAGATTGCAACGCCTGCTCCGCATTCACCCCGAAGACCCTTCGAGTGAGAGAGAGGCAAAGGATAGCAAACTACACCATGCAGGGCAAGGGCCAACCACCGTCCCTTCGAGACCTGGGACTCTCGCCCGACGAGGAGGATTGCGTCACCGAAGAAGACATCGGCTACACGGTCGCAGAGACCGATAATAAGAAGACTACAGAAAAGGTAGGGGACTTGACGCCCCAAAAAGGCCCGAAAGACTCTCGCCAGTCTACCCAAGACTCTCGAAAAAACGAGGGCAAGGCCCAGAAAGCGCCGACGCCGAAAACTTCGGCGTCCGCTGCGACACCCAGGCCCAGCGGATCCTCTCAGAAAGACTCCCTGGCGCCGAGGGACGGCGACCAACCAAAGTCGTCGAAGCCTCCAAGAAAAGGAGCGCTCGACTCCGAAAACATCTTCGAAGTCGACCACGAAAGATGCAAGACCAGTCTCGCCGCCGAAAACAGCCTCGCCGCCGAAACCAGTCTCGACGCCGAAACCCATCTCGACGTCATCCGGCGCACCGAAGAGACCGGCACAACCACTCGACGCCGAACAGGCGGCGGAGATGGAAAGAAAGAAGAGGAGACTCGAAGCAGAGATGGAGAACATCCTGCAGCGAAAGAAAGATTTCGATGAAAAAATTAAATCTTACACAATTCCTTCGAGGCCCAAGTCACCAGAAGTACATTTGGTCGAGGAAGAAGAGGAAGATTTCGAGGTAGAACAAGCGTCGGAGAGCTTGGAAGATCTGGCATATCAGGAAGATGATAACGCTATTACGTGGAGGAGAGAGATGACGAACAGAGGGTGTACCAAGAATCGACATACTCGGATACACAGGAGGTAGAGTGGCAGGACGTCGAAGCTGAAAGTCCAGAAGAGGGAGTGGACTCGTATCCAGCGAGGCCCTCGCCACCGGACGACATTGGACTCTACAATGAATGCATCAAGAACGCAGCAACAGCGTTCAGAGTCAAGCTCGAAGAGGAGGTGCCGAAAGGGGATTTCCTAGTAGAAACACTACTCCCAATGCACACTAGGAGCCAGTACCTGCCAATGCTTGAAAGCATCAAAGGGCAAGGAAGAGAGGCATTCAAGGAGCCTGCTACTTGTAAACCCGTCACGCCAAGGACGTAGAAAAAATACAAGCACTCCTCAAAGGACCCGGCCTACATATAGGGGACGGTCGCTGCTGACTCTATCATCACGGCAACAGCAAGGAAAAGGGCCAATGTGCCAACTACTTCGGGTCCACCCCCTGATAAAGAGAGCAGAAGGATGGACCTAACAGGAAGGAAAATCGAAAGGAATGCCGCTATGCACTGGCGCATGGCTAATTCCAACGCACTGCTCAACAGACACCATTACCAAATCATGGAGGAACTGGGGCAGTTGGTGAAACACCTCCCTCAGGAACACCAACAAAGGGCTTCGCACCTAGTAGAGGAAGGGAAGAACTTGGCAAACTCTTGCCTAAAAACAGCACTGGACGGGGCAGACACGGCCAGCAGGCTTATGATGCTGGGCATCACGGAAAGAAGACAAGCCTGGCTCAGAATATCAGGCTTTAAACCGGAGGTGCAACACAACATCCTGAACACTCCGTTCAACGGTGAAACACTTCAGAGCACCAGTGGACGACAAGCTCTCACAGCTCAAAAAGGATAATGACACCGCAAGATCCATGGGGGCCTTGCAATTCAGGGGAGCAAAGAGAGGGACCCCGTCACGGAGACCACACGGGAGAGAGGGAAACCAGACGGGAACGTCGCATCAGTCCTTCCAACATTCCCACCAAAGCGACACCCATACACAACAGGGCCAGCAAAAACAGCAGTGGCAATACCAACAGAGGGGCCAGTCCTTTCGCGGGAGGGCTAGTGGATGTGGAAACAACAGGAGGGGTGGACAGCAAACCTCCTACAAGTGACTCTGCCACATGGACAGTGCACACCCTACAAAAATCTCCAAGGGTGGAGCACAAAAACAAAAAACAGGAGTCTCACGCACCGAAACACCACGAGCACGTGACACCAGTGGGAGGAAGATTAAAACTTTTCCTCCAGGAGTGGAGAAAAATTACCACAGACAAATGGATCATCAACACAATACAGTACGGGTACTGCATAGAGTTAGAAAACACACCACCAAGCAGAAGACCAAAGAAAAGAGCACTAAAAAAATTCAATTCAAATGATCTTTATTCGGAATTTAGTAAATCCATAAAAGTACATACAGAATGAAAATACATTTTAAAAACAGATTAAAAACACATATATAAAAATTAAAAACAGATTAACCAATGGGATTTAAGCAGCATGTGTAATATAAAGTGCAATGTGCATAATATATGAAATACAAAATGCATAGTAGAGGAAGAGCATTAATCTATTAGTATACATAATCTCAAAATTCAATTTGTATTCTCCCACAGAATTTATTTAATTCAAAGCACGTATACAATTAAATCTGTAGTCAATTTATAGTAGAATAATAAAGTGCTCAAAATACATGAGATGGCATAGTACTATTATCCATTAACCATATTCCATACTTGCCCTCGATCTCACACAAGCTTTTATGAAGCAACTTACAGTATATATGACTTCATCTGTGTGCAACATTTGCAAGAATTTTAATGCATGAATGGAATCTCGAATGTCATATTTACGAAGAATCGGCCTTAAATATTGACAGGTATACAATTTGTAGTGGCCACAAAAGAAGAGATAGTGCAATAAACTTTGTTTACCCCCATGAAAACAAGGACAATCCAACTCTTCTCATTTTTTGTTATAGCCAATGGGGAAGCTGAGCAAATTAACTATGCTTCCATCCCGAAACCTGAATAAAAGGCTCCGATTCCATCTACCTATAGGGATTGACAAGTATCTTAAAGGATTGTTCAAATTTTCAATACCTGGGTCAATAATACACAAATATCTAGTAACAACTGGTTTAGAGGATTCTGATCTCATCCGATCCTCATTGTATAAGTCCAGCAATGCCCGTTTAATACTGTTCTTATGAGCGGGTACAATAGAATCGGGGAGCTAAATAAAGATCCTTGACCCACGCTCAGCAGACTGTTTTTGACTGCATTCAACCAGGGTATGTGATGAGATCTATCACTTAACAGACAGTCTGATATTATACTGCGCGTTAAGGATGCTGCTGGATTTAGCCATATTTTAATCCAAAAAAGCGCAGGCCTTGACTTAATAAAATCGACAATATATGGCAGCCTTAGTTCATTGTGACAAATAAATGTAGGTGCACAAGGAACTCCCCCCAGTACCCTCCTGCAGAATCGATTTTCCTCCAACTGGAGGGCCATGCTGTTACAATAACCCCACACTTCAGCTCCATAAGTCCCAGTTGGCCGGCATTGGGTGCGATAGATATTGAGGAGGGGGGTAACAACATCAGCCTGTTTTGGTTGACGGAGGGATAAAATTGAATTAATTGACTTGCCAATTTTATTTCTCGCATGGGCAGCGTGTGGCTGCCATGAGCCTGAGTTAGAGAATAACAACCCTAGGTAAGGAAAAGTGCTGGTGCATTTTAAGGTGTTGTTACCAGATTTAATGGATGTGATATTATACTTTTTTAGTCCACAATTCATAATAAAAGATTTTTTAAAATTGGTGTTTAGACCAAGATCGGACATAAAAGCAACAAACCCAGAGATTAAAATGCGTAAAGCATTCGATGTACGCCCCATTAATACTGCGTCATCCGCATAAAGTAGGGTAGTAATGGGGGAACCATTTATAATTGGAACGTCCTTAGTGATCTTACTCAAAGTGCTACTCAACCCATTGATATATAAAATAAAAAGCAGTGGGGCGAGTACGCAGCCCTGTCTAACTCCTCTGCTAATAGGGACGTCATTGGATAAAGCACCATCATTATTAATTCGTACTCTCGCTTTTAAGTCCCTATGTAAATAAGAAAGAAAATACACCAGTGAGTCATCCAAACCATAATCAAGCAAAAGTGACCACAACCTAGAACGATTAACAAAATCAAACGCAGAGCTCAAATCCATGAAACCTAAATAAAGAGGGGATTTTTTAACAATGATATACTTGGCCATAATCAAATTTAAGTTTAAACATTGTTCAATGGTGCCTACTTGGCTTCTGAAGCCCAGTTGACTACAATGAAGAACATTGTTGTCCTCCGCCCAATCCCTTATCCGTTTAAAAATTACCCTTCCAAGTACTTTTAACGTGTTATCGATCAGTGAGATCGGACGGTAACAGGCGGCATCCGACCTGTCACCTTTTTTAAATATAGGTACGATGACACTGTTCGACCAGGATTCGGGAATTGAGCTATCATTCAGGTTATTAAATAAGTTGCATAGTAGAGGGGCCCAAAAATTAATTTCTGATTTAATCTGATCAATTGACAGGCCGTCCGGGCCAGGGGCTTTATTGCTAGCGCTATCAATAATAGCATCCTCGACCTCTGATAATAAAAAGGTCAGAGGTTCAGCGCTATTAGATAGAGAGACAGTATCTAAGGGAGTGGCTGATATAGCGTAAATTTGGGAGAAATGCTCTACCCACGCCTCACTCGTTATATTACTATTAATTGGATTGATGTTAGAACCAAAAGATCTTAAAGACTTGACTTCTCTCCAGAAACCTGTTGTGTCCTTTAGTGTGGCAGTACGCGTGAGAGATTCCCAGTGATTAATCACTAGGGCCTCGGATCTGGTTCGTAAGGCAATTTTATATTTTGATCTTAATTCTCTCACGAGTGGAGCATCCCTTGGGTTGGTATTTAAGGCTGCCCTCAAGTCCCTATTGGCCCTAGAACAAGAGGAATCAAACCAGCGGGGACCATGGGATATATTCTGCCTAACGGGTTTGGAAGATTCTGTTTTAATGGCCCCACATAAATCACCAAAGGCGCCAACCACCTCATTACTAGGACTTGTGTATGACGGGCAAATTTCTACTGTCTCGGGATGTTTTTTAATTACTCTGGATAGAATCTCTTTATTATCAACTCCCTTCCATACTAGTCTCAATCTATCCGTTGATAAAGCCAGATTTTGAGGCCCAGCCTCTGACTTTGCTGCAACCTTTGAGGTCTGTGGATTGTGTAAATATATTCTAAGCGGATAGTGGTCACTGTAAGCGGAACAGATGACTTCTGCTTTTAAAATTATATCGCTTAGAGTTGGGCATGTAAATATGTAATCTATCGTTGAAGCACAGCCCTGACCTATGAAAGTGGGGGTTGTTATATTATTTGCACTAGTACCTGCAATTTCCAGTACATTTACTAGTTCACGGGAAGCTATATGGTTTTTCAGTTCCTCACCGTTTTTGCATAGTGGGCTGTTACGATACATATGGGCGTTAAAGTCCCCTCCAATGCAGATACCATCAAATGGCCCATACTTTTGCCCTCCCATAATTTCATCTATAAAATTAAACAATAACACAAAATTACCATTAGGACGGCTAACAAAGTCATTGTTATAAAAATTAATAATACATAATTTCAATCTGTTAATGTACTTCATAGCCATAAAACAACAATTACCCGGTGTAGGGATCAATTTAGTTTGCACCCCGGATTTTATTTTGGACCAGATAGATAAGCCCCCACTTGGTCGTCCCATGTGAGAAGGGGAAGCTTTATGATGGTAACAACAGAAACCCTCCATTGTTGGTGACGTTGTACTCCAAGTTTCTTGTAGCATCAATATATCGCAGTTGTTATCAACCCAATTAAGCCATTCTGTAATTTTCAATTTGGATTTTAAACCTGCTATATTCCAGCTGACAAGAGATAATTCTGAATCCAAAGACAATTGGTTATGAGTCGGGGGTGTTTGACTCAGAGCAGTTCGAGGCAAAGATTGTGAAACAGTCTGGAGTTCAGGTGTTAGTGTCAGAGATAATTCGACAGAAGTAGTCAAAGATGGTCAGTCTTGCATATCCAGATCCGAAAGAGGTGCAAATCTATTATACATTTGAAATGGAAATGGGGGGGGTTGAAATTGCATAGGCGGTGGCCGGAAATGCATAGGTGGTGGTTGGAAATGCATTAATGACGGTTGAAATTGCACAAATGGAGGACGAGGTTGTGTTGCCATTTGTCTATAGAAATAACTCAAGGGTAACATAGTTGCAACAGTAGAAATGGTAGAATAGTTGCTATTTCTATTAAGGAGGTTTCCTACGGTCCCTGGATTTTTAAAATTAAGAACTATACAGTCACCTTCCTTGTCCTTGAGTAAAGGCCCGACCCACGATACCCTGCGGGCCGATATAATCTCTCTTGAAATGTCAAATCCAGCGCCTTTGTGCTTATTCAGCCAGTCTATGCACTTATTCCGCAATTGCACCCATGATTCCCCCTGGTCCTCCCTCAACGGCGGTACTCCTGCTAGGACCAAAACAAAAGGACAAGCCTCCGGTGGCAAATTTAAGGCTGGCCCTTGGTGTTTAAAAGGTTTACTTGTCCCTTGTGGGCCAGTGCCCACATTGTTATTGGCAGCAGTTGGTCTTGATACTGTTGTGGATTTGTTTAGGCCATTATTGCGGTTAGAAACAGGGATGTTAGAAATTGATGGAATAGTAGTTTTTCTAGGAGCAGGTATGGGAGTCGATTTTGTGGGTAAATTGGATGTGTTCAGAGTTGGCCCTCTGTTTGTAGATCGGGGTTGAATGATAGGTGGTGCAATAGACGGAGGTAATGATCCAGGATTACTCAAAACCCCACCCAAAGAGCCGGTAATCTCCTGTTTCTTTGATGACAATGTATTGTTTGCAGTTTCCAATTCCTTTAAGAGGCGATCAGCTCTGATTTGGTCCAGGATGACAGACCCCTTCCTTTTTATTTCTCCATTCTTGACCAGGTTATCTAATCTGTCCAGTCTTTTAAAAACGTTATTAAACTGATTGATCATTTGCTTTTCTAGACGGTTAAAAATAGTATCCACTATGGTTTCTATAAGGTTCCCATTCTGTCTTGAGAGATTATAATTATCTCCCATTAATGCTGTTTGAGTCCATATGGTTTTAGAATTCCCACTAGAGTGAGTGGTGGTTGCAGTAGAAATACTGTCCCTGCCAGAGGAGTCTTTGTCTTCCGTAAGGACAATTTGTTCCCCCGAAGATTTATTTTTATTCCACAGACTTTGAGGTGTGGGCTGATTCTTGTGGATTACGGGCTGTTTCCTTTTATTAGCACTTTGCTTGGTTATGGCTCTTTTACGTTTTTCCCCTCCCTGTTTATTACTACTGGAATCAGTACTATCCAGGGTAATAACATCGTCCTGGGAAGCTGGTATAATAGTAGAGACACTTTCTGTCAACAGGGATACTGGGGATGTTTGTATCAGTACCGGCTTAGAGATTACTACCGCTGGTGTTAAAGAGGCGGGGTCAGGTGCTATATAAGTAACGGTATTTTCATCATCCAAAATAGTTGGCACATTAACAAAAGGATGTGATGGTTTTACCACAATTACTTCAGGGGTTATGTATATGTCTCCATTTATACAACTTGTACCACTTGTTATACTCGATTTGTTGTTGATAGTAAGGGAACCCATCGAGAACCTCCTTTCAGTCTCCACAATTTCGTTAAAAGCAGTTTCAATCAATGTCTCAAAGGATGTAATGAGGGAGACAGAAGTGTCTACACCCTGGGGTAATACGTCAGTATTATTACTATCACCCATTTTATAGTCCAAGTTAGATGCTCACCTTTTGAGTGGAATGTTGAATGTTAGAGGGGTGGCCCGCCCGTCCACTGCTGTCCACTGACGGCCACAGACGGCCCCGCCCTTGTCCCGGGCTTCTCCCGCGCGCGACTCGCGGGGCGAGAGGGGGTGTCAGCCTTTTACAGGCGCCTCCGGGCGCTCCTCGGTCGTCACCGGCGTGCTCCCACCCCAGGGGCTGCTGGGGAGTGTGGTCCGCTGGTCGCGCTGCCTCGCGCTGCCTCCCGGCGTTCTGCTGCGCTTTCTGCTGCGCCGCCGTTCCCCTCACGGCTCTGGAACACAATGGTGAGTTTTAGGTGTTCGCCCGCTGGGCTCCCGGGGGGTCAGCCTTTTACAGGCGCCTCCGGGCGCTCCTCGGTCGTCACCGGCGTGCTCCCGCCCCAGGGGCTGCTGGGGAGTGTGGTCCGCTGGTCGCGCTGCCTCGCGCTGCCTCCCGGCGTTCTGCTGCGCTTTCTGCTGCGCCGCCGTTCCCCTCACGGCTCTGGAACACAATGGTGAGTTTTAGGTGTTCCCCCGCTGGGCTCCCGGGGGGTCAGCCTTTTACAGGCGTCTCCGGGCGCTCCTCGGTCGTCACCGGCGTGCTCCCGCCCCAGGGGCTGCTGGGGAGTGTGGTCCGCTGGTCGCGCTGCCTCGCGCTGCCTCCCGGCGTTCTGCTGCGCTTTCTGCTGCGCCGCCGTTCCCCTCACGGCTCTGGAACACAATGGTGAGTTTTAGGTGTTCCCCCGCTGGGCTCCCGGGGGGTCAGCCTTTTACAGGCACCTCCGGGCGCTCCTCGGTCGTCACCGGCGTGCTCCCGCCCCAGGGGCTGCTGGGGAGTGTGGTCCGCTGGTCGCGCTGCCTCGCGCTGCCTCCCGGCGTTCTGCTGCGCTTTCTGCTGCGCCGCCGTTCCCCTCACGGCTCTGGAACACAATGGTGAGTTTTAGAGCACTAGCAAAGAAGGAGCTAGAGCTTCTTCAAAGGGAGGCAGAGGAACTGCTACTGAAGGAGGCTATCGAGCCTGTACCTCCCATGGAAAGGAACAAGGGGGTGTACTCTACGTACTTCCTAGTACCCAAGGTAGATGAAACAATGAGACCCATCCTGGACCTAAGGTTCCTCAACAAATTCATAAAGACACAAAAATTCAAAATGACTTCCCTGCAAGAAGTACTTCCACAGATTCAAACAGGGGACTTCATGGTCACCATAGACCTAAAGGATGCCTACCTAAACATCCCAATGAACAGGCGGCACAAACATCTGCTACGTTTTGCAATCCACTCAGACCACTATCAATTCACGGCATTGGCCTTCGGCCTAAAATCAGCACCGAGGTTGTTCACAAAGTGCCTGGCAGCAGTCGCAGCGCTCCTAAGGAAGGAGGGATACACTTATACCCTTACCTAGACGATTGGCTGTTAAAGGCAAAGTCATACAACACGTGCAAGCAGCACGCTCAAAGAATGACAGACACACTAATGTCCCTGGGTTTCTCCATCCACTGGAAAAAATCCTCGATAAACCCAGAACAGGTCAAGATATTTCTGGGGGCACAAATCAACACCGTGCAGGGGAAGGTGTTCCCCAGCGAAAAGAGAACGACGGCGCTGTTGAGGGAGGCGCGCCTCTACCAGAAGGGGCGAGCTCTGACAGTGAGGACGGTGAGCAAAATGATGGGCATGATAGCATCATGCATCCACATAATACCAAATGTCCGACTACACATGAGACCACTCCAGGAGTGGCTGCAGGACGAATGGTCACAAGCAACAGGGTGTTGGGAAGACCTAGTGGTTGTAACGCACGCAGTGCACGAGGAGATATCATGGTGGAACAAAGGAAACATAACAAAGGGGAAGCTTCTAACACCACCAACACCAACAGTGACCATCACCACGGACGCATCCCAAAAGGGATGGGGAGCACACATGGAAAAACTCCGAGTGAGGGGCCTGCGGACCCATCGGATGCGGTCAAGCACATCAATTACCTAGAACTAAATACCGTTCTCCTAGCTATGAAAGCCTTCCAGACGAAGTTGTACAACCAAACAGTGCTAATCCAGACGGACAACACAACAGCGATGTTCTACATAAACAAACAGGGAGGAACACAATCAGCCCCGCTGTCGGAGCTAGCGCAGGAAATATAGAAATGGGCAATACCACTGAAAATAGATCTACTGGCAATACATCTGCCAGGAAAAGACAACGTGGAAGCGGACTGGCTCAGCAGACAGACATCGGCCTCACACGAATGGGAGCTGAATGGACAAGAAACAAAGAGACTGTTCGACAGGTGGAGAACACCGTCAATAGACCTGTTTGCAACACACCAGAATGCAAAATGCCAACACTTCGCATCGCGACAACCAGGGGAAGGGTCCCTGGGGAATGCCCTATGGATAAGCTGGTCAAAGACATTTGCCTACGCTTTTCCGCCGATTCCCCTGATACACAAGGTACTCAGCAAGTGCAGGACAAGCAACATGACCCTGATACTGGTCGCACCCCAGTGGGCCAGGCAGACATGGTATTCGCAGATTATGGAAATGACACAGAGTGCACCACACAGGTTTGGGAGAAGGAAAGACCTACTCTCCATGCAAAACGGAGAGGTGTTGCATCCAGAGCCAGAAAGTCTCAGCCTAGCAGCCTGGCTCCGGAGGACATAGAGTTCGCACACCTAAAGCTACCTGAGAGCACCCTGAGCGTACTTCGAGAGGCAAGAAGACCAAGCACCCGTAAGCGCTACGTGGCCAAATGGAAGAGGTTCACATTATGGTGCAGAAAGGAAGGTCTGCACAACAAAATGACAAGAGACTCTACGGTCCTTAAGTACCTCACACACCTGCTCGAGATCAACCTGAGCTCATCATCGCTAAGAGTACACCTAGCAGCCATTGTCGCCTACACTAGGGGAGAAACAGGCAAAAGCTTCTTTACTTCTATGATTGTAAAAAGATTCTTGGAAGGTGCAAAAAGGATCGCACCGCCTAAAAGGTTACCAGCACCGGCATGGAACCTCAATATAGTGCTGACAGAACTCATGAAGGCACCCTTTGAACCAATGATTAAAGTCTCACTACAGATGCTAACATTAAAAACAGCATTCCTAGTGGCAATCAGCTCACTACGCAGAGTAAGCGAGCTGCAGGCGTTAACGCTACAAGAACCCTACATACAAATTCACAACGATAGGGTGGTAATGAGAACGGACCCACACTTTATGCCAAAGGTGGTGTCCAAGTTCCACATCAACCAGACAATTCAAATACCAAGTTTCTTCCAGAAACCAACAACAAAAGCAGAAAGGGCACTGCACACTCTGGATGCAAGACGCGCAGTCATGCATTACATAGAGAGAACTAAAGATCATAGGAAAACAAAACAGTTTTTTGTATCCTTTGCTGAAAGTTTCATGGGAAAAGCTGTTACTAAAGGGACAATTGCACGATGGATCGCGCAAGCTATACAATTCTGCCACAAACAAGCTGGGCAGGAACTAACAGAGGGGCCACGGGCCCATTCAACAAGGAAGAAGGGAGCTACAATAGCCTTCTTGGCAAACACTCCCATTCAGGACATATGCCTGGCGGCAACATGGGCTTCTGTGCACACTTTTACAAAACACTACTGTGTGGACATACAAATGAACAAGGAAGCACAAGTGGGACAGAAGGTGCTTCAGCACATATTCAAGAACACAAGCTCATCTTCCACCCAGCCGCCACAATAACAACAAACCGCTACAAAGTCAATGCACAGCATAGTGAATCCAGAAAGATTCACGCTGCAAAACGAATAGTTTCTTACCTGTCGGTGTAGTTTTGCAGCTTGAAGATCTTTCTGGATTCACTAGCGAACCCACCCACCTCCGCCAGAAAGATGAGGCTGGAGAAGAAGAGGAGGTAAACAAAAAACAAAACAAAAAAAAAATACTTTAATGGAACTTCAAGGGAAAGAGTGGTAAAAGAAAAGATAGAAACATTGCCATACTATTCGGAAACAGAACACAAACGGAAAAAGAATCCGAAGATGGCGACAAGGGTGGGAGCTTCCGCAGGAAGCATGCCGACATCACAGGAAGAATTAACAACAAGGGGTGGTGATGGACAGAGTCTCTGAATTAAGCAGAAAACTCTCACCCAGTCAAGAGATCAGGGCTAGATCCAACACCGTTTTTTAGCTCACTGCATCATCCCAGTTTCAGAACCTGGCTGTATGCAAATTAGTCTGTTCCTGTCCCAGTGCATGATGGGAACAGGGCAAACCAAACTACAAAGCCAATTCTTACACTGGAAAGGAAACAAGCTACCGGGGACCGGTTTCTGGCATTTCAGCCTCTTCGGCCCGGCTTGCTTGAATCCTGATGGTGCAGTGAGCAAGGGACTCATGTCTGAGCATACCCTTCCACGCTTAGGGTGGACAAAATAATTAACAACAAGGGGTGGTGATGGACAGAGTCTCTGAATTAAGCAGAAAACTCTCACCCAGTCAAGAGATCAGGGCTAGATCCAACACCGTTTTTTAGCTCACTGCATCATCCCAGTTTCAGAACCTGGCTGTATGCAAATTAGTCTGTTCCTGTCCCAGTGCATGATGGGAACAGGGCAAACCAAACTACAAAGCCAATTCTTACACTGGAAAGGAAACAAGCTACCGGGGACCGGTTTCTGGCATTTCAGCCTCTTCGGCCCGGCTTGCTTGAATCCTGATGGTGCAGTGAGCAAGGGACTCATGTCTGAGCATACCCTTCCACGCTTAGGGTGGACAAAATAATTAACAACAAGGGGTGGTGATGGACAGAGTCTCTGAATTAAGCAGAAAACTCTCACCCAGTCAAGAGATCAGGGCTAGATCCAACACCGTTTTTTAGCTCACTGCATCATCCCAGTTTCAGAACCTGGCTGTATGCAAATTAGTCTGTTCCTGTCCCAGTGCATGATGGGAACAGGGCAAACCAAACTACAAAGCCAATTCTTACACTGGAAAGGAAACAAGCTACCGGGGACCGGTTTCTGGCATTCCAGCCTCTTCGGCCCGGCTTGCTTGAATCCTGATGGTGCAGTGAGCAAGGGACTCATGTCTGAGCATACCCTTCCACGCTTAGGGTGGACAAAATAATTAACAACAAGGGGTGGTGATGGACAGAGTCTCTGAATTAAGCAGAAAACTCTCACCCAGTCAAGAGATCAGGGCTAGATCCAACACCGTTTTTTAGCTCACTGCATCATCCCAGTTTCAGAACCTGGCTGTATGCAAATTAGTCTGTTCCTGTCCCAGTGCATGATGGGAACAGGGCAAACCAAACTACAAAGCCAATTCTTACACTGGAAAGGAAACAAGCTACCGGGGACCGGTTTCTGGCATTTCAGCCTCTTTGGCCCGGCTTGCTTGAATCCTGATGGTGCAGTGAGCAAGGGACTCATGTCTGAGCATACCCTTCCACGCTTAGGGTGGACAAAATAATTAACAACAAGGGGTGGTGATGGACAGAGTCTCTGAATTAAGCAGAAAACTCTCACCCAGTCAAGAGATCAGGGCTAGATCCAACACCGTTTTTTAGCTCACTGCATCATCCCAGTTTCAGAACCTGGCTGTATGCAAATTAGTCTGTTCCTGTCCCAGTGCATGATGGGAACAGGGCAAACCAAACTACAAAGCCAATTCTTACACTGGAAAGGAAACAAGCTACCGGGGACCGGTTTCTGGCATTTCAGCCTCTTCGGCCCGGCTTGCTTGAATCCTGATGGTGCAGTGAGCAAGGGACTCATGTCTGAGCATACCCTTCCACGCTTAGGGTGGACAAAATAATTAACAACAAGGGGTGGTGATGGACAGAGTCTCTGAATTAAGCAGAAAACTCTCACCCAGTCAAGAGATCAGGGCTAGATCCAACACCGTTTTTTAGCTCACTGCATCATCCCAGTTTCAGAACCTGGCTGTATGCAAATTAGTCTGTTCCTGTCCCAGTGCATGATGGGAACAGGGCAAACCAAACTACAAAGCCAATTCTTACACTGGAAAGGAAACAAGCTACCGGGGACCGGTTTCTGGCATTTCAGCCTCTTCGGCCCGGCTTGCTTGAATCCTGATGGTGCAGTGAGCAAGGGACTCATGTCTGAGCATACCCTTCCACGCTTAGGGTGGACAAAATAATTAACAACAAGGGGTGGTGATGGACAGAGTCTCTGAATTAAGCAGAAAACTCTCACCCAGTCAAGAGATCAGGGCTAGATCCAACACCGTTTTTTAGCTCACTGCATCATCCCAGTTTCAGAACCTGGCTGTATGCAAATTAGTCTGTTCCTGTCCCAGTGCATGATGGGAACAGGGCAAACCAAACTACAAAGCCAATTCTTACACTGGAAAGGAAACAAGCTACCGGGGACCGGTTTCTGGCATTTCAGCCTCTTCGGCCCGGCTTGCTTGAATCCTGATGGTGCAATGAGCAAGGGACTCATGTCTGAGCATACCCTTCCACGCTTAGGGTGGACAAAATAATTAACAACAAGGGGTGGTGATGGACAGAGTCTCTGAATTAAGCAGAAAACTCTCACCCAGTCAAGAGATCAGGGCTAGATCCAACACCGTTTTTTAGCTCACTGCATCATCCCAGTTTCAGAACCTGGCTGTATGCAAATTAGTCTGTTCCTGTCCCAGTGCATGATGGGAACAGGGCAAACCAAACTACAAAGCCAATTCTTACACTGGAAAGGAAACAAGCTACCGGGGACCGGTTTCTGGCATTTCAGCCTCTTCGGCCCGGCTTGCTTGAATCCTGATGGTGCAGTGAGCAAGGGACTCATGTCTGAGCATACCCTTCCACGCTTAGGGTGGACAAAATAATTAACAACAAGGGGTGGTGATGGACAGAGTCTCTGAATTAAGCAGAAAACTCTCACCCAGTCAAGAGATCAGGGCTAGATCCAACACCGTTTTTTAGCTCACTGCATCATCCCAGTTTCAGAACCTGGCTGTATGCAAATTAGTCTGTTCCTGTCCCAGTGCATGATGGGAACAGGGCAAACCAAACTACAAAGCCAATTCTTACACTGGAAAGGAAACAAGCTACCGGGGACCGGTTTCTGGCATTTCAGCCTCTTCGGCCCGGCTTGCTTGAATCCTGATGGTGCAGTGAGCAAGGGACTCATGTCTGAGCATACCCTTCCACGCTTAGGGTGGACAAAATAATTAACAACAAGGGGTGGTGATGGACAGAGTCTCTGAATTAAGCAGAAAACTCTCACCCAGTCAAGAGATCAGGGCTAGATCCAACACCGTTTTTTAGCTCACTGCATCATCCCAGTTTCAGAACCTGGCTGTATGCAAATTAGTCTGTTCCTGTCCCAGTGCATGATGGGAACAGGGCAAACCAAACTACAAAGCCAATTCTTACACTGGAAAGGAAACAAGCTACCGGGGACCGGTTTCTGGCATTTCAGCCTCTTCGGCCCGGCTTGCTTGAATCCTGATGGTGCAGTGAGCAAGGGACTCATGTCTGAGCAAACCCTTCCACGCTTAGGGTGGACAAAATAATTAACAACAAGGGGTGGTGATGGACAGAGTCTCTGAATTAAGCAGAAAACTCTCACAGGAAGGACACCAAAAGGTGGGACGTCGACGCCCACCTGGGCTACGAAAAAAAACCCCAAAAAAAACAAAGAAAAGACTACGATTCCGGACTGTTGGACAGGCCTCGTAGCCGGGCCGTCCCCCCCCCCCCCTACGCACAACAGGGCCGGACCCCGGCTCTCCCTGAATCCCCAGCAAGAGCCACCCCGGCAACCCCCCGAGGTAATCCACAACCCGTCCACACCGGGACTCCAGCTCCTGAACCCTCCCGTACCGGCTGGCCGGGTCCCCGTCAGCACCATGGCCCCGGCCCGGCAGCCATCTTTGGACCCTACAACACGAGGCCACGTGGCCTCGACTCGACCCCAACCCTGGGCCTGGCCCGGCCCCGACATCGTGGCACCAACCTCCACACAGGAGGTAAAGAGACCACTTGGCAGGTCAATGGAAGAAGAAGGCGTCAACGGCTCTCCGCCGGGTGTCGATCACCCCCGGCCTCCCTGGGCGCTGGCTCCAACCCCCTGCTGGGTGTCGGGACTCCCTCATTCCGGACCTCCCGACCTCAAGGCGCGAGGGTCCGGACATCAAAGGGAACCAGACCTATAACTGGGGCAGCCCCAGACCAGGAAGGCAGTTGTATCCTGGAGTCGAGAGACACCGAAAAGAACTCATCCTTGGCGGACTGCTGGCGCTGCCGCAGCCCTGCTCTGTGAACCCTTCGTCTTGGCCTGCTGGCGCTGCCGCGGCCCTCTGCAACGTGAACCATCATCTTGGCCTGCTGGCGCTGCCGCGGCCCTCTGCAACGTGAACCATCATCTTGGCCTGCTGGCGCTGCCGCGGCCCCCTGCTACGTGAACCATCATCTTGGCCTGCTGGCGCTGCCGCGGCCCCCTGTTACGTGAACCATCATCTTGGCCTGCTGGCGCTGCCGCGGCCCTCTGCAACTTGAACCATCATCTTGGCCTGCTGGCGCTGCCGCGGCCCTCCGCCATTTGAACCATCGCCTCGGCCTGCTGGCGCTGCCGCGGCCCAACCTTGCAGACTCCTAAGCTCGAGGATTGTGAGCTTCCCTCCTGCCACCTCCTGTACCGATCCGGTACCAAGACTGTCCCGCTACCTCCTTTCCCTACAGAGACTAGAATTGAGAGGACCCTCGAGTCCTGAATCTCCTGTACCGCTGATAACCTTGCCGCAAGAACCCTATATAAAGAGTGTTGATCTCATCCTTGTGTGGTGTCTATCTGTGGGGAGGGAAGTGACTTGTCTGTACGATCGCCGGAGACGGCCCTCATCGGAGGCCTCTCCCCCAGTATTCGGCCGACCCTCTGGGTCCCCGTCTAACATTGGTGGCCAGCGGCGCGATCCGAACCTACGCATAATCGTACAGAGGGTCACTCGCCCCACGACACACAACCACCATGACAACAAAAGAGAGCGGAGCAACGGAAAAATTCCAGATGGAAAAGCTGGAAGAATACAACCACAGAGAACTGAAACAATTTTGCATAGAATTAGGCATTTCAACCACAGGACTGAGCACGAAAGAGGACTTCAAACGAGCCCTGGAATCTTGGGCGGAGACGGGTACGACCGTACCCCAAACACGAAGCCACGAGACACCCGAAACAAGCCCCACGCCGACGGAAGAAAGAAGATCGGGCCTCTCCCCAGAAGAGGTCCGGGAACGGGAAAAAAGCAGGCTCCACGAATTAGAACTGGCACGACTTCGCTTAGATGGAGAGCTCAAATTGGCGGAACAAAAAATAACGTTGGAACACTTACGGCTCCGAGAGGAGCGAGAAGAGAAACAAAGGCAGAGAGAGCTAGAAGAGAAGAAGCTAACCTACGAACATGAGCGCAACCTCAAAGAACTAGAGATTCGGAAGCAGGACAAGGAACTCGGGGTCCCCGAGCGCACGAACACTCCTGCCCCTACAGACCCCAAGGTCCACATACCCAAAGATGTCGTCGGAGAGTACTACAAGAACGATGATATCCAGCAATGGTTCAAAGCGTACGAGGTAGCCATGACCTCCCACCGGATTCCCCGGAGCGACTGGGGAGCCGGGTTATGGGGGAGGTTTGTCAACGAAGGGCGAGACGCCCTGCTGCAACTCCCGGACCATCTGATGACATCCTACGACCACATGAAAGCCGCCCTCCTCACTCGATACGGACTCCCACCCGAGATGTACCGCCAGCGGATCCGCGACTGCAAACGGATCCCGGGTACAACTTGGGTGGAGTACGTGAACTTCTTTAGCCGGGCCTTCGAGGGGTGGATCAAGGGCAGCAACGTGACCACCTACGAGCAGCTCTTTGACCTTGTTGTGTGGGAGCACCTTTCTAACAACTGCTTCATCAAACTCAGGCAGCACCTCCTGGACAGTAAACTAACGGAACCTCGGCAACTCGCCGCCGAAGCTGACCGATGGGAAAGCACCCGAGTTGGCCGAAACGGACCCAGCGAAGCGCACAGAACTGCCCAAGGGCCCCATCGCCCCCGTGGAGGAGGAGGCCAGGGTCGGGGTAGGGACACCGGCCCGGTGACTCCCGCCAGCAACCCCCCGCCCCCGGCCGGCAGGGGAAACCCCCCGATGCGACCCGGCTTCCGAGCCAACATTACTTGCCACCGGTGCCAGCGACCCGGCCACTACGCAAATGATCCCAATTGCCCAAAGAACCCGAACCCTTTACCCCGCCAGGTCGCTGCTGCAGCCCTGGGGGAAGAGCAAACCCCAGAAGACCAAGAAGAGTACGAAACCGACCAGCCTGAGTCGGAACCGGCCGCCATGTCCCTGGTTTGCTTGGGGGAACGAGACCTGATCCCTCGGGCCCCCCTTCCCGCCAACACGCAGAAGTACAGCCAGTGGGTCAACAGTAATGGCCGCCGCGCTGAAGCCCTCCGCGACACCGGGGCCAGTGTGACCGCGGTCCGCTGTCATCTGGTGGCCCCGGACCAGATCTTGCCGAACATTCTTTGCCCTGTCCGGTCGGCCGACAACTCAGAAAGTCTATGTCAAATGGCCTACGTCCCCTTCGAATGGGGAGGAGTATCAGGGATGCTGAAAGTGACTGTCCGCGATGATGCCCCCGTGGATTGTCTCCTGGGGAACGATCTCGAAAGTTCTCCCTGGGCAGCAGTCGAACGGAGAGAGCACCTGGGGATGCTGGGCCTCCCCGAATGGGTCTGTGCCACGACCCGGTCCATGTCCGCCCGTGCCGTCCCCAGTCCAGAGGAACCCGAGTGGCCGGAGCCTCCTCCCGCGATTGTCCCAGAGGAGGCCACCCCAGAAGCAAGTCCCCCGGCCCAAACCGAAGAAGGACCCGGTCGGCTCCCGGACCTCCCCGACCTGGCCCAGTGGCGTCAAGAGGGGGGTCCCACCCAGGAACAATTCCAACAAGAACAAAGAACCTGTCCCTCCCTCGAGGGACTCCGGCAGCAAGCCCTTGCCCAGAGCGCAGGGGACACCTCGGGGGCCCACTGGATCTACTGGGACAATGACCTGCTCTACAGTGAGCAAAGGATTGCAGAACTGGGGGCCAGTCGGGTGCTGGTGGTGCCCCTCCGCTTCAGAGATTTCCTCTTGAACTTAGCCCACGATATACCCCTTGCCGGACACCTGGGACAGGACAAAACGTACGACCGTCTGGTGACCCACTTTTACTGGCCCCGAATGCGAAAAGATGTCACCAACCACTGCAAGGCCTGCCCCACCTGCCAGGCCAGCGGAAAAAGTGGCCGAAAAACCAAAGCACCCTTGCAGCCTTTTCCCGTCGTCACCACCCCGTTCGAACGGGTGGAAATAGACATTGTGGGGCCCCTGGACCCCCGAACCGCCCAAGGACACCGGTTCATCCTGGTCCTGGTGGACCACGCCACCCGCTATCCCGAGGCTATCCCTCTTCGAACCGTGACGGCACCTGTGGTAGGCCGAGCCCTGATGGGGATCTTCTCCCGGGTGGGCTATCCCCGGGAGGTCGTCAGCGACAGGGGCACGAACTTCATCTCGAAATACATGAAGTCTCTCTGGCAACAGTGCGGGGTCACCTACATATTCACGACCCCCTATCACCCACAAGGAAATGGATTGGTCGAGCGGTTTAACCGCACTCTCAAAGGAATGATCATGGGCCTAGAAGAGCCCCTCCGTCGCCAGTGGGACGTGCTACTCCCGTGCCTCCTGTTCGCCTACCGAGAGGTCCCTCAAAAATCCCTAGGCTTCAGCCCATTTGAACTCCTGTACGGGCACCCCGTCCGGGGTCCCCTCAGCCTAGTCAAAGAAGGTTGGGAGAGGCCCCCCCAGGAAACTCCCCCGGATGTATACAAATACCTCTTGGCCCTTCGCAACCAGACCCGGCGATTCAGGGAGATCGCCAAAGTCAACCTTGAAGCCAGTCAGGAAGACATGAAGAAATGGTATGATCAGCACGCCTCCTCCCTCGAGTTCGAGCCGGGACAGCAGGTCTGGGTGATGTCCCCGGTTGAACCCTGTGCCCTACAGGACAAATGGTCCGGACCCTTCAAGGTGATCGAACGCAAGGGGCCCGTCACCTACTTAATCGACATGGGAACTTCCCGGAACCCCCTACGGGTCCTCCACGCCAACAGACTCAAGCCCCATTTTGTACGCTCAGAACTCAGTCTCCTGATGGCTACCGATAATGGGGCGGAAGAAGACTCCGAGCCCCTTCCGGACCTGCTGAGGACCCTCGAGCAGGATGGCTCCGCGGAAGGGGTCAGACTCTCCGAGGCCTTGTCCCCGGAGCAACGCCAAGACTGTCAAGCTCTCCTGACACGATTCGCATCCTTGTTCTCTCTCACCCCTGGGGTCACCCCCTGGTGCCTTCACGATGTGGACACCGGGGACAGCCCCCCTATTTGCCACAGGGCGTACCGCGTACCAGATCGGGTGCGCGCCTGCATCCAGACCGAGGTGTCCAAGATGCTGACACTGGGAGTGATCGAACCCTCGGACAGCCCCTGGGCCAGCCCCGTCGTCCTGGTCCCCAAGGCCGCCGCCCCGGGCGTTGCCCCTGAGCTCCGGTTCTGTGTGGACTACCGGGGACTGAATGCCGTTACCAGGACCGACGCTCACCCTATCCCCCGGGCAGATGAGCTAATTGACCGTATGGGGGCCGCCCGCTACCTGAGCATCTTCGATTTAACAGCGGGCTACTGGCAAATCGGCCTCACCCCCAGGGCCCAAGAACGATCCGCCTTCTCTACCCCGGACGGTCACTACCACTTCAGGGTGATGCCATTCGGCATGAAAAACGCTCCGGCAACATTTCAACGACTCGTGAACCAGGTACTGGCGGGCCTCGAAGGATTCAGCGCCGCCTACCTGGACGACATCGCTGTGTACAGTCACCACTGGACCGACCACCTCCGCCACCTGCGGGAAGTTCTACACGCCCTCCAGCAGGCCGGGCTCACCCTCAAGGCCAGCAAATGTCAGGTGGGCCAAGGGTCCGTGACCTACCTAGGACACCAAGTGGGAAGCGGTCTGGTGGCCCCCCTCCAGCTCAAGATCGCTGCCATCCAGGCCTGGCAACCCCCTACTACCCAAACCGAGGTCCAGGCCTTCCTGGGGCTCACCGGGTACTACCGGCGGTTTGTGAAGGACTATGGCAGCATCGTGGGGCCCCTCACGGAGCTCACATCCAAGAAGAACCCCAAAACAGTCAACTGGACTCCGGACTGCCAATCGGCCTTCGAGAAGCTGAAGGCCGCCATGTGCACTGCCCCCGTGCTCCAGGCTCCCGACTACGGCCGGGAATTCATCGTACAGACGGACGCCTCCGATCATGGCGTGGGGGCCGTCCTCTCCCAACTCAACACCGAGGGAGTCGATCAGCCAGTGGCATTCATCAGCCGACGCCTGCTGGCCCGGGAACAGCGCTGGAGCACCATCGAGAGGGAGGCCTTCGCCGTAGTATGGGCCCTCAAGAAGCTCCGGCCCTACCTCTTCGGCACCCCCTTTCGGGTGCAGACAGACCACCGACCCCTGCAATGGCTGATGCAGATGCGGGGGGAGAACCCGAAACTGTTGCGCTGGTCCATCTCCTTACAGGGGATGGACTTCACTGTGGAGCATCGTCCAGGCCAGGACCACGCCAACGCAGACGGCCTGTCACGCTTTTTCCGCCTCGGCGAGGAGAGTCCCCAAGAGGATGGCTGACTCTCCCTGCCTTCAGCTGGGGGGGACGCATGTTGGACAGGCCTCGTAGCCGGGCTGCCCCCCCCTACGCACAACAGGGCCGGACCCCGGCTCTCCCTGAATCCCCAGCAAGAGCCACCCCGGCAACCCCCCGAGGTAATCCACAACCCGTCCACACCGGGACTCCAGCTCCTGAACCCTCCCGTACCGGCTGGCCGGGTCCCCGTCAGCACCATGGCCCCGGCCCGGCAGCCATCTTTGGACCCTACAACACGAGGCCACGTGGCCTCGACTCGACCCCAACCCTGGGCCTGGCCCGGCCCCGACATCGTGGCACCAACCTCCACACAGGAGGTAAAGAGACCACTTGGCAGGTCAATGGAAGAAGAAGGCGTCAACGGCTCTCCTCCGCCGGGTGTCGATCACCCCCGGCCTCCCTGGGCGCTGGCTCCAACCCCCTGCTGGGTGTCGGGACTCCCTCATTCCGGACCTCCCGACCTCAAGGCGCGAGCGTCCGGACATCAAAGGGAACCAGACCTATAACTGGGGCAGCCCCAGACCAGGAAGGCAGTTGTATCCTGGAGTCGAGAGACACCGAGAAGAACTCATCCTTGGCGGACTGCTGGCGCTGCCGCAGCCCTGCTCTGTGAACCCTTCGTCTTGGCCTGCTGGCGCTGCCGCGGCCCTCTGCAACGTGAACCATCATCTTGGCCTGCTGGCGCTGCCGCGGCCCTCTGCAACGTGAACCATCATCTTGGCCTGCTGGCGCTGCCGCGGCCCCCTGCTACGTGAACCATCATCTTGGCCTGCTGGCGCTGCCGCGGCCCCCTGTTACGTGAACCATCATCTTGGCCTGCTGGCGCTGCCGCGGCCCTCTGCAACTTGAACCATCATCTTGGCCTGCTGGCGCTGCCGCGGCCCTCCGCCATTTGAACCATCGCCTCGGCCTGCTGGAGCTGCCGCGGCCCGACCTTGCAGACTCTTAAGCTCGAGGATTGTGAGCTTCCCTCCTGCCACCTCCTGTACCGATCCGGTACCAAGACTGTCCCGCTACCTCCTTTCCCTACAGAGACTAGAATTGAGAGGACCCTCGAGTCCTGAATCTCCTGTACCGCTGATAACCTTGCCGCAAGAACCCTATATAAAGAGTGTTGATCTCATCCTTGTGTGGTGTCTATCTGTGGGGAGGGAAGTGACTTGTCTGTACGATCGCCGGAGACGGCCCTCATCGGAGGCCTCTCCCCCAGTATTCGGCCGACCCTCTGGGTCCCCGTCTAACACGGACCCAACCACTAGACCGCGGAATAATGCACAGCATAGTGAATCCAGAAAGATCTTCAAGCTGCAAAACTACACCGACAGGTAAGAAACTATTCGTTCTCCACACTGAGGAAACCTGCTTTTTGCAATGGTTGCGGAGTTCACCGCCATCTACTTCTAGTCTCATTACCCACTTTGAGTTAAACCAGGGTTTCATAGAGGATAAGATTCAGCTAGCACCACTTTTGCTATCAGTTAGTATTTGGTTGAACCTAGCTGCTAAGCTCTGTAGGGACAGTATATCTGAATGCCTGTCGCTGGATAAGGCTCGCTCCATACCCTGGCTGTGTTATATACGTGATAATCTTGGTTCCCATTATATATCCTGGTGGTTCACTGAACCCAGTCGTTCACCCAAAAACGCAAAGATGGAGGTGAAAACAGTATTTAAGGACCATCGTGCAAACATTTGGTTGGAACACGAGTTATCCAATACCTTGGTGTTGCATTATTATAGTCTCTTATACACAGCCGAGAAACCCCCTTTGTATCTGACGCTGTACCTGTCAAGATGGGAGCGGTTACTTCTTTTCCACTTCAGAGCAGGGACAAATTATTGGTCCCTATTTTTCAAACACTTTAGACCCGGTCTACTCCTGCCCCTGTGATGATCACTGTGCACTATCTCTTCTGCACTTTATATTCTTCTGCACTTTATATTCTTCTGCAAGTTGCCCAGCCTAACACAAAAGCACTTTCTGATACCCTTGTTACAGAGGCTAGTTTTCTGCTATTGTAGACTAGCCCTCTTTCATTTATAATCTCTGTGTTCAACTGACATTGTTTTCACTGTCTGTGCCTTTTTGAAAGCAGTACTTTGGGCAAGACACTCAATGGTGGGCTAGTCTGTTAGAATTTTATGTGCATAGTGGCTCAATATATGGCGATCGCAAACATGTTGGGTTTACATTTGGTGGATAGTAGGAGCCCATGGCGGACCCTATTTGAGGTTATTGTTCTCTCTTTATCCTCTCCTCGTGCTTTTTAACTAAACCTACTGCGTATCACATTATAATGATCTCTGAATTCTGACTTATACTCGCCCTCTTCTGTTCATTTCAAGCACGATTATTCGATGTGACAATGAACCCTAAAGTTCCTGATGCATTTATTTTTAATTGTTTTTAATGTATGATGATTTCTAAACTTTTATGTGTGACTTTAGCTATGTGCAATATTTCTATGTACTTTTATGGCCAAATGCTATTTAGCTTGAATAAATATATTGAATTGATGGATGACTCTGTAACACTGAAATAATTGTCCCACCTTTTTAGCAGTTCAGGCTCATTAAGACATGCCTGAAATGGATCCTAAGTATGCCATGAATCCCCACACCATTTTCAGATTAATTTTACCCACCAGCCTTTGAATACTATGCTTAAATCTCTTCATGCTCCCGTATGACCCTCGTTCAAGGCAATGCTGGCATCATGTAATGTATGTATTTGTCATGTAATGTCCTCTTATTTCTAGTTGTTTTGAAAGAAAAGCAACACAACAGTTTAGTATCAACAGCAGATCATTGCTTACATATGTAGGCCTCAAAAGCACAGTGTCCAACCATCAGACCAATCTGCCTACATTAGAAATATACTGATTTTAGCTTTCCAATAAAGATGTATTATGCAAGTGTGGGTGGGGTAGGAGGTGTTAGTCTCCACTCTCCTCCTAATTCTGCCTGTTAATATTGGCCCTGAATTCTGTGCACACCTCTTTACGTGCAACCCTAACCAAACCGCTCACAGAATGCAAAATTCATACTGTTAAAGTAAATTGCATCTGCTATCCATTTGGGTACATTATGTGACTTGTGTAATAGTCACGCGGTCCTGTGTGCAATTGGGGTCACTAATCTGATAACCATTGCTTGGGTCAATGTTTCATTGATAAAGACTAGGAGGAATCCAAGTGGGTTGGTAATAACAGAAGTCAAGTCATCAGACTTTACCTTGGCTACTTTTTCACAGAACGTTTATGCCACTGGGCCATCAATGAATAAGGCACCACCTGCTAGATGTCACACAAATTAAATAAGCCTGTGCTCAAACCCTGGTAATGAGACACAAAAGGAGTCAGGCTTAAGTCAAAGACAATGTGTAAAGTATTGCAGCGGGGAAAATACAATAGAAAAAGTAATGCATGATGCATAACAACTCCACAATCATTTATTCAATAAAGAGAAAACGTTTAGGAGTAAAATAAGACCAACATGACAAAATTCCAATAAGGGGAATCAAACATATGCATATTTATAGATGTAAATAAAATAAGCACAAAAAAGCAGATAGTGACAATTTTATTCTATGGGAACAGTAAACTGGGACCTAGGCACGGTTAGAGGTTGACTGAGCTGGATGCCTGGTCAGATGCAATAAGTGGCTTGATGTCTGCAAGTTAAAATGTTTCCAAGTTCCAAGGCAGAAAGGTCACTTTTTGATGAGAAAAATCCTCCCTGAGAAAGCCATCACTGAAGTTATAGCTACCTTTTGCCGTTCGAAGGTCGAATACTTGAAACCGACAGGTCCCGCAGGATCCATGGAGCTTTGGAGATTTCTTGCTGAAAATGTTCTAAGTCCCAACACAGATTGGAATTTTTCAAAGGTGCTTGGAGCCTTGAGCGATACAAAGTTGAAATTCGGTTTGATGCTGTGGAACTGCTGGTTGGATATTTTTTCCTGCAGGTTCCCTGAAGCTCTAGGGGAAATGTTTTCCAAGGTTTCCAAACGTTTTCCTGCATCCCAAACAACCACAGGAGTACATTTGTAATGCCCCCAAGATCTCAGAGGAAGTCTTAGACTCAGGGTATCTGGCAGAGGCCAACAGCAAAGTCCTATCCAGATGCCACTGGTCAGCTGAGGGCTTGCAGCTTGTGTCCTTGGAGGTCAGTCAAATAACCTTGGGAATCCACTTATTTGACTTTGGTAAAAGAGGGAACAAGTCTAGTCCTTCAGGACTCCTCGAAGGTCATAGACAGCAGGTCCCGTCCTCTTCTGATGTTCTCCAGGTCCAGTGAGTGTTTTGAGGATAGTGACTTGGGATGACACATTTGTACTTGTCGCCAGCTAGTGGGTGGTGGTGACTCTTAAACTTTCGCTAACCAATAGAGTAAAAGATCCCTGGGGCAACCCAACGTTTGCAACAGTTCGGTTTGATCTGCTGCGAACAATCCCATGGTGTCCCTCACATTCCAAATTAAGGATGGGGAAACCTCTCCTTGTGCAGAACCTGTGTGCGTGCCCACCCAGAGGTGTGGCCATGGTAATGAGCAGTTCCCTCCTTTTGTAGTCACTCGAAATCTGTTCTGGGAGTAGCTTTCTTCCCACTAGGTTTGGTGCTAGCCTGACTAAGGGGACAAAGTTGGGCCTTTCCAAGTGTCGCCTTACATTTGCTTGCGACAGGACAGGCCTCTTTTGATGTTGATTTAGTTTCTCAGCCCACCCCAACTGATCTTCCTTCCAGCAGAAGAAAATGCTTCCCTACTCCATGACCATTGTCTCTGCTCTGAGACCATTTTTCACATCAAATTCAGGCCATGTACTGGCTGGGCAGTTGCTGGAGACCTAATGCAAATTGGCCTCCAGCACCTTCAGGCAAAGTAAAGGTACATTTTTAAAAGCTTCATGTATCATAAATTTAATAAAATTTAAAAGTCACTATTTGTTAAGATTTTTATTAAATTTAGAAAGAAGCCTTTGAATGGGGTCCGACTGGTCAAAAGTTCTAGAGCAAATTGTCAAATCTATACTTATCGTATGTGCCTAGACACTGGGAGAACACAACATTTCTAATGTTAAACGAGTTCCACTCTAAAATGTTATGCACTCTACTTTGTGGACAGTACGGTGTGCTTAGGGTTGACTTATTTAGTATTTATAATCCAGTTTTCCTACCTATCAAAGGAATGGTTTTGACAAGTCGGGTATCAAGTCGCAGGCTACTGCTATCAGGGTAGGCCTGAAACAGTTTTCACTTTCACTGTAGTAGATTGCACAATAAAATGCTGCAGTCCCCAAATAGCATTCAACTTTCCAGTCCATGGGTGTATTTCTGTACCATATACTATGGCTTTATAGACAGGTTAAATGTGTCAGTCCATTTTTAAGCTAATTTTGACATGTTTTAGCGGTCAGAGCACATACTCTGGGCACGGGATAGCAGTGTCCCAGTGTTGGAGTTCAAGATTATCGGAGGTGAGGCCCAAAAAAATAAAACAGCTGGTGACCACCCAAAAAGGGGTCATTTTGCAACAGCTAACGTTTTGAGATTAGTTCAGTGGAGCATGTACATACTTGCCAAAATACGTAGAATTTATTAGGCTTCAGAATTACAAATCAGCATATCAATTATATCGCAGGAAATAACATCAAATGACCTTTGACCTGATCATGACATCACAAGACTGACATCACAAGAGATGTCACCCACATACAAATGAACAGTTGAGCTGTTTGTTCACCAATCCTTATGGCAATGAGGGAAATTGTAGGAGCAGGACACTAGCCTCTTGTCACAGCCATACGTAGGCACGCCCCATTAGCAAAACGTCTGCTAACGGTGCATGCCCTGACCAAAAGCCTTGTGGATTAATGCAGGACTGCTAGGAAAGCCTTTGGAATAATAATACACAATAATGCATGATAATGCATGCAGCAGTCTTTTTTTGTCAGCAAGAAGTCCTCAGGTAAAAAGTGTCTGTGTGCCCATGAATAGGGAAGGCAAACACTGGTTTTGTCCACCACTGGGTGATGCTTGCGCTTAAGGAGGAAGCCTCTCCCCACAACCAGCTACCCATTTTCTGCGCCTGCTGCTCTGTTCTATGTGGCCTACTGTCACGCGATTTGACTAATTATGGCCAAGGCGGCCAGACAAAAGAAAAAAAATAGCCCTTCACTCACAGGTTCAGAAAGTTCACTGGACACCAGGAGAATGGTCTCAAAAAAGTGGTAGGGGGAGGGTGGCCAGCTCAGGCATCGAGTCTAACTCTCTCTCTAAGAGAAACCCTCAGTATTACTGTCCCTTCCCCCATCCCTGTTTTCATAGGGACAAATAGAACCCCCTCCTCCCCTGCCTCCCCCAGACCACTGCCCCAACTCACATCAATCTAATCCTGCCCACCCTCCATAAACAACCCCACACCACTGAAGTGCATGCTCGTCAACTGTCGCTCTGCGGTCCTACACGCCACGGAAATTTCAGAAACAATCCTGAGTGAATACATCGATATTGCATTCCTCACGGAAACGTGGCTCAAAGACCATTCAACGAGTACACTTGACCTACTCTCCCCTCCGGGATACTCTATTCTTAGAAAAGATAGACTAATCAGAGTTGGGGGTGGACTGTCCATTATCGTTAAAAATTAGTTTCAGATATCCCTTGTCACTAGCCCAGGCTACTCCTCCTGCGAATACCTGAAAGCTGAACTGTTAACTCCAAACTCCCTCCCAATTCAACTACACAACATCTATCGCCCTCCGGGACCACCACAGCCCTTCATTGAGGACTTATCTGATCTCCTGACGAAATCCGCTTTATCCAACTCAAAAAATCTCTTTCTTGGGGACTTAAACCTCCATTGGAATGATACCAATGACCCTACTATCTCCCTCCTCACTACTCTTCTTGAGATTAGTGAACTCAAACAACTCTGCCTATCCCCTACACACATTAAAGGAGCCATTCTTGATGTCATGCTGTCTAACAAAGATCTGACCTCCGTGACTGTTGGACCTGGGATCTCCAAGTCATAGGATAGCTTGGCACTAAATGGAAAGGCTTACTTCAAAGGCACATGCGTTAAGTTTGCGTCACACCCTTCAGTAACATAACGTCCATCCACTCAAAAATAAGGACACTACACCAGTCTTAGAAAAATACCGTTGTTTTATAAAAGAATCACCTTGATGTATTTCTTTCTGTTACTTAGCAGTCTCTTGTTTCAGTCTAACACAGTCTATAAAATTTGCTCTATCTTGGGCTGTTACCATTTACACATTTACAGTTTACATTTTCCTTATACAGTTCTCACACCAATAGAAGAAGCCCCGCAATGTTTCCCGTATTTGACAGTGTAGAATATTCCACTAAAATTGGAGAACTGAGCAATATACAAAGCCCCTTTTTAAAAAGGCCAGGCTATACGTTACCCTTGGGGTCTTAAAGTTTCCCTTGGCATGCAGTCACAGGTTCCAACAATAAGTTCATTATTAACCCATTAGTTCCATTGTTCAAGCAGTTGTTCTCCTAAATAAAGACAGGCAGGTTATTTCTGTTATTTTGCTTATACTACATAGACTGCTCCAGTTTCATATGTTTAAGTCAATTTTCCACCAACTGCGCTGTCCCTAGTTACCTCTAATCACCAGAAGGGAGTATCTCAAGCCTAGCGCCACGCGCTGTTATCGCGCAGTTCCAGGCGCAGCCTTTTCAGAGGAACGATCTCCTAAAACCTGCAGGTACTTCTCAGTCCCCTCACGGGAAGCAATCAGTCAATTATACTCTGGTTGTACCTCCAGGGAACTATTCACAACTCTCTCCCCCCCTCAGGATTCACTCTAAAGAACAGTCACGAGGCCCACTTAGCCCCTGGGCTCCCGCGCCTCCCACCACGTCCTTACCAGATGGCACCAGAAGTCAGTCCTGGCCGGCTCACCACCTCCGATCTTGGTTCCTCAGATGGAGGAGGGAAGGGGGGGGGGGGGGGGAGAGAACGGCGCGATTCTGGCCCCAACGCGCCAACCTTGAGGCAACTGAATGGGCTGGACCTGAACGAAGGTTCCCTCGGCGCTCCACTCCGTCAGCGACGGTGGGGCGACTCCAACACGCAGGCGCCGGGGGTTAGTGGCTCCTCTTCTGATCCTGCTCGAACGCGGCAGGCCTCGAATTACCGCTCCGCCCCTTCACTAGGGGTAGCTTCCGCCTTCTGGGCCTGCGCGGTACCGCGGCTGCCCAGTTCTCTCTCAAGGATCAGCGTCTGCCTCGCAGGCCTGCGCAGGCCTGCGCAGGGTCGCATCTACCCCGGACTGGGGAATCCACGCCTCCACCTCTCCACAGCGCCGCCGCACCTCCTGGGATCACTGAGACAATCTCCTTCATCCAGTCTGGACTGTGAGGAGGCCCTCCTGCGTTGGCGCTACTGACCCCCAGGTGAGAAGAGGGGAGGGGGGTGTGGTTTCAGAACAGCTTTTCTAACCACTCTCTACCCGTGGCCGTACTCTCATAGTAGCTGGTAAGAGCTTTCCCTCTGGACAACTGGAGCAGAACTACTACCCAGATCAATCTCCTGAACTGGGTGGTTCACTTGTCCAGGGTCAACAGGAACACCACTTGGCAGGGTCAGGTCTGCAGAAGGGGGGAGGGGGGAGAGGTGGTGAAGCAGTATGGAAGCAAACCCTTGGAAGAAAGTCAACCCTCTGATTATCCTACCAACCCCCGCCTCGCACCACAGCCTGAACTCCAGCTGACTCTCTCACTGAATGACAAAATGGCTGCCCCACAGTTGGCCTTATATACCTTTAGCCTCAAGTGTCCAGAATAGGCCAGAAGGTTCTGGAAGGTCCCTATTCTAACCTATGGGCCCCTTACCTGAGGTGACCGTTATGGCAGATATAAGCCACCATTTTGGGTGTTTTGTGAATTCCAGTCAGAAAGGCCCCTAGGCCTCAGGAAAAACTATGAGGGCAAAGAGCACCTAACCCTAACCCCTGGGTCAACACCTCAAAAATTCAGTGAACATAAAAAATAAAAAGATTGAGGGGCAAAAAGGGGACAAAATAAATAAATAATTAGGAGGGACTATCAAAAGGCTGACAGGTCTAACACGCGTCCCCCCCAGCTGAAAGTGGGGAGAGCTACCAAACCCCTTGGGAGTCCTCATCACTAAGGCGGAAATACCTAGAGAGACCGTCTGCATTGGCGTGGTCCACTCCAGGCCGATGTTCCACCCGGAAGTCCATTCCCTGTAGGGAGATGGACCATCTCAACAGCTTGGGATTCTCCCCCTTCATTTGCATCAGCCAACGAAGAGGTCGATGGTCAGTCTGAACCAGGAAGTGCGAGCCAAACAGGTATGGCTGCAACTTCTTCAGAGCCCATACCACTGCAAAAGCTTCCCGCTCAATTGCACTCCACTTCTGTTCCCGGGGAAGCAGTCTCCTAGACAGGAAGACTACAGGCTGATCCAGACCCTGTTCATTGAGTTGTGATAACACTGCCCCAATGCCATGCTCTGATGCGTCTGTCTGGACAATGAACTCCTTGGAGAAATCTGGGGCCCTCAGGACCGGTGCTGCACACATTGCCTGTTTCTGCTTCACAAAGGCTTGCTGACCAGCCTCTGTCCAGACTACCCGTCGAGGTTGTTTCTTGGATGTGAGCTCTGTGAGGGGCGCTACAATAGTGCCATACCCCTTCACAAAGCGACGGTAGTAACCTGTGAGGCCCAGGAAAGCTCGGACCTCAGTTTGAGTCTTGGGGGGGTTCCCAGGCCATGATTGCCTCAATCTTTGCCTGGAGGGGCTGCACTGTTCCCCTACCCACCAAGTGGCCTAGGTACACAACCGACCCCTGCCCGATCTGACATTTACTGGCCTTGATTGTCAAGCCAGCCTGTTTCAGGGCCTGGAGAACAGCTTGCAAGTGTCGCAAATGGTCCTCCCAACTGCTGCTGAAGACGGCAATGTCATCCAGGTAAGCAGCGGAGAAAGCCTCCATTCCAGAGAGGACATGGTTCACCAGCCGCTGAAAAGTGGCAGGGGCGTTCTTGAGCCCAAAGGGCATCACACAGAACTGGTAGTGGCCCTCAGGCGTGGAGAAGGCTGACCTTTCCTTTGCTCCATCTGTCAGGGAGATCTGCCAGTACCCTGAAGTAAGGTCAAAGGTACCCAGGTATTGGGCAGCTCCCAGCCGGTCAATGAGTTCATCCGCCCTAGTGATCGGATGGGCATCAGTCTTGGTCACTGAATTCAGTCCCCGGTAATCCAGACAGAACCTCAGTTCTGGAGTGGTGCCTGGTGGGGCAGCTTTTGGTACTAAAACCACCGTACTGGACCAGGGGCTACTGGAAGGTTCAATGACTCCTAGCTTCATTATCTTGGTAACCTCACCATGGATGCTGGCCTTCACCTTGTCTGACAGCCTGTAGGTTCTAGACTTCACTGGTGGGCTGTCTCCTGTGTCCACGTCATGGGTACACAGGTGGGTCCTCCCCGGGACAAGGGAGAACAACGAGGAGTACTGCTCCAATACCTGGCAGCAGTCCTCTCGCTGCTCAGGAGTTAGGGATGGGGAGAGAATCACTCCCTCCACCGACCCATCCTTTTCTTGAAACGAGAAGAGATCAGGGAGAGGCTCGCTTTCCGCTTCCTCTGCACCATCAGTCACCATCATCAAGATGACCTCGGGCCTCTCATGGTGGGGTTTGAGGCGATTGGCATGCAGCACCCGTAGGGGCTGTCGAGGGGGTCTTAAGAGCCACCAGGTAGGTGGCCTTACCCTTCTTTTCCAACACCTCAAAGGGGCCTGTCCAGGGATCTTAGAGGGCACTTAGCTCTCCAGGTTCCATCACCCACACTTTCTGGCCAGGCTCCAACTCCACAGGGTGAGCGTTGTGGTCGTACCACTCTTTCATTACTGCCTGACTGGCTTCCAAGTTGTCAGAAGCTTGCTTCCACAACTTTGCTATTTGGCTCCGGAAGGCCAGCATGTAGCTCACCACATCCTGGGGAGGCTTTCTGGGAGACTTTTCCCATCCATCCTTCACCAGGCTGAGAGGTCCACGCACAGGGTGCCCGTACAGTAGCTCAAAGGGGCTGAAGCCCACTCCCTTCTGCGGCACTTCCCTGTAGGAGAATAGCAAACAGGGCAGGAGGACGTCCCATTTCCTGGGCAGGCTCTCAGGCAGACTTCTTATCATGCCTTTCAAGGTCTTGTTGAACCTCTCTACCAGTCCATTGGACTGGGGGTGGTAGGGAGTGGTGAACCGGTAGGTCACTCCACACTCCTTCCACATTGCCCGCATATATGCTGACATGAAGTTGGTCCCCCTGTCGGACACAACTTCCTTGGGGAAACCCACTCGGGTAAAGATCCCCATCAGGGCCCTAGCCACTACAAGTGCAGTGACAGTCCTCAGAGGAATTGCGTCTGGGTACCGTGTGGCGTGATCCACCAGAACCAGGATAAACCTGTGACCAGCTGTAGTTGGTGGATCCAATGGCCCCACAATGTCGATGCCCACCCTTTCAAAGGGGGTGCTAACGACAGGAAGTGGTTCCAGGGGAGCTTTCAGCTTCACCCCTGTCTTCCCACTAGCTTGACAGGATACACATGTCCGACAGTAGGTGTCGGATGCCACTTTCATCTGAGGCCAATAAAAGTGGGGGACAAGCCGGGCAAAGGTCTTGTCCTGTCCTAAGTGTCCTGCCAAGGGAATCTCATGAGCCAATTCTAGAAGAAAGGCTCGGTATCGTTGAGGGACTACCAAGGCCCGTGATGAACCGGGCAAAGGTACTTTGGGTTCACTGTAGAGGAGTCCGTCCTCCCAGTAAATATGGTGGTGCCCCGCAACATTCCCTGCTGCCTGGGCTTCGGCCTGTCGCCTCAGTCCCTCAAGGGTAGGGCACTCCTTCTGGCCCTTACAAAACTCCTCCCTGGTAGGCCCTCCTTCCACATGCCACTCAGCAAGGATAGGTAAGTCCTCCAGGGAGACTACTTCCCCCTCCACGGACTCCTGGCCCACCACCGCAGGTGGCCGATCTGTCTCATGGGGCGTGGAAGCCAAAGCAGGCTTCTCCTATCTTCGGGTCTTTCCCTTTTTGGCAGCGGGCTGGGCCATTGTTCCAGGCTCCAGCCATGGCGAACTCCCTCTTCGGGTAGTCGCAGACCTTGTGCTTGCACAGGCCCAGTCAGGTGTACCCAGCATCTCCGAATAAGTCCGGTTTTCCACCTCCTTCCAAGCATTGTGCTCCATGTCATTTCCCAACAGACAATCGACTGGCACGGCAGTGCTTACGGCAACTCGAAGTGAACCTGCAACCCCTTACCACTCAAAGGGAACCTCGGCCACAGGGTAGTGGCCCAATCTGCCGTCAGCCATCGCGGCGGGGTGGAGTACATGTGGAATCACCTGCTCTGGAGACACCAGCTGACTCCTTACCATAGTCATACTGGCTCCTGTGTCTCTCAGAGCCTCCCCTCTTTGGCCATTGATGGTGACCCATTGCCCATACTTTACAGTATTTGAGGGCACCTGGATCTTAGGAACCATCTCCCGATCTCCCAAGGACACTAAGGTGACACCCGCCCACTCACCCCCCCATATCTAAGGGCAACTCCTCCCCGAGCACTACACTAGCGACTCCCGGGGCTTTTCCTCCGGTGGGAGGGGGTGGTCTTTTTGGGCACTTGACATCTCCCTTATAATGTCCAACACCACCACACTCAAAGCAGTGGACAACCCTTGGCTGCTGGCTTTGGCCAGGATGAGGGTTTCGGGGCAGGTTAGCCTTAGGGGTGAATCCTGTTCCCTTTCCCTGGAAACTGTTTTGGGGACCTTTTGAGAACTCCCTCTTTTTATCTCCCCCCTCCTTATTCTGGGGGGCGCCCTGTCCGGCCCTTTGGGAATCCCCTCCAGTCCCCTTTGAGGACACCCGGGTACTTGCCCAGATGTCCGCCTCCTCTGCAAGCTTCCGGGGGTTGGTCAGCTTGCTGTCCACCAGGTGTTGGCGCAGCTCGGGAAAACATTTCTCGAGTAGGTGCTCTTTGAGAATAAGGTCGTACAACCCCTCATAGTCCCTCACCTCGCTGCCTTGTATCCAACCCTCTAGTGCCTTCCTTGCATAGTCCAGGAAATCCACCCAATTCTGTGTGCCTAACTTGTGACCTCCCCTGAACCTTTGCCGGTACTTCTCTGGGGTCAGTCCAAATTTCTGGAGTAGCGCCACTTTCATGGTGGGGTAGTGGGTCTGCTCATCCTGCTCTAGGGCCAATAGTGTATCCCGTCCTGCAGGAGGCATATACTTGTACAAGCCACCCCCCCAGTGTTTTTCCTGGATCCCATGGGCTCTTAAGGAGACCTCATAGGCAGCCAGCCACTTGGCGATATCATCCCCTGGGCTGTAGCTGGCAACTATATCCTTAGGTAGGTAGGTAGGGTCTGGGTTCCCTGGTCAGTTCTTTTGTTTCGCTGCCACCATTTGGAGAATTGGAGGGTCCTATCTGTAGGGCCTTGAGTTCTAGCTCCCTAAGTTTCAACTTGTGAGCCATTCTCTGTTCCTCCCTCTCCTTTTCCATCTTAGCTAACTCCCACTTTAGCTGTCTCTTTTCCCTCCTGTCCACTAGTTCAGCTTCGGTTAAGCTTCTTCCGGAGACACTGCTGCCCTCCCTTGAACAGGTCCTAGGTCCTGGTAGTAGGTTCCCCATCTCAGGTTGGAACAATCCATCTACCCCTATGACTGTGTCCCGGTCCGTCCCCTCTTCCTCCTCCTTTCCCTCTCCATGTGCTGCCACCCAAGCCCTCAAACTGGTCTGGAGTTCCCCCTTCTTGGCACCACGCTTAAAAAAAACTCCCATTTTCTGGCAAAAGTCTCTAAGCTGGGCTGTAGTATAGGTCTCCAGTTCCTCCAGAGCAAATTCCATTTTGCTTATGAGCGATATAGGGACAACCACTCGGGAAGAATTGGTTTAAAAGGGGCAATTCGAAGCTACCTCCACCCACCACCAGGAGTAAATTTGGAAAATCAAAAATATAATTAGGGAGTCCGCCAGGAGAAAACTCCAGGTGTAGGCCTGTGGAGTACAATTTGTTACTTCAGAGTGGACGCAAACACAGTTGTGATCCCACCGTTAGACACCAATCATGTTGGACCTGGGATCTCCAAGTCACATAGGGTAGCTTGGCACTAAATGGAAAGGCTTACTTCAAAGTCACATGCGTTAAGTTTGCGTCACACCCTTCAGTAGCATAACGTCCATCCACTCAAAATATAAGGACACTACACCAGTCTTAGAAAAATACGGTTGTTTTATAAAAGAATCACCTTGATGTATTTCTTTCTGTTACTTAGCAGTCTCTTGTTTCAGTCTAACACAGTTTATAAAATTTGCTCTATCTTGGGCTGTTACCATTTACACATTTACAGTTTACATTTTCCTTATACAGTTCTCACACCAATAGAAGAAGCCCTGCAATGTTTCCCGTATTTGACAGTATAGAATATTCCACTAAAATTGGAGAACTCAGCAATATACAAAGCCCCTTTTTAAAAAGGCCAGGCTATACATTACCCTTGGGGTCTTAAAGTTTCCCTTGGCATGCAGTCACAGGTTCCAACAATAAGTTCATTATTAACCCATTAGTTCCATTGTTCAAGCAGTTGTTCTCCTAAATAAAGACAGGCAGGTTATTTCTGTTATTTTGCTTATACTACATAGACTGCTCCAGTTTCATATGTTTAAGTCAATTTTCCACCAACTGCGCTGTCCCTAGTTACCTCTAATCACCAGAAGGGAGTATCTCAAGCCTAGCGCCACGCGCTGTTATCGCGCAGTTCCAGGCGCAGCCTTTTCAGAGGAACGATCTCCTAAAACCTGCAGGCACTTCTCAGTCCCCTCACGGGAAGCAATCAGTCAATTATACTCTGGTTGTACCTCCAGGGAAGTATTCACAACTCTCTCCCCCCTCAGGATTCACTCTAAAGAACAGTCACGAGGCCCACTTAGCCCCTGGGCTACCGCGCCTCCCACCACGTCCTTACCGGATGGCACCAGAAGTCAGTCCCGGCCGGCTCACCACCTCCGATCTTGGTTCCTCAGATGGAGGAGGGGGGGGGACGGCGCGACTCCGGCCCCAACGCGGCAACCTTGAGGCAACTGAATGGGCTGGACCTGAACGAAGGTTCCCTCGTCGCTCCACTCCGTCAGCGACGGTGGGGCGACTCCAACACGCAGGCGCCGGGGGCTAGTGGCTCCTCTTCTATTCTGCTCGAACGCGGCAGGCCTCGAATTACCGCTCCGCCCCTTCACTAGGGGTAGCTTCCGCCTTCTGGGCCTGCGCAGTACCGCGGCTGCCCAATTCTCCCTCAAGGATCAGCGTCTGCCTCGCAGGCCTGCGTAGGGTCGCATCTACCCCGGACTGGGGAATCCACGCCTCCACCTCTCCACAGCGCCGCCGCGCCTCCTGGGATCACTGAGACAATCTCCTTCACCCAGTCTGGACTGTGAGGAGGCCCTCCCGCGTTGGCGCTACTGACCCCCAGGTGAGAAGAGGGGAGGGAGGTGTGGTTTCAGAACAGCTTTTCTAACCACTCTCTACCCGTGGCCGTACTCTCATAGTAGCTGGTAAGAGCTTTCCCTCTGGACAACTGGAGCAGAACTACTACCCAGATCGATCTCCTGAACTGGGTGGTTCACTTGTCCAGGGTCAACAGGAACACCACTTGGCAGGGTCAGGTCTGCAGAAGGGGGGGGAGAGGTGGTGAAGCAGTAAGGAAGCAACCCCTTGGAAGAAAGTCAACCCTCTGATTATCCTACCAACCCCCGCCTCGCACCACAGCCTGAACTCCAGCTGTCTCTCTCACTGAATGACAAAATGGCTGCCCCACAGTTGGCCTTATATACCTTTAGCCTCAAGTGTCCAGAATAGGCCAGAAGGTTCTGGAAGGTCCCTATTCTAACCCTTACCTGAGGTGACCGTTATGGCAGTTATAAGCCACCATTTTGGGTGTTTTGTGAATTCCAGTCAGAAAGGCCCCTAGGCCTCAGGAAAAACTATGAGGGCAAAGAGCACCTAACCCCTGGGTCAACACCTCAAAAATCCAGTGAACATAAAAATAAAAAGATTGAGGGGCAAAAAGGGGACAAAATAAATAAATAATTAGGAGGGACTACCAAAAGGCTGACAGGTCTAACAGTGACCAAGATCATCCCATTGACTGGTCTGACCATCACCTTATACTGTTCTCCATTGCGACTTCAGCAAACCTCCCCGCCTTAAAAAATAACAGACCTAAGAAGTTGACCAGAAACCTAAAATGTATCCCCAGATGTTCTCCAATCTAAACTCGAGCTCAACTTCTTCTCATTCCCCCCTCACAAAATGCGAATGAAGTCACTGAACTCTTTAATAATACTGTCACTGGTATTCTTGACCAACTGGCCCACCTAAACTTAAAATCCAAAGAAACAACCCCTCAAAATCTTGGTTTAATACCGAGATAAATAATGAAAGACGGGCTCTCAGACTGTCAAAAAGAACTTGGAGACACCATCCCTCACCCTCCAATCTTGCACTTCTCAGACATGCTAGATCCACATACAAAAAACACATCCTCAAGGAAAAGGCATCCTTCTTCCGCACTCAACTTGATCGTTCCGAAAACAGACCTAGGAAACTCTTCAAAATCATTCGAAACCAAACTTCCCCCGCACCTCCAAACATGATAGCCTCCTCAGCTAGATGCGAAGAAATCGCCCACTTCTTCTCGGAAAAAATGGCTAAAATTGATCAATCCTTCCTTCCCACTCCACTTCCCTCCAACCCGCTCCCTAATGACCCTTCTTACCCTCCCATTTCCCTACCCCCCAACCACTCCACTGGCCTCTAACCCACCACATCACCGATTACCAACTCAGCTAACTCGCATCTAAAAAACAATTCCTCCTTGCTCAACTTCTTCCCCGTCACTGAGTGTGAAGTCCTTAAAATAATTCACAATCTTAAACCGTCCTTCCACACAAAAGACCCCGTACCCTCCAACCTTATCCCTACCCTTAAGCACATCATCGCCCCATTCTGGACCACAATCATTAACACCTCTCTCTCAACGGGCTGTGTCCCCACCTCCCTTCAACTGGGACAAATCTCACCCATAATCAAAAAACGCAATGCTGACCCCAATGACCTAAATAATCTCCGCCCCATTACTAACCTCCCTCTGCGGCCGAAAGTCCTTGAAAAATGCGTCTTACTACAACTAGACAAACATATCGAAAACTTGAACCTACTCAACCCCCTTCAATCTGGTTTCAGGAAAGGCTGTAGCACCGAAACGGCAATGCTCAATGTCATAGATGATATCCAGCGGTCACTTTATAATAGCGAGACCTGCCTTCTTATCCTTCTTTACCTCTCCGCAGCGTTCGATACAGTCAACCATACAGCCCTACTTAACGTTCTTAAGACCCGCTTCGGCCTAAATGGTACCGCACACAAATGGTTTATCTCTTACCTGCAACACCGAACGCAGCAAATCAAAATTCAAAATTGTCTCTCCAACCCCGCTCCTGTCTCCCTTGGAGTCCCCCAAGGATCTATTCTCTCTCCCTCCAACTTTAACCTCTTTATGGAACCCCTCACCCTCATTCTTCAACAAGCAGGCATCAACAACCACCTCTACGCCGATGACACCCAAATCTATTACAAGATTAAAACTCATGCTGACATAATCCACCTGAACAACACCCTCACCAAGATCCAAACCTGGTTCCATTCAAATCATCTCAAACTTAACCCTAATAAAACCGAAATCATTCTCTTCTCTCTGAAAAATAACCCTCTCTCCATTCAATCATGGATCTCTGACCTTAATGCACTCAACTGCTCACTCACACTGTCCAACTGCGTCAAATCTCTTGGCATTTCTATCGACAATACCCTTACCCTTAATGTTCACATCAAAAACTCTGCCAAAGGAGCCCTCTTCACTCTCCGTCACCTCATGAAAATAAAACCATTCTTACCCACCAATGATTTTAAACTTGTTGTTCAGTCACTTGTTCTTTCACGTATTGATTATGGCAACACCATTCTTAACGAAATTCCCAAGGTCCACTTTGCTCCAATCAAAGCTGTGCTCAACCTTGCAGCCAGGCTCATTACAGACTGAAAACGCTTCGATCATATCTCCCCAGCGATCAAATCTCTTAAATGGCTCCCTATCGAAGGCAGGACTGCCTACAAAACTGCCTGCATTACTCATAAAGCCCTTCACCAAAACACTCCAAATTGCCTCTCCAAGAAACTCCTCATTGCTGGCACCACTCGTACCTTGAGAAGCCCCAACACCCTCCTCCTAATCCCACCTCTGCATAAAAAGAAAGCCACACAATCGCGATCCTTCTCTGGCAATGCCCCTACTATCTGGAATGCCCACCTGCCATGTAACCCCTCCTATTACAGTTTGAAAAAAGACCTCAAAACCCACCTCCTCAATTACTATTGGGGATCCTAACCTGCGCCTTACTCCTGTGCCTCACTCCGGATCTCCTATCACTATACTCTTATTTGTTCCGTGTTATCTGCCCTTCTTCTTGTACACCATTCTACCTAACTACTGGAATTGTATTACTTGAAGTGTTTTGCACCAGCTCATGTTAACCTATCTTGATTTTTATAATGCTTATGTTGTTCTTAATTTGTATATTCCCACATTGTTGTTTTCCTTACCTCTTATATGCTTTTATACCATGTTTGCCTTATACTATCCTAATTATGTAAAGCGCTCTGATACCTCTGGGTCTAGCCAGCGCTATATAAAACTTTTGAAATAAATAAATAAAATAGATTGTGTTGTTGTGATAGGCATACCATTTCATGTGGCCATTGTGTCCACAGTTGAAGTTCGTTTTTACAAAAATGTTGAATATACCTAATTCTTGTGAGTTTTTATTTTGGAAATCTACTGCATTCTTGTGGTGTCAAGCAAACCTTTTTATGCAACTGTTGTGTCCCAGTCTAAGGCATATCCTAATTTTATCCATGCAGTGATTCACCCTTCACTATTGAGGGTTGTCATCTAATTTAGCAGATGATGCTGAATACTTTATTTCTGCTAGTAGCCACTCTAACATGCTTTTGATTGCTCCGCTGCAAGCCTTCACAACTTTACACTGAGGGAACGAAATGTTTTGAAAATACTAACACAATGTTTTCTTAGCCTATGTAGTGGTTGTGGAGATAGAAGTCTATGCAGCAACGTACAAATAAGCCTTGTTAAAACACTCTCTAGGTGGTACAGGGTTGAAGGGGCTTAAGAATGTACCCCCCCCCCCAAGACCTACAGCCTGTGTAGCTCTTGATGTATTTGACTGTGGTATTAAACCGTTATGGTATAGTAAAAGTCTAAATGTTGTGATGGAGAGTTATACTTTTTTTACTAGGGGACAATGTGGGGATGAATCAGTATTATCTTGCTATGTTAAGATCTTTAGCAGCATCATGTGCCTTTGATCAAATGAGCTTTTAACATGTTTTGAGGGACCCAATCCTCATGAAATCTAATAATAAAGTACAGGAGAGATTATGAGTTTATTCTGATTAGACTTTAAAGAGCAGATGTCAACATTCCTACCTTCGTTGAACGCAGAATGATTTGTCCAAGACATAGGGGAAACATACTGAGATAAATGCTGTGGTTAAGAATAGCAATTGAAAGAAAAGCAGGAGGAGGAATGATGGCAGACATTTTGATAAAAGGACGGTTTCACAATTACGTTGATTTTTGGGGGAAATTGAACGAGCATTACAAGAATTTGATGGAGGTTTTGATAGTATTTAAATTGAAAGGGTAACCTTGGCAGTGGGTAAATGTGGTTAGTCTTGTGACAATGTGGTGTTTCTGTGGCACTGAGTTTCTTCTGATGGAAACAGACCATAACATGACCATATTAACTGATTATTGAAGCTCTGAAACCAGGATTAAAATATTAGTTGCCGTCGTTCTTTGGCCTGACTGATTTCTTTAAAAAATTTGAAGAAAACTATAGGCAAAAAGCAGAGCTTTTGAAAGTGTTAATGAGGAAAATCGGAAAGTAAATGAGGCAAGGAACGAACTGAATCTTTCAAGCAGTTGGAGATACAGCTGGCCAGTGTGCCATGTTTGAAACCTTTACAGGTTGGAAAATAATGTGTGCTGATGCAAGTAGCGTTAGACTTGGTTCTGTTTTGATGGAAGGGAATAAGCAGTGTGAATGGACTGTTGCATTTTGTACGGGGATGCTAAGCGAGGTTGAAAGGAGTTATTTGGTGGTTGAAAGTTAACTCCTTGTATGTATGTATGTGGGCCAATGAGCACTACCTCATGTTGAGGTATGAGGTCTATGATCAGACCCAGCCATAAACCATTAATTATTATTTTGTTTTCTGGTGGTAGACACATTTTGACTGACAGAATAGCTAGATTGACGACCAAGTTACTGGCTTTTTTTTGTGATGAGAAATGTTCCTGGGGCAGGCAATGTACATGCGGATTGCATGCCTATGATGCCTTTAGGGTGTTCGGTGAGATTCTGAGTGATAATGTAGAGCTGAGGAAGCCTTCACCAGGGATGATGTGAGAAGTGGTTGAGAATTAATACTTTTATTTTGTCTATTTAGCTTCCATTTTGTGTTAGTGTCATCCATTCTGTTTGCTTAGACCTGCTCGAACAAAAGTGCCATGATGTTACATGTAAAGGGCATGTAGATGCACAATGAAAGTTTCCAAACTTTTAAGAAGTCTTTCTGCCAGTCTCCAGCATCAGTGATTCCAGATTAGTCTAAAGAGTTTCATCTCTTTACCATGAGCAAGAAGGATGTGCCCTTGTAATACTCACACAGACACATGGGGGTCGTAAGAGACCCTGTGCATATTTGTCTGCAATATTAGACCATGTAGCCAGAACACTTCCGAAATGTCTAAGGGCAGCAATGCGGTAGTCTCAGTAGAACAAAGTGAGAGTTTGATTTAGGAAATACATTGAATATGTATGTTCCCCATTCTGTTGATACACTTCTAAACAAAACCTGCACCCACCACCTGACCAATCCCAATTGACTAGGTATGAACTGATTCTATTGTCGGCTTACAATATGATTTTACATTGTGGTACTTCTTTGAACTCAGCCACATTGATGCATTTGCCTGTGGAAGATCAAATGACCGAATTTTGTTTTGGTAACAGAACAACAGACTAAAGAATTGATATGTCAAACAAAGCACCCCTAGATGGAGATCTAGGGGTGGATGGATCATGTTTTAAACTACCAGTGGGAGGGACTAGAGCAGCTTATGCTACAAATACATTGTAAACAGTATTGGGAACGAGACAATTATCACAATTGTTTCAAATAGCAGGAATAATAGCCCTCACCCGAGCATATGAATTAAGTGCAGACTTGAGTGACAGTGAATATCTACACTGACAGCCAATATGCCTTTGGGATTGTCCATTCTTTTGGTAGGCTTTGAGAAGAGAGAGGATTTCTGACCTCTACTGGTGCAAAAATAAAAAATGGTATCTTAATTGTGCGCCTCCCAAATGCATTGACTTGGCCCAAAACTTAAGCAATAATTAAATGTGCTGTACATCAGAAAGTGACTGATCATGTTAGTTGGGGAAATAATTTTGCTAATTAAACTGTCAAAACTACTGCCTTATTAGAGACAAATAATGTGCATGCGGGTCAGTTAGAGCAAACTCCACAACCAGAATGCAGTATAAAGATGAATCCCCGTTTGTTAAAACAAATTGCAACTGAGAGTGAAAAGGTCAGATGGGAAAAGGGGGGTGCTGAATTTGATGGGATTTGGGTAGGACTGAATGGAATGATTAGGTTGCCTCATGCTTTGGTGTACAATTTGGCCCTCACCATCCATGGTCCTGCACATTTGGGAAGTGGTACATTGTGTAGATACTTTTCACAGTTTTGGTATAGTAAAAACTTGTGAAAGCATGCTGATGCCATATGCCAGAACTATATCACATGTGGACTATTTATCAGTAGTAGGGAAACACCTACATTCAAGACACTTTCTGGCTCCCGAAGTGCCTTTTGAATATGTGCAAATGGACTTTGTGAAGTTCCCGCCGACACACAAATTTTAAGTATGCACTTGTGGTAGTCTGTATGCTCTCTGGTTGGATTGAGGCCTACGCTACTTTAGAATGATGCACAAACCATGGCTAAATGCATGATAGACTAGCTCCCGAGATTCGGTGTCCCATGAAGGAATTCATCAGATAACAGCCCACATTTTATGAACAAAGTGCTATGTAAGGTTCTGGCGATTAAACCAAAGTTCCATTTTGTGTACCATTCTCAGGCAGCATGTGCAGTGGTTAAAGAGGAATGGCATTCTTAAGGCAAAAATTGCAAAGATATGTGCAGAGACTTAACTGAATTGGATAGGTGCATTGCCCATAGCACTCCTAAGTTTGCGCAGTACATCTAATGCCACCACTAAATTGAGCCCTCATGAGGTTGCGACTGGCAGATGGTGGTATGGGCAGCTCCCCAAGTAAATGCTGCTGTACGCATTGGTGATGCCACTTTGAGAGACTATTGTATTACCCTGACTAAAAGTCTGAATTTTCTTTTTAACAACCAGGTGAAAATTGCCATGTCTGCATAGGCTACAATTGAAGGACACAATCTGCAGCCTGGTGAAATGCCAGACACACAAACTGGATACACAGAAGCCATGAGCAGAGAGCACTTGCATCAACGTGTCAAGTACAGCCTAGTGAGGAGACATATTTACCACAAGCAGTGCATACTGATAAGCCCAGATTCAACTTACAAGCAAGAATGTCTTCTGAACCCAACCAACCCACAAGTACTGGTGACCTCTGGGAGCCGTAGTGACACTGAGTATGATTTACTAATGTTTTCTGATCACTTTACGATCCCTGTCACAAGGAAACGTGTTCCTAAGGGCTCATGAAAAATTCTTTGGAACGAGCATTGCTTGTTATCCTACGTATTGTACGGCGGCCTTGTGGACTGCATATCCCACCTCTATAAATAAGTATACCACTATGAAGTCCCCCCCCCCCCTCCCCCCCACACACACACACACACTTTTGACTAATAACTGGACATTTTGGTATGGCTTAAGAAGGAGTGTGCCTTCATGGGAAGACATAACCGGGTAAAAGATTCGGGATGTAAGCTAAATGCACATTGTGATACTGTATATTTTGATTAGTTTAATGCTACTTTGACAGGATGTTCGCATTATAGATAGTGGTAACAAAAACTGCTGGATATTACTCCTCCTGTTGTGTTATTTTTCAGATAATTAACACAACATACTACTTACAAGGGCTCAGGATAGTTGTCATCCAACAGAGATATAGATAGCACTGTTCTATATGCTAGAGGACCTTATATGCTGGCCCGGGTTTCTTCTTCTTGGTAAATGGGACATATTAACATGTTTATAACGGGACTGATGTCACCTTGGGCATGCTACTACCATTGGGGCTGCCTTGCACACGCACATACCCAAGGTCATGCAGTCAGAACTCCAACAGGAATTTTGTGATGGGGTTAAGGATTTTGAGGTAAATAGCCACGTACCTTCGGATACTTATTGACATCCATAATAACACTGGATGAGTAGGAGCCGACAGAGGTACAATCTAGGGAATAGTTTGGGTGCAAGTTACAAATATTATTGAATGAAACAGTAAAGGCCCTCGAAAGTATCACTTTAGGACTAGAAGGCGTTTGCCTATTCTCCGTACAAAATAAGTATGCCATTGACTTTATTTTGGCCCACAAAAAAGGGGGGAGCATTGGCTGTCACTGGAGACACTTGTATAGTGGGAATAAAGAACATGAAAGGAAATATAACTGTGGCTATAGCTGCCATCACAGATAATCTTAGGAGCCTTGTGAAGGAAATCGGAATCTTAAAAGGGGTACTTGGAGATGGCTTATTAAAAATGTAGACCCGATTGGCGCGCTGATGTAAACCTTTTGCATTCTTTAAAAAGTATTACCCTCATGCCTTTTCTCCTGCATCCCTAAGCCTCACGTAAACGCGAGAAAAAGTATGGTGTCTGAAATAAACCCAGATGAGCTTGAAATTGTGTAAATGATGAAAATAGAACTGGAGTTTAAGGCCCGTGTTAAGAGGGTATTCAAAGGGAGGGTTGAAAAAGAATACTTTAAATTTGGTTTTCTTTGTCTATTTAGCTTCCATTTTGTATTTCAGTGTCATCCATTTAGTTTAAATACTTAGACCTGCGCTAACAATAGTGCCATGAAGTTGCATGCAAACGTGTTTCTCAGAAGAGTGTTTGTACACTGCTAAGTTCTTCAGAAATTATTCGTATGTGCTTGCAAAGGCAGGTGTTAAATTTCACACATCTATTTGTTCCATACTGCTCAAGACCATTCTTTTTAAATGGTATGTTTAGCACATATTTGTAAGAATATAGGCAATTCTTGGAAACAGCAGAAATGTTCAATTCTCATAATACCTTATTGGAAACCAATCTAAAGTTGTGTTCTCAGAAATGCACAAATGGCTCATTGACGAAGAATGGAAAAATAAAATGGAAGCAGATTTGTGTTTAAAGAAAGCCACTGTTTAGTAAACTTTCGTCTCAGATCACAGATTTGCTATGACGGCGTGTGTAGATTCAACAACTAAAAAAAACATGAGAAGACACCATCGAGCATTCTCTTATGCTGCACTATGCAGGTGAACAAACCATCAAATTGTCACTTATACTTTTCTTCCGCCCGCCAATCTGTACAGGATGGGGCAGTAGGGCAGCCCACGCGAGTGCCGGCATATATCCTGTGTACAATGAGCACAAAAGTAGCCTGCTCCAGTGCCACTGTCCGTTTTTTGTTAATAAATATATTATTTATTAATTTCATAAACCCTGCTATAATTTCTTTTTTATTTTCCCAGGGTTGCACAATCGCATAATTGCAGTGGCTCTGGGCATAGATTACAGAATCTGTATTTGATACTCCGAATGCTGCCTGATCAGAACCCCGCCCCCCCCCCCCCCACCGTATCTTTTACCCTGATACGATTGCGCGAGTTTGAACTGGTGGAAACTATCTTTGCAAACTTTTTTTTTTTTGCACTGGGGTTGGAATTTACCCCTGAAAGTGTAATCAACAGTTTATAATCTTTAAACGGCTACTGGTACAGTTTCTGTGTACATACGATAACTTGCCACTAGATGGCGCACCAGAGACGGGAATGAGTATTGTCTGGAAGCGCGGTTTTAGAGTGAGTCAGACTTTTAAAAAACTCCCGTGTGCGCAGCTAATCATGTCTTTTGTAAGAAAGTCAATGAAGCTTAAGGAAACATGGCAACAGTGAAAAGACAATCAACACTGCCACCACAAACCTAAACAAAAAAAGCATCCGGTTTCGCCAATGGGATTTATAATAAGAGGTATGTGGGCAATGTATGAGTGCAGGGAGAATGGTGCGAGTGCTCTCCGTGAAGGGTCAGTGGGATATGAATGAAGGTTGATGAGTGTCTGAATGCATGGTGAATGATGTGTGTTCAGTGCAGGATGAGAATTGTGTGAGTGTACTGTACAGGGTGAGAGATTTTACCTTGGTTAAGGTAAGAGTTTTGTGAGTATTGGGTGAGCGGTATGCCAATAGTATAAGTGCAGGATGAGTAGTTTGAGCTGAGGGTGAGAGTGTGGGTGGGGGGTGAGAGGAATGTCAATGGCTCCTCTCCCCATCCATCCAGCGCAGAAGGGTAGCTTCCTATCGGCTCAACAAGACAGCTGTCCACAGGCGGCTCCAGGTGACTGAGCAGGTTGCCCTGCTCTGGGAAGACAGCCCGATGGAAAGACAGGGAGAGAGGGACTGGATCGAGGAAAGGGACAGCCTTTACTAAATTAGGCAATCCCCGGGCATTCGGAATGTGTATTTTCATCATAACGCCAATATTACATAAAAGGCACACTGATTACACACCTAAAGGAAACATCACGAGAGACATCCCTAAAAAAGAAATAAGCCAATATATACGTACACGTGTAAATTAATACATTTGCTAATACACGACAAACACACGTTAAAACCATCAATAATATTAATAGACTTAATTAACTGCCAGATCGCATGTAAATGCTGGATTTTAGCAACAGAACAGCATTAACTAAAAGAATCGACATATTCGGTTATACTTCTTCTTCGGCTCCAAATGAGGATGTTGCAAATCACAAGCATTTTAAAATAAAACGTTTGTCAGCAATGTGCAAAGATAATGCTACAACCAGCCATTGTGTACAAGAGGCAGGTGAAACAGCCACAAAATGACAGACTGCAGGAGACATTTAAACCTTTGTAAGTAATTTGCTTGCCACAAAGACAGTTTGTGAAAAAAGTATTCAGCTGCAAAAGTGTGCCATTGGTCTGGTGAACTGAATAGCTGGACATGTCCAACTTTTAAATACACTGCCCTTGCCATGTGGCTGTTTAGGGCATACCCTAGGGGTGACCAATATGTATTCAGAGGCTCAGGTTTAGGCCTGACTAAAGGATTATTTTGCAGGTCAAAATGGCAGCTTTAAACTGCACACACAGGTTTCAATGCCAGGCCTGAGACATGTTTAAAAGGCTACGTAAGTGGGTGGCAGTATGAGTGCTGCAGGTCCACTAGTGGTACAAAAGGGGGTGGTGATGGACGGAGCATCTGAATCAATCAAACACTCACTCCCAGTCAAAAGATCTGGGTTTAATCCCTCACCATTCTTTAGCCCGTCCATCACCACCCCCTTTTGTACCGCAGGTCCACTAGTAGCATTCAATTTACAGGCCCCAAGTACATGAAGTACCACTTTAGTAGGGACTTGCAAGTAAATTAATGCGCCAATTGGCTGAAAGCCAATGTCACCATCTTTACAGGAGAGTGTGCAAGCACTTTAGCACTAGGTAGTGGTGGTAAAGTGTGCAGAGTCCTAAGGCCAACACCCAAAGCCAGCCAGGTCTAAAAGCAGACATGTGCCCCCTGGCTCCAGTCACAACATCACCACTTTCCGGGCCAGGGACGTTTTAAAGGTATATGTTTTCACTCCGAGTGTTGGAGATGCAGCTTACTGGAGTTGCATGTTCGCTCGCATCCGCATTCTTCTACTCCTCTCTGGCAGATAACCGCACCATCTGTCTTGATTTCCTTGTCCCCTGCTGATAGAGAGTCTTTAAAACTGGCGCCTGTGTTTCTCAGAGTGATCACATATCAAACAGGCACAGTTTCATCGCCTTGTAACCAGCCACCTTGGGGGGCTGGGATTCTAGGGACCTTCAGCATCTGGCAATCAGCAGCGGGGGTAATGTGGTGAAAAAATAAATAATTAAACTTACCTTTAGCTGCCAGCTGGCGCCTCTGTGATCTTTTGCTTCTGCGCTGTGCGTCACTGCTTCTCTGCTCCCGGCACTGCAATCCCCATGAGCACAGGCTCCCAGACTCCTCACACACTCCCAACCCTGCTCTCATGCTATTACCCAGCATGAGAGAATCGCTGGGATTGGGCGGAGCAGGCCGGCTTTACGCTCCACAGGAGCTGGAAACCTGTGCTCCTTGTTGTGGCTGCTGACACACTTCGGGCACTCACGAAGTGATGCGCTAATTACATGTGGCCACTGGTGAGCGCTGTGCAGGCCGCATGAAATAAGAGACAGAACACCTAAGTGATATTATCCGTGGCGGCGCGCTGGCGGCTCTAACGCCGTTCACGCACATGCACACGCATTTATTATTTCACTCGCACAGCGTGGGTGGAACCATGTGTGCGCGCGTCCCTGGGAGTTTCTCCCTGCACCCCGGGACCACCATTCCCATTGGGAGCGCCCACTGCCCTCAAATATCGCCTCGTGATAAAACATTCCTCCCAAAAACATATAAAACAAACATCAAACATTTTCTTTAACCATACACAGCAAACCTGGTTCAAACGACCCCAAACCTTGTATCAGTCCCCTTAGCAATGGAAGTCTCTCAATTTGCGAGAATGCTCTGGATTGCCCTGCAACCCTTATCGACCGCCACCTCCTCTGATACTGGCACCTGGGTCAGGGACTGCAGGGTTCTCCACGGCACCTCAAGCTCTGTCCAGTCCAGTAGTGTTTTAGGCTTGCGGTCTCCGACCTGTCATGAGAGCCTCCCACTTCAGAACCATTTTCCCAGATTAATTTGCCTCCCTCGTCGTGTGACGGGTTCACGCCAACCTCCAGTATTCCGTGAAACCTCCGGAATGCAGACGCATTGCGGGTGATCAGCTCCAAGCCCTTCCTGGCAGTTACTTGGGTCCCACGGATGTGAGTGATACGTCACAGGTCTTTCTCAAACCTGAGTTGCAACTTGCTGCCTGGGTGCCGGTCTTGGACTAGCACCAGTTCTCCTACTTGTAATTGGGAGGGCATCGCTCGGCGGCGAGCACTGACTTTTGCGTTAGCTCTTTGTTGTTTCTGGTGTACCTCCGACTCATCCACTCCTTTCGGGTTCCACTGAGGGTGATGTGGAATTGAGTCTCGCACGATTCTCCCCATTACTAGTTGTACGGGGGCCCTCCCCATAGTGGCATGCGGGGTCTGGCAGTAGTTTCTGAGAAATAAATAGATTGATAGTTCAACTGACTCCCCGTTGGCGACGGCAATGCGTATCACTTTATTCAGAGTTCTCATAAACGTTCAGCTTCCCCATTAGCCTGGGGCCATTTGGGAGTGATCTTCTGGTGATGGATCCCTTGTGATGACAGATATAACGCAAACACTTGTCCCTGAAAGGGGGGCCCGTTGTCAATCTTGAGTTCCTGGAGCAACCGAGGGGTAGTCTGCACTTTCTCCAATTTCGTGATAACTTTACCAGTCCCCAGGGACGAAAGGATTTCGACTTCAGGGTACTTCGAGTAGTCATCAATGATTACCATTGAGTGTCTCCCTTCAGGGATGCTTCCAAAATCCATGCTGGCACTCAGCCAGGGGCCTTTAGGTTGTCGTTTGGTTATGATGGGAGCCGGAGGATTCGGATCTCCTGTGGCCTGGCACCATTGACAGGACCGTACAGTGGCGTCTACTTTTTCATCCATCGGGGGAAGCCACACCTTGGTTCTCAACCGACTCTTCGTCTTTACCATGCCCTGATGGCTGGCATGTGCAAGTGCCACTACCCGGTCCACCAGGATGGAAGGAATAACTAACCTATGTCCCCTGAGGAGACATCCATGGGGGTCGACGCTCAGTTCATGCCTCACAAGATACAGGCTGTCCAGGACGCTTCGGGCTTCCTGAGTAAAAGTGACTCCTTGGCCTCGCAGGTGGTGCCACTGGTTGTTCCTCACCGCCTCTACCGCCTTCAGCAGGTATTCGTCCTGGGCCGTCACTTGGCACGGCTCACTCAGAGAGAGAGGTAATGGTTGCGATCTGTGTACGGTGTACGGGACATACTCTGCGGTCTCCTCGCCTTCTACCATTTCGCTGATTGTGGTTTGCCTAGGATGGCGCAAGAGGTAGTCCGCTGGGTTACTTGTTCCAGGCTGGTACTCAATCTTACAGTTATACTCCTGCAACTGCAGCATCCACTTTTCGATGCGAGGTGGAGGTTTCGAGGCAGTTCCCATGAACAGTGGGATCAACGGCTTGTGGTCAGTGGTGAAGAGAAAAGGTTTTCCATAAACATACAAATGGAAATTCCTGCACCCCCTGTGTATAGCGATGGCCTCCTTCCCGACCTGAGAGTATCGTTGCTCCGTAGCTGTCAGCAATCGGCTTGCGAAAGCTACGGGAGCCCACTTGTCTTCCTCCGTGGGTCTCTGGAGAAGCACTGCCGCTAGCCCCTGGGGGCCCGCATTAACAGCAACTTGCGTGTTCTGGTTAGGATCAAGATTTCGCAGCGTTGTGCTGCTGGAGATGCATCTTTGGTGGCTTGAAAAGCGGCTTCCTGTGCTGGACCCCACAACCAGGGAACAGATGCTTTGGTAAGTTCTCTGAGGGATGGTGATTGAGGAGAGATCCTTAATAAACCTGCCGCAGTAATATGCCATTCCCAGAAAACTGTGCATTTCCGTGATGTTTGTTGGAGCTGGAGCCTCTTTGATGTCTCGGACTTTGCTCAGATCGGGAGCTACTCCTTCCGCAGAGAAGATGCACCCAAAGAATTGCAGCTTCCTCTGCAGAAATGCGTACTTCTCCTTATGCAGAGTAAGTCCTGACTCATGAATTCTCTGGAGCACCTGTCTGAGCCAAGCATTATGTTCACCCACCGACTTGGCATGGACTAGAATGTCGTTGCTCACGTTGACAACTCCGGGGATGTCTGCAAGGAGTTCTTGGATCGTGTTTTGAAACACTTCTGTAGCGCTGGAGATTCCGAAGCTCATACGTTTATAGTGTCTTAGTCCGACATGGGTGGAGAATGTTGTTATATATCGGGATTGTTCGTCCAGGACCAACTGGTGATACCCCGCTCTTTGGTCGAGTTTAGAGAATCAACTGGCTCCGCTGAGCTCCCTGATTAGGTCGTCTATAGTGGGTGTCCGGTGTCTCTCCCTCTTAATGGCAGTATTCGGGATCCTCATATCAACCATCAATCAATCAATCAAGGCATTTGTAGAGCGCACTACTCACCCGGAGGGTACCAAGGCCCTTGGGGGGGGGGGGGGGGTACCGCTACTGCTCGAACAGCCAGGTCTTGAGCTTCTTCCTGAAGGAGAGGTGGTCTTGGGTCAGGCGAAGGTCGGTCGGGAGGGTGTTCCAGGTCTTGGCGGCCAGGTAGGAGAAGGACCTTCCTCCTGTTCTCGCTCTTCGGATGCGGGGGACGGCGGCGAGGGCGTGGTTGGTCGATCGGAGGTGGCGTTTGGGAGCGTAGAAGTTGAGGCGGTTGTTGAGGTAGCTCGGGCCTTGGTCGTGTAGGGCTTTGTGTGCGTGGGTGAGGAGACGGAAGGTGATTCTCTTGTTGACGGGGAGCCAGTGCAGGTCTCTCAGATGTCCGGAGATGTGGCTGCGTCGGGGGATGTCGAGGATGAGTCTGGCTGAGGCGTTCTGGATCTGCTGGAGTCTCTTCTGGAGCTTGGCGGTGGTTCCGGCGTAGAGGGCGTTGCCGTAGTCCAGTCGGCTGGTGACGAGGGCCTGGTCTCGGTGGGGATCCACAGGAAGATCTTCCGTAGCATGCGCAGGATGTTGAAACAGGACGCGGAGACGGCGTTGACTTGTCTGGTCATGGAGAGGGAGGAGTCCAGGATGAAGCCCAGGTTGCGTGCGTGGTCTGTTGGTTTGGGTGCGGTGCCCAGGGCGGGGGGCCATCAGGAGTCGTCCCAGGCGGAGGGCGAGGAACCCAGGATGAGGACTTCCGTCTTGTCTGAGTTCAGTTTCAGGCGGCTGGTCGTCATCCACTCGGCTACGTCTTTCATCCCTTCGTGGAGGTTGGTTCTGGCGGCGGCGGGGTCGTTGGTCAGGGAGAGGATCAGCTGGGTGTCGTCGGCGTAGGAGATGATGTTGAGGTTGTGTTGGCGTGCGATGGCCGCAAGGGGGCTCATGTAGACGTTGAAGAGGGTGGGGCTGAGCGAGGAGCCGTGAGGAACGCCGCAGATGACCTCCGTGGCTGTAGATCTGAACGGTGGTAGGCGGACTCTCTGTGTCCTTCCAGCGAGGAAGGAGATGATCCACTCCAGTGCCTTCTCCTGGATTCCGATGTTGCTGAGGTGCTGCACTAGGGTGCGGTGGCAGACAGTGTCGAACGCCGCGGAGAGGTCTAGGAGGATGAGGGCCGCTGTTTCACCGTTGTCCAGCAGGGCCCGGATGTCATCGGTGACAGCGATGAGGGCGGTCTCGGTGCTGTGGTTGGCTCGGAAGCCAGACTGTGAGGGGTCGAGGGATCCATTCGTCTCGAGGAAGGCGGCCAGCTGCTTGTTTACGGTCTTCTCGATGACTTTGGCTGGGAACGGGAGGAGCGAGATGGGGCGGTAATTCTTGAGTTCGGTGGGGTCCGCTGTTGGTTTCTTTAGTAGAGCGCTGAGTTCGGTGTGCTTCCAGCTCTCAGGGAAGGTGGCGGTGTCGAAGGAGGTGTTGATGATGTCACGCAGGTGGGGTGCGATGACAGCGTCGGCCTTGTTGAAGACGTGGTGGGGGCAGGGGTCGGTCGGAGATCCGGAGTGGATAGAGTTCATCGTGCAGATGGTGTCTTCGGTGCTGATCGGGGTCCAGGCGTGGAGGGTGGTGGTGGGGGGCCGTGGTTCGGTCGTGGCGTGCGTCGGTTGAGTGCTGAAGCTGTTGTGTATGTCCGCGATCTTGTTGTGGAAGTAGGAGGCGAGGGAGTTGCAGAGGTCTTGCGACGGGGTGATGTCGTTGTTTCCGGCGTTGGGGTTGGAGAGCTCTTTCACGATGTTGAAGAGTTCCTTGCAGTTGTGTGCGTTGTTGTCCAGCCGATCCTTGTATGCTGTTTTCTTGGTGGCGCGGATCAGTTGATGGTGCTTCCGGTTGGCGTGCTTGAGGGTGGTCATGTTGTCCGGTGTTGGCTCCCTTCTCCAGGCCTTCTCGAGGGCTCGGCAGTTCTTCTTGGAGCTCTTGAGTTCGTCGGTGAACCATGGGGCCTTCTTGCTGCCGGGTCTGCTAGGCGGGGTCCTCAGTGGGGCAAGGTCGTCTGCGCAGTTGCTGATCCATTTCGTGAGGTTGTCGGCGGCCTGGCTGGGGTTCGCTGAGCTGGCGGGAGGGTGCTGGCTCAGGGAAGCGGCGAGCTGGTCTGCTGTGATCTTGTTCCAGTTTCTTCGAGCAACCTGTTGCTGGTGGTGGTGGATCGTGGATCTTCTGAAGGTGAAGTGGACGCAGCTGTGGTCCGTCCAGGGGAGCCCGGTGGCGTGGCTGAAGGCGATGTCCTTGCTGGAGGAGAAGACAGCGTCAAGTGTGTGTCCGGCGAGGTGGGTGGGGGTTATCACCAGTTGCTTGAGTCTGAGGTTGGCGAGGTTGTCAAGCAGGGTGGCGGTGTTGCGGTCGTTGTTGTTCTCCAGGTGGAAGTTGATGTCCCCCAGGAGGATGTAGTCAACGGAGGGGAGGGCGTGCGGGCTGATGAAGTCGGCGATGTCTTCGCTGAATTGTGTGCGTGGCCCCGGGGGTCTGTAGATGAGGGTGCCTCTGAGGGTGGTCTTGGGGTCCGTGTGGATCTGGAAGTGCAGGTGTTCGGCGGTTGTCAGGGTGTCGTCGGTGTTGGTCGTGATGCGGATGGTGTCCCTGTGGATGATGGCGATGCCTCCTCCAGTCTGATTGCCGCGGTCTCTTCGGGTGATCTTGTAGCCCTCTGGGATGGCGATGGCGATGTCGGGCGCTGAGGAGTCGTTCATCCAGGTTTCCGTGAGGAAGGCGACGTCAGGAGTTGTGGTGTCGAGGAGGTTCCAGAGTTCGATGGTGTGTCTGTGGACGGAGCGGGTGTTGAGTAGGATGCACTTGAGGTGGTTACTGTTGGTGTTCGGCTTGGCGGGTGCTGGTGCGGGGCAGGTCCGGATGCAGGAGAACTTGCAGGCGTGACAGCTGAAGGGTCCGTGGGTTCGTCTCGGGGTGGCTCGGTAGCATCCCAGGATTCGGCCGGTGTTGAGTGCGCTGAGGGTGGCGACGTCGTACGTCCGGCAGGCGGGCTGGGGTCTGCGGGGGCCAGGGGTCCTGGCACTGAGCGCAGTCCAGGCGCGGACGGGCGCAGACGGGCGCAGACGGGCTTACCTTTGGCGCACCTTCGGCGCTCAATCGGTGCTCCCGCTGCGCGCGTCCGCTGCGCGGTCGCTCTGGGGGCGTCATAAGAAGGGAGCCGGGAGGGAGGGTCCGCTGGGAGGCGGGTAGCGCGGGGACCAATCGGCAGGCGGGGGGGGCGGGTTCGAGTCTGAGACGGCGGGAAAAGCTGGGGGCTCGGCTGGCGGCCCTGCGGCGGCTGGGGTGGCCCTGCGGCGGCTGGGGCGTAGGCTCGGCTTCTGGCGTCAGGCGTCAGGCTACTGGCAGCAGGTAAGGAGGAGCAGGCAGGGGTTGTGGGGGCGACCAGGCCGTGGTGGGTGCAGTGGTCGCACATATTCTGACTTTCTCTGGCTGTTTCAGCTTTCTGGCGACCACTATCGGGGACACCCACGGTGTCGGACCATGCAACTTCTCAATAATACCAGCTTCTTCCAGCATGTACAGCTCTTTTTCGACAAGTGGTCTTAGATGAAAGGTGACCCTCCTGTGCCGAAGAGTTACCGGTTGCACCAAGGGGTCAATGTGCAGGTGTATTTGTTTGTCGCGCAGGCATCGATTCCCTTGAACACTTGCGGAACCTCATCCAGTATCTGGCTCACTCCCTCTTGATGGATGCCAAATGCAAACGTGGCGATCCTAAAGCCTAAGCTGACTTGCAGCCAACAGCATGCCATGTCCTTCTTCAGTCACTTACACCGGAGCATCCACTTCGTGCTGATTATACGTTATTTTGGTTTTAAACATTCCTTTTAGGAGGAGGGGCTTGGTTTGGCCATACGCAAACACTTTCACCTTGGCCGGCGTCAACGCCGGGGGAGACGGCAATTCCGGGTAGGCCTCTCAGGACATTATGTTGATTGTGGAACTTCGCAACATGGGAGGCGTGTCTGTGTGTCAGCTACAGACCCCACCGTGAAGACGGAGTGCACGGTGTGTTCTTCTTGGGCATCATCGTCCATGTCACTGCCCTGTTCCTAAGCATCGGGAATCATGTTGACTTGCGCAAGCAATCGACTCAGTGGTGGTGGGGCTTCTTGTGCGATCCACCGATCAGGTAACAGCACTGGCAACTGCGTGGACCGGCTCTGTCTTGATGGGAGTCTGAAGAGTCGCCTCCATGTGTGCCGCCCTGGCTTTTGGTGGTTCTTTTGTTCTACCCAAGGTGAGTATGTCCGCCAATGACTTCCCCAATTCTTCCAGTATTCTTTCCCTTCGCTGACGCACATCCTTGTATAATCTGGTCTCTTATTTCTTCAGTCTCATCCTGAAAGTCGCATGTTCCTACTAGTTCTTTAAGACGTGCGTGGAATATATCTAGGGACTCATCTGGCTTCTGCCGCGCCTGCCAGAATATGAAGCGTTCATAATCCCCTTTTGCCATTGGTTCAAAATGTGCATTGAGGGCCGCAATGAGCGTGAGATGGGTCTTTGGTGCTGCCTCAGCTACTGTCTTCGCTATCTTCTGCACATCTTTCCCTCCTAAATGTAACTGCATGGCGCGCTTTTGGGCGTTGTCCACCTTCGTAGCTTCAAAGAGCACCAGGACTCGCTCCACCCACTCCTTCCATTGTGGGGCTTGCGCCGAGGGAGCCCCCTCCACTACAAAAGTCTCCACTGCCGGGACCATGTGGGCCATGGTGCACAATAGGCACTAGGAGAAGAGGTGTAACAGCCTGCGGGGACAACTCTGACCCAGTGAGGACTTGCCACTCACAGTTTTATGTAGAGCACACCAGGGGCACTAGTCCACCAGCCGTCCAGGCACCCAACTGCAGGTGTTCTCTGCCAACTCCAGCAGTCCCAGACGCCCTCAGGAGGAACAACAGCGTTGATCAGGAGCCCATGGCAGACTATGTGGAGGGGAGGCAGCACGAGCACTGCGCACAAAATATAGTGTGCGCGCCCACTCCGCTGGTGCGCGCTGTGCAGGCAGCTTGAAATAAGTGACAGGACACTGGAGTGTAATTATCCGTGTTGGCACGCTGGCGGCTCTAACGCAGTTTGCGCACGCGCTCACACATTTATTATCTCACTCGCACAGCATGGGCAGGACCATGCATGCGCACATCCCTGGGGGTTTATCCCTGCACCCCGGACCACTATTCACAATGAACGCGCCCACTGCCCACAAATATCGCCTCGCGATATAACACTCCTAAGCACTGCTGATATCTCCAAGGAACAGCCTGGAGATATCCAAGTGCACATGTTGGTTTGGCCATCCTCGGCTTGCCAAACTGACATGCACACTATCAGTGCCTACTACTCCTCCTCCCCCTGCTGCTAACTCTGCTGGCCATTCCCCACCATAGACTTGGAGGACTGGAAGTGAAAAATAACATGATAATAAAATAGTTTTATTGTCATTTTATTTTTCTCTGTCTTTCAGCAGTGGGCTGACGCTCCTCCGCCATAGCGGAGGAGCCGCCTCTGCTGGCAATGACTCTCTTGGCTACCAAATAGTCGACACCTGCGAGTAGGTACTGGTGTCTTGTCTTTGTACAGCCCTCCACTATCTCCAAAGTGCCACTTTTGCAAATAAAACAAAACATAAAATAAAATAAAAAATAAATAGTACTGGTAACGTTTACGTTCTTTCAGAGGGCATATTCACTACGGTGACTGAGACGGTTTGACGTGCATGAAGGTAAAAACAGCTAGTAGGAGGTTGGAGGTACATTAGAAAACAGGGTGTCAGAACATGTCGGCGGAGGTATTTTACTGATTAATTTATCACAGGGATATTGTTGGGTTGGGACTTGTGTAGTATCATGTTTCTTTAGTACGGGTAAGGGTTAAGTTGCTCATTTAGTTTTCTAACAGTGGATTTTTGAATAATGAATGAAAATTGTTTTTGCGTATTGCTGGGTCATACAGGAACACGGGACAGATTTAATCTAACAAGTACTTTACATGTACATTTTAAGCATGAGCTGGACGCATATGTAATGTTTCTATTGTTTGTTCTTTTTACAGTTACCCCTGACAAAGGGCATAGATTGTCCGAAATGCATTGAGTCTTTTAAATATTGTAATGTCATGCTATGCGGAGGGGCATGCCTGGACAGGCATTCGTTCAACATGAAATTTAAATTTGGATTACTATTTGGTATGAATTGACAACGTACTTAGACTTGATTAGTTATTGGACCAACAGAAATAAACATTTGAAACCTACTTCAAGTGAAGTGTGTTTTTGGCAGTGCATCCCTTGTTGGGACCACCAATTTACCCTGTGTGTATGGATGGACCTCACTCTGGGGTTGCACGCCACAATCAATTGAAAACATCAAGTTTTTTGCAACATTGTGAGAAAGTTTGGAGTGCATTCTACCACCTTTGCAGTTTTCTAAAAGTGACATCTCCAGAATTGTAACTTAAAATCTGACTTTACAATTAAAGAGAAATTTAAATTACAATCTGAGTGTAAACAGCATTTCTCTATCTGGTCCCAGACTGAAGTTGGCCATTATTAAATGCAATAAGGTTATCCAGTGTTAGTGTATAGGAGAGATAGCCTTACAAGAGTGAATAACATCTTTAGGTGTTTTTTCACTTCCAGGAGATTTCAAACTTAAACCTCTGTGTCCCACTTTTTAAATTCCGGTGCACCATGCACTATTATCCTTCAGGGCCTATTTTATGGGTGACTTGTAAGTATTAACCCCTTGCATGCTTCAGACGGCCCCTGTCCATCATACGTCACAGTGGGCTTGTGCGGAGAACGGCCGGGGGCCGTTCGAATCCCACCCACTATTTAAATCGACCAAACAGCGTGAAAATGTGTACAGCATGCAAGGGATTAAAAAGAAAAGTTTAGGCCTGACAAAAGGCTTATTCTGCCAGGTAGAAGTGGCAGTTTTAAACTGCACTACTGGCTGCAGTGGCAGGTATGATACATGTTTTAAAAGGCCACTTTGGAGGGTGACCCAATGAGTGCTATAGCCCACTAGTAATTTGCAGGCCCTGGGTAAGTGTAGTACCATTTACTAGGGAACTATCAGTAAATTAAATATCCCAACTAGGTGTTGGCCACTGTTTTTCTAGTAATCTTGTGAGTGCTAATGGTGTTCAATCTGCTCCATCGGATATGACAATGTTCTTGAGCAAGTTTGGCATTATGCGTATTAAGGATTATCCCTACCACCATTTATTTATTTGATTTATTTGAGGTTTTTTTAACATAGTGCGTACTATTTTACCACTAGAGATGTACGAGCGCTTTGCAAATACAATGGAGATTATACAACATTTCGTATTGTTAGCTATATATAGGCATATGTTGCACTACATTGTCAAATATACATTGGTGTGTTCTAGAGCTCTGGTCAAAGTCAGTTTTATTCCTGTAACAACATTTTTTCCTATTTTAGGAGGTCCAAAAGCAACAATGTTTAGTGGACAAAAAAAGATATATTTGTATTAGTATAGATAGGAAAGATTGTTGGAGAGTAATCTATTCTGGTGTGAGGCTCTGTGTTTTCAGATGTGGTTTGTCCTGGTTGTTCTGAAGTTAGTGAGTCTCTCTCTATGTTTGAGCTGTTTTAATGCCAGGAATCATCATTGTCCGTAAGGGACTCTAAAGTCTGTGAGTAACACTCCATGCCTGTGCCATGTTAGGCCAAGGGGTCATCAGATCTGTGGCATTCCCTCATGCATGTGGGATCTAAGATAGGATTGTAAAAATATTTATATTCACTCAGTTGTTGAGTTATACTTTACATAAGGGGTGTTGCCTTACTTATTAGTTTTGATTTATCTAGAGATTTAACTACTAGGCGAAGGTAGTGGGTCACTCAGGAAAAATTGTTTGAAGAGTAGCTTTTTCATCTCGCTTTGTAGGAGGCTGTTTGCACTCCGTGGAAGGCATTGACCTCCTGAAATGGTCAGTTTCTCAGCCAGACAAATGAGGATTTTTATGTGGTTCAATTTCAGCATACTTCTGATTTCAATAAGTAGCCAGCCATTAAATCAATCACAACGGGCAATGGCCAAACAAGATGATCAAAACATCTTTTTTCATTTTCCCTATACTTTACCATAAGGAAATCTCTGAATTGGTGACAACGATTTCTATATGGTTATATGTAGGGAAATAAACAGTGCAATAAACCTTTTTAAAAAGCTAGTAAAAATATTTGTCTATGGAATGTTAATGTAAATTAATTGTATATATTTATTTTAAATGTAGAACAAAATAAAGAAATTCTACAGTAACATATTTGAAATGTAAAACCTAATTATTTTGAATTTATTAAATACAATTACATTATTTCTGAAGTTTAAATTATAAAATCCCACTTAAAGTGAAGAACAATATCTTTATTATGCATTAATATTTCCGAACAGTGATGTGTAGAATTAATTAAAAGTAATTCAATTGCATTAAATTACTGCTACATTCATTTTTAAATTAAAAACAGAGATACTAGAGTACGCACCACTGGAGGGTAGGTTACTACAAGAAGAGCTCATGACAAAGGCAGTGTCACTCACTTATAAGACGATAAACAATAACCTGCCTGACACCCTGGGTAAACTGAGAGAAACCTGGAGAGAGACTTAGGGGAACTAGGAGAGATTGACTGGGAAGCAGACCTATGCACCCTAGAGAAGTGGCAATCCTAATCAGATTGTCTTATCCAGTTTAACATCCTTCATAGGTCATACTATGGCAGAGAAAAACTGCATTAAATGGGCCGGGCTGAGACCCCCAGTGTCTGCGCTGTCGAGCCCCTACAGGAAATTTCATACATATGATATGGGAGTGTCCCCATGTTCAGGCTTTCTGGGACGAGATACTTACAGAATTGAATGCAAAACTGGGAATATCCCTTCCAGCAGACCCTACATTTATACTCCTGGGAATTTCATGTGACATAGATGCCCCCAGACTCCAACTGCACTTTATCTCGCTGGGTTTGGCAGTGGCAAAGCGTGATATAGCACAGCACTGGGGCTCACAAGAAATCCCGACACTACATGACTGTAAACGTGTATGGACCTCTATATGGCAACGAAAAGGGTTACATAAAAAAGCAGAGGGTGCCCAAAAACGTTCACTAAAATATGGAATAACTGGATAAACTACTACGGTCTAGTAGGAAGTAGCATTGTCAGGCAAACTTCTACAAAGGGGGCCCGGAGAAGGTGAGACCCAAAGGGCAATAGATACCCTGAGAGGGAGCGAGAGTGGAAACCAGGGCCTTCCAAAGTACACGGGAATGGTACATGCTGTTACTTGCCTATAATGTATTAACAAAAATGGGAATATAAGGACTGAGACATCTTAACTAATATGTTTGACCTAAGTGTGACCTGTTATATGGTTTTTCTGTTCAAACAACTGAAACAATAAAAATATATATTTTTAAAAGGACTGAATGGTTGTACATTCTTGAATGTTGGACTTAGTCACATTCAACAATGTATATAGGGAGCTACCCTTTCTAGCAGGAAAAGGATTGGGTCAACAATCTAATAAAAAACAGGGTTCCTTCTCCTGGATTCTTTAAAAGTAGGTGGTGTTAAGGTCCCAACTAGGGGATATTTTACAACAAAGAAAGGGGTTGCAGTGTTGCACCGGTTACCAAATTTACAGCTAAGTGTATGTGGGGCCTAAAGATACCATGAGAACCATGAAACATTTCTGTTTGTTAAAGCATTTTCATACATTTATTAGAATGAATAAACTTAAGTAGTAACATGTACAAGTCATATACACAATTGTTTTCCACAAATTAAAAAAAATTTATTTAAAAAAAATATTAAAAAAAAACATACAATGTACTTAAAACTTGCTAATCTAGCAATATATACCATAACATAAACATTACATTACATCATCATATTCACAAGTAAATGGATAGTGATAGGAACGAAATTGTCGACGCGGCGTTTCGGTGCCTTTTTCTATTCTGCACCTTCTTCAAGGACTCGTTCACAGCTTAATTTTGTCTACAAGAATATATATTAATACATATTGTTAGGTCCATACTTTTTTTACAGCACTTGCACTTAGAATTTTACAACATTTTAAACATTGTCCTACTATTTGGTAACCCCGAACAGTTTGCAAACCCAAATTTCTCCTAGTAGTACGTTACTACATTCTCACATCTTGGAGGTCTATTAAGCGAGATTATAGTAGACTTTGTGGTTGCTGATTAATGTTCATGTCTTAGTTTTATTTTTAATTCCTTGACATGACTGGGCTTTTAAATAAATTTGTTAAAAAATTGTTAAAAAGTGGACCAATAGGTTTTGTTAGTTTTTACTATTGTATCCCGCCCTTTATTTATCTTTAACTTACCCAGGTTTGGTCTTTCCTGGTCTTGTGTTATAGGTTTGTCCGAGCACGTTTACATCTGCTCATGTTTCTTTCATCCTTTTATTCTAAAGGAGGAATACACCCTGTTTTAGATTGCTCTATTTGTTTAATGAGTGTTATAATTTGGAAAAGCATTCATGCATAACTGTACCATGTATATGTGTTTTGTTGAAACTTTCCTCGGGTTGGAAGAAAATGGACCAACTTCAATCCTGTTAAGAGGATGCATTTGTATTATAAAGATGGTCTCTTTGTTAGCTGATTGCAACGTTTTCTATTTGCCAGTGTTTGTTTTTTATTTATCATTTTACCTCCATCCCTAATCGGTGTCCGTAAATCAAAATTGGCAAGTTGATATTAGTCACACCTTAGTTGCAGTTTTCTTTAAAAATGAAGGTTTACTTCTAAATTACATATAATTATCACTCCCTTACATCCCTGTTTTTTCAAAATAAGATGTTTGCCCAGGCTTACCGGTCCTATTTTCTTGATCTTTTTGACAGTTGGAGGCACGCCTCTGGGAGCTACCTTGTGCTATTCCGTAAAACACTTTCTCTGAGGGGCAAGTAATATTACTAGTTAATTTTTAATTTAATTTACTTTCCTCACTCACAAATCTAAGTGTTTGTCCTAGTTTTCTTACCTTGTGTTGAAAGCAATCACTTAGTGGTTAACTCTTGTACGTTTTCATCATAGATTCAAGGGTCACTTTCTTGGAGCTTTTTTTTAAAATTAGCTGTCCACTCTAAAGGAAATGATAAAGTATAGCATTTACTACTCTTGGCATCACTTTATCTAACTTCTATCTGTTATAGCTGGTACAGTTTTTGGCAAAAACCATTCTCTTGCTTACTTGTAGCTGATAGCTAATCTGCGGGGCGTCCTCCTCCTCCCAAGGTTGGTTCAAAGTGAATAGCTCTTTCTCTGTGTCTGGTCTTTATACTATCCTAAATTGATAGATTGTTATCACCTGTTTTGTATTATTGTTGATTAGGGTATGTTTAGAGGTGGATTTGAGCGAACCGGTCGCCATCTTGTAGTGTGTTTTCTGTTGCATATGTCCTTATTCTAGACTCACTCTTGTCTTCTATTACAGGCGTCTAGGCTCATAAGATATTGTTTATCTTTTGTTATTAATAATATACTCCGTTTCTTTACTGCAGCCACGATGGTATGTGCCATCTCACTTCCCGATTTCCACTAAGGTTTATAAGGAAACTTCCTTTCCTATATCGATATTAATATAGAAAAAATCTTATGTGCTTCTCTGGCACTGGTATATTTTAATTTACCCGATTTTGGCCATGATTTCCTTTTGACTAAACTTGATCCATCCCGGCCGGATTATCTATACGGCCGCCATTTTGAGACAGGAATGAAAAATGACTTACGCAAATAGTGTTTTCATCCTTGCTCTGAAATGAGTATGTCTTGGATATAAACGTGATGTTTTTATGACCTATCTCGATCGATTCGGATCGGGTTATTTATACGGACGTCATGTGGGAATATGTGCACTAAGACGTATTTCATCGCCATCATATCGTAGACACAGACTATAATGATTTTATTTTGTATATTGTCACGTTTACCCGTTATAGTTAATTATTATGTTGAGCGAGAATATCTTGTTGTTAATCGTCCCTTAGTTGTTTTATGCCTATTTGATTATTGCTTTATGGCCACCATTTTAGAGTGGGGAAGGCTCGTATTCGAGTAAAACTATGAGCGCTGCTTATATTGATCATTATTTGTTCGTTTCACTCCAAAACTGGTTAGTTGTGTCTGAAGAAATATATTAATGAATATATTCTATTGTGACCAAATCATTGCAGCTAGGGACTCATTCACATTCAGGTTCAACTCGATATGATTATTTACTACACTTACTTTCGGTCTTTGCTTATTGACATTTAGTCCCACTCCTATTCAGTGTTTGTTTTATAGGATTCTCTCCCATTCTTCCCTATTATTAAGTCCTGTTTTGTAAGTATGGAATTTGGACATATAGTACTGCTCCCTCAGTTTGCGCTTCCTAGTTAGATCTCCTCCTCTTCTGTTAAGATTTATAACTTCTAAAACACACCATCTGAGGTCTTCCACTTTATGGCTCTTTTCCAACCAATGTGTCACCAGTGGCGCTGTTATCTTTTTCGTGCGGATAGCTGACTTATGTTCGTTTATCCTAACTCTCACTTCTCTTTGTGTCTCCCCTATGTATGCCTTCTCACATGGGCATTTTATCATATATATGACATTTTGAGTTCTGCAGTTGAAGAGAGCTTTATGACTATGTGTTATTGTAGTAATCCAGGAGTCAGGTGGATGAGTTGAAGAGCTTTATTAAGCATAAATCTACACAGCTTATCATCTGCCAGTATCTCCAGAGTGTACAGTTTCCCCAGTCTTGAATCAAAACATTCCATCATGTACATGAAGCAGATGACATCACAAGTATAGAGTCAGCTGAGCAGGACAGCTGAGAACCACCATCCACTTAAAGTGACAGTGTACAACTAAACAGGTTATAGAATATAACATACCTCATTTTCTTCCAGCGAAACAAACTAATTTATAGTATAATAAAATATAAACAAATATTAAAGTTAAACCATTAACAAGTAATAAATTCATTTAAAAACATCATAAAAAAACAAGAAAATAGCAATACAACAAAAGTCAAAGAAGAAAAATAATGCTACAATAATGCTTCATTGGAAATAATGCTATTCGCGAAATCTATGAGGCAAAGAAATAGATCTAATACTCTTCCTACAAGAGGAATCCATATTGTTGACCTGTATATCACATTTTTTAGAGACACTAAGATTAGCTTTAACCTTTACAATTTTCGAGATGTTCCACCAGTACCCTCCTTCAACTTGGACAGCATTTTCACCAATTCTCACTATTTTGATGGGTTCACTGTATTTACTCCTTCCTTTCTTTGTGTGAGTAGAATTCTTTACCCTCACCAAATCCCCCACACACAGCGTGACCATCTTGGCGTTTTTCTTCTGATCAAACCAAATTTTCTCCTTATTTTGTGTCAAGATGGAATTAGATTTGACTGTTTCTAAAACAGACTCAATATCAACTAAAGGACAAGACCATTTAGACATCCAACTGGGTCTAAAACTGGTGTTGGCCTTTCTCCCCCTTAATACCTCAAAAGGAGAAACTTTCGTGGAAGAGTGCGGTGTGGTCCTGTAAGACCAAAGCATACTTTCAAGGGATGCAACAACATCTCGCCTCCCCTCCACTGCCCACTTGACACACTCACCCACAACACGATTCATCCTCTCAACTAGACCATTCGTTTGTGGGTAATAAAGTGAACTTTTAAGGTGCTTGATTCCACAAGATTTAAGAAAGGATTTGAACTCAAAACTGACAAACTGAGTCCCATTGTCTGAAACTATAAATTCAGGAAACCCTTCTCTCAAAAAAACTTCCTTGAGAAACTCAACTACAGTAGTAGTACTGACCTCCTTAACAACTTTTACCTCAGGCCATTTCGATGTGTAATCCATCAAAACAATAATGAACCTCATCCCTCGAGGTAAAACTTCATAAGGACCCATGATGTCAATACCTACTTTAGTCCAGGGACTGGTGGGACATTCAATAGGGGACAAGGGAGGAACGACAACCTTAAGTGACTTTTCTGACACTGAACACACTGGACAGTTTTCAACAAAAGTGCGAATCTCATTGTCCATGCTTGGCCACCAAAAATCTTGTCGCACTCGACGTATAGTCAAAGAGATACCTAAATGTCCCTCATGAGCTTCCTTCATGATGACAAGTCTGAGATTATGAGGTGGAATAAGTTTGTCACATCTGACTAACAGACTGTCCTCAATTGAAATTTCAGACTCAATTTTCCAATAGGGTTGCAACACAGAAGGCAAAGACTTCTCCTTGGGCCAACCATTCTTGACAAAATCGAACACTTCTTGTAACACCTTGTCCTTAGACAAAGACTCTCTCCAATCTTCCTCAGACCCCACAGCTAGGACAGGAACATCTATTGAAGCCACAAAGCAATCTTCCTCATCTTCATCATTCAAATCAATAAAACCCGTACCTTCATTCACACCATCACTCTGAGGAAAACGTGACAAAAAATCTGCACGTGTGTTTTTGCCACCTGAGATGTGCGTGACATCAAACTGATATTGAAGTAATTTGGTAACCATTCTCGTGATCCTGGGTGTACAACATTTGCTGGGACCAGCAGACAAAATAGACACTAATGGCTTGTGATCAGTAATCAAATTGAAATGCCTGCCCCATACATAAGGTCGATATTTGTCAATAGCCCATACACACGCTAGTAACTCTTTCTCTATCACCGAGTAATGAATTTCAGCACTCCTAAGCACTCTGGAAGCAAAAGCAACAGTGAATTCTTTTTCACCAGAGCGTTGAGTAAGAATCGCTCCCAAACCCACCTTGCTCGCATCTACGGTAATGTAACATGGCAAATCTGGGTGAAATGGAGTAAGAGCATCACCTTTCTTCAAAATGTCCTTAACTTCCATAAAAGCACAGTCACATTCACGCGTCCATGCAAACTTTGTGGAAAGCTTGAGCAAATTACTAATGGGTCTAACAATTGACGCATACCCAGGCACGAACCTCGAATAATATTCCAACAATCCAAGAAGAGACTTAACACCAGACCTATCCTTAGGTACTGGTGCTCTCATAATAGCCTCAATTAACCCTTGTCTAGGTTTGATCCCTTCAGAAGAGAGTAAATGACCAAGATATTCAATCTCACTGGAATTAAATTTACATTTCTCTGTCTTTAAGACAACACCATGTTCCTTAAAAATTCCCAAAACCTTCCTGACAATGTTATCATGGGTTTCATCATCTACAGCATAAACCAAAACATCGTCTTGAAAAACAAGAACTCCCTCAACATCCCTCAAAAGATTTTGCATCACTCTCTGAAAAACAGAGGCTGCTGAGGCCAATCCAAAAGGCATTCTTTTGTAGCGGAAAGTACCAAGGGGCGACACAAAAGCTGTTAGCGAACGTGATTCAGGGTGAAGTTCTATTTGATGGTAGGCACTAGCCAGATCTAACTTTGAAAAAATCTTTGCACCCTTGATGTTGGAAAAAAGATCTGTAATCTTGGGTAGAGGATGGGAGTCAACCCAGATTTCTTTGTTTAAAGACCTAAGGTCCACACAAACTCTGAGTTTTCCATCTCTCTTCCGTGCAACGACCAAAGGGGATAACCATAGTGAAGACTCCGTGGGTTCTATGATTCCTTTTTCGCAAAGTATGGTGATTTCCCTATTGAGATCTTCCCTAATGCTAAAAGGAACACTCCTACGTTTGTGCTTGATAGGAGTAGCACCGTCCTTAACAATTATCTTGTGTTTGAAACCTCTGATCTTCCCAAGTTGATCACTAAACACAGAAGGAAATTCATTAACCCACCTTGTATTTTCTTCTTCACAGGAGACAAGTAGGACTTGTTCTTTCATCCCTGGTCTAAGTTGCATCCCAAAAAGACCCTGATGGAACCAACCTAGAATGTTGAGTCCATCTACAGCTACATAAACCTTGCCCCTTATTCTCCTACCTTTAAATTCTAGGTAATCTTCGAAAAATCCTAAAAGAGGAATTTTGCGTTTTTGATAGGAAATGGGTTTCCTGTCCGGAGGGAAAAGTGCCCTATCACACCACGTTTCACTAAACAATTCATTGGTAATTATAGTAATTCTTGCACCCGAATCTGCTAAAAGATTGAGTTTCTTATCACCAACGAGTATTTCCACAATAGGATCTATACAGGTAGAAGGATCACCAGTGAGGGGTATGGATGTATTATCAGAATCAGTGACAACAGAAATGGTTTCAGAGTCCGATTCATCATCTGATTCTAAAACACAAGCTATAGTTTTCTTTTGAAACTTTTTTTTAAGCAAACAGTAGCATAATGTCCTACTTTTTTACAATAGTTGCACGTAGAATTTATAGCAGGACATTTCGAACCTTTGTTGTGGACAGAACTACCACAACGCAAACAAACATTGCTTGGTACAGATACAGTATCTTTAAATCTGGAAGAAGGACTATCCTTAGGTTTTGAAGAGACATTGCTAGAAGCTTTAACAAATTTACCTTTCCCTTTCTTAGAACTTCCAACAAAATTAACACTATCCACTGGTTTCTCCTCCAATTCTTTAAGAGAAATGTGAGAAGTTTCGATACTTTATGCAATCTTGATAGTCTCATCAAGAGTAGAATTATCCATAGTGAGTAACTTTTGTCTAGTCTGTTTGACTCTACAATGACTAACAAATTGATCACGAATCAACTGCTCTGTAAAGTTTTCAAAAAGACAGACAGAAGCTAGTTTCCTAAGGGTGGAAAAATACGAATCCACATCTTCACATTCAGACTGTTTCCTCATAAAAAATTTATGTCTAAGTACAATTAAATTAGGCTTCTTATCAAACCTTAGTTTAAGTTTAGTAATAGTAGTTTGATACTCATCTATTACCTCATAATCTAAGGGAGGATCAGGCAAGTGCTTGAAAATAGATCTACCTTCAAAACCAAGAGAATGCAATAAAAGACATTTCTTTCTTTCGGGACGATACCTCGAAGCACCTATAGCGCCTAAATATGTCTCAAATGCGTCAAACCAGATATCCCATTTCACAGGAGGTTCTCCTGGAGTGTCAAGGAAAGCAGGTGGAGCATTAATAGATTGTAGCGTAGACATCGTGAAAGAAAAGTAAATAAACAAAAACAGAAATGTAAAATACTTTTTGAGGAAAATGACGTAGGAAAACAATTTTTTTGTAAGAAATTAGGGCTCTTTAAATGTTGTCTTGACTCAATTGAGTACTCCTCAAGAAGTAAGAAGACGATAATCCATTGTGGAAATGTACCCTTGAATTGTTGAGCTTTGCACATGCAGTCTTGAGTTAGTAATATACCTCTCGTGGAGTAGAAAAATAATAATCCATTGTGGAGATGTACATTGAATTGTTTCTTTGATAAAGATTTATCTCCTTGTTGATAGAGAAAAAAAAATTGATGTCACAGTGTCTCCTAGAACAGACGTCGTGGGAATGGAACACCAAAAAGAATGTTAGAATGTGGGATTGTTATACAGTGAGAGATTGTCAAAACAAGAAAAAAAATTGTTTAAGGCAAGAAGCGTTGCTAAGCGACGGAGTAGAATTCTCTCATGAGGTCTTGAAATGACTCGTGTGACTTTTCTCACGTGAATGGCCTCGAGGTAGCAATTCTGTGCGTGCACTCATGTAGAACTGAGTGATTCAAATGTACACAACTGAAGAGCTGCAGACGCTTGACACCGCAAGCGCGAGGACACAAAATGCTGCTTTGACGTTAATGTAATGGAGATGCGGCTCGGGTTTCACAGCGCGCGCCCTTCCTGCTTACAGTTTGAAACAAAGCAGCACACCAAAGTGAAGATTATTCGAGTAACTCAGCGCTGGCTAAAATTAAAATTGGCAGTGTTGAAGACTCAGCGCTGGCAATGTTAAAGGTTCAGTGCAGGTTCACACACACGCGCTGGCAGTGTGCGCAAGGAAGTGAAATGCCGCTCCAACATTAAATGTCGATAAACTGAAAGACCGCTGGCGCTTGACAATGTGTGCGCAAGGAAATTGAGATGCCGGTCCAACGTTAAAATAATGGATATGCGGCTCAGGTTTTACAGCGTGTGCCCTTCCCAGGTCAATGTTTATAAATGAAAACAGCACACCAACGGAAAATCGCTTGAGCCACTCAGCGCTAATGAATTCAGACGCTGGCAATGTTAATGGCTGAGCATTGGTTCAGCTGAGCGCTGGTTCACACAGCATTTAGCGCTAGTTAATATAGACGCTGGTAAAGTTAAAGACTCAACGCTGGTCCACAGGTGCTGGGAAATGAGCAGGGTCACACTTTGAGTAAACACACAAGCGCCAGAGCACTAAATACAGATAAAGAGAAAAGAGTCACTTATCTGGAGATGAGTGGGTATTCATCTTGAAAGTTGAAAAATTGAAATTGATTAGAGTTGAGTTGAAGAATGTTGAATAAAGTTTCTTTGAAATGTTGAAGATGGTAGTTGGCAGATGATTTGAATAGGATTAAGAAAAAAATCCTTGGAAGCTTGAAGGTGGATGCGTGGGTTCAGCTGTGTAGAACCGCGTCGCCAAAAATATGTAGTAATCCAGGAGTCAGGTGGATGAGTTGAAGAGCTTTATTAAACATAAATCTACACAGCTTATCATCTGCCAGTATCTCCAGAGTGTACAGTTTCCCCAGTCTTGAATCAAAACATTCCATCATGTACATGAAGCAGATGACATCACAAGTATAGAGTCAGCTGAGCAGGACAGCTGAGAACCACCATCCACTTAAAGTGACAGTGTACAACTAAACAAGTTATAGAATATAACAGTTATGTTGTCATAGATTATGTTGGAGCCTGATAATATTGAAGGACAGTTTGTGCAGTTTCCACAAGCAAAGTTGCCCGTTGGTGTTGACCCATCTATGGTTCTAATCAGGTTTCTGTTGTTTTTGCTAGGATAGGTTTGTACCAGACTATTTCTCACTGTTCTATTCCTTCTGAAGGCAAAAATAGGTTTGGGCATGGGCACTTCTCCTGGCTCATTGATCAGTTTCCAATTGCTATTGATGCAATTTTTTAATTTGTTTGATATGCATGAGAAATTAGTCACAAATACAATGGGTTTTACCTCACTTTCCTGTCTTGTTTTAGGTTCAATGAGGCTATCTCTGTTGTAATACTTGGCCCGTTTGTAAGCCTTTTTCACCATAGTTTTTAGATACCCTCTCTCTAGAAATTTTTTGAACAGGATATCTGCATGTTTGTCATACTCTTCTTTTTGTGGTACAATTCCGCCGTACTCTTAAAAATTGACCAAAAGGTATATTATTCTTTTGGGCCGCTGGGTGGTGGCTTTTAAAGAGGAGCATGGTGTTGCGGTCAGACGGTTTATTGTATAACTCCACTGCCAGAACACCCTCCGCATTTTTGATTTTAATGTCCAGGAAGTCACATTCCTCATTGCTGTACGAGGAGGTGAATTTCAAGTTTTCATCCCCTAGGTTAAGCCAAGTGATGAATTCAATTAGGTCTTCTTCATTGCCTTGCCAAATAAAAAATATATCATCTATAAATCGGGACCATTTTGATATATTTTCATAGAAGGGGGCTAGTGTATTAAATATATGCTTCTGTTCGAAGTCCGCTACGTACAGGCATGCCAGACTTGGGGCACAAGTGGCTCCCATGCTGGTGCCTTTTGTTTATCTGTACATAGTTTCTTTGAATAGAAAAATATTATTTTTAAGGATCAGTTCCAGACATTCTATCATGAATATTGAGTGTTCCGACAGATCTTCCCCTTCCCTTGCTAACATCTTTTTAATCTCTTTGATTGTGTCATTTTGAGGAATGTTTGTATATAACGCTTCGATGTCAAGCGTTACCAACCATTGTGTGCAAGGATTAAACTCAGTGCCTTCCACTTTGCTTATCATGTCTGTAGTATCTTTTATGTAGGCCGGTTGTTCAGTGACCAGTGGTTGGATGAACTTGTCCACATATTTGCTTAGGGGTTCTGTCAATGAGTTGAGGCTAGAAACTATCGGTCGCATAGGTGGATCATTGATGTCTTCATGTACCTTCGGCAAACCGTAAATTGCTGGAATGGTGGGTGTTTCGTTATTAAGGAAATCAAATTCTTCTCGGTTAATCACTCCATCCTCCTTGGCCAGGAGGAGTAAGTTTTTAATTAGTTTACCTAGATCTTGCCATTCTCGCATGTTTGATTTTACATAATGGTTAGGATTGTCGAGAAGAAGATTCATTCTCCTCTCATAATCTGATGTTTCTAATACGACTATGCTTCCCCCTTTGTCTCCTTGCTTAATGGTGATTGTATCATCTTCTTCCAGGTTTTTGAGGGCCTTTTTTTCTCCCACTGTCAGATTGTTCTTGACCCAAATTTTTTGATCTAATATATCCTCTACACCCCTTGTGATTACTCTTTCAAAGATTTCTACATTTTTGTTGACCATTGAGCTCAAAGGTGTCTGTTGGACTTGGCCTTTTCCCCCCAAAATTTTTCGCTTTTGACCCCCTAACTTGAATGTCTCCCCCATGGGATTAAACCTGTATAGGCCATGAGTGGTGTGAGACCCCTTTTGAAAAATGTAATTACCTGACATAATGTGAGCACTTGTAAAATCCCCCATTTTAAAACTGCACCCCCATTTTAAAACTGCACCTGACTGAAATGTATTGCTTTTAAAATGGATGCCATGGCCATGGGTTTTGCCACTGGACTGACATAGGTCAGCAGTCTAGATAATATTACCCAGCTACCCCTAGCTTTTGGAGGGAAAGCCTGGCACCCAGGGTGCTCACCCCCTCCCCTAGAACCAGTTTAGGCTAGATGTGCCAACATTCTAGAAGGTCCTGGCACTGCCTGGGAGGAGGGTATAAATAGGGTGAAGTGTCACCAGAGAGTCAGTCAGCGCAGGGACAAAGAAGAAAGGGGACCGGCTGTGAGGTGCTACCGCCACATGGGCCTGTGAGCTGGGCCCTGCACCCCTAGAACCCCCCCTCTGCTGTCCCCATGGGCCCCTGACAAGGGAGGGTCCCTGACTAGGTCCCTGTCACAGTTGGGATCTTGAACCAGGCCAGCGGCGCGCTGAAAGAGCACTGGGAAGGGAAGGAGCTAAGTGGATTCCCCCCAGGAGGTGAGGAGTTTGCCCCCCTGAGGAACTGCAGTGGGACTGTCTACCCCCCTTTGAAGTGCTGGGCCGTGTGGAGCCGCCTGGGGAGGATTGAGCCCCTGTGAGGTGTACCTGCTGGACGCTGTGCCCTGGAAGCGCTGTTTTGGGAAGTTGTGGCCCCCTTTGGAAGTGCTGGACTGGGAGGAGCTGCCCGGGGAGGATTGTGCCCCCGAGGAACTGTGCCTCACTAATCTGCCTCAGTCAACCTGCCCCTGGACTGCTGAACAAGCAGTGCGCTGTGAATAGCGCCATAGTGCTGAGAAGATTGTGAGGAGAAATAGCGCTGTGGGAAGAAAAACGCGTTGTTCTGAGGCCCTGCTGTGTTCCCCCTATGAAGCGCTATAATCTGGAAGCGCTAATCTGCCCCAGAACTGCCGTGTGGGCGCAAGGAGCAGTGCGCTGTGAATAGCGCTGAGGTCTGAGGAGTAGTGCGTGGTGGAAAACGCTGTTTCCTGAGGAGACTGTGGCAAGGAGCAGTGCGCTGTAAATAGCGCTATTCTCCTGAGGAGAATCATACTGGGAGGAGCCTACCCTCGCGTCATCGTGCTGTCTGCTATATAAATAATTAATTGAAAGGGAGCCTACCCCTTACTGCCGCCGAGGAGCGCTGGCGCTGCATTGCGCCGGTTGTAAATAGGCGATCTCACCGCCACGGCGCGGCGCCGCCTTGAAGGGACCCCCCACTGCTGTGGGCATCGTCGCGGCGGCCCCCGGCGTCAGGAGAGGGCCGCCGATGTGAGGAAAGGGCCACGCTAGGCCCTGAGGCCGCCGTCACCCGGATCATGTGACCGGGGCCGGCCGCGTCATCGGCCTGCCCCCGCCGCGCACGGATTGGCTGCTGGCCGGCAGCCCGGGAAGAGGAGCGTCCTGAAGCCCTGGGTCCCCGTGAGGGAGGGGGACCCTGGTGAAGTACCGGTGCGGGGCCCCCATGGCCGAGGGGGAGCCCCGATTGTGAGTGACCGGAGCGGGAGCCCACCCCGCCGGTCTGAGCCCCAGAGTGAGGGGCCAGTGGAGAAGGCGGGGCCGGGGCACACTGTCGGTGCCAGCCCGCCGGCACGGAAGAAGCGACCCGAAGGAGGAGGGAGGAAAGCCAGGCAGGCTTCCCCCTCGCGGGCCAGGTCCCTGCGCCGTCCCCGGTGGCCCCGCCGACGCCGTTTGAAAACCCCGGGCCCCTGTGAGGAAGAAGGGCCCGGGAGAAGCCGAAAGATACCGCCGGGAGGGGCGCTCGAGGAAGCGCAAACCCCTCCTTCCTTCCACCCTGATGTGAGGATGCTGCAGGACCCGCAAGGCTCCCGGTTGGTCGGGGAAGCCCCGTGAGTTAACCGCTGTGCGGCAGGGGCCTCGAGGCACATTGTCGGTGCCTGCCCCTACCGCCAAGAAGTCCCTGGACTGCCGGTGAGTGTGGGCCTGTCTTAAGTTGGTGGAGGGAGGGGGGCAACGGGGTACATTGCCGGTGCCCGCCCCCGAGGACTGAGTTACCTTATCAGGTGCCCCGTTTGGCAGTGGGTACCTGCAACGTTGGGCCCCAGCGGAGTCTGTGGCCCCAGTAGACTGTGCCAGTTGGAGGAGGCCGATAACTAGCCCATAGGGTCCCCCAGGGAATTATCAATGCCCCCCCCTGAGTCACGGCCACACCTTATGTTAATGCTGGGCGATGTATGTTCCGCCTGATGTTTGATACACCTAGCCGGTGACATGCCTGATGAAATGCCATAGTTACCTGTTGCCAGATGGTCCCTGAGGTTAGGCCTGGCTCTTAGGTTATTGGTTATACGTTTATAGTGAGGCCACTTTCCTATCTAATGGTTAATTGCAGGTTATTGTACCTTTTATTACAGGTGCTCCTATTTAAGAGGTACTATGATGCCCTGATGTTTTCTTTTACAGGGGTGGGTTGGCGTGATTGTGCATGATATATATACCTATGCTAATGTGGTATTCTGCATTTACAACCCCCTAAGGATGAGAGCCTGAGTTGGCCCCGCCAGATTGGCCCCAGGTCTAATGTTTTATTAACCATCCTTTTTCCTTACAGCTATGGACTATGGACTCAATCCCTTTTTGGTCCCATGTAAATAATCCCCCTCTGAAATACTTGGCTCTGGTGCCAGTTGGCGCCGTGTTATGATGACACTGTTAATGCATTTTTGCCTTGCAGGTTGGAAACCCTACTAAACGACGTATCTTTTTCCAACTCAAATTGGTGTCCTGCCTCTTTTGTGGTGTGCCTGGTGTGTTGACTGAGGGTACTGCGTGAGTGCTTCACATGTCCTCCAAGTTTGGCCTGCCCGCTTGATGCCATGCTACCCCCTTTGAGACTTGGGCAACCCCCATTTCCAACATTTGGTGGCAGAGCGGTGGGATAGGACTTGTGTTTGCGCAGTACCACAGCGGCCACAGGTTACACCACAAGTAGAGCCTTGTGGTGGGGATTATTGTTTGAATATTGTTTTTGATTGCTTCCTCCTGAAGAGTATTCTGAATTGTCCCCTTGTTCCACTGGGAGGGTGTGTCCCGGGTGTATCTCGCCACGATGGGGTTGATTTACCAGGAAGTGGAACTGATGGAGTACACCGAACAGGAGGTGATAGACTTCCTCCTGGAGAGAGGGATACCCCCAGTAGGGAACATTAGGAGGAATTTGTTTCTCTATGAGGCCCTCAAGAGGGGAGAGCCCTTAGAGATTAATGGGGACTTGTCTGACTACCCCCCTGAAGTTTTGAAGGGTCAGTGGGTTAGAGACCAGAGAGAGGGCTCCCCATCCAGAACCCTGGGAGGTAGTTGCTCCGATGAGGAGGAGGAAGAGTCTAGCAGGGCAGAGACGCCAGTAGCTGTGGAGGACACCGAAGATAGGCAGTCTCGCACTGGGTCCAGTCCCGGGGGCACTGCCCCATCCCTTTCCCTGTCCCCAGAAGAGTGGGTAGATAGAAGAGATGTAAGGGAGTATCAGCTGGCGCTGGCAAAGCTCAGGCATGCCGAGGGCTTAGCGCAGCTGAGGGTAGAAGAGCAGCGACTAGAGACTGAAAAAGTCCTAGCGCTGGAGAGGATGGCGGAGGCGGAGAGGGCCTTTGCCAGAGAGAGATCCGCTCAGGTGGGTAGGTTGTCCCCTGAGAGTGGTTTTAGGAGTCTGGATTCACCGAAGAGGGTGGGATCCAGTGGCGGCAGCGAGTGTAGGTCCAGTGCAAGGAGTCCCACTCCCGAAGCCCAAGAGACTGTGCCTGATTCCCCGGAAGAGGAGGACGGGTTAGTGTTTAGGGGCAGGGGAAAGCTGTTCCATCAGTCCTGGGGAGAGTTTGAGGAGGAGTGTTGGACTGTACTGGAGGATTGGGTGGTGAGGAGAGCAGTGGAGGATTGGGAAGGGCTGTGCCATGCCGTTATCCGGGAGCACATGCTAAGGAGTTGTGTCCCAAGACTGCGTCACCATCTGTTGCGGTGCGGGTTCTCAGACCCCAGGGAACTTGCACGGGAGGCAGACCTCTGGGTAAGTGCCAGAGCGTCTGGGAAGGCTGAGGGAAGTGATCCTGAAGGGAGTGAGACGGGGAGGTGTCCCGAGATGCCCCAGCTGTGGTCACCGGGCCTGGAGTGTTCTTTAAGAGAACCTCCGGTTGGGAGACTAGGCTGTCCCGATGCGTCATCCAGAGGAAGGGATCCCCTCATGTCAGGAGGACCCGGAGCATCAATAATTGGAGCTCCAGTGGTTCGGGGGTCTGACCAGTCACAGGGTTTAGATCCTGGACTGGGGTTCCAGGTTAAGGGGTTGCCTGACCTGGAGGGTGGGGTACCTGTAATTCAGGTCCCTACCAATTTGACTCCCAGGGGTACTACTCCCACTGGGAGGGTGCGGAACTCTGGGAGGGGGTGCAGAGGGAGGAAGGTCTCTTCTCTGTCACCGGCTCAGCCACAGGGCGCAGATCCTGGGTTGGGTGGCCAGGGACAGGGTTTGCCTGCCCTGGTGGGAGGGACCTCTGTAACCAGAGTCCCCCCGGAAGTGACTCCCAGGGGTACTACTCCAGTTAGGAGGGTGCGGGACTCTGGAAGGGGGTGCAGGGAGAGGGAAGACTCGCCCCTGTCACCGGTTCAGCCTGTGGGTTTTGGCTCCAGGTTGGGGAGAGAGTTGTGTGAGGGTGTCCCCCAGCGTAGGAGATGGAGGAACCCTAGGAGGAGAAGTAGGGGGAGGAGAGCCTCGCCCCTAAGGGCTGGTCAGTCTGAGGGTGTAGACCCCAGGTGGGTGGACCAGTGGCAGTTTGGAGAGAAGAGAGTGGTCCCAGGGAATTACAAGCCTGAGGCTAGAGCCTCCCACTCTAGGAAGGAGAAACATCCCACTAGGGAACACCAGTGGGGTGGTTTTGTTGGTGAAAGGAGGGATGCGAGAGAGAACCATTGGGTTCCAGAGTGGAGGAGAGACTGCAGGTGCTCCTGTAGTTGCAGGCCTGCGTCCACCTTTTTCCGCCCCAAGCAGGGAAGCCCATCAAGGCATTGATCAGTCTACCCTGGCTTTTGGCTGGGGGGGAGTCGTGTTGGACTTGGCCTTTTCCCCCCAAAATTTTTCGCTTTTGACCCCCTAACTTGAATGTCTCCCCCATGGGATTAAACCTGTATAGGCCATGAGTGGTGTGAGACCCCTTTTGAAAAATGTAATTACCTGACATAATGTGAGCACTTGTAAAATCCCCCATTTTAAAACTGCACCCCCATTTTAAAACTGCACCTGACTGAAATGTATTGCTTTTAAAATGGATGCCATGGCCATGGGTTTTGCCACTGGACTGACATAGGTCAGCAGTCTAGATAATATTACCCAGCTACCCCTAGCTTTTGGAGGGAAAGCCTGGCACCCAGGGTGCTCACCCTCTCCCCTAGAACCAGTTTAGGCTAGATGTGCCAACATTCTAGAAGGTCCTGGCACTGCCTGGGAGGAGGGTATAAATAGGGTGAAGTGTCACCAGAGAGTCAGTCAGCGCAGGGACAAAGAAGAAAGGGGACCGGCTGTGAGGTGCTACCGCCACATGGGCCTGTGAGCTGGGCCCTGCACCCATAGAACCCCCCCCTCTGCTGTCCCCATGGGCCCCTGACAAGGGAGGGTCCCTGACTAGGTCCCTGTCACAGTTGGGATCTTGAACCAGGCCAGCGGCGCGCTGAAAGAGCACTGGGAAGGGAAGGAGCTAAGTGGATTCCCCCCAGGAGGTGAGGAGTTTGCCCCCCTGAGGAACTGCAGTGGGACTGTCTACCCCCCTTTGAAGTGCTGGGCCGTGTGGAGCCGCCTGGGGAGGATTGAGCCCCTGTGAGGTGTACCTGCTGGACGCTGTGCCCTGGAAGCGCTGTTTTGGGAAGTTGTGGCCCCCTTTGGAAGTGCTGGACTGGGAGGAGCTGCCCGGGGAGGATTGTGCCCCCGAGGAACTGTGCCTCACTAATCTGCCTCAGTCAACCTGCCCCTGGACTGCTGAACAAGCAGTGCGCTGTGAATAGCGCCATAGTGCTGAGAAGATTGTGAGGAGAAATAGCGCTGTGGGAAGAAAAACGCGTTGTTCTGAGGGCCTGCTGTGTTCCCCCTATGAAGCGCTATAATCTGGAAGCGCTAATCTGCCCCAGAACTGCCGTGTGGGCGCAAGGAGCAGTGCGCTGTGAATAGCGCTGAGGTCGGAGGAGTAGTGCGTGGTGGAAAACGCTGTTTCCTGAGGAGACTGTGGCAAGGAGCAGTGCGCTGTAAATAGCGCTATTCTCCTGAGGAGAATCATACTGGGAGGAGCCTACCCTCGCGTCATCGCGCTGTCTGCTATATAAATAATTAATTGAAAGGGAGCCTACCCCTTACTGCCGCCGAGGTGCGCTGGCGCTGCATTGCGCCGGTTGTAAATAGGCGATCTCACCGCCACGGCGCGGCGCCGCCTTGAAGGGACCCCCCACTGCTGTGGGCATCGTCGCTGCGGCCCCCGGCGTCAGGAGAGGGCCGCCGATGTGAGGAAAGGGCCACGCTAGGCCCTCAGGCCGCCGTCACCCGGATCATGTGACCGGGGCCGGCCGCGTCATCGGCCTGCCCCCGCCGCGCACGGATTGGCTGCTGGCTGGCAGCCCGGGAAGAGGAGCGTCCTGAAGCCCTGGGTCCCCGTGAGGGAGGGGGACCCTGGTGAAGTACCGGTGCGGGGCCCCCATGGCCGAGGGGGAGCCCCGATTGTGAGTGACCGGAGCGGGAGCCCACCCCGCCGGTCTGAGCCCCAGAGTGAGGGGCCAGTGGAGAAGGCGGGGCCGGGGCACACTGTCGGTGCCAGCCCGCCGGCACGGAAGAAGCGACCCGAAGGAGGAGGGAGGAAAGCCAGGCAGGCTTCCCCCTCGCGGGCCAGGTCCCTGCGCCGTCCCCGGTGGCCCCGCCGACGCCGTTTGAAAACCCCGGGCCCCTGTGAGGAAGAAGGGCCCGGGAGAAGCCGAAAGATACCGCCGGGAGGGGCGCTCGAGGAAGCGCAAACCCCTCCTTCCTTCCACCCTGATGTGAGGATGCTGCAGGACCCGCGAGGCTCCCGGTTGGTCGGGGAAGCCCCGTGAGTTAACCGCTGTGCGGCAGGGGCCTCGAGGCACATTGTCGGTGCCTGCCCCTACCGCCAAGAAGTCCCTGGACTGCCGGTGAGTGTGGGCCTGTCTTAAGTTGGTGGAGGGAGGGGGGCAACGGGGTACATTGCCGGTGCCCGCCCCCGAGGACTGAGTTACCTTATCAGGTGCCCCGTTTGGCAGTGGGTACCTGCAACGTTGGGCCCCAGCGGAGTCTGTGGCCCCAGTAGACTGTGCCAGTTGGAGGAGGCCGATAACTAGACCATAGGGTCCCCAGGGAATTATCAATGCCCCCCCCTGAGTCACGGCCACACCTTATGTTAATGCTGGGCGATGTATGTTCCGCCTGATGTTTGATACACCTAGCCGGTGACATGCCTGATGAAATGCCATAGTTACCTGTTGCCAGATGGTCCCTGAGGTTATGCCTGGCTCTTAGGTTATTGGTTATACGTTTATAGTGAGGCCACTTTCCTATCTAATGGTTAATTGCAGGTGATTGTACCTTTTATTACAGGTGCTCCTATTTAAGAGGTACTATGATGCCCTGATGTTTTCTTTTACAGGGGTGGGTTGGCGTGATTGTGCATGATATATATACCTATGCTAATGTGGTATTCTGCATTTACAACCCCCTAAGGATGACAGCCTGAGTTGGCCCCGCCGGATTGGCCCCAGGTCTAATGTTTTATTAACCATCCTTTTTCCTTACAGCTATGGACTATGGACTCAATCCCTTTTTGGTCCCATGTAAATAATCCCCTCTGAAATACTTGGCTCTGGTGCCAGTTGGCGCCGTGTTATGATGACACTGTTAATGCATTTTTGCCTTGCAGGTTGGAAACCCTACTAAACGACGTATCTTTTTCCAACTCAAATTGGTGTCCTGCCTCTTTTGTGGTGTGCCTGGTGTGTTGACTGAGGGTACTGCGTGAGTGCTTCACATGTCCTCCAAGTTTGGCCTGCCCGCTTGATGCCATGCTACCCCCTTTGAGACTTGGGCAACCCCCATTTCCAACAGTGTCCAAACAGATTTGGATCGTAGGCCTGATTTGTTGTCTGATGGCATTTTATCTTTGCCGTCAAAGTATTTGTGGAGTCTGATTTTCCGGATAAAATTTTGTAGGTCCCTCTCTAATGCGAATCTATCTGGGGGTCCTGCTATTGCAAAACCCAACCCTTTCTCTAATAGACTAATTTCCTCCTTTTTCATGTTCCTATTTGACAAATTAATTATTGGTGCTTTAGTATCTACAGTTAGTCCCAGGTTTTCTGGCTCCTGGTCTGCATGTAAGGACGTTGTTGGCCCTGATTTGTCTGATAAAATCCTCTCCCTCTGCCTTGTCCCCGAGGGTTCGAGTTTGGGTTTTGACTTTGGTTCCCCTTTTGCCTGTCTAAAAAATTTAGAGTGTCTCTGTTTTGTTTCTGTTGGGCCTCTCTATCTTTTTCCGTATGGTTTGTTGAAACAGACTCATTCTCTGACTCACTACTAGTGTATGATGTGTCAGAGAAAGTTACTCCTTTTCTGGGGTTTTGATTTTTGTTTGGTTGCCAGTTGTTTTAGCTGACCAGTCTTCCCTTGGTCTGTCAAAATAATCTTTCTGCAAGTAGAGATAGACTAATTCTTGTTTATATTGATTAAGGTCTTTTCTAAATGTATTACTTTTTTTATTTATCAGGTAATCTTTATATCCATCAAGGTCCCTTTGGATTTCCTCTAATTTTTGTTTTGCATCTTCTACTGAGGTATTATCCCCAAGTTTCTTTTCCATATCGTCCAGTTCAGCTTTCTCTATGATAAGAGTAGCTTGTGCTGTCTCTATGATTAGTAGGAGCCAGTCTCTACTGCACCTATTTGCTATGAAGGTCCAGGTCTCTATGAACTTTTAAGTTTTTTACAAACAGGCTGGGTTCATTTCTAACCTGTAGCCCTTTGGGTATCATTCCCTTTTTACAATACTGTATTAGGAAGTCAGAGTGTAATTCCGTCCTAATTATCTTTTTTTTTTAATTCCAAAGTACTTTACACTGTTCTACATCGGTGTTTGTTGTAGATAATGTACTTACATTTTTGTCTGGACAGTTCACTAATTTATTGAATTGGTCCTCAGAAAAACTAAAGACTTTAAAGGTGTCCATTATTACTTAGGAACAACCGCGTGTTTAGTCACACCCCACCTATTTGGTGAGAAAGAGAGAACAACACTCCCCAGTTAAATAACTGTGCTTTAGATTCAACAATGTATATAGGGAGCTAACCTTTCTAGCAGGAAAAGGATTGGGTCAACAATCTAATAAAAAACAGGGTTCCTTCTCCTGGATTCTTTAAAAGTAGGTGGTGTTAAGGTCCCAACTAGGGGATATTTTACAACAAAGAAAGGGGTTGCAGTGTTGCACCGGTTACCAAATTTACAGCTAAGTGTATGTGGGGCCTACAGATACCATGAGAACCATGAAACATTTCTGTTTGTTAAAGCATTTTCATACATTTATTAGAATGAATAAACTTAAGTAGTAACATGTACAAGTCACATACACAATTGTTTTCCGCAAATTAAAAAAAATGTATTTAAAAAAAATATTTAAAAAAACATACAATGTATTTAAAACTTGCTAATCTAGCAATATATACCATAACATAAACATTAAATTACATCATCATATTCACAAGTAAATGGATAGTGATAGGAACGAAATTCCTATCGTCGAAATTGTCGACGCGGCGTTTCTGTGCCTTTTTCTATTCTGCACCTTCTTCAAGGACTCGTTCACAGCTTAATTTTGTCTACAAAAATATATCATAATACATATCGTTAGGTCCATACTTTTTTTACAGCACTTGCACTTAGAATTTTACAACATTTTAAGTAATATTACGCCCCTCAGAGAAAGTGTTTTACGGAATAGCACAAGGTAGCTCCCAGAGGCGTCCCTCCAACTGTCAAAAAGATCAAGAAAATAGGACCGGTAAGCCTGGGCAAACATCTTATTTTGAAAAAACAGGGATGTAAGGGAGTGATAATTATATGTAATTTAGAAGTAAACCTTCGTTTTTAAAGAAAACTGCAACTAAGGTGTGACTAATATCAACTTGCCAATTTTGATTTACGGACACCGATTAGGGATGGAGGTAAAATGATAAATAAAAAACAAACACTGGCAAATAGAAAACGTTGCAATCAGCTAACAAAGAGGCCATCTTTATAATACAAATGCATCATCTTAACAGGATTGAAGTTGGTCCATTTTCTTCCAACCCCGAGGAAAGTTTCAACAAACACATATACAAGGTACAGTTATGCATGAATGCTTTTCCAAATTATAACACTCATTAAACAAATAGAGCAATCTAAAACAGGGTGTATTCCTCCTTTAGAATAAAAGGATGAAAGAAACATGAGCAGATGTAAACGTGCTCGGACAAACCTATAACACAAGACCAGGAAAGACCAAACCTGGGTAAGTTAAAGATAAATAAAGGGCGGGATACAATAGTAAAAATTAACAAAACCTATTGGTCCACTTTTTAACAATTTTTTAACAAATTTATTTAAAAGCCCAGTCATGTCAAGGAAATAAAAATAAAAATAAAACTAAGACATGAACATTAATCAGCAACCACAAAGTCTACCATACTCTCGCTTAATAGACCTCCAAGATGTGAGAATGTAGTAACGTACTACTAGGAGAAATTTGGGTTTGCAAACTATTGGGGGTTACCAAATAGTAGGACAATGTTTAAAATGTTGTAAAATTCTAAGTGCAAGTGCTGTAAAAAAAGTATGGACCTAACGATATGTATTATGATATATTTTTGTAGACAAAATTAAGCTGTGAACGAGAAAAAGTCACCGAAACGCCGCGTCGACAATTTCGTTCCTATCACTATCCATTTACTTGTGAATATGATGATGTAATGTAATGTTTATGTTATGGTATATATTGCTAGATTAGAAAGTTTTAAATACATTGTATGTTTTTTAAAATATTTTTTTTAAATCAATTTTTTTAAATTTGTGGAAAACAATTGTGTATATGACTTGTACATGTTACTACTTAAGTTTATTTATTCTAATAAATGTTTGAAAATGCTTTAACAAACAGAAATGTTTCATGGTTCTCGTGGTATCTTTAGGCCCCACATACACTTAGCTGTAAATTTGGTAACCGGTGCAACACTGCAACCCCTTTCTTTGTTGTAAAATATCCCCTAGTTGGGACCTTAACACCACCTACTTTTAAAGAATCCAGGAGAAGGAACCCTGTTTTTTATTGGACTTAGTCACATTATCAGGACAGAACTCACAGAAACTCACAGGACTTGAGTATAGGGAGCCATTTGGGGGCAGATAGAGTTACTGGTGGGCTGGTAGTTGAGTCTGATCATGCAATTTTCAATTTCTTCCACTTTTTTAGTGGCTGTGGGGTCCCACAGAAGCAACTGGACCTCATTTTCAACAGCCTCAAAGTATCTACCAAACTTGTGGATGGGTGTACTAGGGGCGTGGGAGCTCATGAGGGGCTTACAAACCACAACTGGACCTAGACAGACTGTCTCTGCTTCACCTCATCTCAACCTTCTGACTGCAACAACTATTACTGCCACCATGTCACAATACTTATAGTAAGTGCGTATACTAGATACGTGATCGGCCAAGTCTTTTTACTCCTAGCTACTCCACTTGCTTGTCACATCACCATGGCTGTATAGTTGTAACAGTCAGTATGTGGGATTAACAAGCATGGGGGAGCACACAGAAGGCTTGCAGACCGCACCTAGTCTTAGCCAGGCTGTCTCCGGCTCCCACAGCTCAACCCTCCAGCAGCAGTGCCTAAAGACTGCCACCAGGCTGTTTGAGACTCCTATTTTCCACATCTCCACACCTCATGTGTCTCCACATGGCTTTGCCTCAGTAAATTTAGTACATTTAACTTACTGCCAGGAGCTGTTCCCGACCTGCAGCCAAAGCATTGACCTGTAATCCTGAACAGTGCAATGCTCTACGATGCTGCATATGCGTATGCACACTCAATTAGTTGTTACTAATAGGACTTTCAGGGCTTGAGCTCAGTTAAATAATTCAAAGCAAGGACTGCTCACCTTTCCACTTCGCTCCTATTGGCACCCCTCCGTAATTCCTAGTGTAAACAGCACGGTTGATATCGGTCCTAATGCCTTGGTTTGCTTTGTAAACAAAGAGATTCCTAGTTTAAATATCACGTGAACTGAATGCGACACCACCCCTCCGTGTTTCCTAATTTAAACATCACGATTTACTCTATATGCCACGCCGCCATATCAACCAGTAGTAGTATTCCGAAGGTTGTCATTTGCACTTTGGCACTCGTTTTATTTAATACCGTTTCTTTGACCAATTGCACCAAGTTATGCGACATACCGCCCTACCTCTGCGCACTATAGATTCACTCCCCATTTGAGGTTTTAAATAAACTCCACTCTTCCATGTTCTCTGTGCACCATGCACAGACTCACTCCTCACTCGAGGTCCCCGAGCACTTTCCTGATTCGCTCCACCCCCCGCTCCTGTGCCCCATAGAGACAAACTTCATTATTGTTCTCTTATCCAACAGAATTGATTGGCAGTTTCGCCACCGTCTGGTTCAGGCTGAGTTTTTCCGGTCTGAGACCCATGTGAGTACTTCCTAAAATTAATACTACAGTTGGTTGCTAATCCACATAGCGCCAACAGCTCTCTCTGATACACAGTCTCTGTTAATTTTCTAGACCTTCCCCTTCTGTCTTGATAAAGACCCGTCGCGACCACCAACTGGGGCGCATGAGGGTCGAAACGTCGACGAACATCATAGGCCCAGAAATACCAGGATCTGGATAGGAACTCTAGGAATCCTTGGTTTAAAATTGTTATCTGGCCAACGAAGATATCTGTATATACTTGTACATGAATTGCACTGTATATTTCTTCATTCACTGAGCACTTATCACTGAAAGTCACTTGATACTTGACAGTCACTGCAAACATTGAATGTTATCTAAGAATGATTGCAATTCAGATACCAAATGTTTGGAATTTCTTAATACAATTATTTGATTACATGGTTTAAAGCTTTTGAGCATTTATTTCTCAAATTGTTGGACTTGTATCAGAGTTTGTGGTCTCATTTAATGAATGTACTTCAAAAGTAATTGGTCCTACCCAACAGAACCATTTTTATTTTAACTACAAATACCCAGGTTCTGAGGGACACAGGGTTACCCCTTTTTCTTAACCTATTGGCACATCAGCATTGTCCGCAACACTGTCTACAACCTTCTGCGAGCAACGCGTCTTTCCATCAGCATTCAAGGCATTTTTAAGTCTTCTTTTGCGGCAGCCTAGCACTGGATTCTCAGACTACCATCACCACTTCCCTGCTTCGTCTTGCTCTACTCACACTTCTTGCTCTGCTGTAACACTCTGCAAGCCTAGAGGGCGTCAAGAGCTGCAGGATTTTCGAGAGCAACAAAAACTAGGGCAGCAAGGGCCGCAGGGTTAACAAGATCTAAAAAGTGGTAAGGTCCCCCAAGCTCTGAGTTCGACGTCTCCGCGTCTCTGTTCTTCGACCCCTGCAACGTGCAGTGTATCATGCAGCGTATGTCTGTCACATGTTCTGATGTAGTATATGTATGAAGCTTTTGTCTAAAGCACTATAAAAGAGTGTGGTTTCTCCATCCTCAGAGGAAACGATCTCCCCCCTTTAGAAGGTGAATCTATGCTTGATGTTCACTAGAAACTTTACTAAGGGGTCTATTTGGATGGGGGCAGATCGCCACCGCCCGTATGGCGGTGGCGATCTCCCCGCCTAACATTTCCACCCGCCAAATTACGATGGCGGTGGGGACCCAGGCAGACGGAAAGACCATCCGCCAGTTTTCTGCCGGTAGGCAATCTGCCTGATTGCCTACCGGGCTGAAAAGACATGCAATATGGCGGTGGTCTCATGCCTTTCCATGGAGGAGACTCCGCCATGGAAAGGCATGCAGAGAATGCTTTTGGGGCCCGTTGCGGGACCCCAGGAGGTTAGGGGGGTGGGTGGGTTGCTGCATTTGGGGGGAGGGGGTGCATGCACAAGGTGGCAGGCACCACGCGGTGGCTGTCACATTGTGCATCCAAATGCACAACATGTCCTATTAACAATGTGGCGAGTGCTAAATACAGCACCGCCCGCCACAATGTTAAATATACAGGATGCGACTGCCATGGTGGCGGTCGCCTCCTGATAGGCACAGCGGGACCGCCGCACCTCTTGTGGTCGGTCCCGTTTAACGTTACGTGGCGGGCGCAGTTGTAATAGGCCCCCAAGTTCTTCGCTGGATTCTTCATTTGTATGCATTTTGACATATATTGATTTCTGGCCTAGCTTATACATTTCTTTACTTTCAATATTTGAGTAAACCTTTAAATTGAGATTCTTGTCTGGCGTTCCTAAACAGAAATGCTTTGGTCTCGCCTTCCGCCTCCCACGCTTTACAATGCAGAGAAACTGGTCCAGCGGGGGAGCCCCAAAGTCCAGTAGGGACTACACTGCTCCTGATCCACTGCCAGCACGCTCAATGGAGTAAACTGAGATGTGGTTTAGCATGTTGACAGATCTGGTAGCAGAGCTGATGGTTCCAACTGGATCCGTTAAGTGCTGATCGGACCCGTATAGGCAAATCAACCTTAGAACTGAGAACTGTACATACATGTTATAGGTGGTTGTACCCTGAGATTCAAAACTGACCCACTCCACATCCCATTGCTGACCAGAAATGACTGTGACGAGACAAGGTGGCTGATGCATTAAACCGAAGACGATGATGTGAGTATCAATAGGGACCATTGTATGTGCATGGATGAGTGAGAAATAGAAACTGTGCATTTTGGGATTTGTAGGGTGAAATGGAATGTTGAGTTGAATGGATGGACTTTGAATCAAATTCTTGATTGGCTTTGATTCTTACATTTACAGTAACAGTAGTCATTGTATGAAATAAAAGACTACTGGAATATGGTGTTTCTCAGGGTTCGTCTCTGAGCCCTACATTGTTTCATTGTTTAATGATACATGTCTCCCATAATTGCACTTGTGAAATCCTTTGGTATCACTACTATGCCATATACCGATGATACCCAACTGATCTGGTCACTCAACAAGAATTCCTCAAATTCTGAAGAACATTTTTAAAACTGTCTTTCTCAAGTTATCAGTTCTGATGAATGATAATCACTTAAAATGTAACACGGACACAATGGAAATTCTGGTCACCACGACCAGTTTTCTGCTTTGGCTTAGTGGCAGAAACATCTTTCTAAGCCTCCCTCTCCCACAGAGGTAGCAAAGAACCTTGGAGTGAAATTTGTAATGATCTTTCTTCACATCACCAGGTCAGTACAGTCTCAAAAACGTGTTTCTCTTTAATTAAATCTTTAAAGAAGTTCTTTGAGTTTTTTCCTTTCACAGCACAGATGACTGTAGTCCACGCCCTGATCACGTCACAGCTCAACTATTGTAGTATTCTATACTTGGCTGTAACTAAATACCCGATTAAAAAATTGCAGCCTTGGAATAATGTAGATAAGATTCCGATCAGGTGAAAAACATCAAAATTATTGTACGTGTCCTTTTTTTCTTGTTTCACAAACTGTCCTTTCTCAACATTCTAAACTCTTTATTTATTGTTACATGAGGGGTTTTAAATTTGACGAACATATAAGAACTTTTAAATGTGACTAATACATACATAAAAGTAAGCTATAACACACCTTATTTCATTAAAATACAAAATAAATACAGCCACTTCTAATATATGTCTTTGAGTAAAAGGAGTTGAAAATAAGTATTACTAGTTATGGGATATCTATACGAGTACAAAATCTTTGAGCCACTTAGATGGTTTTTATATATCCTTTGTTATGTGGAATGTCTTCACTAGATGTGGAATAATTAGTAACATTACTTCCAATATCTTGTCTTTTGTTGTGACATTTGGAAATTCTGTCAATGCTCCATGTTTGTTCATTTTCAACTTTTACAACATTGCTTTTTAACCTCAATAATGTGCATAGATTTAAAAAATGTACTCTTACCATCGCTATAACCTCTTAGCCAATTGACTCTAATCCAAGCACCTACAACCCACAGCTGATACTTGGTGCCATGTTTAGAATTATACCAATTCATAGATCGGTTCTGATGGCGCAAGATTTTGTCTTTGTTTGCAAACATGTGTGTTGCCTGTGATTCTCCACTTCCTAACCAGCTGGGTAAAACTTTGTGCTTGGTTTCTTTCCCCTGAGAGATAACAAAGGGGATTTTTAATGTAATTGTGTTGGGTGTGGTATGGTAAGACCATAACATTTCCCGAATTGATTTCTCTACAGCACAATTATTTATACTGGCAAGCTGAATATATTCTTTTATCGTACGATTTGCCCTTTCAACCTTTCAATCAATGAATTGGCTCTAGGACAAAACACTACGGTTTTGAGATGTTTGATCGACAATTTAAAATAAGAATTCCTTCATAACACTTGAAAGTTAACTGGTTAGACCTGGCATCCTTTGGTGTCGTTTCCCCTAACGTTTTGCCTTCAGACCTCCTGTTCTTGCTGATTTATTATTTTATTATTTTATTTATTATATTTACTTCATTTTTGCTGGCCTTAGGACTCTGCACACTTTACCACTGTTAACCAGTGCTAAAGTGTTTGTGCACTTTCCATAAAACATGAAAACATTGACTTGTACCCAATAAGCATATTTAATGTACTTATAAATACCTAGTAAAGTGCACTACATTTGCTAAGGGCCTGTAAATTAAACACAACTAGTGGGCCTGCAGCACATGTTGTGCCACCCACTTAGGTAGCCCTTTAAACATGTCTCAGGCCTGCCTTAGCAAAGCCTGTATGTGCAGTTATAACCTGCTATGTTCACCTGGCAAAATAAACCTTTAGCCACGCCCAAATCTTCACTTTTAATACATAAAGTTACCCCTAAATAAGCCTTAGACAGCCCAAAGACCAGGGAGCAGTGTATTTAAAAAGGTGGACATGTACTTTTAAGTTTTACATGTCCTGGTAGTGAAAAACTCTTAAATTAATTTTTCTCTACTGCAAGGCCTATCTCACCCATGTGATAACATTTGGGTTGCCTTATAACATTTTATAAATGGAATTTCTAAATGGGAAGGGATAACTGGTTCATGTTTGGTGTATCTGGGATCCTAATTTAAAATCCTAACTTATGGTGAAGTCAAATTTTAAATTACAATTCTGAAAATGCCACTTTTAGAAAGTGTTACATATTTATTGGGCAACCCAATCTACCCTTGGGTGCTTGGGTAACAAAATTATTTTAAGGTAAAGGTGCTTACAAAGAATTTTGTTTTAACATGTGAAGTCGTCGCATCAAAATATTACATATGAGTGACCAGATAGTGGCCTCAGACACATACATTCTCAAAATCAATTTAAATAATTAAAAGCGAATAAATAAAAACAAGGAACGGGGTATTCTTTTTTTGTTTAAATGTATAATCAAACAAACCAAATAGAGGACACATAAATAGTCTCATAAACAGGAGTGACACTGAGATAGTGTGTGAAGCATCACAAGGGAAGGAGGACTTACTGGGGCCAGTGAGGTGTTAGTAAGGTTGTGGCTATTAATTTAGACAAGACAAGTACTGGCCAATTTAGTAAGCCTTTGCAGGGACATCACCCTGCCATGCAGCAGAGGCCTTCAGTCCTTTATACCAAATGCAGCAAGCACATGTACACTGGCAGATACACAATCAATCAATCAATCAAGATATTTATATAGCGCGCTACTCACCCGGAGGGTCTCAAGGCGCTTGGGGGAGGGGGGTCCGCTACTGCTCGAACAGCCAGGTCTTGAGTTGCTTCCTGAAGGAGAGGTGGTCTTGGGTCAGGCGGAGGTGGATGGGGAGGGAGTTCCAAGTCTTGGCTGCCAGGTAGGAGAAGGATCTTCCTTCCATGGTGGCTCTTCGAATGAGTGGAACGGCGGCGAGGGCGTGGCTGGTCGATCGTAGCTGGCGGGTGGGAGTGTAGAAGGTCAGGTGGTTGTTGAGGTACCTGGGGCCCAGGTCGTGGAGGGCCTTGTGTGCGTGGGTGAGGAGTCGGAACGTAATTCTCTTGCTGACGGGGAGCCAGTGCAGGTCTCTCAGGTGTCAGGAGATGTGGCTGTGTCGGGGGATGTCCAGGATGAGTCGTGCGGACGCGTTCTGGATGCGTTGGAGTCTTTTCTGTAGTTTGGCTGTGGTTCCGGTGTAGAGGGTGTTTCCGTAGTCCAGTCGGCTGGTGACGAGTGCCTGGGTGACCGTCTTCCTGGTTTCGGTGGGGATCCATCGGAAGATCTTTCGGAGCATGCGTAGGATGTTGAAGCAGGATGATGAGATGGCGTTGACTTGTCTGGTCATCAAGAGGGAGGATTCCAGGATGAAGCCCAGGTTGCGTGCGTGGTCCGTTGGTTTGGGTGCGCTGCCCAGGGCAGGGGGCCACCAGGAGTTGTCCCAGGCAGAGGGTGATGATCCAAGGATGAGGACTTCCGTCTTGTCTGAGTTCAGTTTCAGGCGGCTGTTCATCATCCACTCGGCTACGTCTTTCATTCCTTCGTGTAGGTTGGTTCTGGCGGTGGCTGGGTCATTGGTGAGGGAGAGGATCAGCTGGGTGTCGTCGGCGTAGGAGATGATGTTGAGGTTGTCTTGGCGTGCGATGGCTGCGAGGGGGCTCATGTAGACGTTGAAGAGGGTGGGGCTGAGTGATGATCCTTGTGGTACGCCGCAGATGACTTCGGTGGCCTCGGATCTGAACGGGGGGAGGCGGATTCTCTGGGTTCTTCCGGCGAGGAACGAGATGATCCACTCTAGTGCCTTCTCCTGGATTCCGATGTTGCTGAGGCGCTGCACTAGGGTGCGGTGGCAGACAGTGTCGAACGCTGCGGAGAGGTCCAGGAGGATGAGGGCCGCTGTTTCCCCGTTGTCGAGCAGGGCTCGGATGTCGTCAGTGGCTGCGATGAGGGCGGTCTCGGTGCTGTGGTTGGCTCGGAAGCCGGACTGCGAGTGGCCGAGGGATCCGTTCGTCTCGAGGAAGGCGGCAAGCTGACTGTTGACGGTCTTCTCGATGAATTTGGCAGGAAAAGGGAGGAGCGAGATGGGGCGGTAGTTCTTGAGGTCGGTGGGGTCTGCTGATGGTTTCTTCAGGAGGGCGCTGAGTTCGGCATGCTTCCAGCTCTCCGGGAAGGTGGCGGTGTTGAAGGAGCAGTTGATGATGTCCCGGAGTTGGGGTGCGATGACGGAGTCGGCCTTGTTGAAGACGTGGTGGGGGCATGGGTCGGTTGGTGATCCGAGTGGATGGTGTTCATCGTGTGGATGGTGTGTCTTCGGTGCTGACTGGGCTCCAGACGCGGAGGGTGGTGGTGGGGGGCGTCGGTTCGGTGGTTGGGTGCATTGTCTGTGCGCCGAAGCTGTTGTGTATGTCGGCTATCTTGCTGTGGCAGAACGAGGCGAGAGAGTCGCAGAGGTCTTGTGAGGGAGTGATGTCGTTGTTTCCGGCGCTGGGGTTGGAGAGCTCTTTGACGATGCTGAAGAGTTCCTTGCTGTTGTGTGCGTTGTTGTCAAGTCGTTCCTTGAATGCTGTCTTCTTGGTGGTGTGGATCAGCTGGTGGTGTTTGCGGGAGGCGTGCTTGAGGGCGGTCATGTTGTCTGTAGTCGTTTTTTTTTGCCAGGCTTTCTCGAGGGTACGGCAGTTCTTCTTGGAGTTCTTGAGGTCATCGTTGAACCAGGAGGCTTTCTTGCTGCCGGGCCTGCTGGGATGGTTTTTCAGCGGTGCGAGGTCGTCAGCGCAGTTGGTGATCCATTGTGTGAGGTTGTTGGCTGCTTGGTTGGGGTCCGATGAGCTGGCGGGAGGGTTCTGGCTCAGTGATGTGGTGAGCTGGTCGGTGGTGAACTTGTTCCAGCTCCTGCACGGTACTTGTTGCGGGTGGTGGTGAGTCGTGGTCCTTCTGAAGCTGAAATGGACGCAGCTATGGTCTGTCCAGTGGAGTCCGGTGGAGTGGCTGAAGGAGATGTACTTGCTGGAGGAGAAGACTGGGTCAAGCGTGTGTCCGGCGTAGTGGGTGGGGGTGTTTACCATTTACTTGAGTCCGAGGTTGGCGAGGTTGTCCAGCAGGGTGGTGATGTTGTTGTCGTTCTCCAGGTGGAAGTTGAGGTCCCCTAGGAGGATGTAGTCAGCGGAGGGGAGGGCGTGTGGGCTGATGAAGTCTGCGATGTCTTCGCTGAATTGTGTGCGGGGTCCTGGGGGTCTGTAGATGAGGGTGCCTCTGAGTGTGGTCCTGGGGTCGGTGTGTATCTGGAAACGAAGATGTTCGGCGGCTGTAAGGGTGTCGTCGGAGTTGGTCGTGATGCGGATGGTGTTCTTGTGGACGATGGCGATGCCTCCTCCTGTCTGGTTGACGCGGTCTCTCCGGGTGATCTTGTATCCGTCCGGGATGGCGGTGGCGATGTTGGGCGCTGAGGAGGCGTTCATCCATGTTTCCGTGAGGAAGGCGACGTCTGGAGATGTGGTGTCGAGCAGGTTCCAGAGTTCCACGGCGTGTCTGTGGACGGAGCGGGTGTTGAGCAGGATGCACTTCAGGTGGTTGCTGCTGGTGCTCGGCTTGGCGGGTGCGGTACAGAAAGAAGAAGGGGGGCGGGCCGCGGGGGAGCAGCGGCAGGGAGCGGGGAAAATAGCGGGAAAACAGGCGGCAGAAGGCACAAAGTAGCGGAAAATACAGGGGCACGACAATAATGGGCACAATAGCAGTGAAAACACAGCGCACAGGCGGCAGAAAAGGTACAAAAAACGGGATGAGCACAGAACACAATCAGGGGCACCTGAGCCCTGGGGGCAGCGGCGGTCAGGAGTCAGCAGCGGGGGCACCGGCGCACTCTGGAGGAGCCACGCGGCGGGTGGAGCGACCGGCTCTGACGGCTCTACACACATGCAAACAAGGACCTGGGGAAAGGTGCCAAAATCTTGGCATCAAAAAGGCAGTAGAGTGATGTGGTCGGGGGCTGGAATTTTGGGCTCACATAGAGACCTTGCACCAGTACTCACAAATGGTAATTCGAGAGCGATGTAAGTGAAGAGAAAGAAACCCTACATGTTTCAATTAGCTTCCTAAATATTTAAAAAACGTAAAAATAAATACAGTGCAGAAAGGGCAGAGGTTGGAGTAACTTCCCTTCAAGGATCACAGATCTCCTCTGCATTTCGTTGGTTGTAGGGGAAAAGCTCTCTGCATGAAAGAAAACAATTAATTTGCTCACAGAGGACTATTACCCCTGTGCTGCAATGTCCACTTTTAGGAATCGCTTGGAAGCGGTCCAAAATACCACTTGACATTTCCAGCGGTATGCCTGAAAAGCTGGAACCTGGCAAATCTTTCCAGGAGTACTTCTGGGAAGGTTTGTAATTACAAAAAAATAGAAAAATGCTCTTATGCCCGCCCTATTGTCGTAAATCATACCTCGTCTCTCTTATCTCCCCGCTGCATTTGTTGAAAATATTTCAGACGTAAATGTTTTTTGACCGCCTGTACCCATGAGTCCATGATAAAAGCTAAGCTAATATGCACCACATGGAAAGTGACCATACCCGGCCTCCTGCCCCAAGGCGCCACGAAGCTGCTGCATGGATATGTGGTGAGAATAGCTGGGAATAGCGAGAAAATTTGCACCAAGACACCATCACCCTCAGGAAGAATCACAGGTGTGCTCAAAGGAGTAAACACAGCTGCCCCCACTAGAGGCAAAACAAGCACACTCTTGTGAGTGAACAGAAGCACACTCACATGAGGAAACAAGCGAACTCTCAGAAGAAAAGACAAACATACTGGCATCGGAGTACGAGGCACTTGCAAAGAAGAAACAAAGGAAAACTCTCCAGAGGAAACAGCAATGCACTCGCAGGGGAAAACATGGTCATAGGAGGATACTCAGGCATGCCTACAGAAGGTAACAAAGACACTTAAGTGCACACATGTGAAGAACAAGCAGTGATGAGTGGACGCAGAAAGTAAAACATTTTTTGAAAAGAGTTCTGCCACACAGCAGCTGAAGAACCAAAGCGCAAGGAAACTGTACTTTACCAGTGCACCTCCGCCTTTCAACTGAAGTGACTTATCGGCAAAGCTAATGAGTTAGGAGGCAGCAAAGAAGTGAGGCAATGGAGTGAACTAATGGTAAGTAGTAGTTGGGGAAAAAGTTGTATTATTGATTACAGCAGGTCTTGCTGCCAGCCCATGCGTGCAGTAGCTCAACCGAATAAAATGGATGAAGAGAGGCCACATTGTGTCTGCATAGAAATAGGACCCAGTCAGTGAGGGACACAATTAGCAGGGAACATCTTTCTGAGGAAAGTAGTGAAGAGAAAAATACACCCAGCCAATGTCTGACCACCAGGAAATAGGACCCAGTCACCGAGAGGCACAGTTAGTATGAACTCATCTGTACAGAACAAGGGGTGCAGATTTATCTCTCTGGGTATTCCTAGCAGTAGGTATTTGGGTTCCATCCGTATTGGTGCATCTAGTATTCAGCTAAGTTCTATGGTGAGGGCTGTCCAGTAAGCGGTGGCTACCCTGCATTGCCATAGTGTTTGGAAATATGTCCCCCTTTCAGTGTGGCATAGGAGGCATTGACATGTTGAGGCTCTTCCAAAGTTATATAGCCGGGTTCTATCATAGTATGTCCTATGTAGGATCTTAAATTGTATCAGGCAGAGACAGGCTTTTATCGCCACTTCTCTGGGGTGTATCCGTGCCGCCTCCCAGTCTAGGTCTTCAAAGGATCCTAGTTCTCCCTCCCATGTAGCCCACTTAGGTTTACTAATGTGTCTGGTTGGTTGTTGATCAATTAATCAATCCATCAGCGAATTATGATGCTTGCCACTCACCCGTAAGGGTCTCACGACAGCGGGGAGCTGGGGGGTATGAGGGAGGGCAGCTTGGTCAGTCAAAGAGCCAGGTCTTGAGGGTCTTCCTGAAGGTGTGCAGATAGGGGGCGCATCTGATGTCTATCAGGAGCTCGTTCCAGGTCTTAGCCGCGATGTAGGAGAAGGATCTTCCACCAGTTCTTGCTCTGCTGATGCGGGGACTTCAGCGAGGTCGGCGGATCTGAGGTTTCTCCTTGGTACGTGGAAGGAGATTCTTTCGTTGAGATATTGAGGTCCGGTGTTGTGGAGGCATTTGTAGGTGTGGGTGAGTATCTTGAAGGTTTCTCTCTTTTGATGGGGAGCCATTGGAGGTCTCGCAGGTGATGGGTGATGTGTTTGTGTCAAGGGATGCAGAAGATGAGTCTGGCTGCGGTGTTCTCTATAGTCTGGAGTTTGTGGAGCAGAGACTCGTTGACTCCAGCGTAGAGGGCATTTCTGTAGTCCAGTCTTCTGGTTATGAGAGCGTGGGTGATGGTCTTTCTCGATTCGGGGGGGATCCATTTGCAGTTCTTCCGAAGGATGTGGAGGGTGCTGAAGCAGGTGGAGGCGAGGGTGTTGATCTGTTGGGTCATGAAGTGGGAGGAGTCTAGTACTATGCCAAGGTTTTGGGTGTGGTCCGTGGGGTTGGGGGGGCTGCCGAGGGCGGTGGGCCACCAGGTGTTGTCCCATGTAGAGGGGGAGGGTCTGAGGACCTCTGTCTTCTCCGAGTTAATCTTCAGGCAGCTGCTGCTCATCCAGGATGCAACGTCCTTCATCCCTTCCTGGAAGCTGTGTCTGGTGGTGATGGGAACTTTGGTGGGAGAGAGGATCAGCTGGGTGTCATCAGCGTAGCAGACTATGCTGAGTCCGTGCTGTCTGACGAGGCGAGCGAGGGGGGCCATGTAGATGTTTAAGAGCGTAGGGCTGAGTGATGATCCTTGGGGTACTCCGCAGTTTATCTCTGTGGGTTCGAAGAGGAAGAGTAGCAGTCTGATTCTTTGGGTTTTGCCACTGAGGAAGGAGCGGAACCATTCGAGGGCAGTTTCCTGTATGCAGGCGTCATGGAGTCTGGCGGTGAGTGTGCGGTGGGAGACGGTGTCGAAGGCTGCGAAGAGGTCGAGTAGGATCAGGGCCGTGGTGTGACCTTGGTCGGGGAGGGTGCAGATGTTGTATGTCGCGGCGAGTAGAGCCCTCTCCGTGCTGTGGTTGCTGTGGAATCCGCATTGGGATGGGTCGAGGATGGCGTTCTCTTTGATGAATTTAATTAGTTTGACGTTCAGGGTCTTCTCTGTGACTTTGGTTGTGAATGGGAGGAACTGGAACACGATCGGGAAGCGGGAGTAGGGGGTCTTATAGGCACAGGAGATCACCTTTCCTCCAATTTCTCCCTTAAGTAGTCTTCCCTCTAACGGTGCATATTCAGGCATTGCCTCCATTTCAATCTGTTGTGCTTCCCAGGCATGAGTAACCTGTGGGTATTTATAGGGCTGTGTGGAGGTTAGTTCAAACTCTTTCTAGAGGTAGTGAATGTGAGAGTAGGAGCCAAACGGAGTTCGCTCCAGTGCATATGTGGGGTGGTCACTTGGGGCGTGTTCCCAGCCGTTGATGACTAGGTGTGCCGCCCAGTAATAGGCTCTAATGTTAAGGATGCATATGCTTCCATTGTACTGATTTCTTTACAGTGTGTGGAGTGCCACTAACTGGGTTGTTTTCTTCCCTAGAAAAGGGTACCTCCTAGACCATGAATTCTGAATACTTTCAATACGAAGGAGCTACAACATTCTCCCTCTGGAAGTTCACTTAATAAACCATATTTATTCTGATTTAGTCTTCAGTATAACCAAGGTACAAATTGATGCCTTATCTCTATTTTTTGAATTTCAAATCTTATTTTCACTTTTTGTGATAGAACTCTATTGGTTGCACCATCCCAGAAAAACGTTCTGATTATCCCTTTAATCTTGTTGAACATTTCGTCCGGCAATTTCTGATATGTGTTTTGGAGTATGTAGAGGGGCTTTGGTAGCATTGTCATCGTATACATAGCTGCTTTGCCGAGGAGTGTCAGTGGCAGCGTTTTCCATCTTTCTACATCTCTGGAAGTCTGCAACCCCTCTATAGATATTATGGTGCAGGCTTATTTCCCGATTCAGGGTAATGTACATACCCAGATAAGTAAAACTATCTGGGGTTATTTTTAGGCACCCCGAAATATCATTTTGATCTAACTCGCAACCTGCTGTGTATACACTGAATTTGTCCCCGTTTATCCTATAGCCCATATGGGTTCCATTGGTCTCAAAAGGCAGGGGAGGGTACGGAGTGGGTTCATGACATTAGGAGGATAACATCCACGTAGTGGGATATCCTCTCATTCTTGGATGTCTACTCCCTCTCATGGAAGCCTGTGATATCCAGGTGTGTGCTGACTATACATCACGAGGACCATAGCTGGGGTAGGAAAACGGCTAGTTGCCACGCCACTTTTCGTTGTGAGCAACAGAGTACTCTGTTGAAGAGCCCCCGTCTACCTTGACCTACAAATTAAGGGGTCACAGAACACTAGGTCAATCGGACCTGGTGCTCAATTGCAAAGCTGGTTAATACAGCATCTCGCCATTTCAAGAACCAGCATTGCGGTAGTGCTAGAGTTAAGACAATTTATCTAATTACTCACGTCCTGATGAATTGCCACTAAACTAACCCTGGGCTAAGTACTTCACTACGCCCACGGAGTGGGCGTAGTGTTGCCTACTTCGCCCTTTGCGAAGTAGGCGTAGCAGGCAACACTACGCCCACTCCGTGGGCGTAGCGAAGTTGCCCGCCACCCGCCTCCCTCCCGCCCTCCCTAAATACTTAAATTAACTTTTAAAAATGAATAAAAACCACTTACCTTGTCCGCTGCGTCCCCGGGGCTCCCTCTTGTAATCGCGCCGCCATCTCGGATACTAATGCGCGTGCACAGCCGCCCGCGCATGCGCATTTCTCGCAAGAAATGCGCATGCGTGGGCGGCCGCGCATGCGCATTAGTATCCAAGACGGCGGCTCGATTACGAGTGGGAGCCCTGGGGGACGCAACGTACAAGGTAAGTGGTTTTTATTCATTTTTAAAAGGTAATTTAAGTATTTAGGGAAGGCGGGAGGGAGGCGGGTGGCGCGTAGTGGGGCTACGCGAAGTGCGTAGGTGGGCGTAGTTTCTCGCCCACTTCACGTAGCTTCGCGTAGCCCCACTACGCCTACTACGCCCAGGGTTACACTAAACCCATTAGGGGCTACCTTAGGCAAGAAATATGTCAACCTTATGCACCACACAGGCACTTTAGGACCAATGTATCCAGCTAGGGCTTCCTGCTTTTAGCAAGGCTAGTGCCCTCTAGTAATAAAATTTAGACAAAAGGGCAGCCCTAGACCGATTTTAAACATCACTTCACACTCACTGCACTACCTTGTCCACACACCCACATGCACCCAACGGCTTCATCAACAAAACGATCTCCGCCAAAGAGCTCCTTTGCGGGTGCCCGTTGGGCATTGCAGTGCCGGCCCGATGAGGCGCAGGCCCACTGATGAAGCATGACATTCTCCGGAGTGTGTGAGGGCACTTCTTTTTTTTATTTTTATAAATCTTTTTATGGGCATTTAGAATCAACAAAAGCATAATTGGCAAGTCACAGTTAATTTTCCACTCTCCCGAGCACTCCCCCGCCCCCCACCCCCGTCCACATCCACAGCATCACAAACAGCAGTTCAATAGTGTCCATCTTCTATCCACCGAACATAAAGTTGCCACATGCCCTCATCTGCCAGGGGAGACCTCGCAAGTCCCAGGCTCGGTGTCAGCAAGCTATTAATAGTGGGCGGCGTCTCAATCAGTATGGTTATTAGCGTGTCAGTCAGTCCCCAAGCCCCCATGAAAACCGTGATACTTCCTTCATTTCCCCATACCCTGCAAAACTTTGGGGACAACCCCTGGCTTTGTAAGTCACTCTCTCAGCCGCCATGTACATATCCATCCCCCTCCTCCAGTCTCCCACTTTGGGGGGTGACGGCGCTCCCCACTCTCGCGCCAGGTCTCTCTTCGCCCCCATTGGGCCAGTAGGGCAAAGATCAAGTGTGGGCGGCTCAAATCCACTTCAGTAGTTATTCAAAATGATACAAACTTGGGGTCCAGTGGGAGCGTCACCTCCAGAATGTTACTCAACACTCCCAAAATGTGCGTCCAGTAAGTGTTAATGATGGTGCAGTCCCACAGGGTGTGGAAGAAGGTTCCCTGCGGGTGCCCGCACCTCAAACAGCGTGGATCACTAGCTCTACCGATGCGGTGCATCCTGACCCTGTCATAGTAGACCCTATGTAGTATTTTGTACTGGATAAGACGTAATCGATTTTAATCGCAACCTCTCTATGATGCATCCCAGTCTATTGTGTCCATGTCGCCCACGTCCTGTTCCCAAACTGCCCTCAGGTTCCCCAGCCTATCCGGTGCATTTTTGTTCAGGGTTTTATATGTCAGGGACACCAGTTTATCGGGAACATGTTCCTGCAGCAAGCGACCTTCCAACAGGGCATATTCCGGTAATGGGGAGGTGAGCGCCACTTCAGCCTTCCAGGCGTGGCGTAACTGCGCGTATTGGAGGAACTGTGCTGGGGTCAGTCCATACTCCGCCCTCAGGGTCTCATATGTTTTTAAGCTCTCCTCTAGCCACTAGGTCCCCCACCAATGAGATCCCAATAGCGTCCCACCCACCGAAGCCAGTAATTTTACGGAGCTCCCTCAGCCATGTGCAGGTCCATATCGGTGTCTGCTTGGTCTGTTTATGGGTCCATCCCATCATCCTCGTCGCCTTGTCCCATACCTCTATAGTGATTTGTGTAGCTGGTAGTAGCCGTCACGTCCTGGCCCCCCATATAAATAGTGTAGGCTAGTGCCCTCTCCAGCCTATATGTCGGGTGATCCGCGGGCGCATGGAGCCACTCATTTATCGGGGCGAGATGTTCGGCCCAATAATATGACTCCACGTCCGGCAGGGAGATCCCCCCATAATATTGGTTTCTTTGGAGTGTAGCTACGGCTATTCTGGGTTGCTTCCCCAACCACAATAAGGCGCGCAGTTCAGCATTTATTGCTTGGAATGTCTGCCTGGAGAGGGGAAAGTATTCATTCTGCAAGGCATACAGAAAACGGGGCAACATGATCATCTTAAACATCGCTGCCCGGCCTAGGATCATAAGGGGGAGGGACTTCCACTGAAGGGTGTAATCCGCGAAGTTCCTAATCACTCTCTGGATATTGTTTTGGTAGGAAACTTGTTTGTCGATAGTCAGATAGATCCCCAAGTATTTAAACCCTGACTGAGTGACCTGGAGGGCTCCCGTTAGTGGGGACCATTCTACCTCCAAACGTGGGCTGTATAGAATCGATTTGTGCCAGTTTATCATGTATCCCGAAAAGGAGCCATATCTGTCCAAGAGTTTGAATAGCGCAGGGACCGTAGTCACCGGTTGTGTGACATACAGGAGAATATCGTCCGCATAAAGCAAGATCTTTTCTTCCTGCAGGTCCGCCTGCGTTATATGGAAGCCTCTCACCTCTTCTGCCTGGCGGATTTCACAGGCCACTTTTTCGATTGCGAGGGCGAATAACAACGGGGACAGGGAGCATCCCTGGCGTGTCCCCCTTCGAACAGGAAAGTCGTCAGACAGTACTCCGTTTACTCTAACCCGGGCTCTGGGATCTGTGTATAAAAGTCCCACCCACTTCCAAAAAATGAGGCCGACCCCGAATTTGATCAGCGTCGCCTCCAAAAAGGGCCAGTGAACAGCGTCAAACGCTTATTCAGCGTCAAGAGAGAGGAACATATGTGGGTCTTCACCTCCTTAAGCCAATTATGGGTCCGCCGGAGGTTTTGCCTCGTCGCCCTGTCCGGCAGAAATCCTGTCCGGCAGAAATCCTGTGACCACTCTGGCGCTTTCAGAAGCGGTCGCTCCCTCACCACAGCTCCTGCCTGGTATCGTACCCGCGCTCCCTTGCCTCCTACTCTCGCATTCATACTATCTGCATAGCACCTCCTAACTGCATAGCGCTATAGCGCGATTGCCTCTGTCAACTGAAATTGTCATTTGTATCGCTTTTGCTATTATTTCACGGCGCTTTGATTGACGCTCGCATAAATTGTTCATTTTGTACTGTTTTTATTTGTACTGCATACTGCATTGCATGATTGTTGTGCAGCCTTTGCTGACCATTTGTTGACCCAGCCTACCTCGAGTTTACTTTCGGGCCGCCATCTTTGTTGTTGTTGCCTCGGAGCCCGTCCTCCACAGCCCGCCCCGCCTCCTAGCTGACCCTCCCTCCCACGGACTACACAGCCCGCTCCCAGACCCATAAGCGCTGTGACCACTCTGGCGCTTTCAGAAGTGGTCGCTCCCTCACCACAGCTCCTGCCTGGTATCGTACCCGCGCTCCCTTGCCTCCTACTCTCGCATTCATACTATCTGCATAGCACCTCCTAACTGCATAGCGCTATAGCGCGATTGCCTCTGTCAACTGAAATTGTCATTTGTATCGCTTTTGCTATTATTTCACGGCGCTTTGATTGACGCTCGCATAAATTATTCATTTTGTACTGTTTTTATTTGTACTGCATACTGCATTGCCTGATTGTTGTGCAGCCTTTGCTGACCATTTGTTGACCCAGCCTACCTCGAGTTTACTTTCGGGCCGCCATATTTGTTGTTGTTGCCTCGGAGCCCGTCCTCCACAGCCCGCCCCGCCTCCCAGCTGACCCTCCCTCGCCCCTCCCCCCCTCTATCCATATATATCAGAAGTATTTGCGCGCAGCGGTCGCGCCCCATGCGCACTGAAGGTGCGCCAAAGGTAAGCCCGTCTGCGCCCGTCCGCGCCTGGACCGCGCCCAGCGCCTGTCCCCCTGGTCCCCGCCGCTCCCAACCCTCTAGAATCAAATATGATGCCGCTACTCTCCTCGCCCTCAATTCCGGACATACACCACTTTGCTGCGAAGCTACTCCAGGACGCACTCACGGCCCTTTCGCCTGCCTTTCCTGCAAGTTCAACTGCTTCAGGACCCTCACCAATTCCACGTCCTCCAAACACAACTCCGACTCAAACCGCCTAAAGTGCATCCTGCTCAACACCCGCTCGGTCCACAGACACGCAACAGAACTCTGGGACCTTATCGACACTGCGTCACCTGACATCGCCTTCCTTACTGAAACATGGATGAACACATCATCAGCTCCCGACATCGCCATAGCCATACCGGACGCTTACAAGATTATCCGCAAAGACCGCACCAATCAAACAGGAGGAGGCATCGCCATCATCCACAGGAACACCATCAAAATCACAACCAGCTCCGACCACAATCTTGCAACCGCCGAACATCTCCACTTTCAGATCCACACCGACCCCAGGACCACACTGAGAGGCACCCTCATCTACAGACCTCCAGGTACCCGCACCCAATTCAGCGATGACATCACGGACTTCGTCAGTCCACAGGCCCTAGCCTCCGAGAACTACATTCTTCTAGGAGACCTCAACTACCACCTTGAAAACAAACATGACAGCAACACCACCACCGGACAACCTGGCCAACCTCGGACTCAAACAACTTGTGGACACCCCCACCCACGTAGCCGGACACACGCTCGACCCTATCTTCACATCCAGCAAGCACATCTCCTTCGAACGCACCACAACTCTACACTGGACGGACCACAGCTGTGTTCACTTCAGCTACAAAACCTCCCTTACTCACAATCGCCCTCAACCTATTCCTCGGAGAAATTGGAACAAAATCACCTCCGACCAACTCCTCACATCACTCAACCAAAACCCTCCCACCCTCTCATTGGACCCAAACCAAGCGGCCACCAAAATCAAGGAATGGATCACCCACAGCGCTGACGAATTAGCACCCCTGAAAAAGCACCAGATCAATTCAGCCAGCAAAAAGGCTCCCTGGTTCAATGATGACCTTAAAAAATCCAAGAAGCTATGCCGCACTCTGGAGAAGATATGGAGAAAAAACCCAACCTCAGACAACATGGCCTCCCTCAAGTCAGCCACCCGCAAACACCACCAACTGATTCGATCCGCTAAGAAATCAGCATTCAAGGACCATCTCGACAACAACACTTGTAACAGCAAGGAACTTTTCAACATCGTCAAAGAATTCACCAACCCCACCTCAGCATCTAACGACATCACTCCCTCCCAAGACCTTTGCGACGCGCTATCCTCCTTCTTCTACAACAAAATTGCCGACATCCACAACAGCTTCGAGAATTCTCCCAGCGATCAACCCTCCCCACCCCCCCTCTGATCCTACTCCGCCAACTAACAACCTCAGCGCCTGGAACCCAATTACCACAGAAGACACCATTCGCCTCATGAACTCAATCCACTCTGGCTCGCCCACTGACCCCTGCCCCCACCACATCTTCAACAAAGCTGACTCCATCATCGCACCCCATCTCTGTGATGTCATCAACTGCTCGTTCAACTCTGCCACCTTTCCAGAAAGCTGGAAACACGCCGAACTCAGCGCCCTTCTGAAGAAACCCACAGCAGACCCCTCCGAACTTAAAAACTACCGACCCATATCCCTCCTCCCATTCCCGGCCAAAGTCATCGAGAAAGCCATCAACAGCCAACTCGCCGCCTTCCTTGAATCCAACAACTCCCTTGATCCAGCTCAATCTGGATTTCGAGCCAAACACAGCACCGAAACCGCCCTCATTGCAGCGACCGACGACATCCGAGCACTCCTGGACAACGGAGAAACAGTGGCCCTCATCCTACTCTACCTGTCCGCCGCCTTCGACACAGACTGCCACAGCACCCTAATACATCGCCTCAGCAACATCGGCATACAAGGAAAAGCCTTGGACTGGATCACCTCATTCCTCGCTGGGAGAACTCAAAGAGTCCGACTTCCCCCATTCTACTCAGAGGACACCGAAGTCATCTGCGGCGTACCTCAAGGATCCTCACTCAGTCCCACCCTCTTCAACGTCTACATGAGTCCTCTCGCCTCCATCGCACGTCAACACAACCTCAACATCATCTCCTACGCCGACGACACCCAGTTAATCCTCTCCCTCACCAAAGACCCCAACACCGCCAAAACCAATCTTCACGAAGGCATGAAAGAAGTAGCCGAATGGATGAAACATAGCCGCCTAAAACTCAACTCAGACAAAACGGAGGTACTCATCCTAGGATCTTCCCCCTCGGCCTGGAACGACTCCTGGTGGCCTTCCGCGCTGGGCGCAGCACCCACACCCACCGACCATGCACGTAACCTTGGCTTCATCCTAGACTCCTCTCTCTCGATGTCCAGACAAGTCAACACCGTCTCGTCCTCCTGCTTCAACGTACTTCGCATTCTCAAAAAGATCTTCCGCTGGATCCCCCTCGAGACAAGAAAGACTGTCACCCACGCACTGGTCACGAGTCGACTGGATTATGGCAACACACTTTACGCCGGAACCACAGCAAAATTACAGAAAAAACTCCAGCGCATCCAAAACGCGTCAGCGAGACTCATATTAGACATCCCACGCCAAGATCACATCACCGAACATCTAAAAGACCTCCACTGGCTCCCCGTTAACAAAAGAATTACTTTCCGCCTTCTCACCCACGCACACAAAGCCCTCTACAATCTAGGACCCGAATGCCTCAACACTCGACTGTCCTTCTACAAACCCACCCGCCAACTTAGATCGTCCAATCTTGCCCTCGCCGCAGTCCCGCGCATCCGGAAATCCACCATGGGTGGTAGATCCTTCTCCTTCCTGGCTGCCAAAACCTGGAACTCACTCCCCACCCACCTCCGCCTTACTCAGAACCACTTCTCTTTCAGAAAAGAACTTAAAACCTAGCTTTTCGACAAATAGTGATCCCCTTCCCCCAGCGCCTTGAAACCTTCTGGGTGAGCATTTACAAATGCCTGAACTTGAACTTGAACTGTCTGGTCCCGATGCACCAAGCCAGAGATCACCTGACGCAGTGGAAGGGCCAGGACCGTGGTCAGGAGCTTAGCCTCCACATTGAGGAGGGAGATTGGTCTATACAACTCGCAGACGTCAGGGGGCCTGCCCTGTTTATATATAGGCACGATCGTGGCCATTCTCAGGTCTGGCGGGAGAGTACAGTCTTGGACTGCGTCGCTGAAGAACACCAGAAGGTGGGGTATCAAGAGGTCAGTCCTTTTCTTAAAAAATTCCGCCGGAAGACCATTCGGGTCCCCAACCGAAGTCTAGCTATTGCCTCTCTTATGTCTGTGGCCGTTATGTCAGCCTCGAGGGTCTTGTGAGGGCGCTCCTTAACAGACCTGAACAGTCCCACCCTCACTTAGGAACTGCACACCAGTCTATTATTCAAGTCTCGGACTATATATGCCTGTGGTTCTGGTGCTAACGCAAATAGCAGTGGGGATAGTGGCTTATGGAACATCTTCAATGTGAGCAACATATATGAATATTTTAAATGTGATTATGGAGAGGCATTAGCGAGGTAATTTATACACAGCATGTCGCCTACAATCCTTCTTGGGCCGGCCGCGTTGCATATTATATCTAGCAATACTGAGCTATTGTGGGAAGTTTCAGGACCCTTTAAAGACAACAACACTGAGAACTCGGGCAAGAGGCCCATATAAAGTAAGTAGTGGTGAGTGGACAGGAAAGTGTCGAAAAGAGAAGAGACAGTAGGATAGAAAGGTAGATAGCAGCAAAAGATACCGAGCGGGCGGGCGGGAGGAAGGGGTTAGCGGCGCATGTTATTGTGAGTGAAAGTCCTAATACTTATCAGAGGGTGCTAAGCGCAGAGTTGATCAGGTTGCAGGAGTAGCCTGTTGGGGTCAGTCAGGGTTATAGCATCTTCAAAGAGTCGTAAAGCTCTGAGCTTTGAGGGTAGGTAGCGTGCATGTTCTATTTTACAAATATATTTAACTAAGGGCTGCCAGATAGCGGTGAAGCGGGTGTCACATGATTGCAGTCGCGCTGTAAATAGTTCCATGGTTATGACATGCCATAAGCGCACAAACCAAGCGGCAATTGGGGGGGGGGGGTCTCCGCTTTCTTTCAATATAATGCTATAAGTTGGCTAAAGTGAGCAGGGTTTTAGTAGACAGGAAGTAGTGGCGCTCAGCTAGTATTTACGTCAGATATTAGAGTGGACACAAATCTGGTATGGTGCTGGCAGGTAAGGGGAGACCCTCAAATCCCCTTAATCTGTGTAGGAGAACCCAAACACAAGTACAAAACAGCAGCGGACCTGCGCACTCATACAATATAGCAATACACAATGTGTATATTCTTTCAAAGCAACTGCTCCAACGGTGAAATCTTTTTCTTTCTTTAATTGGCCATCAAGCAAAACACACAGCCAGCCGACACGTGTTTTATCAGAGAAACAGTGTTCTCCGACTCTTCAGGGCTCTGTGGCTGAGTTCAAGATCATTGGTATCCCAATGCCGGTGATAATTCCAACCCGGTAAGGGTATATTGGGTCTGGGTGGCACAGTCGTACATCCAAAATAATGGGTGAAAGAGTAGAAATTCCAAATCAATGCGAGCTAACAAATGGAGAGTATAGATCCTGACGCCAGAAAAAGTTGAGGAAGGGAATCCTCCCACTCGTGGCTATTACGTTTCGAGAATGAATACAGCAAACAATCACCCCAGTAGTGCACGTGTGTGTGCAATCCAAAATTTATAATCTGAAGACGTACAGGCGTCCTGGCGTCGGTGAATCTGACCGGGAGACAGCTGACTGTGTGTTTTGCTTGATAACCAATTAAAGAAAGAAAAAGATTTCACCGTTGGATCAGTTGCTTTTGCTTTGAAAGAATATACACATTGTGTTTTGCTATATGGTATGAGTGCGCAGGTCCGCTTCTATAATGCTATAAGTTGTTTAGCAGCTCCAAGCATGTGGAGTGCTATAATCCAATCGATGCGTGTAAGTGCCTTTAGGTTGTCAGGCTTGAGGCCTAGAAGGATCGTGGTTGTGGACTCGAGCAGGGGGAAGCCCAATACCTCCTTGATATGACTAAGGACTTCTTTCCAGAGCAGAGTCAGGAGTGGGCAAACCCACCAGATATGAATGAAGTCTCCAGATGCAGTCGAGCACCTCCAGCACAAAGGGGACGTGGCAGGGAAAATGTTGTGCAGTCGTGTGGGCATGTAATACCATTGTGTCATAATCTTGTATGCATTTTCCCGCTGCGAGATACTACGATAGACCTTTGGAATGTCTCGCCATAGGCGATTCCACTGTGCGGGTGTGATGTGCTTGGAGGACGTCAGTTGCCATTGGCGTTGATATGGATGGGTAGGTATTAACGGGGGATGTTGCAAGATCTGATATATCCAAGAGATAAGGCCCTTAGATTCGTCAAAGGAATGGACCAGCTGCTCAAAGGGGGTGAATGGTCGAACGGCTACCTGTTGCATCTCCGGTGAGGACACCCAGTGTCGCAGCTGTGCGTACTGGAGTATCGCTCCCAAGATGAAATTTCTCTCTGCACTGGGCAACCGTCTTAAGCGTTCCCCCTTCGTATAGATCACCGATCGCTCTGCATCCTCCCTGCAACCATTTGGCGAATGTTTGTGGATGAAGGGCTGGAGGTAATAGCGGGTTACCTGCAATGGGAGTATGGGGGGAGGGAAAGGTCGTGAGTCCCTTACTCACGGCCACCTTGTCCCATATATCTAGAACGTCTTTGTGGGCAAAACAAAATATAATCGCTACGGAGGGTGCAGTACGGTGGAGCCACGTAAGATCCCAGATGGTACGCCCAGTGACCATGCTGTCCATATGGAACCAGATAATTCACTTTCAGTAGTTGTCCACTCCGAGACAAAGCGAAGGTTAGAGGCCCAGTAGTATTCCAGGAAGTTGGAGCATGCTAGCCCTCCTCTAACTCGTGGGAGCATGAGGATCTTGTGGGAGAATCGTGGTCTAAGCCCGCCCCATATGAAGCTGGTGAGGTCGCTCTGAAGGCCCTGGATCTGGTGCGCAGGGATATGAGTGGGAAGGCATTGAAATAAGTACAGGATTTTAGGGAGTATCGACATTTTAAAAGCGTTAAGTCTGCCCAGCCAGGACAGGGTCAGAGATTTCCACCCTCTCAAGTCCTCCAAAACAGTTCTCCAGCATTCCCGCCAGTTTACCTGGGTTCAGGTGTCAAAGGAGGGAGTCAGTTGAAGCCCTAAATATCGGATGTGATCGATGGCCCATTGATAAGGAGCATGCTTTTGCAAGGCTGGTATCTCCTCCTCAGGGATTGTAATGTTCAGAGCCCAGGATTTTCCATGATTAATTTTAAGGCCTGATGCCCGCTCAAAAGACTGTAGCAGGAAGTGAAGCACCGGGAGAGATATATCTGGACGCGATAATGTGAGGATAAGATCATCTACGAAAAGCGCTACCTTGTTCTGCCGACCTCCGAGGGAGAGACCATGAATATCCGCAGTCTGCCTGATCATCTCCGCCAGAGGCTCTACCACGAGGGCAAACAACAGAGGAGACAGGGGGCAACCCTGCTGCGTGCCCCTATGGATGGAAAAGGGATCTGTAAGCTGGCCATTGACCCGCACTCTAGCTTGCGGGTAGAGGTAAGGGGCCATGATCATGGAGATCATGTTCCGACCCAGGATGATTTTTGGATTAAGCCAACCTGGTCCGGCACCACAAGGCCAGGCATGTGAGGGTCTAGGCGTTTAGCAAGTATTTTAGTGTAGACTTTAAGGTCCGTGTTCAACAAAGCTATGGGGCGATAGGATGCACATAACGTTGGGTCTTTTCCTGGTTTGGGGATAAGGGCTATTTCTGCCATACCCATGGAGGGCGTAGTCCCTCTGTGCCCGAGAAAGAGTTGTATAGTCGCAAGAGGTGGGGCTGGAGTTGCACCAAAACATGCGGTAAAAGGCCAGCGGTAGGCCATCCGGGCCCGGTGTCTTCCCAAGAGGGAGGTCTTTTAACGCTGCCGTCAGCTCCTACGCAGTGAGAGGACCCTCCAGCTGTTTGGCATGATGGGGATGTATTGGGGTCCAGGAGCACTGGTTCAGAACATCATCGATGTGGTCCTGGAACAGGGCATCTGCCGTGTAAAGGGCAGAATAGTAGGCCCGAAAGGCCTCACACTTGGCCTGTTCCGTGGGAACCCTTTCTCCATTCAGCAGTTGGATGTTGGCTATATGGGCCTTCACTGCACGCACCCGCAGGCGTTTCGCCAGTAATCTGCCCACCTTGTCTCCCCCTTCAAAGTATTGTTGCTTTAAGGCTAGCAGAGATCTCTCAGCTTTATTAGTACGCAGAGAGCGGAGTTGTCCCCGAAGGTTTAAAAGCTGCCTCCGACATGTGAGCGAGGGGTGTTCCTGGTCTTGTCTCTAATTTTTTTATATCCTTGGAGAGGTTATCCTCCAGGTGTCGGGCCTTGCGCACCCGCGCAATCGATAGGGATGTAATATAGCCGCAAATCGTATCCTTGAAGGCATCCCACACTACAGGAAAAGGTGTTTCGGGTATATCATTACTCGCGAAGTAAGAGTCAATGGCAGTCCGTATGCTTTCCACGTCGGCTGGGTCCCACAGGACGTGCGGCGGCAGGCGCCACTGCGAGGGACGGGTGGGGCAAGTGGCCGGGTCCTGTAAGAGAAGCTCAACATGGGCATGGTTGGAAAGTGATATGGCGGACATTGATGCCGCCAGCATGTCCCATATCAGGGCATGAGAGATAAAAAGATAATCGATACGTGAGTACGAGCGGTGGATGTGTGAATAGTACGAGAAATCCCACACCTCAGGAGAGTGATACCGCCATGAATCCATCAGGCCAAGGTCCGCTATCTGTCTCCAGAGGGTGGAGGACATGCCCCCCGTCCAATTCGAAGAAGCTTCGCTGCGGCCTATCCTAGAATCCCAAACCAGGTTAAAATCTCCCCCCAAGATCAATGAGGGTTAGCCCTGCGGCACATGTTCCCGCAATATCGTCCGGAGGTAGGAGTCCTGCATCTGGTTGGGTGTGTACACATTACACAGCGTAAATAGGCGTTTCCCAATCCCTACCCCCGCTCTAATGAAACGTCCATCTGCGCTGCGAAAGACTTTGAGTCCCCCTGTCTAATGCCACTTCTGCAAAGAATTGCCACTCCAGCCTTTTTGGTGGTTGTCGTGGCCCAGAATTGGAGGGGATATTTAGGATGTGCCATGCGATGTATGTCTACTTTTAAAAGATGGGGTTCTTGAAGGAAAATAATGTCTGGGTTGTATTGGAGGAGGTAATGCCATGTCTGCCGTCACTTGTTGGGAGAGTTAAGCCCCTTAACATTGAGGGATATAACCTTTAAAGGGCAGGGGATAGCCATAAGTGTATCTGGTCCCAAATTAGTCCGTCATGCCACCATAGAGAGCAGGTTAGGGTAAGGGGAAGAGGACACAAGAGCGTACCTTTCCTATCAAGAGGGGAGCGCCATAACATTGGGATTTCCCACCCGCCACACCTAGTAGACAGGAGAGTGTAGCAAGAAAGAGGCAGGTAAGTAGGAAAATGTAGGATTGAATATAGGATTGAAAATATAGGATTGAAATATAGGATTTTATAGGAAAACATTGGCCAACCGGGCCACATTGTTCTGCTCCAGTCGCGGGTCAGCCTACACCACAAGGTTTGGGTGGCCCCAGAGATGTCTCTCTCTCAAAAACAGATGGGGGTGAGTCTGTCGCTCTCGGATTCGTCCAGATGGGGGGCTCGGGCACCATCCACACTGCAGGCGGGGTGCTGGGGTGTTGTTCAGGTTGTTTGAGCAGTCCTCAATCTCGGCAGGAGAAGAACGTAGTCTTAGAAGCAAGTCCTGCAGTCTACTGCGGGTGTGGGAACTGTCTATCAGGGGGTTGGAGATCGCGAACCTGCATCCGATTTATCCCCTTCCAAGGACTTGATGTGTTCGATGATGTCCTGCTTAGCCTGCGAAGACGATTGTTCATCAAGGGGCGGCGAGCGTCTGCGACGGCGCACAGTAGACCAGGATGGCCTGGCAGGCACCCATGTAGGAGGCGGAAGACGAGTGGGGCTGGCAGGTGGTGAAGAGGGAAGTCGAAGTAGTTGAGCCGCTTCTTTGTAGGACCGCATCACTCTACATTTGGTTTCCCACTGAAAAATGAGGGCAAATGGGTGGCCCCACTGATAGGAGATATCCATGCTCCGCAGCTTGTCTATCACAGGCTTAAAAATGCGGCGTCGTCTTAAGGTGTTAGGTGCTAGGTCCTGAAAGATCTGGATCTTGTTCCCATCATAGGTGAGGTCCTGTTTAGCTTGTGCCGCTCTGAGTAAAGCCTATTTTTCTGTGAAGAAGTGGACCCTAGTTAAAATGTCCAGGAGAACGCCCGGTCTGCCGGCGGGCCCAGACACCCGATGGGCCCAGTCCAGAGCCGGCGGGGAAACGTCATCGTCCCCCCAGACCTCATGGAGAAGCTGTGCCATGTAGGTCATCATGTCCTTCCCTTCCGCCCCGAGGGGAATACCCCGGATGCGAAGGTTGTTCCGGCGACTCCGATTCTCCAGGTCCTCCTGCTTCAGTTGCATCTCTATGTGTTGTTCTTCCAGAGTGATAAAAAACTGTTAGGGAGGGTCAAAGGAAGTATTTTACCGACCTGACATCTCACTTCCCTCTTGATATAACACCTAAATACAAAACAGAGATGCCGCGGTCCACTTAGTGTGTTGCTGTACTAATCGCTAAGAACCAACAAGAATAATACAAACAAATAATGAGTTACATCTGGCTGAGAAATTCCCATCAGCCACCCATATGGCGGAATCTCATCATGTGGGAGTTGTTAAACAATCCAGAAAACCGCCCAAACCATCAGTTGATAGTGCGGACATGGATGTCAAGAAGAGACTCTAGCCAGAGTTACTCAAAAAAGATGGTGCTAATGAAGTGCAGTGCTAAAGTGAAATTGAAACTTAAAATTGGCTACTTGAACAGAAAATATGTTTATTGAGAATCGTCCAAGTGTCAAAATTAAAACCACGCCAGGTAGTCTGAATCTATAGCTACACTATGGCGCTGTGCAGGATGGTCAACATGTTTCAGCATCAATGGAAACTATGTCCGGCTTTCTTCAGGACCCTAGTAATGAAACGCTACTGCAACAATCAGTGAAGTGATAGTAGTGTGTGAGGAAAAAAATATAAGTGATAAATAATATACTTTGTAATACTTATATCGACCAGGAACTTGGAGCCCCAATGAACTCTGGAAGAAGAAGATTGTCTTTTTCTGTTTGAAAAGAAAACACAGAAAAACACACACATTTACATGTATATAACCATGTAGCCACAAAGAAACTGTACAACCAACACACCTGCATGAGTATAATATACCCAGCTTTGTAGTAGGCATAATAGCCCTAATATAGAGAGGAGATACCTCTCAGTAGTACTCACCCAGCCTTTTGTGGGAGACAACCTGACCTCACCCGGCTACTGCTCGGGAATGTGAGGCCCCGCTCTAGTGTATAAGAAATAATAATAAAGAGCATAGTTAGAAAAGTTTTTCTCATATGCCTAAGTTAAACCAATTACACCTGAACCCTAAAAATCTGTAATGGACACTATCTTGTTAACCTATGGCTTAACCTACCCAAGGGTCAGACACAAAATGATATGCATTCTCAACTATTCCAAAAAAAAAAAATTATTAAAAAAGTATCATGATGTTAAAAATGAGCAGTGGACCGCGGCATCTCTGTTTTGTATTTAGGTGTTCTTCCAGAGTGGCCAGGTGTTGGCAGAGTTGCTCCTGGTCCTCCGTGCGGGCGTCAACTGTCTTTTCCAGCCCATCCACTCATTCGCCCTGGTCCGTAACCTCCTTCTTGAGTTCCTGAACACAGGAGTGCACTTCAGTGCGCAGGAAGCCTATCTCAGTCTTTAGTTCGGACATGAATGAGTCCATAAAAGCTTGCGGTACCGGAGGCGAGTCCCCTCCAGCCTGCGGAGCCACTTCAGCAGGGGCTGACGAACCCGCCTTGCCCCACATTGCTGCTAGAGAGTTGTCCCTGGAGGTCACCACTGATGTGTCTTTGCCCCCGTTGGAACATGTCATTTCTAATCCGTAGATGTCCTGCAGAGCGCCAGTCGCAATGGTCAGTGAGGGCCCGTAGGATAGCCTGTAGGGATGTCTGGCTGCCAAGGAAACTTGTTGCACGTCAGATGTAGGGGCCCTGAGATGCTGGTCGTCGGGTCCCCCTAACGGCCTGTTAAGCCCTTCAACGATGTGGCCGTCCAGATCCTGAGCAAGCGTGTACCGCACAGCCTTCGTAAGACAGCAGGGGCCGGGATTAGTGTTCAAGTAGGGGGGCAGGCGAAGGAATCAATAGCAGAGGTTATCACAGTCCGCTCCACCCAATACTGCGAGTCCATGCGGGTGGCGTCCACACCGCAGGTTCCCCAAGGAAAGCACCATCCCCACGCAGCCGGCCACCCTTGAGTCTGCAGGCCCGCACCAATTCCAAGGATATAGGGAGGCTCAAGGCAACAGACCCATGTGCGCAGGCGGTCGGGCTGTACACGAGATTGCAGCTCTGCCTGTACCCGGTTTCTCCCACCAGGCCTACAGCGTTACCTCAGGGTCTATGGCACTCTTGCTAAGGCATGCGCCTAGCCCCCATAGGCTCAGGATGGCGACCGAGTCATGCCCACTACCCGCTCCACTTCAGCTCCAAGGAAACGGGCAGGGGCCCTAGGCAATCGTCTCAGTCGCGCAAGGGTCGAGGCTCCACACAGGGGGGTCCGCCGCCCAGGGCCCACAGCGTTGTCTCGAGGCCACGTGTTCTCCAGTTACTGCCCCTAAGATGGCCGCCATGTCACCAGGGGGTCTGTAGTCTCGCCACCCTCCCCATGACAGCTCGAGGGGTCAGGTGGGGCCCAGGGCGATAAGTCTAAGCTCACAGGAGGCCACAGCGCAAATGGCTGTAATCTCCAGCCAAGAGATCCCAACAGGTACCCTCGCAGGTCGTCGAGGCAGGGTGCACCCCACCGCCAGGCCAATGCGCCGGCAGGGGGACGCATCGTGGAGAGTCAGGCCGATGGCCCGTTCCCCAGCCCAGGAGAAGGCAAAGCGCACCCAGTCAAGGTGGAATAAAATGAAAGAGGATCCCCGCACAGCGGGTGGCTCACCAGGTCCGGAGCGCTCGTAGGTGTAGGCCTTGTCTCAGTCAGGCAGCCGCCGGGCTCTCCAGCAGAGGATGAGTCCAGAAACGGGGAGGCGGCGCCACAATCGCCCAGGGCCCCCTTCAGCCCCGTGGGAGCCAAGCACCCCAGGCGGGCCGCCACAGCAACGGGCCCCCAACCGCCAGGATGTCCAAAATGGGAGATACCAGGGCCGGGACTGCAGGAGACCTTCGCTCAGCAGCCGCACCCCAGGCGCCCCGTCCGTCCGCTCCGCAGATTGAGGCCCCAGGAACCAGAACCAGCGAGCAGTGGCAAGCAACAGGAGTCTCAACAGCCTCCGATGATGAGGAAATGCCGGGGCCTGGCACAGACAAGATGGCGGCCGGCGGGCTCCGACCGCTGCGGCAGAGAGAGGCCAGGACCCGTCCCGCTGCGGGTCGGCCCAGCAAGGTTTCTTCTTGGCAGGAGGTGCCCCGTCGGTTCCGCCGCCCAGGCAGGTAAGGCAGGGCCCGCAATTTCACCCCAGCACCTCTTTGGAGGCTAAAAAAGGCAGCGGCCGGCCGGAGCTCCCCAGACGTGTGTCTTAGCCCATCCTCAGCAAGACCACGCCCCCCAGCTTCCTTTTTAGTTTTCGCTGAGCCAGCGCATGCGCTGCTTCGAGAAATGTAGTATTGGGATTTTCAAAGTGCTGCCTGTTGGCCTAGCGCTTGCGTTCACGCGAGCGTGCTCGCGCGCAGCCGCCATCTGCCTCCCTTCCAGCGCGATCACTTTCGTGCTTCTATTTACTTTTTGCACGCACGCACACTACTCCCGGTCGCGGCCGAACTTCTTGCTCGCGATTACTTTTTTTTTTTTCTTTTTGCGTGCTTGTTATTCTTTGGGCTTAACTCAAGGTATTTTTCATGTTTCCGTCTGCTTTTTTGTGTTTTCTTACATGGCCCTTCTTTATGCCCTTGTTTTCTCCCTTCATTGGTGAGTGTTTCAATGACTGTTCTGCCTGCTCCAACCATCTCCTACGTTTGTGCGAATACATTTGTGGAATTCCTCGGTCAGGCACGTAGTTTGGCATTGCCTGCTTGGGGTGTGGTTGGAACTCAAAGCTGCTCGGGTTTTGAATGTCAATTATGTAGACTTTGAATATTGGCAACTACATTTTTAATTCTGCAATATACCATGTTGTGGCCATTCTGTGGTATTACCATTGGGAAGTCTATCTGGTGCTCCTAAACGGTTGAATTAAAAAGAGAGAGACCCCCTCAACCAGGGGAATAGGGTACTTGTCAACAGTAGATTAAAAGTTCCCTTGGCTCCTAAACGGTTACAAGAAATCCTTATTTAAAACCCCTATTGCCAGCCACAACTTGAATCCATCTTGCTTGTTTATTTCGCAGTATACTATAAAGCAGTTCATTGTAGGAATTGGGCGGTCCTTCTAAAACAATATTATTGGTTAGGGGCTCCCTTAGATAATGCTGTGCTTTCCGCCGTCAGCACCACACACGGTAGTGGTTTTAGTCTGTAAAATCCCCTGGAATCTGCTTCCTTCTTTTGAAGTCTGGCAGTCTGCACTTCTGCCATGGACATTTGTGTTTTCTCCATAAAACGTGCATCTGTGTTGACTTTGAGGGCCGGATATGTGAACTTGCTGTTTTACAATGTGATAAGAGGCTTCGAACACGTTGCCACCCAGCTGACTGCCTCCATGAGTCCCTTTCACACACATTCTGTGTCTCCAGTTGTCATGGGCGCCGCTTCACGAAGCAAGTGTCAAACATGTGTGGATCTCGGGTAGCGTGTGTGCTGGCGAGCCCATTAATACCAGGGTGGACTGCAGCTTGTTCGGGAAGCCCGCTGCTGCTTTTCATTCGGTGGAATTTTTTGCGGACGTTTTTTTCCAAAGGTGAAATTAGGGCTTTGTCGCAAGGTCACTCACCCCCAGGCGCGCAACACCCATTGGGCTCACCGGGCTTCAGCCCCCCCCCCTCGTCTTCTTCAGCCCGGGCTAATTTGACAAGCACTGAAATGACTGCGTATTGGAGCTGAGAATGTCATTTTTATGATGCTTTCTGAGGCCCAGCAGCCCGAGCCAGCCAGCTCTGAACAGTTTCAGTGAACCCCCTGCCCCCACCTCCTGTTTTCCTTTACTGGCGCCGAGGTGATATCCTTGCCTGAAGGCACAGATTTCACCTAAGCACTTGATGTGTTCAGCATGGGGTGGGAGTGGGAAGATGCACACAGCAGGGGGAAAGGGACGACCAGTGCAGGTGACGCTTTTCCTTTTGTAAAGGCATTTCTGCTGGCGTCATAGCCCAGGGTGTGCTTTCTGTGCACTTGTATGGATGTGTATTCCATACAAGTGCACAGACAGCAAACCCTGGGCTATGACGCCAGCAGGAATTAATTTACAAAGGAAAAGCTTCACCTGCACTGGACATCCCTTTCCCCCTGCTGTCTGTGCACTTGTAGGGAATTCACATCCAGGGCGCTGCTCACCAGATAAATGGTGAACAGGGCCATTTCTCTTTTTGCATCCACGGGCACCAACGACGCAGAAGCAGAGGAGGCCCTGGCAAGGAGAAACCAGGAAACATTTGACCCACACCTGTCCACACTGTGAGATTTTCGGGAGGGGCTGGAAGCCAGGACGCAGTGCTGCTGATCAGCCCAACTCAACTGAATAGTATCAGAAGAGCAGGCAGACGTTTTTTATGTACGTTTCAGTAACTTTAATGCATTCTTCAGCACAGCATTACCTACTGCCTGCATATCTAGGTTACTCTAAGTGAATGTTGTTTTTGACTTACATACATGGAAACGTCAAAGAGGAGAGTTCCCTCCGAATATGCAAATGTAGTGTAAGTTCGTAGTGTTCATTTTTTGGGGTGCTAGTGGGAAACTTTAGGGTTCAGGGTGGGTGTGGGTTTTAGGGTGCCAGGGAGTAATTTTAGGGTTCAGGGTGGGTTACGGATTGGGGTGCCAGGGGGTAATTTTAGGGTTCTGAGTGGGTATGGGTTGTAGGGTGCCAAGGGTAATTTTAGGGTTCAGGGTGGGTTATGGATTGGGGTGCCAGGGGGTAATTTTAGGGTTCTGAGTGGGTATGGGTTTTAGGGTTCCAGGGGTAATTTTAGGGTTCAGGGTAGTAATGGGTTTTGGTGTGCCAGGGGGTAATTTTAGGGTTCAGGACGGGTATGGGTTTTGGGGGCCAGGAGGGTAATTTAGGGGTTCAGGGTGGGTGTTTGTTTTGTGGTGCCAGGGGTAATTTTACGCTTCAGGGTGGGTGTGGGTTTTGGGGAACCAGGGGTAATTTTAGGGTTCAGGGTGGGTATGGGTTTTGGGGTGCCAGGGGGTAATTTTAGGGTTCAGCGTGGGTATGGGTGTTGGTGTGCCAGGGGTAATTTTAGGGTTTAGGGTGGTTAAGGGTTTTGGGGTGCTATGGAGTTAATTGTAGGGTTCAGGGTGGGTATGGGTTTTAGGATGTGAGGGGGGATTTTAGGGTTCAGGGTGGGTGTGGGTTTTCAGATGTCAGGGGGGGAATTTTAGAGTTCAGGGTGGGTAGGGGTTTTGGGGTGCCAGGGGTAATTTGAGGGTTTAGGGTGGTAATGGGTTTTGGGGTGCCATGGGGTTCATTTTAGGGTTCAGTGTGGGTATGGGTTTTAGGGTGTGAGGGGGGACATTCTAGGTTTCAGGGTGGGTGTGGGTTTTCGGGTGTCAGGGGGGCAATTTTAGGGTTCAGGGTGGGTATGGGTTTTGGGGTGCCAGAGGAAAATTTAATGTTCAGCATGGGTATGGGTTTTGGGGTGCCAGGGGTAATTTTAAGGTTCAGGGTGGGTATGGGTTTTGGGGGGCAAGTGTGTAATTTTAAGGATCAGCGTGGGTATGAGTTTTGGGGCTCCAGGGGTTGATTTTAGGGTTCAGAGTGGTAATGGGTTTTGGGGTGTCAGGGGGTAATTTTAGGGTTCAGGGTGGGTATGGGTTGTGGGGTGCTAGGGGGGTAATTTTGGGGTTCAGGGTGGTAATGGATTTGAGGGGGCAAGGGTGTAATTTTAGGGATCAGTGCGGGTATGGGTTTTGGGGTGCCAGAGGTAATTTTAGGGTTCAGGGTGGGTATGGGTTTTGGGGGGTAAGGGTGTAATTGTAGGGATCAGCGCGGGTATGGGGTTTGGAATTCTAGGGGGGTGATTTCAGGGTTCAGGGTGGTAATGGGTTTTGGGGTGTGAAGGGGTAATTTTAGGGTTGCATGTTTTCTCCGCTTGACCTGAGCATTAATCGATTCTGATTATCTGCCATTTTAGCCCCGCCCCATTGATTAACATTAGCCACGCCCCTTCATTTGCCATGTTAGCCCCCCCAAAATTAAGACCTAGTTGCGCCCCTGCTCACCCCTGTTTGAAGAAAAGCCTTTAGAGAATGCGTGTGCCACATTCCTTTACAGAACCGATTGCAGAAGTTGTTTTGTCGCCTGCAACCTCTTCCTGCTCTGAGAATCTGACCAGGGAAAATCGGTTCCTTAAATCGCGATCTTATTTTTCCTTATAAGGAAGTCTCTGCCTGTTCGTAAGATTTTGAAACCCTGCTTGTTGACTTTCAAGCGGTATGTTATAAGCTCTCTGAAAGAGTCAAGTGGCTGGAGGTCATCGGTATAGACATGCTGAATTGGCCCATAGTCCTTGCTCAAATTAGTGTTTTCAGAATACAGTGTGGAAAATTAAACCTTTGACCATACATGATGGCTTGGGTTCTAAATGTCAGCAGTGATGGAATTTGAATGCGATTAGGAGGCTACCTATAGATACTCGGCAGCGCTCTCCTTTCTGTAGTACCTCGCTTCTGTGTGAAGATTAGAGTGTTCATAACTGGCGCCTGTGCCTTACCTACATGCAACTGCATCCATATCAAAGACCAACAAAATAGGGATTACTTATCATTAATTTTCCCTGGACTGTGTCCAATAACATAAGTCCATAGGTCAGGGTGCGCACGCACCCTGACCTATGGACTGATGTTATTGGACACATGTTATTGGACACAGTCCAGGGAAAATTAATGATAAGTAATCCCTATTTTGTTGGTCTTTGATATGGATGCAGTTGCATGTAGGTGAGGCTCCAATTGGTTTAATATTGTGTGAGTGGGGGCTGCCTTACCTATTCCCCTCCCCCTCTACCCCTAGAGATTGTTCGCCTGTGCCTTATCCCCTCCTCCCACACCAGAAGCAGTACTGGCCTGGTGCCACGTGACCCTTTTCTGTGAGGTTGTAATGCTACTGAGGCTCCTCCTTGCCCTGTTGACGGGCCCGTTGATGGCCTTCGACCTTGCCACACTTGGACAGCTGTTGACCATTTCCCAGGGCTTTAAGTGGGCCGGGTCTCACCGGGTCTGAGCACCGGCAGTCTTTTTAAGGGGGCTTCAAAATGGGCTCTGTTTTGTGCCCTGGCACAGGTGGTCCAGCAGTGACAGCAGGCACATCGATGTCCACTGCTCACGCTGCTCACTTCTCACATGACGTCATGCCAGGTGAGTGTTGTAGGGGAAGGGAAATCCTTTAAAGAGAGTCATTTTCTCTCTGAATTTCCCTTCTCTTTTTGACACTCAGGAGCAGCAACATCGTCCTGATATCACCAGGGCTTTAAGTGGAAGCTTTTTCAATATTATATACAAGCAGTGATAGAAGTGGGCGGGGACGGAAGGGCACGGCGTGCCCCTACTTCTAAAAAATTCTCTCAGTCCGTTCCCCTACTTCTTATTTCCACAAAGCATCCCGGGACGGCAAGAATAGTCCTAAATAAAAACGAGAACTTTTTTTTTCCTCCCGATTCCAGGGGCTGCTCGCACTTCTCTGTGACTCCAGAGGCTGCAGCAGCCCCTCCCTGAGCGCTCTCAGGCCCATTGTCATTCCGATTGAGGCCGATTAGCCCCTTTTGAATGACAATGTGCCTGCCCTTTGCCTTTAGCACAGGGGTTCCCAATCTGTGCCGCACCCTGGTGTGCCTTTAAAACTAAGCAGGGGCATCGCGACCAGATGCTATAATTATTAATTATGTACGCCCTCTAAGTCAAAGTCTCGAGTAAACTTTTAGCTCAAATTTCACTTCTCATCAGCCTGGGCGTGCTGAGATGCCAACGAATGTATCAGTGTGAAAGGCTGTTTGAACTCTGAGGCAGAAGCTGCAGCACATTCGTAAGGAAGGAGTATTTCACTGCAAAATATACGTTATTTTTTTTACCACGCAATATGAAACCAATTGCCTTGAATAGACACCAATAGAAAGTAGGTTGCATCACTCACACGCATTTGATTACTGATGCTGTTTGTTAGTCATTTTAACTCCAGCTGCAATCAAATTCCTGATTTTTGTTGATGGCTGAGTAAAAGTGTTTCTGTCTGAAGTCAGTAGAGGGCTGTGTCTTACAGGAGCCAATCGGGCTACTAAATGTTGCATGCAGGCCTCGTGGGCCAAGGGGGGCGTGTGGAGGGCTGGGGTGGGGGTGGCGGTGGATGGGAGATTCCAGCAAACGTCTCAGCATGTATCACTAATTTGGGGTGTTATGCATGTACCACCAGAGATGGTATCAATGTTTAATTTGGTAGCTGTGCATGTTGAGGGGGATTTGGGTATGATAAACTGCACAAAAGAACAGACACTTCCCTGCTAAGCTCCTAATTGTCCCAAGGATTGTATGTGAACAGCAGGGTCTGGAGCTGTGTAGTGGACTGGACAGAAGGCTGTTTGCCAAAACGAATTTCAGCAGGTGTGAAATTTAACAGCATTGGGCCAGCGAGCCTAAAGCTACAGCTCTTGAGGTGGATGCTAGTAACTCTGAGTGAGCAGTCTGTACAGCAGTCTCACAGAACTGAGTTACTTCTTGGCACTATGTGAACTTTGCAGGAAAGGATAGGTGACTGGGCAGGAGAGATGACTGGGCAGGAGAGGTGACGAGGCAGGAGAAGTGACGAAGCATTATAAGTAATGGGGCAGAAGCAATGATTAGGTTTGAGCAGGAGTGGTAACCGGGCAGGAGCAGTGAACGGTCCCTTTCTCTTCTGAGCCGGCAGGAGCAGTGAACGGGGTAGGAGCAGTGAACGGGGCAGGAGCGGGGAATGGGGCAGGAGCAGTGAACGGGGCAGGAGCAGTGAACGGGGCAGGAGCAGTGAACGGGGCAGGAGCGGGGAACGGGGCAGGAGCGGGGAACGGACAGGATCAGTGAACGGGGCAGGAGCAGTGAGCGGGGCAGGAGCGGTGAGCGGGGCAGGAGCGGTGAGCGGGGCAGGAGCGGTGAGCGGGGCAGGAGTGGTGAACGGGGCAGGAGCGGTGAACGGGACAGGAGCGTGAACGGGACAGGAGCGGTGAACGGGACAGGAGCGGTTGACAGGACAGGAGAAGTGACGGGACAGGAGAAGTGACGGGACAGGAGAAGTGACGGGGCAGGAGAAGTGAGAAGTGACGGGGCAGGAGAGGTGATCGGGTACAAGAAGTGACGGGCAGGCAACATGACAGGCAGGTGACATGACGGGCAGGAGAGGTGATGGAGCAGGAGAGGTGACGGGGCAGAAGCAGTGATTAGGCACTGGGAACGGACAGGAGCGGGGAACGGACAGGAGCAGTGAACAGGGCAGGAGCAGTGAACAGGGCAGGAGCAGTGAACAGGGCAGGAGCAGTGAACAGGGCAGGAGCAGTGAACAGGGCAGGAGCAGTGACCGGACAGGAGAAGGGAGGGAGCAGGGGAATTTATGAAGCCGCAGTGTTGATTGAGCAGGAGTACTGACTGGACAGGAGCAGTGAAAGGACAGGAGCAGGCGTTTCCCAGGGCGACTGAAAGGGTAGGAGGCCAGTTTAGTTTGGGGGGACCGGTCTTGTATAAGTGCAGGAGTTTTAAAAACACTGCAAATTTCTTTGTATATTCAGCAGGTTTTGGTCAACAATACAAGTGCCAAGATAACTTTGGTGATCAATGTACCTGCTGGAGAGAGATGGGAGCATGTTTTGTCTGGTGGCTGTTTGCCTCATCTAAGGTAGTGCAGAGGGGTAATATGCCTCCTGCAAAGAACATGTACCATGCATATCAAAGAGCAATATGTTATGTGATAGTTCAGGGGGTACTGCTTTGTTTTCACTTCCCAAATGAAAGGACACTTGAATACATATTGCCTGGCAGTTCGGGCTGGACTGTTCACATTGGGCGCAGGATCAAGACTGATTTGCATATGGCTGGGTCCAAAGTGGAATGGCATGGTGAGCAAAAAACGATGGATTTAAGCCCAGATCTCTGAACTGGGGTGAATGTATGACATTGTTCTGCATTCTGTCCATCAATTGTTCTTTTTGCATTTGTCACCCCGAGTGGGACAGGTATGGTCAGACATGAGTCCCGTACTCTCCCTGCCACTAGAATCAAGCTATCCTGGCTGATGAGGGCTGAAAGCCCGAAACCGGTCCTAGGATGCTTGTTTCCAGTCCAGGGAGGACCCTGTTCCCATTGGGTGCAGGATCAAGACTGATTTGCATATGGCTGGGTCCAAACTGGAATGGCATGGTGAGCAAAGAAACAATGGATTTAGTCCCAGATCTCTGAACTGGGGTGATGTATGATATTGTTCTGCATTCTGTCCACCAATTGTTCTTTTTGCGATCTTATGATTGAGCAGCTAGCTGGCTGACATGAATATGAAGGAGCCTTTGTGGGTTTCCGTGAGTCTAGATTCTCCTGAAGAGTCCCTTTCTCTTCTGAGCCCTGCTTAACACATGTGTACAGGAGGAGCCCTGTATTCATGACCTCAATGTTTGAGACAAAAAATAATCATGGATTTCTGAACAATGAGAGTAAAAGCATTAAGGTAACATGTTGTTCCAGCTTATATTTCACACGCTTTACATAAACTTGTATTCCTTATGAGTGTTTGCTTTTTCCTGAATTAAACCTCAAATAAACATGTTTATCCATTGTTTTAATTAAATAACGTTATAAGCTGTAAATGGTCAGTGAAATGCTAAACGTACTAAAAATGTGTATATTTTGCTATTTCTAGCCACACCCCTGACTCCGCCCACTGATTCACTCTTCGATTATTCCCGCCCCCTAATTCTCCACCCACAGTTCCCCTACTTTTTTTCCCTCACTTCGACCACTGTATACAAGCCATAGTTGCTGCTTGTTTCTCTTAAGCAACTAACAACCACTGACAAAGCCAATAGTCCTGACTTGCTGTGGGTGTGATGTTACTTGTTGTATCACATATCTGGATGCAATGGCAAAAACAGCGAAATACAAGTCAGGCGGCACACTGTACTCGGCACATATTTTTAGCGTGTGTGTTTTTAAGCCACGCCCTTAAGTATAAGCCCCTTTGAGAGACCCCCCCAGTTTTTTCATCCCACTTAAAACCTGCCATTTCCATTCATTACTGGCCTTAGTTCCGAGGGACGCTGTAGTTCCCCTTCTACTGCGGCGTCACGGCTTCTGACCCAGTTATGATTTAAAACACCATTTGCAAAAAACCTACATGTTTGTTCGATAATTGCTGTTGGATAATCGTACCCCCCATGGGCACGGTCTTCAACATTGTCTTAAAAACGTCAGTGAAACAACGGACGACAGGAAACTATCCAAGAGCCTGCTATGTGTAATGATGCAAGTAGCAGTCTAGTGGATGGGGGGTGGAGTCGTGGGAGGAACCGGATTAGGAGGAGCCGGGACCACCGGATAAGGGGCAGTTAGAGTAGGGACTGAGAGAAGAAGGGTCGAGAGTAATAAAGCTCAGTAAACCAAGCATCGTCGTCTGCCTCATCTTTGTGGGGACGACGTGACAACTGGCGACGAGGATGGGATGGTAGCGCTGTGCAAATGCGCTAATCCCTGAGCTGTTGACCAGGTTCCTATGTGGGGCACAATTGGAGTCGCCGTCTCGACGAGCGTGGCCCCCCCATCCCTTCGAGCGCGGGCCGTGATTGTGGTGAAGCTTCCGGCAGCGCGTCCCTAAACGGAGGCTCCGCAACCTGGAAGTCATGTGGAGCGTGATCTTGCAAGCGCTGTTATGCGCTGAAGCCTGGGTGCCCACCCCAGATGAGGAAAGCGTAGGCGCGGAGATATCGATGTCGGGAGCCTAACCCGATCCTACCTGCGCCTGAGGAGCTTGCCAGCGAGGAATGGCCCCAGTCCTGGCCTTTGCGAGTGTGCCGATGTCAAGATCCAGCGTGGTGAGTGATCGATGGCATGAAGAAGAGCTGGGAGTAATGTAGAGCCAAATCTCGTCGAAAACGAGATTTCAAAGGCTGCGGCCATCTTGAAGTCCGGAACCTGCTCCTATCCCCTGTCAGGGATAGTGGGCGGCCATCTTAGAGTCAGGCGACTGTGAATTCAACAAGCATAAGCAAATGCAAGTTCTGAACACAACAAGCACAAGCAAATACAAGGCTTAAATGCAATAAGCACAAGCAAATGCAAGTCCTGAATGCAACAAGCATAGGCAAATGCAAATTCCGAATGTAACAAACAAGCAAGTGCAAATTCCAGACATAACAAACACAAGCAAATGCAAACCTCAAAGGCAACAAGCACGAGCAAATGCAAATCTCAAAGTAACGAGCACGAGCAAACGCAAGTCCTGAAATAAATATTCAACGCCGAGAAAATAACGTAACTGAAAGTAAAAGAAGAAAAGAAAGTAAATATCTAGAAACGCCAGCGAACAAGCGCCATAGAAGTTTTCTAAATAGTTGGCTAATTGACTGGTAATCGGCATACGCCTTGATAAGGACAAGAGCAAGATGGCGACATCGCCACCGAGAGGAGCACAAGCTCCAGCTGCAACCAACAGACCAGGTATGATGGGCGTCTCCTATCTACGTCCTCCGGAACCACTCGCACTTGTAGCCGGAGGAGGAATGGGCCTCAGGTGGCAAGAATGGCTTGAGGATTTTATGCAAGGCTCGTAGGTGATGGAAGAAGATCAGAGACTAATTGCGCTCCGCAACTTGGTGGGGAAGGAAATTAGTCAAATCATCAAAGAATTGCCAACTGATGACGCGGGGTCATATGTCAAAGTACGTGACGCCCTGAACAGAAAATTCCTACACAAGAGAAATGTAGATTATGAAAGATATGAAAGATACACCTTCAATCTGGCATCACAGGAAAAGGAAGAGCCCATGAGCACGTTCATCACCAGACTTCGACGGCTCACTCGATATTTTGAATTTGACAACTTCTCCACGGAAGATGCCATCAGACTACGTATCATAGAGGGATGTCAATCCGAGTCCCTCCGAAGGTGCCTCCTAAGAAAAGGCCACACGTTAGACGAGATCGAAGAAATGACCAGAGTTCACGATCAGGTGGAGGAACATGCTAAGAAGATGAAGGCAGGCGCGTGGAAAAGCGCGAACAGGCATTCCGGCTTAAAGCACGTACCACTCGCAGACACTCTCGTGATAGTCGGAGGACGTCAAGACCTAAATCTCATCACAAATATACAGGACACAAACGTTACGACTCCGGTAGAAGGGACAAGAAACGGGAGCGTTCTCTCATGTTACCGGTGCGGATACGACTTCCTTCACACAGATGCCTGTCCAGCGCTTGGGCAGCAATGCCGGAAGTGTGGGAGAGATAATCATTTTGAAAATGTCTGCGGGGAATACAGGAAGGACAGACAGAAAGATCAGACGAGGTCGTCTCGCCCAACAACCGTGCAACATCATGCCAAAGCAGTCCGAGACCGCCAAGGATCATCCTCCGGATCCTCCCAATCGAGCCGAGAGTCTCGCAAATCGCAGTGGCTGAGGCGGTCACCGTCACAAGAACCGAGGTCGGCACCACCTGTGTCACAGGACAGTGACGAGTACATTTGCATGGTGGCTGACTCCGATCAACTCAAGAAATACCCACGACTGGACATTCGTGTCGTGAATCACGCCACAAAGTTTGTACTCGACAGTGGCGCTTCCCTGAACTACATCCCAGTGATTGAATACCGGAGAATGAAGCCAACCCCTCCATTAAACCCTGCACACGTCAGAGTGTACACCTGGATGTCTAGAAAGCCACTTCCGTGTTTAGGAAAATTCGCAACCACTCTCACTCACAAAGACCAGTCTGTACCTGCTCAAATACGTGTGATTGAAGGACCTGAAGCGGATTGCCTCTTCAGCCTCCCCACCGCTGAGCGACTTCGGCTGGTAGAAATTCTATATCGAGTACAAGATGACCCAGATATCATCCACAAATTTCCCAAGTTGTTCACTGGGCTTGGAAAGATGGGACGATGTCAGGTACGCCTACACATAAATGAAAAGGTGACACCCATCACTCAACACCACAGACTGGTCCCATTCCACCTCCAGAAGGCTGTCGAGGATGAACTACAAGAGCTACTACAAGCTGATCTCATTGAGCGAACGGAAGGTCCTACCCCATGGGTTTCACCAGTGGTGATTGTGCCAAAAAAGGGTACCCCTGGAAAGGTGTGCCTCTGCGTCGACATGAGGGTCCCAAATACGGCCATTGAGAGAGAGCGTCATCCTGGGCCGCATTTGAGTGATATGATGGCGTCTCTCAATGGAGCTCAAGTCTTCTCCAAATTAGATCTGAATAAGGGATACCACCAGCTTGAGTTGCACGAAAGGTCACCATATATCTCCACGTTTGCCACTCACCTTGGACTTTTCACATATAAACGACTCAGTTTCGGAGTATCCTCTGCAGCGGAGATATTTCAAGAATCCATAAGGAAGACAATTTACCACATCTTAGTATATGGTGCAAATGTCCAGGAACACGACACAGCACTGGACAGAGTCTGCCATGCTCTACTCGAAGCAAACCTCACACTGAACAAAGAGAAGTGTGAATTTCACAAGTCCACTTTGAAATTCTTTGGACACATACTTTCTGGAGCAGGGATGAAGCCAGACCCTGAGAAGGTAGCAGCTCTGAATGACGTGAAAAGCCCGCAGGATGTTGGTGACATAAGATCTTTCCTAGGAATGGCGAGTTATTGTGCCAGGTATATAAAAGACTACGCCACCATCAGCTATCCACTGCGTAACCTCACCAAGCAAGGACAGCCATTCAAGTGGACACCACAATGCGAGCAAGCCTTTCAGGCGATCAAAAGTGCCGTAGAATCAGCAGACAACTTGGCCTACTTCAAACCCAAAAGGAAAACAGAAATCACGGTTGATGCTAGCCCGGTTGGCCTAGGGGCCATCCTTGCGCAGTTTGATCATGACACCGATCAGAGACACATTGTCGCATATGCCAGCAGGAGTTTAACTGACACCGAAAAGTCTTACTCTCAGCCAGAGAAGGAGTCTTGCTGTTGTCTGGGCCTGCAAACATTTTCATATTTTTGGTTACGGCAAGCATTTTACACTAGTCACAGACCACCAGGCGTTAGTCACCATATTTGGCAACCCAAGAGCCAAGATGCCTCCTCGGATAGAACGCTGGGGCCTACGGCTGCAGGAGTACACTTACACCATCATACACACAACCGGGAAGTCTGCCAATCCTGCTGACTATATGTCGAGACATCCTAGAACTTCACGTGCATCCGGACCGTCACTAGCGGAGGAATATATTCATTTTGTGGTCGACCAAGCCAGACCACCGGCTGTCCCGCTGGAGGCCATCTATGAGGCCACCGCTCAGGACAATATCCTGCAACAAGTGAAACTCAGATTACAAACTAACACATGGCGACATTCCAATGATGATGACAACCGAAATCCCAGTGAAAAACAAGAACTGAATGCATTTGACCATGTGAGAGATTAATTATCAGTCACAACAGAGAGGCTCATACTACGTGACCAAAGGATAGTCATCCCAATGCAACTTCGCCAAGGCGTAATCAATTTGGCTCACGAAGGTCATCGTGGGATGGTAGCAACCAAGAGAGCGCTGCGAGAGAGGGTGTGGTTCCCGCTACTAGATCAGATGGTTGAACTAACCCTCAAGGACTGTACTCCATGTCAACTGGTGAATCAGGGAGAGCCTCCTGCTCCCCTTCAAATGTCTACCTTACCAAATGTCGTTTGGCAGGAAATTGCCCTGGATTTCTTTGGACCCCTTCAATCCGGGAAATATATTCTAGTTCTCAAGATTCCCCATTGCATAGTTTGTCTCGTCCACCAAGGCCACCAGTACCATCGCCGTCCTGGACGAAGTGTTTGCAGCCTGGGGTATTCCGAAAGAGGTCAAAACAGACAATGGGCCACTTTTCAATGGTCAAGAGTTTGGGGAGTTTGCCAAACAACTTAACTTTAAACATCATAAGATCACTCCCCTCTGGCCACAGGCCAACGGAATGCTGGAACGTTTTATGGCCACTCTGAAAAAGACACTGCAGCAAGCTTCCCTGGACAAGAAAGATCCGCAAGTTGCCTTGAATGAAGTCTTGAGGGCCTATCGAACAACTCCACATGCGATAACTGGAAAATACCCTGCCACTCTCATGCTGGGGCGGACCATCCGAACCAGAATACCCACTTGGGAAGACACCTTACAATCCCTATCCAACAACAATGAACATGAGAACATTGCTGACAAAGATCGCAGAAACAAGGAAAAGATGAAGTCCTATGCTGACGCTAGGCGGAGAGCCAAATCCCCGTCCATCCAAGAAGGGGACTGGGTGCTAGTCAAACAGGAGCAACAAAAGAAAACGGACTGCAGGTATCGTGCTGAACCCTTAGTGGTCACTCAGCAAAAGGGAACTATGATAACTGCTGAATCTGAAAATAAGAGAATCACACGTAATGTGTCCCATTTCCAAAAGTGCTCCCCAGCTGTCAAAGATGCTCTTGACAAGACAGCGGAAACCTTAAACAAAGAAAAGACCATCACCAGCCCTGCATTACTGAGGCCTGAGGATTGGGCTGAGTCTGAGAACGAGAATGCGGATGCACCTCTCAGTCCCCGACGGACCATCCGCAGACCTGTGCGGCTGATTGAGGAATTGTAAATAATCCATGATTTAATTCTGTTTTGTTAAGAAAGGGGGAGATGTAATGATGCAAGTAGCAGTCTAGTGGATGGGGTTGGAGTCGTGGAAGGAACCGGATTAGGAGGAGCCGGGACCACCGGATAAGGGGCAGTTAGAGTAGGGACTGAGAGAAGAAGGGTCGGGAGTAATAAAGCTCAGGAAACCAAGCATCGTCGTCTGCCTCATCTTTGTGGGGACGACGTGACACTATGAATCGGCAGCTCCGAGACGTCTCAAGAACAAACAAAACAGTGCACGCCTTTTCACTCAAGAAAGGAAGACGCTTTTCCAACACCATGTTTAATTCCATCGAGCGAATGAATCACACATGTTTGGAGTGAACCCAGGAACCTTTACTCAAAAACGTTTAGTGAGGTTAAAGTCTACAATTAAGCTATTTTGATTGTTTGAGTTTAAAGGGGGGAGAATATATTTAATGCCGGTAAAGCTCAATGGCCTAATGCATCCACTGTACAGAAGTTTGTGTAACTGAAAAACATGAGCTTCGATTGAAATCTGCTCTAAATTGATGGACTTATGGAGCCGGTTGAAAAATCTCCCGTATGGTCTGATGGACTCGGACGTGACTTAGCCTACCTAGGACATTTTCTTTATTGCAAGCAGCCTAAATCACACGTTCTCATGAGCCCTAATGTCGGCTATGCGACCATATTCACACATTGTCTTTTACCACCTGTGTTTTTGTGTCTTTTTTTAAGTCTCATCTGAGACCGTGCAGGCGATGTTGCTCAAGAGCCTCTTGTAAATAAAAAAATAATTTAATAAACACCTCAAAAAGGGCTTAGGGCCCGCCCATTACTTACCTTTAATTTCCTTTGGTTAGCTTTGTCGTTCTGATTTTCTTGCGTCATTGGTCCGTGCCTCTAGCTTTCCCATTTTCTTTGTGTCTGTTGGTTCTATGGAGCATGGCCCAAGTACAGTTTCCTGTCTGCAGTCAGTGTCCTACCATTGGCTGCATGCTTGCAGAGGTACTTTTTATTAGTGTTCTAGTGATGTACTTCATAAGACTGCATCATTTTGCCATTCTCCCACCCACCCCACCTGCATTTCGTGGTTGCTTCTCCCAGTCCCTCCCACTACCTCCCTCTTGCTGCTGCTTTCTCCCTTTCCCTGTACTGGTCTGTTGAATGATCCTCCCTCCAACCCCCATTGCTGCTTGCCTCATCGCTGCTTGCCTCCCCCTCCAGTCACAGCTTGAAATGTAGCCTGTACCCCCCCCCCCCCCCTCCACCCCCATCCTTGCTTGTCCATGCTCACCAGTCATGGTATTTCTTCCCACTGCCACCGAACGCACCCAAAGCATCAGATTTATTCTTCCTCTTCGAACTTTCAGCCACTAGAAATCAGTAGGAATGATATAACAAATCCAGTGAAAAAGAAAAAAAATATGTTAACGTTTTTACTGGTTACTGTGTTAACAAGTGGTGAGCATTAGAACGCCTGACTGTATAATTAAGCAAGGCTTCAAGTTTGCAGGAAAAATAACAACTAGCTCGGTTGGTTTGGAAAAACAAAATTGTTGTACAGTACAGGGCTATAGTAAGAAAAGCATTAAGGTATGGCTCATGGTTACCACCAGTGACTGCTAACGAAATTCAGGATGACTAGGCAACAGGTCAACAGTTAACTCTAAAGAGATGCTTTATGTGGTTGTAAATAACCACAAAAGGTTTTCGAAACTATTTCTTCGAACTACCTTGGGGAATCTAAATAAAAAAAGCATGCAGAAATGATAAGTGATGTGAATTGGTCCACTTGCTTAACTCTTGCTTAACCCTTCATTTACAAAAACTGCGAGGCCACAGTAGTACCATATAGAGTTATAATAAGCTAATATGGCATATTGACATTAGGAGAAGATCATAAAGGAGCTGGAACTATCACAAGCCAAAGGCCTTGATGGGTCGTCCAGCAACCTTTAAAAGTAGCCCTGCTTTAGTGGGTGAGTCACCTTTAAAATGCTATTCAGAAGCTTTATTTTTGTTGGCCTTCTTCCGAATAGATGTAAAGGTGCAGGAATAATGGCAGTTCAGAACAAGCATTGGCATAGCGAATAGGCCTCACTTTTGGGACCTTATAAGTATTTAGTTATGCAGCACAATATCCTTGGTGCAACAACATCAACTGTTGCATGGCTAAACACATAAGGTCCCAAAGGCGAGACCTATTGGCTATGCCAATGCTTGTTTTTAAGGCAACTGGAAAATTATGCAATGTTTAAAAAATCTCTTAAAACTTTTCTTTTCTCTGCTTCTCTCAGGGTGCCCTCTAATGGAAAGTGAGATGTGAATTTTACCCAGTTCCTGGGTTTCAGCGCAGATATAACCATTTTCTGGTGTGATTGTACCATTTCAAAAATGTCTGATGTAATTTCATTGTCTCTTTGATCTTTTTCTTTGACGTTTGAGGACCATGCTGTATAATACATTGCTTTGTTATGATTTATGCCTGTAAAAGGTACATTAGGCATAACTTGGAGATTTATTAGATAGCTGTAGTGTCTGCTAAGGTGAGGTGCACTGTGAAGCTCAATGAGTCACACCAATATAGAGACGTAACTTTGCCAATGTAAGCCGGTACTAATGAAGGCTGATTGTTGATCATGCCTAAGTGTGCTGGACTGAGCACATTGGTCAGGGTAAACTTCCACAGGATGAGAGTATGCTGACACGTGCAAATGTTCTTTTGATTAAATATTGTGGAGGCTTCATTTCATTTAGGAGAAGCAGACAATGTTGGAAGCTAAGGGAGAGCAAGAGAGAGCAGAGGCAGGGGAGTTCGACAATACACAGGCTTTTAATATACTATGCACGTGTATGTCTCCATATTGCCAAACCTGTCGATGGTTGTTTGTGCTAATACAAATGCCAATAAAATGTGCATACAATAAAAAAACCTTCACAGGCAGTTTCGGTCATACGGTGCCACGCAGGCATAGGCTGGCAGACACAGACCTTTTCTGCGATTGGCTGACCATTGACTTGTTCGGGCTGTGATTTGAGGGCGAGCTGTAAACTCCAAGAGTAAAAAAGGTTTTAGTAAAAGGCGACAACAGATCATTATTGTTAGCAATTAGAGGTGGAAATCACGGGGATGCCTTCCTCGTAAAAGCAAAAAGAGATAGAACAGTTGGAGATAGTCCCACCTGAAGGCACACCAGATAGGGAAATAGCAGTGATGAAAGGGTTATACACATGCATCTGGCTCAAAAAATGGCATAATTATACTGATAAGATGGAGAATTACAGTTCCCACTCAGTGGCTTAACGCAGGCCCCCGCAGCCTCTGCGAAGTGGGGGGCCCGAGCCGCAGGGGGCCCTCTCAGCACAGTACTCTCGCCTGAGAGCTCCTGATAAAATCTGGAGCAGCTTGTAATGTCGCGATAAGTGACGACTCCGTCACGACGTGCGGGTCATGTGACCCTGAAATAATAAAAGGACGGGGCGTGCTCATGTCGGCCAGTTGGCGACGGAGACGACACCCGATAGTTGCACACCATACCTGCCTCCTGTAATTATTAAGTAATAGGCCCCCAGCCCTTAAACACCCACTAGTGCCCATCAAGTGTCGGCGCTGCCCATCGCGCCCGACACAACATTTGGCGACGAGGGTGGGCGTGCCCTCGTGTTCCGGTGAGGCGGCCGCGAGTGTGTCCTGGTGCTCACAGCGCTCGTGCCCCATCAGCTGGTGCTGTCCTGGCGGCCATCGCTCCTGCCCTGCGTTGAGTTCGCACTTGCCCCAGCAGAGGACAGGCATGGCCACGAGGTGAGACTGCCGCCCGCGGGGTCCGAGGTGCCGCTGGACGCCAGCGCGGTCCCTGCGGCTGTGCGCGGCGTGGTTGCTGTGCCCTGTGTGGTGCAGAGACGGCAGGCGGGGCCCCGTCTTCGCCCGCTCAGCGAGGCAGGGAAGCGCACAGGGAGGCTGCCTGCTGCGTGGGGAGCGACGTGGTCTCGCGAAGGAGACCGGAGGAAGGCCGAGAGCCAGGCCCGCCCCCTACAGGTTCTCTAATAAAAGAGAGGGACCCCAACGTCCAAGAGGGTAGGGTACCAAACGACAACTTGTCAAATAAGAGTTCCCTCTTGGGTGTAGTCTTATATATTTCAACACTTCCTAGCCATTCACTTCATTCATGCAGGAACAAGGTGGAAAAGTTATCTTAAAAAACACAGTTTATTAGATCACAGAATCTGTTAAAAAAATACTAATCTCCTCTTGACATCAGATATGTTAAAATAGAAAACACAAATTTTCACAAAATAAAAATCATTACAATACACAGGTGGGAAACAAAGCGCCAAAGGAATTGATAGATCCAATTAGCATGAGATAAGTGCACTGGTAGTATATATCCTATTCTACTCTGGTATACAATTTTATGTCCCTGCCAGAGTTGTTGTCACTAGACACTTAGAGCACCTAAACTCAAACATAGAGGGGCATCGACGCGTTTCAGTGGGCACAATGTTAGGGGGCCAACACCTTCTTCAGGATGCAATTGTAGAATCCCACACACAATTAAAATATCTGAAATACAAGAAAGAAGATCTTAGATAGGCAATTTTCTAGCCTTAAATACAAATAACCAATAAACATTTCCTATTTATTTATTTAAAACACTTTTCCTAAATGTTCCATGTCAACATATCTCTTTTATACCATTTATACCAATCCAGCATTGTAATCAAAACCTCACAATATTGTCACAACCAATGCAGGGGACTTTTTTTGGTAGACCAAGAAGAATAATACAAAAATAAACAATATGCATTTGCATGTTTGGCATGTAGGTATACATAGCAATGTCTATCCAAGGAGAGCCCGTCATCCCACTTCCAACATAGCTAGTACACCCATGTAAATAAATGTAAATGTGGGTGTACTTGTAAAGCGCACTGCGACTCCATGGAGTATCCTGGCGCTGAAAGACCGCTGGGGAACCCGTCCTGGTTTTCCCTGTGAGATGGTCCCTTTCTGGGTATCTCCAAGGTGAAACCAGGCATCCCCGGCATCTGTGGGGGGCCGTTGTAGAGATGAGGCAAGCTTAATGCCCAGAGTTGCCGAGTGTGTTCCCTATGTAATGGGCAGATAGTTACCTCATACATAAAAAACGGCCACTTCCTTCGAGTCTGTGTGTTTATATCGCAAAGGCGATTATCTTATTCTAGACAACAAAAAAAGAGAGAAGGATCGGTGAACCAATGAGTCATCTCAAAGATTGTCGAAAATACCTGTTCATCTCATATATAGGATTGCTATAACATACATTATTGTCGGTAGTAGTCCTGTTCTGATATTTCATTAAAAGCCACTCCAAACTATAGCCTATTTCAAGGTCTCCGAACTTTGTGTATTCTATAAACATAATTGTAAGATCCTGATATTAGTATCATGCGGACCGCCACAGTATCTCTCTTATCCGTAGCAAAATATATATTAAAATGTAACCCATATGTTTTAATCTCTCACAGTACAAGGGGCACATCAGATAGTCATCATGCTATACTGATTGTTGTATTTAGGGTACCCACTTAACAGTTTTACTAAACGTGAATGGGACTCGTACGTAGGGTCTTGATAGGTCTCTATGGAACCCCCACGCGAGTCCACATAGAGTTACATATAGAACCGTCTATTCCAAAACCTAGAACCTCATACTATTGCAACCAAATAAACTCCTTCAATGCCAGTTCGCTGCTACTGCCATGTTAATTGGCTCTGTCCCTATAAGATATCGTAACTTCCGCAAAGTAATATCTTTTTTAGAAGTAGGCAAAATGGCACCGTCTAGATTTGTAAGTATTGCCACATAAACCAAAATACCTTTAGTCTTAGCGTGAAACCTTTTAAGTGCTTTTCGGTCTGCTTCACATGATATTGGGTTACTTTGTTGTCACTTCGTCTCAGCCAGCACCGTTCTGCCATCGAAAAAAACACATAGAGTTGGCATACATATATATCGCCAAACTCCAATGCGCTATCATTCAAAGCACGTATGTGCAATATCGTCACAAACCTTACCTGAAGATCTTAAATACGGGCACTCCAATCGAGTACAAGTTCGGGAATATGTCATCAACCTACCAGTAATCGGCCTTCTTTTGGTTTATGTGGCAATACTTACAAATCTAGACGGTGCCATTTTGCGTACTTCTAAAAAAGATATTACTTTGCGGAAGTTACGATATCTTATAGGGAGAGAGCCAATTAACATGGCTGTAGCAGCGAACTTTGCGATGTAATACGCAATTTATGAGTGACCCTAGCATTGAGGGAGTTCATTTGGTTGCAATAGTATGAGGTTCTAGGTTTTGGAATAGACGGTTCTATATGTAGCTCTATGTGGACTCGAGTGGGGGTTCCATAGAGACCTATCAAGACCCTACGTACGAGTCCCATTCACGTTTAGTAAAACTGTTAAGGGGGTACCCTAAATACAACAATCAGTATAGCATGATGACTATCTGACGTGCCCCTTGTACTGTGAGAGATTAAAACATATGGGTTAAATTTTAATATATATTTTGCTACGGATAAGAGAGATACTGTGGCGGTCCGCATGATACTAATATCAGGATCTTACAATTATGTTTATAGAATACACAAAGTTCGGAGAAGTTGAGATAGGCTATAGTTCGGAGTGGCTTTTAATGAAATATCAGAACAGGACTACTACCGACAATAAGGTATGTTATAGCAATCCTATATATGAGATGAACAGGTATTTTTGACAATCTTTGAGATGACTCATTGGGTCACCGATCTTTCTCTCTTTTTTTGTTGTCTAGAATAAGATAATCGCCTTTGCGATATAAACACACGGACTCACAGGAAGTGGCCATTTTTTATGTATGAGGTAACTATCTGCCCATTACATTACTGTGTACTAGCTATGTTGGAGGTGGGATGACGGCTCTCCTTGGATAGACATTGCTTTGTATACCTACATGCCAAACATGCAAATGCATATTGTTTATTTTTGTATTATTCTTCTTGGTCTACCAAAAAAAGTCCCCAGCATTGGTTGTGACAATATTGTGAGGTTTTGATTACAATGCTGGATTGGTATAAATGGTATAAAAGAGATATGTTGACATGGAACATTTAGGAAAAGTGTTTTAATTAAATAAATGGGAAATGTTTATTGGTTATTTGTATTTAAGGCTAGAAAATTGCCTGTCTAAGATCTTCTTTCTTGTATTTCAGATATTTTAATTGTGTGTGGGATTCTACAATTGCATCCTGAAGAAGGTGTTGGCCCCCTAACATTGTGCCCACCGAAACGCGTCGATGCCCCTCTATGTTTGAGTTTAAGTGCTCTAAGTGTCTAGTGACAACAACTCTGGCAGGGACATAAAATTGTATACCAGAGTAGAATATGATATATACTACCAGTGCACTTATCTCATGCTAATTGGATCTATCAATTCCTTTGGCGCTTTGTTTCCCACCTGTGTATTGTAATGATTTTTATTTTGTGAAAATTTGTGTTTTTTCTATTTTAACATATCTGATGTCAAGAGGAGATTAGTATTTTTTTAACAGATTCTGTGATCTAATAAACTGTGTTTTTTTAAGATAACTTTTCCACCTTGTTCCTGTATGAATGAAGTGAATGGCTAGGAAGTGTTGAAATATATAAGACTACACCCAAGAGGGAACTCTTATTTGACAAGCCGCCCCCTACAGGCCCCAGACAGTGTGAAGGAGCGCCGGAAGAGGCAGCGACCTGCCCTAATCACGACCCCAAGGTGCTCAGCCTGGGCGTGGGTGTAAGGAGCCACCACTCCGGTGGGGATCTCCTGCAAACTATAAAAAGAAGGGATTTAAAATACAAGAGAACAGTGAAAGACAAGAAACACCCAGCACAGGGAAAGACTGTTGGCATTTCCACACAAGCACTTGCAATCTTGGCGCACAGGCTAGGCAGTACCTCAGCTGACTTGGGAACATGCCCTCACTCCTCAGAAGGCATTAACAAACTGCATATAAGGTACAAGACCTGTCCCGGCCAGTGGCTCAGCGCAGGAAGGACCCCATCTAGCGGTAGCACGTAAGAAGGACACAGGTGCACGTGCGTAACTCAACACCATGTCGCAAATACCTCCAATAGAGTCCTTCATAGTGGAAGGATCGCCATCCTCCCTGGCGCCCAAATGAAAAAAAGACTGGGTGGACCGCCTACAGATTTTCTTTGAAGCCACCAAGGTATACAAAGATCAAAAAAGAGCAATGCTGCTCCACCTCGGAGGGAAGGACATACACAATATTGCCATAACAATCATGGAAGCAACGCCGAAGAACCACCACACCCTAATAAACGCGCTTAATGGTCACTTTGAGCCGATGGCCAACCAGGACAACGAGAGATTTATATTTCGACAGGCACGACAACTTCCGGAGGAATCCTTGGACACGAACCATGCACGGCTAAAAAATCTGACCTCAACATGCGGGTTCCTGGACGAAACGGAAGAGATAAGGGGACAGGTGATACAAGGGTGTGCTTCTGTCAAACTTCAGGAACGGATCCTCTAGGAATCTGGCAAACCCCTCGCCGAAATCTTGACTCTAGGGCGCACCAAGGAGCAGTCCAAAGCTTGGGCAGCTAACATGGAGGCGGCCCTCCAAGCCCCTGTAAAGACGGAGCCGGTTAACGCAGTAACCACCAAGCCCGCAACGAAATGGAACAAGAAAGGGCCATGCAATGCTCCGGCGGCAACAGTCACAACATGTGGATACTGTGGTGGACCACCACACCAGCCAGCCGACTGTCCTGCAAAAGGAAAGAGGTGCTCAGGATGTGGGCGATTTAATCACTTTGAGAAAGTGTGCAGGGCCAAGAAATACCGCAAGCCACGACAGAGGGTTAACGCAGTGCCCGAGGGTGACAAATCACCAAGTGATATGGACGATGATGAGGAGGAAGAGCGGGTGGCGCACAAGATGCACATGATTGGCACTACCACCCGCAAAGAGCGACGCCTGCCCCAATGAAACATCCAGGTGGGGGACCAAGAAGTCATGGCGGTGGTAGACACCGGGGCCACCATTAACATCATGGCTGCTGCCCTCCACCGCACATTGCGACCTGCACTCCCGCTGCAGCCATCAGCAATCATAGTGTTTGCATATGGTCAGGACACCCCTCTGAAGATTCTGGGGCGCTCTAAAACGTCAGTGACTCATGGAGAACGAATGGTCCATACCAACATATATGTCACCGAAGATGGCCAAGGCATGCTCCTAGGGTGTCGGGCTGCCGAAGACTTAGGGGTCGTAACATTCGCCTTCAGCGTGCATCAGGAGTCCATACAACACTTACTGGAGGAATTCTCTGAAGTATTCGAGGGCATCGGAAGGTTCAAGGGAAAGGAAGTCCATCTTCATGTAGACCCCACAGTCCAACCCGTGCCTTGCGGCATCGAAGAATCTCTTTCCACTTGAGACCGTAAGTCGAGCAGGAACTGAAGAAACTGGAGGCTGCTGGGATTATTGAAAAGGTCACCGGTCCCACGCCGTGGGTATCTCCCATTGTAGTCACTCGGAAGCCCAAGCAGCCTGGAGCAGTACGCATCTGTGTCGACATGCGCCTCCCCAATGCCACCATAAAACGCGTGTGCCACATTACCCCAACCATCGACGACCTCATTGGAGAGATGGTGGGAGCTTGCTGGTTCTCCAAACTCGACCTACGATCTGGTTACCATCAACTGGTCCTTGATGAGGCGTCACGAAATATAACCACATTTTCAACCTATGTGGGGCTACAACGCTACACCCGGCTGAGCTTTGGGGTATACAGCGCTGCGGAGGTGTTTCAAAATGTCATACAAGAGCTAATTGTGGACATTCCAGGGGTCATCAATGTCAGCGATGACATCATGGTCCATGCCAAGTCGTTGCCTGAACACTACGCCCGTCTCATGCAAGTACTGCGAAGGCTGCGAGATGCTGGTCTCACGTTGCATCGAGAGAAATGCGAATTCTTAAAGACAAAGCTCCAGTTTTTCAGCTACACATTTTCCACGGAGGGAGTCAACCCGGATCCTGAAAAGGTGCGGGATATCAAGAGTGCTGTCGCCCCTGCCAGTGTGACGGAAGTTCGTAGTTTTCTAGGAATGGTCAACTACTGTGGTAGATTAATCTAAGACCTTACCACCCTCACACTGCCGTTAAGAGAGTTGACCAAGGACTCTGTACCGTGGAAATGGGGTCCGCCTCAAGAGAAGGCATTGAAAGACATTAAAAATACCCTCTCGGAAGCCACTACACTGGTTTTCTTCGATCCTGAGAAAATGACCTCAATTGCCGTCGATGCAGGCCCGTTGGGCCTAGGCGCTGTACTGTTACAAAAACAACATCGGGAGGAAGACTGGGCTCCTGTGGTGTTCGCAAGCAGATCACTCACAGTAACTGAACAGCGGTATTCTCAAATAGAGAAAGAGGCCATCGTCATCCATTGGGGGTGTCGCTAATTTTCATTTATATGTCTATGGGAAACCGTTCGTGGTCACAACCGATCCCAAGCCCCTCGTGGCCTTATTTGCAGGAACATCCACAAAGCCTCCGCCAAGAATTGAGAAGTGGATTCTACAACTTCAAGATTACAATTGTCGTGTGGAGTATCAACCTGGATCCCACAACCCTGCGGATTATCTACCACAGCATCCTCGTGCAGCCACTGACAAGGAGATGGAGAACGCTGCTGACACCGAAGAATACGTTAAATGCATCACTGCCCGGTCCTGTCCAATTCCTCTGTCTGAAAGTAAATATCTAGAAACGCCAGCGAACAAGCGCCATAGAAGTTTTCTAAATAGTTGGCTAATTGACTGGTAATCGGCATAAGCCTTGATAAGGACAAGAGCAAGATGGCGACATCGCCACCGAGAGGAGCACAAGCTCCAGCTGCAACCAACAGACCAGGTATGATGGGCGTCTCCTATCTACGTCCTCCGGAACCACTCGCACTTGTAGCCGGAGGAGGAATGGGCCTCAGGTGGCAAGAATGGCTTGAGGATTTTATGCAAGGCTCGTAGGTGATGGAAGAAGATCAGAGACTAATTGCGCTCCGCAACTTGGTGGGGAAGGAAATTAGTCAAATCATCAAAGAATTGCCAACTGATGACGCGGGGTCATATGTCAAAGTACGTGACGCCCTGAACAGAAAATTCCTACACAAGAGAAATGTAGATTATGAAAGATATGAAAGATACACCTTCAATCTGGCATCACAGGAAAAGGAAGAGCCCATGAGCACGTTCATCACCAGACTTCGACGGCTCACTCGATATTTTGAATTTGACAACTTCTCCACGGAAGATGCCATCAGACTACGTATCATAGAGGGATGTCAATCCGAGTCCCTCCGAAGGTGCCTCCTAAGAAAAGGCCACACGTTAGACGAGATCGAAGAAATGACCAGAGTTCACGATCAGGTGGAGGAACATGCTAAGAAGATGAAGGCAGGCGCGTGGAAAAGCGCGAACAGGCGTTCCGGCTTCAAGCACGTACCACTCGCAGACACTCTCGTGATAGTCGGAGGACGTCAAGACCTAAATCTCATCACAAATATACAGGACACAAACGTTACGACTCCGGTAGAAGGGACAAGAAACGGGAGCGTTCTCTCATGTTACCGGTGCGGATACGACTTCCCTCACACAGATGCCTGTCCAGCGCTTGGGCAGCAATGCCGGAAGTGTGGGAGAGATAATCATTTTGAAAATGTCTGCGGGGAATACAGGAAGGACAGACAGAAAGATCAGACGAGGTCGTCTCGCCAACAACCGTGCAACATCATGCCAAAGCAGTCCGAGACCGCCAAGGATCATCCTCCGGATCCTCCCAATCGAGCCGAGAGTCTCGCAAATCGCAGTGGCTGAGGCGGTCACCGTCACAAGAACCGAGGTCGGCACCACCTGTGTCACAGGACAGTGACGAGTACATTTGCATGGTGGCTGACTCCGATCAACTCAAGAAATACCCACGACTGGACATTCGTGTCGTGAATCACGCCACAAAGTTTGTACTCGACAGTGGCGCTTCCCTGAACTACATCCCAGTGATTGAATACCGGAGAATGAAGCCAACCCCTCCATTAAACCCTGCACATGTCAGAGTGTACACCTGGATGTCTAGAAAGCCACTTCCGTGTTTAGGAAAATTCGCAACCACTCTCACTCACAAAGACCAGTCTGTACCTGCTCAAATACGTGTGATTGAAGGACCTGAAGCGGATTGCCTCTTCAGCCTCCCCACCGCTGAGCGACTTCGGCTGGTAGAAATTCTATATCGAGTACAAGATGACCCAGATATCATCCACAAATTTCCCAAGTTGTTCACTGGGCTTGGAAAGATGGGACGATGTCAGGTACGCCTACACATAAATGAAAAGGTGACACCCATCACTCAACACCACAGACTGGTCCCATTCCACCTCCAGAAGGCTGTGGAGGATGAACTACAAGAGCTACTACAAGCTGATCTCATTGAGCGAACGGAAGGTCCTACCCCATGGGTTTCACCAGTGGTGATTGTGCCAAAAAAGGGTACCCCTGGAAAGGTGTGCCTCTGCGTCGACATGAGGGTCCCAAATACGGCCATTGAGAGAGAGCGTCATCCTGGGCCGCATTTGAGTGATATGATGGCGTCTCTCAATGGAGCTCAAGTCTTCTCCAAATTAGATCTGAATAAGGGATACCACCAGCTTGAGTTGCACGAAAGGTCACCATATATCTCCACGTTTGCCACTCACCTTGGACTTTTCAGATATAAACGACTCAGTTTCGGAGTATCCTCTGCAGCGGAGATATTTCAAGAATCCATAAGGAAGACATTTTACCACATCTTAGTATATGGTGCAAATGTCCAGGAACACGACACAGCACTGGACAGAGTCTGCCATGCTCTACTCGAAGCAAACCTCACACTGAACAAAGAGAAGTGTGAATTTCACAAGTCCACTTTGAAATTCTTTGGACACATACTTTCTGGAGCAGGGATGAAGCCAGACCCTGAGAAGGTAGCAGCTCTGAATGACGTGAAAAGCCCGCAGGATGTTGGTGACATAAGATCTTTCCTAGGAATGGCGAGTTATTGTGCCAGGTATATAAAAGACTACGCCACCATCAGCTATCCACTGCGTAACCTCACCAAGCAAGGACAGCCATTCAAGTGGACACCACAATGCGAGTAAGCCTTTCAGGCGATCAAAAGTGCCGTAGAATCAGCAGACAACTTGGCCTACTTCAAACCCAAAAGGAAAACAGAAATCACGGTTGATGCTAGCCCGGTTGGCCTAGGGGCCATCCTTGCGCAGTTTGATCATGACACCGATCAGAGACACATTGTCGCATATGCCAGCAGGAGTTTAACGGACACCGAAAAGTCTTACTCTCAGCCAGAGAAGGAGTCTTGCTGTTGTCTGGGCCTGCAAACATTTTCATATTTTTGGTTACGGCAAGCATTTTACACTAGTCACAGACCACCAGGCGTTAGTCACCATATTTGGCAACCCAAGAGCCAAGATGCCTCCTCGGATAGAACGCTGGGGCCTACGGCTGCAGGAGTACACTTACACCATCATACACACAACCGGGAAGTCTGCCAATCCTGCTGACTATATGTCGAGACATCCTAGAACTTCACGTGCATCCGGACCGTCACTAGCGGAGGAATATATTCATTTTGTGGTCGACCAAGCCAGACCACCGGCTGTCCTGCTGGAGGCCATCTATGAGGCCACCGCTCAGGACAATATCCTGCAACAAGTGAAACTCAGATTACAAACTAACACATGGCGACATTCCAATGATGATGACAACCGAAATCCCAGTGAAAAACAAGAACTGAATGCATTTGACCATGTGAGAGATGAATTATCAGTCACAACAGAGAGGCTCATACTACGTGACCAAAGGATAGTCATCCCAATGCAACTTCGCCAAGGCGTGATCAATTTGGCTCACGAAGGTCATCGTGGGATGGTAGCAACCAAGAGAGCGCTGCGAGAGAGGGTGTGGTTCCCGCTACTAGATCAGATGGTTGAACTAACCCTCAAGGACTGTACTCCATGTCAACTGGTGAATCAGGGAGAGCCTCCTGCTCCCCTTCAAATGTCTACCTTACCAAATTTCGTTTGGCAGGAAATTGCCCTGGATTTCTTTGGACCCCTTCAATCCGGGAAATATATTCTAGTTCTCAAGATTCCCCATTGCATAGTTTGTCTCGTCCACCAAGGCCACCAGTACCATCGCCGTCCTGGACGAAGTGTTTGCAGCCTGGGGTATTCCGAAAGAGGTCAAAACAGACAATGGGCCACTTTTCAATGGTCAAGAGTTTGGGGAGTTTGCCAAACAACTTAACTTTAAACATCATAAGATCACTCCCCTCTGGCCACAGGCCAACGGAATGCTGGAACGTTTTATGGCCACTCTGAAAAAGACACTGCAGCAAGCTTCCCTGGACAAGAAAGATCCGCAAGTTGCCTTGAATGAAGTCTTGAGGGCCTATCGAACAACTCCACATGCCGCTCGCAGCTGTGTGCTGAGTTCGTGACTTTGTCCCTGAAACCTTGCTTGTTTGCCAGCAGAAGTGGTGGAGTAGAGCTTTTGACCGTCTATCTTCGCCGAGGAGAGTGTGAGGAGATTTCAACAGGGGCCGGGACTGCGAGACCCAGGGTTCCGCGCAGGATCAACGCAGCGCACCTGGAGTCTCTTCCCGCCCCTGCTCCTCCCCGTTTGCCTAGCCTGACCTGTGCCTTCATAACAGCTCGCGGCCCCCGCTTCGCGGGAGCCGCTCGCAGCTGTGTGCTGAGTTCGTGACTTTGTCCCTGAAACCTTGCTTGTTTGCCAGCAGAAGTGGTGGAGTAGAGCTTTTGACCGTCTATCTTCGCCGAGGAGAGTGTGAGGCGATTTCAACAGGGGCCGGGACTGCGAGACCCAGGGTTCCGCGCAGGATCAACGCAGCGCACCTGGAGTCTCTTCCCGCCCCTGCTCCTCCTATAAAAACGTCCCTCAGTCGCATAGCGGGACGCGTGTGCGGGACGCCGGACGAAGCCCGGACAAAGGGCGGACAGTCTTAGACAGTCCGAGACAGGACTGGACACGTTACTCTGCCCTTACTGTCCTCGATTTGTTTGGTTTGCAGTAAGACTATTCATACTTGTTTTACATTTTGGATATACCGTCATTTATTATAACATTGTTGTTAATTGGTTATTACTACTAGTTTAAGAAGAATGCCCAAAAAGAACTTAATGGTGGGAGGTAACTCTATAGAAAACTATATGATACAAGTAGTCTCAAAGATTAACAATGAGAGGCGCGAATCCTTAGGTCTTAGCCTGTCCCCTAACTTATCTCCCCTAAGTCCTTCACCTGACTCACCCTGGATTGATATACCTTCCCAGGTTGAGGGAAGTGCAGTTTTAGACTCTGATACTGTAGAACATGGTATTTCAAACCTGAGTACTCTTACAACACAGGGACAAGACATAGCTCGGGTTAATGACTCGGAATGTCAGGTAGTTGACACTGATCAAGATCAGGATCAAATTGTGCAGGAGAGTGAGCTGCCAAATAATGAAATCGATCCCCCAGTTCAAGATCATGCGCCACGTGCCATCAGAAAATGTAGAAAAACTCAAGCACACCGTGGTGGAGTTCATTTAGGGAAGAAGAGGGTTGCGTCACCCGTGAGAAGTAGGGATAAAAGCAGGGGGAAAGTAGAAGAACTCGAGAAGTATAACGTGGATGAGGAGTTATTATCAAGGTTAGCTGATCTAATTGACACTAAACTTAAAATCTTAATTAAACCAGTAGTGACCAAACTGGACAAGCTAACTGCAGATATAAAGAAATTAGGTGCAGATCAAAAAAAGTTAGCAGAAGCTGTGTCTAATATATCAGACACAGTTACCAGCCTAGTTCTACCCGTAAAAGAGGCTTTTTTTCCTCCATCTGAGGGAGGCACTAGTTCAAATATTATACATGCAAATTCACAGGAACAGTCCTCAATTATAGTGACGCATCACTTATTGCCAGGAGATACATTATCCCCAACTCCGCCTGTAATACCTGCACCGAGTACAGAAGAAGTCACTGTACAGTTTCTGGAAGATGCGGCTCCATTAGTGCTGGTATTGGCTAATGTCCCCCCACTAGCCCCAGACCAATCAGAATCCCCCCCGGCATTAACAAGTAAGGCCCTGCACTGGTTATCAGGCAACATGCAGTTGGCCCCGTGGGGGAAACAACAGCTAGCTGGTGACATTAAGTCAGCCAGAAGGGTCCCATGGATAGGTCAAAACCCCCAAAAATTCAAGGGTGATTGCATTATTGTAAATTTTGCCAATTCTGCAGTTTTACCAAACATCCTGCCAAATATTTTGCCGCCGCAGCGCAGAAGAGGTACCATCATTCCTCTCACCCTAGAATTTTTCGGCAAAAAACAGCGGAGCATGACCTATCCTAAGCCTACTCCTAATTTTACTAGGCCTATATGGCCAGCAACTTCTAATGGCTGGGGTTTTGAGGTACCAACTAACAACTGGGGCTATAGTCAGGATAGAAGGGAACGTCTAATACGGCCACCCCCTCCAGATCAATATTACCCCACCAATTTTAATAATCATTTTAACATCCCTATCTCCAATAGGTACGGCATCTTCTCAGATGAGGGGGGATTGGATGGGGTGGAATGACTACCTGACACACCTTCTAACCTCCTCCCCAACGACCGATTGTCAGAAGCTACAGACTTAGGAGATATTCTCCAAGTGTTAGAACCGCAAGGTAGTAAGGATGGGGGTTCGGGTGGTATGAATCAAACTGATATACCAGGTTTATCCACTGATATAAACCCAGCCTCTCCTCTGGTTTGCACTTCGGCTAATCCTGGGATAGATCGGGTACGCTGTAGTACAGGCTTAACACCTATCACTCAAATTGTACGTGAAAATGTGGCTTTAAAACAATATGAACCAATTAAATATAAGGAGGGGCTACTATCCTGGAACATAGCTGGATTGCAGGATAAATTGCTTAATATAGATTGGTTATCTTTTGTTAAAGATTATCCCGTTATTTGCCTCCAAGAAACCTGGGTAGTGGGGAAAAATATACACATTGACGGTTATGAGAGTTTTATAATATCGGCAGTTCCTTCACCTAGTGGTAGAGCTAAAGGGGGTTTGGCAATTTTTGTTAATCTGTCACTTATATGCCTTAAAACTGAACATCACTCTGGCAATAACAATATCCAGGTTGTCGAATTTAAGAGGGGTAGTACAAGTTTTGTTCTGATCAATTTCTATAATGCAGCGAGTCAGTCCGGTGATTGCAATATTGAGTCATTGCGTGAATTCCTAAGGGCTAAAGATGATTCCCTTCCCCGCCTTAAGATAATAGCGGGTGATTTCAACACTCATTTATGTGGGAACCCAAGCCTGAGTCCTGTTGGTTAATTGGGATGTAACAACCTGGAAGGAATTCACTTTGATCACTCGCGGAGGGGTTCATGCTTAAATGACTTAATGAATGAATATAACTTTTTCACTGCTATGTCAATAGTTGAGGAACAAACTGTATTTTCAACCCCTACTTTTAAAGGTCACGCAACAGGGTCATATATAGACCATATTCTATTATCGGCAGAATTTGTTAATATTGTTGAGGATTTTTCGATTATTTTAAGCATTTACAGCGATCATAATCCCATATGTATTACTATGGGTGTGAATTTACTCGAAAAACATAACCCTCGAGAGGATTGCGGTACTACTATATGTATTAATGGTAAGCGACGCTTAAAGTGGTCAATGGTGGACTGTAAACAATTTTATTCCTCTATTAACAATGTATGCCATCATGATCTGATAATATGCACATCTACTGCTTCAGCACCATTACAAATTTTGACGGCTTTTAATGAGATTGCTAAAAAGGTGGAGTCATTTTTAACGTTACCTGTTAAGAGGATAGCTAATCCATCCAATAACCCGAAATGGTTTGACAGCAACTGTTCGAAGGCCAGTCGCGAGCTTAAGAAAGCATTAAAAACAAAACCAAGAGATCCATCATCCATTAGGGTGTTGCGGGCTGAGTACAAGAAGTCTCTTGCCACTCGCAAACGTGCTGTCAAGAAAAGCGTTTGGGAGTCCTTGCTAGATCCAGAGATTTTAAAAAATAGCTCAAAGTTCTGGGAGATCATTAATAAGCCCTTATTTGATCACCCTAGTATTTCAGGTACGGGCACCAATATCCCAGAAGAAGTTTGGATTAACCACTTCAGTTCCATTTTTAAAGGTAACGGTTCCCAGGTACAATGCAGTCCAAAAGAAATCAGAGAAAAATCCTTGTTCTTCACAATTGATGAGGTAATAAAGGGCATAGAAGGCCTATCAAACAACAAGGCCCCAGGACCTGACGGTCTCCCCCCTGATCTTTTTAAATCTTGTATAACACTCTGGGCACCGGTCCTTACAGCTGTACTTAATGCTGCTGTGCTATGTGGATGCCCAAAATCATGGGGGGTATCCACTATCGTGCCTATTTTTAAGAAAGGAGATCGTAGTAGCCCTGCCTGCTATCGACCAATATCTTTAATAAACTCCGTGGCTAAAGTTGTGGGAGGAGTAATATTGAATAGATTGGTCAGATGGTCAGAAGAAAATAATATAATATCTTCAATCCAGTATAGATTCAGGCCTGGACATTCTACGATTTCACAATGTTTAAACTTATACCTCATTATTGCGAAGTATACTAAGGCTCGAAGAGGAACGATCCATATGGCGTTCATGGATCTTTCCTCGGCTTTCGATTGTGTGAGTCGGGGGAAGCTCTGGGACGCCATGTTAAAAATGGGCGTGGATCCAAACCTAGTCGACTTGCTAGTTGATATGCATTCGGACACCAATGCAAATGTCAGATTCACCCAAGACCTAAATGTGACCAAAGACTTTGGGGTGCATCGTGGTGTCCGACAAGGCTGCATCCTGGCCCCATTCCTTTTTAATTTATATATAAATGATCTGGAAGAGCATCTTTTAAGCACCAATACGGATTATCCGTATATTGGTCGTAGGGGGCTGCCAGTCCTTTTATATGCGGACGACGCAGTTCTCCTATCAAGAACAGCAAATGGACTTCAAATCTTACTAGACTCCTTCCATTCTTTTATGACCTCAAGAGAGTTAAGTATTAATAACTCCAAATCTTACTTAATGAAGGTCGGACAGGGAAATAAAAAAGTAAACTGCCTAAATGTAAATGGAGTACGTATTCCTACCACACATACATTTTCCTATCTCGGGGTCCTCTTTGACAGTCAACTAAATTGGGGACCCGTGATTGAAAAAAAGAAGGGAGAGGTCACTAGGGTAAACGCGGCAATAATGGACTTTTCTAGGAAAGTGGGTAATAGTCCACTTGCCGCCTTACTCCAGCTCTACCAAGCAAAAAGTGTTTCCACAGCGTGCTACGGCAGTGAAATTTGGGGTTATGTTCCTCCGGATCCCCTACAGACTGTTGAAAATAATTTTTTGAAATTAGTATTAAGGGTTCCCAGGGGTACGGCCAATTTCTCTGTGCACGAGGAACTGGGGGTTTCCTTCGTAAGTGACAAGATTGCTGTTAATCCCATGTTATGCTGGATGAACTGTTGGTTAAATGATAACATTCCACTCACCCAGCATATTTTAAGAGAATCACTCACATGGGACAACAGGATGAAGGTTCCCTGGTTAAAGTATCTTTATAAGTGCTTTGATGATTTAGGTCGCCCTGAACTCTTTTTATTCCCTGAATCGATCACTAAACAGGATGTTATAACGGTCAAGAAAGCTTTTATCGATTTCAGAATCCAAGATAGGGAATCACGTGAGCTAAAAAAAGAAAGTGTTCGTAATCATGTACTAGTAAAAAGCACCTTGCTCATGGAACCCTATTTATCCTGGCAATTGCCCAGTTATGACCGTTTTTTACTGATCAGGTTCAGGTTTAACCTGTTTCATTTTTTGCTGGCTGTTCCAAGGGGATCTCATCGTGGACAAGTGTTGCCGGCTTGCGGCTGCGACGATATGTCTCCGCAAGACCTGGCACACTTTCTTTTTTTTTTGTCCCTTTTATGCTGTACCGAGGAATCTATATTTAAAACCCTGTTTGAAAAAACTAAATTTTAAACAATATCGTCCTGCACTGCACTTTTTACAGCTACTAAGTTGTGATTACACCTTGTATATATGTAGTTTTTTAAAATTGGCAGTAAAATTTAGAAATAGTATGGAAGGATAAAAATAAGATATGAATTGCTATTACCTCTTTTTTATAAATGACTTCGCAAAATACTTGGAACGTTTGTTGCATATTTGTCTTCTCCTTGCTGACATTACAACTGTATTTTATTTTTATTATATAAATGTGTTCTTTTTAATTGTAGTGCATATGCTTTTATGGTTGTCAATTCGCACAACCGAATAAAGTTTTTGACTTGACTTGAACTCCACATGCGATAACTGGAAAATACCCTGCCACTCTCATGCTGGGGCGGACCATCCGAACCAGAATACCCACTTGGGAAGACACCTTACAATCCCTATCCAACAACAATGAACATGAGAACATTGCTGACAAAGATCGCAGAAACAAGGAAAAGATGAAGTCCTATGCTGACGCTAGGCGGAGAGCCAAATCCCCGTCCATCCAAGAAGGGGACTGGGTGCTAGTCAAACAGGAGCAACAAAAGAAAACGGACTGCAGGTATCGTGCTGAACCCTTAGTGGTCACTCAGCAAAAGGGAACTATGATAACTGCTGAATCTGAAAATAAGAGAATCACACGTAATGTGTCCCATTTCCAAAAGTGCTCCCCAGCTGTCAAAGATGCTCTTGACAAGACAGCGGAAACCTTAAACAAAGAAAAGACAATCACCAGCCCTGCATTACTGAGGCCTGAGGATTGGGCTGAGTCTGAGAACGAGAATGCGGATGCACCTCTCAGTCCCCGACGGACCATCCGCAGACCTGTGCGGCTGATTGAGGAATTGTAAATAATCCATGATTTAATTCTGTTTTGTTAAGAAAGGGGGAGATGTAATGATGCAAGTAGCAGTCTAGTGGATGGGGTTGGAGTTGTGGGAGGAACCGGATTAGGAGGAGCCGGGACCACCGGATAAGGGGCAGTTAGAGTAGGGACTGAGAGAAGAAGGGTCGGGAGTAATAAAGCTCAGGAAACCAAGCATCGTCGTCTGCCTCATCTTTGTGGGGACGACGTGACACTATGAATCGGCAGCTCCGAGACGTCTCAAGAACAAACAAAACAGTGCACGCCTTTTCACTCAAGAAAGGAAGACGCTTTTCCAACACCATGTTTAATTCCATCGAGCGAATGAATCACACATGTTTGGAGTGAACCCAGGAACCTTTACTCAAAAACGTTTAGTGAGGTTAAAGTCTACAATTAAGCTATTTTGATTGTTTGAGTTTAAAGGGGGGAGAATATATTTAATGCCGGTAAAGCTCAATGGCCTAATGCATCCACTGTATAGAAGTTTGTGTAACTGAAAAACATGAGCTTCGATTGAAATCTGCTCTAAATTGATGGACTTATGGAGCCGGTTGAAAAATCTCCCGTATGGTCTGATGGACTCGGACGTGACTTAGCCTACCTAGGACATTTTCTTTATTGCAAGCAGCCTAAATCACACGTTCTCATGAGCCCTAATGTCGGCTATGCGACCATATTCACACATTGTCTTTTACCACCTGTGTTTTTGTGTCTTTTTTTAAGTCTCATCTGAGACCGTGCAGGCGATGTTGCTCAAGAGCCTCTTGTAAATAAAAAAATAATTTAATAAACACCTCAAAAAGGGCTTAGGGCCCGCCCATTACTTACCTTTAATTTCCTTTGGTTAGCTTTGTCGTTCTGATTTTCTTGCGTCATTGGTCCGTGCCTCTAGCTTTCCCATTTTCTTTGTGTCTGTTGGTTCTATGGAACATGGCCCAAGTACAGTTTCCTGTCTGCAGTCAGTGTCCTACCATTGGCTGCATGCTTGCAGAGGTACTTTTTATTAGTGTTCTAGTGATGTACTTCATAAGACTGCATCATTTTGCCATTCTCCCACCCACCCCACTGCATTTCGTGGTTGCTTCTCCCAGTCCCTCCCACTACCTCCCTCTTGCTGCTGCTTTCTCCCTTTCCCTGTACTGGTCTGTTGAATGATCCTCCCTCCAACCCCCATTGCTGCTTGCCTCATCGCTGCTTGCCTCCCCCTCCAGTCACAGCTTGAAATGTAGCCTGTACCCCCCCCCCCTCCACCCCCATCCTTGCTTGTCCATGCTCACCAGTCATGGTATTTCTTCCCACTGCCACCGAACGCACCCAAAGCATCAGATTTATTCTTCCTCTTCGAACTTTCAGCCACTAGAAATCAGTAGGAATGATATAACAAATCCAGTGAAAAAGAAAAAAAAATATGTTAACGTTTTTACTGGTTACTGTGTTAACAAGTGGTGAGCATTAGAACGCCTGACTGTATAATTAAGCAAGGCTTCAAGTTTGCAGGAAAAATAACAACTAGCTCGGTTGGTTTGGAAAAACAAAATTGTTGCACAGTACAGGGCTATAGTAAGAAAAGCATTAAGGTATGGCTCATGGTTACCACCAGTGACTGCTAACGAAATTCAGGATGACTAGGCAACAGGTCAACAGTTAACTCTAAAGAGATGCTTTATGTGGTTGTAAATAACCACAAAAGGTTTTCGAAACTATTTCTTCGAACTACCTTGGGGAATCTAAATAAAAAAAGCATGCAGAAATGATAAGTGATGTGAATTGGTCCACTTGCTTAACTCTTGCTTAACCCTTCATTTACAAAAACTGCGAGGCCACAGTAGTACCATATAGAGTTATAATAAGCTAATATGGCATATTGACATTAGGAGAAGATCATAAAGGAGCTGGAACTATCACAAGCCAAAGGCCTTGAAGGGTCGTCCAGCAACCTTTAAAAGTAGCCCTGCTTTAGTGGGTGAGTCACCTTTAAAATGCTATTCAGAAGCTTTATTTTTGTTGGCCTTCTTCCGAATAGATGTAAAGGTGCAGGAATAATGGCAGTTCAGAACAAGCATTGGCATAGCGAATAGGCCTCACTTTTGGGACCTTATAAGTATTTAGTTATGCAGCACAATATCCTTGGTGCAACAACATCAACTGTTGCATGGCTAAACACATAAGGTCCCAAAGGCGAGACCTATTGGCTATGCCAATGCTTGTTTTTAAGGCAACTGGAAAATTATGCAATGTTTAAAAAATCTCTTAAAACTTTTCTTTTCTCTGCTTCTCTCAGGGTGCCCTCTAATGGAAAGTGAGATGTGAATTTTACCCAGTTCCTGGGTTTCAGCGCAGATATAACCATTTTCTGGTGTGATTGTACCATTTCAAAAATGTCTGATGTAATTTCATTGTCTCTTTGATCTTTTTCTTTGACGTTTGAGGACCATGCTGTATAATACATTGCTTTGTTATGATTTATGCCTGTAAAAGGTACATTAGGCATAACTTGGAGATTTATTAGATAGCTGTAGTGTCTGCTAAGGTGAGGTGCACTGTGAAGCTCAATGAGTCACACCAATATAGAGACGTAACTTTGCCAATGTAAGCCGGTACTAATGAAGGCTGATTGTTGATCATGCCTAAGTGTGCTGGACTGAGCACATTGGTCAGGGTAAACTTCCACAGGATGAGAGTATGCTGACACGTGCAAATGTTCTTTTGATTAAATATTGTGGAGGCTTCATTTCATTTAGGAGAAGCAGACAATGTTGGAAGCTAAGGGAGAGCAAGAGAGAGCAGAGGCAGGGGAGTTCGACAATACACAGGCTTTTAATATACTATGCACGTGTATGTCTCCATATTGCCAAACCTGTCGATGGTTGTTTGTGCTAATACAAATGCCAATAAAATGTGCATACAATAAAAAAACCTTCACAGGCAGTTTCCGTCATACGGTGCCACGCAGGCATAGGCTGGCAGACACAGACCTTTTCTGCGATTGGCTGACCATTGACTTGTTCGGGCTGTGATTTGAGGGCGAGCTGTAAACTCCAAGAGTAAAAAAGGTTTTAGTAAAAGGCGACAACAGATCATTATTGTTAGCAATTAGAGGTGGAAATCACGGGGATGCCTTCCTCGTAAAAGCAAAAAGAGATAGAACAGTTGGAGATAGTCCCACCTGAAGGCACACCAGATAGGGAAATAGCAGTGATGAAAGGGTTATACACATGCATCTGGCTCAAAAAATGGCATAATTATACTGATAAGATGGAGAATTACAGTTCCCACTCAGTGGCTTAACGCAGGCCCCCGCAGCCTCTGCGAAGTGGGGGGCCCGAGCCGCAGGGGGCCCTCTCAGCACAGTACTCTCGCCTGAGAGCTCCTGATAAAATCTGGAGCAGCTTGTAATGTCGCGATAAGTGACGACTCCGTCACGACGTGCGGGTCATGTGACCCTGAAATAATAAAAGGACGGGGCGTGCTCATGTCGGCCAGTTGGCGACGGAGACGACACCCGATAGTTGCACACCATACCTGCCTCCTGTAATTATTAAGTAATAGGCCCCCAGCCCTTAAACACCCACTAGTGCCCATCAAGTGTCGGCGCTGCCCATCGCGCCCGACACAACATTTGGTGACGAGGGTGGGCGTGCCCTCGTGTTCCGGTGAGGCGGCCGCGAGTGTGTCCTGGTGCTCACAGCGCTCGTGCCCCATCAGCTGGTGCTGTCCTGGCGGCCATCGCTCCTGCCCTGCGTTGAGTTCGCACTTGCCCCAGCAGAGGACAGGCGTGGCCACGAGGTGAGACTGCCGCCCGCGGGGTCCGAGGTGCCGCTGGACGCCAGCGCGGTCCCTGCGGCTGTGCGCGGCGTGGTTGCTGTGCCCTGTGTGGTGCAGAGACGGCAGGCGGGGCCCCGTCTTCGCCCGCTCAGCGAGGCAGGGAAGCGCACAGGGAGGCTGCCTGCTGCGTGGGGAGCGACGTGGTCTCGCGAAGGAGACCGGAGGAAGGCCGAGAGCCAGGCCCGCCCCCTACAGGTTCTCTAATAAAAGAGAGGGACCCCAACGTCCAAGAGGGTAGGGTACCAAACGACAACTTGTCAAATAAGAGTTCCCTCTTGGGTGTAGTCTTATATATTTCAACACTTCCTAGCCATTCACTTCATTCATGCAGGAACAAGGTGGAAAAGTTATCTTAAAAAACACAGTTTATTAGATCACAGAATCTGTTAAAAAAATACTAATCTCCTCTTGACATCAGATATGTTAAAATAGAAAACACAAATTTTCACAAAATAAAAATCATTACAATACACAGGTGGGAAACAAAGCGCCAAAGGAATTGATAGATCCAATTAGCATGAGATAAGTGCACTGGTAGTATATATCCTATTCTACTCTGGTATACAATTTTATGTCCCTGCCAGAGTTGTTGTCACTAGACACTTAGAGCACCTAAACTCAAACATAGAGGGGCATCGACGCGTTTCGGTGGGCACAATGTTAGGGGGCCAACACCTTCTTCAGGATGCAATTGTAGAATCCCACACACAATTAAAATATCTGAAATACAAGAAAGAAGATCTTAGATAGGCAATTTTCTAGCCTTAAATACAAATAACCAATAAACATTTCCTATTTATTTAATTAAAACACTTTTCCTAAATGTTCCATGTCAACATATCTCTTTTATACCATTTATACCAATCCAGCATTGTAATCAAAACCTCACAATATTGTCACAACCAATGCAGGGGACTTTTTTTGGTAGACCAAGAAGAATAATACAAAAATAAACAATATGCATTTGCATGTTTGGCATGTAGGTATACATAGCAATGTCTATCCAAGGAGAGCCCGTCATCCCACTTCCAACATAGCTAGTACACCCATGTAAATAAATGTAAATGTGGGTGTACTTGTAAAGCGCACTGCGACTCCATGGAGTATCCTGGCGCTGAAAGACCGCTGGGGAACCCGTCCTGGTTTTCCCTGTGAGATGGTCCCTTTCTGGGTATCTCCAAGGTGAAACCAGGCATCCCCGGCATCTGTGGGGGCCGTTGTAGAGATGAGGCAAGCTTAATGCCCAGAGTTGCCGAGTGTGTTCCCTATGTAATGGGCAGATAGTTACCTCATACATAAAAAACGGCCACTTCCTTCGAGTCTGTGTGTTTATATCGCAAAGGCGATTATCTTATTCTAGACAACAAAAAAAGAGAGAAGGATCGGTGAACCAATGAGTCATCTCAAAGATTGTCGAAAATACCTGTTCATCTCATATATAGGATTGCTATAACATACATTATTGTCGGTAGTAGTCCTGTTCTGATATTTCATTAAAAGCCACTCCAAACTATAGCCTATTTCAAGGTCTCCGAACTTTGTGTATTCTATAAACATAATTGTAAGATCCTGATATTAGTATCATGCGGACCGCCACAGTATCTCTCTTATCCGTAGCAAAATATATATTAAAATGTAACCCATATGTTTTAATCTCTCACAGTACAAGGGGCACATCAGATAGTCATCATGCTATACTGATTGTTGTATTTAGGGTACCCACTTAACAGTTTTACTAAACGTGAATGGGACTCGTACGTAGGGTCTTGATAGGTCTCTATGGAACCCCCACGCGAGTCCACATAGAGTTACATATAGAACCGTCTATTCCAAAACCTAGAACCTCATACTATTGCAACCAAATAAACTCCTTCAATGCCAGTTCGCTGCTACTGCCATGTTAATTGGCTCTGTCCCTATAAGATATCGTAACTTCCGCAAAGTAATATCTTTTTTAGAAGTAGGCAAAATGGCACCGTCTAGATTTGTAAGTATTGCCACATAAACCAAAATACCTTTAGTCTTAGCGTGAAACCTTTTAAGTGCTTTTCGGTCTGCTTCACATGATATTGGGTTACTTTGTTGTCACTTCGTCTCAGCCAGCACCGTTCTGCCATCGAAAAAAACACATAGAGTTGGCATACATATATATCGCCAAACTCCAATGCGCTATCATTCAAAGCACGTATGTGCAATATCGTCACAAACCTTACCTGAAGATCTTAAATACGGGCACTCCAATCGAGTACAAGTTCGGGAATATGTCATCAACCTACCAGTAATCGGCCTTCTTTTGGTTTATGTGGCAATACTTACAAATCTAGACGGTGCCATTTTGCGTACTTCTAAAAAAGATATTACTTTGCGGAAGTTACGATATCTTATAGGGAGAGAGCCAATTAACATGGCTGTAGCAGCGAACTTTGCGATGTAATACGCAATTTATGAGTGACCCTAGCATTGAGGGAGTTCATTTGGTTGCAATAGTATGAGGTTCTAGGTTTTGGAATAGACGGTTCTATATGTAGCTCTATGTGGACTCGAGTGGGGGTTCCATAGAGACCTATCAAGACCCTACGTACGAGTCCCATTCACGTTTAGTAAAACTGTTAAGGGGGTACCCTAAATACAACAATCAGTATAGCATGATGACTATCTGACGTGCCCCTTGTACTGTGAGAGATTAAAACATATGGGTTAAATTTTAATATATATTTTGCTACGGATAAGAGAGATACTGTGGCGGTCCGCATGATACTAATATCAGGATCTTACAATTATGTTTATAGAATACACAAAGTTCGGAGAAGTTGAGATAGGCTATAGTTCGGAGTGGCTTTTAATGAAATATCAGAACAGGACTACTACCGACAATAAGGTATGTTATAGCAATCCTATATATGAGATGAACAGGTATTTTCGACAATCTTTGAGATGACTCATTGGGTCACCGATCTTTCTCTCTTTTTTTGTTGTCTAGAATAAGATAATCGCCTTTGCGATATAAACACACGGACTCACAGGAAGTGCCCATTTTTTATGTATGAGGTAACTATCTGCCCATTACATTACTGTGTACTAGCTATGTTGGAGGTGGGATGACGGCTCTCCTTGGATAGACATTGCTTTGTATACCTACATGCCAAACATGCAAATGCATATTGTTTATTTTTGTATTATTCTTCTTGGTCTACCAAAAAAAGTCCCCAGCATTGGTTGTGACAATATTGTGAGGTTTTGATTACAATGCTGGATTGGTATAAATGGTATAAAAGAGATATGTTGACATGGAACATTTAGGAAAAGTGTTTTAATTAAATAAATGGGAAATGTTTATTGGTTATTTGTATTTAAGGCTAGAAAATTGCCTGTCTAAGATCTTCTTTCTTGTATTTCAGATATTTTAATTGTGTGTGGGATTCTACAATTGCATCCTGAAGAAGGTGTTGGCCCCCTAACATTGTGCCCACCGAAACGCGTCGATGCCCCTCTATGTTTGAGTTTAAGTGCTCTAAGTGTCTAGTGACAACAACTCTGGCAGGGACATAAAATTGTATACCAGAGTAGAATATGATATATACTACCAGTGCACTTATCTCATGCTAATTGGATCTATCAATTCCTTTGGCGCTTTGTTTCCCACCTGTGTATTGTAATGATTTTTATTTTGTGAAAATTTGTGTTTTTTCTATTTTAACATATCTGATGTCAAGAGGAGATTAGTATTTTTTTAACAGATTCTGTGATCTAATAAACTGTGTTTTTTTAAGATAACGTTTCCACCTTGTTCCTGTATGAATGAAGTGAATGGCTAGGAAGTGTTGAAATATATAAGACTACACCCAAGAGGGAACTCTTATTTGACAAGCCGCCCCCTACAGGCCCCAGACAGTGTGAAGGAGCGCCGGAAGAGGCAGCGACCTGCCCTAATCACGACCCCAAGGTGCTCAGCCTGGGCGTGGGTGTAAGGAGCCACCACTCCGGTGGGGATCTCCTGCAAACTATAAAAAGAAGGGATTTAAAATACAAGAGAACAGTGAAAGACAAGAAACACCCAGCACAAGGAAAGACTGTTGGCATTTCCACACAAGCACTTGCAATCTTGGCGCACAGGCTAGGCAGTACCTCAGCTGACTTGGGAACATGCCCTCACTCCTCAGAAGGCATTAACAAACTGCATATAAGGTACAAGACCTGTCCCGGCCAGTGGCTCAGCGCAGGAAGGACCCCATCTAGCGGTAGCACGTAAGAAGGACACAGGTGCACGTGCGTAACTCAACACCATGTCGCAAATACCTCCAATAGAGTCCTTCATAGTGGAAGGATCGCCATCCTCCCTGGCGCCCAAATGGAAAGACTGGGTGGACCGCCTACAGATTTTCTTTGAAGCCACCAAGGTATACAAAGATCAAAAAAGAGCAATGCTGCTCCACCTCGGAGGGAAGGACATACACAATATTGCCATAACAATCATGGAAGCAACGCCGAAGAACCACCACACCCTAATAAACGCGCTTAATGGTCACTTTGAGCCGATGGCCAACCAGGACTACGAGAGATTTATATTTCGACAGGCACGACAACTTCCGGAGGAATCCTTGGACACGAACCATGCACGGCTAAAAAATCTGACCTCAACATGCGGGTTCCTGGACGAAACGGAAGAGATAAGGGGACAGGTGATACCAGGGTGTGCTTCTGTCAAACTTCAGGAACAGATCCTCTAGGAATCTGGCAAACCCCTCGCCGAAATCTTGACTCTAGGGCGCACCAAGGAGCAGTCCAAAGCTTGGGCAGCTAACATGGAGGCGGCCCTCCAAGCCCCTGTAAAGACGGAGCCGGTTAACGCAGTAACCACCAAGCCCGCAACGAAATGGAACAAGAAAGGGCCATGCAATGCTCCGGCGGCAACAGTCACAACATGTGGATACTGTGGTGGACCACCACACCAGCCAGCCGACTGTCCTGCAAAAGGAAAGAGGTGCTCAGGATGTGGGCGATTTAATCACTTTGAGAAAGTGTGCAGGGCCAAGAAATACCGCAAGCCACGACAGAGGGTTAACGCAGTGCCCGAGGGTGACAAATCACCAAGTGATATGGACGATGATGAGGAGGAAGAGCGGGTGGCGCACAAGATGCACATGATTGGCACTACCACCCGCAAAGAGCGACGCCTGCCCCAATGAAACATCCAGGTGGGGGACCAAGAAGTCATGGCGGTGGTAGACACCGGGGCCACCATTAACATCATGGCTGCTGCCCTCCACCGCACATTGCGACCTGCACTCCCGCTGCAGCCATCAGCAATCATAGTGTTTGCATATGGTCAGGACACCCCTCTGAAGATTCTGGGGCGCTCTAAAACGTCAGTGACTCATGGAGAACGAATGGTCCATACCAACATATATGTCACCGAAGATGGCCAAGGCATGCTCCTAGGGTGTCGGGCTGCCGAAGACTTAGGGGTCATAACATTCGCCTTCAGCGTGCATCAGGAGTCCATACAACACTTACTGGAGGAATTCTCTGAAGTATTCGAGGGCATCGGAAGGTTCAAGGGAAAGGAAGTCCATCTTCATGTAGACCCCACAGTCCAACCCGTGCCTTGCGGCATCGAAGAATCTCTTTCCACTTGAGACCGTAAGTCGAGCAGGAACTGAAGAAACTGGAGGCTGCTGGGATTATTGAAAAGGTCACCGGTCCCACGCCGTGGGTATCTCCCATTGTAGTCACTCGGAAGCCCAAGCAGCCTGGAGCAGTACGCATCTGTGTCGACATGCGCCTCCCCAATGCCACCATAAAACGCGTGTGCCACATTACCCCAACCATCGACGACCTCATTGGAGAGATGGTGGGAGCCTGCTGGTTCTCCAAACTCGACCTACGATCTGGTTACCATCAACTGGTCCTTGATGAGGCGTCACGAAATATAACCACATTTTCAACCTATGTGGGGCTACAACGCTACACCCGGCTGAGCTTTGGGGTATACAGCACTGCGGAGGTGTTTCAAAATGTCATACAAGAGCTAATTGTGGACATTCCAGGGGTCATCAATGTCAGCGATGACATCATGGTCCATGCCAAGTCGTTGCCTGAACACTACGCCCGTCTCATGCAAGTACTGCGAAGGCTGCGAGATGCTGGTCTCACGTTGCATCGAGAGAAATGCGAATTCTTAAAGACAAAGCTCCAGTTTTTCAGCTACACATTTTCCACGGAGGGAGTCAACCCGGATCCTGAAAAGGTGCGGGATATCAAGAGTGCTGTCGCCCCTGCCAGTGTGACGGAAGTTCGTAGTTTTCTAGGAATGGTCAACTACTGTGGTAGATTAATCTAAGACCTTACCACCCTCACACTGCCGTTAAGAGAGTTGACCAAGGACTCTGTACCGTGGAAATGGGGTCCGCCTCAAGAGAAGGCATTGAAAGACATTAAAAATACCCTCTCGGAAGCCACTACACTGGTTTTCTTCGATCCTGAGAAAATGACCTCAATTGCCGTCGATGCAGGCCCGTTGGGCCTAGGCGCTGTACTGTTACAAAAACAACATCGGGAGGAAGACTGGGCTCCTGTGGTGTTCGCAAGCAGATCACTCACAGTAACTGAACAGCGGTATTCTCAAATAGAGAAAGAGGCCATCGTCATCCATTGGGGGGTGTCGCTAATTTTCATTTATATGTCTATGGGAAACCGTTCGTGGTCACAACCGATCCCAAGCCCCTCGTGGCCTTATTTGCAGGAACATCCACAAAGCCTCCGCCAAGAATTGAGAAGTGGATTCTACAACTTCAAGATTACAATTGTCGTGTGGAGTATCAACCTGGATCCCACAACCCTGCGGATTATCTACCACAGCATCCTCGTGCAGCCACTGACAAGGAGATGGAGAACGCTGCTGACACCGAAGAATACGTTAAACGCATCACTGCCCGGTCCTGTCCAATTCCTCTGTCTATGCAGGACCTATCCGAGGCTACTGCCAGAGATGAGTGTCTCCAAAGGGCCAAGCGAATTTTATGGCACGACACGGAGGCCCTATTATGCAAATGTCCTTTATTACCAACGCTCAGTAGCAACAATTGAAGAACATGGAACTTCAATCAACATTCTAATATAGCCTTATAGCCTGCCGTAGCGGGCTATACCGGCTATTAAAGGCCCGCTGAATCGTTAAAGGCCCGAGCCGAAGGGGAGGGACTTTAACGAAACAGCGGGACTTTAATAGCCAGTATAGCCCTGCTACGAAGGGCTATAATGCTATTAGAACATTCTGCCACTAGAGGGCAGAATGTTCTAACAAATTAAACAAAGGGTTCTCGAAGCTCGAGGGGATATAAATCCCCTCGAACTTCGAGAAGCCTTTGTAGAACATTGGAATGTTGCTCTGCGGGCCTTTACCGGCCCATAGAAGCAGGGAGCACTCCATTGTCTGCAATGGAGCTCCCAACATTCCAATGTTCTAAATAGCTATAAAGTCCCTTGGAGACCATCCATCATCCTTCTTTGTTGCTGCTGTTCAGAAAGATAAGTGTCTCTCCAGCTTCGATATACCTTGATATGTAGTACTTGCATGTATGCCTTTTTTATATTGAGTTGGAGAAACAATTGTATGATTAATAATCACTACACCATAAGTTAATTAATAACACTTAGAGGGTTTTAAAGGGGATGTCCGAAGGAGAAAAACAACTCTACACAGTAAATTTCAACCATCATTGATGTTACATTTCTTTTCAATAAGCAATAAATAATATATACATTTAGTGTTCCAAATAACAAGTGCAGAAGTGCCCAAGGTGTAAGGTGAGAACCAAAAAGGTACAGTAAATGTATACAAAACAATAAGTGAAATGTACACGGTTTCTACAGGGAATATAATACAAGGGAAATAAAACGACCATCAGGTAAATAATAATGACAGCAATACATGTCACAATGACTATCTAAAATCATAGGCACTGTTTGTAGGGTTCGTTTTCTAGGGGCGTCGACGGCGTTTCGACCCTGGCAGTATAATTGGTCTCAAGACAACTAGAAAATGCTCCCTCTTGACCTATAAGTATTTTTATCGTAGGAATAGTCTCTCAAACACAGGGCATACACTAACAACATCTACACAAATTGTAAAAAAAAAAATCTCATTTTACTTTATTTCACAATAGAAAGATTCTTTTTTTCTTTTTTTCTTTTTTATCATCATTTTACACTTATTGCATTTATAAAAAAATATATATACTTTCCATACAAAAGCTTCGGAGAAAAATTATTTCACCACAATGAAACAATGCAAATATATCTTTGGTTGATCAGATTCATATTAACACTAGATCAATTAATTATGCACAAAAACAGGTAGAGAGCCGCACACACACAACATATACACTCTTCCTAGGCATCTATTCCATTACAAAAACATAAAATGTATCCTATCCGATGCATTGGTCTGATGTCCAATTAATGACCAGAGTCATTAGGTTTGAAAGAGGGGAGATGGTCGACGCGTTTCGGTGGAGAGAACAGGAGTACGAACCACCTTCTTCAGGACCAGTCAGATACAGTGCGATATAGGAACTCTAAACCTGGAGTGCAGATCTGCAACAATATATACAAGAATGATGATTTACAATTATGCCCTGTAGAACTTAGTACAATCTTATTTACATTTGAAACAACAGTACGGACCTGCACACACACTCAAGATTCTCACAGCTTCACACCACCAGGTGAACCTTATAACCCATAAAGGTGAAATGTGATACTAGGTTGTAGGACAGGGTGAGAAGAGTCTTTTCCATGCTAAAGACGATCTTAAGGTCTAATGGCAAAAGCACAGAACTGCATAAATAAAATACCTTTCTTAGAGACAAAACGTGGATATAACGGCCCTTCTCAAAATTGTGAGGACCTGTCACGCGATCTATTGTAAGAAGGACTTGAATATTAATCATCCTAGCCAAATTGAAGCAGGGCAAGTGCACTTACTGGTGGTAGGCATGAATATACAAAAACAATTACCTGGTATATTGTCAGAGGAGAAGGAACCAGATTTCTGCTACTTTATTGATAAAGTGATACGGACAGCTGTTTGCTGGAAAGTATGACAACAGAAAAAGGGGATTTTTTGCTGTTAGGCCCTAAGCTAATTGAATTGCATTAAGAGAAGAATTAGTACCCAACGGGCTCTTTACCTGTAAGATGTATAAGTAGTCACTAACAGGCAGGAGGCGGCTGACTGCAATTTCTAAATTCGACTTGTCTTTAGCTAAAGATGTGGAGGGGACGCCACCTCTGAGGGGAAACAGTTAGAAATATGTAACATCGGCATCCCTTCAAGATTGGATGTGCAATCCATTATTTTAAAATATACCCGGACCTACTTACTTTCAAATGTTTATCCGTAGCTATGCAGATGTCACAACCGTCTAAAAGTACGATGTATCTTTAAAATGCCCACACCTAGAAGAAAAGCATTCATGCATTAGAAAGCGGCAAAACTGTCTCACAACTGATGTCAATACTATGGTGGTTAGCCGTGACTCAAGTACAATTCTACACTAGCAAATGCCAGACCCTTCAGTTTATCGCGATTTCGCGATTCACGAAAAAATCGCGAAATCGGCAGATTACCGCGATGGCCGCGATAATAACCATATTGGCCGCGATATTTACAAGTAAGACAGCAAAACAAACAATGCCTGGCTGTGCGCGCCGCCCACCCCCTCCCCCCCACTCGTGTGTGTCAGCAGCTTCCCGGGACACACACAGACAGTCAGTTTTTGAACTGCCAGCCGCACCCGAGTACTTCACAGGTCATTTAAAGACCTTACACTTGTTAATGAGGCTTAGTTTTTCACGCCCCCGCCTGTTATCCTCGGCTCTGGCAGGTGTCAGGGGCTTGCGGTGGTGCAAGCTTTCATCAGACAGTACAAATACAGAACAAGCAGCAAATGTGTAAAGTTCATTACACATATGAGAGGGAGAATGGTCAAGAGTTCTGCACGCTTCTCACACGCATACAAAAGGCACAGCTAAGGCTTTGTCACTGCAAGCTTATTCTTTTCCTTAGACACAGCTGAGCTCTGGAGTTTCCCAGGTTCATTCAATCGAGTCTTTCTTTGGACTAGATGAGCAACTTAAGTGCAAGCTTCTCGTCATTTGCAGCCTCGCAAGAGCCTGCAGAACATTCAGATGTTTTTATCTGACAAGTGGGAGATGTTGGTTACTTAGCACCTGCTACCCCAGCGCATGTAAAAGTGTAGCTGTCATCACATCAGCCGAGGGCGATGCATTGTGAGAACAGAAAGAAGGTGCTGACAGGAAGGCCTTTTAATTTAGAGCACTCCGCAGCCACATTTAAACAGAATGGCACTGAGTGGCTGGGCTTTTATTGTTTTTGTGTCGGAGACCATTGGACCATTGGGTTGGAGGGAAAATGTTAGCATGGTTATCCTACCATATAAAACTATTAAATCTCATTTTATTCAAGTTGCATTGTGTAATGCACTGAGTGGCAGAAAATATAGGGAAACTCAGGGGCACAATCTCCCAAGGTTTTTTGCATATAAACATAGTGCTGTCTCACGCTAATGATGTTTGAATTATAGCTGTCGAAAGTGAGAACTTTCTTCTTCACTTAGATATTACATTTCGTCAGGGCTAGCTTTAGGGCAGTGCAACTGGTGCTACCGCATTGGGCGCTGACCTAGGAAGGGGGCGCTTACCTCAGGGAAGGGGCGCTGTATTTAGAAATAACTTATGAGTTAAGAACACTTGTGGCAGAGTTCCTTGGGGGTCCAGTTTTCAGACAGCATTAAAAATGTCCAGATAAAGCTTGTGATTATTGTTCCTGCTAAACGGAGAGAGAGAGCAGATTTTTTTCTAAATTAGAAAAAAAATCTGCTTTTCTTTTTTCTTGCTCTAGTACTGCGAGACCCCGGGGTTTCTCTCCGGAGGATGCGAGCGGCAGTTACCATCGGCTTCCTGCACGGAGGATCACAGACCGGAGGGAGAGAGAAAGAGGGGTTGGAGGTACGTGTGAGGAGAAGAAAGGGGTGAAAGAAAGGAAGAGTGGCTGGGGGCACATGTGTGAGGAGAGGAAAGGGGTGAAAGCAAGGGAGAGTGGTGCGTTTAGAAGGAAAGGGTAGGGGTAAAAGAAAATGGGAGGATAAAGGTGAAAGGTGGAGCGCAAAGGTAAAGAGGGGGAGCAAGAATGAAAACTGAGGGTATGGGGCAGGTGAGACGAGAAAGAAGGGGTGAAAGAGAGGGGGGGTGAGCAAAGAAGTCATAGAGGTGGGAAAGAAGGAAAGGGTAGTAGGGGGTGAGAGAAACTGGGCGAATGAAACTGAAAGGTGGAGAAAAGTAGAGAGGAGTGAGCAAGAGAGAAAGAGGGAGGGTGAATGCGGGAGAAAGAGGGCGAGAGGGGAAGAAAGACAGTGTCTGGAAGAACGAAAGTATGAGAGTTAGAGAGAGAAGAGAGGGCGAGGGAGGGAGAGAGGGAGACAAGAGAGAACTAGAGAGGCAGGGTGCTAGAGAGATCCGAAGATGGAAAGAGAGAGGGACGGGGGAGAAGAGACTGGGCTGATGAGAGAGATATCGATAAGGAGAGAAAGATGTGTTTGTGTGAGAGAGAGGATGAGTGAATGAGGCACAGAAAGGAGGGGGCATGAGAAACAGAAAGCTGAATGGGACAGTGGAAAGAGTGTAACAGGAAGGAAGATAGAGGAGCTAAAAGCGGCAAAACACAACTAAGAGAGGGAGAATTGGGAGGCAGAAAGAGTGTAAGGAAGGACGGGTGACGGATGGGGTCACTGGAGGCCGCTTTATCAAGGTCCAGGGCCAAATAAAATGCCGCAAAATTGCCGCTAAATTTCCATATTTGTGCCGCTAAAGTTCCATTTTTGTGTCGCTAAATTTGCTAATCCATGCCGCTATATCCTGGGGGGTCTGAAATGCTGCCTTCCCATTACAAATCAAGGAGGCCCCCTACTGGTAATGATTAGGGACCAGGGGAGAAAAAGGAACAAAAGAGTGAGGGTCCTATGGGGAGCCACAGCAAGTGGTATCCATGTAACAACTACCCGTGTTATGTCTAACCTTAGTCAGTGATACCAATCACACATAAAACAAAAACCTCAAGGTGTTCGACTATCGTTACGTTCTCTTTCCGTAAGCCAAGCATTTAGTTAACCATAACACACAGTGTTCAAATGATACATACAGCACAGTTTGTGTAAGTTGAATAGATATGCGGCAGTGAAAAAACACGAGAGTATTTTACTAGCAGGAATGATTTTTAATAAATGATTATTTAATTTACACAAGAATATGCACAGTAAAAATGATCATAAACAATACATGATATTATTAAAAAACAAAATGATATAAAATGCTCAGGATGCACAATACAAAAAGACAAAATAATGTTAAAATGTTCAGGAGGAACAGTTGTCGACGCGGCGTTTCGGTACAGTTTTTAAAACCTTCATCAGGACAGTTTCTGTTAAAGAGACAACACAGTTACTGTGTGTACAATTACACATATCATCATTTTTTAGCACATTCGAGCTAGTCCAACCCTAGATGCAATTCATAACTGTTTATTTTTTATTATTTATTTTTTATTTAATTTTAACATTGAGCACTGCAACAAAGAGGCAAAAAGAACAATTGGACACTGCTGCGAAAGAGGTTTGGATTATTGGTATCATGAAGAAGGCAAGATGGGGTTGAAAATAACAAAAGAAGTGCTTGAGCACTTTGACTAAGGAATTAAATATATCCTTGTTCTCAATATGCCGGTAAGGGCTTGCTTACCTCAGTCATTAAGAAGTGTGATGGTCTTAATGATGCACTGGGATGATGTGCAGGATATTAGGCAAAAAGTGACCAACCAAATTCTTAAATTTTTGGCTGAACTTAAGGATAAAACAATCTAAAAAATGATAGAGAAAGGCCATTACAAAATTGTAGTTACTGGCACAATTCGTTCTGGAAATCGAACTGGACATAAATCAATAGTCAATACCTTTCTTAATTGAGTGGCTGACTCACACTGGATAAACAGGAGCCACCGATCTCAGGATACTGTTTTATTGGAGGTATCTGGAGTAGAAAAGGGGGGAGAGCGAGGTGGATTTATTAATTGTGTCTCTACCTATTAGGTGTCCTCAGTATCCCTGCTAGTCTTACTATCACTTACCCGGTTTTATCATAAGGCAACAATGCAGCCACGGACTTTTTTTTTTATTCAGTGGCCACTGAATATATACTGTCTTTAAAAAAAAACACCATACTCCAAAGGTTTTTTTAATTTAAAAAAAACACACAATATAATTGCCAAAGACGAAAAATAAAAGCGTTCTTTTCCCAACAGATATCGGTGCGAACGAGGGAGGCTGTCTTCCCCCTCTCATTCAGTGCGCACACGTGGAACCCATATAAAAGTCCGTGGCTGCATTGTTGCCTTATGATAAAACCGGGTAAGTGATAGTAAGACTAGCAGGGATACTGAGGACACCTAATAGGTAGAGACACAATTAATAAATCCACCTCGCTCTCCCCCCTTTTCTACTCCAGATACCTCCAATAAAACAGTATCCTGAGATCGGTGGCTCCTGTTTATCCAGTGTGAGTCAGCCACTCAATTAAGAAAGGTATTGACTATTGATTTATGTCCAGTTCGATTTCCAGAACGAATTGTGCCAGTAACTACAATTTTGTAATGGCCTTTCTCTATCATTTTTTAGATTGTTTTATCCTTAAGTTCAGCCAAAAATTTAAGAATTTGGTTGGTCACTTTTTGCCTAATATCCTGCACATCATCCCAGTGCATCATTAAGACCATCACACTTCTTAATGACTGAGGTAAGCAAGCCCTTACCGGCATATTGAGAACAAGGATATATTTAATTCCTTAGTCAAAGTGCTCAAGCACTTCTTTTGTTATTTTCAACCCCATCTTGCCTTCTTCATGATACCAATAATCCAAACCTCTTTCGCAGCAGTGTCCAATTGTTCTTTTTGCCTCTTTGTTGCAGTGCTCAATGTTAAAATTAAATAAAAAATAAATAATAAAAAATAAACAGTTATGAATTGCATCTAGGGTTGGACTAGCTCGAATGTGCTAAAAAATGATGATATGTGTAATTGTACACACAGTAACTGTGTTGTCTCTTTAACAGAAACTGTCCTGATGAAGGTTTTAAATACTGTACCGAAACGCCGCGTCGACAACTGTTCCTCCTGAACATTTTAACATTATTTTGTCTTTTTGTATTGTGCATCCTGAGCATTTTATATCATTTTGTTTTTTAATAATATCATGTATTGTTTATGATCATTCTTACTGTGCATATTCTTGTGTAAATTAAATAATCATTTATTAAAAATCATTCCTGCTAGTAAAATACTCTCGTGTTTTTTCACTGCCGCATATCTATTCAACTTACACAAACTGTGCTGTATGTATCATTTGAACACTGTGTGTTATGGTTAACTAAATGCTTGGCTTACGGAAAGAGAACGTAACGATAGTCGAACACCTTGAGGTTTTTGTTTTATGTGTGATTGGTATCACTGACTAAGGTTAGACATAACACGGGTAGTTGTTACATGGATACCACTTGCTGTGGCTCCCCATAGGACCCTCACTCTTTTGTTCCGCCTTCCCATTACAGACATTGCGGAATGCAGTAGGGCCTGCCAAGGCATTCTAAAGTGTGTAATTACTTGCACGAGCACTTAGGCCCCCCTATCACAGATCAACAGCATAAAGATTTTTGGGCATGCTGAATGAATTTCACCTTTGTGAAGAGGCATAGCTTATACTAAAGCTTATAGGCTCTGTAGAGATAGGAGCACAAAGATGTTCGTGCATACTGAAAAAATTATTTTCCTTTTGTGAAAAGGCATGGCTCATACTAAAGCTTTTAAGCACTGTCAAGCAAGGAGACGATCAACCTTCTTTCCAATTTAAAGTAACCCTTACACTAACAGGGGATGCACCGCGAATGACTAAAATGTGGCGCCTTTCCAAAAACGTGAAAAACCCTGTTATCAATGTTGCACGACAGTTCAATTACACCCTCATTTCTAAAATTACGTCCCCACCCCTTGCAGCAAGACAGCCTTTCTAAGCCTGAGCAGCAATGCGTCAGTCTAAACAAAGATCACTCTTGCATACACTTACGTCTTGAAAGCTCGAGATTTCTAATCCCCTTCGCCGGCCGCCACCGCCATCATCCTCGGGTAGCTCGATACTGCGAAGTGCGCGGCGTGCTTCCAACTTAAATAGCCCGCAAGCGGATAGATGAAACGTTGTAATTGCTAACAGCTGTAAAGTAACTTCACCTTCAAACCCGTCATAGGCGGCTGCCCAAAGCTAAAAGTCGACAACGGACTAACTTTATGTCGCCATCTTAAAGTTTCCAACTTAGATAGCCCGCAAGCGGATAGATACAACGCTGTAATAGCTAATAGCTGTAAAAGTAACTTCACATACCATGTCATAAGCGGCCAGCCAAAACTAAGAATAGACGATGGACTAACTTTATGCCGCCATCTTGGAGTAGTGTCCACGTAATATCGAATGCCGACATATCATCTACAGCTACAAATAAAGACGTAGTCTCCTGTAATCGTTTCTTCAAATACATGCCACTATGTAGGCGGCTGCACTACGCTAAAAAGTAAACAGCGGACTGACATGATGTCGACATGATGTCAAATGCCGGCATGTAATATTCAGCTGCAAGTAAAGTCGAAATCTCCAAACATTTATTATATGTTGGGTCAAATAGCCAAACCCATGCATACTAGACTAGCAGTGATGAATCAAGTCACTTACTTATTCATTTTTGGCAAAAAGAAATTATTATCTGCATGTAAGACCATGTTGATGTTTGGCATATACCATTGAATGCCCTCATAAAGTGCCTAAAGAGGATAGATGAGCACAACTCAAAGTTTTCGTAAAACCTTACAGTAACCAATATATTGACCCAAGTATAACTTTAAAGCTGAGGACAACCAGTGTGTTAGTAATTACCAGGGTTTGGTGATAATCCACTGAATTTCTTAGTTCAGTCCTTGTTTTACAGAATCAAAGAAAAATATCCAAAAACACTCACGTCGTTTACGTGAGATGTCCATGGGTGTACTAGTATTAGCCTTTACTTTTTCCAGAATACACCACTGAAAATCGTTTTCAGAATGACTTTTCTCTAGGAAGTGTCTCACAAGAGGTGCTTCCATACGCTGGTTCCGAATTGAGGATTTATGTTCGCTAAGGCGAACACGAAATTCACGTCCTGTTTCCCCAATATAGACCATGGTGCAGGGACAAGAAATGCAGTAAATAATATTCTTGCTGCGACAATTTGTGAAATCCTTGAGTTTGATCTATTTATCTTTATACTCAAAGCAGTCTGTTACAATCGCTGTGTCACATGCGTGGCAGCCGCCACACCTGTGATTTACCATAACAGGTGGTAAACCTGTGATGGTACTTTGCCTTACTTTGTTAGTACTTTCCGCTCTAGTATGGACCAAAATGTCACGTAAATTGCGGTTCCTGCGGAATGCTACCAGTGGTGCTTCTAATGTCGACTCCTCATCTCCTGCGTTCAGTATTCTCCAATTACGTTGGATGATGTTCTTTAGTTTGAAATTGAACGGAGAATGGTTCACCACACAGACCACTTGGTCTTTCTTCGCACGTTGATTACCTTCCAAAGGAGCGTCTCTGTTATAGTATTTAGCCCTCTTGTAGGCATGGCGAACTAGGTGATTAGGATAACCCCTAGTTAACAGCCTCAATTTGAGAGCATCACCATGCTTGTGAAATTCGGACATGGTGCTGCAATTTCTTCGAATGCGAAGAAATTCTCCAAACGGAATTGAATCTTTTTGCATAAAGGGATGATAGCTTTGGTATTGGAGAATGGTATTTTTGGCTGTAGGTTTGCGAAACAAACTTACCTCCAAGACCGAGTTAGCTCCTAATATGCAGATGTCTAAAAATTCCACATTTTTCGTGCTGTAGTTCGCCGTAAAGGTTAGGTTACAGTCACTAGCATTGAGCCACAACAGATATTCTTTCAAGGAATCCTCATCACCTCTCCAGATCAGAAAAATATCGTCAATGAAGCGTCTCCACGTAACAACATTGTCGAAAAATGGAGCCACCTCATTGAAGACATTTTTCCTCTCCCACTCCCCCATGTAGATGTTTGCCACACTCGGGGCACAGGAAGCGCCCATACTGGTGCCCTTTATTTGTTGGAATAGTACCCCATTGAACTCAAAAAAGTTGTTAAAAAGAACAACTTCCAGGCATTCAAGTATAAATCCATCAGGTCTATCGCCCGGGGTCCTGGAAAGAAGGTCGGCCACTGACTGTAACGCCCGACATTGAGGAATATTGGTGTATAACGCCTCAATGTCGAGCGTCACCAGTATCTCCGTCTGAGGATTAAATGCCATCCCTTCCAATTTTGAGATAATGTCGCCAGTATCGCGAATAAAGGAAGTATAGGTACGAGTAAGTGGGCATAGGAAAGAATCCACAAATTTTGAAAGTGGCTCGGTGCTGGAGCCAATGGTGGAGATGATTGGCCGCATCGGAGGGTCAGTCACAGATTTGTGAGTTTTAGGGAGTCCATAAAGAGCTGGTGTGACAGGGCAAGATTTGTTAAGAAAGTTAAACTCCTGTTGGCAAATGTCACCTCTTTCCATAGCTCTACCGGTAATGTCGTCAATGGCTTGTTTGAGTTTCGTCAGGTCCCTTGGATGTGCCCTTCTATAATGGTGGGTCACTGATAACATGTTGTTAATCTTTGTATCATAATCCACTCTATCTAGAACGGCAATCCCTCCCCCTTTGTCGCATGGTTTTACAATCACCTTCCTATTCGATTTTAGACTTTGAAGGGCGGTATTCTCTGATGTTGTGAGGTTCTTGCGAATTACTTGAGATGTCTTAGTTAACCTCCCAACTTCTTTTAAAACAGTTTGCTCAAAGACATGGACCTCTGGGCCAACCATTTCTAAGGTTGGGGTAAATTGTGAGGGGGGTTTACAATTTGAGCGGTTAGTTTCACTCATAGCTGCAGGGCTTTCTTGAAAAAAAATTTTTAACGCACCTGCTCTCTCCACACGGCCTGCGCACGTCCAGGATATAGTAAGGGGATTTCGTGATCCCGCCATAGACTGACTCCGATTACGGAAGCAGAACCGAGTGAAAGAATAGGAGCGATCGTGCCCTCACTCCTTGGGTAAGTTACCTTCACTGGCCACATGTTTGGCTCACGCTTCGCCTTCCGATCTATTACTGACCCCCAATCCCCTATTCTAGGTACTGTCCCGGTCTGCCATTGTGCAGCGTTTCAAGTTTCAAGACACTCCCCGAACTCTAAGTATATACAGATTTGGCGTTCGTTGACCGCACCACTGCAGTGGTAAGTCACGCTGGCTTTTATTGATTGAATGGTTTGTGCTATTCAAAATATGTGTCTAATTTACTTTTCAATTCCTTTGGGATCCAATCCTCAACAGTACCCGACTGGGTTAACTGTAAGTGCTATTATCCCTTCCTTATTCACGCATGGTGGTTACTTGACACTATTCATTCTGTGTACTTACATACGTCCAGGTAATTAATACGTCCTCTTGCCTTCCAAATTCCATTCTACCCGATTAGTGTCCATATATCTCACCGTTTGTTTTCCTATTCACAGAAGCCCCACACCCCCCTGTCCTGACGAGACCCATTATACTGCCAGGGTCGAAACGCCGTCGACACCCCTAGAAAACGAACCCTACAAACAGTGCCTATGATTTTAGATAGTCATTGTGACATGTATTGCTGTCATTATTATTTACCTGATGGTCGTTTTATTTTCCTTGTATTATATTCCCTGTAGAAACCTTGTACATTTCACTTATTGTTTTGTATGAATTTACTGTACCTTTTTGGTTCTCACCTTACACCTTGGGCACTTCTGTACTTGTTATTTGGAACACTAAATGTATATAAATATTTATTGCTTATTGAAAAGAAATATAACATCAATGATGCTTGAAATTTACTGTGTAGAGTTGTTTTTCTCCTTCGGACTTCCCCTTTAAAACACTCTAAGTGTTATTAATTAACTTATGGTGTAGTGATTATTAATCATACAATTGTTTCTCCACTGGAACCAATGTGTTTCCGATATATAGTATGCACCCTGGTTCCTAAGTGAGTAGGGTCCCCTTGTCTTCCTTGTGACTTTTTTATATTGAGAGCTTGGTAGAGTAACGGAGTAGCTTGATATGTGTCTCTGCTGTCACCCTTTTAGTGATACCTCGTTGTCTTTTTTCATAAATATTGTTAATCTCTATTGACCGTGTGTGTATATCCCTTATGTACACAAATGGTATTATTCACAGCGTTGACACTCTTATTGTTCTCTGGTTCTATTTCGGACCGGTATGTAGACTGATTTAATTCCTTAGACTCGCGCTCATATTTAAACACTGCAATCGCGTTGGTAGGATAAGTACGAACACCGCATTTAAATGCTGCAATCGCGTTAGTGCGACTCTCACCTCCGGTTGAGCTCGGAACCATTTCGCCAGACCCCGGCTGCCTTCCGACAATTTGGGCAGGTTTCCCGGCCCCCTCGGCGCGTATAACAACGCTGGAGGAGGGCCAGGTTAAAGAAATAGCCCTTAGCAACGGTCGACGCACATCCTTGGCGTGCGCGTCGGCCGTTTTAGAGACTTGGGCACTTCCCGATTACTTTCCATTGAGCGGCCATTTTAACCGCTTGGGATCACGCAATTTCACGAGTGGGATGACAGTTGGCTTGTCTCTCCTCAAGGATAGCGCGAACTGACAACGTTTTTTCGTGCCTTCATAACAAGCTCGATCCTTTCCTACTGAAGCAATATTTTATTAACAAAACGATCCTGTCATTACAAACATAGCGCTTATGCTTGGTGATTCTTGAGTTCAAGCACCATTCCTGAGCACTAACCCCAAAGGCAACTTTTCTGGTACCCCATGACAGTTTTTTTAAGACAAACTTCAAGATGTCTGAACTTCAGCCTAACATTGAGGGACACCTGGAAGAGCTGGTCAGTAAGGCCTTTCAAAAAGTCCTGGGATCAATTGATGATACAATTAATAAAAAACTCGAATTATTGGTATCCCCGCGCCCTTCTACAAGCAGCCATCAACCGGGAGCAATTAAGGCTCCATATAAACGGGCACATGGAGGAAAGGAATGCCAAGATTGTAAGAAAAACAAACCCTCCGCCCCTTCACGCCCTCGTGGCGGTGACAGAAATGGTGCCTCGGGCACCCCATGTGGGCAAGGTAAAGGCCCAGAGCCCCCTATTGACATAGCTAGTGATACTAGCTCGGAGCCAGAAATAGACCTATCATACTCCTCTGACTTCAATACCGATGAAGAGGCGCAAGAAAGGGGAACGGGAAGCTCAGAAGGGGCATCCAAGGCCCCAGATAGAGACATGGGTATATTGGACCCATTTGGAAACCCGATGTTTGACCCAACAATGATTAAACACCCTTTGTCCCCGGAATGGACACCCTCCCAACATGTGGGAGACTACCTCTCCTTCTGGTTACGAAGGGAAATACCCCAAGAGGTCAGAGCTAGACTTCGCTCTGAATGTCCAAGACCCTCGCTCCCTAATAAGATAACTGCAACACCTGAGCTCGACCCCAAAGTAGTAGCGTTCATATCCAAAACTTCACGTGTCCCAAGAAAGGGCATAGACAAGGGCTTGAGGTCCTGTCAGGACCGCTCCTTGTCGTGGTGGGTCCTATAACAAAGATGTTTGAGATGGCCGAGTCAGCCTATCTGGAGGACCGTCAGGTCGACCCTAAAGAACTCAGGGAATGGATCCAAATGGCCATATGCCTTATTGGAAATCCTAACACAGCCTTGTCCATAGAAAGGAGAAAGGGGGTCCTATTTAAAATCGATCCGAAATTGATCGAACTGGCAAAAAATGATGGTGGTCAGAGCACTCAGGGATTCCTCTTCGGTGAGGAATTTATAAAAGATATGGCCAGGTATGTCGGCGCATTTAGCTCAATACAAAAATCCCAGAAGGATATTAAAAAGGTGTTTCAAGATCTTGTTTTTACACGGGCCGGGAGAATGCGGGGTCGTTTCCCCGGCAATGGCAACTCAAATACGAGACCCTTTGTATCCCGTGGAGGCGGGAGATTCAACAACAACTCAAGTGGCTTCAGTCAATTCTACCCCCAGAGGCAAAGGACCCGTGGTCGCCCCTTCCGAGGTGAGCGGAGGCAGTGCTCCTTCTCTGCAGGTAAGAACCTCTCTAGACCTTTCAGATATCCCTCCAAGGGTGGGGGGAGATTACTAGAATTCGCAGGGAACTGGAATCTGGTAACCAAAGACCCCTGGGTTCTCAGCACGGTAAAGGGCTACCGGATAGACTTTATCGACACCGCTTTCCAAACGACATCCCCTCGGGAGATCACCTTTTCCACCAAAGACAGGGCACTGGGATCTGTAGAGGTTCAGGAACTTCTAAAAAAAGGTGCAATTATAGAGAGTACTCATGTAGGCTTCTTAAGCAATGTTTTCCTTGTAGAAAAGAAAAACAAGGAACAAAGACCAGTCATAAACCTAAAAGGATTAAACCAATGGGTGGTCTACCAACATTTCAAAATGGAAGGGATACACCTCTTAAGAGACGTTTTAAGGAAAGGGGACTGGTTGACGAGGCTAGATCTAAAGGACGCTTATCTAACTATACCAATCTGGGAACACTATCAAAAATTCCTTCAATTCACATGGGAAAACCATCTGTACCAATTTTGCAGCCTTCCTTTTGGTCTGTCTTCCGCCCCCTGGTGTTTCACCAAGGTACTCTGACCCGTTGTCGCATGGCTAAGAGAGAGAGGAGTGAGACTGATCATTTACCTCGACGATATCCTTTTAATGGCTCAGTCGAGGGAGGCTGTTTTACTTCATACGGATCTCACGATACACCTCTTACAACACTTGGGCTTCATTATAAATATGAAAAAATCATGCATAGTTCCCTCCCAACAAACACAGTTTTTGGGCTTCCTAGTAGACACTGTACAAACTGAACTACGTCTCCCCTCCGACAAAGTAAGGAAAGTGAGGAAAGAACTCAGGAAACTTTTGACTCTGAAGGTTTTTCCCCTGAGATCACTAGCCAAAATTCTGGGCCTCCTTTCATCCACGATTCAAGCGATCTTTCCGGGCCCGTTACATTACCGGGCACTTCAAAGACTGAAAGCGAGATCCTTGAGATCCAACCTCTCCTATTCCCAGTCGATTTCCCTGGACCAAGAGTCGAGAATTCTTTGGTGGCTAAAGAACGTAGAGGCATGGAATGGGAAAGCCATTTTTGGGGAGGAACCGGATCTGATAATAGAATCAGATGCGAGTCTAGAAGGATGGGGAGCGAGATGTGGAGACTCCTCAACAGGAGGACGTTGGACTCATCAAGAGAAAGAATTGCATATCAACTGCTTAGAATTACTATTAGGTTAATTTGCAATTCGCTGTTTCACTCAAGATTCAATTAAATGCTCTGTGACTTTACGGATGGACAACGTCTCCGCAGTTCGTTATGTCAGCAAGCTGGGTGGTCCACATTCCAAAGATCTAACAGACTTAGCGAAAGGCCTGTGGGACTATTGTTTGAACAAAGGTATTTCAGTCGTTGCGGAACACATTCCGGGGTTGAAGAACGAAGTAGCAGACTGGTACTCAAGGAATTTCAGAGACTCCAGCAACTGGAGACTGAACAGAGATGTATTCCTAGTCATCCAGTCCAACTGGGGACCCTTCAAGACAGACCTGTTTGCAGATCGCCTGAAACTCATCTGAAGAACTTCTTCAGTTGGAGACCAGACCCTCAAGCTATGAAGGTAGATGCCTTTCTTCAAGATTGGAGAGGATTAGCGCCTTACGCATTCCCTCCTTTTGCAATGCTACCTGGTCTTCTCCTTCATGCTCGACGCTACAAGCAGAGCATGGTAGTGATATCTCCTCTTTGGACATCCCAAGCTTGGTTCCCGATCTTATTAGAGATGAGTGTGGACTTTCCAATTTGAATTCCCTCTTTCAAAGAAATCCTTCTAGATCCAGAGGGTCTCATACATCCCCTTGTAGAGCAGGGTCTTCTAACGCTGACGGCATGGAAGATTTCAGGAGACAATGGAAAATCCCTGGGCTTTCGTCAAATGCTTTTAGACTCATCTCTGAGTGATGGGCATCTGGAACAAGGAAAGCTTATAGACTGGCATGGAACAAATGGGTTCGCTGGTGCATTCAATGATGTTACGATCCCATTTCAACTGATCTAGTCAATGTCATCAATTACCTTTCAGATCTTTTTACATCAGGTTTATCTTACTGAACTGTTAATGTTTACAGATCTGCGATCTCAGCTAGTCATTCTCTGATCAACGGAATCTCAGTTGGCCAGAATCTTTTAACTAAACAAATTATGAGAAGCATGAGGGTTTTAAATCCCCGTTGTCCCAAATATACCTCCTTGTGGGACATTACTCTCGTTCTTCGTACTTCATCATCTTGGGGAGATAATTCTTCCCTTTCTCTTAAACGCATTTCTCTTAAATTTACTGTGTTATTGTGTCTAATATCCTTTAGGAGAACTTCGGACGTCAGAGCTTTAGATATTTCGAGTAGGGCTTTTCAACCCGAAGGAGTTTGCTTTTACCTCAAAAAAAGAACGAAGACATTATCCTCCTCTATCTTCTATCCTTTCTTTCCTGGAAATGAGAGACTTTGTGTGCTCAAGTGCTTGAAAGAATACGGAAAAAGAACCAAATATTTAAGATTGAATGAGTCCCAACTCCTAATCTCATATAGATCCCCTCACAAAGGACTCTCTCCTCCAACTTTAGCTAGATGGGTAAAGAATGTCATGCATGAAAGTGGTGTAGATGTTTCTATTTTTGGTGCTCATTTCGTCAGAGGTGCTGCGGCATCGAAAGTATTCTGCATGGGAGGGGGATTACAAGATATCCTTAAAGCTGCAGATTGGTCTAATGATAGTATGTTTAAATCTTGTTATTTCAGACCAATCCTTAATGTGATTGATAATGTTCTTAATGCACTTTAAACTTGCATAATATGGCCTCCGTGTCGTGCCATAAAATTGAGATTTTTTACAACCTGCTGGGCAGAAAATCTTGATTTTATTAAGGACACGGAGGCTAATATTAACACTCCTCTTTACCCTCCCTTTATAAATATTGATTTTATGACATTTTATTCTTCTCTTTCAGAATAAAATTGTGTTTCTCCTTCGGAGTACTTTGGAGAAGTTTATCTTCAGTTTTTTCTCATACCTGTTTTTCTTCACGAGGATCTTTCTTCGCAGCTCAACAAGAAGGATGATGGATGGTCTCCAAGGGACTTTATAGCTATTTAGAATGTTGATTGAAATTCCATGTTCTTCAATTGTTGCTACTGAGCAGTGGTAATAAAGGACATTTGCATAATATTAGCCTCCGTGTCCTTAATAAAATCCAGATGTTATGCCCAGCAGGCTGTAAAAAATCTAAATTCTCCAGCATGGTAACTGGCACAAGGCCAAAGAAGAATGGAAGATTCTGACAATTCCTGCTCAAAGAATTATGGAAAGTCTACATCATGTAAAGGATGAACTCACTGAAGACCCTACTGGTTGTCTGTTAAGAGGGCATCGTCTGGTCATCCCTACGGCGCTAACAGATCGATGTGTACAGCTGGCCCACGTGGGACATCAGGGCATGGTCAAGACAAAATCACGACTTCGCACCAAGGTGTGGTTTCCCCTCATGGACGAATTGGTGGAGAGTATGGTTCGATCGTGTCCAGCATGTCAAGCCACTGGGGATTTGCCTCACCCTGCCCCGGTTATAACAGACCCTAGACCGCAGTCACCCAGGTCTTGTGTAAGCATGGATTTTGGCAGCCTACCGGATGGCCGACATACACTGGTAGCAATTGAGGACTACTCCAAATATCCGAAGGTGAAAGTTGTAGCATCTCCCAGCGCTGCCTAGGTAGAGAAAATGATGGCCACCCATGGTTTGATACAGGAGTTACGCACGGACAATGGGCCCCCTTTTCAAGGACAAGAACTAGCTGACTACCTCACAGCCCTGGGTGTACAACACCATCGAATCACGCCCCGTTGGCCTCAAGCTAATGGTGAGGCGGAACGATTTATGAGGACCCTCAACAAGGTCATTCGAATTGCCCATGACAAGAGACAATCCATCGAGCTGGCCATCTTCACGTTCCTTCGCAGTTACTGGCAGACCCCTCATACCACAGCTGGGGTGGCCCCTGCTCACTTGCTGATGGATCGGGTAGTCACCGATTCCATACCCCATCATCCCCAATGGCAGCCGGTGGACCCTGATGACACTTGGATTGATGCTCGACGGAAAAAGGCTCACACATATGTAAGCCACCAACGGAATGCACAGGCGAGCCGGATTAAGGAAGGGGACATAGTCCTGTTGAGAAATCGCTGTCTTGACGGCAAATTCCAACTCCCCTATGAGAAATCGCCCTGGACAGTAGTGAATGTCAAAGGAACCAGAATTATTGCTACTAGAGGACGGGAGACCGTGACCCGCAACTTGTCTCATTTCAAAAAGTTTTATCCTGAACCAATGACACCTGCTGCTGCCCCTTCAGGAATGGAGGATGGTGGCCGTGAGTCCATGGAACCCGCTCCTGTGGAAGATGCGTCTGAGAATGATGACCTGGAGGATTCCTGGGTCGGTGGCACTGAGGGTGAGAACAGTGCTGACTCTCCAGATCTGCTGGGTGATCACCAGTGTGAGGTGGTTCCGGAAGCGGCAGCTCCTCCTTCTTCTGGTCGAAGTCTGTCTCAGTATCACCTGCGAAGAAACCCTGAACCGTCGTCCAGATTGCGGGACTATATCACGTAAGACTGTCCTATGCGTGTCACCGTGTCTGCTGAGTACCCGTGCCTTGGTGGGGTGGAGGGTTTCAAGCTCACCTCCCTGCACCTTGCAGGGTGGCCTCCTCAAATTTCGTTATGACCGCTAGGTGACATGTTCCAGACCCAGACTTTAAAATTTGAATGAGGAGAATATATGATTTCAAACAGACCCACTCAATTTTAGGCATTTAAACCTTTGGAAGCAAATGGCAAACCAAAAACACAGAAAGAGATTTGCGCTTACAACAACTAATAGATTCTATTCATGGTGTAACATTCAGGATGATGAAAGGCAGAGAAGGTGACGGGAGGATGTTATTGAGACAGTGGACGCATACGATGCAATAGACAGTGAAACACTGAGAGAGGAGAATACCATCTTCACACCTTCTTAGACAAGCTCCTAATATGCAGACCACCCCGTACAATGCAGCCCCACCAGCAAGAAACACACACCAAACACCCAGAGACAATGAAATCATGGCATCGAGCCTTGCAGAGGCAAGTGCACCCCTAAGTTATATAGAGGCAGGAAGTTCACAGAACCCGCCAGTCCAGAATGCCCTTCTATCAAACCTTGTAATTATGAGTACTCCAAAAGTTCAATCTGCCAAGCGTTCATAGAGCTCAATAGCATTCCAGACACCAGAAACCTGACAGGGAGAATTATTGGAATCCCCATACTGATCACTGTTCCCAGAATGATCCCATTACCCAAGGGATTTGAGCCACAGTGGATAAATGTCACCAAATTGAAAATTGAACTGGAAGAAATTGTCATGGCCAATGTGGGATTAGATTTCTTGGGACACTACACTCAGAATGAGTTGATCCATTTGAGCAATGAAGCTGCAACTGGAGCATATGAAAAGATGGAGACATTAGCGGATGAGTGTGAGTATGATCTAACTCAAAGAAAGAAACATCAAAGGAATTCTAGGATGATTATGAATGACAGGGACTTAAGGGCGCTGAAACCAAAAGGCTGAAGGACGTATTTGAAGGAGTTGATCAAATGCATCAAAGAATGGAGTGATTTGAAGAAATTCAAGGAGCATTTGCCAAAGAAAGGAGAAGTTGAAAGTGAGACGGAAAAGGGAACAGTAGGGAAATACGATGCAGAGGAAACATTAAAGGATTACGCTTTAAGGAAGGTCACTGAAGGAGCTAATATTCATGTTCCGTAGTCTAGAGCAAATCTGTCCATTTCACAAATACACTCCCTAAGGTTACGGAAAATCCCAACACGTGGTACACCGAAATAGATCAGATCATAACTATTTCAAAGGTGTTATGAGAAGACCTGAACATGTTGCTCGAAGTGGCAGTCCAAAAGGATATATAGGTATAATACAAGAGAGCAGTAGACTGGCCGACTCAGAAACCCCCAAGAGTATCAAACACAAATACCCTGCCCCCCAATAGTGAAAGCCAAGTATGATGAAGTTATTGCCTACCTGAGAATACAATTACCCCAGAAGGAAATTGAATGGCCCAAGAGCTTCAAAACTCAGCAGAAACCCAAGGAATCAATTGACACTAATTTTGAGTAATTGATGCTGGGAACAGAGTGGCTTGTAGGATCCCCTTAGTGAAAACATGGGAGGGTTCCTCACATCCTTTGTGTATGGATTTAGACCCGAGATCAGTTCACAGATAATACAGGGTGTGCTTTGCTGGCAGCCAAATCTGTTGGACGAGATCATGCACTATGCCGAGTATTGTAGTGACACTATAGAGGCTAGGCAAAAGGGATTAAAAGAGAAGTTTCTGACTGCCAAGACTAAGCTGATGCAAAGTGGAGGAGTGAGAGGTATTAGTGCGATTGACTCAGGATTCGGCTTAGATGTGAACAATGGAGTAAACATGCAGGTAGGAAGTGTGAGTTGTCATGGAGGAGGATGAGGGAAGGTGAATGGTATGTGCATTGGTGTGTTAAAAAAAGGTTACCCCATATCACATTTGCAAAACGTTTGGACACTGAAGAGGGAGCATTGATATAATACTGACAGGAGGAGTTTTAAGTCCCACGAAAGTTTCTCTAATGCTGAAGACCCTGACCAACCCAAAACTCTCGAAGCCAGGGTTGCCTCAAGCTCCTTTGACACACATTCAGATGGAGAATGGAAGCCCCAATTTCTAGCCCAATCCCTGAACTCCGCAAGTTCTGTTTCTGAATCTGGCTTCACAGATCACCTTCATATTAGAACATTTCTTTGCACTAGGACGAGCTCAATGATGGTGCGTGAGGGTGTAGGAGGACGGCATACTTGGAGCAGTTCTACATATGGGTTAGAACGGCTGATGTGTGGAGGGAGAAGTTAATGGTCACTCCATCTCCTTTTTGGTTGATACTGGAGCCACTCGATCTACTGTGCGGTCACTTGGCATTCCAAACCTACCCCTCTCTGGAAAAGAGGTCCAAGTTTTATGCATTTTGAATTAGCAACATATAAATTAAGTTTCAGCTCCTGTCCCAGTAAAGATGGGGACTATGAGTGATCAGTACCAGTTTGTCATTTGTGACCTATAAATCTCTGTGGAAGAGACATGTTATGCAAACTCCACTGCATGATTTATTGCAGGCCAAATAGAATTGAAATAGAGAACCATGCTACGGAAGTAGAGTTTAAATTAAAGTCAAAGGAGTCCAAAGTTCGGATGTACCCCATTTGTCCCTTGATGTAAAGGATAGTCAGAGAAGAAGTTTGGGACTTCACAAGGAAGAATCAAGGATGCTGCCCATTTAAAGAGCACTCTTAGATCTGACATGTTTTTTGCCTAAACACATTCTTACCAATTGACACCAGAAGCAATAGCTGGCATACCGCCAATCAATGAGAATATGATATAACAGGGTGTTGTGAAGGAGATCATTGGAATTCCATGTAACTCTCCAGTTATGGCCTTTCAAAAAGCAAATAAAAAGCAGACAAAGAACCTGAGAAAAACATACCAAATAGTCGTTCAGAGCTATGATATGGTACAAACCCCAGCTATGATCCTACTCCACATTCCCCCAGAAGCCGAGTGGTTTACGGTCATTGACTTGTGTCAGGCATTCTTTTCCATTCCCCTTTGTAACGAGAACCAGTATTTCTTTGCATTTTGGTTCCGAGAGAAAACTCTTGTGCGCTGTTGCGCTCCGCAAGGGTTTAGAGAGAGCCACTCATACTTTAGCCAGGTTTTGAAGAAAAATCTAGAGACTCTGCAATTACAATTCAGTTCCACTCTAGTGCAGTACGTTGATGGCTTGCTTGTGGCGTAGATACAAAAGAATCTTGCAGACTACACGCCATAGCCCTGCTCAATCATCTTGCTGAGAATGGGCATAAGGTTTCTCCCAAGAAAAGACAGTACTGCCGAAAAGAGGTCAAATATTTGGGGCACCGGACTGAGAAGGGAGTGCCTGGAGTGCATTGAGGTTGTTCTCAAAATATGGGTCCCTGATCACACATGGAGAGGTACGCATGTTTTGGGCATGGTTGACTACTTCCCCCATTGATTTCCAACATTTCTCATGTGGCGAAACCCTTAAAGTGGCTTAGATGCACTTATGTCAGTGACCCGATAACAAAGGATGACTAGAGCATAAAGCCTTCTAAGAGCTCAAAAATGTACTCGGTAGTGCACCCACCCGCTCTTGGAATGCCAGATTACACCAAAGACTATTGTTCTGGCATGAAGGGGATGGGTGTGCATTATCTGTGTTGACATAGACCCATGGTGATTCGAAAATACCTGAAGCTTATATGTTTGTGACTCTTGACCCTGTTGCTGCAGCATCGCTGGTTGTCCCAAAGCTGTCGCAACAGTGAGTTTAAGCAGGGGTGGTTCCTTCTTTAGGGTCAGGCTGGACTGATGTCTTACTGTCCCCTGACTGACATGCCCACTTGAGATTTTTCTAACCTGAGCAATGTTAGGGAGCTGGGGTGGATTATAGCCACAGACCCCAGACTCCTTTGGGGTGCTTGTTTCATCTGCTTCAACCAATCCTGGTGCCACTTTCATGTTGCTCACTGACATAAATACCAAGAGAGCAGCGTCTGGATTGCGTTTGATTGCCAGGTGGCAGGCAGGCACAAAAATGCTTTTTTTTAAGTGTCATGTATAGCACACATGGGCTTGTGTGCGCTTTACCTGTGCATTTTTTTTGGGGGGTGCCTCTTGGGGCAACCTTAGGCCCCCCCCCGGGCACCCTCGTGTTTGCCTTACCTAATTTGCGATTGCCAATTAGGTAATCGCAAATTAGCTAATACAAAACCCTTCGCACCTATGGGCCCATAGGAATGAATAGTGTAGTGTTGCCTATTAGAGCTTACCTAATTGAATTGCGAATCTTAAGGAATCACTATTAGGCAATCACTGTTTACTTACATACCATTTTACATTCCTTATATAGCGATTTCTTAAAATGTGATATTTAAGGAATGACAAATGGATTTTGGTGGCCCATAGTGAGAAAGAAAGACATGGAAAGTCAAAGTCAAACAGGGAGAGGATGAGAACGACCAGAAAAAAAATCAGAAAGAAAAGGTGAGTTGGAAATAAAAGGATAGGGTGAGATCAAGAGTAGGAGAGGAAAAAAGAGAAAGACAGATAGAAACAGAAAGACAGTACATGTCACAGAGAGAGAGAAACAAGGAGGTAGAACACCAGTCAGAAAGACTGAAAGATAGAGATGGAGAGACAAAGACAGGGAGAGGAACAGAAAGAAAGAAAGAAATCAAGAAATACATAAATAAATGGAGAGACAGAGGTACGCACAAAGAAGGAAGGACAGAGACAGGGACAGAGAAAGAAAGAGGGAGACGGGGCACTCTGAACTGAAACAATTATGCTACCTATCATCATCACTCTCTTTGGTCCTTGTCTGTCTCTCTGCCCTCTGCCCACCTTTCTCAGTTCCCTTTATGCAGGTTCACTGGAATTTTGCAGCAGGTGAGGGCCAATGTATGTGGCAGCATTAAGTATATTACGCTGCAAGAAAAAGCTAATTATGGCGCATAATGTACAACATTTTGTAATAGTATTACTTCATTATTTTGTCATTTTCACAATTGTTAATCAATGTCTGGGCATTAGTTGCACTTCATTGGTACCATTTTAATTTCTAAATACAGAAATAGGCAGCATAAAGGTGACCAGTCAACTTTTGCAAACTTCCACTGCGTGGTAACACGGTTCACTGCACTTTTAGTAACTTTTGAACCGTTTGAGCCAGAAACATATTTTTTGTCAAAATCTGCAGATAATGCAGCGGACAATGGATTATGTGGAAAATGCAGCAAATCGATAATAATACACAAAATGCTGCATCTGCACAATCGCATAATGCCAGTAGCCCTGCCTATATGTGCCTCTGTCCCTGTGAGTATCCCTTTCTTGCTTTCTCAGTGTTTCACTCTTTCCACCCCCTCCACTCGCCTCTTTAGTCGCATAGATTCTCGCTCCATGTAAAAAAGTGACCCTCACAAAAAGCCCACCCAACCTTTTAGGTTTGCCTTATCAGGCTTTCTTTTAGAATTAATCAAACACAAGGAGATGATGCACGGAGCACTGAAACTATTCAGAAAACCCCGTCACAGATTTGGATTGAATCCATCATCGTTCTTTATCTCACTTCGTCACCCCAGTTCAGACCCTGCCATATGCAAATCAGTCTTGACCAAGATCCTTATAGGAACAGTCCAGCACGATCTGCCATACCTAGGGCTTCCCTGGACCTACAAGCATCCAGGAACCGGTTTCAGGGTAACAGCCTTCATCAGCTAGGCTAGCTTGAATCCAGTGGCAAAGTGAGCAAGGGACCCACGTCTGGGTATACCCTGCAAATTTAGGGCGTACAAAGCAAACACAAGGAGATGATAGACAGAGCACTGAAACCTTTCAGACACTTACCCCCAGTCACAGATCTGGTTTGAATCCATCTATGTTCTTTAGCTCACTTCGCCACCCCAGTTCAGACCCAGCTATATGCAAATCTGTCTAGACCCTGTTCCTTATGGGAACAGTCCAGCCCAAACTGCTAAGCCAGGTCTTCCCTGGAGTGGAAACAAGCATCCCGGGACCAGTTTCCGGGTAACACCACTTATCAACCAGGCTAGCTTTAATCCAGTGGCAAAGTGATCCAGGGTCTGAACTGGAGTGGAAAAGTGAGTTAAAGAATGATGATGGATTCAACCCAAATCTGTGACAGGGGGTGAGTGTCTGAGAAATTTCAGCGCTCCTCTCCATCCATAGTCTCCTTGTGTTTGCTTTTTTGCTCACTTTGCCACTGGATTCAAGGCAGCCTGACTGATGAGGTGTGTTACTCCGAAACCGGTCCCAGGATGTTTGTTACCGGTCCAGGGAAGACCTGGCTTGGCAGTTCGGACTGGACTATAACTAAGAGGCACAGGGTCAAAACTGATTTGCATATAGCTGGGTCTGAACGGGGGTGGTGAAGTGAGCTAAAGAATGATGGATTCAACTCAGATCTGTGACTGGGGTCTGTGTCTGAAAAGTTTCAGCGCCCCGTCCATCTAGGGTGACCAACTGGCATGGCTGCAAATTCAGGACAGTGAGTGTAAAAATTCAGGACAAAGGGTTAAAATTCAGGACAAAAATTCAGGACTGGAGGTCAAAATTCAGGACAAAACTTTGGGACAAAAGGTAAGTTGTACAGACACATCAGAGGAGGTAGCACAATAGTATATAAGCAAATAGACAACCAACATAAGTACAAGTCAAAATAAGTTTATATTAGGTTGAGACAATTGTGCACTTCACAGTTTTTTGCGCAGCTTTGAGCAACTGTGCAGGTCTTTTTGTATCGTGATCTATTTATATGGTTACTGCACTGGGTGGTCCAGTCTGATATTTCGTTTACAGTTCATGGTCCTGAGAAGGCATGTTCGGTGACAGAAGTGGTCGGCATGATCTGCTCGGATAGACTTTGTTACTAGTGTGAGAAGTTGGCCTGATATATGATGCTCACTAGTTCTAGTGATCACCTTGTATCAGTCCAAACAACCCTTATGGTGATTGGTTGTAAGTCAACCTTATAGACCAGCTATCCTAATGGTAGCATGGACAAAGCAGTCTTAGGCTAAACTCTTTTGGCATGTGAAGCCAGCTGTTTTACCACAATATAACCCCTTGAATACCAGATGAAAGGACACCACACAGGTTGTTATGGAAATAAACAGTATATTTATTAATAACAAACACCTCTGAACTCTTTATGAGGTCAGAGGGCTAAGCACATGACAATCTCTTAGGAAAAATACGATAAGTTGCACAAAATTACAATGGTGCCCTAGGGGCACGACAAACCATATACTAAGTAAATGGTATAAGGAAATCAATAGAAGGAATGGAGCTGTCCAGAGGCTGTAGGTTCGCTGGGACTACACTATCCTAACCTCAGGTAAGTAATAGGAGGCCCACGGGACGCGTGTGCAGAGTGTGAACTCACACGCGAGATGCGGAACAAAGTCAATGGACAGTACAGTTTACGAAAAAGGTAAGTACGGACAGTCTTTACTATCTAGGACTAAAACGACTGGAAATCTGGACACTAGGAGAGTCAATCTACCCTTGAGCACCGAAATGCTCTTGTTACCTCACCCACGGGCTGCGGATGCATAGGTGTCAAACTGTGTCGGGTTTCCGCGTCGAAGTCAATGGAGCCTTGAAGAAAGATGCTGCAGGCGACCACGTGGAAGATGTCCGGTGCGATCCACGGGTGGATCGAGGAAGAAGAGGACCTGAAAGCAGAGGGGACAGTGTTCAAAGTCACTAGCCAGTGACCGGAGTGGAACCAGGAGGGAACCAGATGCTGTCATCGCGATCAGGTGAAGAGTGGACGCTTGTCTCTGCAGCCACGTGGACCAGGAGGTGTCTTCGACAACCAGGATGGAGGCACGAGCTGTCCCACGCAGGCTCTAGCTGTCGGCGGTGTCGGATCCGGATTTGGAGTCAACAGGCCTTGGCAAAGGCAACCCACGCGGTGAGCGGAAACGGCGTCTGGAGTGGACCAGGAGGGTCCAGGGTGCTCCTCTTTTGGAAGGGAGCAAGGGCCAGTCTGGAGCAACCAGACCAGCAGTGAAGATTTCAAGATTCGTCGTCTAGGAGGTCACTAGCCAGCCGGCAAGTGACCAGACAATGCGTCGAGCAGCAAACAGGCAGAAGGGCCCCACGCAGATCTCGTGGATGCTGGAGGGCTGATCTTCGGTGCAGGAGCTGCTCGTGGCTGCGGCTTCTCAATCCCCAAAGCACTTGGTCGAGTTTACCTCGGGAGTCGTGCTGAAAGCGAAGTGCAGGTTCTTTCAAGATGGCCGGTCCCACGTGTCTCGTCGCACCCACGGATCTCAGCTGTGCTGCAGATGTGAGTTGAGGTCGGAGAGGTCTGGGAATCCAGGTCTCGTCGGGCTCTGAATTCTGAATCCTCAAGGGAAGACGACAAAGTGAAGCCGCTGGACGCTTGATGGTGCCTGCAGTTGCAGGGTGGACACTCCTTGCCCACAAGGGAGATTCTTCAGTCTTCTGGGGAGCAGAACATCGAAGTCCAGAGTTTCTTCTTGTAAAGTTGTTCAGGATAATCTAATTTGGAAATGGACCAGCTCCTACCTTTATTCTCCTAAAGGGGGCTGCACCACTGACTAGGTCCCTCCCCTGGGTTACACCCCCTATCCTTTGTCCGGTTTTCGCGCCAGAGCTGGGGCAGGGATGCCCCAGCAACTGGTTTGAACCGGTGTATGCACAGGGCACCTTGTGTGCCCCAGGCATGTCTCATTCCTTTCAGGCCTGTCCTACCCAATACACAAAATCTTGTCTGGGGTGGTGCTAGCACCTCCCAAGGCAGGAAACCCTTTGTCCAAGCCTCCCTCGCTGGAAGGACTCCCAGCAGCAGGAGGTCAGACTTGTGTCTGTGGTGGCAGCATCCATTTTGTGATGCCAAGGCTCGAGTTAACTTTAACCGGGGTTTACAGTTACATACATGTCGTGTCCCTCTAGAAGGGTGGAATGCTACCCCCGTCGCCAGAATTGGCGAGGGGGTAGTATTCCAATTCGTATGACACCTTACTCGACATGTTTTGATAATGCTATACCAAAGTTAGCATTCAACCGCGAGGAAGATAATGCACTTAAGAGTATATGGTATAGCGTTATCATGGAACAGCTATTAGGACTTGGTTCCGCAAGCTGCAGACAGGCTCAGCTCATGCCAGAGCACCATCTCAAATAATTCCAAGCACTCTGCCTTCAGGATTGATAAGGCCTGCCATAGGAGTGACTGATATGAATATATGTGTCCATTTTGGGGTTAGATATAGGTATACTATATCTACAGCAAAGGGTGATTACACCACCTTGCCCCAGCTGTCTTAGCAGCCAGTTGTGTCTGTTTAGATGGCCAGCCAGGGGTGGCATAATACATGCTTCAGCGCCTGGTAGGCCCTGCTATGCCCTGGGTACCTAAGGTACACTGTACAGGGACTGATAAGGTGGCCCAGTACCAATTGGTAAATACACCTAAAGTACATGTATGTCAATTTAGAGAGAGAACAGCTAGGCTGTGGGTCTGATTAGCAGGCCCACAGCCAGGGAACGTCGTAAACCAGTGAAGCAAAAAGCAAAAATCTGGGGTGACCATAGGATTGCAGACCCTACTCTCCTACAACTAGCATCTCATATCAGAGTGCCATTGTCAGATGTAAAGCAGCACACTTAGAATGCAGCTAATTGGTACCTGCAGTGCTGGACTAGAATGCTGTTTTCACACTCACTTCTCGTACTTGGCATGATTCGCTTTTGTTGGCTTTTAGCAGTGCGTGCTGGTGAGTAGCCCTTGAATTGAAGCTCGTGCTTATACGGCCGAAAAGAGCCTTTGTCATCATATAGGACACCAAGATATTTCTAGTTCTTTACACATTTCTGTTATTGAACTTGTTAAAAACACACTTAACTTTTTCTGTATTCAATTTCTTACAGCCATGACTTTAGTTTTTTTTAAAATTTATTTTCTTGCAGTTGTTTATCGGGTAGCTGAAGAGTTTGTCAATAAGATGCTGTAGGACAACATTGTCCGCGTACAACAAATTAGAAATGTGTAAACATCCTAACTTAGGGGCACAAGAATTTACCTCATTCAGAACTGGGGATATGTTGGTCAAAAATAAATGAACTATGTGCGGTGCCGGCACAACCCTTGATTTAGGCCCTGATTGGTATATATTTTCTTCGATAGAGAAATGCCATCACTGATGTATATTCATATCCAGGTTTCAGTGTAGAGCATCTGTATTGCTTTTAAAAGGAATGGAGGTATTGCTTTTAAAAAGCATGGAGGTATGCCCAAAAATAACATTCCAAAGAAGGTTGCGTTGCACACAGTCGAATGTGTACTTGAAATCAACAAAGCACAGATCTGTTGGTTACTTGTTGCCATCTTGTCGATAATAATCAAGTGCCAAGATATTTGTGGATGTGTCTGTACTTTGTGGAAAGTCATTCTTTAGGAGGGTGATGAGCCGGTCATTTTTGGGTTGTTGCTGGTCCTCTCCTTTCAAAAAGAGGGCTATTTATAGAACCCTTCCAAGATTGCAGGGCACTCTTTAAAACCCTCATCATTTTATTAGCCCAGAAATTAGGGTTAAAGTGAGATTAATTTTATACAGGCCTGTTCTGGTGGCTTAGTGGACTAATACGTCCACTGCAGGGGCTTGTGTGTGACCTTATGGTCACAGGTTCTAATCCTGGAGGGCCCATTCATCCTTCTGAAATAGATCAAATAAATGCCACTTAGTTGGGTAACAAAATTAATCTGTTATTCAGTGCAATACCCTTGGGTGTACGTGCACTTTCCAAATACATGTGTTATGCTACAGTGCCAGGTGGATGTCATTTGGCCTTGGAGCTCTATTGTATCGACTCTCCAGTGTCACCTTGTGTATTTGACCTTGAGTGAAAATTTGTGTTTCATCCCCATTGAATTGCCTCAAATTGGTTGTTGAGGTTACACTCACTAGCCCAACCTCAGGATTTGCATTTTCTTCTGCATCCTGTGGTGGTTCAGCAGCAGGAGTGAAAGGGTCGTTCACAATGTGCCTTATTTACACAGTTAGACCTCAGAATCTGACAAGTGATGCTTTTTATGCCAGGAGATCTTCTGAAGTTTTTTTGCTTCAGGTATATTGCGGGTGTGGCCTTTATTAACCGCTCTTAGTTGCACCTGATCTCGTTTTTCTCTTGCTATCTTATTAAGGACTAGTTGTATGTTGGTGCGCAGTCTCTGAGCTACTCCTGCCCCAGAGTTATAGGATCGGCAGTGTCCTCCTGCTGTTTGGCTGAAATGCACACCTAAGTAGTGTGCCCATCTTGATTCGGTAATGTTTGAATTGTTTATATTATTTTGGTCATTCACCAGTTTCCAAACATCCATTGAGTTTGCGTTCCTGCTGAGATATATAGACTTTGCTAAGGTAGCCTGTTCTGACAGCCATCTTTCCTCCCACAAACGCTTCCTGTAGGTTTTTAGGACTTCACAAGTTTAGTTGGAACGAAGATTTATTTGGGTGCTGTCGCAAGTTCTTTGACCTTTGTTGAATTTCCTCTTTGCTACTAAACATGAGAGGAATCAGAAATATGCTTCTTTCTTACCGATTACTAAAATGTTAGTACCTTCTGTCTGCTTGTGAGGAAAATACACTTTTCCGTTTCTTGTCAAGAAGATGGGACTGTTCTTATTGGACCTGATGCTTCAGGGCCAATGAAAACAGCTTTAGGGTACCCTGCCACTATACTGCTGGACCGTGATGTGCAGAGCACGTTTCAAGCCTTTCGTTTTCGGCACATAATACAATTAGTGTTCCTTACGAGTCGATTCATATGAAATTGTAACATTTAACGTTATGTACAAATACACATAACGTTAAATGTTACAATTTCATATGAATCAACTCGTAAGGAACACTAATTGTATTATATGCCAAAAACGAAAGGCTCGAAACGTGCTCTGCACATCACGGCCCAGCAGTATAGTGGCAGGGTACCCTAAAGCTGTTTTCATTGGCCTTGAAGCATCAGGTCCAATAATAACAGTCCTGCAGTGGACCAGTGAGCTCTAGGATTGGCTGGTGGCTTTCAAGCCAATCCTAGATAGCTTTGTTTGTTCTCAGCAACTTTTGGTCATTCAAAAGCTGATGATTACACCCAACAGAAGTGATAATTACGGACAAATGGCGTCCGTAAAAGAATCCTTCACGGACAACGGACAGGCGGCTAAAATTACGGACTGTCCGTGAAATTGACGGACGCTTGGCCAGGTCCATCGTCTACTTGTGCTTTCTTTTAGAATAAACCTGGGCCGAGAATGAACTTGGGCCGAGAAACAGAACAGCAGCCTCCTTTCACACTACAAAAATTACAAGAATGTAGAGCATGAGAGTGAAAGGACCAGCAAAAAGGTCGATGTCCTGGAACTAAATCGGTAAATCAGTATTTGATTCAAGTGTAAAACGCGCAACAACTCTACAGACGCCAGATTTCCCCCTGCGTTTATCACGCCTCTTACAATCTTAACAGAGCCGAGGTGTTGTGCAAACAGCTGCGGCCGGCGCGAGCAGAGTCCTGGCAGGCCTGAGCAGGTGTGTTGCGCTACAAGGAAACAGATGCAAAAGAAATTCACCTGACAGTCAGCCCTTCCCGTCACGGATTACTGTTCGCCCGCGAGGATTAACCTCGCACATCCACCGAGAGCATCGAGGCGTTTGACATCCGCAGGGATGAGGTGCTGGGCGCAGGTCACCTTGTCCTTTGTGCTGCTTAATGCCACGGTTTGGCTGGCGAGCTTTACCACTCTATACACATGGCCCAGAGGCACCCAGGTCACCACCTCCCGGGAGACAAATCCTCTTGCTGAAGCCTGCGCCTCCTTTCGAGCGGGAAAGACCTATTTTATTTGGGGAAACCAACTGCAGACGTCTTTTGGAAACGCCACATGCAAAGAGTATGTCCTCCAGAGCCAGTATATAACGTCACCGCTGTCTGCCGAGGAAGCGGCCTTCCCTCTGGCCTACGTCATAGTCCTGCACCGAGATTTCCACACGTTTGAGAGGCTCTTCAGGGCCGTGTACATGCCTCAAAATGTTTACTGTATTCACGTGGACGAGAAGGCGACGTCTGCGTTCAAGCAGATGCTGGCGGAATTTGTGGACTGTTTCCCCAATGCTTTTCTGGCCTCCAGATCCGAACCAGTGGTGTACGCTGGGGCGTCCAGGCTCCAGGCCGACCTGAACTGCATGGATGACCTCATAGCTTCACGGATACCTTGGCGGTACGTCATCAACACCTGCGGGCAAGATTTCCCCTTGAAAACCAACAGGGAAATTGTGCAGCATCTAAAGAGCTTTAATGGGTCCAATATCACCCCAGGAGTTTTATCGCCGCGCCACACAGACCAGAGGACTAAATATGTGTACAGGGAGCACATAAACCTTTCACCCCCTCGGACTCGGAAATCGATGATGGTGAAAGGACCTCCCCCGCATAATATGACCATCTACTTTGGAACGGCCTACGTGGCCCTGACCAGAGCATTCACCAGGTCTGTCCTGGAAGATGAGCGGGCCATCGACCTGCTGAAGTGGTCCAAGGACACGTACAGTCCAGACGAGCATTACTGGGTCACGCTCAACCGGATACCAGGTAGGGTGCGTTCATGACTATTCTTCTGTTATGTTAGATGTGTATATATATCCACTCCTAACTAATCCGGAAACCCGGAAACCCGGGACTGTACTTCGCGGCAGTCCGGGCATACACAAAACATTTCCCCTCGTACAGAGATGACCAGGACACTCCGGCCTCTCAAATAATGTATTCAGCTTGATGCCTCCTCACCAATGCGTTTGGGCTTTCGGCTTTCTCACAGTGAAAAAGCCGAAACGCGTTGGTGAGAAGGCATCCAGCTGAATACATTATTTCAGGAGCCTGGAGTGTCCTGCTCATGTCTGTACGAGGGGAAGTGAGATATATATATATATATATATATATATATATATATATATATATATATATATATATATATATATATATATATATATATATATATATTATTGCTTTAAATGGACCGGTACTGAGTACCGGCACTTCCGATTTTTTTTGCTGTTAGTACTGGCACTTCTCTGTGGCCAGGGAGCGTACCGGTACCCTGATCCGCAGGCTCAGGTTAGTTAGGTTTCTGCTCCAGTGCAGGGCAGAGACCGCTCTGCTTCCGAGGAGCTTGTAATTAACTCGGCTGAAGTATTCTTTTTCAGAGTTGCTGGTGAAGATTCCAGCATTGCCCATTTGAATGCCCCCAAACTGCAGGGGGGTGAGAGGGGTTGTGTCACGCTGTGATTAACAGGACAGGGTCTCTAGACAAACCCTGCACTGTCAATCTGGTGCACAGCGACCATTGGATTGAAAGTGCCATCATGACTTTCATTTTATATTATGAGTTAATCTGTGTTTTCTGTCATAAACACATTTCTCATGTGTTTTAATATGTGCTGCAACTGGTACAGAAATCATTATGTATGATGATATTTTTCCCTTAGCCCGCCCCTAGCCCTGACCACTTACCAGACCTCTATTTCAATGAGTACCTGCACTTGTTTTTCCCCATTTAAAGCACTGTGTGTATATATATATATATATATATATATATATATAACGTACATTCTGCCGTTAGTGTGGACTAAGAGCGCAAATGCTCTATTAAAAGGTGTCCTAACAGTTGAACATTAAAAAGCCGAGTCTTGGACACATATAGCTCCTCGATATCTAGAAATTCTGAAGAAAATCTAGGAAAATGATTATAAAATGAAAGATTTTTTCTGTGCCGAGATTTCTTTACAATGGCCCGTTTTTGCTAAGATTTTGTGACAAATCGAGATAACTGTAGATTTAACTAAGTGCATTAATTAACCTCTGTCGGTATAGGGCTCACCTTCAACCACACCTTCAAATACCTGCAGTGCTGACACGCAGTTACATCCTTTTGTGGAGGAGGAATTGGTTCTTATTCAATAGAATTATATTGCAAAATGTATGTTGTAAATATTACAACAGAGATTAAAAAGCAGACACATCCTGTACAAAGGAGAAAAGAGAGCACGTATACATTCAGACAGAGAAAGAAAGAGTAACACTGCCGTTGGGCAGAGCGAAGGAGAGAGGATAGACCAAAGGAGAAAGCGAGATAGAATGAAAGAGAAAGAGAGTGGGAGAGAGGGCAGAGAGAGAGAAAATCACAACGCAGTAGAGAATGGAACATAGGTGTAGGCTGTGAAAAAGAGAGATTTGAAGACAGTAAAAGACGAAGACCGAGGTTAAAATGAGTGAGCGAGAGTGAAGGAGGCTAAGACAGAAAATGAGAGCAAGTGAATGGAGAGAGAAAGGGGTGATAAAAAGAAGGAAACTGGCAAATTAGAAGAGAGATAGTAAATGACAAACAGAGGAAATGACAAACAGACGTGGATGCGAAAAGAGACAGACAGGCAGCCTGCAAGAAGACCAACAAAGAACACAAGAACAATTGAGGGGTCAGGTGAGAGGAACATATATAAATGGGGAGGAGAGAGATTAAAGAAAGATCTGAGAGATAAGAAAATGAGAGAGGGGAAGACGGAAGGACAAACACAGCCAGTTAAAAAGAGTGGAATTTAGAGGGAGATGATGGATCTGCCCAAAACTGCTCAGCACGATAATTGCGCCCACCATAAAGGAGGAGTGAGGAGGGAGAGTGACAAAGAAAGGGATAGACTTCAAGAGAGCGGTGGTAAGAGGAACTGAGAAAAAAGAGAGCGGCATTGGATTAGAAATCGAAAGAGAAAGAATGAAGAAGTGAAAGAGACAGTGAGAGCAGTAGAGGCAGAAAACAAGAATGAGACGGGGGACAGAGAGAGAGAACACCGACAGAAGCTGCGGTGGAACAAGGCAGCTAAAGAGGCAATGGGGCGCCAGAAACAGAAAGACAAACAGAGAAAGAGATAATGTTGAAGGAAAAGAGAGATAATGACAGAGAAGATTAGAATACCAGAGAGAATAGAGAGAGAAAAAGAGGCAGACAGATGGAGAGAGAGAACATGGAGACATTGAGAGGGCATGCAATGAGAGAGAAATAGAAAATAAAGGGGAAAGAAATAGAGATACCGAGATAGGAAAATATTGCTGCCGAAAGAGAGAGAATGAAAAAGAGATACGTTGGAGAGAGGGAGATTCATGTCAACGGAGACAACGGCGAGTTGGAAGGGCACATTGAAAAAGTAGACGGGGTAATGGTGTGAAAGGACAAAGAGAAAGAGGCAAACTTCGAGAAATGGGAGAGAGTGCGAGAGAAAGAGAATATGAGAGAATAAAGGAGAGAAAGAGGATGTTGAGAGTGACAGAGTGTGAGAGTTCGTAGTAATGGGGAAGTAGAGGGTGCAATGAAAGACACAAAGTGACAGCATGGCAGGAAGGAAGATAGAGCGAATGAAGAAAGAAAGTGACAAACTGAGGGGAAAGAGATGGAAAATGAGGGAGAGAGTGGACAGAAAGAGAGAATGAGACATAAAAAAAATGGAGCGCGAGAAAGAGATAGAAGATAGACCTAGAGGGAGGGGCAGGAAGAAGGAAGCAGATAGTTAACCGTCTTTATTTCCAGTAAGCGGGATGGTACGGCTCTGTGCAATAAACGATGAAGCTCCTGCTCTCGCGCAATAACTACACTCCACACTGTTATTGAAGTGTAAAAGGCCATTTTATTAGGACAAGGTTGCAATCATTTAGACTTATTAACAGTACATCAATGTAAGAAATATACGTTCCCATCCCATACCCACGCATTCTCCATTCTGCCTTCTCAAAACCATCTCACCTGTTTGACTCTTCCCCATTCACTCGATAACCTCCTTCCTTTCCCCATTCTCACCTTCACTTGCCCTCCAAGCATCCTCTGTTGACTTTGCCTTCATTGCTCATTGCCTCCCGTGCCCCGCTATCAGTCACCTGTGTACCGTTCTCCCCCCACCCGAGGGGTGGCTCCGCCCGTATGTGACTCACCACCCCTCCAAAGTACCGTAACACCTCTGCTCCGCAACCTGCCCTAAACTGGCACCCCCATCCCGAAAAACTACCCCCAGTCCTTCGCTGAAAAAACCTGTAGGGTGGGTGGGTGGACAAACTTTCTACATATGCCTGGTGGTGCTCGGCGTCATGAAGAGGCCGGATCCACCTCTCCTGACCCTTATATGCCCACCCAGTCCCACCCCTTCCTTTTGACCCTCTAATCCCGCCCCCCACCTTGTCCTTCCGCCTTTTGCGCGAATACCCCGGGGGAAGACTGGTCTGCGACCTTCGCTTCCCCCGGGGGCCGCATCGCGCAATAACTACACTCCACGCTGTTACTTGAAGTGTAAAAGGCCATTTTATTAGGACACGGTTGCAATCATTTAGACTTATTAACAGTACATCAATGTAAGAAATATACGTTCCCATCCCATACCCACGCATTCTCCATTCTGCCTTCTCAAAACCATCTCACCTGTTTGACTCCTCCCCATTCACTCGATAACCTCCTTCCTTTCCCCATTCTCACCTTCACTTGCCCTCCAAGCATCCTCTGTTGACTTTGCCTTCATTGCTCATTGCCTCCCGTGCCCCGCTATCAGTCACCTGTGTACCGTTCTCCCCCCACCCGAGGGGTGGATCCGCCCGTATGTGACTCCCCACCCCTCTAAAGTACCGCCAACCAGGGAACCCCCGTAGGGCGGTTACCTGCCCCACCCCCACTGTCCTGCGCACCTTTCGCCTCCTGCCAGCCAACCCTGCGGCCTCCTAGCGGATTACCATCCATCACCTCTCCCTGCAGCAAAGTACCATTCTTGGCAACACCATGAATCGCGAAAGGTGCCCCTCCAAAGCGGGCCCACGTGCCCTACCATCCCATGTGCCTAAAAAACTGTCCCCCCACTCTGCAGCACCCGGTGAACGACCATCCACCGAACACGCCTCCCTTGCCATTCAGGAACGTTCCGGTACTAACCCCCACCAACAAAAATCGCTCTCACCGTGGCGATAACCACTCACCCCCTTTTACTTGCATGCCGTGGAAGCAAAAACACACCATGGGGTCACTCCCAGATGCACGGTGCCTCCCACCTCGGTGAACGGCCATCCACCACCTGGCCTGCATCCCGTGGAACCGGTAACCTTGCAGGGCCAATCCCAGTCTGCAGACACCGCCCTCACCGTGAACCACCAGTCACCACCTGACCCGTGTCTCATGTCCATGCCACCTTCGTCAGGCCAAGTCCTTGACCCAGAGACATTGCCCCTCGCGGCGAACGACCGTCCACCACTCGTACATGTGCTCAGCCAAACGAGCAACCGTTCCGGACCAATCCATCGGTCACCCAAGGTGCCCCCCCCCCCCCTTTTTCAAGGTGAACGACCATCCACCCCTTGTACCTCTGTCCATTGCATCCCTTGATGAGCAATAATAGTCTTTGCCCGCTCCTGGGTCTTACAAAGGTGCCCCCATTCCCCCAAGCGCTGTGTAGCATATAAACTCGTTTCCCATCCATATGTAATTGCATCGCATCGTCAAGGAATGCCTTAATCCTAGAAGTCCCGGATGACAAAGGAGCATTCAGAGCGCGACGTGATCCTCAGATGGTCATATTTCAATGTGAACAAACTTTGGTCTTTGCTAAGACTCAAACTCCTACCTGTTCCTCCTCAATTCTTCGCTTCTATCTATGTGCATTGGATTATTGCCCCCCCCTCCCCCCTCGCGGCGAACGACCGTCCACCACTTGCACTTGTCAGTCGGGAAAACAAGCAACCGTTCTGGACCAATCTGCTGATCACCCTGTAGTGTAGTTCCTATATTCCCAATAGGCTCTGCGCATTGGAATAATATCTTCAGTAGTGTAGACGTAGGACTGAGGTTAACTAGGTCTCTACTGACGATATTAGACTTAAGTTTTTGCCAGCTAGCTCAGAGTTCACTAGAAACTTTCTCGAATAAGCGAGGAGGAGTTTAACCTCCCTGGATAGACAAGAAGGGATTTAGTTTCTGACAACCATAGAACATGACAACTTTGCTCTCCCTGATTAAGAGTGTATCTCTAGAGTCGTGTGAAAACAAAAGACAGCTATTTTACTCAGTCAATATGTGCGTACTTAGTTTCACCAGATTGCAGAGAAAAGAAGAGACAGGCGTTTTCAATAAAAGATGTTATTTATTGATCAGTCTCTTTTCTCATACAAGAGAAATGAATTGCTACAATTGCAATACTTATAGTTAAGTAAAGTGCATACAGTAAAAGCAGGATTATAAAATAATACTGTAAAAGCATTGATATGGTTTCTTAGCCATATGATACTTTGAAATGGATAAAATAGATACATACATATATACATTTGACTAATCGTACTCAACTGGTGCTTCTAACTATGCCTACCCCGGTGTACCTGACCTAAGCCTAATACATGGGAAGGAGTAAGTAAGTAGCAGTTTAAGTTAAGTTTGGTTTGCCAAGAATCTGACTCAAGAATTCTCTGTAAGGGTTTAGTCAGTTCAGTACCTGGGGATTTGAAGGCAGGAGGGCTGGTGCTTCTCTCTCAGGACTCGGTATCCCAGTCACCCGCAAAGGTAAGCTGGAAACGCTGGAGGCTGGATTTCTCGGCAAGAGAAAAGACAGCGTCTTTCTCAGCGCGTCAAAAGGGAGGGGCAGCGTCCGTGGGCTATCGCATCAGCTGGGCTCTTCGGAAGTAGATAGCTGCTCTGCTCCAGGAATACCACCGTGTGTTTGCTTAAGGCAACGTTGGTATATTTATACCTGAAAGGTGCCGGGTTTGACGTAAGGCTGGACATAAGACGTCAATAAAGATGTCACTAAGAACTGGTCGTTCTTACAGTGCTTTACAGGAGTTCTCGGACGAAATCAAAACAAAGCAGCGGGGATTTCCCAGGTTGCTGGAGGCTTGGATTTGTTTAAGAACTCGGTGTGCTTTCTAGGGGGCTGGAGGAATAGACTTGCTTAATGTGACAGCATGCGCTATGACTGAATTATGAAAAGGGTTTCTATGCCGTTGTATGGATATTATTGATTTATAACCGGACAAGGGCAAAGGATAGGATATTGATTCAGGTACCTAGATAAAACACACTACACCCACTCCACGAATTCATGTCCATAATTACTAAAACTAAGCAAAGTAAACATATCTAACGGTGCATGTGTATAGCGATCCACCCCAAAATACATTATTTTGCATCTGAAATGGCATATGCGAAATACACGAAAAATTAGTATAGGTACTGTATGCTTTCAAGCAGTGTAATAAAAAAAATGCACATATATATATCAGCATGAAGGATTTGCGAAAATTACACATGAAATGGCTCTTAATACAGAAAAAAAAGTGCGAGACCATTCCATCACATATAAATACAGTTTTTTTTTTGTAAATATGCTAGAGGTTGAGTTAAATATATAGTGTCTCTAGAGTTCCTAAAAATAGAAGCTCTGTTCTCTAAGAATAGTTCTACTTCAAGCAGAGGATGAGTGCCAAAAAAAGGTAAATATTTTGGAATCGGGGAAAAATAGTTTTGTTTTCAAGGGAAGAAGTCAAAACAGTTCCAAATATTTCAGAAGCTTTTGTTTTTAAAAGCTGAAGGCCAAATTCAGAGTTCATGGAACGCTGAGTGCTCATTTGCCTAAAAGTTTATTCTTTCAGTTCGGGCGAGAACATCATTTCAGACAGATTTTCAAGAAAACAATTTACCGCCTCAGGTGAAAGTTCGACCAAGTTGGAAAATGTCGCTACCATGCAGTCTTGAGCATGATTGCTTTCAACTATGTTTTGATCAGCATTGCTTACAGAAGGTCGTACCTGGTTGATGCTGCTCTCATCTTGTACTTCACTACCCTTTAATAGCAGTGGTGAAGTCTCAATGAATGCTGTCATCAGGATGGGTAACCGCTGGGGACAACACGATGCATGAGCCGTTACTGGACCGAGCAAAGTATCTGTATCCAATGGTACTTCTGATTGTAGTGTAAGACGGATGTCTAACACGCATTCTTCTCCGCATAGCAAACATCTTAACACAGGTAAGATACAATTCTGCCAGATGGGTCTGAATGAAAGAAACCAGGTCATATTCAGATCTCTTAGCCGGGCTAATCCAAGGACTTTAGTTATGCGGTCCCAATAGCGTATAGCTAGGATCGTTTTTTCCATTGTTGCTGGAGTCTTGTCCGCGCTTTGGCTTGCCATAACGAAGCAGGAGAAGCAAAAATAAAATGCCTGCTACGAGTCCCAACAGGAGTGGAAGTCCGCCAAAGACAGAATGGACAAAATTAGGAAAAATACCCAGGACTGCTTTGAAGGGTGTTAATAGTCCCGAAAAAACGGTCTTAAATACACTCGCGATACCATTCGTATCAGAAATGTTTAAGATTTCGTTTAGCATTTCTACGAAGTGTAGGGGGCAATTTGTTGATAATAATGCATGTATCTCTGTCGTTGTCCTTGCAACTTGGAGATCATACGTTTCTTTTGATGACGTCAAGTGAACTGGCGTCTGTAGAAGCACAGTCTTCATTCTGCTTAAAGTATCAATTCGAATAGAAGAGATATTCAAACTGGGCCAAATATTTCCCTCCCTGTCTGGAGTGTCGTTTGGAAACAATACTCGCTCACAGCAAGTGACCATGGAACTTACACTAACTAGATAAGCTTTTCCTGGCACTAGGCCACAACATCTGTGATCCACAATTAGAATGTAGCTCCCGTTAGAAAGCCGTCTAAAGAATGGCTCTATTCGAGTTGCAGGTGTGCCAAGCTGGTGACATGAAAGGTTATTTGAAGTCCCCTCACAGGCCCCATGCAAATTTATGCCCTGACACAGAAGTATACCACTTAGTGTTTTTTCACAATTATTACCTCTAAGAAATACACTCTGTCCTTTTTCACTATAACATGTGTGTGTGTAAGGTAATTTCCATGTTGACTTAATGTATCCTTTACCCAACCTTTCATACTGGCCTGCCTGTATATACTTTTGGCAGTATCGAAATTGGAAAGTTGTTATCGGAATAGTTATGATTCCGTGTATTATCCATTCAATGACAGGTCGTTCTGACATTGTCAATGGTAATCTCTCTAGTGTTTCAATTCTCAGAATTGTATATTCTGCTCCCTTTTGTGCCAAGCTGATTTGCGTATCAGTAAGGTTATAGATAGAGAATAATGACGTTGTGTTGATTAAACGCCAAGGCACATAGCCTGAACGCAGATTTTGTAACGTCCAGCCAAGCTGTACAATAGAACGCAATTGAGACTGACCGTGTTGTAACATCAGTAAGTCTTGCTCTATTATATCGATTGCAGATGATACAATGCTGTCCAGTGAATATATTCTGGAAGACAGAGTCATTAACCCATTGTCCACAACAGAAAGTGATTTTTCCAAATTAACACGGTCAATTTCCTGTATTCTCTCTGCTGTCTTAATTTGAGTTACTTTCCAAGCTTCGTTGTAAGCTGCATATATAGAGGCCGCTATGAAACGTTTTTGACGCTGTTTGCGCGGTCCCATAATGAAATCACGCAAGTCAGCACCTTCTTTAAGTAAAGTCAAGTGTTGCTTAATTTCTGCCAGTGTGGATGTTCGTAGCCATTCAAGGCAGAGTTTACCCACACTGTATGTTGTTACAATCCCTGGATGTTGTCGCTGGGAGTATCTAGGGTCTGGCCTGGACATTTTTAACCCCTGTATTTTGTTCAGGAATCTATCTTGACAGTTATTTGTGTCTGTGGGCCAGATCAACCATTTCTTCCAATCAGGATGTGTTCCGTTTTGGTTAAAAATATGGGATACGTCTATCTCAACATCTGTAGTGTTATTACTATCAGGAGTTGGCTTTGGAATAGACGGGTTGTTTAAATCTTTAATTTTGGCTAGGCCAAGACCGGTTGTTTGTTGAATTGTGTCATTCAAAAATATAATTTGTTCTGGGATTATGCAGGCTCTAAATAATGATTCTATACCTTGGACCTGCCAATCTTTAGTACCCCAGATGGTTTTTCGTTTCAATATTATTGTTCCAGAAATCATAACCAAATGTATTCATTTTATCAAAAAAAAATTCTGAATAGATTAATTTTGTGTTTGTCAGCATGGTTTTCATTCCTGTCTTATTTAACAGTTTGAAATAAAACGTTTCTGCATTACTTGTGTTAAACCCTGAGAAGTAAGAACATTTCTCATAAAATGTATTTGAACTGCCTTTTGGTGGAGTTGCACAATGTTCCCATTGATTATAATTAAAAACATTTCTAGGTTGAGCAGATGTATGCAAATAATGATTACCATAGTGGTTGTAACAGTACATCTGGTCATAATTAGATGAACCCTGTAAATAATCATGTTCAGTAAATTTAGCTGACATAACTAGGTCTGACATCATACCATTAATACTTTCAAAGTCCCAATCATCAGAAAATGTGCTCGGTTTTACAAAGTCACTTAATGAAACCTTGAATTGATGAGGATACTTCAAGAGCTCGACCGGGCCATAGATTTCGTAATCAGTTTTGTCCCATGCTACCCCACCGGGTAATGGATTGGCTGTGAAGTTTACTGAAGAAAGTTCTCTTTTTTCGATGTGTGAAGACTTGTGTGGTTTTAGGACCAAGTTGATTTTCTGGCTTGCTGTGTCCATTGTAACATATTTTCCCTCAATGAATTGTCCCAAGCATAGTACCATGATGAGCCAAAGCAGGAGGAAAAGTACACCTAGTACCACCCAAAATTCAATCCATGGGGAAATCAGATAGGTCTCTTTTAGTTGATGAAAGAGTTTTTTAGCCTTGTCTTTAAAAGTTGTTGTTGATATTGGCTGTTCCTCAGGTTCACTCGGATCCTCAGAAAAATCATCGAAATTGATTGTAGGAAGGTAGATCCCTGACTATGGTTGCCCCCAACTTTTTGCCTGGTGTTTTGCTGGTTTTCTGACTTAGTTGACCTGGGGCCCTGCTATTCAGGACCCCAGGCCTACTGCTCTCTCTGTAAAATGGATTCCATGTACCTTAGGTACATATCTAATTGGATACTGAGTCACCTTATCAGTCCCTGTACAGTGTATCTTAGGTACCCAGGGCATAGGTGTACCCAGGGCCATCCAAATCTGACACAACTGGCTGCTTGACAGCTGGGGCAAGGTGGTGTAATCACCCTTTGCTTTATATATAGTATAGCTATATCTAACCCTAAAAATGGACACACAGATCTCCTATGGCAGGCCTTGACAATCCTGAAGGCAGAGTGCTTGGAATCGTGTGAGATAATGCTCTGGCATGAGCTGAGCCTGTCTGCGGCTTTCGGGATCCATCCCTTAGCCGTTTCCATGATATCGCATACCATATACTCTTAAGTGCATTATAATCCTCGCGGTTATATGCCAACTCTGGTATCGCTTTATCAAAACATGTCGAGTAAGGTGTCATACGAATTGGAATACTAACCCCTCGCCAATTCTGGTGACGGGGTTAGCATTCCACCCTTCTAGAGGGACACGACATGTATGTAACCTGTAACCCCGGTTAAAGTCAGACATAGCCTCAGCTCCACAAGATGGATGCTGCCACCGAGACACAAGTCTGCCCTCCTGCTGCTGGGAGTCCTCCAAGAGCAGGAGGCAAGGACAAAGGGTTTCCTGTCAGGGGCGGTGCCAGCACAGTCCCAGACAGGATTTTGTGTATCCTAGGTAGGCAGGGCTTTAGAGGAAGGTGACTGCAAGTGGCACCCCGGTGCTCACTGTGCATAGGCCGGCTGGAACCAGTTCCAGGGGCACTCCAGCCCCTGGCCTGGGGAAAGCCCGCCAAAGGAGAGGGGTGTAACCACCCCCCTCCTGGTCCCACCCATAGGGCAGGACTTAGTCGCGTGCCAGCCCCTTTTTGCAGGATAAAGGTAGGAACTGGCCCCCCTCCAAATCAGATCATCTTTGGAATCAAGACACGACTTTCTACGAAAGGACATCAAGATTTCTTCTTCAAGATTCTCCCTTGTGACTAAGGAGTAGTCACCCTGCATCCGCAGGCACCATCTTAAGAACACTGCGGTCTGCTGCAAGTCCTTCCTCCAGAATCTGACTGCCCAGCTCGACGAGAACCGGCTTCCCTGGCACCTCTGACCTCTACCCACCTCGACAGCTAAGCTGAGAACCGTGGGTGCGACGAGACCTCGAGGGACCGGCCATCTTCAAGACTGCACGACTTCTTTCCAGCACGACCGCCGAGGGATCCTCTGGTGAGTGCTTTGGGGTCCGAGAAGCCCCGACCCTGAGCAGCCCCAGCACCGAAGTTCAGCCTCCCAGCATCTCCACGATCTGCGTGGGGCCCTTCTGCTTTTTGCTGCTCACCGCGTTGTTTGGCTACTAGCCCGCTGGCTTGTGGCCTTCTTAACGACGCCCGACGACATCACTGTTGCTGGTCTGGTTGCTCCAGACTGGCCCTTGCTCCCTTCCAAGAGAGGAGCACCCCGGACCCTCCTGGTCCACTCCAGACGCCATTTTAGGTCCACCGCGTGGGCTTGAATTTGCCAAGACTTGTTGCCCCAATCCTGGGTCCAGCGACGTCGAGAGCATCATCCATCGTGGGACAGCTCGTACCTCCATCCTGGTCGCCGACAACGCCTCCTGGTCCGTGAGACTACAGAGCCCAGCGTCGCCCACTCACCTAGTCGAGGTGACTACCACCCGGTGCCCTCCTGGTGCCACCTGATTACTGGCTAGTAGTCACGAACTTGGTCCCCTCTGCTTTCAGGTGTCCTCTTTCTTCGATCCAGGCTTGGATCACCCGAACAGTCTTCACTGGTCGCCTGCCAGCAACTCCTTTCCTTCAGGCTCCTGGTTCGTCAACGGAGAATCCCGACGTCTTTTCAGACCTATGCAGCTGCAGCCCCTGGGCTAGGTAACTTCGGCATTTCGGTGCCTCAGCATAGCCTCACTATCCAAGGGTCCAGATCCACTTTCGTTTTTGACCTACCTAGTCGGGTTCGCCCGAGAACACTAACTTTGTGAATTCTAGCTTCCATAGACTTTGTCCCGCATCCCGCGTGAGAGTGCACACTCTGCACCCGAGTTCCCTAGGCCTCCTGCTAGTAATCTAAAGGTTCAGTAGTCCAGTCCTAGCGATCCCAAAGCCTCTGAGAATCGTTACTTACCTGCTAGTAATTCGCATTCCACTTTTGTAGTATATGGTTTTTCGTGCCCCTCGGGCATTTGTGTAAATTGTGCTACTTAAAGTATTTTCTTAAGAGTTTTGTATTGTGCTTAGCTCCCTGACTCATAAAGAGTTCAGGGTAGACTTGTTAGAAATAAATATACATTTATTTTCATAACAACTTGTGTGATGTCCTTTCACTGGGTGTTCAAGGGGTAATGTGATGGTAAAACAGCTGGCTTAACACGCCCTCTAGAGTCTTAGCCTGCTCGTATCCATGCTACTAGGATAGCTGGTCTATAAGGTTGACTTACAACCAATCAACAATAAGGGTTGTTTGGACTGATACATAGTGAGCACTAGAATAGTGAGCACTGCATATCAGGCCAACTTCTCACATTGGTGAGCAGCGGTTGGGATTTGAGCTTGCTGTTGTTTTACCACACGTATCCTAAGAATATCATTTGAAAGATCACATAAGTACTAAGGTACATATAACTTAGCTTAGAATACTCTGAGTTCTACTGAACCAGCTGTTGTAGCTCCTAGGGCCTAGCACACCCTAAACTACAACTCTAGCAAGGGATCAGTAGGTAAACATATAGTGTAGGTAAGTGCACCACTTACACCTCACTAGAAAAGCATGTCTACCCATGGAGAGTCTACTGAGACTCCCCTTGTGGATCTTGACCCCCCACAGGTCAAATCAAGATATGCAGCTCTCAGTTTCCAGGAGATGAGACAAGTGTGTACCTCCAGGAAACTGAAACAGGGGTCTAACCCCACCATTCCCTTTCTGATAGGTCTCTTAGAGACATATGATGCGAGAAAGATTTCTCAGCTAGATGGGAATATGCCAGCCTTAGAGGGTACCACTGGGGATCCAGACCTCCACAACACTGTAAATGCAGTTGAGGAGGAGGATCTTGAGGAACTCTCTGAGGGTGAGGCAAACAAGGGTCCTGAGTTAGTCAGCAGACTCACTAGGGCCAACTTAGACCTACTTGGGCAAGGATCTGGGGGACCCCCAGTACTGACCCTGATGAGGCCTAACCTTGGAGTTAGGAGAGATAGACCTCTTTCTAGGGACTCCATTAGATCTCTGCACTCTAATGCCTCTTCTCAGAGGAGAAGGAACTCTCCACAAAGGAGATTGACTTCCCCTCAGAGAAGAGCATGAAGCAAGGATGAGACAAGCTAAACTGAGGATTGAAAGGGAAGAACTTGCCCTGGCCAAAGAGAAGCTTGCCTTTGCTAGAGAGCAGCAGATGGGTGGGACAATTCCCACTGGTGGCAGCAATCTCCCAAGAGAAAAAGAGAAGGGTTTAGATACTAAACACCTGACAAAGATAGTGCCCCCCTTTAAACAAGGGGATGACATCCAGAGATGGATGGCTGCTTTGGAGAGGGCCTGCACTGTACAGTGCATCCCCCAAAGTCAGTGGGCAGCTATACTGTGGCTCTCCTTTGATGGCAAAGGTAGAGATAAGCTCCTCACTACTAGAGTTGAGGATGCTAACAATTACCAAGTCCTGAAAAATGCAATGGTTGATGGGTTTGGCTTAACCACTGAGCAGTACAGGTTGCTGTTTAGGGATACCCAGAAAACTCAGTCTCAGGATTGGGCTGACTTTGTTGATTGTGCCACTAAGGCTCTGGAAGGCTGGCTATTGGGTAGCAAGGTTACTGACTTCACAGGATTGTATAATCTTATTATGAGAGAGCAAGTCTTAAATAATTGTCAGAACCAGTTATTACACCAGCACCTGGTAGACTCTGATCTGACCTCTCCACAAGAATTGGGTAAGAGGGCAGACAAATGGGTCAGAACCAGGATTAGGCCTAAGAACCAAGGTGGTGACCAGAAAAAGGAATCAACCAAGCCTCAAGAGAAGGGTGGGAATAAATCTGCAGATCAAACCACATCAGGGCCCCAAAAATCCTTTGAGGGGGGTGGGTCCCAGAATCCTTCTAATAACCAGAAGAAACCTTATTGTTATCCCTGTAAACAGGTGGGTCATTTGAAAACTGACAGCAGTTGCCCAAAGAACAACAATAAGGAGAACATACCCCCAAGTAACATTCCCAAACCTCCTGTTACTACTAGTAGTAATCCCCCAGGTGGCGGGAGTGCCCCCAAGAATTTGGGTGCATTTACTTTGGGAGTTCCTGGGGACTCTGGCCTAACCAGGTCCCCAAACTTAGATACTCTTGTCTGTGAGACTGGCATGGGGTTTGCCAACTTCACAACTTGTCCCAACACTTTGGGCAAGTACAGACAGGAGCCCCTCATCAATGGTATAAAAGTTGAGGCCTATAGAGATACAGGGGCTAGCATCACTATGGTGACTGAGAGTCTCGTCCCCTCAAGGCAACTCTTACCTGGTGCCACATACCAGGTGACCAATATTGATGGAGTACAGAGAGATCATCCCATGGCAGTGGTCAATCTCAGCTGGGGAGGTGTCACTGGCCACAAGAGAGTGGCAGTGTCACCAAACTTGCCTGTAGATTGCCTACTGGGGAATGATTTAGAGCTCTCAGCCTGGGCTGAAGTAGAGCAAGAAACCCATTCTAAAATGGTAAACTTCCATGGTAAGGTTAGTGGGGCAGTGATAGCCACAGCCCCAGTCCAAGATGTCCTCCCTGAACAGGTCAGGAGGGCTGTGCCAGTCACAGCCCAATCTCAGACAACTTCCTTCCCAGAACAGGTTGTAAAGGCTGTGATGGTCACAGCCCACACCCAAACTGAGCCCCCTCCTGAAAAGGTTGGGAGAGTTGTGATGGCCACAGCTCAAACTCAGACAGATGATAGTGTTGTGAAGCCTGAAACTATGGATCACTCCACTCAGACAGAGAGCATTGAGGAGGAAGAGAAATCTCCCTCCCACCAGACTTTAGGAAAGGGTCAGCCTCCTCAGGGAACTGATCTGACCCCTTGTGAAGAAACTGCCACAGAGGTAGTCAGGCCTAGCCTGGCAGAACCCCTGATGTCAGTGGACCCTTCCAAGGTGAGACCCAGTCTGGAGCAGGTAACCTGCCCCTCTCTACCCTGCCTCAGTCAGCCCAGGGCTGTAGAGGTCAGGGAGGCCAGTGTTGGACCCCAAAGGGCCCCCTGTCCAAAAGAATCCCCCAATCAGCAGATTAAGGGCACTGAAGCTAGCAGTCCTAGCCAAGTGAAAATAAAACAAACTCCTGAGGGATCCCCCTTAAATTTAGTTAGGGACCTCCCACAGATGGACACTGCTGGGCACAGCCAGACCTGGGACCTAAGGGCCCCAAACCTGACCTGTCCCTCCAGTAAGCCAAACAGAGGGACCCAACCTCCAGCTGTAGGTAGCCAGAGGTTGACACTGAGAGCCCAAAACAACTCAGTCTTGGAAAGAAAGGCCTCTATGGTGGAAAATGATTGGAGGAAGCTGAGCCCAAAATTAGTGGAGCCTCACTTCAGTACTCCATTTCAGCACCAGCCTTTTCCTTTGCCAAAACACACCACAGGTAGAGATTCCCTATGGTGGAGACCCTCAGATACCCTTAGGGTGAGGGATTGCTTAGTGGACCATGAGATAGGGGGTAACCATGCCAGTGCTGGTACTTCCTTATATGGCCACTCAGGCAATATAGGCTTACCTGGCAAGGATAGCCTTATCTCCTTTCGTTTGGGGGGGGGGGGGTTATGTAGGAAGGTAGATCCCTGACTATGGTTGCCCCCAACTTTTTGCCTGGTGTTTTGCTGGTTTTCTGACTTAGTTGACCTGGGGCCCTGCTATTCAGGACCCCAGGCCTACTGCTCTCTCTGTAAAATGGATTCCATGTACCTTAGGTACATATCTAATTGGATACTGAGTCACCTTATCAGTCCCTGTACAGTGTATCTTAGGTACCCAGGGCATAGGTGTACCCAGGGCCTACCAGAGGCTGCAGCATGTATTATGCCACCCCTGGCTGGCCATCCAAATCTGACACAACTGGCTGCTTGACAGCTGGGGCAAGGTGGTGTAATCACCCTTTGCTTTAGATATAGTATACCTATATCTAACCCTAAAAATGGACACACAGATCTCCTATCAGTCACTCCTATGGCAGGCCTTGACAATCCTGAAGGCAGAGTGCTTGGAATCGTGTGAGATAGTGCTCTGGCATGAGCTGAGCCTGTCTGCGGCTTTCGGGATCCATCCCTTAGCCGTTTCCATGATATCGCATACCATATACTCTTAAGTGCATTATAATCCTCGCGGTTATATGCCAACTCTGGTATCGCTTTATCAAAACATGTCGAGTAAGGTGTCATATGAATTGGAATACTAACCCCTCGCCAATTCTGGCGACGGGATTAGCATTCCACCCTTCTAGAGGGACACGACATGTATGTAACCTGTAACCCCGGTTAAAGTCAGACATAGCCTCAGCTCCACAAGATGGATGCTGCCACCGAGACACAAGTCTGCCCTCCTGCTGCTGGGAGTCCTCCCAGAGCAGGAGGCAAGGACAAAGGGTTTCCTGTCAGGGGCGGTGCCAGCACCGTCCCAGACAGGATTTTGTGTATCCTAGGTAGGCAGGGCTTTAGAGGAAGGTGACTGCAAGTGGCACCCCGGTGCTCACTGTGCATAGGCCGGCTGGAACCAGTTCCAGGGGCACTCCAGCCCCTGGCCTGGGGAAAGCCCGCCAAAGGAGAGGGGTGTAACCACCCCCCTCCTGGTCCCACCCATAGGGCAGGACTTAGTCGCGTGCCAGCCCCTTTTTGCAGGATAAAGGTAGGAACTGGCCCCCTTCCAAATCAGATCATCTTTGGAATCAAGACACGACTTTCTACGAAAGGACATCAAGATTTCTTCTTCAAGATTCTCCCTTGTGACTAAGGAGTAGTCACCCTGCATCCGCAGGCACCATCTTAAGAACACTGCGGTCTGCTGCAAGTCCTTCCTCCGGAATCTGACTGCCCAGCTCGACGAGAACCGGCTTCCCTGGCACCTCTGACCTCTACCCACCTCGACAGCTAAGCTGAGAACCGTGGGTGCGACGAGACCTCGAGGGACCGGCCATCTTCAAGACTGCACGACTTCTTTCCAGCACGACCGCCGAGGGATCCTCTGGTGAGTGCTTTGGGGTCCGAGAAGCCCCGACCCTGAGCAGCCCCAGCACCGAAGTTCAGCCTCCCAGCCTCTCCACGATCTGCGTGGGGCCCTTCTGCTTTTTGCTGCTCACCGCGTTGTTTGGCTACTAGCCCCCTGGCTTGTGGCCTTCTTAACGACGCCCGACGACATCACTGTTGCTGGTCTGGTTGCTCCAGACTGGCCCTTGCTCCCTTCCAAGAGAGGAGCACCCCGGACCCTCCTCGTCCACTCCAGACGCCATTTTAGGTCCACCGCGTGGGCTTGAATTTGCCAAGACTTGTTGCCCCAATCCTGGGTCCAGTGACGTCGAGAGCATCATCCATCGTGGGACAGCTCGTACCTCCATCCTGGTCGCCGACAACGCCTCCTGGTCCGTGAGACTACAGAGCCCAGCGTCGCCCACTCACCTAGTCGAGGTGACTACCACCCGGTGCCCTCCTGGTGCCACCTGACTACTGGCTAGTAGTCACGAACTTGGTCCCCTCTGCTTTCAGGTGTCATCTTTCTTCGATCCAGGCTTGGATCACCCGAACAGTCTTCACTGGTCGCCTGCCAGCAACTCCTTTCCTTCAGGCTCCTGGTTCGTCAACGGAGAATCCCGACGTGTTTTCAGACCTATGCAGCTGCAGCCCCTGGGCTAGGTAACTTCGGCATTTCGGTGCCTCAGCATAGCCTCACTATCCAAGGGTCCAGATCCACTTTCGTTTTTGACCTACCTAGTCGGGTTCGCCCGAGAACACTAACTTTGTGAATTCTAGCTTCCATAGACTTTGTCCCGCATCCCGCGTGAGAGTGCACACTCTGCACCCGAGTTCCCTAGGCCTCCTGCTAGTAATCTAAAGGTTCAGTAGTCCAGTCCTAGCGATCCCAAAGCCTCTGAGAATCGTTACTTACCTGCTAGTAATTCGCATTCCACTTTTGTAGTATATGGTTTTTCGTGCCCCTCGGGCATTTGTGTAAATTGTGCGACTTAAAGTATTTTCTTAAGAGTTTTGTATTGTGCTTAGCTCCCTGACTCATAAAGAGTTCAGGGTAGACTTGTTAGAAATAAATATACATTTATTTTCATAACAACTTGTGTGGTGTCCTTTCACTGGGTGTTCAAGGGGTAATGTGATGGTAAAACAGCTGGCTTAACACGCCCTCTAGAGTCTTAGCCTGCTCGTATCCATGCTACTAGGATAGCTGGTCTATAAGGTTGACTTACAACCAATCATCAATAAGGGTTGTTTGGACTGATACATAATGATCACTAGAATAGTGAGCACTGCATATCAGGCCAACTTCTCACATTGATGAAATAGCCTGATGCAGTTTTGTCAATTGTTTCAATTGCTTCTGGATTTCTTTTTGCTTTCGGAATTTTCTTTGTTTCATTAGCATAGTCTGTGGCTACATCATTGTAGACTGGTGTTTCTTGTTGAATTATCCTTGTTGATTCACTGTAGGTTTATCAAATGTGATTAGTCTTTCAGTTTGAACTTATTGATTTGTAGCAAACTTTGGCGTTCTGCTACTTCTTGGGAGTCCACTTGGCCTACTACTTGTTATTGGCCACATGATTGTGGTTTAACCAGGTCGATGGATACAACTCGGTTCTCCTTTTTACCAGCAAGGGGCGGTAGTACAACTGATCTTGTTCCATTGACAGCTAAGACAGGTACTGATTTTCTGTAAGAAGGCCCAAATTCCTTCTTCACTGCTATTTTCTCTCTGACCAGATCCCCAATCTTTGGAATCCAGACAGGCCTTGCTGGGACAGGTGGTTTCTCTTCAGTGGCCGTTGGCTGTTGTTTCAACTTTATGTTGCTCAGGTTTTTTCTTGTTTCATTTAAGTCCTGTAAAATAGCCAAACGATCTTTGATATCAAAGCATTTTTCTTTCACCACTTAAGTTTGACTATCGAGGTCCTGGATTAGCATTCTAGTCCCGAACAATAGTTCGTACGGACTGAGACCTTTTAGAGAATTTCTTGGCAGATTATTAAGACTAAGTTGGACACTTATTAAATGTTTGACCCACCCAGCACCCGAACCTAATACCTTTGCCGTTATAGATTGCTTTATGTCTCGGTTTTTTCTTTCAACAAGCCCGTTTCCCTCAGGATGGAAGGGACAAGAATACCGCAATGCAATGCCCATGCTGGTCATGGCCTCCTTATAAGCTCGAGAGCTAAAAGCAGGACCTTGGTCCGAATTTAGCATGCCAATCGCGTCTATGCCGCTATAGACTCGCAAATCTTGTTATAACAGTTCAGACGTCAGCCGAGAGCTGGGGTCTATATTTTTAAGTGAATTTAGTCTTAAATAATATACATTGGGACGCATGTTTCCTGTTTAATCATGCGAATAGATCGCTTTATGCTTTCTATTATGTGTTCTGGCACTACCTCGGCCGGTTCGCCACTGCGATCTCTGTTGCAGTTTTCACAATTTTTTGCAAATTTGTGATTATCCACGCTCATCCCCGGCCACCAGTATTCTGATTTTAATTCTGTCAAAGATTCTTTGATCATCTGATGCCTTAAACCTAATCCCATATGTGCTTCTTGTATTAAGAAGCCTCTCCTGTTCCTGTTTGGAATTACCCTATCCCCCACTCCAGGGATTCGAGCAAAAGGAACGGAGTTTGCATCGATTATGTATGTATAATTGAGGGGATAGTTGATAGGTAACGCTGAACAGTCGCCTTTTGATGACGTTTTTACCGCCAGCATCGTTTCCCCATCTATGTATTTTCCTGAACGCTTTTTTGTAGCTACGGAAGCCGACTTAGTTGCTTCCGCTGTGGCTGTCTCAGCCAATGAATTCCCTGAAACGTGAACGCCATCACGCTGATGACTCAGTGTATGCATCACGTGAGTCTTTTGTAGTTCTTTTTGTAAACGAACTACTTGTTCCCAAAGCGATTTTTGCTTTATTGTGGCACCTGTGTCATCTTTGTAACCGTTTTCAACCCATTTCTGCAAGTTTTCGTTGTATGATTTGGCGCAGGAATGCGAATCGCACACTATTAGTGTCGGGAATTCGCGGTCGGAAATATCCAGCGCCATTTTTAAAGCTATTAATTCAGTTTGATGACCTGAATTGTCTTTTACAGATTGTGACATCGTTACTAGTGGCATTAATTTACGTCCGCGCCACCGGCATTTGACCACCTCGCATGTAGCGTTGTAGGCTTGTTTTCCCCAAACCGAGGGTTCTGCATAACTGTTTGTGTATATTACGCAGGCGTAAAGTTGTATGGGCAGAATGTCGCTTGGCAGAGGATATTCTCTTTCATATTCTAGATTTTTTAATTTTTTCATTTCTGGGTCAAAATAGTATTTCACTCTGTCTGTAGCAAGAGAATGTTCCCATTGTATCCATTTTGGATTTAATGCCATAGTAGGTAAATTACATGGGCTTGTTAATGCCTCAAAGGCTGATTCTGCTGTTCTAACAGTAATCCGTCTGCCATCAGCTTGGTCTCTTTCTTTTGCTATAGCTGTTTGAACCGCATGAACAATGTTTTCCTTAATGCTGAATGTTTTTTCAGCTTCTGTGTACAAGTGAGATTTGTATGCTATTGGTACCGTTTCTCCCTCATTAGAGGTTAGGTATGTGAATCCGCATCTTCCTGGGATGACCCGGATCACAAGGTTGCGTGTGTTATCGCGTGTTTGCAATTTTGTTTTGGCTAACAATGTCTGTTTGTAATGATCTCAAAATTTCTGTGTGTTTTTGAGTCCAATTGATTGTTTTAAAATCTAGTTTTATTAGTTCATAGAGAGGTTTACCCTCTCTGCATAATTTAGAATGTAAGTTCTTCCGAAATTCAGGAAACCTAGAATTGATTGTAAGTTTTTCAGCGTTCTTGGTGTTTGGATTACAGCACATTTCTCTAAGAAATTGTCTGCCAGGCTTTTGCCTTCACTTGATAATTCATATCCTAAAAACAGGACAGTTAGATGGGCAATTCTTGACTTTTTGAAGTTGAATTTGTAAGCCTCTGCTGCGAACCCAAGTATTATGGTGTTCACTCTTTTCAAGTGAGTATCCAAGTCATCATCTGTTAGATAGATGTCATCGACATAAGATAATGCCTCATCATCATATGTTTGTAGCAACTCTGTTAGTCTCGCTGAGAATAATCCTGGGCTATTCTTGAACCCCTGTGGCAAACGACAGAAATTTCTGCGAGCCATTTATTGAGAAAGCGGTCAAATATCTGCTTTCAGGTGCTATGTTTTGACAAAAGAAACCATTAGAGATGTCTAATGTTGTTTTGTATTTTTTGCGCACTATGTTATTCATTAATGCTGCACTGTGTGAGTTTTGTACTGCAAAAGTTTTGCAACATGTGTTAAGGTGTCTGTAGTCCAAAACCAGTCGATATGAATAGTCTGGTTTAGAGACAGGAAACAAAGGATTGTTCATTTGTGAGGTGCAAGTTTCAATCACCCCCTGGTATTCAAGTTGATCTAAGATCTCCCTGACCTGTTTTTTAGCTTCTTGCTTAATTGGGTACTGCCTCTGTGCAGTTGGTTGTGATTTTAACTGGATTTTGTGAGGTGGTGAGTCCTCATCCCATCCAACATGATTTTTAAATAATGCAGGAGCCTGGGCTACTGCCCACTTTCTTGCAAGTGTATATTTTTTATGAATTGGAATGTGATTTGAGAAGGCAGGCATAATCATTTCTTTGCCATGAGGGCACTCCCTGACAAACTCTGGTGGCCAGTCTTTTTCAGCTAAAAGGATGTCATAGCCTTTGGAGAGGTTATCCCAAAATAGACCCCTTATTTTCCTAGTCTTATCTCCCTCTATACGTAATGTTATTTCGTATATTTTATGAGGTTTGCTAATTCTGGTATCTGCAGTTTCCACCTGAATATATTCATTCGTGTCCACTGTCTCCAGATGATTCATCAGGATCTTGCGAGCTATGCTCACTTCTGCTGCGCTGTCTAGCATTGTCTGAGCTCACTCTCCGTTTTTCAGCTGTGTCCTCAGGATCCTCATCAATATTTGACTATTTTAATACTGGCTACCTTCTTTTTTGGAAATTGTAATTTTTTACTTTGATGAGCAGGTTCCTTGTCTTTAGACTTGGCGTGCTCTTCCCTGTGTTCTGACCGTCCTCTTCTTTCCGATTTCTGCGAGGAAGTCTGAAAAGGTCGAGAGGGACGTGTATCAATATCTTTATCTATCAGGTTTCTTCAAATTATCCCTATTTCTAAGGTTGTATCTTTTCTCAGAGGGCTCCCTCTGGGGAGATTTGTGTCCTTAGTCCGGAGATTTTTCTCTCCGCCGAGGAGACCTTCCTCTGGACTGGAATCTTTTTTCTTTGGGAGTGGATTGTTTATTTCCATCGTAGCTCTTTTTTGGAGTGTTCAGATTATTTTTAATAAATACCTTTTCAGGATTTTCAGTTAGTTGTGGTTTCACTGGTTTCCCACCCAAACTATCTCTTCCTAGTTCTTCATAGGATTTCTCTATGATTCTGGCAAGTTCAAATGGTTGTTCTGCTATATCTGTTTCTTTCAACTTCTGGCGGATCGCCACAGATGCCGCTTCCCCTTTTATGTTGGCTAGTAATATAGCCGAGACCTGCTTGAAGTCTTTCAGTAATTTCATACCCAGAGTTAAAGCAGGTTCTGGACCGTATTCATTTTGAATCTATTTTAGCACATCTGGTATTACCGCCATGGACGGAACACCATGTGTTTTTGTGTAAATGGAAGCAAAGACTGTGCCCCAAGTGTCACAGTCCTCCACATGTGGTGCGATCCCCATTGGAAGACAGATAGTCAGAATTCTGTGTTTCTCAATAGGGGTAGTATCCGAAAATACTGCCTCTATTTGAGTGATTTTTTGTGCTAACCAGAATGGAATTTGTTCCCGTTTTATGGGTACTTTACCTAGACATGACTGTATGTTCTGTGGTGTAATTTTATTTGTGTTCCCCTGATGAGGGGTCAGCTGTGGAATTTTAATAGCTGGTTGGACTGTTGAAGTCCGCATTACATATTGGACTAATTGTCTATGTATTTTAATTAGTACTTTTAGTTGGACTAGAAGTTCTGGTTTAGACATTTTTTCAATGTCGATGTGGTGTGTAGCCGGCTAGAACTGGCCACGTTGCTCCTGGTCTACCTAGTGGACCGAGCCTGGTGATGTGATCATTATGTTTTAGGGCGCCTTTAAACCAGAGCAGGTGCTCTTGGTATTTTAATGGGATTTCCACCTCCTCGAAAGGAGTGTACGCATCCGGAGGTTCCTCTATTTTATAATAGTGGAATTCTTTTGTGACAGCGTTTGCTGCTGGAAAGTTTATCCATGAATAGAATACCTCTGTCTGCCGATATTCGTGTGCCTCAATTACGAATATGACTGTACCACCGCTTGGTGTTAGTCCATTCTCTATAAGTTTAATAGTTATAGTTTTCCTTATGTTGACCGGGATGAGTATTGCGTCCGGGTCTGTCTGCAGGAGACTTGTGTCATCCGCTAGGAGTTGAGCTGCTATTCTAGCTGCCTCCCTTTCTTCCTCATTGTCTGACATTTTACTGACAAGAAGGTTTTTTGTTGCAGATCAAGTTTCAAGGAAACAAAGATTAGGTGCACAATATTTTGGAACACTGTATCCTTCAATGTTGAATAAACCAAAAACTATACATAGAAATCTCTTTCCACTAAGTTCCGGCGGATTTTAACCTTTGACCCACTCCAGACGTCTTTGGAGTATTTACGGGAGAAAGGGTCTGTGTGAAAAAGCACGACTGAGTTACTCTAATGCGTTAGATTTATCGCCTTACTAAACCATTGGGCGCCATGTAGTGTAGTTCCTATATTCCCAATAGGCTCTGCGCATTGGAATAATATCTTCAGTAGTGTAGACGTAGGACTGAGGTTAACTAGGTCTCTACTGACGATATTAGACTTAAGTTTTTGCCAGCTAGCTCAGAGTTCACTAGAAACTTTCTCGAATAAGCGAGGAGGAGTTCAACCTCCCTGGATAGACAAGAAGGGATTTAGTTTCTGACAACCATAGAACATGACAACTTTGCTCTCCCTGATTAAGAGTGTATCTCTAGAGTCGTGTGAAAACAAAAGACAGCTATTTTACTCAGTCAATATGTGCGTACTTAGTTTCACCAGATTGCAGAGAAAAGAAGAGACGGGCGTTTTCAATAAAAGATGTTATTTATTGATCAGTCTCTTTTCTCATACAAGAGAAATGAATTGCTACAATTGCAATACTTATAGTTAAGTAAAGTGCATACAGTAAAAGCAGGATTATAAAATAATACTGTAAAAGCATTGATATGGTTTCTTAGCCATATGATACTTTGAAATGGATAAAATAGATACATACATATATACATTTGACTAATCGTACTCAACTGGTGCTTCTAACTATGCCTACCCCGGTGTACCTGACCTAAGCCTAATACATGGGAAGAAGTAAGTAAGTAGCAGTTTAAGTTAAGTTTGGTTTGCCAAGAATCTGACTCAAGAATTCTCTGTAAGGGTTTAGTCAGTTCAGTACCTGGGGATTTGAAGGCAGGAGGGCTGGTGCCTCTCTCTCAGGACTCTGTATCCCAGTCACCCGCAAAGGTAAGCTGGAAACGCTGGAGGCTGGATTTCTCGGCAAGAGAAAAGACAGCGTCTTTCTCAGCGCGTCAAAAGGGAGGGGCAGGGTCCGTGGGCTCTCGCATCAGCTGGGCTCTTCGGAAGTAGATAGCTGCTCTGCTCCAGGAATACCACCGTGTGTTTGCTTAAGGCAACGTTGGTATATTTATACCTGAAAGGTGCCGGGTTTGACATAAGGCGGGACATAAGACGTCAATAAAGATGTCACTAAGAACTGGTCATTCTTACAGTGCTTTACAGGAGTTCTCGGACGAAATCAAATCAAAGCAGCGGGGATTTCCCAGGTTGCTGGAGGCTTGGATTTGTTTAAGAACTTGGTGTGCTTTCTAGGGGGCTGGAGGAATAGGCTTGCTTAATGTGACATCATGCGCTATGACTGAATTATGAAAATGGTTTCTATGCCGTTGTATGGATATTATTGATTTATAACCGGACAAGGGCAAAGGATAGGATATTGATTCAGGTACCTAGATAAAACACACTACAACCCAAAGTGCTCCCCCTTACTTCCGAGGGGAACGACCATCCACCCCTTGTACATCCATCCTTTGCATCCCCTGGTAGCCAATAAGAGTTTGTAGACCGCTCCTGGACCATAAGTAAAGGTGCCCCCCCCCTTAACGCTGTAAAGCATGTAAGATTGGTTCCCTTCCATACGTAAGTGCATCACATCCGCAATGCATGAGTAACCTTAGAAATAGCTGACGACAAAGAAGTCTTCCAGAGCGTAACGTGATCTTCAGATGATCATATGACTGCAACTTGAGCCAACGTTAATCTTCGTTGAGAATCCGACTCCTGTACATACATTCTTACTGTGACCCTGATATCTTCCTGCAGTGGATATGTACCCTCGGATCCCATCACACGCAGTGAACGACTATTCACCACCCGGGCCTGCAACCCCTACGCAGAAAATTCTCGGGCCAACCTTCGCCATGAGAGGTGCCCCCCCCCCCCCGTGGACGATCATCCACCAGCTGTACGTACATCCCAACGTAATTGAGTAACAATCCCCGACCATTCTTGACCGAGACAGGTGCCTCCCTATGAAAATAGGCCCCCACCTTCAATCTCACCACCAACAGTCTCATCACCAGGCGCCAAGCCCGGACCACCAAATCCTCAACCCCCCAAGCCATCCTCCGCCAAGCAGAATTATGCGTGTGACCAGTATGCCCATGCTCCATTCACTGGAAACACCTCCCCAAAAACAATCGTAGCCCCCGTTAGCTACCACTGCCCCATGTGTTCTGCCGCCAAGCATCCCAGGACCACTCCAGCCCGACATATCCCAGTAGACTTCTTCGCTCATGTACCCACAGCTCAAGGCAAACTCACATTTCTTGCAACCCAACGCAATCTTACTGGCACAAACATCCCCCCACAAACTTCATTCGACTGATTCCCCATCATCTCACAGCCCATGATTGCGGTCCCTGCCCCAGGGACGTCTGTAAACCCGCTAGTGCGCCTCCCGTGCCATCCAAAATGCCGGGAGAAAGGCCCAACCCCCCATCCAGGCGACTGCCCTGGCTCCCGCTCTACTTCCAGATTCTACGGTAGAAAAATCAAAGTTAGTCCTACAGGACATGCGTAGTGGTCCCCCAGCCCCCCTATGGCCGTCGTCCTAAACACATCTGCAAATAACCCATGCCCCCCGGAACCTATGCCACACCAGACTGTACTCCCGTCACCCCGAGTTAGCAACCTCCCCCCACCCCAGGACCCCAAGAACCATACGCCTCATGACGACCCTGCCTCAAAACAGCCCGCCTACGCACACGACCAATAAAGACCAAGAGAAAACGCCTCCCCCACCTGAAGTAAAACAATACCCCCCCCAACGTCCTACACTCTCAGCACTTTGGTAACTGGACACCCCCCATTGCCCTTGAACAAACCAACACCAATAATGCCGCTCCACCCAGCCCCCTCTGCCCCAATGTCCGTGCACACCCCTGCCACATCCGTACTGCACCTCACTGCGTTGCTCGAAATGCCTGTGCCCCTTCCGGGCACCACCAAGCGCCCCGCGCAATCCACCTGCCCCCTCACAGCCCACCTTTTATCCGCAGTTTCCTCTGAACCATAAACTCCCGCCACCAGGTTGTGTAGTACCAAGCACCCAATTCACCGGAAAAAACTCCTGGCCATCCCACACAGCGGCTCTATACCTCTATCATGCGCACCCGTCCAAACAAATGGCCACCCAGCCACCACCTGCACCCTGACACACCTGCCTCTCCTCCCGAAATTCTGCATTCCGCCGCCAAAAACACCCCACCCCTTGCAAAACCTGCCAGAAGACACTGCCCGCGCCTACGCGTCAGTCGCCCGACAACCTAATACTTTCACCCCACAAAACCCCTTGCGCAGCCCATCATACCCGTGTTCGCTGTCGTAGACTGTACCTTCCTCCCGAACTCAGTTCGCGTGACCCCCTGCCCCCAGGAAACCGCAATGCAACAAATCCCGGATACAAAGCCCGACAACCTCAGTTACCGCCAATCACAAACCGGCCCCCCCACCCATGTGTGGATAGCCCCATCTGCCAGGCCCCTACCCCGTGCATCTTATGGGCCCTGACGTGAAGCATGCCGCCACCTACAACGTACCACCAAAAACCTTGGCTGCCTCCCAGGAAGCATCCCGCGCCACGACCCCCAGTTAGCCAAGAAGGAACCCCCCACCCGCAAACTTACTGCTTCCCCAAGCCGCAGCTAATCGCATACCTGAGGGTTAAACCGGTACATCTACCGCTTGTGCATAGCTGCCGTGCCCACAAAAACACAGGTCATTCCGTGACCACCCTTAACCCTCACAGTTTAAAACAGGACCCTTTCCCGTTCTCCCAACTCCGTCGCTCCTTCAGGCGCCGTGCCCTCAAGTCATTCTGTAGCCGAACATGACTCCTGGAATAATAATGAACAGTCCGGTTACCATGCACCCCACCACCCCCACTGCAACCCACGCAGCCTCAGCCTGTCCATCCCAACCTCCATTCAACACTGCGCCCCATTGCATGCCTCCCACTTCTCACACCTCGCCTTTCGCATCCAGAGCAAACAAAAACCTTCACTCTCCCCCTCCAACCACGCCGTCTCTCACAAATTATCTGCGTAACATTGACAAATTAAGAACGCTGTATCATGTGCTGCGCGAATCCCCCGACGGAGGCCAGGCCGCCACGGACCCCCCTACTGCTTCTAGCCAGCGTTCGGAGGCCGTAATGCGCCCCACTGGCATCACGCCGTCCTGCCGGGCTCAAACACCGGCTCTGGTCCCCCCCCCCCACCTGGCCGGTCCAACCAGGTGGGCCCAAGCACCACCGGGCCTCTTGCCGTGCTGGCAGTCCCTAACTCCGCCCATGGGCACCCCCACAAAGCGCCACCCGCATGCCCCAACTGCATGCCAGCAACCCCCCCCCTTACTCAAAGGCTGAAAACCCCCGAAGTGCCTGCACTAGCCCTGGGAACCGGAGAAATGAAGCTGGGTCTGAAAAGCGCCAGGCCCTGGCCCCGTCCCTGCTGCTGTAAAGGGGTAGCGTTGCCAGGTGATGGTCTGCTGCAAACCCCGCGTCCTGCCGCATGCGCTCCAAACCCCTACGCGGTACAGGATCCGGAAAGGCTGCTCACTGCAAAACATATGCCCTGTCCGCTGAAACGGTGATAACTCCGAGACAAGGGGGGGGGCAGAACCCCCCCCCCACAAGCCCGTCTGACTCCCTGGGGTGTCCCACAAGGACCAAGGGGCCCGCAATGCCAGCAGCGCATAACAGCCCGCCCCTCCCACCACCCCAAGAGGCCGGTCAGCCCGCACTCCCCCCTCCCACCACGCGTTCGATGGCGACATCCCAGGCAGACTGAAACGCGGCCGTGGGTGGGCTCCCAGAAGGGGTCCCCCGCCCGCCCCCACACCTCGAACAGGAATCACCCCCCTACCTGCCACCGCTGCCTTCCGGGTGGAGTCCCGCCAAAGCCACCACGCTGCAGCACACAGTCATCCAGGCCCGTGCATGTAGCACAGCCCGGCTGCGATCGCTCCTCCCGGCCAGCTCGGGCACTTCCCGCCGAAAACCAGCCACCGCGCTGGACGTCACCAGAGGGCCCGAACATGTAGACACTCAGCTTAGCCCTGCCCTAAAGGAATTGCCGATGAAAGGAACAAAACCCCCCCGCCGATCGACAAATCGGCCTCCTACCGCTAATTTAATGTCCCTAACACACTTTCTGTCCCTGACAAACTTTCTACATCTTCCCGGTGGTGCTCGGTGTCATGAAGAGGCCGGATCCACCTCTCCTGACCCTTATATGCCCACCCAGTCCCACCCCTTCCTTTTGACCCTCTAATCCCGCCCCCCACCTTGTCCTTCCGCCTTTTGCGCGAATACCCCGGGGGAAGACTGGTCTGCGACCTTCGCTTCCCCCGGGGGCCCCATTGGCACAGTGACGCAGCACACTAGAAAGTGCCTAGAGGCGTAGCTATCATTCACTCACAGCGGAAGCTCGATCATTCTAGTGCCAGAGTTGTTGGCGGTGCGAATGGCGGGGTTGGTGTTTGTCGGTGGAGGGTGGGGGGAGGGAGATAGGCAAGTAAAAATGTCAAAAGTCGTCCGAGTGCAGCAGGTGCAGTTGCACGAACAGTCCATGGGCGCGAGTGGCCCACCATACTCCAATTCGAGCAGTTCTTTATTACCCAAAAAGGGGATGGCGTGGCTTGCCGGGGATGGGGGGCATTTAGGGTGGTGTGGGGGAGGGGTGGCTGAGAATGGTACAGTTTGCTGTCTTGCATTAGTACCCATGGCCCCCTGTAGGTACTGCTTGCAAGCGCCTGTGTGCAGTGTTCAGGTGACACCCAGTAAGATGTTCAATGTAGTTCAGACACTGGGAGGCAGGTTCATGGGGTTTTGGCGTAGGGAAGCGAAAGGGCAGGCATGCGCCGCATTTATCTGATACAGTGCATTCCTGTCCTTCCTCCCTGCACTGACGGTGTTTCGGCAGCCGAGTGCCAACGCAGGCATCCTTGTACCATGTTGCAAAGGTGTCTGTGATGTTGGCAGGATTGGTGTTGAGCAGTAAGCGGCACCTTCCTGCACAAAACCAACCCTGGAACGCATATTCCTCTTTCTATGTGTTCTGCATGCATAAATATGATTTTGTGGTTTTCCCACCAGAGCCGTTGGTACAAGGGGGTCATAAATATGCCCCCATATGCACGGAAAATTAGGAGATACCTTTGAAGGTGAGTATGAGGAACTGAAAAAGTCTTCCGTGCTTACACAGCACAGGGCACCGAGACAATGTTGGATTGTTAGACTATAATAACAAATAGATATGCGATTTCAGGTGTGTAAGGATGCAGCACCCCACTAATGCTTCACGTTTCTTATTTATGTCAGATTTCTTGTTATGTCTTAATACATTTCTTATGCCCTGACCTATCGTTTACATAGACTATAGTACGGGCTTTAAGTGGGCCAGGTCTCACCGGTGCTAAGCATCAGAAGTTTTTTTAAGGGAGCCTAAAAACGGGTCTCTGTCGGGCTCTGTTTTGTGCCCTGGCACAGGAGGTCCGTTTTTTTCCAGACTGCAGTGACAGCAGGCACATCCATGTGCACATTCTCACTTCTCACTAGTGGAGAAGTTAGGGCATGATGTCATGCCAGGTGAGCATTGTAGGGGAAGGGAAATCCTTTAAAGAGTCATTTTCTCTCTGGATTTCCCTTCTCGTTTTGAAATTCAAGAGCAGCAACATTGTCCTGGTTTCATCAGGGTTTTAAGAGGAAGTATTTTCAATATTATATACAAGCCACAGTTGCTGTTTATTTATCTTATGCAACTAACAACCATTGACAAAGCCAATAGTTCTGACTTAGGTATGATGTTACTTGTTGTATCATATATCTGTATGCAATGGCAGAAACAGCAAAATACAAGTCAGGCGGCAGACTATGCTAAGCACAGATTTGCAGCGTAGGTGTTTTTAAACCACACCCATAATTACATTAGCCATGCCCCTTTGAGAGACCCCCCCCCCCCCCAGTTTTTTCATCCCACTTAAAGCCCTGAAATTAGTATTTGCATTGGGATATCAACGTTTAAATGTAGGTAGAACGTAGGTGTAGACTAAAAAGATACTACAATCACGGGGTTAGGTGGTATTAGGGATTGGGGGCGGGGTCGATTGAAGAATGTGCGACTTTGATAAACCTATATTTGAAATGACACAATAAAAGGTAGTGAGAAAGAGACACATGGCGATAACCTACCCAGATGCTTACAGCACACCCTCATGGTTTTCTGTAATATAATTTTGGAAGTTTAGCAATATGCCCCCTGAGTTGTTTACCTGTAACAGCATGGTCTTGGACTGCCGGCCACCTCCCCCCTTGAACACCGACTGAATTACCCAATTCAACCAGTCAACACATGGGGGTCTTTGGAAGTCAAGGGGGGGTACGGGGCCCCCCCCCTGGCCGTATTTATTAAAATATAAAAACAAATCAAAAATTTTAATCAAATAAACATTTCTGACAATTATTAAAATGCACACTTTTCAGAATATTAGATTGACATCCGTTTCGACATGGTATGATGGGCTAACCTTAACAAATAGCTAATACAGCGTGTCTCCTAACGTAATCTAATCATCCTGAAAATTAAACTGCATTCTAATATTTCCAATACTTTTTAATACTTTTTAATAACTTTAATAAAGGCCTACGGCAAGGTCGCCAACCGGTGTCAGATCCTTTTACAGCTGCGCTCTCACGTTGAAGATGCGCATGCGCAACCCAGGGCACGTTTCACCCACGTGCGCTCCCGGAACTCCATTTAACCATAACAGGAGGGCCCAGACACTCGCGCACCTTAGTGACGTCATAGTGTTGTGAGGGGTGGCTACCAGCCTGAGGAAAGCGTAGACTCCCTCCCCCGCACCCTTTACAACGGGATATCATATCCTGCCCCTGAAGTTCTGAGAGAGACCAATGGCCCCTCCCGCGGGCGGCCCCTTTCGTGAATGGGTCCGCCCCCCCGTAAGGACCTTAAAATGCTGCTCACCGATTAATGACCTTACCGCCAGACACACATAATAAATACGACATTGCTATTCTAAAAGGAAAAAAGGCCTAAGGAGAAAATTGTTAATACACAGCAAAGCACAAAACATATACATATACAGATACTCCTGTAAGCGGGAAAAAAGGCCTAAGGAGAGAATTAGTTAAATATCATGGCACTGCACAAAATATTTACTTCTGTTCTACCTTCCAGTAGACGGGAACTTCAAGGCCTACTGGATCAAACCCCCTAAACCTATAGTCTGGCACATTGACCAACCTGATTCTCACCATTTGCCAGGCCCCAAGGTCTGCTAACAAGGGATGGAGGGTGGGGAAAATTACACGGCCCCACGGCGGGGCGAGGAGCGAGCCTGGGAGCGCGGGCACAAAGAGGCCGCTTCCCGCGCTCCCTAGGCTCTTAACCCCTTCGCCGCCGCGACCCCGCCCCCTCGCCCCGGAAGCACACCAGTACTTCCGGGGCGAGGGGGCGGGGAACGCGGCCCCGAAGGGGACGGGTTGTGGGAGGGACCGGGCCCCGCCATGCTTGCGTGGGGGCCTATTGGCCCCCCCTTGTATGTCGTCACACATTTTCCTCATTTAGACACTTGCATCAGTTTCACAAAGTCGTGCCACATTTTTGCGACATAGACTTCTCGTCAGTTTATTTGTGCATTTATTTAATTCAATAATTGGATGTTGTTTAGTGCGAATTGGACCTACAGAAAACATAGTGAATACAAAACAATTTAGGATGGGAGATGATACATGGACAGTGAATTACCGAGGGCAGGGATATCTACTTACACATATTGTGCTTCTTGGATAGAAATATAGGGGGTGTTCGTCTTTCTACCGTCATAGGTAGTTAGTACTTTAAGGTTCCCTTGAATTTTTTTAGGGAGGTAGAAAGACGAATGGGAAACAGGAAGGATGCCAAGAGCTGGGCCCTGCATTGTTCTAGAGGTAGCCAAATCAGATTACGCCATTCTGTTTGCTCTGTTGCACAATCCTTTCAGTAAGTAATCATTTCACCAATCAGAGCTGACTAATATGCAAGGCGGTGCCAATCCACAGGATTAACAGTACACCTGTTGTAGATGTCGCAACAGCCCCACCTGTAAAGCTAACCGGAGAGCCCATGATTAAAGGTTTCAACTAAAAGTGTCAACATATTTGATTATGACCTGTATATGTCCCTCTAAGGCAAAGTAAATCCACCGGCACATTCTCCTTGCTTGCTTGCCTGCCTGTATCTGCGGAACCAGGCAAGATTAGTGCGCCAAGGGGAGTGGTCTAGATAAGAAAGGTAGTTAGAAATATTCTATTTTTGTAGGTATTTTTATTGATTTTTATAAGGTGCTACACAGAGCAAGAATGACGCCTCGGAGCTTATGGGAAGGGGAAGCAAGAAACCCGCCATGTTAGTTGAGCAATGCTGCAGATGTTCCATAATAACCAATGTTATAGTCAATGAGGTCGCAGGAAGAAGACTCCTTCATTGAGCTTCATCAGGGCTCGAGTTGGGGTACCACGCGGGTGGACGCGTCCCCCCCCCTTATTTTACCGGGAGCTCGTTATCTGGAGCAAATGGAGCCACACATTCACTCTTGGGCCTCTCTGGGGCGAGATCGGAGCCCAGTCAGAACGCTGCTCACGCGCTGGCTTCATTGATGCAATCGCATCTAAGGGGTGAGCGAGGGGAGGCAATAAGTCTGATTGTGCAAGCCACCATTAGTGACGTCACTTCCTGTCGTGACGTCAGCGTCCCCCACTTCTTTTTTTTTTTTTTTAGGACTTGTGCCCTGAGCTTCATTGATGCTATCATGCCACAGGTTGCTCTCGCAGATGTAAATTGGTTAGATAAGGCTTGGATTACTTTCACGGACTACATGCTTCATGCCTCTCAAATTCCACCTTTGCCTGCGTCACGCCCTAAGGCAGTGACTCTTAACCTTCTGACCTTTGCGGACCTCCACTTAATTAATACTGGAATCTGGGGACCCTACTGAATCATTATTAGAATCCGGGGTCCCCCACCGAGGCATTAATGTAAACCAGGGATCCCAGCGTATGCAATTTCAGTGATATGAACCTCCAAATAAATGCACACAAATACATAAACAAGCATTTGACAAAAAAATATAGACAAATGGTGAAATATTTAATTAACAAATCTAGAAAAAATATAATGTTACATTTTTGGGGAAGGTAGAAGCTTTTCTAAATTCAATTGATGCCTCCCATCATCAAAACTATATTCTGTTTGATGCACTGCTCACATTAATCAATCTGAGGACAGCAGTTTAATGTTTAGCCTCCAATTACAAATTCCTTCACATTCACACAATATTTTAACATTTTCAGTTTTACATATTGCTTCTTTATTTATATGCATGTTATTATTCTGTTAATATTATTTAATTTTCTAAGCTGTTTTCGACCCCCTTAGTTGGTGTCGCAGACACAATAGGGTCCACGGACCACAGGTTAAGAGCTACTGGGGTAGATCACTGCAGTGTAAGCTTTCATCAAATTATTGCAGTGGGCCAGGTCTTGGAACCATTTTTTCATGGCTGTTGATTCTCATATTTCCAGTAACACTAGTCTGTGTATGTGGTTGTCACTAGTGTTCCAGGTTGTATAGTGCGCTCACATGTGCAACTCGCTGCCTCCTCCCGCCCCCCACTGGAAAGGCTCTCAAAGAGATAGACAAATGCAAATAGTGTGATTTAACCAAGGGCGTTGCCTTTTGTTCACATAGTCACATCGCATCAGTGAGGAATGATAACCATACTTAAGAATACATTATTGTTATGAGTCCAAGAGCCAAGGAGCAGCCAAAGACAATATTGTTATGAAAATATAGGTCGTAAGATCAGCAGACCAACTCAAAGATTGTGCAAGCAATACAACAGTTGTCTCCACCCATTACAGCACAACACTTTGGAATGCTAAAGTGCCAGCAGGCCCCTTTTCCATAACCAATGCCCACGCCCTCAACAATGGGCATTCGGCTTATAACTTAGTAGCAACTTCCCCGCCATCCCTCCGAGGGATGGGCAATACCTGCAGTAGCACATACACCAGGGCACCGCATAGTGTTCCGTCCCTGCCGTGGGTACCTGTCACCAGGTAAACGCCCCCAAATCTTACAACTCCAGGCCCCCCTGGGGTAGGGCAAGAGGGTCCAGGGCCACCAGCAGGTCAGTCCCCCCACCTGCCTGGCCAGTGCCTGCACAAGACCCCCTCCAAGGTTTAAGTAAAGTAAATCAGTCAAAATTTTGGGTAGCCCCCTTTTTCTGCTACAAGAAATTCCGCCAATTCCTCCTTCCTCCAGGAGTGGGTGGTTGCTCCTGCATGTGCACGGTGGAGAGAAAGGAGGCTGATCCTTAGCCTTGCAATGCCTTGTACAGTGCAGCACCGAGGTGTCCCCAGATGATGTCACAAGCGCCACCTCTCTTCAAGGTGAAACAATGAAGATCTCCCCTCCTTGGCTACTGCCCGTGTAGCAACTAAGGGCGCCCCACTTCTATTTGCAGGGGGCGCCTGGTCATTTGGTTATGTCCATTTAAAATGTCTTGGTTATTTTTGAAATTATTACTGCTGAGAAGGGAGTGCTATGGCTTGCAAAACTTTGCTTTGAGATGCGCTGATTAGTATCACTGAGTAGAATACAGGGCTTTTAACAAAGGGAACATGGCTGGTATTGGTGGGTGGACGTGTTGGGGTGAGCAGGGCTGGCTTGAGGGCAGTGCGACCGGTGCGGTCGCTCTGGGTGCTGATCTGGAGGGGATGGGGGCACCAGCCTCGGTGTGGGGGGGGGGGGGGGAGAAAGGTACGCTGTGTTTAGCAATAACTTACTATGTAAAGGCACATGCTGCAGAGTTCCTTGTGCTTTCAGGCAGCAATAAAAGTGTCAAGATAACTCTTGTGATTAATGTTCCTGCTTGAGAGAGACAGATCAGAGTTTTGTCTAGCAGCAGTTTTGACTTGCCATTAAGTAGCGCAGAGGGTTAATAGAGACCAGATCTGTATTTTATGTGGATAGCTGAGTGGATTCGTAAAGCCAGCCTTTGCCAGCTCTTTAAAAAAACAAGCATTTACAATGCAACGGTCTCGCCTTTGCAAAAGTTAGAGCTATTGGCATTGTAAATGACATACTTCTTATTTATGTGTTGGTTTTGAAAACAGATAAATAAATGGCATTGTCATTTACAATGCCAATAGCTTAATCTCTCTCAAATGAAAGACCTATTGCATTTGCAATGCGTCTCGTATGTACGCGATTTTGAGCTATTGACATTGCAAATAACAATGCGTTTTATTTCTGTTTCAAAAACCAAAACATAAAGAAAAGGTCTCACACACTGCTGTCTCTCTTACACACACTGCTGTCTCTCACACTGCTGTCTCTCTCACACTGCTGTCTCTCACACACTGCTGTCTCTCACACACTGCTGTCTCTCACACACTGCTTTCTCTCACACACCATGCTCTCCATAGAACACACACACACTGCTGTCTCTCACACTGCTGTCTCTCTCACAACCACTGCTGTCTCTCTCACACACACTGCTGTTTCTCATACACTGCTGTCTTTCTTACACACAATGCTGTCTAAAATGCTGTCTCTCATACACACTGCTGTCTCTCACACTGCAGGTGTGGGTTGTGGGTCTCCAGCGAGTACAAATAATTTTACTACATGCCCCCTTTATTTCACTGCTGCAAAGCAGGGGAGTGATGCTCCTACACCTTAGAGGAGGAGCCGCCACTGCTGTTTTGAAAATACACATCAGCCCCTAGTACTTTTCTCACTTTCCCCAGCTTTAAAATTGCAGTAGGCACCGAGGCTACAAGAGAAAGACTAGAGTGGGGGTGGGGTGGGGGTTGAGAGAAAGCAATCAGTGAGGGAGAAGAGGGAGGGGAGAAAAAAAGGGGAGAGAAAGAATGAAAGGACGGAAAAAGAGAGAATGTGTGAGGAGGCGAAAGGGGAAGGGGCTGGTTGGATATTGCCAGGACAGCTTTTGCTTCCCCAGTCCTGCCCTGCACACATTAGTGAAAGCAGGGGCGGCAGCCTACATTGGGCTGCGTTCTCTGTCGCCGCGTTTAGTTTTGTGGTGAGCTGACTCACACTGGAAGTGTACCGAAACGGCCTACGTCCACTTTGGGCATATTTCACAGCCTGCCTGCTATGCCACACGTCCTCTGAATTGGAAAACAAGCAACCCCATAATGTTTTTTGCCTGGTGTTTGTTCTGCATCAGAGAGGTTAAGTTTGAGTTATTGGCAAAGAGGACTATGGAACCTGCATCTGGGCACACCTGGCACACCACACCAAAGCCATCTGAGAAAAACAAAAAGTGATGAATGGAATGCTTGAATGAATCACTACTACTGGTAATCACTATGTGATGCATTCCAGTCCAGCCTTTTCTGCTTACTGTACCACTGGAGATATGGACCATCCACATGCAAATCAGCATTGGTCCTTCCCCAATAGTAACAGTCAGCACAAACCGCTAGACCACACCCCCTCTGAAAGAGGCTACAAGCAACTCAAGACTGGTTTCAGCCTTGTTGGTCCTCCTCAGTGAAGTGCGGCTTGAACTTAAGGCAGAGTGACCAACAGGATGAGTATCTGGGCATGACCCCCCGTGGGGTTGACCGAGTTCGCTTACTTTTTCCACAACAAGTCCATCAATGTGTCACTTTTGGGCCGACAGATACGTCAGTAAAACTGATGTATCTGTCATTCCTTGCGACATGTTGCGTCATACAGTAAATATGACGCATCCATCATGTCACAAGGAGGGCACAATGAAAAGTGATACATTTCTGTTTTCAGGTAGCGATGCATCACTTTTCATAAATGAGGCCCAATCATCTTAGCAGTGCCCATCGTGCTTCCACCCACATCGAAGGACTGCAACAATCTAACTAAACCTCCATTAATTGCTGCATACATATTGGACAAACCAATCACCCCCTACCCTACTCCTTTCCTTCTCCCTTCCCCACAAAATGTGCAACTGATGAGTGAGAAGGGTTGGAAAAGTCACTATCTCATTCCCTTTACCCAGAGTAAGTTTAATTGGCATTGAGAGAAAGCCACACATCCCCATTGCCTCTCTTGTATCTATCTTCCATTGCAAAGAGAGAAGATGTCAGGATGAGTCAAACCCCAAATAGACATAACACCTAGGACCATTCATAATTAATCTTCTTGGGGACTTTGGTCTCAGACCCCTAAAACATCTAGACCGCTATTGAAGAGGATGTGACTTCAGAAATTAAGGAGCACAAGAATGTTTGAATAAGGCAGAACCACTGGTGGCTGGAGCTTCCAGTCCTGCACTAATTATGGGTGTTAACCCTAACCCTCTCAACCACTACTGTGTTTGTTCACCATCATTGTGGCACCTAGGAAGCCTGCATACCAATGTCGGAAAGAAGACATTGGGCTAGGAATAGAATCCCTGCTGCAATGCAACTTTCTTTCCAGAATTTGCATAATTCTGGGAACACTTCAGAGTCACTTTGCTGATGCGAAAGTGCTCAGAGAAGGATAACTTAAATGCCTGCATTATTAATTGGACTCCACCTGTCAATCAATCAATTAATTAATGTTTATAAAGCATGGCAATTCACTGTGAGGGTCTTGAGGCACTGGGGATGTTGGCTGCTGCGTAGTGGTTTGTTCATTCGAACATCCAGGTTTTGAGTTCATCCCTGAATTGCTGGCGCAATGGTGCTGCCCTGGGGTGCAGGGGAAGGTTGTTCCATGCCATGGCTGGCAGGTGTGAAAAGGAGCTTCATCTGCTGTTGGTTCGGCAGATCCGTGGGCATGTGCGAGGGGGAGAGAAGCTGATCGAAGGTGTCTGGTAGGGTGGTGGAAGGTCAGGCTTTTGGTGATGTATGCTGGTCCTTCATTGTGCAAGGCCTTGTAAGCATGGGTCAGCCTCTTGAACCGGCATCTCTTCTGGATCGGGAACCAGTGTAGTTTCTTGAGGTGGGGTGTGATGTGGGTCCTTCTGGGGAGGTCGAGAATAAGTCTTAACCCTGGGTTTTGTACTGTCTGGAGTCTCTTCAGGAATCATGTAGTGATTCCTTCGTAGAATGTGTTTCCGTAGTCTAGTCTGCTGGTGATGAGGGCATGTGTGATGGTCCTTCTGGTGTTTACTGGGAGCCATCTGTAGATCTTGCTGAGCATACGAAGGGTGTGGAGCTGACGGTATCCACCGAAAGACATGCTCCTAGGCCCTGCGGGTTAGAAAATCAGTGTTGAAAAGTCTCAAACATTTGAATTGGGGTCAGCACCTAACCCTAAAAGTCGAGGCTGTGGTTGTCCTGGTGGGGCTAGGAATTCCCATGGTGCTCGGTTGCATTCAAGCCCTCATTACTAGATAATCTTGACTATGAATGGCAAATTCCAAAACACATGCTCTACAAAAAAGGCAGCTGAGCTCTGTCCTGGTGAATATTCTCCTGAAAACATTTAGTATGATAAGATATAGGAACACCAGTTATGCTCTGAATTGATAGATGAACTCCAGTGACTTTGTGGTCAGTGCCCTTAACTAACGAGGGATGACATCTTTTATGCTAGCTTTCTTACAAAGTGGCACCCAGAGTTATCTCCGTAGTCCCCACATCGTCTGACTTGATAATTTTCCAGACATCCTTTACAGAGAAATAGATCCTGCTGAAAAATAGAGACCCTGGAAAAGATCCCAGAGTCAATCTGAACTGCATGTTGTAATTTTGTTGAGTGCCATCTTGGTAAGAAATACTTGTGTCAAAAATGGGTGCCTGAGCAGCCCTCTTTCCACCTGAGCCTTCAACATCTCTTTACTCTTGAAATTGAGACTCACCCTTCTAAAACGTCTGTCTATTATTTATTGAATATGGTTTGATGGCTGTCCAGTCATCTTCTCTGGGTTTTTTGGTCTTCATGATCAACATATCCCCACCTGAAGATCTGAAATGAAAATACCGCCATAAAAGTGCACTATCAGGAGGAAACCCAGGCTTCCTGAACCATGTTGGTTCTTCTGTCCAGGTGCCATTTTCAAACATTTTTAAAATGTATTTTTGAGCTCTTGAAAAAGGGCCCTTAAGTTCCAGAGGCAATAACCTTTTTTTTAAATTGACTAGATGTGGACAGATTGGAATAAATTGGTTAGGGGTTGGCTTTCAACCCCCACTGCCACCCTTCTGACTTTTCCCCAACACTTGCAATGCTATCATCCTAGTAGCCCACAGACTCTTTCCAAGTTTCTTCATCTTTCAAATCCCATTGAGGCAAACATGCAGACAGTCTAGGTCAAAACGTGGGTCATCTGATTCTTCCCGATTTTCAGCCTCCTATGCCATGCAGTTTTTTGGACCTTCTTGTTGATCTGAAAAAGGCGCTGTGGAACAGGGACTTATCAGAAATATCAGCCTACCCATCACAGCCCCTTAAATACCTAATTCTTGTACATTGACTCTCAAACCAATTCCGCCACTTGAAATAAGGTAAAAATGGTTTTCATGATGTTGACAACAGTGTGCAGTGTAGGATCCTTAATGATGATGAACACTTATGCAGCACACTATAAAAGCACATCCCTAGATGCTGATCAACCTCATGGATATAATTACATGTTTGGTGAAGCTATATCTCCATAAGAGATTTTGCCTCTCTGATTATGAGTTCCCCGGGGAGCCTCCCACTCAGTATCTGGGCTCAAATTACTCCTTGTGTAAGAAAGGTGAATCTGAATGTGGAAACACATAGATGAAGGGACATTAGAAATATGGATCTTTTATCTTATTCCATATTTCGAAAATGCGTAAAAGCACAATGCGGAGGGGGCATTACTGGTCTGAATCGTTGACTTCAGCTGTGGTAATTTCAGACGCATGCACCGTGGTTCTTATAAGCAGGGCTTAACCCTCCCACCTGTCTCAGGGAACCACAGTATAAATATTTAAGGAAAAGCAGGTCACTATGCATGTATTATCTTTCCTTTTATTAATTATTAATATTTTTGGATTTTCTTGTTTTCTTGTTTATTGTCTTGTTTAAATGTTAAAATGTTTGTATCATAGATTATTCCTATTGGTAATATTAATTGTATTGTATTTCTTTGAATTCAAGTATTACAATTAAAAAAGTAGGCTCCTGATGGAGATTTCATGGGAAATAGATCCATAGTTGAGCTCCTGCATGGGAGAAACGGCTCACTTCTATGATTATTATTCACAACATTCTTGTGTTAATAGGTGGCAAGGTTTTATTGTCTAACTAGCTACGCGCCCCAGTGGGCATACCAGGATATACGACACATGAGTTTTTCAACTACAGCCAATGTATGTTCATCTGACCTGAAATAGACGCACACACCCTAGGCTCCCTAGCTAGTTTAACCCCCACTTTCCCCGCCTTTGGTTGTGTCTAAATCAACTCTTTGGGGACACACAGATACAAAAGAATATTTATAGTCTAGACTGGATTGACATGATATAAGGTCCAACACCCTCTTCCTGTCAATAGAAAGTCCCAAATGTTTGTTGAGGGTGAACACTCCAATGGGGCATGGACATTATGTACCCCAAAACGAAGTAATTGAGAACAATATTTAGGGTGCTCTCCCTTTTACAGAAACTAAGAGGACATCATTTCAATTTTCTTCGTTTGTTCTTTTACTGCACAGTTTCTTCCATTTATGATATTGATGACAATATTCCACTTGGTATGTTTACAGATAGAAACTCGACAGCCAATGCATGTTTCACCCCTTAGAACTGTCAAGTCTGGGGCTTTCTCAAGGCTCAGCAGGTAACAAATATAGATTAGGCATCTTTAGTCTGTGCCACGAATAGTATGAAGTCTTGGGATAAATCCCTTCTCCCGGTCCTTTGACGGGGATTTATCACAAGACTACATACTACTAGTGGCACAGACTAAAGCAGGCCTATTCTAAATTTGCTACCACCTGCTGATCCTTGAGAAAGACCCAGGCTGGACAGCCGTAGGGCGCGAAACATGTGTCTGCTGCCAAGTTTTTATATACAAACATACCAAGTGGAATATTGTTATCCTTACCAGAAATGGAAGAAACTGTGCAATAAAAGAACAAATTAAGAACATTGAAATGATGTCATCTTAATTTCTATAAAAGGGAGAGCACCTCAAATCTTTTTCTCAAGTATAGTCTAGACTGGAGCTGACCAAGAGATGTGCCACCGTCATGACACTCACAGGAACAGGGATTAGAATAGTAAAAAGATGTTTCATCTTGTCACCTACCTTACCTTTGATTACAGTGAGTGAACTGACCCTCCAAGGGTTCATCTAGGTTCATATTATTTGATGGAATAGTAATCTAGCCAAACAGAGACCCTACAATAGTCAGGACCTGCTTACTGTTGTGCAGTGCTGCATGCCAAATAAAGCTATTTATCACCACTGAGCTCCAATCTGCTGGAACTCATCCAGCTTTGGATGGCTAAATGATGTAAGTACGCATGCCATTACAACAGATGTCTTTACATCATAGTCTTTACAACAAATGCAATATTTACAGCGCATATCATTTTCACACAATTCTTTACAACGACATACCTTAAGGAAAGCATTGGACTTCAGAGAGGTATAATTTATATTCCAACTCCAGTCTGTGCAACAATAGGGAAAGTGTTGGACTTCGAAGTCCAATGCTTTCCCTAAGGGATGTTGCTGTAAAAACTTGCGTGGTAAAGTTCTGCATGGTTAAGATCTATTAGTGGTAAAGCTATCATTTTAAAGGCTGCGTAGTTCAGATTGTGTTGTAAATACTTTTTTCTGCTTTGGACATGATGTACATATGCCACAACTACAAGAAATAGTCAGAAAAGCCTTCCAATATGTTTTTGGTTACCTGTATAATTTCGGTACCATGGGCCGAAAGTTAATTATGAAAAAAGAAAGTGTATCAATACGTTAAAGGTGCAGAGTCAGTGTGGCCAGCCCCCTAGAACGCCACAGTCAATCCATCTTTACCTTGTGCTGTGCCAGGGCCATAGACTGAGATACATCTCCTGCAGCTGACATTGTGCAAGGCCAACACAGTCCCAGCCTACGCTGAAGAGGCAGTGGCAGCAACTTTAGGTGCTAATGGAAAGCAGAGAGTTTGCAAAATAACTCTGCTGTCCAAGACTTGAGGCCTCAATTACTGTCCCCTGTTCTAGCTTACATTTTCAGCTTACGTCTGCTATCCGAGCTTCCCATACATACTGTTGGACCTGGCCCTTTTTGGCAGGTTCACCCCGAAACTTTTTGCTTTTTCCTAGCCTGTTGCTGGAACCTGGTGTTGGTGATTTTAGGCCTTTGCGCACTTTTTCACTGTGGTACAGTGTAAAGTGCGCGAGCTCTCTGTGTATGTGTGGTGAGTGACCTGCCCTCCCATAGGAATGAATGGGGAATATGTATGCCCATGGTAGTTCCTGATGTGTGGGGAGTGCAGGGTCGAGTTTGGTATGTGCGAACTCGTGAGATTGAATGCTGCGCAATGATATATGCGGCATGATTGTGTCTAGTGTAGAAGTACCACTTTTAGAAGTTGGCATATTTGTGTAATTTGTGTCTGGCGTGTGATTGGCTGAGGCTGACTGGTGAGCCTGGCTCCAAGAGTCTGGGAGGGTCTGCCCCGGTGGTGAATGGAGTGTTTAGCATGCTGATGTGAGGGGAGGAGTGAGCCTGGGCCTGCTTGTGGATTGACTGTCTGGTTTAAGGGTCCTGAGTGAGGCTGGGTTTTCCCCACACAATGCTGGCTCCACCCCCTGGGGTGTGTCTGATGTCCCTAGCCAGGCCAGTGAAAGGAAATCCCTATAACCAGTTCTAGCTGGTTCCCACACTGCCTGCATCCTGCTAGACAAAGGATTTCTCTGTATAAAAAGGGGCTGTGTCCCCTTCCAAAATGTTCTTGTTTCTGACTTGAATCCTGCCAGGGGCGTGCTGCTGCTTGGGCTCAGGGGAAAGGCTTGTCTCCCTGGGCCCTGCCCAGCCCCTGGATGCCTGAAGGACTTCTGGGGGACCCCTCTGCCTTGCCTGGGCTGATAGGGGGACTTTGATTTGCTCTGGATACCTGATGGACATATCTTGGACTTTGGAGACCTTTTGCTGGGTCCCCTTTGCTTCCCTTTGCTGCTGGACCTTGCTTGTAGCACTGGGGGAGTGCTTTATTTGAGACAGAGACCTTCTTTTGGTTCTTCTAGCGCCTGGGAGCGCTTTATTTGGCCCCCAGCGCTTAATAGCGCTCTACTCTGCTTCTAGCGCCTGGAAGCGCTTTTGTTGCTGTCTCTAGCGCTGGGGAGCGCTTTATTTCTACTGGGGCCTTGTTGGCCCTGTAGCACTTGGTAGCGCTTTTATTCCCCGTTTATTTTCTTAATTTACGGGTGCCACCCCGTTTATTTATTTATCTTATCTGGCAAGGGTGCCCACCCCTCATTCTGCCCCCTTCCTTTCACCGCCGCGGCCCGAGCCGTTTGAGATAATGGCCGCTGGAGATGCCGCGCTGTGATTGGCGTGCCGCGGGAGGCTCTCCCTGGAAGGCCGCCGTGGTTGGCGGGCCGCGGGAGGTTTGCCCTGGAAGGCCGCGCTGTGATTGGCCAGCACTGACGAGACCGGAGAAGGAGATGGCGGCGACCGCTGAGGGGCTCCCGTGATCGAGGGGGAGCCCCGCACCCAGAGAGGAGACACTGCCACGAGAATCCCGAGGAGTGGGAGCACTCCGTCCCCGCCGCCGAGCCTGCCAGACCCGGTGAGTGCATGGATTCGTTTTTGTGGATATTGTTTTTTTAATTTTTAGCCTATCTCCCTGCCACTAACTCTCTCTGGCCCTTACCTGCACGATAATTCTGGTTAACACCACCGCTGTTGGGCGGATCCGGGCTACCGGGTGGGTTTGGACTGAGCGCCATCTTTGTGAGGGGAATAGTGCGAGCGCCATCTTTGAGCGTCCAGGTCACCTGGGACGCCGAGACGACGCTATTTAGGGCGAGACTGCCTCAAGGTGAGCCTGCTTAGGGTTCCTGATGCCAAGATTGCACTTGGCGCCTCGCTTCTGACCGCGCTGGTCGCGCGCTTGGTAGCTCCTCAATTTTAAATAACCTTCGTTTTTGTGGATATTGTTTTTTTAATTTTTAGCCTATCTCCCTGCCACTAACTCTCTCTGGCCCTTACCTGCACGATAATTCTGGTTAACACCACCGCTGTTGGGCGGATCCGGGCTACCGGGTGGGTTTGGACTGAGCGCCATCTTTGTGAGGGGAATAGTGCGAGCGCCATCTTTGAGCGTCCAGGTCACCTGGGACGCCGAGACGACGCTATTTAAAGCTTGCCTGACCAGCGCAGCGGTGACGCGCAGCGGTGCGCCTTCCCTGCGCCTGAGTCGTGCCAGAGTCCTGCCCGTCTGCGCTCGTCCGCGTCTCGGAGGCGTGCGAGGCCGGACTCTGGCATCTCGGGTTGGCTTTCAGGATGATTAGGTATAGTGCGGCCACTTTAAGTGCGCTTCGCCCCCCTAGGAGCGGTTGTAAATGTCTTTTTCCTGGTGGTCGACACCTGGGCAAAGGCTGCCCTGGATGTGCTTGGCGTCCCGTTTCTTTCCCTCCTCGTGTTCTCCCCTCCCTCCCCCTGGAATGTCAGTGTGCCTTGTTAAATACTCGATCTTTGGCACGTCATTCCTTGTAGATCTGGGACCTCCTTATGCTCTCGAAAATCTCCTGTCTTTTCTTGACAGAGACTTGGTTGGGGGCGGGCTCTGAACCTGACATCGCTAGTGCCCTTCCCCCCAACTTTTCCATCCTAAGGAGGCACAGAACTGGAGGCCGAGGCGGTGGGGTGGCCCTAGCTGTTGATAAGTCCCTTGTCTGTACCTCTTACCCTGTAGAGAACATCGCTGGCTGTGAAGCTCTGGGTTTTATTCTCCAGTTGTCAGCTTCACATACCTGCACAGGGATTTTGATCTACAGACCTCCAGGGCCAATTGGCTCGTTTTTCGAGGACCTACAGGTGGCGTTGTCAGTACCCTGTATGCGCTCGGCACACTGTGTTCTGCTGGGCGACTTAAACCTGCATATGGACACGACAACTGACGCGGACGCGTCTAAATTACGGGATATCACTGAGATGTTCGGGCTGGCCTCTTTCATCGATAGTCCAACGCACGTGAAAGGGCATACGTTGGATTTAATCTTCTCCACTGTACCGATTATGGTGTCTCCCCCTTTGCCGGTTCTATGGTCCGACCATTATTTAATCAATTTTGTGCTGCTAGCTGAGCATCAGACTAGCCAAAGAACTTATAAGGACGGGTCCCGTCAAGCTAGAGCCTTTCACCTGGTGTCAGCTGATATGCTCGCTGACGCACTCCATGCACATCCCTGTACTTTGACTGGGAACTTAGAGGTCGACCTGCCGCTTGTTCAGAACTGGCTTCGGACAAGATTCGAGGAGCTTGCCCCTCGGAAACCGGTTAGGACAGCCCCCTGCCAGGACTCTGCTCCTTGGTTCACCGCTACTCTACGGAAAGCGCGCCAGGACTGCAAAAGATCTGAAAGGCTCTGGCGGCGCAGATATGCGCCTGAGGAGAAACTGAAGTACAGGGGTGCGATTAAATCTTATCACAGACAGATTGCCGAAGCCAAGAAGACCTACTTCGAGCATAGAATAGACCAGGCTGACAATACGAGCCGGGAACTATTCCGAATTGTGAAGGAATTTGTGGAGCCGGTGGCGGCCGCCAGGGTACACTCCCATACAGAGGAGTGGATCAGGCAGCTTGCTGATTTCTTTGTGGATAAGATCCGTAGGATTCAGGACTCATTCGATCGGGTGGGGTCCCCGGCAGTGGCTGCAGCTGTGGAAAGTGATCAGAAGGTCCTTCCTTCTGCTGCAGCCGAGTCGGTGCCCACCCTTTCGACTTTCCCCCCGCTGTCCTGCGACTCCTCTCTGGAGCTGCTTTCCCGATTGAAATCTGGATCCCCCTTGGATGCGTGTCCGGCTAAATGCCTGAGCTCGGTGGCGCCAGCGATTAACAACTTGCTGAACCCCCTGCTCAACATGTCTCTGAGTTCTGGAGTGGTCCCTAAAGAGTGGAAGCATGCTCTTATTCTCCCGCTCATTAAGAAACCTCTGCTTGACCCTCTACAGTGGGCCAACTATAGACCAATCTCCCTCCTCCCTGCTCTGGCGAAGGTGGCGGAGAAACATGTTCAGCATACTCTTACCACCTTTATTGAGAATAACAAACTGCTGCATGACTCCCAATCTGGTTTCCGTGCCAATTACAGTACGGAGACAGCTCTTGTGGAGGTGACCGACGCCATCAGGGAAACGCTCGATCTGGGGGGGAAAGCTATGTTGGTCCTACTGGACCTGTCGGCGGCATTCGACACCGTCCCACACGCTGGCCTCCTCCTAAGACTCAGGGAGGTAGGATTGCGGGGGACGGTGTTGGACTGGTTTCAATCCTTCTTAGCCGACCGTCGACAGGTGATCTGGGCTCCACCATTCTCCGCGGAAATGCCTTCGCTAGAGGTGGGGGTGCCTCAAGGATCTATCTTGAGCCCCACCATATTTAACATCTATATGGCCCCTTTGGCGAAGGTCGCGGAGGCATTTGGAGCCCGGGTCATCTCTTACGCTGATGACACCCAGCTCCTGTTTACTTGCAGGAAGGGGGAGGTTTTTAATGGCGACAGAATCAGAGACTGTCTGAGTGCTGTTTTTGCATGGTTTCAGCACCAGAACCTGAAATGCAACTCGGATAAGTCCGAGTTGCTTTTTTTCGGCTGTGCTGAGGACCCTGGCTGGAAATCGTGGTGGCCTGCCGACATGTTCCCCCCTGAGAAACTCTCTGCCCAAGTAAAAAATCTGGGTGTGGTGTTTGACGACAGCCTTTCTTTTCGTCCCCACATCACGGGCTTGGCGGGGAAATGTTTCGGCATTTTGAAGATGGTGAGGAAATTTCTCCCACTGCTTTCCCTCCAATATCGCAAGAACATTGTGCAAGCGCTCGTGGGCTCGCGTTTAGATTACGCCAACGCGCTTTTCTCAGGTCTGCCTACATATCTGGTATCCAGACTACAAATTGTTCAAAACTCGGCGGCCAGAGCCATCTTTGGCCTTCCACGGAGAGCTAGCGCCTCTCTATTGCGCGGCAGGCTGCATTGGCTGTCTATCCCTTGCAGAATTAGGTTCAAGGTTCTCACGCTGGCATTTAAAGCCCTCCACTGTACCGGCCCAGCTTACCTCAGGAAGCGGATTGCTTTTTACGTTCCCCGGAGGAGTTTGAGATCTGCGGACCTGGCCAAAGTGGAGGTACCAGCGATCAAACGCGTGCGGATGGGCGGCCGGTCTTTCCAGTTTATGGCGGCCAGCCTGTGGAATGAGCTCCCTCTGTCACTCCGTAAGGCTAACAATCTCTTGGCCTTTAGAAAGGAGCTCAAAACGTTCCTCTTTTCCGCCTAAACCAGTGGGTCTATAGCGTTTCTGCCTCTGGGTTTTTCTTGGTTATGTTCAGGACTTTCTGCCAAAGCGCCGGGACACCCGTTTTGGGTAGCCGTGCGCTCAAGAAATATAGTTTTAACATAACATAACATAACAAGGAGAGGAGGGGCGTCGGGGCACATTGCCGGTGCCCGCCCCTCCCCTCCAGCGCGAGTGCCTGGGTGCAGAGAGGCCCGTGGGGCCTCCCTTGATGCCGAGTCCCCCGAGAGGGACTCCGCCTACCGCCACATTGTGTTAAAGAGCCCACGAGAGGCTCTGAGGGCTTTACGGTGTTCTTGAGCCCGGAGAGGCTCCATTCAGGCGGCATTTCTTTGTTAGAGCCGCGAAGGCTCCCCGGGGGCATTTTGCGATTAAGAGCCCAGCGAGGCTCCGACCTGGGGCATTTCTTTGATTTATGAGCCCTGAGAGGCTCAGGCGACCTCGCTGTGTGTAGAGTCACGAGGGAGGCTCAAGGCGCTATTTATTTCTACGAGCCACAGAGGCTCAGGGGGCATTCTGTTTGGTTCTTGAGCCCACGAGGCTCCAACGTGTGGCCCCATTGTTTGCACCAGTTGCCCAGCACTTTGTGGGCAACTGCTACGTTTAGGCCCCTGACATTGAGACACAGGGCATCCTAGCCCCAACAAGGCCAGTGGCCTAGGGACTGCCACAGATAGTGGCTTATGTGAGTTTTGCGCAATTATGTGGTTTTATTTCACCTCTGAATGTTTTTGGACATCATGTGTTTTTGCGCTATTGAGTTGTGTTCTGGCACCTCTAAATGTTTTTATGCATCATGTGTCTCCCTTGTTCTTACACCTCTGAATATTCTATGCATCATGTGTTCTCTTTCCTTGCACCTCTGAATGTGTTTTTATGCATCATGTGTTCTTCCTGTGTTGCACCTCTGAATGTGTTTTTATGCATCATGTGTTCTTCCTATGTTGCACCTCTGAATGTTTTTATGCATCATGTGTAATGTGTTCTTGCTTACACCCCTAAATGTATTTTATTCTTAGGTGGTTGTTCTTTCCAGTACAGGTGGTCCTAGTGAGGTCCTGGTCCCCTGCGTGACATTCTCCTAAGGTGGTTAGGGTTGCGTAGGTGGTACTTACCTGTTACCAGTAGTTACTGGTGGTGTGCTATACTTGCTAATTTGTGTTACAGTGATTTTATATCCTATATTCTATGTTCTAGAAGTGCTATTTCTAAAAGTTTGATTCTGACAGTGGCCCATGTGGCCCTGTCCTGTACATAATCCCTTGTGAATATTGCCCGTGCCAGTTGGCACAGTGTACATGTGTGATTTCTATCTGATGTGTTTTGACAATACAGAAGTTATTTTTATATAACCTTGTGTGGAGTTCCTTTTGTGGTGTGCCTAGGATGTTGTTGCTGTTGTGTGCTTGCGCAAATGCTTTACACATTGCCTCCGAGTTTAGCCCTACTGCTCGTGCCAAGCTACCAAAGGGGTGAGCAGGGGTTATCTTGGCGTGTTACTCCCTTGCCCTGACTAGAATGGTGGTTTCTGCCTGGTTTTGGCGTCAGCCTTAGCCTACCAGAAATAGCCAGTTCTAACACATACGTTGAGTGTATAGTCATATAGTAACAACAATATTTATAACATTAATACTAATCATAACAATAACAAAAATAATGATAGAGTAATAAGTAATACTACTGCTAATCCTACTACTAATAATTATTATTATTAGCATTATTATTTTATTTGTTTAAACTTCTTTTTATTGTTTCATAAATGGCACATGTAGATCATTCATTAGCATTATGACTTTGCATAGTTGCTCTTATACAATATCTGCAGCCTTTCTTTAAAACGTTACATTGTTGCTCCTGTGTTGCATCATTGTAGTTTCGTCTAATTACAACGTTAATATCCATCGGTTATTAGCATTATTATTAAATTAGCAACAGATGTTAGGTTACCTGCTATGGGGGAGAGGAATGGGGCTGCATCAGGGCGGCTGACTCGAGAGCACGGAGCCCATGGGTCGGTCGCTGGGGGTAGCTCAACACAGCACCATGTGACTCTGGGCAATAGCTCGCCTAATCTTCCCGACGCTGTCTTGAGACTCTATAGGGTGATTCGTTCGCTCTTTACAAATACCAGGTTATTTCAACTGCTTAGCCAAGCTATTTCCTGACTTCTTGGGAGAGCGGGGCAGAGTGGAGGGGGCTTTTTACCAATAGTCAAATCTTTTCTTTCAGACGGTGGATAGGGGGTTAAAGTCAGGGTTCCAGTCAGAATAAGGATCATTGCAAAGGCCTATGTGGCAACAGATCTATAGATCTGAGGGTGCAATGAGCTGTAGTAGGAGGTGTACATTAATGGGGTCCAATGTACAAAGCATTTTTGTGGTCACAAACACTTCAAATCACAGTTTGCGACTGCAAAAAATGCTTTTTTAAATGTACTAATCGCGTTTTAGGAATCGGTAAACTTTTACCAGTCTCTAAAACAAGATTTCAGCCCCAAACCAATTTAGTACTTGAAAGGGGCATGCTTTTGGCGTCCCATCCAAATACTGAATCCTTATGCAATGTAGGTGGTCTCAAAGCATTAAAAAATTGTTGACGCCCGAGTTGGAGTGGTAAAGCATTTGAACATAAAAAAAAGTTTTATAATAGTTAGGGGTCACTGCCAGACAAACCTTTTTAAAGAAAAGGAAAACTTTCCTTTTAAACACAGACTGCTTTCCTTTAAAGAAAACTGGCTACATTTAAAAAAAAAATTACTTTAATAAAATGTCACAGGGTGGTTTGCTGACCTTAGCAGGTCACCCATTCCTGTGATGGACACCAATCGGAGTTAGTAACAATTTTCCAACAATCTCATTAATATTCATGAGGAAGGTCTGATTGTGACACACTCCGAATCGGAATGTTAGGGAGCCAAGCGATTAATACATCGGCTGTTTCATAATGGTCACAAATTGCAACCAATTTTTTTTGCAAGCCAGTGATGCATGTATCGGGCCCTTGATTAAAATCCTCACTCTGTGTCATGAGTAATATTGATTGGGTGGCAACACTTGGTTTGTCCGAAATGGTATTTCATGGTCCCCATATTTCCACCAGACATTTCAACAGCAAAAAGGTGGTGACACGTACAAGTGGAAACGAAACGAAAATGAGGATGCACTGAGGAAATTGGTAAGAAATATTACCACAGTAATGGCACGGTACTTCTGCACCTAAGATGTAATGATCCCTATGGAACTGAGATTTCTAGGTACTGGGGGGCAGATCTACAAGAAAGTGCAGCAGCGCGGCACCGCAAGCACTTTGGCTGCGCCACACTGCGGCACTTCCGAAGCACAGGGATGCAACATATTTACAAGAATATGTTGCTTCTCTGTGCGTCCCCCTACACTGGCGCACAAACTGTAGCCATGCGCATGGTGCAAGGATACCTGCGTCGTGGTGAGATTGTTTTTGTGCAGGAAGGAGCACCTTCCTGCACAAAGACAATCACTACAGGCATTTTCCTCTTTCAATACATGCTGTAGAATGCAGCACTCCTTGAAAGAGGAAAAAATGAGGAGAAATTAAAACATTTCTCCTTGTTGCGCCTCGCTATGCCACCTCTAGGGTGGCGTAGCATTCAGATGCTTCTCCAGATTTACGATTTCTCGTAAATCTGGAGATGTCTTGTTTCATGGGTGTTGCGTGGGAACACCCACAGCAACACCCATGGAACTCCCCTTCAACGCAAAGTGCTGCATGTGTAGGGGTCGTATTTACAAGGAGAGGAAAAGTCACGCAGGGTGGCTTTTCCTCTCCTTGTAAATATGGAGGAGCCCCCTGCCCCACCAGTACGTCACGAAAAGTGACGTACTGGTGGCGCAGGGAGCTTGTAAATATGCCCCCTTGATACCACTTTGGTACTCGTACTGTACTCTGAACCGTGACTTAAGTTGCCGATTTGGCAACAGGTTTCCCACTTGATCAATACTGTGTAATCTTGAGCAAATTACTTTATCTTTAGAGTGCCTCAGTTCCCTTACCTGGAAATATTTGTAGTTCTTAGACATAGTTGGGATTCCAGTTGCGCTAAACACAAAAATAGAAGCATGGTGCTCTGCCAGGAAGCCTACAGGTGGTTCATTGTGTGTTCCTGCACAATGTAAGCCTTATCCCGCAGTCAGAATTAGCCCCAAATGCAAATGTTGACTGTTGTAAGTGGACAGGAATAAAAGGTGTCCTTTATGCATGACTTCGAGTGAGTCTACCCGTGTCTTAGTCGACTTGGATGAGCAGGGACCACTCCCTCCTTGGGATCTATGCACCAAAAGAATGCCTTAATGTCATTATTGTTCTATCCTTTCAGCATCGCCAAGGCGTGACAGACAAACAAAACATACTCTTCCCAAGTTATTCACACACAAAAGAGTATTTAGAACAAGATTGTACTGTACATCATGTCAACGAATGTATCCACTCATTCTGTAACTAAAGAGAAAATACAAAGGATGTGCATTCATTTAGCAAACGAGGTTATACAATATCTTCATACAAAATAAGGTGTCCTTTCAATGTATGAATGCTGGTTAAAGTATAACCAGTGTCTTTCAGAATTTCAGGACTGATTCTCAACCCTGACTACTTCTATTCCATTTCTACAAGGTTTATTCATGAATAGACAAACACCTCAGAGTGAGAGAGTTGAGGACATTCTTTAGAGTCATGAGAGCGTCGAACATGAGTTCATGACATCCCCCAACATTCTCAAAGCTAGATGGGACTTATTGTTGGATGTTAAAGATAATAAAGGACAGCTGTATTACACATTTAACACTTTGGAGGAAAATTCCAGCAGATTTTCCATGATTAAACAACTCTAAATTCCGCCTTTTGAGTTAGGGCCTGATGTAGGCTTCAGCAGAAGGATTCCAGTCTTCAGGGTGGCCGAATTTAGAGGTGACATCCAGGTGAGGAGTCATCCCTTTACATTGAAAGAAACCACCATCACAGCAATTCCCTTCAAAGGACAAAAAGTTTAGTAAACGACAAGCCATTTGTTTTGAAGGTCATGAACAAAACTTTAAACATTTTTTGTTTTTCAAGAACAAACTCCCAAGCTTGTAGTGTTTTTCCAAAACAAACATAGTGACGACCTCCACTTCCATGGAGTTTTGTCACAGGGCGTGGGAGTCATTATTATTTTTCTGTCCCTCACCCCCTGTTTCTCCCTGAAGTGCCAACCAACCATAAAAGAGCGTGGCTTCGTACAATTTAAATAGGGCAGATGGCCTACTACTCTACATCCTGGGGCCCACATTAGCTCTGTCAATGGAAAGTTTAGGGTTCACCCATTTCTAATTGAAGTAGGTAAGCTGGTGGAGAAGTGTGGCTCACTGTTTAGAGGCGGCAGACCCTGAAGCAGAGATCAGGCCCGGGACCAGGGTTCAATTCCCGACGCAGCAGGGTCTAGGGTCAATGTCCGCGGACTCGATAATTCTCGCTTCGGCGCCATCTCTAATCATGGGCCCCACGCTGCAACTCTGGGCAATAGCTTGCTTAATATCCACAACGGCCCCACCAGCTCTGGGATGCCTGGCTCCGCCCCTCACAGGGAGAGCCAGGAAGGGTTCCACAGCCTAAGCGCCGAGATACCCTCATGGGTGATTCAGCGCTATATAAATCAATAACTATATAACTATAACTGCTCAAAGGCTTGGTCAACAAACAACTGACTACGTATCTTGAAGCTAATCCGATCTTGGACCCTTCACAATCCGGTTTCAGGGCAGACCATAGCACCAAATCGGCCTTCGTTACCGTAACCAATATTACTAGATTCAGATGTTCCAGCCATGCTCGTGCTCTTAGACCTACCTGCTGCAGTTGACACAGTATCCCATGGCAAGTTACTTTTACGAATGCAAGAGAATGGAGTTATGGGGTAGACTCTAGCTCCAGGAACTTTTTTTTTTTAAAGACAGAAGGCAATGTGTCTTGATGCGTACATTTAGCACCAACCCAGGCTAGTTGATAAAGTGGTACCGCAACGGTCCTGCCTGAGCCCCACATTGTCTAACATTTACCTGGCACCCCTGGCCAAAGTCATTAGAGCTTAAGGGGTTGAAACTGTGTTTTACACTGACGACACGCAGTTGCTCATTTCTTTCGAGGGAGTCATTGAAAAATCAAAGGCTCGTTTCATGGCTGGTTATAAGGCAATTGCTAGCTCAATGTTGAATATTTTCCTCCAGCTGAACTGAGGCAAAACTGAAATCATTTTGTTTGGGAAAGCCCAAGACCTGTGGTCTGCAGACTGGTGGCCTTCGAAGTTAGGCAAGGCCCCCTCTCCCAGTAAGGTAACTCAAACTTTGGAGTCACGGTGGATCAGGAACTCGGCTATAGGGAGCAGGTTATAGCCACTAAAAGCACCTACTTTTCCACTTTACGCCTACTAAACAAAGCTTTCCCATTCCTCTCACTGGCAGCCAGAAAGACCTTGGTACAGGCACTGGTGGTAAATCGGTTGGATTACAATAATGCGCTATTGGCTTCTGCCAACAAGTTTTAATAGCCAAATTACAGGTTGTGCAAAACACGGCCGCACGACTGATCTGCAATCAGCCACCCATAATGCCCTTGGCTCCTCTTTTACAATCCTTGCATTGGTTGCCAGTGAAGAAAAGAGCTACATTTAAAATCTTTGGTTTAACCTTTAAAGCACTCCAGGGAAAAGTATCACAATATCTCTCTCAAAAAGTCAAGTCCTATCTTCCCACTAGGAATTTACATTCCAGTGAAAAACAGCTGCTTGTGATTCCACTCATCTGGCACACTAGATGTGGTGGCAGAACCTTTTCTCATGTGGCTCCCTCCATATGGAACAGTCTGCCTTATTCTCTCCGAACCTGTTCCAACTACTCCAATTTCAGGAAATCATTAAAAACAGTATTGTTTTAGATCACATACACAGGTGCGAATTTGACTGAGTGCCGAGATACCCCTAGGGGTCCGATTTGTGTGCTATATCAAATTATAATAATAATAGGCAGACCATTAGTTTGTTTGACAAACTCTAAATAAGGCCCTAAGTCTTGTAGCGATGGAGACTTGGCTTAAATTGTGTGGGAATAATTAAATCTGCAAAGGCACATTTTGAAAGGGCACTGAGGCCTTAAGGAGAATGTGGGATTTCTTTAGAGTTTGGTGGGCTATACTCTGTTTTGCAATCTCAGCAGAGGGACAGAAACAATTACATCATAAAGTCCTTCTTAAATAGGACAGACAGTCTGTGGTACTTTGCCTAAGGGCCCACTGTAAGTCAGAAGGTTGATCAAAGTTATCTGCTAGCGGAGCCAGTGTTGGTTACACTGTTGGAGTATGGCAGTTCCCTTGTCTTTAAATAAAGTGGGTAAACCACAAGTTTGGTCCACATTTTTGTCTGAGTACCCTGTCTACTAAATTCTAACAAAACCCCTGTGTGACTAATCTGAGGTACAGTAAAGACCTTCACATTTGCTGTGTGAATCCACACTGACACTTTTATTGCATGGAGGAATGTTATTAGAAATGTTTGTGCCTGGCTGGGATTTTGAAAGAAGTGCAGCCTACTTTCAAAGGGACAACATGTCTGCCTTAGAATCAACCAGTGTTAAACATAGCACCATTTTTTAAAGTCGAAAAACATATTTTGAAACATAAAGTTTGAGTAGCGGTTTCACAAGTGGGTAGCCCGAGTGATGCCAGTAAACCCTTTTTGCCCGTGAAAAGAAACACATTTCCCCTATTCCCTTTCAGATTTAGACATTGGATTTGTCTTTCTAAAAGCAGCACTGTATTAAAAGGCCTTTGGCAAAAATCTAAAGTTCTGTTTAGGGCTTCAGATTTTGAGTAGAGCTGGTTTTTGCAAGTAGGGACAGTGGACCCTTTCTGTCAGAGTAGAGTAAGTACTCTTTGGCAGAGGTGCAACAAATTGTACTTGTGAAAAATTGTACTTCATCAGAATCAACCAAAAGTAAACTTTGCAATGTTTCTTGAAACTGAAAAACCCTTACACGAGCAATGAACTTATGCAGAAGCACAAGTAGGTCTGCTGGAAATGCCAAATTCTGATGGTATCGCAGTCAATGACACAAATTGAAAGGAATATTGCAAGAGATGTTTTAACAGGCATCATTAGTTCTCTATGGGGGGGACTGCTTTTACATGTAAAAATATGTAAGCACTCTTTTCTGAGCAAGCTTGTTTTCAAATTTCTCTTTTCGGGTGCTAGGGTGCAACACATCCAATCCTTTAGAGAAGGGCACATCCGGTAGGCAAAGTTAATGTAGTGTCTTGTGAGTTAGCGATGATGGGACTCTTTTGGTTCCTGATGTACTCCATAGAAAAGCAGGACGGCATTGGCCTAGGCCTAAACTTTTTAAAATTGAAACTAACCAACGCTTTCTGGGTTCAATATAAAATTTACAAAAAAGGGTCAAATGTATTAAAGATTGGGTTGAGACACCATCACAGGGGCAAAGGGATAGCAGCTTTGACCAATCGTTGACAGTTGGAAAGGTAACTAATTGATGGAAAATGTTAAACCTAAAACGGGTCAAACAAAATCTGTCATAGCTGCTTAAATTCCAATTTAGATAAGGCTGAATAACCAAGGAGGATTGGATCAGCAAGGAGTGCTGAACCGAGGTTTTATTGGCTTCACAGGCCAGTCGAAGATCCGCTAGATGGTGTAGACACAGGGTTTTTAGCCTTTTCCTTGTAAGCTCTCCTATTAGTGGGGGGTAATAGGCCCCAGTCAGATAGGAACTTCTTAACGTATCGACGCCAACCAATCTTGACAGTTTTCGAGTGCAAGACAGTCCTTCAAAAGACTTTGGGTGAAAACTAGCTTCGTAGATGACCAAAGGCGATGCCATAGCAAGTTTGGCTGGATCTTTTTCGTGTCCGTGATGTAAGGCAAACCTAAATCTAGATGGCAGTCAAAGGTCGAAGTGCCCTGCGGAACAGCGAGGAGAAACCTCAAGAAACTGTTCTCCACTTTTTGGAGGGCTTCTGCCTGTACATAGCCCCACACCCCTGCTCCATTAATAGCAGTGCTAATACATTATGCCTGATATATGTGGATCATCTCCACCGGAGGTCTTTTTCCTAGTCTCTGAGTGAAGTTAACTAAAGCCATGGTTGACCTTAAAAACAGCAATTTTCTGGCCTCTATAGATTTTCTCCAAGAGCCTTTGTCGTCTATTAGAATTCCAAGATAGGGATAGGTAATTGCAGTCTCCACCCTGGAATTATTAATACAAATGTCTCTCCTTGTTCTATGCTTGGGCCTAATGTTCATTGTAAAAGTTTTTTTGATATTAATTTTCAAATCAAGATGAGACATAAAAGAATTATATCTATTGAGTGAGCGTTGAAGTTCCAGGGGAGTGCGGGCAATAATCACCGTGTCATCCGCATAGAGGAGGGCGGGGATCGGACGATTTTGGATTTGAGGTAGGTCCTGGCACCCCTCCAACATGGCTTCTTCTAGGCCATTAGTGTAGAGAGTAAAAAGGTAGGGGGCCAGGACACAACCCTGTCTGACACCCCGCTCAACCCTAAACGGTGCAGTCAACTCTCCTCCCACACTGAATCTCACTCTGGCCGTAGCATTAGAATACATTTCCCGTAGAAAGTTTACTAAGGAGAGATTGACACCCATTGCTGTTAAAATGCACCACAGTTTCGAATGGCCTACGCAGTCAAAAGCTGATGTTAGATCTACGTAGGCCATATACAATCGCCCACCTTTAACATTTACATATTTGCCCGTAAGTGAAGTCAGATTTAAAACTTGTCCAATTGTACCCAGACCTTCCCTGAATCCATACTGGAGATCCGATAATATATTGTTGTCTTCAGCCCAGCATTGTAGTCGCTCCAGTATATTACGCCCCACAACTTTTCCCAAAGAATCCAGTAATGAGATGGGACGGTAACAGGTTGGGCTTTGTCGATCTCCATTTTTAGGTCTCGGCATCGAGACCTATTGCCGCCGAGTTCGCTCTCAAGGGAAGACCGAGCAGTGCACGAGCCTACCAGGGTCTGTGGACGCGCACACACACAGACAGGCAGGCAGGCACGCGCCAGACACACACACACAGACAGACACACGCACGCACACACACCCCCTCCCTCTCTGCCCACTCCCTCTCTGCCGCCCCCCCTCTACCCCCACTCACCAGGCTCTTTCCCTCCGCAGCGGGTCAGTCACGGCAGCAGGCAGACTCGGTGTCTTCTCCGGCGATCTTCAGCTGATGTGCACGCCCACACTGCGTCTCTTGCGCGCCCACCATGCTGTTTCGCGCCCGTTGATCCTCAGCTTGTGATTACTACTCCTTCTAACCCGGACGGTCATTTTAAAACGTCGTCAGTAAATACATGCGAACTTAGAGATCACGTAAAATCACAGGCAAGACCTCGCAGCGTTCTTAACTCATGTCAGCATATCCCAACCATATGTTATTAACTATACAATATACCTACAAGCTATTCGTTTTTACCAATGCTCCTTCAAGCCGCATTGCTTATAATGCTCTTTGATTGGTTTAAATTAGAAGCAATCTCTTAAAGATGTTTGCGAGGGAGGAGGTTTTCGGTTCGGGAGTTACAGGACTGCTGCAGTGAGACCCTCAGACGTTTAAAACCGAAATAAAAGGCCACTGCTGTGCCTGTTGCCCAACCGCCAGCTGTTCCACTTGTCCGAGAAGAATGTGCCCCCGCTGCGGCAGCAGGTTTGGTCTACACGTGTGACAGAATCTCCCGCGCGGTCATGTTGTGAGAGTCTGGATGAAAGCTGCTAGGCCTGGAAGCGAGCATTCAGGAGGGCCGGGGGCATTCCAATCAAGTCTGCAACTGATCACCCAGGAGGACATTTACTCTCTTCTCCCACCAGGTCAGGCACAGGTGAATAATACTGCCATTTTGCCTGCTCCTCTGCATTTGATTCCCCATTTTATTAACTACGCTTTAAATCGTGTGTTTCCTCATTTCTAAACACTTTGCTATAGAATCTGTTACTCCACACCTCGGCTTTTTTTTTTTATTGCAGAGTTCGAACACACTTATTACACAGGAATGGCATCATACCCGTGAGCCATTTTTAGGTTTCGACTGCAAAAAGCTGCGCAAGCAGCTTTTGCGCAGGAGAAATCTTATGAGAACTGTAGTGTGGCTTTGGGTCGGCCCTCGTCATTCATTGGCTGGCTCCATAAATGGAGCCTAGCCATTGGACGAGGGGCCTGTCCATCAATGCCGGACCAGACACGGGGGCGTTCCCGAGATTCTTTGCCTTTTGCCGACGTCACGCGACGCCGGGAACGCCCCCGAGTCTCCTCCGGCCGGGCCGTGCTTGCTGCTGTCCTGCCTTGTGTCCCTCCTCCCGCCGTCCCCACGTTTCCCGCCTCCCTCCCGACGTCCGTGTCCTTTCCCGCCCCCCTCGTCCTCTCCCGCCCACAAGAAGTATGGCGGCCAGGCTCAGCCATCGGGACTCCATGGGAGGGGGAGAAGCCGCGCCTCCTCCCGGGCTCCTCCAGCAGCATTGGCGGCGGCTCGGGGTGCGTGCTTGAGTTGCTGCCAGCCGAGAGCGGAGGAGGGAAGCCCGACTCGCCCAGCATGAGCCACGAGCCCTGTGGGAGGCACTAGGACCCAGGGCCGCATGAAGGACAACAGGTAACCATTATTTTTCAGGACATTCCCCCGAGCCGCAGACGGCAACACACTGGGCCTTCGTGCTGTGACTCCCCCTCCTGGGACTTCCGAGGCAGAGAGATGCAGGTAAGTGTGAATCGATTCTTTTTATGTTTGGTGCATGCGTGTATATTTGAATTTTTGGGAAGGAGTGTTGTGAATGATGTGTGTGTGTGCACGTGTGTAAATGTATGGGTGTGAATGAGTGTATGTGTGCGTGTGTGTCCCGTCCACCCTCCTCTCTCCTAAAACCCTCCCTGGGGGGAGGGGGGACTCTGGTGTCAGCCCTTGAGGGGTCCAGACTGAAACAGCCAATCAGAGAGCGGGGGAGGGGGAGTGCTATCCCCCCCAGAGAGAGCAGCCCGCCCCCCGCAGATCCTCTCCAGACATGCCTGCCCCGGCCGGGTGGGGTCAGGAGGGTACAAGTCCGCCCCGTCCCAGGGGCAGCGCTGAAGCCTCGTGTGATCCTGGGCACATACCCCCCCCCCCCCCCCCCCCCGCCTGGGGGTGTCAGTGCGGGGCTCGTGTGAGGCCCCGACCCCCCGGGGCGAGGCCACGCACAGAAAGATTCCCACAAACCCATTCCTTCCTCTCGCAGCCGGTGCCCCCTCCAGCAGTGCCAGGCGGCGCTGGGCACCACCGCTGCTGCCTCGACCCCTGGCAGGGCAAGCGGTGCCAGGCCCGCTTTGATTGGTTGGTAATCCGCCGGAAAGTCGCTTCCTTGAGAGCAGTGAGAAGTTATCAACGAGCCTCAAACTTGCCAAGTGATATGAAACCCACCGACAGGAAGCGCCGACACGGGAGCGCCTTGAAGTGTCATTGATTCACTGCTGCTCTCGCGGAGAAACGCAGATTTAAACCCCCTCAGAGCGTGGGTTTGGTGCAGGAGGTCCACGAAGGTCTCGCATGCCAGGGTTGAGCTTCAACCATGGCACATGTGTGTTTGGGCTCCACGCGGGGCACACTGGCCACAACCCGAGTGGAATAAACCGTGAGGCGGGGGCGTGATTTTGTAAAGAATAGCATTAGATATCCCCACGCATCCGGAGAGCGATGCTCGCTCCTTTGGCCGCAAAACTCTGGAACTCACTCCCTTTTCCCGTGAGAGTCACATCGAATGATCGGGAACCCAGATGCTTTCACCCGCAGACCAATAAGTGGCCACATAAACCACCCCTCTACACAGCCCACCAACCCGGCAGCCTCCACCAGCCCCCGGGTCTCCTTGCCATGCTGCCACCCCGAGCATCGCTGCGCCCCCGTCCCCCTCTAAGCTCGCAGGTGTCTCTGCCACCCCCAGGTGCCCCAATGCCCACGCCCCGAGGGCCCGAAGCGGCGGGGCACTCTGGGGCCCGGGCACAGGGTGCACTCACTGTCCTCACCGAGTCCCAGCCTTCACTCCGGCTGAAAGCCCCCCGAGCTGGCAGCGGGTCGTGCAGGCCGCGCCATGAACGTCCACCTGAGAAGCCCCCTTCCTTTGTAATTAGACTCCTTGCGGCCTTTTCTTCGGCTGCCGAACCGTGGGCCCCTTGACCTCGGACCCATACTCCGACTCCAGCATTGATGCTCTTTACGGGGGCACCCATATCGCACGCCAGGACCATACACCTTTTCTGCTAATTCGATGACATTCATAAATCTGCCCAGGATCACAAGATGTTGATCAGGCTAACAACACCCCAACCTTGTATGCGGACGTTTGGCCGGACAAACAGCACACCTGCCGTGTCTGTGTTGTCCTTATGCCTCTTGTGCGGCACGCGCTGATGCCCTTGCAACTTTGAGAGAGCGTCTCTGGCACTTAACAGTAGGAAACGGGAAGTATGGTACAGGACGTGGCGTTGTGGCCCGAGCTATCGCCGCGAGAGCCAGGATCGAATTAGAGGGGGAGGGGGAGGGGGAGGGGTGACCTTGTGTTATGTAACTTATGCTCTCCGATACCTGCGGGTCGAGCTCGCGCTATGTGCCTTCTCTGCTGCATGCCATCGCTGAACACTCGTTGCCCTCTCTGCCATTTCTGTTCACAAACTGCCCCCGTTCATACACTGCCTCTCTTCTGGGCCCCATCTGAAGACTTAATGCTGTCTCCACTCGCAACCACTTCTGCTCACACACTGCCCTCACAGCTCCCTGTCCCTTCTCCTCACACACTACCCCTTCTCCTGTGCTCCTTTTTGTCTCTGATCAATCACTGCCCTCGCAGCTTCTTGACCCTTTAGTTCACACACTGCCCTGCCCCTCGCTTCCTTAGCTCCAGGCTATATTTCAAAAACATTAAAACCAGCATGGCATTTAGATGTGGGAAAAGTATTTTCCATTCATAAATATCACACCATTATTAAGCTAGGGTGACAGATTTTCCAATGTTGTGAATATTAGTTATAGCCTAGGTTTGGATAATTTTAGCATGATCTACCTACCCCCCACAAATAGACGAATACTTGCAAACATGTAGGCTTGTATATTTTTAGATTTCTTCAGCATGTGGGCTTGCACACAGTGCATTAACACTGGGTTGCTCTAGTGAGAGATACAGGTGACTTTCTTGGGTGAATGGAAGACGCTTGTCTCTAACAGAGGCGTAGGTGAAGCGCTTTTCCCTGGGGAACCATATTCTTTCTATGGAAAAAGAACAATTGTTACATTTACAATTTCACATGATATTCTCTTGTTTTCCACCTCCTGGAAAGTCTGCACGAGTGAGTTGTGCAGGTTTGAGCTTTAAAGAAATCTATGATGGATTTCATGGAGCGATTTACGGAATTTGTGGTGGGAGAAATAATCCACTAATTTGCCATATGGGTGAAAGCTGACCATTTTTCAAATCACTGACATGCAAAGCAAAATTACGGTTTAAAAAATGCATAAATTGACTGCAAGTAAACCTTGAGAAGCAGGCAGAATTCAGGTGTTTTGGGCAGCTCATGTATTTTATTGTGGGTCTTCCTGGCAGCAGGATCATGGACTCACGCAAACAGCACATCTTTTACAAACTGCCCACAGAATAGGCACTTGTTTTCAGTCTCAGACCTTAATTTGTACCTATGGCAGGCATACAAATATCAGCACGGTGTGATCCGGAAAAAATGTCTGGCCTTAACCACTTTTCCTATTCTTTGTATAGTGTCAATAAATATTGCTGTGCTCCTGCCCTTGCTGTTCATGCTTTGCCTGTTACTGAAGCTCGTTGAAACATTTTCAGTATACTAAAGTCAAATGCCTGATGGGAATGAAATAATGTACTCCAGTGAAACTGATGGACAAGGTTTTAATTTAGTATTACATGTGGCTCAAGCAGTAACCAAATCTGCCGAGCTAGGCCCTGAATTCTGTCTTCAAGCCACTTCTGTCTCTGCCTCTGAAAGCTGCAGCATGGAGATGCATCCCTGACCTCTGCCTTACTTCCTGCCAAGCGAGCGGTGCCCGGCTCAGCCTGGTCTGCCTGCCAAAAACAGTATTTTACCTTCAAGTTATCAGCGTAGCCAGCTCAGCTCCTCAAACACATTCCAGTCTAGTGATTTAGGTAAACATATCCCCGACTACAGAGCAAAGAGCAAGTCTTCCTGTCTCCGTGCAAGTAATTTACGGTTCCCGTTACCAGAGTAGGCCCATGGCCCCGCACGTAGACACGCAGACACCTATGCACGCACTGACATTCAGTATAGAATAGCCTCTGCCCAAGAGACCTTTTACTCTAGAATAAACATCCTCTAAATACTAGATATCAGATATGTTATAAGGACAGGTCGATCTGACATGCCAGACTTCTGTCTCCTCTACTAGTGCTAAAAGTCAGACCCTTAGCTTCCTCCAGATGCACGTCAATCACACGTCATATTAGCTGCGCGCGCATTCAGGTCACAGGTTTCAGCTGACTCTGCAAGAATTCTTTATGCATCCACCCACTTATGACACTTTTCTGTGACGTTTCTAGTATACGCCTTCGAGCACACCCCTGTTCACGCCTTTTTGCTACGCACATGTGTTCTTACCATATACATTTCACTTGTCACGCCTACTGTATTCACTGCTACTGTGTCATTTTACTATATATGTCATGTACTGTTAATAAATCGTTGACATCTTTCCTGCCATCATTGCATACCCGAACCCTTGTATTGATGGAATAGATTTCCATGACTCGAGTCATCCTTTATGATTAAAGCCCGTATGACTCTGATGCCACGGACTCTGCCTCTCATTTGATTGAGCTATTTCTTTACTTGACCGAAATTATCTGGCAAACTCGTATACGGTAAAATATTTACCACAGTGTGTGTGGCCCTGGGTATGTGTGGCTCTGTGTGTGTGTGTGTGTGTGTGTGTGTGGCTGGCTCTGGGTGGGTGTGTGTGTGGTAGTAATTGCTGTCTGCTGAGCTCGTCAGTAGGGTACAATAGGTCTCACATTTGCGACAGATTAAGCTAATGGCAATGTAAATGACAATGCCACTAATTTATCTGTTTTCAAAACCAACACATAAACACATAAATACAAAATTTGTCATTTACAATGCCAATAGCTCTAACTTTTCCAAAGGCGAAACCATTGCATTGTAAATGCTTGTTAGGTCTTGGCATCGAGACCTATTGTCGCCGAGTTCGCTCTCAAGGGAAGACAGAGCGGTGCACGAGCCTACCAGGGTCTGTGGACGCGCACACACACACACACACAGGCAGGCAGGCAGGCAGGCAGGCACGCGCCAGACACACACACAGACAGACACACACACAGACAGACACACACACAGACAGACACACAGACAGACAGACACACAGACAGACAGACAGACACACAGACAGACAGACAGACACACAGACAGACAGACAGACAGACAGACAGACAGACAGACAGACAGACAGACAGACAGACAGACACACACACAGACAGACAGACAGACAGACACACAGACACACAGACACACAGACACACCCCCACACCCCCGGATTCTAAATTACCATTTCTTGGTTCTCTAACTCCACTCTGTTGATTCGTAACAAACTGATATTCAGCACATTTCACAGTCTCGCTTTTGCTTCTCATAAATACAATAAGATTATTTTAAGCAAATGTCTACCCTTCTTTTGGTCCTGTGCCTATTATGCTTCGGACTATAGAGTTTTAGAAAGTGTGGTGGAAGATTCCATGATATCGGCGGCGCGCACAGTGCGGAACCTGGGTGTCATAGACATAGAAAAAGACTGCCCATGTGCCAACCTGTGTGCTGACTCCAGGTGTGTGTTAACGGACGGTCATTTTAAAACGTCGTCAGTAAATACATGCAAACTTAGAGATCACGTAAAATCACAGGCAAGACCTCGCAGCGTTCTTAACTCATGTTTTTTGAAACAATGTGTTCTAAATAATAGTAAAAATACAAAGATTTAAACATCACGTAGTGTATGGTGTTATCGGGCTGGCTCAGGCAGAGGGAAAACTCAAACCTTCCCTTACAAGATGGGAGCCGCACTGTTCCACGTTCCACTGTAGCGAACCCCACTGTTGCAGTCCTTTTTTTGTTTCCATGGCGGATTATGCGGGCGGGGAGGGGGAGCACCAAGATGGCATGTCTCCTGGAGACTCCTATCCGGATGAGCGTGCTGTCTGTGGGTAGGGGGGGGCGGCAGGGTGGACGGGTGCTGATGTGATAGAAATGTAGCTGCATCTTTAAGTAATCATTGGGTAGGAGGTTCTCTACTTCCCCGGAAAGAGGATAATGCTACTGGTGACAGCCCTACCTCTAACTGACACCCCAGAGAGCGGGTAGTTCTCTGACGTGACAAGCCCAAACAGAGGGGAAGAAGCTAATGACAACTAGGAGGAACCAGGGGTTACTCGCATCCCGCAAAGAGTGTTATCGATATTTCCTTAACTCAAGGGAGAAAGAGGGTGACTAGCTCCGCTTACTAGGAGCGGAGAAACTATATCCTAAGAAGATATTATCTCATAAATTAAGACGAGGTAACAGAGACCATATTTACAGAAAGGAAGTGGGCTGCATACACCTCCATGAGGATGGTCGACCATTGGCAGTACAAAGAGAGGGTGACGCTCCTGGAGGGGGGAGTCCACAGACAACTATTGGATGGAAGGTTACTGATGCCTCCCCACATCGATGAACTTAAGTGGCTGACAGGCTATTGTTGCCCCGATGTGACCACTGACACACACTCTCCTTAAGCATAAAGGATGATGCATTTGTCAACCCTTCTACTCCTGGCTGAAGTCCTCATCCTCCCTAGACATTCTTCACTCGAAGATCACGAAATTATAGAGATCAAAGAGAAAAGGAACCCGACTACTACTGACAGTCTTCGGAGAAGAAATGTCACTCCTCCCTTGTTAAAAAGGGGCTTCTCAACTGACCTGATATCATAGTGCAAGCCATCAGAATGCATTACTTTTGCCCGGGAAAACACTTTTGTTTAGCTTTTCTATCTTGCTTATGTATACAAAATAACATTTTATATCTGTATGCTTATCTTTCAGTTACAATAGTCTTTATAAACATGTTAAACTATTTATTAGAAATGCACGTAGCTTCGATGTCTGCATAGGTAGTACTCAGCCAGCATATTTGTTTTTTTAATGTTAAACGTTCTTTTGCTTGTGTTAAGGGATATTACATCTTTATCAGAGTTTCTCATGTGGTCTTCCTTTGCTGCTGTTATCGATATTTATTAATTGATTGTAATAGTCTTTTGAGACACAAGGTTTTAGCTATTGTGAGAATTGCATTTATCAGATGCTTGGGGGTAGCTGTCATGAAGGCTCCCTAATGTTGGATTGAATGCTTGTGATTTTATAGCGAGGGGTTGAATTAAAATAATAAAGGGTGTCAGTAGTGGCACTTGTTACCTTTTCCCCGGTTCGTATTTGTACACCAGGAGGATCTGTTTTCCTTGGAACTGTTTTGCTTTTGCCATAGTAAGTCTGCATTAACGGCATCCACGTGGCAGGAGGTGTGGTGGATATGGGTTACTTTTAAAACAATCTCATTCCTAAACATTTGTTGTTATACTTTTATTCTGGAATTATTAATTTGTGAGCAGGGCCAGCTCCCCATTTGGTCTGCAGGGGTGTGAGGCTGAGTTAAGGACACAATATCCATCTATTGGGTAATTTTTTCTCACTCCAGCTGTAGGTGTGCTTAGGTCACCAGAATGTGGACAAGCAGTATTTCTCTTTCATTTTTTTTAGAATCACTGAAGTTAGAAAGCTTAGATTATATTGATTTTCTGTGTCGGGTAGAATGAGGAAGGTTGTGTTGTTCATAGGAACTAGAGCAGGATCTCCAGCCTGCCCACTCAAATACATTGGTGAAGAACTCTGGAAAGAAAGTTGTCGGCTTGCAGCATTTTTCAGAGGTGGCAGAACATGAAGAAATATTTTTTTCATGCAAATCAGCTCAGCCGTCTCAAGATGAATTTTTTGCATCTTTTTGCAAATCAAAACTTGATCAACTACTTACAGGGATCACACAAAAAATAACAACCCATGCAGTCTGATTTCATCCTTTGAGAGATTTTTTTTTCTCCAGACACCAGGTCCTGGGAGTGATTACGGTTAGAGACAGAATAGAGCACTAACAGTACCAATCTATTGAGCCAGTAACAAAAGTGCCTAATATGGAATAGAGAACTTACCCCTTACCTGAATGGCTTCTAATTCTTGTATGAAGACCCTGCGCTCCAACTACAACAGTTTGCATATTCACAGTTTTTTAAAAATGAATGTCCACTGTTAAAGGCAGGGTTTTGATCACCACAAGGTTCTGAATATCCCATGACTAGGTAATGACAGAGTTTAGTATATACACCACTGCATTGTGTCATAGCTCGGTTTCTCACCTGAGTTTTCAAAGAATCGGGTTGTGAAATGCTTTGGCAGATATACTTTTAAGTATTTGCTCAATGTCATAAAATGTCCGTAAATAAGGCAGATATTATTTGTGCTCCCGTGCCCAGGTTGCCAATTGAGGATCAACAAGACCACTCATCCTGAGCTTCGCCACTTAAGTACATTGTATAGTTCTTGGCTTGAGCACATGCGCTCAGTGTGCCTCAGTCACCTTGTTTGCACAATTGTGAACATCTCTCCAGTTCAATAACTGGTTTTCATTTTACATTTAGATGAACTCTTAGGTCGAAATGTTATGGGCCGATGGTCAATTTTCTATGCAACTAAGCTTAGCTTATTCATGCAAAAGGTAGTATTATGCTCACAAAATGATTAATTCGCATGAAGATTTTTGTGTGAATAAATCTAATAAGAACTGGTAGTAGGTGAGAAGTAATAGTTTCAGGGCTGGAATGCACCGTCAGTTTGTGCACACCCATTAACCTGCATGTTTAAGGGTATTTACCAACTTCTTCTAACTCATTCCCATCAGGCAAAAGGTTGCAAATCTGCTCCTGACAAGGGCAGTAGTAAACCATTTTCTATAGGAAGAAGGGACCACCCCTTGCAAAATTTCAAAAAGAAGTGGCGATGTAGGTAAAGGAGTTTCTCCATTAAGGAAAACATTTCCTATTGGAGAATTTTGAAAACGAAGTTTTACCAAATGCATTAGCACTGGTTTTGCAAAAGCAGATGTACAGGTGTATATTTGCTCATGTCAAATGGAATTCAGAGAAGTTTGCTAAGATTGTGATTTCCAGGCTGACCTCTGTAAGCTCTTATGAATTTCCCCAAGTTATAAATCTGCAGTCCTGAAAGTTTATAGAACTGCAGTTGCACATTTCTGACTTTCCTTATGAACGAGTCCTCTAATTAGTCCTTTTTAGGTCGGACCTAAAGGCTGCGCTTGTGCGGTCTTTGGTCGGAGATTTAATGTTTTTTAGATGGGGCTTGAACCCGCCTCTCTCCTCCATTGGCTGGCTTCCTAAACGGAGGCCAGCCATTGGAGGAGAGGGGCATCACTCCAATCAAGCCCCGTCTCTTTCGGGCGTGTTTTTGGCGTTCTTTCCACCTGTGACATCATCCGTCACTGACAACGCCAAAACACGCCCCCGAATCCGAAATTTGCGGAGCTTTGCGGCTGCCATTTTGGTTCCCCTGTTGAGGAGTCCTCATCTCTGCTTTCCTTCCCTCCCCAGTCAGTCCGGGCTCCGGTGCAGTTCGGGGTCATATTTCCGTGCCCCTGGCTCACGTCGGTCCCCCGCGATCACCATTCGTCCCTTACCTTTGCGGCTCGAGTGTGCTCTCCCTCCCGAGAGCATGTACGGCGAGAAGCACCCCCCAGCAGCACGGCTATCAGCAGCAACACCCGCACGCCGGCCATGGGGAGGGCGGACATCGCTGCCACCGAGCAAAGCTGGCCGAGGTCCGGTCGCAGAGTGTCCGCATGGGGCTCGGCCGTTCACAGGTATGCAGAAACACCTCGGCACAGAAGCGGGCACGGCAGGGAAGACCACCGTTTCTACTCCCAGACACCTTTCACCTTTCTTTTCTCATGAGTTCGCCCTCTCCCTGTCGTCAGTCTTTCCTCACCAGCCCCTGCTGTCCTTTACACCTGTCCGTTCCTCTTCGCCTGTCCCCTCTCCTTCATTGGTAGCTGCTCCCCATTTCACACGTATTCTCACTCCCATATCTCTTCCTGCTGTCCTTTTTATCAGTCCAAAATCTATCTCTTGCTCATTCCTCTCTGCTCTCCATTTATCCAGCGCCAGGAAGCCGTTTGGCCATCGTGCGCACTATAAATAATTTCATTCATTCATTCATCCGTCTTCCCTCTCCCTCTTATTAGTCTGTGGTCTCTCTTTTACTCATCTGCCCTACTAGTTCGTCGTCTTCTTGCACCAGTCGGCCACTCTCCGCTCACACATCCCCACTCTGCCTCCCGCCTGTTGCCTCTTCCTCACTAGCCCCTGCTCTCTTAACTAGTCTGTCCCCAACCCCTCGCTGGTTAGTGCTAGTCAGTCTGCTTTCCAGTGAGTGCTCCCTGCTCGCTCCTCCTTTCATCCGCATATCTACTCTCCCCGCGCTCCTCTTCTTCATCATGCCCTCTCCTGCGCACTAGCTCCCGTGAACCATTCCCCCATCTGCCACTCTCCCCACGCTAGTATTTTGTATCCATTCACCATTCGACCCCCCCCCCCCGGCCCCCTGCTTACCCTCGCATCCGTCTTTCCTGCCTCTCCCTCGTTGCTATCCGCTCTCCATTTCATCCCTCTGTCCCCGCTCCCACACTGCCTCCTGCGCTTCTTTCAGCAGGCCGTCCCCGCTCCACTCACTGGTCCTCTTCTCACCTTTTCACCCGCCTCTCCCCACTAGTCCGGGCTCTGCTTTTCATCATTGGGCCTCTCTATTAACTCTAGTTGTAGTTCCAGTCTGCTCTCGCCGCCCTACCCCCAAATTCGACCCTCCGCTCCGTTTCGTCCGTCTGTCCTCTCTCCCTCGTTAATATCTGTCCGCCTGTCCCTCGCTCTCACCAGTGCCTGCACACTGCTCTCTTTCACACCAGTCCATTATCTCCGTCCCTCGTTTGTCCCTCCTCTCTTTCTCCTCCGCTGGTCCCCTCTCCCTAGTCCCCGCTCTCTTTTTTTCCGCCCATCTGTCTCCTGCTCCTCTCACTGGGTCGCGTTTTGCTTTCGGCAGCCTGTCCTCCCTCCGCGCACTCGTCCCTTCTCTCTCATATTCATTTGCCTCCATCCCCCTCACTATGATCTGCTTATCTTTTCAGCCGCCTGCTCCCTCTCCCTTACTATCCCTGCCCTCATTCCACTATATCAGCGCCCCCTCTCACTAGTCTCTGCTTGCCTTTCTATACTCCTGTCTCCCTAGCCCGGCTCCCCCTTTTTCCCCGTCACCAGCACCGTTTCCCCTCTTTCGGCCTTGCCCTCTCTTTGAACGGCCCGTCCCTTTCACCCAACAAGTTGCTGCTTTCCTTGCCTCTCCCCGTCGGCCCGTCTCCCTCGCAGTATAGATGTTTTTCTGACCCAGGCTCACCCATTAGCCGCCCCCTACCCATCCAGCAAGGGTGCAAGGATGTGAAATGGGCCCGCCTCCCCCAGCTGGAGTAAAGTGGGCCCCTCTCGACCCCCCTGGGCCCCGGTGCCACAGCTGCACAAGTAATGTTCTCATAAATGTAATATAATGTCCTCTGCCCCCCTCGCCCCTATTCACCTTGCACCTAACCTGCTTTGCCGCACTTTCCTGATGGGTGGCTCTCTTCGCAGCAGGTGTCTTGGCCGGGTGCCTGGTCATTCCCCGTGGCCCTCCGCCCTCTCTATCGTGGTCTCTTTTTCCCCTCACTCAGTGACCCTCCCGCATCCTGGCCCCCGGCTCGGCCAATGCCCCCTCCCTTCTCCTCACCACGACCCCACGCACAGGTCTCAGACCCTCCCTCGCACATCTGGAAACCCAGCCTCGGATTTCCAGAGCGCCAGCATCAGCGCTATGCCAGCCCCTCCCGGGCTCCCAGACTCGCCCCTCCCATGTCTCTCCCACCACCCTCGCTGCCTTTACCAATGTTTTAGCAGTCACCTTTGTTTGGGAACATTTTTGGATTTTGATTCTTTCGGTTTGGGCCTCCCACGTTCTATTTTATCTGTGGTATAAGTTTATGATCATTTGTCCTGACCTTCGACCTATGTTTTTACCCTTTAGGCTACGACCTTTGAATTTGACTTTTAACTTGTGCTTCTAACCAACCAATGCCATTTGCTTTCTGTTATCTGGTTCTGATTTGTGACAGGCGCCTGCGTTGTCCTAGTCGCGACAGCTCTGTGTGTGTGTGGGGCTCTGTGTGTGTGTGGGGCTCTGTGTGTGTGTGGGGCTCTGTGTGTGTGTGGGGCTCTGTGTGTGTGTGGGGCTCTGTGTGTGTGTGGGGCTCTGTGTGTGTGTGTGGGGCTCTGCGTGTGTGTGGGGCTCTGCGTGTGTGTGGGGCTCTGCGTGTGTGTGGGGCTCTGCGTGTGTGTGGGGCTCTGCGTGTGTGTGGGGCTCTGCGTGTGTGTGGGGCTCTGCGTGTGTGTGGGGCTCTGCGTGTGTGTGGGGCTCTGCGTGTGTGTGGGGCTCTGCGTGTGGGGCTCTGTGTGTGGGGCTCTGTGTGTGGGGCTCTGTGTGTGGGGCTCTGTGTGTGGGGCTCTGTGTGTGGGGCTCTGTGTGTGGGGCTCTGTGTGTGGGGCTCTGTGTGTGGGGCTCTGTGTGTGGGGCTCTGCGTGTGGGGCTCTGTGTGTGTGTGGTGCTCTGTGTGCATGTGTGGCTCTGTGTCCGCGAATACGCTCTACTACCCTCTAATGCTCACCTATTGCCATTGTAAATGGCAATACCATTTATTTATGTTAAAAAAAAGTCATGAGCAATGCCAATAGCTCTACCTTTAATAATGCCGAGACCATTGCATTGTAAATGCTTGTTAAAAACTGGGACCAGAATAGAGTCTGACCAAGAGTTCATCAGTCCGACTTTACAGGTCGCTTCCAATACCCTAAACCGAATTGGGGCCCAGAGGTCCATCTTAAATTTATAGAAGTCAACCGGGACCCCATCAGGGCCTGGCGCCTTACCCCCTTTGCTTGCCATTAAAGCTTGCTCAACTTCAGCCAAAGTAAAATCTAAAACAAGGGGGGTAAATGAAGGGTTAATGTTGGAAGTATTCATCCCTGATTGATACTGAACTGTCGGTGCATTGGGAGTTTGACCGAATATTTGGGAAAAATCTTCTACCCAAGCCGATTAGTCAATCGTAATTTCTATTTTACTTGTTTCCCTAGATCCGGACAAAAATGGGATATTAATCACCTCCCAGAAAGCAGCGCTGTCATTCGTTAGGTAACTCTTATGGAGTTCGGCCCATAGCTCCTCTTTCAATTCTGTCTTCCTTTGTCGGATTGCCAGGTGATAGTTTTTTCTAAGTAAAATTATTTCTTGCCTATCCCTTACTGTTTTATTAAGAGCATTTTTGAGGTTTGAATATGCTTTGGTACAGGTGTTATTAAACCAACCCACCTCGTTTCTTCTTTCCCATTTGGGTTTAATACGTAGAGCTTCCTTTACGGAATTAATTACAACCTTGAAGTTATCTAAAATTTCCTGGGGGGTAGAGGAGTCATCCAAACAGGTCATAATTGCTGTCATAGAGTTCTTAACGACTTTTCCAGTGGTCTTTGCCGGGTCAGCGTGGTTCCGCTTAAGTGTATTTCGGTTTAGCCTATTCAAGATCAAGCTTTTCTCACCATGCAAACTCATCTGTTTGGTCTTTCCTCACACCAGTGGGAGAGAAAGAGTGATAGAAATAGGAAAGTGGTCACTAAAGACACAATCGTGGGTTTTAAAATTAAAAATAAGAGATGAGGCCCTGTCAGACAGAAAAATAAAATATATACAGCTAGAGGCTCCTCTACCATTGAAGGTTGGAGTAAGAGGAACAGTGGGTCACATTAATTCGTTAGCCAAGACCAATTTGAAGGATAACAATGGTCTCATTCAAACAGACCCCGGCTTGAGAGTGTGTAAAATGAGTCATTTTGTTATCTTTCTCATCTAGTAGACCACAGGTTATGTTGTCATTATGGACAAACAGGGATAAATTAATGTCGCCTCCCCAGACAATAAAAGGTCTTTTCCCTTGATACTTGTTGTTAAGTTCTAAAAGGAGGTAGCAGATTTCTTTCAGAGTGTTAATCAGCTGGAATTGTTGTAGGTTGTTCTAAAAGTTGACTATCACAAAGAAATCCGATTTGTTAATATCGAGAATAATTAACTGAAAATTAGCCTCCAGTTTTAGGACTATAGTTTCCCGCACTGAGATTAAGTTAGAAATATAAACCACCAACCCTCCTTTTGCACGCCCCGATAAAGACGGGATCGCGGGCGAGAAGTAGGTTTTATATCCATTTAAATGGATAGGTGAAACAGCCCACGTCTCCTGGAAACAGAGGATACTATAGGTCCGCGAGAAGGCAAACCACTCGCCGAGATTGACCTTAGAGCGTAGGACAGCAATGTTCCAAAAAACAATACTGAGTGGTGGCCCTCTCGTGGATTTTACATCACAGGGAAAAGCTGTTAAGGGGCCTCCTGCTTCAATTAAAGGGATTACGTCTACAGTGCTAGCAGGGCCTAAATCTATACTATTTATTTAAGTCAGGACTCTGTGGTACGGAGCAGTTACCGAAGTTATCTATAGACGGTGCGTGCTCCATCTCAACTGTGACCGAGGTGGGATTCAGAGTGGAAAATGAGGTTATTGATGCCCGCTCCTCCACCACTTGAAAAGTGGGGGAGGAGAATTCTGAATCGAACTCTGTGTTTTTCCTTCAAACTTGACGTGCTTTTAGAAGAATGGGTTGGTTGTCAGTCCACTTCTTCTAGTGGGGATAGCGCTTCAAACCTGTTAGAGGTTATAATTGAGTCGTTCCCTTCTCCTCTAGACCTTAGGGCAGGTTTATAGAAAAAGCCCAAGGGACGGACTATAATGCTGGAATGTTGAGGAGAGAGTTTCTCTTTGTACTTTAATAGAGATCGGACCATTCGGGGGCATCGAAAATGTATTACGATGCAATCACCAGAGACGGTCTTTGGTGAGGTACCGACCCACCCGACCCTTCGGACCATCAAAATGTCATTAGTGGATTGGGGGCTAAAATTCTTAAATTTGGTCAACCAGTCCACCACTTTGTTACGGAGGGTATACCAGGATTCGCTCTCTCCCTGTTTTAGTGCCGGATCCCCCATTAAAAGTATTGTATAGGGGCAGGAGGCAAGTCTAGAGTATCTGTACTAGGTTGATCACTCGTTTTTTAAAGATTTTTCCCTCTGTCTTGCCCTTTTCTGCTCTCAAAGTCCCCCCTAGAGGAGGCATTGAGTTCAGAATTCTCAACTACACGTGTGGGTAAGGTTACTACTTGAGATGCTCTTAGAATTCCTGGCGTTTTCTCATGAATGAGGGGCAGAGGTCCCTCCATCTGTGAGGGGTTGGGATCCTTGATGGCATGGTCAGTTGTTATTTTCTCCAGCGAATTACTGAATGTTCCTACAACCTCCTTTTAATTCAATTATCTGGGTCATCATGGCACTAATCTGAGTTTCTAGTAACCCTCTAACTAAATCTTCAAAGGTAACCTTAGTACCCAATGGGAATTCGTAAAGATTTGAGATGGGTACTTCTGTCTGCGAACCAAAAGTATTAAAAGTTGCTTCTGTTTGAGTTTCTACTTTTGCTTGGTGGGGATAATTTCTTGCGACCCTACCTGCTGCTGGCCATTTCTGCGGATCCCGCTGCCCGTTCTTGCTGCGATAGCCCGCCTCCCGCTGCCCAGCACTAATTACATCACGGTGCGGCCGCTGTGTAGAGGGGGGGCCCGTGGCACGTAAGGACTACTGATCCCAACAGCCTTTGCTGCCGGAAGCCGCACCCGGGACAATCGCGCCAAGAGGCGCTTAAATTACGGCCTCATCACCCGCGTCGCGGGAACGCGCGCGGGACACGCCGGGCTAAGCCCGGGCAAAGGGCGGGCCGTCTGTGGCCGTCCGGGGATGGAGGAGGACGGGCCGGGCCTATCCTCTAACATCGCGACCTCTATGACACAACGGGACTCGGTGTTTAGCCAAGCGTACCACCTGTTAGTATTGTCTATATTAACTACTGTTGCGAGCAAATTTGGGGCAAGGGGTATTCCATCACGGTTTAGGAAGGCGGATTGTGTTTGCCATCATTCATGAGTAAAATTAGTCGAAGGGGTGGGATAGGTGGTGGTGGGGTTGGGTCTATGGATGCTTTTCTTAAACGGCCTGAAATGGAAATTAATAAGGAGATAGCACTGGTTGAGAGGAGATTTTCGCTAGAGCCTTTTCAATGCATAAATCCAAACTCTGTTCAAGCCGTGGCCTCAGAGACCTTTGATAACATTTGTCTTAATCCTGATTCTCCACAGTGGTTGGTACTGCCCCCTTTGGATAACCGCGTACCAGCTTCACAAATTTCTAATTCTATTGGTTCTCTTACACCTAGTCCTTCACCCTCTCCTCCCCTTACACGTACTGGGCAGTCAGGATTACCACCTGGGGCTAGAAAGAAAGAACAACCAATGAAGAGAAAAGCTAATGGCCCCTCGAAAGGCACCCACTAACAAGCAAAGTTAGCTAAAAATAAAAACCCTACTACTGGGCTGGGTCAGACATTAGAAAATTCAATTCCCCAAATGTTCCATTCAGTGCCCAATCCCAGGACTAACATACAGCCCCCCCCCCCTCTAAACGGCACAAAAGAAGGAATCATGCCCGAATTAATTGGGCACATGGAGGTATTATTAGAAGGCCTTCTTCGACCTGTAATGAAGAAACTTGAGATTATAGAACGTAGGCTAGATTCTATGGAAATACATCTCAAAAACGATCGTCTGCTTGATAGGGGGGCTCAAAAAATAATAGCACCGATTCCTAACATTGCTCCTCCTACCGTAACAACGACCAAGGTGCAGGGGAACTTGAAGACCACTAATGCTATAGTTACTATAGCCCCTGATTTATCAGCAGTAACACCAAACACTATTCCACCAGTTAAGCCTGTTCCCAAGGGTCCGAGTGGGAGTTTATTTCCAAAGGCGAATAATTTGTCTAGGGAGGCCATCCTTCACTAACCCCTGGAGGTTTGCCCTTATACTATCATTTTGGCAAATGTACCCAAGCTTCCAGAAGGTGAGGTGGAGCACTGGTCAGCGTTGAAAAATAAGGCTCTACACTTTCTGAGTAAAAAAACAGTTTTGGGAGATCATTTTTACACTAATTTTAAGATGGTTCGTAGGGTATCTTGGTTGGGCCGCACAAGCAAGGGAATGCAGGGGGATTGTGTTATTGTTACTTTAGCTCCCCGGAACTGGTTAGACTTATTCTGAGGCAGACTGGATCATTTAGGATCCATCATGACTCTGTAAATGTGCTACCACTGGGCTATTTTTATCTTCCATGTTCCAACCTAGGAACACAGGCTATGGGGCAGGGCTTGCCATTGGATGTCCCCCTTAGTAGTACTCTACCACTTAGTACCAGATTTGAGATTTTTCATTCACTAGATAGTAATGATTGACTTCATCTAGTAGAGGGTAGAGATTCTGAGGATCCTTGGCCATCTAGCAATGATAGAGAACTTCCCTCCCCAGGGAACATTTCATTGGAAGTGATTACCCACTCTGGGACTGATGGTGCAGCAAAGAGTGGAATTGATCCAACTTATGAGCCAACCAAAGTGAGTCAACTCTGTGGCATAACAACAAAGGAGGGAATGGCTGGTATTGGTTCTCATGCACGATCCAACAGCACCAACTCTTCCCATGTATTCACTCTGGTCTCATGGAAAGTGGCAGGGCTGAGAAGTAAGGTATCTTCCTTGGACTGGCTAGCCTTTTTAGATATCAGGGACATAATGCTTCTCCAGGAAACAGGCAGGTGGCTCCGGAATTTAAACAAGGATGTAACATTTTTTTTATTCCAGCCAATCCTAGCCTGCTGGGGAGACCAAAGGGAGGCCTTCTCACATGGGTGAAGCAGGATAGTAGGTATTCCACTTTTTAGTTGGATACCAAAAGCCCAGATATTTTGCTAATTAGAATCAAATGCCCCGATTGTAAGGACTTATTTGTTTTTAATATTTATTCCAGGGGATTGCCGGGAGGCAAATCAACTGAAGTAATTGACCAATTAGACGCTCTCCTTGAGTTCTACTGTACCAAGGGTAACATTATTGTAGCAGGACATTTTAACTGTTGTTTTAAACCTTTAGACAGCCATGATATAGATCTCACTGAGGAAGAAGATTATATCTGGAATATCCCTCAGTTGACATACCACCCATTAAAAGATGGTCAGAGGCCGCGCTCCAACTTAAAGTTTTATGTGTCGAGCACGGCTTACGTGCCACAAATGGAAGAACGGCTTCCGATAAACATGGCGCTTCTACATTTAATAATGGTGTATCCAATAGCCGTATTGATTACATCCTCATTAATAAAGAGAATTGGGCTAGCATAGAGGATATGCGGATAGTGGAACGGGTAGAGAGCGATCATGAGCCATTAATTTTATCATTTAGGCTGTTCCAATTACCCAAAAGCGAGGGCCAACATGATTGTGTGGAAATAGCCCTTTCAAATGACTATAGACGAATAAGATGGGCTAATTGTGCAAAGAATGAAGAAAGTATTGCTGCCATGAGAGACTTGACAGTCCAGGCTATAGCGGAACTTCAGAATAACACCACTGTGGAGGAAGTTATATCAAATGTTGGTATGACTCATGATAACTTTTTTAACCAGTTAAGATGTTATTTTGTAAAAAAGGTGACAAAAAAGCAGATCGGGCCTGTTAGAAAGGAAGACCAATGGTATGGGAAGTCTTGCAGGGTTGCGTATAAGGCCCTATCAGATGCAGTAAAAATCAAAGATATGGCTAGGATAAAGATTCCCCGGGTCATGTACAAAAAAACGCAATATATTGACAAAACGCAATTGGGATGATGAATATTGGAGGGAGCTGCTGAGTGCTAGCAGAGAAAGATCAATGTGCTCCTTTTGGGACATGGTCAAATGGGGAAGGGGGATTAAAAGGGGCGAACCTATTAATTATGTTTCGCCTAATCGTTGGGTTTCTCACTATGCATCCCAGTTTGCGCCTATTGACGCTGATGGGGACGAGAGAGAGGTTCTTTCCAACTTAACCCAGGTTACTAATCATCTATCCTTCACCTGAACAGATGTTATTAAGATTTTGAACAACATCCCAAAGGGTAGAGCCCCATGTATAGACTCAGTTCCAGCAGACCTATTTATGCATGACAAGGAGCTCTGGGCTTCTTATATTCAATTGCTAGCTAACGGCATCGCTATGGGCTCACCAATACCGGAGTCATGGAAGGGCGCCGAGATTATCCTGATTTTTAGGAAGGGGGAGAGCTCGGACCCAGGAAATTACAGGCCGATCTGCCTTATAGCTTGCATACAAAAGGTGGTGGCAAGGCTATTACTGCAGCAAATCCAGGGGTGGATTGAGGCTAATGATGTTTTATCGCCTCTTCAGGCCGGGTTTCGCAGCCACACTAGTACAGTTGACCAAGTTTTTAGATTTGTTTTAATTTACTGGCGGGTGGTGTTATTAGGGGGGGAGGAGCGCTTTATGCGGCTTTCGTTGATCTTAAGTCAGCGTTTGACTTACTGCCATGCGCAAAAATGTGGGCAGCTTTTCAAGATCAGGGCATGCCATCGGACATACTCTGCCTTTTAATTAGATTACACAAGGACAACTTTGCCCGAGTCCGTTGGAACCAGCAGGGGAGTGTAACTGATAAATTTCCAATCGCCAGGGGAGTTCGCCAAGGGTGCGTACTAGCCCCGACACTCTTCTCACTTTACATTAACAGGGTGATCAGCTACTATGAACATCAACCAACCGATACTCCCAAGTTGGATGGTATGCTGATCCCCCTGTTGATGTTCGCAGACGACACTATTATTAATTTCAAAAACCCAACAGGGCCTCCAGAAGGCCATTGATGTTTTTGAAGTCTTCTGCGGCGACCATGGACTTGTCATTAACACAAATAAGACAAAGTTCATGGTCTTAGATAAACATAAACATACTAGGGGAAAGGTGGTTACGAATGGGGTTCAACTTGAACAGACCCAAGTATTTACTTATTTGGGCATTACCCTATCATCTAAATTAGACTGGAAATATCCTACAAACCAGCTGGTTACGAAGCATGCACAACTGGCGGGTGCCCTCACCAAAGAATTTTACCTGTCACATACCAGGCCAATTACCCCGGTCCTAAAGATCTATGACTCTAAAGTTTGAGCGGCAGTCCTCTATGGGGCGGAGTTGTGGCGACTTAGTAATTTAAAGAAGCTGATGGGTGCGCAAAGTAAATTCCTGCGCAGTATCACAGGCCTCCCGGTTTCAACCCCTTTGATTCCCCTCCTTTATGATCTAGGATCTCATTGCCTCGAGGACATGGCTCGATATAGATCTGCTGCTTACTGGAGGAGATTATGGGTTACCCCAGAACTCTCCCAGTATGCTCGGGCCTTCCTTGAGGTTAGAGATGCCGATAGGGCACACAAAATATTATGGTTGAGGGAGGTAAAGGCCATTTACATGGCTATGGGCCTATCTCCATTGTGGGATGACCCTTCAGTGAATCCCTTTCCTCCCAGAAAAGTATTTAGAGACCTGTACTGGAACATGCTTGTGGTAAAAAGATTTGGCCGATGTATTGGGCCATCACTCATGGCGGAATTCCTAGGACTGAAACACTCTCCAGCCCTTGAGGGCTACTGGGATTGGATTACTATTCCAGGGGACAGGAAGAAATATCATCAGTTCAGGGTGGGGACACTACCACTCAATGCCTTCACTGCAAGGTGGCGCGGGGGTCAAGGCTCTGACTGCCCCTTCTGTCCCACTCATCAGGAAGGCACTGGGCATATACTGTTTGCCTGCCCTGAATATATGGTCCCTAGGATATCCTGGCTAAAACCTATTTGTTTGCAGTTAGGTCTGAAAACAGCTCGGGAGTCCATTAGGATTCTTCGAACTGACAATTTGCAGGCCGTGGTCATAGCTGTGGCTAAGTTCTCCACTGGATGTGGATTATTTGAGCATGCAAAATGAGCCTACAGTGACATTGTTAAGGTCTCTATTAATGTTTTTTTATGGACTTACATCACCTGAGACTATAGATCTTGTATAACGATGGATTTACAGATTTTAACTATTAATATTAGAAATGTTTTTAAAGGTATTTGTGTAATGAAATGAATTGTATATTTATGATTTTAAGCAGATCTATTAATACTTGATTACATGTATCTAATTCATGTGTTTTAACTATTTTATGGATGGTCAACAATTGATGTGGCACTTAGTAGTAACATGCGCTTTTGTGAAAACTTGACTTCTTGCTATAATAATGAGTAATTTTAAATTTGAATACGTCTAGTTGTTATAATGTCTTTTATGATTTCTAAATCGAAATAAAGACTTATGAATTGAGTTTCTACCTGAACAGATTTTTGGGGACTGGAACTAGGGGCACCTATATTCCTAGAAACCTTGCCCCCCTTTACACCCTTCTGTCTAGTTCTTGCTACGTTCCCCTTCGCCAGTTTAGTTTGTTTACGGGTTTGAGGTCTTGGAGAACCGTAGCCTTATGGCTCGGCGGCGCAGGGTACGCCTGAAATCCCCTGGATTCACCTGCCTTGTCAGAAACAGAGACACAGACTCTTCGTCTGGCGTAGAAGATAGTATTTATTAGCTGCAGCCAGTACAGTGGTCTTAGAAGTTGTTGGTAAAAACGAGGTTCAAAAGAGACTGCCACTTAACTCCGTGGCGCACAGGTTTATATATGGTACAATACAATGCAAAATGCAATCACACAAGAGATCGAGACATGGGCAAACGTTATAAACAATACTTTAACTCTAATGCAACTCAAGTTTCCCAGTTATGTTTGTCACTCGACCCCTTGAGTAAAAAACAAGTTAATCCACACAATCCAATTTACGAGTAGAGAAAACACAGCTGCATGTTGTGGAAGGACAATCGTGAACCAACAAATAGTCCGGACGGGGATTAATCAGCTCAGACAGGAATTAGTTTACTCGGCCAGACCCTGACACTAGTTAGTAAACACAGGCAAAGAAGCCACCTGACACGTAAATGCAGAAACGACAAAAACATCGCGTTCGCCGCGCTGCCTGAGTGAGGGCAACAAAATGGCGGCGACTACAAAATGGAGGCTGGGCACGAACGAATTCGTAGTTTACAGAACCTCAGACCCTCCTTTTGCCATTACTCAGGCAAAAACAAATCAACTCATATTAATCTGAGTCGGAATCAGCATCGATGTTCATAAAATCCTCAAGCTGCTGCTGTACCATCATCCTAATATTCTCTGTCCTCTGAGTTGCAGTATGCGGAACGCATAAAGTAGCCAGCAGGCCACATACTGCGGGACCACACTGAACACACAGACAACAAGAGAATATGACAGCCAAAATAGCTCCAAGGAACGTTAGGATCTTCCATCCCCAAGTTGACAATAGTCCCCAAAACCATCCGATAAAGGACCAATCCCCTTCGTCTTGATGAATCGACTCGGAGATGGTATGCAATTTGGAAATGGCTTGGTATACTGCCGGAGCGTCGTCTGGAATATAAATGCAGCAACTAGACCCGATCAATTTACAGACGCCTCCTCGGTCTGCTAGGATCACATCTAGCGCAATTCGATTTTGGAACGTCATAAGATGATCAGCCTGAAGCTCTGCGGTAATGTTACCTATTGCACCTGCAGTAACATTAATAGTGGTCTCAACCACTCGCACCAATTGCCTGATGTTTCTGCTGTTGACCATCGGGCCCCAAAAGGGAAGGAATCCTTTAAGGAAGTCTCCTCCCTCTTGTTCTGCCGCGTCCTTGACATCAAATATACCTCGGCTATATCTAACTCTGTGGTGGTCTGACGGAGCCGTATATGTAGGGGGAAGAAGGAAAGCTATATAACAAATTCCTGAAAAGTTGGAAGGGAGCCATGTGTAAGCTCTATCTTCACAGACGAAATAGGTTCCTTGAGACGGAACCAATGGAGGGAAATCAGGGGACGAGAAAATGTAGTTGTGCAAACATTTCTGCTTAACGTCAATTTTCTTACTGTTAATTTGGAGACAAATGTTACCTTGATGGGGTACAGTCCATACAGGAGAAGACTCACCCTTTCTAGTTTTGTCACCAAGGATAGAAACATAGTGGGTAACATTCCATCCTTCATAAGCTTCCTTCTCATCTAACGGAATCTTACTCTTCTCTACAATCTTAGCCATCGTCACTATACCTTTTATCAGAGAGCTATGGATGAAATCCAATCCATTTCCAGAAGTTTTTACAGGGCTGTTGTGATATGCGGCCGAAAACATAGTAATGTAAGCCCAAGCTGAACCTTCATATGAGAAGGAAAGAACCAAATATGGCATCCCCTTTCGTGCATTGTGTGGCATAAGAAGGCACACCCAGCAGTCAGTCATATTAATAGCCAACTGGTGTTGGTGTAACAATTGGATAAACGTATTATTCATATACTCAGCTCTCATTATCTGTTCATGAGGGGATAGAGTATGCATTTTATGTGAAAAGACAAAGACGAGAGGGCAAAGAAGTTGTAGAGTTAGCCACATTTCTCGGGTGTTAAACATGTACTAACCAAACTATGCAGGCTATTAAAATACACAAAAACATGAAAATACACAAAGTCACGCCAAATCGACTATGCAATAATTTACAATATTTCAATCTCATTTCCTGCTTCCTATTTTCCCTACCCATGGTTGTAGTACCATCCATCTTTTATAAAAAAAAATGTCGCTCACGGCAATCTTCCTCAATCACTCAGCTACGTATTTCTGTATATCCTGAGGCACTAGCCACCTACTAAAAAGAACAAAAACCAGGTTACAGCCTGAGTCTCCTACCGTGACCCTGCGACGGAGATGGATGGCAAATCTAATACTAAATATCATAGAAAAAAATGTCTCTGATCAATAAGGAAAAAAAAATGTTCAAAGTGTTCAGTTCCTTTGGCCAGTTCTTTATCTCAGGTTGTAGCGAGTTTTTCTTGGCACCGTCTGATCCTTGAACAAAGTTTTTGGATTCGTAGTGTCTATTCGAAGATGCACAGGCACAGCGGCTTGAAGAATATCGTCATCTGCTTTCTCAGACTGAGTCCCATAACTTTGAGCATCACTGAAAGGCACAAAACAAGGAACCGCTGCAGTATCCGATTCCCTTACACCACTGCGAATCCACTGGTTGAAGGGTAATGGCAATGGCACCTTCTTGCAGTGCACACCATGCACCCAGTTTCGCTTGCCGACCACCTTCACAGCTGTGCGGGTGACAAGCAGGACTTGCGTAGGTGTGGACCAACGGCGCTCCAGATTCTCAACCAAACCCGCTGACTGTGGATGGTTTGCCGCATGGAACTTCTGTCTAATACCAAGACCAGAACAGACTTTCTGCATGATTTGACCCACAAATTCACTTCCATTGTCACTCCAGACAATTCACGGCAAACCAAACCTGGGGAAGAACTCCTTAAGCAACACTTTAGCAGTTGACAGAGCAGTGTTATCTTTCAAGGGGTAGGCCTCTATCCAGCGGGAAAAGGCACATACCACCACCAGAACATACTTAAGGTTGTTACATCGATCCATATGAATGTAATCGATCTACAACACCTCAAAAGGATATGACGGGGAGCAAAATGACCTGCCGGAGTTGGGGTACCCTTTCCTGGGTTATGCATTAAACAAACAATACAATGCTTAACCACATTCTCTGCACATTTCGGAATTCCTTCATTCTGCCAGACAGGGGCCAACAACTTTCGCACTAATGTGAGCTGGACCATGAGCCATAGTAACAACCGGCAGCACATAAGCATCCGGTAATACCCATCGCTGATGTTCCGACAATTCCGTCCAACAACCCGTCGAGTCTAACATTCCCGTACTTTCCTTCCATGTTTTCAATTCCTTCTCAGTAGCCTCTCCTTGAATTGTTTTCACACTCTCAATCGTATCTTCACACATTCCAATTTCCCTAACCCAGTTTTCAGGACCTGCCACATACATTCGACTAGCAGTATCTGTAGCTGTAGTTCTTGCTACCTTATCTGCAAATGCATTTCCATGACCCACGTCGTCTGTGACTTTCTTATGTGCACTGCACTTTATGATCGCTATCTGTGCAGGTAAGGTAAGTGACTCAAGAAGATCAGTCACTAACTCACCATGTTGGATCTTTGTTCCGTGAGAGGTAAAAAATCCTCTCTCCCTCCACAGCTTACCAAAACTATGTGCAAAGCCAAAAGCATACTGGCTATCTGTATACACATTCACTCTCTTTCCCTTTGACAACACTCACGCTCTAGTCAAGGCTATCAATTCAGCTGCTTGGGCTGAATTATGTCCAATACGTGCTGTCTCAACAATTGTGCATAAGGTGGTAACAGCATAAGCAGAAATAGTCTCCCCATTTGGAAGCTTGAAACAAGAACCGTCCACCCACAGGATCCCATCTGGGTCCTTGAGCGGAGTGTCCTTTAAATCAATCCTACCCTTTGTTTCTTCTTCCGTTCGGAGAAAACAATCATGCTTTTCCTGAGCGTCTTTTTCTTCTGGGAGTGGCAACAATGTAGCTGGATTTAACGTATTACATCTTTTGATATGTACATGACTCGATAGAAGTGTCAGCTCATATCCAGACAAACGAGCACTTGTAAGGTGCTGTGTTCCTGTCCTATTCAACAGGGTATCCACTGCATGTGGAACCATAACAACGAGTGTGTTATCCAACACTAATCCGGCAGACTGTCTAATAGAAATCGTCGCAGCTGCCGTAGCTCTGAGACAACTGGGCAAAGCTTTAGCTACTGGGTCTAGTGTAGCGGAGAAATAGGCACACGGCCTCTGCTTATCTTCAAATTTCTGTGTCAAAACGGACAATGCGCAACCCTCTCTCTCGTGAACGTACAGTGTAAAGGACTTGCTATAATCTGGGGTACCCAACACTGGAGCAGAACATAGAGCAGTACGCAGGTCATCAAAGCTTTTCTGACATTCATCCGTCCAAGGAAGCGGATGTGGCGTATCTTTCAGCGTTAGTACCAACAGTGGTTTGGCTAAAAGTGAAAAATTGGGAATCCACTGTCTACAGTAGGAAGTAATACCCAAGAAGGCACGCACTTCTCTCTGCGTGGTGGGTACAGACATCTGTGAAATAGCATGAATACGTTCTGGGGTCAATCGCCTTCCCTCCTTCGACAAGAGATGACCTAAATAGGTCACTTCTTGGCGGGCATATTGCAGCTTAGAGGGAGACACCTTATGATGTAAAGCAGACAAATGATGCAACAACGCAACAGTCACATTCTTACACACATCTTCCGTATCAGCAGCCACCAGCAAATCATCCACATACTGAATAAGCGTGGCACCTGGGGGCAAAGAGAAAGCATCAAGTTGTGACTTAAGAGCCTTGCTATAGATAGAGGGACTTTCGCAATAGCCTTGGGGTGCTCTTTTAAATCTAAAACTTCGGCCACCTAAAGAGAAACCAAAGATGTCCCTACTTTCTTCAGCAATAGGAATGCTGAAGAAAGCATTCTTAAGGTCTATGACGGAAAACCAAGCTGCCGAAGCAGGAATCATCGTCAACAAAGCCGTAATGTCTGGAACAACAGGAAACTGTGGTACAACTATTTTGTTAACCTCTCTAAGGTCAATAACAAATCGATAAACAGGAGGCTGTGAAGGATCCGTCCTTTTGAGGATCGGAAGAACAGGGCTGTTACAAACATTGCCTCTCGTTTCTTCAACCACACCCTTCCAAATAAAATCATCGACAATAGCCAAAAGTGCTCTCTCTCCATCAGTAGAGATACGGTATTGGGGAATGCGCTGCATTCTCACATTCTCTTTAATAGTGACAACATATGGTGGAATTGCAAGACAACCCACGTCATTCGGGCCTGTGGCCCAAAGACTTTCAGGAAGAGAAAGCAACTCCGGTGGGAACTGGTCTCGAGATAGATACATGGAAGACGTCAATTTCTTCCCCAACGTTAGATGCACACCAGAAGGGGAACAATACAATGTTGCATGTAGTCTTTTCAATAAATCCAGACCCAGCAAGTTCTCGCCGCAACCAGTTGTCAGAATAAGTGGAGCAGTCAAATCATATGGACCAATAGAAACGGGCAAGGGACAAGAAAACGGATTACGGACTGGGGCGCCAGAAAATCCTACTGAAGTATTTATTAAGCCAGACAAAGGTGCCCCAGGGAGTTTAGTATGCATAATAGAACTTCTCATCGCACCAGTATCCAAAAGAAACGGTTCTGAAACACCCATAGTATTGATAGTGACATATGGCCCATTTTGATCTACTGGAATCGACACAACTCCCTCACTTCGTCCATGGCTGTCCTATTTGATCTGAAAATCATCAACCCTTTCTTCACAATAATCGTCATTATAATACTGCGTGGACTGAACTCTCTGCTGATCAAAGTAATTCGTAGTAGATGTAGGAAAAGAACGCTGCTCCTGAGAGGACACACCTCGTCCTCTACCTCTAGATCCTGTCTGGGCAGTACCACGACCCCGTGGAGCAGACATCCCATTATTACGCTGTAATAAAACTGGACAACTATTCTTATAATGTCCCTCTTCCCTACAATACGCACATTAATTAGGACCCAACGAAGGACGTGGTGCGAAGTACTCAGGTTTCTGGAGCACTTTCTGAAACTGTGGGGGTTGAGAAAACTGAGGCTGTGCAGAACGCGGAGGATAAGCTTGCTGTAACGAAACCTTTGTTTTCAAATCTTTATTTTTCTTCTCCTGTTTATCTTTTTCCTCCTTATCTCTATTCTCATAATACTGTGCAGTAGCCAGTATTTTAGCAGGGGAAGAGACAGACCACACACTTTCAGAGCTCTTCTGTTTATTTGACAATTCAGGAAGCAAGTTGTACACAAACTTATCCACAAACAATCGCTGACCACCCTCTACACTTAGATCCTGACTACTATGATCAATGAACGTCTCTTCAAAACGAGTGAAGAAATCCGAGACGCTTTCGTCTTTCTTTTGCTTGCATGCAGCCAGCTTATCCTAATTAACTTGCTCCGCGGGCATCATAGTTTTCATCAATTCAATTATTCTACCTGGTAGGGCCGTAATCAGATCCTCAGGCTTCGCACCACCCACTTGATTAGCGTCAGCGGCTCTAATAGCAGCCCAATCACCACCTAATTCACCAACATGATTCCCCCGACGAATCTGTGCCCATAATGCTTGCGGAACAACATTTCCAAATAACATATCAATATCGGCTAAATTCATAATACAAGCTTCAACTGTTTGAGACAACTCCTTGTAATATCCAGCTGGATTTTTACGAGGATCCGGAAGAGTTTGTTTAAGCGCCAATACTTCAGATCTTTTCCAGGGTTCGTGAACCCATATACGCAGAAAGTGAGCAGGGACAGCAGGCGGACCAATCACCGCTTCCCTCCATACTGGGGGAACTTCACGCATCGGATAATTCTTAATGCCTTTGCTTTTGGAAGCATCAATCTCGGAAACGGACAAGGACAAAAACATTGTTCGGAACGCAAAGAGTTTATTCACCGCCTCTTCAACTTGTGGCCCTACAATAAAACCTTTATCAAAATCAGCTTGTAATTTCAGTAACTCAGAAGGAACTGTATCCAACTCCATATCCTCCCAACCACTGATCTGACACATGACATTAAAAACATATCTTTGTGTGGGCTCTGCCCATTGATGAAAGAAACTCATAATGTCCCCTGTACTGTATTCTAGTCCATTTTTAATCCATTTACGAGCTAGGGAACCCAAAACTACTTTCTCATCTGTAAGAGGAAGTTGACAACGAGATTGCCGTCTAGAGAAAGCTGGAGACAAGTTCAAAGACCCAAGAAGAGGAGAAAAGAAATTCGAAACAGCGTCTGCTAGTCTCCTGTGTGAGGTAGGGGAATCCCTTGAGAGAACAGGAGTCCTTACAGACATAGAAGGCAATGGGGACTGGAACATAGACGACTGAGTAACAAGAGCGGGGAATTGGAGAGGGGGTGGGGGCTGAATTACGGGCGGAAAAGACGGAGCAGAGGCAGGCCGGGAAGCATTAATAGGCTGAGCCTGTTGCTGAACAATTGGCAATGGAGCAACCATTGGTTGAGTAACAGGAGGGGGTAACAGTGGCGCATTAGGATTTTGGGCATAGGGCGGAGGTGAATTCAATAAACAAGACATTAGGGAATCTTCTTCCAATTCCTTACTTTTATTTGATGATGAAGTAGGCAGCATCGGATAGCATTTATCTATTGCCATGCGATGTTGTCTCTCTAGTATCCCATTCATACCATCTACTTCATTATTTTTAAACTGCTAAGCAGCCTCTATAATTGACATATTTTGCGCTTTCTTATCCTTCTTTGCTTGTTTAATTTCCTTCTGTTTGGCTTCCTTATGCCAAAGGCGAAAAGAGTCAAACATTGCCGGCCGGGCTTTTCTTTTAAACAGAATCGTTTCCAAATTATCTAGTATGGCGGGATCAAAACTGCCATTTTGGGGCCATCTCAAAACTCCACTATTTTTTGTGTATCGGACCCATGTCTCGTTAAAGGTAATGGGACCAATACTATGTTTCGAATAGAGCTCATAAGTGGGAGTTCCAACTGGAGGATCGGGCATGATTCCTCCAACTGGGAATCCCTCGTACAACCTAAACAACAAATTCTTTTGAACTTACTCAGTCCAGGCATCGTTACTTCTCTAGACTGTTCACAAACAACAAGGGGTGTAAATCAATAAAAGAGTACAAACATACTTACCCCTTGGCTTCGGGTATTGCAATACCTGAATAAAAACCCAAAAACCAAAACAAAACAAAGTTTGTGGGAGCGACCCACCAAATACTTAACTAAGGATCGTCCTACACCAGCAAAGGTCAGTCTATCGTCTCGCTTTACCAAACATCATCAGAAGGGTCCAAGGCAGGGCGACAGTCAGGGCAGCAGTCATCAGCAGCCGTCGGAGAGGATTAGCCGCGCTGTCAAAGACCTTTGGTCCACTTTCAACATACAGGGGTCGATCACGTGGTGCGCTTCCTCCGGAATTTTCTTGCGGGGCTCATCGCGACCCTCAGGCTCAACTGCTACCATTGAAGTCGCCCCACATTGGGCGCCAGTTGGAGAACCGTAGCCTTATGGCTCGGCGGTGCAGGGTACGCCTGACATCCCCTGGATTCACCTGCCTTGACAGAAACAGAGACACGGACTCTTCGTCTGGCGTAGAAGATAGTATTTATTAGCTGCAGCTAGTATAGTGGTCTTAGAAGTCGTTGGTAAAAACGAGGTTCAAAAGAGACTGGTTTATATATGGTACAATACAATGCAAAATGCAATCACACAAGAGAATGAGACATGGGCAAACGTTATAAACAATAATTTAACTCTAATGCAACTCAAGTTTCCCAGTTATGTTTGTCACTCGACCCCTTGAGTAAATTACAAGTGAATCCCCACAATCCAATTTACGAGTAGAGAAAACACAGCTGCATGTTGTGGAAGGACAATCGTGAAATGGGAGAATGCAAGACATGTTGCGAAGGATAGCAGATAAGATAACTCAGAGGAAAGAATGGTGTGAACCAACAAATAGTCCAGACGGGGATTAATCAGCTCAGACAGGAATTAGTGTACTCGGCCAGACCCTGACACTAGTTAGTAAACACAGGCAAAGAAGCCACCTGACACGTAAATGCAGAAACGACAAAAACATCGCGTTCGCCGCGCTGCCTGAGTGAGGGCAACAAAATGGCGGCGACTACAAAATGGAGGCTGAGCACGAACAAATTCGTAATTTACAGAACCTCAGACTTGTCCCTACTGGTAAGGTATTTTCAATATCCATAACTTGACTCGATGGAAGTAGTGGTTGTTAAGCCAAGGGGGAGTTAGTATTATTACGTTGGATAATAATCTTAGGATTTAAGGGTATGTTGGATTTTTCCTCCCTGGTCAAGGGAAACTGAGAAGGATCGAGTGAGATGTTAACTGTATCTCGTGAGTGAGAAGCGACTCAGCTCTAATCAAGAAGGCGTCTAGAGTGCCTACAGTACTCTTAGGTTTCTCCATCGTTCTCAATTATAGTGATGTTAGAACCACTAGAGTAGAACACTAGTGGATAAACCTGAGTGATTACAGTATAAGGAGCCAATCGACAGAAGGAGAGATGAAAACAGTGAAACCCTGGAGTCAGAGTCAAAATACTGTGGCTTACTACTGTACTTATTATTCCACTAGACTAGAGGTAAATGATCCAGAAGCAAAGTAAAATGATAAAGTTTAAGTAAAGTGTAATACTAGAGAATTTTCGTTCAACAACCCCCAAAAACAGTATTACAAAGTGTGAATATAAGCGTACTTTGGAACTATAAGGTAACCAGCAATTTAGAAAGTCACTTTGCAAATGTTCAAAAGAGCTGCCCAGTCACTAAAACCAGTAGAACAGATTTTATATCAGTAATGTTCTTACCACGCCCCAAGCAATAGTCCCCGAAAATATGCCCAAGGGGGGTGGACCTGCCCTGCCACTTCCTGGCCCTGACGGGCACGGACGGGCAGGGCCCGCACGCGTCCCGCGCCGCGGGAGCTCGACTGTCCTTTTAGGTGCCTCCTGGCGCTGTGAAATAGTGTCAGCAGAGTGCGCGCCGCAGGGGACGCTGGGAGGTGTAGTTCGCCTCTCCTCCGGCGTCCGTTTCTACAGGAATGGCCCCCGGTGACTCTCAGCGGTGACGGCTCCCTCAATTACAATTCCCCAGCAAGGTAAGAGTGACTCTCGGCAGTGGCAGCAGTTTTCCAGCGAGCTCCCACGCCGCGGGAGCCCGACAGTCCTTTTGGGCGCCTCTTGGCGCTGTGTAGTGGCGTCAGGGGCATGCGCGCCGCAGGGGACGCTGGGAGGCGTAGTTCGCCTCTCCTCGGGCGTCCCTTTCTACAGGAATGGCCCCCGGTAACTCTCGGCGGTGGCGGCTACCTCAATTACAATGCCCCAGCAAGGTAAGAGTGACTCTCGGCAGTGGTGGCAGTTTTCCAGCGAGTTTGGCCTAGTCATTTACGAGTACCCAGGATGGGGAAAATGCTACAAATGGCTGTGCGATAGGGGATGTGTAACCCGAAGATCAAAAGGAGAGCACCCAAAGATCAATAGTGCTCTCCCAGAGAGTTTGCCGTGGTCCAGCAAACTGCTCATGTGTGCCACACATGCCTCAGTCGAAGTGAAGAACCACTTTTGTGATATGTGGTGTCAAAGCTCCACCCAAGCCACTTTGAAGCATTTGATGATAACGGAAGCCTCACTGGGAAGTTTATTCATCTTAGGATAGAAACCTGTCAGCAAGGCTATGAAAGAGCTACGTTTAAACAAAATAGAATCCACTCAGAAGGTGGTAGTGATCCCTAAAGTGATGGGGAGCACACAGTGTTATTTGAATACCCCTCACACACCAACAGGCCCCTTGGTGTCATGCTTCATCATCGGGGCCTTCGCATCCCTCTACGGGATGCGGCGTGCTGCGACTCACGGATACGTAGGAGCACTGATAGTGAACTATGTGTTTGTGTGTGTGAGAGGGAGAGTGAGTAGTGAGGTGAGAAAAGTGGAGGTTAAAAAATACCTGGCTCGTAGGAAAAAATATTTATTATGTCCTCGGCTGGTTTTGTTAAAAGGGGTGCAAGGCGAGGTTGTCAGTTATACGTATTAGGGTATATCAACCTCAAAAAGTGCGTCGACATGTTTCGGAGTACAGCGACTCCTTCTTCAGGACGAGGATATGCACGACTACCCTCACCTCTCACATGGGATTTTTATGTCAAAGTGTATTCTACAAAAAAACACTAGGTGAAATGTACCTATAAGTGTTATGGTATGGACAGGATCAGTTGCGCCCAATTGGCATTGAAGATCTAGAACCTGTAGGATAAATCAAAAGCATAATAAACATCACAGTCGGACGTCCAGGACCAGGAAAAATGATTCCATGTATGGAAGGTTAAAATTGAACCAAAAATAAGATTCAAGGACCCTGTGAAAAAAACAAGAAAAAAGACACACAATAGACACAGACATACACTAATTGAAGATACGCCAAATATCTTCCCAGACATTAACAGTGGAGGAAGGAAAAGGATCTTATAAGTGTGGCTTACTTATGGACCAAGGTTATCTGACCTCATGAGCCTTAGCGTGGTATTGGGGGTTCCTTCCTCACTGCTCAATATAGCAACCTATAAGATGTTAAAGGTAGGTTTTAGGGTCATGAATACATAGTAATACTGGATATCCCAGTAGCCCCTGTTTGAACAACAGAACTCACGGTTACTGCACGACCTAGTAGGCTGCCATCCCCTCAACGCGGCTCCGACGATATGTCGAGTCGTGTTGATCTGTCTCTTTTATACCGCCAAAACCGCTTCAATTAGGTGGTAATTGGAAGCGGAAATATGCCCAAAGAAGGATAGAATCCCTCCACCAGGTCCGGTATTGCGCGCTGGTCATGGGCGTGTTTTGCGGTAAAAAGGCGCATGCGCTAGAAGTAAGTATTTCGAACTCCGCACATGTGTATGGCCGATCGCGGTGCTGGCTAGGATGTTCGGCACATGTATGCAAGGCGTATGCGTCTAAGAACCAAAAGGGAGACGCTGGTTATTCGCGCATGTGTATTACGCACTGGGGAGCACTAGGAGGTTTTGACACATGAACGCAATGCGCATGCCTCTACAAGCCAAATTGCGAGACGCTGGTAGTTCGCGCATGCGTGTTACGCACTGGGGAGCTGTTATGATGTGGCCGAAATATAATTGATCGGAAATAAAGTGCACATATCGGGCTTGACAATATTTGACATGGAATTGCTCAACAGGCCACAACACAAGGGGGGTTGGTATTATATAAACGTGGTCTCCACATTCAGACCTGCTCTTTTAGGACATTGAATCGTTGGCTGACAGTTCGTACAGTTTATACATCAGTTATTCACAGTATTATAGTTCAATTTTTACAGGTCAATTTTTTATAGGAGGTTTTTTGTCTGATTATTTTGCCAAGAGCACGTAAAAGTGGTATGCATAATTAAGGGGTGTCCATTTGGTCAAGATGGATCATCGCAATTGGCTCCAAGGAATGGAGTCGTTCAATCCAGTGGTGTCTGTCCCTAGACGGAACACCCACCTTTGCTCTTTTTCGAATAGACCAACATCCGTTGGTAATTGTTCAATCACTGTCCACTGTATTTCGTTCACACAGTGTTGGTGTTCCAGGAAATGGGCTGCCATTTTTGTGGTTGATTTTTTACATCTTATGTTGCTTTTATGTTCATTAATCCTGATTTTGACCGCCCTTGTAGTCATGCCCACATATTCTTTGTTGCACGGGCACGTGATTAGATACACAACGTTCTTACTATTACAATTAGTGAATGTGCGTTGTTCCCATCTAGTGCCATTCATGAAGGTAAGGGTCTGACTCTTTTTAGTTAGATAACAGCTGTTGCAGTTTCCACAGGGATGGTGGCCATGTAGCCCCTGCAACCTTGTTTGTTGTTTTTTCGTGGTTGGTGGCCACGAAAAAACAACAAACAAGGTTGCAGGGGCTACATGGCCACCATCCCTGTGGAAACTGCAACAGCTGTCACCTAACTAAAAAGAGTCAGACCCTTACCTTCATGAATGGCACTAGATGGGAACAACGCATGTTCACTAATTGTAATAGTAAGAACGTTGTGTATCTAATCACGTGCCCGTGCAACAAAGAATATGTGGGCATGACTACAAGGGCGGTCAAAATCAGGATTAATGAACATAAAAGCAACATAAGATGTAAAAAATCAACCACAAAAATGGCAGCCCATTTCCTGGAACACCAACACTCTGTGAACGAAATACAGTGGACAGTGATTGAACAATTACCAACGGATGTTGGTCTATTCGAAAAAGAGCAAAGGTGGGTGTTCCGTCTAGGGACAGACACCACTGGATTGAACGACTCCATTCCTTGGAGCCAATTGCGATGATCCATCTTGACCAAATGGACACCCCTTAATTATGCGCACCACTTTTACGTGCTCTTGGCAAAATAATCAGACAAAAAACCTCCTATAAAAAATGGACCTGTAAAAATTGAACTATAATACTGTGAATAACTGATGTATAAACTGTACTGACTGTCAGCCAACGATTCAATGTCCTAAAAGAGCAGGTCTGAATGTGGAGACCACGTTTATATAATACCAACCCCCCTTGTGTTGTGGCCTGTTGAGCAATTCCATGTCAAATATTGTCAAGCCCGATATGTGCACTTTATTTCTGATCATTTATATTTCGGCCACATCATAACAGCTCCCCAGTGCGTAACACGCATGCGCGAACTACCAGCGTCTCGCAATTTGGCTTGTAGAGGCATGCGCATTGCGTTCATGTGTCAAAACCTCCTAGTGCTCCCCAGTGCGTAATACACATGCGCGAATAACCAGCGTCTCCCATTTGGTTCTTAGACGCATACGCATTGCATACATGTGCCGAACATCCTAGCCAGCACCGCGATCGGCCATACACATGTACGAGGTTCGAAATACTTACTTCTAGCGCATGCGCCTTTTTACTGCAAAACACGCCCATGACCAGCGCGCAATACCGGACCTGGTGGAGGGATTCTATCCTTCTTTGGGCATATTTCCGCTTCCAATTACCACCTAATTGAAGCGGTTTTGGCGGTATAAAAGAGACAGATCAACACGACTCGACATGTCGTCGGAGCCGCGTTGAGGGGATGGCAGCCTACTAGGTCGTGCAGTAATCGTGAGTTCTGTTGTTCAAACAGGGGCTACTGGGATATCCAGTATTACTATGTATTCATGACCCTAAAACCTACCTTTAACATCTTATAGGTTGCTATATTGAGCAGTGAGGAAGGAACCCCCAATACCACGCTAAGGCTCATGAGGTCAGATAACCTTGGTCCATAAGTAAGCCACACTTACAAGATCCTTTTCCTTCCTCCACTGTTAATGTCTGGGAAGATATTTGGCGTATCTTCAATTAGTGTATGTCTGTGTCTATTGTGTGTCTTTTATCTTGTTTTTTCCACAGGGTCATTGAATCTAATTTTTGGTTCAATTTTACCCTACCATACATGGAATCATTTTTCCTGGTCCTGGACGTCCGACTGTGATGTTTATTATGCTTTTGATTTATCCTACAGGTTCTATATCTTCAACGCCAATTGGGCGCAACTGATCCTGTCCATACCATAACACTTATAGGTACATTTCACCTAGTGTTTTTTGTAGAATACACTTTGACATAAAAATCCCATGTGAGTAAGGTGAGGGTAGTCGTGCATATCCTCGTCCTGAAGGAGGAGTGGCTGTACTCCGAAACATGTCGACGCACTTTTTGAGGTTGATATACCCTAATACGTATAACTGACAACCTCGCCTTGCACCCCTTTTAACAATACCAGCCGAGGACATAATAAATATTTTTTCCTACGAGCCAGGTATTTTTTAACCTCCACTTTTCTCACCTCACTACTCACTCTGCCTCTCACACACACAAACACATAGTCCACTATCAGTGCTCCTACGTATCCGTGAGTCGCAGCACGCCGCATCCCGTAGAGGGATGCGAAGGCCCCGATGATGAAGCATGACACCAAGGGGCCTGTTGGTGTGTGAGGGGTATTCAAAAAACACTGTGTGCTCCCCATCACTTTAGGGATCACTACCACCTTCTGAGTGGATTATATTTTGTTTAAACGAATTGTTAGGGGAGATTGAATCCATTTCTTCCTCTCCCTCCCTCCTTTTGTTGAATTATTATTTTTTTTTCACACCAAGTTTTTATTAAGTGATTAAGCAGTATTAAAGGCATGGTTCTCCACATTCAGGAGATCACCACCAAGCATCACGTCACGTTTTATCATCAGTACAAAATCTAAGCAATAGACAAGAGAAAATACTTAAAACTCCCCCTCCCTTCCCCCGCCCACCAACCTCAACTACCCTGCTACCCTCCCCTTATCCCTCCCTAACCCTCTGCACGTGAGTATAAGAAAGGGAAAAAAAAACATACAGTACAGTGTCGTATTATGTTAGGTATGAAGCATCGCCTAGGCCCGCCCAACATCCTCCACCATTATTTCTTGTTCTAGTTCTAGTTCTGCGGGAGGGTCCAGTAGCAATCCTCTATAGTCCGCCCATCGCTTCCATATCTTAAAATGCTTTCGGGGACACCCTCTGGCCTCAAATACAGGGCGTTCCAGTCCCATACAGTAGTCCAGCCCAGCCTTCCATGCACACAGGGGGGGGGGGCTCGCTCTCCCTTCCACGCTCTGGCCAGGTCCCTCTTGGCAATAACAAGCCCCAGCAACAACAAATGACGTTTATATATATTGCCACCTATACCCTCCAGCACATGGAGCAAACCTAATCGAGGGGTTAGGGCAGATCCCATCCCAACACCTCAGACAAGCAATCCCAAACACCCCTCCAGAATCTGACCAGCCCAATATATGACCACACCGTATGCAACAGCGTGCCCATTGCAGCCCCACAGCGCAGACACTCCGGTGATCCAATCAGGCCCGCCTTCCATAAGCGCTCTCTGGTGCAGTAGGCCCTGTGTAGGTACTTAAATTGGATCAGCCTAAGTCGTATGGCAATGGCAGCCCCCCGTGGGGATTCCAGGGCCTCCTCCAATCATCCACATCTAGGGGACCTACATCCTCCTCCCAGGCGGCCTTAAGGGAAAGCAGGGTGGCGGAGCAGTGAGTGACCAGCATTTGATAAATTCGGGACACCTTCTTATCTCCAAGGTCTCCCATGAAGACCTTCGCTTCAACCGGGCTAAATTCCGGGAGTGCCTCCATGTCAGCTATGCTAGGTGCTAGGGCATGTCGGAACTATAGGTACCGAAAAAATTGGGTCTTGGGCATGTGAAATTCAGCGCTGAGTTCCTGGAATGATTTGAGGGTGACCCCAGTCAGCACATGACCCAATGACGAAATCCCAATGGCATCCCAGCCGTCAAACCCCGCCAGCGAGGCCAGCGCGGGAAGCCGCCCGTTCTTCCACAGCGGAGTCTACGCCGTCAGTCTACCCCACCAGCCCATGTGACGCAGTGCCTGTGGCCATACAACAAAAACCACTCGTGTGACACATGGCAACGCCCTCCGCAGCCCAGCCGAGTACAGGATCGTGTGGAGTGTGTTACTACCCATCAGCGAGCGCTCCAGAGCATACGCTGGGTCTCCCCTGTCTCCATACCACCATTCATTAAGTCCCAGGAGCTGGGAGGCTTGATAATAGGACAATAGGTCTGACGTGGCTAGACCACCACAGTACGTGGACAGGAAGCACGTCCGCAGCGCCACTCTAGCAGCACCCCCTGCCCACAAGAAACGGCCCAACACAGAGTTGACCCGCCGAAACCATTGGGGGGCAATCAAGTGAGGGTAGTTCTGCAGCTGGTACAACAGGCGCGGGAGTGCCACCATCTTGAAGATCGCAGACCTACCGAAAATAGTCAATGGCATCCGAGACCATGTTTTCACGTCCGCCTGGACCCTCTCCCACACAGGCACTATGTTACGCTCCCATGCAATATCCATAGAGTCAGAGAGGAACACTCCCAGGTATTTCAATCCCCCGGTTGCCACCTGCAGATCTGATGCCCATGGGTCCTCCACCCTCCCGCCATTCAACCCCCACAAAGTAGACTTACGTGGGTTCAGATAGAGGCCCGATACCTCCCCGAAAATACGCAGAATGTCCAAAACTCGGGGCCCCGACTTTTGCAGGTCGGTAAGAAAAAAAACGGCGTCATCGGCATATAACGCGATTCTATCTGTGAGGCCCCCACTCCACTCAAAGCCTCGCATCTGCGCATCTATGCGCACCCAAGCGGCCAGAGGCTCAATAGCCAGGGCAAATAAGTACGGGGAGAGGGGGCAACCCTGTCGGGTACCCCGACCAATTGGAAACTTCCCAGAGACCGCCCCGGAGACCCGTACCGACGCGGAGATATCAGTATAGAGTAATTTAACATAGGAGATAAACACTGGGCCCAAATTGAGACGCGGTAGGAGTGCAAATAGGTACGCCCAGCTAACCGAGTCGAAAGCTCTATCAATATCCGCCAGTAGCAGAGCCGCCCGTTCCCCCTTGGCTCTCATGGCATCGACCGCCGCCTGCGCCCGTCGAATGTTGTGTCGTGTCGCCCTGCCCGGCATAAATCCGGCCTGGTCCGGATGGACCAGGTCCGTCACATTGTCGTGTATTTCTATAGGTTCTGAATCAGTCCCCCTATTCCTGACCCTATTCTGGTTAAACTAACTATCAAGTTAACTAACAGTCAGCCCATGAGGCAAGAAAACCCCCATGATGCAGTTACCGTTATCTGACGCAGTCACACTACGGCACAGGAACGTGTTATCTGATTAGGTCATAACGCTTGAGATCTAATTAGACAAGCGACATTCCTCCAGCCCCTGATAAGGCATACGACGTTCTCATAACAAATCAAACCTATGACAACCTGGACAATCCGTGCGGCCATTGTTTTGATTTCACAGAGAACTTTAGTAAAGAATGTGCTAACGAGCAAGTCGTATGACATCTTTATTGACGTACCTATGTCCATCCTTACGTCAATCTCGGCACCTTTAAGGTATAAATATTGCCGACCTTGCCCTATGCAAACACACGCGTGGTGACAAGACGGAGCAGCCATACTTGCCGAAGCCGAGAGCAGAAGCAGACCCCGCTGGCAGCAGCCCCGCCTTCCTGACGCGCTGAGAGACGCGCTGCTATCTCAAGCCGAGAGACCCAGCACCGGCGCTTCTGGGCAGCCCTCGCAGGCAGCCTGGAATATCGAGAGCAGAGAAAGAGATACCATTCCTCATCCATCCTAAATTCCAGGTACAGAACTGAATAACCCCTCACAGAGAATTCTTTAGTTATTCACTTGGCAAAAACAAACTTAACTTAAACTGTAACTTTCTATTCCCGCCCACGCATTAGACTTAGGTCAGGTACACGGGGTAGGCGTATTTAGAAACACCAGTTGAGTACGTTTAGTCAAATGTATATGTGTATGTAAATATATTTTATTCATTTTAAAACATCTTATGGCTCAGAAACCATATCAATGTTTTTACAGTATTATTTTATACTATTGCTTTTAATGTATGCACTTTACTTAACTATAAGTATTGCAATAATATCGATCCATTTCTCTTGTACGAGAAAAGAGACTGATCAATAAATAACATCTTTTATTGAACACGCCCGTCTCTTCCTTTTCTCTACATTCTGATGAGACTAAGAATGCACGTACTGACTGAGTAAAATAATTGCCTTGTGCTCACACGACTCTTGAGATTGACTCTTGATTAGGGGAGAGCAAAGTTGTCATGTTCTATGGTTGTCAGAAACTAAATCCCTTCTTGTCTAATCAGGGGAGTTAATTCCTTCCTTGAACATTCGAGAAAGTTTCTAGCGAACTCTGAGCTTAGCTGGCAAACCCAAAAATTAAGTCTAGTATCGACAGTAGTAGACCTAGTTAACGTCTGGCCTAGGCCTTTACTGCTGTAGGTACTATTCCAATGCGCAGAGCCTATTGGGAAAATAGGAGCTACACTACATGGCGCCCAACGCGTTTGGAAAGGGCGATAAAACTAACGTAAGACATTTAGAGTAACTCAGTCGTGCTTTCTCACTCAGACCCCTTTTCCCAAATACTCCAAAGACGTCTGGAGTGGGTGAAAGGTTATATCCTCCAAAACCTCGCAGGAGGGAACTCCTATGTATGGTTCTTGTTCAAGTCAACGTTGAAGGATAAAAACAGTTCCAAAATATTGTGCATCTAATCTTTGTTCCATAAAGAAACCTGATCTGCAAACAAACATAATACCATCCTGTCTGTAAAATGGGAGACAGTGATGAAGAAAGAGAGGCAGTTAGATTAGCAACTGAACTCGCAGATGCTGATGCTACCATGCAAGCAGCAGACCCGAATATAACACTCATTCCGGTCATCAAAAGGAGATCTATAACTCTAAAACTTATAGAAAATGGACTGACACCTAGAGGTGGCACAGTCATATTCGTAATCGAGGCACACGAATATCGGCAGACAGAGGTATACTATTCATGGATACATTTTCCAGCAGCAAATGCTGTAACAAAGTACTTCCACTATTACAAAGTAGAGGAACCTCCTGAAACATACACTCCTTTCGAGGAGGTGGAAGTACCACTCAAATTCCAAGAGCATTTGCTCTTATTTGATGGCGCCCTAAAACATAATAATCACATTACAAGGCTCGGTCCTTTAGGTAGACCAGGAGCAACGTGGCCGGTCTTGGCCGGATACACACCACACCCAGACATCGAAGGAATGTCTACAGCAGAGCTGTTAATACAGCTAAAACAACTACTAAAAATTCATAGACAATTAGTTCAGTATGTAATGCGGACTTCAACAATTCAGCCAGCGATTAAACTTCCACAGCTGACCCCTCACCAGGGGAACACAAATAAAATTACACCACAGAACATCCAATCCTGCCTAGGTAAAGTTCCAGCTAAACGGGAACAGATACCATTCTGGTTGGCACAGAAAATTACCCAAATAGAGGCGGTGTTTCCTGACACCACCCCATTAGAAAAACACAGGATTCTGACTATATGTCTCCCAATGGGAATCGCACCACACATTGAGGACTGTGACACTTGGGGTACAGTCTTTGCTTCCATCTACACAAAAACGCACGGTGTTCCATCCATTTCGTTAATACCAGATGTGCTAAAACAAATTCAAGATGAATACGGTCCAGAACCTGCTTTAACTCTTGGTATGAAATTACTAAAAGACTTCAAGCAGGTCTCGGCTATATTATTAGCCAACATAAAAGGTGAAGCAGCAAACGTGGCGATCCGCCAGAGGTTAAAAGAGACAGATATAGCAGACCAACCAGCTGAAATTGCCAGAATCATAGAAAAATCCTATGAAGAACTAGGCAGAGATAGTCTAGGTGGAATACCAGTAAAACCGCAACTGACTACAAGTCCAGAAAAAATATTTTTTAATAATAATAATTCACCAAAAAAGAACTGGGATGGAAATAAACAATCCAATCCTAAAGAAAAGAAATTCCAGTCCAGAGGAAGGTCTCCCAGGCGAAGAGAGAAATCTCCAAACCAAAGACAGAGGTCACCGCAGAGTGACCCCTCTGGGAATAGATATAACCTTAGAAATAGGGATAATATTAAAAAACCTGATAGATATCAAGACATTGATACACGTCCCTCTCAATCTTTTCAGAATTCCTCGCAGAAATCTGAAAGAAGAGGACGATCAGAAGAGCACGCCAAGTCCAAAGACAAGGAACCTGCTCAACAAAAAAAGAAATTACAATTTCCAAAAAAGAAGGTAGCCAGTATCAAGGTAGTTAAAAATGCCGAGAATACTGAGGACACAACTGAAAAACGGAGAATGGGCTCAGACAATGCTAGACAGCGCAGCAGAGGTGAGCATAGCTCGCAAAGTCCTTATGAATCATCTGGAGACAGTGGACACGAATGAATACATTCAAGTGGAAACTGCTGACACCAGAGTTAGCAAGCCCCACAAGATATACGAAATAACATTACGTATAGAGGGAGATAAGACTAGGAAAATTAGGGGACTATTTTGGGATAACCTCTCAAAGGGTTATGACATCCTTCTAGCTGAAAAAGACTGGCCACCAGAGTTTGTCAGGGAGTGCCCTCATGGCGAAGAAGTAATTATGCCTGCCTTCTCGAATCAAATCCCGATTCATAAAAAATACACACTTGCTAGAAAGTGGGCAGTGGCCTTAGCACCTGCTTTATATAAAAATCATGTAGGATGGGATGAGGATTCTCCTCCTCACAAAATCCAGTTAAAATCACAACCTACTGCACAAAGGCAGTACCCAATTAAGCAAGAAGCTAAAAAACAAGTAAATGAAATACTAGATCAGCTAGAATACCAGGGGGTGATTGAAACTTGCACCTCACAAATGAACAATCCTTTGTTTCCGGTCTCCAAACCAGACAATTCATATCGTCTAGTTTTGGATTACCGACACCTTAACACATGTTGCAAAACTTTTGCAGTGCAAAACTCACACAGTGCTGCACTAATGAATAACATGGTGCGCAAAAAATACAAAACAACCTTGGACATCTCCAATGGATTCTTTTGTCAAAACATAGCACCAGAGAGCAGATATTTAACTGCATTCTCAGTAAATGGCACTCAAAAACAATTCTGTCGGTTAGCCCAGGGGTACAAGAACAGCCCTGAGGTATTCTCAGCGAGAGTAACAGAATTACTACAACTATATAATGATGAAGCATTATCCTATGTCGATGACATTTACTTAACAGATGATGACTTGGAGACTCACTTGAAAAGGGTGAACACCATAATACTTGGGTTCGCTGCAGAGGGTTACAAATTCAACTTTAAAAAGTCCAGAATTGCCCATCTGACAGTCTTGTACGTAGGATATGAATTATCAAGCATAGCATGGTTGACAATTTTCTAAAAATCTAAAATATGAAAAGACGTATCCTCTGCCAATCGACATTCTGCCTCTACGACATTACGCCTGTGTAATCTATACAGACGGACATGCTCAACCCTCCGTTTGGGGAGAACATGCATACAATCCCACATGTGAGATTACAAAAGAAGTGTGGCGCGGAGGTAAACTAAGACCTCTATTAACAAAATCACACTCAGTAGAAACTAATTCAGAACAACAAACTGAAATAATCGCATTGAAAATGGCGCTAGATAATGCGGATCGCGAATTCCCGACACTTATAGTGTCAGATTCATATTACTGCGTCAAAGCATATAACAAGGATTTGCAGACATGGATTCAGAACGGTTACAAACATGACACAGATGCACCAATAAAGCAGAGACTGCTCTGGGAACAAATAGCTCTTTTGAAAAAAGAACTACCAAAGACTCACGTGACACACTCACTGAGTCATCAGCGTGATGGCGTTCACGTTGTGGGGAATTCATTGGCTGAAGCAGCCGCAGCGGCAGCCACTAAACCGGCTCCCGTAGATCGAAAAAAGCGTACATTAAAATACATTGACGGTGAAACAATGCTGGCAGTGAAAACGTCATCAAAAGGCGACTGCTCAGCGTTACCGATCAACTATCCACTCAATTATACATACATAATCGATGCAAACTCCGTCCCTTTTGCTCGAATCCCTGGAGTGGGGGATAGAGTGATTCCAAACATGGACAGGAGAAGCTTGTTAATCGCAGACGCACACATGGGCGAGGGTCTCAGACACCTCAAACTGAAAAATTCTCTAGAAGAATTACAATCACGGTACTGGTGGCCAGGCATGAGCCTGCACTACACCATGTTTGTAAAAAACTGCCCAAACTGCAACAGAGATCGCAGTGGGGAGAGAAGCAGTTTAATACCTCGTCGTATCAAGGCAGATAATATCACCAGTAAAAAGAATGGCTTGCGATTAACATATACAGGCTAGTTTCCACTTATAATGTAGATCCACAGCACTCGGCTGACGTCCGGACTATTATACAAGATTTGCAAGTCTAAATGGCATATACGCTAAGAGCATGCTACGTTCGACCATTGTTTTCACTCAGGCAATCCAGCCTGGGGGGGAAACATGGCCGAATGAGCACAGCCCAGCGGGAATCTTCTCACTTCCTTCCTGAGGGTACTGGATGGTGTAAAGAAAAAACCAAGGCAGAAAGCAATCTATAATGGAAAGGATATTAGGTTCGGGAGCTGGGTGGGTCAAACATCTAATAAGTGTCCAACGTAGTCTAAATAACTTGCCAAGAAATTCTCTGAAGGGATTCAGTCCGTACGAATTATTATTCGGAACTAGGATGTTGATCTCTGACCTTGATAGTCAGACTTCAGTGGTAATAGAAAAAACCTTTGATGTCAAAGACCGTTTGGCTATTTTGCAGGACTTAAACAAAACAAGAAAAGACCTGAGCAACATACAGTTGAAACAACAGCCAACAACCACTGAAGAATCACCACCTGTCCCAGCAAGACCTGTCTGGATTCCAAAAGTCGGGGATCTAGTCAGGGAGAAGATCGCGGTAAAGAAGGAATTTGGGCCTTCTTATAGAAAAGCAGTTCCTGTCTTGTCTGTCAACGGGACAAGATCAGTTGTACTACCGCCACTTGCTGGAAAAAAGGAGAACCGAGTTGTATCCATCGACCTGGTAAAACCACAACATGTGGCCGATAACAAACAGTAGGCCAAGTGGACTCCCAATAAGTAGCAGAACACCAAGGTTTGCTACCAGTACAGAGGTCCTAACAAAGAGGCTCATCACATTCGAAACGCCTACAGAAGAACAACAAGGACTATGCAACAATGCAATAGAACTAAGACCTCTGAAAACCCAAATAAAGACATTTAGCAGAGACACACCAATCTATACTGAAGTACCAAGTGAAAATGCAAGAAACAAAAATCCTGAAGCAATTGGAACAATTGACAGAACTGCATCCGGGTACTTCATCAACTTCGATGATTCCTCTGAAGGCTTCAGTGAATCAAAGACACAGCCATCATCAAAATCCTTTAAAGACAAAGCTAAGGAACTTTTGAAACATCTGAAAGAAACATATCTGGTTTCTCCATGGATTGAATTTTGGGTGGGTTTTGGTGCATTTATCCTCATACTTTGGCTCATCATGGTATTTACTTTGGGACGCTTCATTGAGGGAAAATATGCTAAAATGGACACAGCAAGTCAGAACATCAACTTGGTCCTCAAACCACACACATCTTCACACGTCGAGAAAAGAGAACTTTCTTCAGAACTTTCTTCAGCCAACTTCACAGCCAATCCGATACCTGGTGGGGTAGCCTGGGACAACACTGACTATGAAATTTATGGTCCGGTCGAGATCCTGAAATATCCACACCAAATCAAGATCTCCTTGAGTGATTTTGCAAAACCAAACTCATTTGCTGATGATTGGGACTTCGAAAGCATCAACAATATGATGTCGGACTTAGTAATGTCTGCTAAATCTACAAAACATGATTATTTGCAAGGTTCTACAAATTATGATAGTATGTATTGCTATAACCATTATGGTAACCATTTTTTGCATAAATCGGCACAACCTAGAAATTTTTTAAATTATAATCAATGGGAACATTGTGCTACACCTCCAAAAGGGAGCTCTAGAACCGTGTATGACAAATATTCATATTTTTCAGGTTTTAACATAAGTAATGCTGAAACATTTTATTTTAAATTGTCAAACAAGACAGGGATGAAAACCATGATAACCAACACAAAATTGATATATTCAGATTCTTTCTTCGAAAAAATGAATACATTTGGATTTGATTATTGGGACAAAAATGTTGATTTGAAAAGTGTTTGGGGTACAAAAGAATGGCAAGTACAGGGTATAGAAGCTTTGTTTAGAGCCTGCATGATCCCAGAACAAATGATATTTTTAAATGACACTGTTCAACAAACCACCTGTCTTGGCTTAGCCAAAATCAAAGATTTAATTAAACCGTCTATTCCGAAGCCAACAATGTTTAGCAATAGCTCTGATACAGATGAAGAGATAGACGTAAACCATATAATAAACCAAAACAGAACACATCCTGATTGGAAACAATGGTTGATCTGGCCCACAGATACAAATTACTGTCAAGATAGATTCCTGAATAAAACACAGGGTTTCAAAATGACCAGGCCAGACCCTAGATATCCCCAAAGACATCACCCAGGGATAATAACAACCTACAGTGTGGGCAAATTATGCCTTCAATGGCTACAGACTTCCACACTGCCTGAAATTAAGCAACACCTAACTTTACTTACTGATGGTGCTGACCTGCGTGATTTCATACTGGGACCACGCAAACAGCGTCAAAAGCGTTTCATAGCAGCCTCTGTATATGCAGCATACAATGAGGCCTGGAAGGTTACTCAAATTGAGACAGCAGAAAGAATACGGGAAATTGACCGTATTAATTTGGAAAAATCACTTTCTGTAGTGGACAATGGGTTAATGACTCTGTCCTCCAGAATTTTTTCATTGGACAGCATTGTGTCTTCAGCAATCGATATATTATCGCAAGACTTACTGTTATTACAACATGGTCAGTCACAATTGCGTTCCATTGTACAGCTTGGCTGGACGTTACAAAATCTGCGTTCAGGCTATGTGCCTTGGCGTTTAATCAACACAACGTCACTATTCCAAATCTTTAACCTTACTGATAGACAAATCGGTATGGCGCAAAAGGGTGCTGATTATACAATCTTGAGCATTGAAAAACTAGAAAGATTACCAATGACAATGTCAGAACGACCTGTCAGTGAATGGATAATACACGGAATCATAAATATTCCAATCTCAACCTTCAGGTTTCAATACTGCCAAAAATATATACAGGCTGGCATGTACGAGAAATTGGGAAAGGGGTACCTTAAAACAACTTGGAACCTGCCCTATTCACATGCATGTGTCAGTAATAAAGGACAGAAAGTGTTTCTTAGTGGCAACAATTGTGCTATGTCACTAAGCGGCACGCTTCTGTGTAACGGTATTAGTTTGCACGGAGCCTGTGAAGGGAATTCATACAACCTTTCATGTCACCAGCAAGGCGCACCTGCAACTGAAATAGAACCATTCTTTCAAAGACTCTATAATGGGAGTTACATTCTTATTGTAGACCGCAGATGTTGTAGTCTTATGCCCGGGACTCCTTATCTAGTCACTACAACGGCGAAGGTCAAGTGCTGTGGACGTTCTTTATTCCCCAGCTCCTTTCCAGACAGGGAGGCAAGGGCATGGCCCAGTTTGAAAATTACTTCTATTCGAATAGACACTTTAAGCAGAATGAAAACAGTGCTTCTTCAGACGCCTACAAGGCTCACGTCATCAAAAGAAACGTATGATCTACAAGTCGCAAGGACGACTGCAGAGATACATACATTATTATCAACTAATTCCCCCGTACATTTCGCGGAAATCCTAAGCGAAATCTTAAATATTTCTGATACCACTGGACTAATTGCAGGAATCCTATTCCTAGTTCTTATTTTTCGTTATGGCAACCCATGTCACAGATCAAACTCTCGCGACAATGGAAGATACGATCCTAGCCATTGGATACCGGGACCGGATATCAAAAATCCTGGGACTCTCCCGGCTTAGAGACCTAAACATGACTTGGTTTCTATCATTTCGACCAATGTGGCAAAGGTGTGTTTTACCTGTACTAAGGTGTCTGCTATGCGGAGAAGAATGCGTGTTAGACACCTGTCTGACGCTACAATCGGATGCGCCAGTGGATGCAGATACACTGTTGGTTCCTACCAAGGTTCACGCTTTGTGCTGCCCTCAAAGGCTGCCAATCCTGATGACGGCATTCCTGGAATCTTCACCACTACGATTGAAGAGTAGTGAAGTTCAAGATGAAAGCAACATCGAACAGGTACGACCTTCTGTCAGCAATGCAAGTCAGAATGTCAATGGAGACAATCATGCGCACGAATGCATGGTTACCCCTATTTCCGACTTAGTGGAACTTTCCCATGAAGCTGTTGACAGTTTTTTCGAAAGCCTGAATGATATGATGTTCTCTCCGGAACAGAAATAGAGACTTTTGAGTAAACTCGCACACGGCGTTCCCTGAATTCGGCCTTCAACTTTAAAAATAAAGTCACATGAACAATTTCACTCCAGTTCACGGACAGCAATTTTTTTCAGCAAGCCCCTTAAAATATTTTTCTACATATTTTTTCCCGGGACACTGATCTTCTGCTTAAAGTAAGAAACTATTCCTAGAGAACTAAAATTTCTATTTTTAGATACTTTATAGACTTTAGCTGCCCGCTGGGATGTTCACAAATATTTTATTATGTGATGAAATGGTCTCGAACTTCCTTTCTGTATAGCAATATTAAGAGCCATTTCATGTGTATTTCTCATATACCAATAAGCAATAATGCATAACAATGCGTGTTTACTTTTGCATTTAATTCATAGCTTAAGTGCATACAATATATATGACTGCAATTTTTCAGTATATTTGAAAATTTCGAAATGCATTTATGTATTTTGGGGTGGTAAGGTATACACTATACTCTATAGTATGTTGTACTATGTTATACTATGCATAGATTAGTAGATATGACCATAGTTAGCGTGGAGTGGGTGTCGTGTATTTCTATAGGTTCTGAATCAGTCCCCCTATTCCTGACCCTATTCTGGTTAAACTAACTATCAAGTTAACTAACAGTCAGCCCATGAGGCAAGAAAACCCCCATGATGCAGATACCGTTATCTGACGCAGTCACACTACGGCACAGGAACGTGTTATCTGATTAGGTCATAACGCTTGAGATCTAATTAGACAAGCGACATTCCTCCAGCCCCTGATAAGGCATACGACGTTCTCATAACAAATCAAACCTATGACAACCTGGACAATCCGTGCGGCCATTGTTTTGATTTCACAGAGAACTTTAGTAAAGAATGTGCTAACGAGCAAGTCGTATGACATCTTTATTGACGTACCTATGTCCATCCTTACGTCAATCTCGGCACCTTTAAGGTATAAATATTGCCGACCTTGCCCTATGCAAACACACGCGTGGTGACAAGACGGAGCAGCCATACTTGCCGAAGCCGAGAGCAGAAGCAGACCCCGCTGGCAGCAGCCCCGCCTTCCTGACGCGCTGAGAGACGCGCTGCTATCTCAAGCCGAGAGACCCAGCACCGGCGCTTCTGGGCAGCCCTCGCAGGCAGCCTGGAATATCGAGAGCAGAGAAAGAGATACCATTCCTCATCCATCCTAAATTCCAGGTACAGAACTGAATAACCCCTCACAGAGAATTCTTTAGTTATTCACTTGGCAAAAACAAACTTAACTTAAACTGTAACTTTCTATTCCCGCCCACGCATTAGACTTAGGTCAGGTACACGGGGTAGGCGTATTTAGAAACACCAGTTGAGTACGTTTAGTCAAATGTATATGTGTATGTAAATATATTTTAATCATTTTAAACATCATATGGCTCAGAAACCATATCAATGTTTTTACAGTATTATTTTATACTATTGCTTTTAATGTATGCACTTTACTTAACTATAAGTATTGCAATAATATCGATCCATTTCTCTTGTACGAGAAAAGAGACTGATCAATAAATAACATCTTTTATTGAACACGCCCGTCTCTTCCTTTTCTCTACATTCTGATGAGACTAAGAATGCACGTACTGACTGAGTAAAATAATTGCCTTGTGCTCACACGACTCTTGAGATTGACTCTTGATTAGGGGAGAGCAAAGTTGTCATGTTCTATGGTTGTCAGAAACTAAATCCCTTCTTGTCTAATCAGGGGAGTTAATTCCTTCCTTGAACATTCGAGAAAGTTTCTAGCGAACTCTGAGCTTAGCTGGCAAACCCAAAAATTAAGTCTAGTATCGACAGTAGTAGACCTAGTTAACGTCTGGCCTAGGCCTTTACTGCTGTAGGTACTATTCCAATGCGCAGAGCCTATTGGGAAAATAGGAGCTACACTACAACATACGGGAGCAGGCGGTTCGCTAACGCCTTTGCCAGTATCTTGGCCTCTATGTCGAGGAGGGAAATGGGGCGGTAAGAGGCATGTCTGTCCGGGGGTCTGCCCGGCTTCTGAAAGACCACAATCTCGGCGTGCCGCCAGTCTGATGGCAGCCTACCCTGTGTTCTCGCCGCTTCCAACGCATGCCGGTAGTGGGAACCCAATTGGAGCTGGAATTTCTTGTAGAATTCACTCGGGAAGCCGCTCGGCCCTGGCGCCTTCCCCGTGCTGAGTTGTCCCAGTGCGTCTCCCAGTTCCTCCGCCGTAAGGGGAAGGTCTAAGAGTGTCTTCGTCTCATCCGAGACCGCCCTCGGAGGTAAGTCGTCAATGAATTTAGCAACCTCATCTGTGGATAGACAATCCCGCGGAGCATACTGCGCCGTATAGTAGCGCGCAAAACTCGCTGCCAGCTCAGCCGGGTCAGTAATCACCACTCCGTCCTCAGCGGTCAAGCCCGGAAGCGTTATCGGCTGGAGAGTACGTTGACATAACCGATGGAGCATCCTGCAAGACTTATCCCCCCATTGATATACTCTACTCCGCGTGGCTAGCCACGCTAGTCTAGCTTCATCGAGTAACACCGACGCATAGGACTGCTGTGCCTGCAGGAGCAGCCGCACTGCAATCTCGTCGCCCCCTCCTCGACACCGCCGCTCTAAGGTCTCCACCAGTGTGGCTGCGTCAGCGACTCCTTCACGACGTCGTCTGCGGGCCGCCGCACACCACGCGATGTCCACACCCCGTATGGTGGGCTTCATGGCTTCCCAAACTACAACGGCATCTATGTCGCCCACTAGGTTTTCCTGCCAATAATGGCAATCGCACCCCGCAAATGTTGGACATAATCAGGCTGCTGAAGGTGCCACGAGGACATCCTCCACCGAAACGGGTGTCGTTTTCTAAGTAGGTCGACCCTAACTGCCACCGGGGAGTGGTCAGACAACCCTCTCGGTAAGATCCCTGCCTCCAGCACTCTGTCCAGATACCCATGAGGCACAAATATATAATCCAATCTCGAGAAGGAGCCATGTACCGCAGAAACATACGTGAACTCGCGTGCCTTGGGGTGCATATGGCGCCACACATCCATCCAGCCCATCCCCTGCACCAGTGCACTCAATCGGGTAGAGGGGGCAGCCGTCAACACTCCCTGCAATCTCTGACGGTCCACACACACATCCATTACCTCGTTCCAGTCACCTCCCACCACTGCCAGGGACTCTGGGATGTCTTCCCATACCGCAAACAACCTCTCAGATAAAGACCACTGTAATGGAGGAGGGGCGTAAACACTCCCAAACACCACCGGTTCAGTACCCACCTTCCCTGTTATAAAAATGTAGCGACCCTGTGGATCTGCCCACTGTCTCTCGTGGATGTAGGCCAACCTGCGATGCACCAAGATGGCAACTCCTCTGGACCCCCTAGAGAATCCGGCATGGAATATTTGTTGATAGCCGAACCTCTGCAGGCTAAGCACCTTTGATCCCATCATGTGCGTTTCCTGTAGCAACAATACATCTGCAGCTGCCCTCTTCCCCCACCGCAAAATAGCCCCCCGTTTGATCTCGTCGAGCATCCCCCTGACATTCCAGGTTACTACTCGTATGGACTCACCGAGGAGCCCCGGAGGTACTTCAGCCATAGTCAATCGGGACGAACCAAGCAAGCCCGCCGCGCCTCATCCACACACTCAACACGAACACAAAGAGATCAGATAAACCCACGTGCAGCCCCCCCACCCCCCCAACTCCCCCCCACAACCAGAACAGCCTCCCCCCCACCCCAACCCAAGGCAACCCCAACCCCGCCCCTCCTCCCCCCTGCCCCCAACCCCCACCCCCCCACCCCTATACCTCATAAAACTCTGAAGTACCTGTCGCGGCATGGGCAACCTCGGACCCACAACGGAGGACCCAAGGCCAACCATACCAATGGATCCCAACACCCCTGCAAACGGTAGAAACACCCCCCCCGTCAACTCCCACTCAAGGAGAAGGTGTGTAGCCCCAATAGAGTAGCCACCCGAACCCCTCCCACAACCCCACACATGTATAAGGCATCATGTAGAATCAGTAATACAGACAGTGTTCACGTCCCCAAATGATAGGACAAGGCCGGCCGACTCCACCCAGCCGGAGCCCATGACACCGACAAATCAACTCAGTCCTCTCCAGGCCCTCAGTGGCCCTGGCCAGAGTGATCGGATTCCACTGTCCCACTATCTTGTGTCCCATCAACTGATTTGGAGCGCTTCCTCGATCTGGACCTTCGGTTCCTTCTGCTTCGGGCAGGTTGGTCTCCCCGTTCCCGCGACGATTCTCTCGAGTGGCCCGGGTTCAGTCCCGGTTGGGCATGTGGCCTGATCCGCACCGTTTCATCCGTCCATTTGAAGACAGCCTCCGGCGTATCGAAGAAGTGCGTCCGCGACTGGAAGACTACCCGCAGGCGGGCCGGATACAGCAGGGAGTATTGGATTTTCAGGCCTCGCAGTTTCGCCTTGGCAGCTATAAAGGAATGTCGTTGCTGCTGCACCAGCCTGGTGTAGTCAGGAAAGATCATGATCTTCTGATTTTCGAATAAAATAGAGTCTCTGGTCCTTGCTTCCCGCAAGATAGCGTCTCTATCATGATAATTCAGAAGCCTGGCTATCACTGGTCTGGGCCGCTCACCCTCCGGTGGTCTCTGTGTTAGGGCCCGATGCGCGCGCTCAATTACAAAGCAGTTGGAAAGAACCCCCGGGGGTAGCCAGCTCTCCAGCCACTGGGACAGAAACTGCTCCATGTTCCCTTTCTCACACCTCTCCGGAAATCCAACAAAGCGAAGGTTGTTCCTGCGCGCGCGTCCTTCAGCATCTTCCACACGAAGCGCCAGGCCCCTTTGAATGTTTTCCATTGCCGCCACTTTCTGCTTCAGGGTCCCGACGTCGTCCTCCACCACCGAGATTCTGGATTCCGTCTCGGTAATCCGGGCAACTGCATTCCGTAGGTCCTGACGCAGCAGGGTCACATCCGCTCCCACTGCCCCAATTTTGGCGTCCAGCGTATCTCTTGACTGGGTGATCGCTGCCATAAGTGCCGCATTGTCCGGTCCTGCTCCCTGCCCTCCTCCAGATGGTCCTGGTCCCCCACTGGGGGGGTCCCGTGAATTTGTCAATAGGTCCCTGCTTGGAGGGACCACCTCCTCCCCTGGTCATAATCGTAGTGCACTTCAAGGGGGCCTCTACGTTATAAAGGCTTGCACCAGCGCAGACACCTTACACCTCCAGCAAATGTCCAGCGTAAGCCAACCCAGTCGCTCCCTTGCTCCTGGGTGTAGACGACCCCACTGCCACTGGCGACCGGAACAGTCGGGGATAACACTAGTACCACAGGCCAGTCACGATTATGCCTTAGTACGGCACAGGTCCGTGTCCCACGTACTGCTGGGCGTGTGCACTATGCCACCGGGTACCGCGACCCTACGCACTCTAGTAGTCAGGGGAAGACACTCACTGTGGATAGCCCGCTTCCAGGCTGCGCCAGCCACGGGTACCGACCTCGCCAGTCCGTCCTGCCATACACCAGCCGCTGTCGAGGGAAGTGTAGCAGCGCTCCACCCAGGCATTCGAAGAAGGCCGTGCACCAAAGGTCTCGGGTCCAAGCTTCCACCTCGTTCCCGTCGCGGCCGCCGTCAGACACCACCACCAGGCCCCGGCGATGTAGGCCGCCGCCCCTCACAGTGTCCTTCGTGCCCCAGTCGCCACCACAGACGCAGGCAGGACAGCTGGGGACTCACCCGCTGCTCCGCCGCCACCAATATTATCCAGGCAGGAGTCCAGTGCGGTCGGGCCACTGACAGGACCTCCAGCCCGAAATCGAGGTCCCGGCGTCACTGTGTGGGACTAGGCCGCAGTTCGCCGCCGGCGATTCAGCTGCAGCAAACGGCCCAGAAGCGCCGCTGATAGGGTCGGAGTACTCCCAGCAGTCCGTATGGCAGGTCTGGGACCAGGGCTGCCGCCTTCTCAAATAGGCTCCGGGCCCCGGCCAAAGTGCAGCGCGGGCGGCCCGCCTACAAGCCCTCCTGCCCGGCGGTGCCAAAATCGAGGTCCCGGCCTCTTCGGTCGAGACTAGGCCGCAACTGCTGTCGGCGGTTCAGCCGCATCAAATGGCCCAAGGGCACCACTCTCGGCGTCGGAGAGCACCGAGCACCTTCCGCTACACTCGCCCCACAAGTGGTGTGTTGTTCGGGTCCGGGGCCAGGATAAACAGTCGGATATGTGCCGGGCCGGCGGGAGCTCTAGCAAGCTGCGACCGCCATCTTCGCCCGCTAAGCCACGCCCCCTTTTGTTGAATTTATGTTCTAGACAGCGCACAGCTGTGGGAGCCCCTCCCTATATTAAACACACTTAGACATTCGCCATACACTACATTCAACGCCTAGCCTTCCCATTTACCAAACCAGAATGGAGGATGAACACGGCCTAACCTTCAGTGAGGATGACATCGACAGGATTCTTGCAGATGTCAATCCTTTTGAAGGGTTAAGCAACAGTGACGCGAGGCCAGCTGTAGCAGACTGGGATGAATTGATGAACTTAAGAAAAGTTCAAGTAAGGGCAGCCTTACATGGTCTGCTAATGAGGGAATATTTGAGGAACAAAATAGCCCCGCAGGGATTATTGGTAAGAAATGAACCTTTCATCTTTCAAGATGACCTCGTCTTTAAGAATGCCTGGTCTCTTATCTCCTGGCATTGCACCAGAGACTGGTTGGTGCTAATAGTTCAAACAGCCACAAGAAAGTCATTGGAATTGAAAGTAGAGATTCAGAAACTCGAAATACAACTGAAAGCTTTCGTTTCACCAGCAGACTTAAAGAAAGGGCTGGAGGAACTTAATCAGCAAATGAAAGATTTCGAGATCACTTTAAAACAAAGCAAGTTTAACAAACTGAAAAAAGATAAGGACCGTTTCACCCCGGAGTGGGCATACCCTTACACGAAAGCAGATTATGTAACAAAAGGAAACATGAGTGATACAGACAGTGTGAGTTCAGATGGCAGTTCCACCAGTACAAACTCAGGTGGTTTTCAACAAAGGAAACAACAAAGGGGTGGTTTCCGCCAACAGAGATCTCAATTCCCCCGCCAGAGAGGCTGGAGAGGTTTCCAGGGACCACCTCAATATAATCCTTACCAAAACCAATTCCTGTTCCCTCAATACCAATTCGGCCCACCACTAATGGGACAAATGTACCCCCAATGGGGACCAGACCAAACTACCGCACCCCAGAATGCTCAGCCTTTTTTATCATGGGGCCAAGGACCCCGCGGAGGGAAGGGGAACAATGTCAACTGGCAGCCTGCAGAAGAAGCAGACCCCAGGGTCCATACCAGGAGCATGACTGCGAACCAAGCCTCAACAAACAAGAGAGGGACTTAGTCATCAACATAACCCCCTGGCCCTTAACTAACCTACAGAACGAGGTACTCAATAAGGGGTTAGGATACGTCCCTACTAACAAACCTGACTCATTCCTTCTGCATAAGGAGATACAGGACTTCATTAGAACTATAAAACTGAGGGCTTTCTTTAAAGACAAAGAACCATCCCCAGAGACTTCGGATACGGGTCTAAAACCTAAGTCTACTTTTACACCCCTGGACAATCAACTTCCCGTTGAGGTACTGGCATTCGAGAATGCCATCATGCTTGAACTCAGTAAATTAAACATCAAGCAAAATGTTTTCCAGAATATGAGTAAACTTGAGAATGAGGCGATAAAAGAACTCACGCAGAACAAACTACTCACCATAAAACCCGCGGACAAGGGCGGGGCAGTGGTGATTCAAACAACAACTGCATATGATGAGGAATGCAGAAGATTACTCTCTGATAGGAGGACCTATCAGGTTCTGGTAGGAGACCCCACTGAGTCTCTACGTGTGCAGATAGAGGCAATGATTGAGGAGGCTTTGGCGCATAATTGGCTCACCAAAAAAGAATCAGAGTTCCTGGTTCAAAAAAATCCCCGCACGCCCTACTTCTACACAATACCAAAGGTCCACAAAAACCTAGAGAGCCCACCAGGCCGCCCGATTGTGTCAGGCATTTCATCTATTTTGGAACCACTGTCAAAATTTGCCAATGCTTTTTTGAGGCCTCTGGTGCAAGCGACGGACACGTACCTAAGGGATACTAAAGCGGTTCTGCAGTTATTACAGAACCATCCATTTGACCCAGACTCACAGATGCTGTTGAGCCTTGATGTAGAGAGTCTCTACACAGCCTCCCACATGATGAGACACTACTGATCATTGAAGAAGTACTACATTCTGACCGATGGAAATATCAAACCCCCCGAGGAGTGGTCATGGAGTGTATCTCAATAGCATTAACTAAAAACTTCTTTGAATACGAGGGCACTCTATATTGGCAAAGTCATGGAACTAGTATGGGGAGTACATTTGCGCCGAGCCTGGCGGGATTGTATGTTTACCATCTAGAATCCTCCAGGATTCTCGACCCAGACAACCCCTTCAGGGAAAGAATCCGCACTTGGCGACGCTATATAGATGACATTCTGGTGATTTGGGAAGGGGATGGCCAATCAATCACTGAGTTCATGCATTGGCTGAATAACCAAAACCCTTTTCTGAAATTCACCCACCAAATGTCCAACGACTCAATGGTTTTCCTAGATTTGAACATCTATCACGAGGCAGGTCTATTGAAAACTGAGACTCATTTCAAACCAACGGCGAGGAACTGTCTCCTCAGGTTCGACAGCTTCCACCCACGTCACCTGAGGGAGAATTTACCATACGGACAGTTCCTACGCCAGAACTGCAGCGACATAGCCAAATACAAAACCCAAGCCCGAGATCTGGGTGAAAAACTGAAACAAAGAAAGTACCCAGACAAGGTCATTCAAAAAGCAATGAAAAGGGCGAGAAATAACAAACGTGAAGCCCTCCTTGAAGACAAACCTGCCAGAGAAAACACATCCAGTAGAACAGTCTGTGTCACAACGTACAGTTCAGGTTCGAACCAAGTTTCAAAACTGGTTAATAAACACTGGCGTATTTTGACAAGTGGTTTGCTCAATCTGGAGAAAACTCTGTTTGCCCACAGGCGGGGCAAGAATCTAAAAGACATTCTTGTACACACGAGACCACCAACCACGAAAAAACAACAAACAAGGTTGCAGGGACTACATGGCCACCATCCCTGTGGAAACTGCAACAGCTGTCATCTAACTAAAAAGAGTCAGACCCTTACCTTCATGAATGGCACTAGATGGGAACAACGCACGTACACTAATTGTAATAGTAAGAACGTTGTGTATCTAATCACGTGCCCGTGCAACAAAGAATATGTGGGCATGACTACAAGGGCGGTCAAAATCAGGATTAATGAACATAAAAGCAACATAAGATGTAAAAAATCAACCACAAAAATGGCAGCCCATTTCCTGGAACACCAACACTGTGTGAACGAAATACAGTGGACAGTGATTGAACAATTACCAACGGATGTTGGTCTATTCGAAAAAGAGCAAAGGTGGGTGTTCCGTCTAGGGACAGACACCACTGGATTGAACGACTCCATTCCTTGGAGCCAATTGCGATGATCCATCTTGACCAAATCGACACCCCTTAATTATGCACACCACTTTTACGTGCTCTTGGCAAAATAATCAGACAAAAAACCTCCTATAAAAAATTGACCTGTAAAAATTGAACTATAATACTGTGAATAACTGATGTATAAACTGTACTGACTGTCAGCCAACGATTCAATGTCCTAAAAGAGCAGGTCTGAATGTGGAGACCACGTTTATATAATACCAACCCCCCTTGTGTTGTGGCCTGTTGAGCAATTCCATGTCAAATATTGTCAAGCCCGATATGTGCACTTTATTTCCGATCATTTATATTTCGGCCACATCATAACAGCTCCCCAGTGCGTAACACGCATGCGCGAACTACCAGCGTCTCGCAATTTGGCTTGTAGAGGCATGCGCATTGCGTTCATGTGTCAAAACCTCCTAGTGCTCCCCAGTGCGTAATACACATGCGCGAATAACCAGCGTCTCCCATTTGGTTCTTAGACGCATACGCATTGCATACATGTGCCGAACATCCTAGCCAGCACCGCGATCAGCCATACACATGTGCGGAGTTCGTAATACTTCTAGCGCATGCGCCTTTTTACCGCAAAACACGCCCATGACCAGCGCGCAATACCGGACCTGGTGGAGGGATTCTATCCTTCTTTGGGCATATTTCCGCTTCCAATTACCACCTAATTGAAGCGGTTTTGGCGGTATAAAAGAGACAGATCAACACGACTCGACATATCGTCGGAGCCGCGTTGAGGGGATGGCAGCCTACTAGGTCGTGCAGTAACCGTGAGTTCTGTTGTTCAAACTTGGGCTACTGGGATATCCAGTATTACTATGTATTCATGACCCTAAAACCTACCTTTAACATCTTTTAGGTTGCTATATTGAGCAGTGAGGAAGGAACCCCCAATACCACGCTAAGGCTCATGAGGTCAGATTACATTGGTCCATAAGTAAGCCACACTTATAAGATCCTTTTCCTTCCTCCACTGTTAATGTCTGGGAAGATATTTGGCGTATCTTCAATTAGTGTATGTCTGTGTCTATTGTGTGTCTTTTTTCTTGTTTTTTCCACAGGGTCCTTGAATCTTATTTTTGGTTTAATTTTACCCTTCCATACATGGAATAATTTTTCCTGGTCCTGGACGTCCGACTGTGATGTATATTATGCTTTTGATTTATCCTACAGGTTCTATATCTTCAACGCCAATTGGGCGCAACTGATCCTGTCCATACCATAACACTTATAGGTACATTTCATCTAGTGTTTTTTGTAGAATGCACTTTGACATAAAAATCCCATGTGAGTAAGTTGAGGGTAGTCGTGCATATCCTCGTCCTGAAGAAGGAGTCGCTGTACTCCGAAACATGTCAACGCACTTTTTGAGGTTGATATACCCTTATACGTATAACTGACAACCTCGCCTTGCACCCCTTTTAACAATACCAGCCGAGGACATAATAAATATTTTTTCCTACGAGCCAGGCATTTTTTAACCTCCACTTTTCTCACCTCACTACTCACTCTCCCTCTCACACACACAAACACATAGTTCACTATCAGTGCTCCTACGTATCCTTGAGTCACAGCACGCCGCATCCCGTAGAGGGATGCGAAGGCCCCGATGATGAAGCATGACACCAAGGGGCCTGTTGGTGTGTGAGGGGTATTCAAACAACACTGTGTGCTCCCCATCACTTTAGGGATCACTACCACCTTCTGAGTGGATTCTATTTTGTTTAAACGAATTGCTAGGGGAGATTGAATCCACTTCTTCCTCTCCCTCCCTCCTTTTGTTGAATTTATATGAAAGAGCTACTGCACTGCTACACAACACTGAGCTATAAATCGTATGTAACAATAGCGCTACATGCAGTGAAGACCAGGTACCATGCAGAAGGGTGAGAAAAAGTTTCCAGAAACAAAAAAAGTATTTACCATAAAGGAGGAAGCATGTGCGGTGTGTCCATTGATTGGGCTGATCGATCCCAGGTCAAGTACTGGGCCGATAATTGTGGAAGGTATGGAGTCAAGTGCATATCCAGCCCTGTCTGAATAGCAAATACTTTTCACAAAAGTAGCAAGAGGCGTGAGGTACACAGCTGCCAGATTCCTGAAACCACCACCTCCATTCAATACTGTTAGAAAGCAGAATATTGGTGACGGATGGCCTCCCTCGAAAAAAATGTTTGATTTCATCAGTGTACTTGAAGAAACAGACAACAAAAAGATTAGCAAATGCCTACAAAATCTTGCTGGTGAAGGAGTAAGAGGCAATAAAGAACTGTGATCTGACCAAGTCACATACTGTCATATCAAAGAAGCATTACATGTTTAAGTTTTATCCAATGCCAAATGTTGATTATGAAAGAAATATTTTCAGTCATGAACAACAGAAAGCTGGTGAAACAATCAATGAATTTTTTGAGACACTTGATACGCTGATCAAGGACTGTAAGGTCAATGAATGCAATGATGAAGAAGCTATAAGTCCCCAAGTTATGGACGATTGTCTGTCAGATTCAATAAGATGACAAATGCTGAGCGGAACACTTAGTCTGGAGCAAGTTTTCATGGCTGCTAGAGCTGATGAACGTGCTGATCAACAAGTTACTGACATGAAGGTGCCCAGAATGAATAAGTCATGACCAGAAAAGTAAGCTGAAACACTAGGCTGAAAGACACAAAGTGATATCTCTAAAAAAAAAGAAACTGTGCTTCAGATGTGGATTTTTCTTTCCTCACAAAGGTAAATGTCCTGCCATCGGACAATTATGCAAGGGCTGTGATAAGAAGAACAATTTTCTAAGGGTTTACAAGTCGAGGGAAAAGCTAAGTGAGTTACGAAGAGACAACAAACTAGATGTCCTAACATTCAAGAAGCGACGTCCTATGCACGCCCGCAAGGCCAAGGGGCAACACCAGCTGAGGCATATCAACACCAGACGAAGTTGATCGTTGTCTAAATTGTTGTCAAAGATTTCTTCAGCTTCCTTGTCGACTGACATTGAGGAAGACAGATGTGCAATGTCCATGTTTACCTCAGAAAAACAAGCACATGTGAGACTAGCCAAATGCAAAGAAAAATCAGTCATAGGAGAGTCAACGCGTAAAAAAATTTGAAATATTCCAATATTGTCCGAAAATTCCACTAAAAGTAAGCGTTCCTCCATACCTTTCATTATCGCAGTGGGTGCATCGATAAACATTATGCCTGAAGAGAAATTTAATTAACTGTCTCCATTGCACCATCTCACACCGTCAGAGACTAAAGTGTGTATCTTGACTGCATCAACGTTATGAGTCAAAGTTGATGGGGAGAGGATGTAGTCTTACGGCTAGAGCGGTCGACCTCAGACCTGGGGAACCGGGTTCGAGTCTCGGCAGCGACGCTCAACATCCTGTGATTCTGGGCAAATCACTTAATCTCCCCGTGCCTAACAAAAAGTGAATGTGTTCATCTGTAACGAAACTGGTCCTCATGTAAAGCGCTCTGATACCCGATGTCTCGGGTCTAGTTCGCGCTATATAAAACTCTAAAACCCATCAAACACAAAAGTACAAGCACCCATTCATGTCCTTCAAGGTACTGCGGGAAGTACCTGTTTACTGAGTTTCAAAACTGCTGCTGATATGGGACTTTTATCTGTGAACTACAACATGAATGTTCATCACAAAATAGTAAGTCAGTTTCAGTCGTTGTTTAATGGATTGGAAAAACTTAAGACCATGAAAGTGTAACTGCATATCAATTATAGCTTTTGTCTTGTTGCTCAAAGACATAGACACATTGCATTTCATCTACAAGAAAGCTGTTAAGAAAGAGCTTGAGATATTACTAAAGCATGACATCATTGAGCGATCTACTAGTCCAAATCTGTGGGTTTCGCCCATAGTGATTGTGCCCAAAAAGAACAGTGAAGGAGCTGTATGCAACCGTGGTGATATGCGTCAAGCCAACAAGGCAATTGAAAGAGAATAACGTCCTAGTCCGCACCTTTTGGCATGATCACACAGCTAAATGGTGCCAAAGTCTTCTCTCGCCTTGACCAGAATAAAGAGTATTATCAATTGGAACTTGAAGAAAATTGCAGGTACATTACCAGCTTTTCTCCCCATATCGGTGTGTTCAAATGTGAACAATTATGCTTTGGTGTATCATCAGTTGCCGAACGTTTTCAAGATGCCATTCAACGTATCATACAACCTTTCATGAATGCTTTCAATTACAGTGATGTCACATTTGTTTTCGGGGCTACACAAAAGGAGCATGATAAAGGTCTTAGACAAGTGTGCTGTTTACTTGCTGATGCATGTTTAAGTTTAAATGCTGAGAAATGTGAGTTCCACAAAACAAAACTCAAATTGTTTGGCCATATCTTTTCTGATGGAGTTATGACGCCGGATCCAGCTAAAGTACAAGCTTTGTCAGCCACCAATCCCCCACAAAATGTTACAATGTTATGTTCATTCCTTGTGCATGTTACTGTTCCCGATATATACGTGACTTTGCCACAGTGCTTCCTTAAGAGTCTTAACAGAAAGGAATGCTTCATTTTACTGGTCTCCCATATGTGAAGAAAGTTTTAAGAAAATCAAGCATGAAATTGATAATACCACTGAAATGGCCTACTTTGATCTGAAACTTCATACAGAGATTGTTGTTGATGCAAGTTCGGTCAGGTTGGGTACAATCCTTGCCCAACACAGTGGACACCCAAATGCACAAAGGCATGTTGTGGTATATACAAGCAAATGTTTGGCACAAACTGAACGTGACTATTCACAACCTGAAAAATATAGTTTAGTAGTGGTGTGGGCTTGTGAACATTTCCACGTATTCTTCTATGGAAAACCTTTCACTCTTGTCATGGATCATCAAGCATTGCTTACTATCTTTGGCAACCCAAATGCTAAGATGCCTCCTAGAACTGAACGTTGGGGTTTGCAACTATAGTAATGTGACTACACTATCATTCACCGACAGGGAAAGATCAAAATCCTGGTGACATTTTTTCACGAGTTCCAATACAGTGCCCTGGCAACCCTTCCAAAGTGGATGAAGCCTATATTAACTTCATTGAAAGGGCCAACACTCCTGCTGCTATTTCATTAGAGCAAATCATTGCTGCAATGAACAAAGATAGTGACATGCTGATGCTAAAAGACATTATTGAACACCAATCCGGGAAACAGACATTCGACCTCTCACAAGTGACAATGAATATCAAAACTGTGAAAGATGAACTGTCTATTACCCAAGAAGGTATTGTCTTACGAGGTTCAAGAATTGTCATACCGGAGTGTCTGCGACAACAAATAATTGAAGTGGCCCATGTAGGACATCGTGGAATTGTTGCCACAAATTGAGCTCTCTGGGATTGAGTTTGGTTTCATTATCTTGATGAGAGATTTGAAAGAGAGTTGAAGGCCTAACATTTGTGCAATTGCTGTTCTCTCCAAACCAATTGTGCTTTAAATATGTCTGATTTACCAAAACTTGTATGAAAGAGGATCGCTGTTGAATTCTTTGGTCCTCTTGACAATGGACATCACCTGATGGTCATCGATGAATACGCCCATTTTCCATTAGTAGGAGATAGCTCCAGAAAATAGTAATCAAGAGGTTAGATGGCGTTTTTGCAAACATGGGGTTATTCGTTCAATTCTAAGTCTAACAATGGTCCACCATTCAACAGTCGAGAATTCAGATACTTTCTTAATCATCTCTATGTGAAGCATCAGAAAAGTACACCACTTTGCCACAAGTTAATGGTGTTGTTGAACACAATATGAGCACATTTAACAAGACTGTCCAATGTGCAGCACTGGAGAAGCTTGACCTGAAGTCCGCTCTTCATGCTGCTGTTTTGGCTTACAGGACAACTCCTCATTCAACGACAGATGAAAGTCCTGCTACCCCGATGTTTGGGAGAGCCATGATGACCAAGTCACTACAATGGACCACCAGAAGATCTACAACAGATGGTGAAATTCATGAAACAGATTTGAACCATAAATAAAAGATGAAAGTATTGTGCCAAAAACTGTACTTTTAATAAAGATGATCGAATATTGGTGCTACAACTTGTGACCAGTAAAGGACACACGATGACTGCTCAACGTCCTGGAAAGTCCATTACATAAGATTCTTCACACTTCAGGCATCTGCTTCATCGTTCACCAATACCTGATGTCAGAGGTGAGAGTGGTTCCATTGAGACAGTAGAGAGCCCTTTGACTGCTTCTGTCCCTACATCACCAGAGCCAGTCTTGGACGCTTCTCTTCTCTCGTCCCAGCCTCAGAGGTCTCGTTCTGGGCAATTGGTCAGAGTGCCACAATCACTTATTGAGGAGTTGTAATGTATATATATGTCTGTACATTTTTTATTTAACAAGGGGGAAGATGTATAGTCTTGTGAGTTAGCGATGATGGGAACCTTTTGGTTCCTAATGGACTCCGTAGAACTGTGACATAAGTGTTCGGGTGTGGTGAATAGAGTTCATGTTTAGAACATTGAGTTTGCCGTTACACATAGAGGAAAAAAGACATGTAATACAAAGCTCCATGTGTGATGTAGTCCAACTGGGGAGGATGCTACACTCAGCACAAGCAAGAAAGCATGACTGCTGCAGGTTACCCTTACACTAAAATAAGACAATGGGTGTAAACATTTCACAACAGAAAAAAGTGTATCTATAGTTATTTTTCAACTTTAACTGTATGTGATTTCTCCCAAAAAGATGCCTGAGGTTAAAAATGTCCATTACTATAGTTCTAAACGACTATCCAAAAGACAGATAAATGAACACTGATAGAGCCAATACAGCATTTAGGATTTGTTTTCAACATTTTCGATTTCAAATGTGTACGCGTCTTTGCTTTAGAATAAATATGGATTAAGATTCAACAAGTTATAAACGTACGTCAAAAAGATATCATTAAATATGGGAGGATGTTAATATTTGTAGGAAATACAGTTCATAGAATCTTAATGAAAGCAGGAGCACAGTCCCAAGGATATGGAGAAGAAAGACAGAGGTGAGTAGGAGAGTAACAGGGAAGTGGAGATATAGACATAGGTATAGGAAGACAAGGTTGGAGGGATTCAGGGACATGGAGAAAGGAACACAATGAAAGGTACAGGTGAAGGGCACAAATACACATGGTCCTATGCAGTCTGGCTTATCCAGTTGAGGTTTTGTTGATTCTGGAGCATGCAATTCATGCTCTCTCTGGGGATGGGCTGTGCAGCGCTCATCTAATTTGAGGGACTGAACAGTAGACATGTATCTACCCAGTGTAGATACTGGAGATGACACCTGCCTACCAACCACATGGTCCTTCGCATGTGCCTTCTCATCCTACCACCTATTTGTTTTCCTGCTGCGTGCAATTCCATACCTAGTGCACTCACTATCTTGAAAAGACCTTGCCCCATGTTTACATGGCAGCTGCAGTCAGCTTCTGTGAGCTATATTAAGCAGCAGGCCATGGATCACTCGCACCTACACCCACATTCACAAAAGCAGAGCAGGAGGTCCCTCGTTCTCTTAAATTGCACCCAAAACATGGAGCGACTTGCCACAATGCACCAGAGCCTCCTCCTCACTTCTGGTGTTACACAAGAAGCTGAAGACCTCACTGTTCGAATAAGTCTAGGGGGACCACACGCCTATGCGCCTGTGCAAGCACCTGATACCCTCACTGGTAATTAGTGCACTGTACAAATCTACGTAACAATACATAACATGGGGCTGCACCAATTGTGGAATGATGAACTCCACCTGCTCATTGATGATATAAATTGACCGCTCTGAGGGGGCTGTCCTGCCCATGTACCAAAATAACCTCCACTGAAGGCCCCGCATCTGGGGCAAATAACTGAGAATCGACAACAAGCTCTTGTGGCTGCCGCACACCTAGGTGTGGAGACTGCTGTCTCAGAAATAGACAGCGGTCCTCACATTTTCCCCAATAATGGATACTCAGACACATCTCAGGTTACCATCAGCCTTCACCTGCTGTTCTGTTGGGGACACCTCAGACTGCTGAAATTATAATTTAATGCCTCTACCTTCTTTTTATGAATGTCATTATTTACATGGCTATCGTGTGGCACTATTGCTACTGTGCTCTGCCTAACCGACAGCGCTCCCTACCGCTCGTGTGAAGGTATGGTGCGGGCGTGCTTGCCGCATTATGCTGCACCTGCACTGCTGGGTTCCACTACACTGACTTAACATCCATATAGTGGCCTGTTATGCCCACTTATCTCACGCCATGGCTACCCCCATTCAGTACGACTCATTCTCGCCAACACTCAGTTTGGGCATTACGCCTGTTGTGAAAGGCTCTCTTTGTTCACAGCTACATGCTCACTCCTTATCCTGTTCCTGACTAAGCTCCACTGAGGCACACAGCGCTAAGACGACATCACACATATTGAGGCGTGGCCAAGGGGGCACATTGGGGCACACATCGCCTACATATGGCCTCATCATCATCACGTTCCCACAAATCATACAATGGCACCTGTAATATCCCCAAATTCCTCACTCTCAACATCAGAGGCATGCATACTGGTTGTAAATGCTACTCCATTTACTCTTATCTCAAACTACACTGCCCCCATATAGACTTCCTCCAGGAGACACACACTATCCTTAGAGAGCTACCCCAAATCCAAAAGTGATGGCGAGGTTCAATCTATGCCACCACATACTCAGCATACGCCAGGGGCACATTGATATGGATTAGTCCAGGGACTCCCTTTCAAGTAATCAACACTATAATTGATAATGATGGGTGGTATGTCTTTCTAGAGGGTCACCTCAATGGCCTCCCTGTCTTACTCAGGAGCATATACGTGCCAAACGTTGACCCAGACACCTTCTGGACGACGCTTTTTTTCATTTTATCCCAGAAGACTCACTTCACATGGATCCTGGGAGGTGACTACCACCGAGTCCTCAGCATACAACTCTTCGGGTGCTCTGTTGCTGGTTTCCATCCCCAAGCCCTAGCAGAACTCTGGCGATGAAGCATCGTACCACTCCATTGCTATCCTTGGGGCCAATTCTAAGATTCTGGAGAAGATATAGTCCGCTCAGTTTGCCCACATCCTGCCGGACCTCATACACCCGATCAAAATGGGTTTGTCCCTGGACTGGTCTTACCTCACATGAATCAGCGAAGGTAATCTCCTCCTCGCCTACTGTATGCAAAACCACTTTCACAGGTTCGAGCGGGGTGACTCATCATCTTGGGAGCATTACTAGTAGAAGACGCGGAAAGCAACACGGGTCCTTACTTTCATCTCCACTATTTGCGATGGCCATAGAGCCTTTGGCTATTCGCTCTGTGCGGGCGGCACACAATGGAGTCCCCCCTTACGGATAGGACACACACGGTGTCACTCTGTATGGATGACCTTCTCTTGTTCCTCTGTGACGCCCAGGCAAACCCTATTTCCATCCACACTGCACAGCAGTCGTTTGCTAAGGTATCTGGATTACAGATCAACTGGAGCAAATCCTCCATTTAGCCACTACATGATAACCTCACCCCCATGAAACCGCTACAGACTGGGACCGACTCACCTGGCAAAACTCTGCAGTACGATATCTAGGAATCCAACTATACCACTCTCTAGATGACCTTTTTGATGCCAATTTATGCCCAGTACTGGCATCACTAAAACCCTTAATATCACTCTGGACGAAATTACTGTTGGCCAGTATGGGGAGGATTGCGCTATCAGAGATGTTGATCCTACCTTGTCTTCTGTGTTACTTCACCAATCTCCTGGTGATTACCCCCTGCAATTTTTAGAGTTTAGAGACCTTGACTCCCTGCTGGGGGTGCGGCTGCCACTGGATTGTTCTGCAAAAGTTGCAATTACCCTCTGATGAGGGCGGGCTAGGCGCCCTCTCCTTTGAAATGTACTTCCTGGCAGCCCAACTGTAGTGGGTAACCAGGTGGATAGCTGGGGCAAAACCCTGGCGAAACCTGCCATCACTCCCTTCCCCTCACACCCACTGCAATCAGAGGCCTCCTACTTGCTACCTGACCCTCCGCGTTTACTTCAAGTACATGTTGCCTCAAGTGTATCCCCAGGATTGGTGTACTTATGCACCATGTCCTCCCATATGCCCTGGGATTCCCATTGGTAGACCTTCCACGCTACCCAGGCTCATACTCTGCAGCAGCACTGTGTAGCTTGCAGTATTGCTCATTTAACACAGCTGGTTACTTGTTTTCAGACGGTTACCTGCTCTCTTTTCCCCAACTTCAGACAGACTTTGACCTCCCGGTTGGGCAATTCCGTACCTGACGCCAATTTCATTATATCCTCTTTAGGTTGTTGAGGACGAGGGATAACTAATCCCCCCATTCATGCCCTGTTACAACCTAGATTTAACATGTGGGATGGCTGGCGCTTGATCACATGGCTCTACCAATCGATCCATAGTCACACCGGTATTTCACTGGGCCCCCTCCACAGCAAATGGGAGGCTGACATTCGGAGGGTGTCACACATTAAGAAATGGGCTCAGACACTGGCTTTCCCATACAGTGTCTCAATAAATGCGAGAATCAAGAACGTACAGTTTCACATATTACATCATGTGTATTTAACCCGTGAGCAACCCAACAGGCACTTCCCTACGGCAAATTTAACTTGCCCCTGCTGTCGGTTGGGAGATGTTGATCTTCGGCACATGTTATGGTTTTGCCCCACTCTGCACAACTTTTAGCAAGTCATACATACCACACTATGTGACGTCACCGACCTCACCGACCTTACCTCCTGGGAGACTTGTACCCTTGGCATTTATAGATGTAGACAACGTTGCTTTGTTGACACCCGTTTTGCTAGCCTATCCCTGCTATTAGCCAAAAGAACACTTACACTACCTTGGAAGACAACCATCTTTGGAGGCATGGCGCGGAGCGATGTGGAAGTGGGGAACTACAGAGGGTACAGGTTTTTGACATGTAGACGCACATTGCATTCACAAGCATCCCATCTCTCCTGGTTGGGGCACACTTCTCTCTACCCCGAAATATTTGTCCGTGATAGGTCTCAGTCCCTGCATGTTCTTCCAGTTTACATTTTCCCTCCCTTTTCCCAAATCAGCAACTACCACATCAAAGGTCAGACGATCTGTAAAAACAAAGTCTGCCTCCATCACCAGTTACACTGACCTCTTACAAAGCCGATTACGAATCAAAACCAGACCCAGGAATCACGACCCCCAAAAAGGTCAAAACAAAAACTCGAGTGCAAGAACCATCTCGTAAATCATCAGAATCCATAATATGGATCTCGTCGACGCACTCTCCAACACAAGCTCTACAGCTTTCGGCCTTGCAAAGCTTGTCGCCCAATGACGAAAAACCAATTCATTTCAATGGACCATTGGAAGACCATATCCAAAAACTGAGTTTTGACTTTCCCTCGTTAACATCTACCCCGTTCCCAGTTGTTGGTCAGCTCTCCCTCTCTACTGAGGCCAACGACCTAAACCAGTACGAGATTAAGGTTAGCGCTTCCAACGTTTCTTTAACAAATGCCAATAACCGCAAGGCGGAAATAAAAACTGACAACTCCTACCAAGATCTAAGCAAAAGTCCCCAAATGAATAAACTTCCGTCAAGCAAACCAGACATCAACAAGCTTCATCACTACTCATCAGGAAAAAAGTTCTCTCCACTGGAACCTAGCCAAGTGGATCTGCTCGATATTCCAATCATGCTCAAAGTTGAGGCCCTTCTCTCAGTAACTAATCAAGCCTTGAACTCAATGGCTAATGCCGCTCATATGCATGCAGACAAACTAGATGCGCAGATTAATATCTGAAATTTAGTAGCTGATTCAATAATGGTAATAGACTCAAAGCTAGAGAAATTAAACTCCCTGATACTGAGAGCCCAAAACAATGTTGAACAAAACCAAATGCTAACTTCAAACCGAATCCTGAACTCAAACAAAACTGTAACCCTAACACAGAACCACAATGGCTGCAATTGTAACCTCCTCCTGAAAAAATTAGAATCCCTTCCGGAAATATTGTCTACCCTGATTGAAGATTTGAAGAACGCGGCCCAGGCCAAACCGCAGAAAACTACTATTTCCATGCACCCTCAAGCTCAGAATAAGTCCCCCGGAACAAAAGCCCACTCGACCAACGTCGAGCAATTGAGCAGCGATATAAACGACAAAAGAACAAATCATTCGCCCCATGGCACTAACACAAGCAGTCAACGAAACTACCCCCTCCCTGCCGCTCAAGAGCAGTTACTAAGCACTCTGAGAAGTGATGATCACTCCAATCATCTATCCGCTCCAAATTTGCCAACATCGAAAGCCCAAGATAAAATAACCCTAACTAGCATCGAATCTGTCTTAGCCAACTCACAGAGTTGTGTCGGGCCCTTAAACACGACCCTTCAAACCACGAAGGAATGTAATCCTATATCCAGGAAAAACAAGAACAAATTAAAGAAATTAAAGAAAGCGAAAAAAAAGGGTAACGCACTACTACAGTGGTTAGGAACAGACAAGACCAAACTAAAAACCAGCCTACCTCCATTAACGGAAACATCTGTTCATCACAAAGAAGAGTTCATAGAAACTCATGATTTAATCCCAACCAAAGCTACCAACGTCTATAATCATCCGTCAGACCAAACTAAGAAATTGACGAATCCTATGGACAAAAAAAGAAATCGCAGAGAATAATAAAACCAAAAAACTGCACATTACTTTAACTAAGGCCAGGGGAAACTATACTAATTCATCTCACAAAAGCACTACGCACACTGAGCGAGCAAAAAAACTTATTGACCAGAACCTAAAGCTTAAAACAATGACCTATCATGATGAAGTCTCCTTGTCTAAAATAGAGGATGAAGTAACAAACACAGAAAAAACTGCAGAAGCGCCATCAATTCAATTTAAAATGAGAGATGAGAATGGAAACAAAAAGCAAACAGACAATTCCCGGACTTCGATGAAAATAGATGAACCCTCATTTTAGTTTACTCAAAAAACAACCAGAGAAAGTAGCCCCCTCAAGGACACCGGACCTCTGATCCCTAAATTAAACAGTTTAGACGACTCAGAGCCCTCAATCTCCGAGAATCAATACATAGAGTAATTAGTGGTCCCCACTAAACAACAAAACTTGAACAACCCAAACCCAAATTCTCGAGAGCCATATCATTTCTCCCAAGAACACAAAAAAATATTGCTGTACCCAGAATATGCATCCCAAGGAAAATGGGACATTTTAAATAGAGGAAACATCTTAAAATTATGCTTACATCTTCCTGGATTAGAAAATATAAAATCAATGGATATTGAAATCGTGGCCTTCCTGGAGCCAGAACAGGGCCAGAAAAATGAATCAATGGTGGTAACCTTTTCCAACAAAGATCAGGCAACAATTTTAATGAACAACAAAGCTCAACTGAGTAACTGGGGCGTCCAGGTCAGCTTTCCTACCAACATTAAATACCCAGACTTCCTAAAAGATAACACACGGAATTCACCAATGGCCGACAATAACAAACTATTGTTAAATCAGGGCAAGCAGATCCAACAGTCTTCCTTGACATCATGTGCCCTAAGACCAGGAATAAAATCTGTGCCCTGGATTGAGAATCCGCTCCAAATAATAGCGTCATAAGTGGGTGGCCCATGCAAATGTGTCCTCATGCCACATAAATCACCAGACTGGTCTTGGCTCTCTCAGGCCTTAGGGTAAAACACAGAAAATAAGGAACGATGAAAGAACCGCCTATGACAAAATGCAATACCTTAATATCTGCTCCTGGAATATTCGAGGTCTAACAAAAGAGAAAAACGGACAGCTAACCAAATCCTCCTGAAGACTCAGGATATAATTGCTCTTCAAGAAACCTGGGCCCTGGAAAACACCGTTTGGGAAGATTTCACTGCTATTGAATCCCATTTATTTATTTATTTATTTGAACTTTTTTACCGCGCACAGCTACCCACAGTCGGTTTCCCGGCGCTAGGGACAGACTGGAGAAGATGTCAGATAAGCCAGCATACAGGTACCAACCACTTATGTGAACAACAGCGTTTTCAGTGCTCTACGAAAGCGAAGAAGACTGGTCTCTAATTTACGGGCTGTAGGCAGGGCATTCCAATATTTAGGACCAAGATAGGAAAAGGAGCGTCCCCCCATCCTTACCAGCTTAAATCTTGGTACAATGAAATTCCCAGTTTCCGAAGTACGTTTGGGCCTGTAAGGTTGCACCAGCTTTTGTAAGTATGTAGGTGCAATGCCTTCCTTGATTCTAAACATATAGCACAGTGTCTTAAACTTTATGCGACTAGAGACCTTAAGCCAATGGAGATCATGCAAGGCAGATAATGCCGAAGTTCTTCTAGGAACATTCTTCAAAAGTCGCGCGGCAGCATTTTGTACCACCTGCAGTACTTTAACAGTGGCTACATCAGCGCCCAAATATAGTATGTTACCATAGTCCAGGCGGGATGTTATCAATGCCTGGACGACCATTCTACGGGAGGGAATGGGAAGCATCCATAGGATCTTTGTAGCCACCTAAGAGTAGAAAAACAGGTTGCTGCGACCTTAGTGGCCTGCGCTTCATTGTTAACTTGTCGTCGATTTGGACGCCCACATTACGTTCAGCATGTGTGGGCACAGGAAGTGAACCCATCTCATTTGGCCAGTGCTGAGGGCCCCAGAGGTTCTTGTTTTTCCCCAGAATGACCACCTCTGTCTTCTCCCCATTCAGTTTGAGACAGTTCCTCTGCATCCAGTCAGCCACAAGAGTGAGGCCAGATTTTAGTGCAGAGGGGTTATTCTCGTCTCGCCCTGATAGGGAGAAGACAATCTGGGTGTCATCCGCGTAAGAAAACAGTCAGCCCCGCCTGCTCAACGATGTTAGCCAAGGGTTTTACATAAAGATTGAACAATAGGGGGCTGAGTATTGACCCCTGGGGGACACCCCGCGCTGATGGACAGACCGCTGATGCCGCCTTAGCGGAGAACACTTGAAAGGTTCGCTCCCCAAGAAAGGAGGCCACCCAGGCTAAGGACATACCAGTCACACCAAGAGACCGCAGAGAGTCGAGGAGGATGGAATGTGACACGGTGTCGAAAGCTGCGCTCAAATCCAACAGGATGAGCGCCATAGTTTCACCCTGATCGACACCGTGTCGGAGACTCTGTCACCCCAAGGAGGGCTGTCTCGGTCGAGTGGCGAGCCCGAAAACCCGACTGGGAAGAATGTAGGAAACCAGAAGTTTCCACCAGTTCAGTAAGCTGGGTGTTAATGTGTCTCTCTAACACTTTAGAAAAGATGGGCAGCAAAGATATAGGACGAAAATTTGCGGGATTTAAAATATCAGCAACAGTCTTTTTTAACAAGGGCACTACCATAGCGTGTTTCCATGGCTGGGGGATATATGCCTCAGCAAGTGAGGCATTTAGCAATTTAACAAAGATCTGATGGGTGGAGGAATCTAGTTGTTTCAATATTTTAACCGGAAGTGCATCGCACGGGGAGCCAGAGCGCACACTGTTTAGACAAGAAGAAAAAGAAACATTGTCTAGTGGTTGCCATACAGAGAGTTTGGCGACAACATCGACACTAGCAGATAACTGAATAGAGCCAGATGCAGAAGGTGTCACCACCGGTGACGGGGTGAAAAGATCATAAATCATGTCGATTTTCTTGTTAAAAAAGTCAGCTAAGGATTGACATTGAACTGCGTCAAGCGCGGGAGGCGTAGGAATAGAGTCTGCACCTGTTAGTTTTTTTACAACTGAAAAAAGCATCTTGGGGCAATTTTGTGCATCTGAAACTACTTTTTTAGTAAAGTCTGCTCTAGCTGTTTTGCAGCTTTTATGATAGCCCTTCAGAGCTTCTCTATATGCTACTTTGCGAGTAGGGGAATAGTTGTGCCTCCACTTTCTTTCTAGAGTCTTACATTGAGTGCGAAGGCACTTAAGCTTGTCAGAAAACCATGGTGCAGGGGGGTGATGAGGCATAGATTTCTTAGATATCAGAGGAAGCGTGGAATCAACAGCATTGTTTAGCCACTGACCGACTGCACAATTTAGTGCAGAGATAGGTAGGTCAGTGTTAGGGAGTATCCTCAATAACTGTTTAACCGCATGCGTGCGGTCGATATTCTTGTCCTGCGCTGGGCTTTACAAAAACCCATTATTCATGACGAGCTGGGCTCGTCATGAGTGTGCGAGGAGGCTACCTCATGACGAGCCCAGCTCGTCATGAGCGTCGAAGGGGTTATTAAGTTCTGGCATGTTAATTTTCCCCCAACTGCGTGTCCGTTTATTTATTCCCTTTACGATCCTTGATGCTGTCCTAGTAGTATCAAATGAGAAAGGAACAGCATAGTGATCGGACCATTCTATTGGGCGTGCTTTCTGGGAGCAGTCCAACTGTAGATTTGACATGATGGGATCTAATAAATGACCAGCATGGTGTGTAGGGGCAGAGTTCAGTAGCTGAATGTTGAAAACTTCAAGAATAGAAATAAGCTGTTTACTAGATGTACAATCAGAATCTTCGAGATGGATATTTAAGTCCCCAAGAATCGTAAAGTTGGCTGCTCTAAGTAGTAAGGGGGCCAGAAAATCCGGCAAAGAAGAAACCCAGGGATTAGCATTCCCAGGAGGGCGATAGATTAATAAACCTGTCAATGTAAACTGAGGGCTAATAATTAACTTAAACAGGGCTGCCTCGCAACCTTTAAGAGAAATATCTTCAAATTTACAGGTATACTTAGATTTAAAAATCATAGCTATCCCCCCCCCCTTGCCTGAGACCCTATCCTTTCTTACGATAACGTAATTAGGGGGAATTGCAGCGGCAATATCGGGGCCAGAACTGTCATGTAGCCAGGTTTCTGTAAGAAACACTGCATCCGTTTGCTCATCAATAATGAAGTCAAAAATGTTGTACTTGTGTTGTGGGAGAGATCTACAATTAACACTCCAGAACTGTAAAGGGGAGTGTAAAGAGACAGTTTTAGATGAAACAGGCCTACTGCGTCTGCAATGGCGCCTCAGCGATCTGCAGCTCGCCGGCATTCCCAGAGCAAATCCGCAGTGGTGACATTTAAATTTGGGGAAGGGCAGTGTACATACAGAGCAGTTCTTGCTAGAAGTACGGCGCCATAGATATAGTTCCTCTGCAGAATAGGAGAGAAACATAGTGTGGAAAAGTAAAACAAAAAACACAAAGTTACTCACGAATAAAAATAGGGGACTGGCCAGAGCCCAGAGCTCGTCAAGCGCGGACGAGCGCAGACGGGCTGACTCAGGCGAGACTCCGGCGCTAGGGACGGCGCTTCCGCAAGCGCGACCGCTAGCGCGATAGGATGACCGTTTCCTTTTATGTGTTCCACTAGAGCGCTCACACCGCTCTGGGCCACACTGAAGATGGCCGCCGTGGGATGATTTTCCTAACCCCAATTAAAGCCAAAAACGGCCGCTAGAGCCCTAAAATGTTGGCGTAAATGCGTGTAGGTGGCCTAGGGGTATGCTGTCTGCAAACACAGAGTGAAAATATACAATTTTAAAAACACGAGTAAAATGACTCGAACAGCTGACAGATGCTGATTAAATGTTAGCCCTTCACTAGTAGCGTTTCCTGATGGTAGCAGGCAAAGAATCTCGCGAGCACTATCACAGGGCTCCTTTTATGTGTTCCACTAGAGCGCTCACACCGCTCTGGGCCACACTGAAGATGGCCGCCGTGGGATGATTTTCCTAACCCCAATTAAAGCCAAAAACGGCCGCTAGAGCCCTAAAATGTTGGCGTAAATGCGTGCAGGTGGCCTAGGGGTATGCTGTCTGCAAACACAGAGTGAAAATATACAATTTTAAAAACACGAGTAAAACGAGTAAAATGACTCGAACAGCTGACAGATGCTGATTAAATGTTAGCCCTTCACTAGTAGCATTTCCTGATGGTAGCAGGCAAAGAATCCCTTCACTCGTAGGGGGCCATGGCTCCGGAGGTGTACTGATCGCCGTGAAGAACACATTAGTCGCAAAGGTAGCACTGCTCTCTATGGGCCAGGGTGACTACATTTTTATCAGCATTGAGATTCAGTGCCACGAAAAAGAAAAGCGGAGGCAGCGAAAAATCTTTCTCAGCAGGGTCTACTTGCATCAGTCCAAAGTAAGACGAGAGGAGTCACTGAGCAAAATGCTCCCTGATATAATCAACCTAGAGGCTCCTCACCCAAACGACATATGGCTGATAATGGGTGACTTTAATACCAATCTATTGGAGGTTGCACCCACTCTCTCCTCTCAAATATCCTTAACCGATGAAATGTTGTCTATCCCAGAGATAAAATCTCAGTTCCAAAGGAAGGAAGAAAAAGGGATAAAATTATCAACGCATCTAAACCAACTAGGCCTTCGCATTTTAAATGGAAGAATTGACTTCGATCAGCCGGCGGCATATACTCACTCATCTTCCTTTCGAATGGCCACCTTGGATTATATATGGATCTCTGTAACTCATTTCCAGTTAGTACAGCAGTTTTTGGTAACCCCTTCACTGGAAAGCGATCACGCAACTCTCACGTGTAAAATTGACATCATGCATTCCCACCGCCCGAAAATTGCCTTGATTGGAAAAGAATCCAATCTAGAGATCACCAAAAAACTAAGATGGTCTGAAGACGACCGGAAAATATTGGAAGCAAAGGTGGATGATCTATTGAGTAAATCGGTACCAGACTGCAATTGTCGTCTGACAGTTCCGGCATGGGAAGTCTTCGTGACTGAGTTTAGAGACCAACTAGCCCTAAAGTTGACAAAAACTCAAGGTAAAGACCTTCTGGTTTCATCTTCCATCTCCGAGCAAAAACGCTTTATAATTAGAATCAAACATAAACTCAATAGGCTACAGCGTAACAACGTCAACAATGAAAGTGCACACAAATCCCTCCGGGGCGAAATAACAGCTGCCTGAAAAGAGTACAGGAAGGCCAGGTTCATTCTAAAGAGACTGGAAGAAAAACATCATTGGGTTACTGCCCACGAGATCATAAAAGCAAAAGATCAAAGAAAGTTCTGGGGGTGGATAAACAAGGCAGCTAAAATCGCTAAACCACTTAGCGCAACAAACATCTTTCCAGCCGACTGGGAGGTTTATATCAAAGCACTTTACACAGAAAAGAGTGGAAAACCTGTAACAGCCTCTCCATCCTCCCCCACTTCAGCTCCCACGATGATACGACGCCAACTACCAAGATAACCCCAAATCAAGTTGCACTCATAATAAAGCAAATGCGCTCAGAGGGTGCCCCAGGACCAAACGGCATTCTCACCCAAGTCTACAAAACCTCCGCTCAGAAATGGGCCAATCTGCTGGCTCCTCTTTTTGAAACAGCAATACTGGGCAGACCTATCCCGGCTTTCTGGCGTGGATCGTTGCTTGTCCCCATCCATAAAAAAGGCTCTTGCTCCAGCCCCGACAACTATGGGATGATAGCCCTCCTCGATGTAGATGGAAAGGCGTATGCGAGTGCCCTTTTATCAGAGCTGACAACCGGGGTCGAAAACTGTAATTTAATTCCCTCTACACAAACTGGCTTCCAAAAGGGCTGTCATATCGAAGACAATTTAATCTGTTTATCTCGTATGATCGAATCCACGCTAGCCACAAAAGGCAAATCATTATATCTGGGCTTTATTGAGTTTCGAAAGGCTTTCGATAGTGTGATTCGCCCCAAATTGTGGGAAAAGATGGCAAAATGGGGCATCCCTCAGCCCTTACTGAAAGCTCTCATTGCGCTACATACAGATACCTGGGTGAAAATAAGAGTCACCTCGAGATTGACATCAACCAATAAAATCTTCACCAACAGAGGCCTAAAACAAGGATGCATCCTAGTTTACTTTTCAATATCTATCTAGCAGACCTCCCTAAATGGCTAGCCGGATGTCGAGCTTTCCCCCCGCGAATCGAACTAACAAAGATCCAAACCTTGCAGTATGCTGACGATACCATCTTGCTCGATCAGACCCAGGTTGGCCTTCAAAGATTATTTAACTCCCTCGTGCAGTACTGTAACATCAACATACTGGAGATCAACATCGCCAAAACAAAAGTGATGACAGTTTCATCTTTGAAAACAAGAAAGAGAACTTGGTTTATCAAGGGGAAGGCACTGGAATCAGTCTCTGCATACAAATATTTGGGCGTTTGGATAGACCATAAGGGGAGACCGACCACGCACATTACCGCAATCCAGAGTGTCGCCCGCAGTCTGGAAGGAGCTTTCATTAGAACAAAGAGCGCCCTCCACTCTCCTGATTTCCCCCCACTAATAAGACTGATAGGCGCAACATTTCTGCCGACAATAGCCTTTGGTTCTATAACCTACAAAGACAAAATGTCCTGCTGGCTAAATAGAGCTCAGTCAGCATGCTTTCGTAGAGTGTTTCTACTACCAAACTCGACCTCTCATGCTCAAATACGAATGGAATGTTCTTTGTCCTCCCAACACTGGATCATGAGTACAAGATTCATTGCTTACAGTCTAAAGACAAAACTAGCTCACCCCCATACTTTAAAGAGCACTATATGGTCATTACTCAGCAATCCAGATACATCCTGGAATAACTATTTGTCATATTGCTTGGAATCGCTAAAGGCCCAAGATATATGGTCAGCTTCGCTACCCATAGGAATGTCATCAAAACTCCTGACCAAACAAGCAAAAATTCTGTCTTATGAAAGCGATGCCCAATCAGTATTAAAGCTCTTCCATGGCAGTTGGGCCTCTAAACTTTATTCTCCCAAAACATTACCGCTTAACTTCTCATCATCTATGAAACCACATATCAAGCACCAATTAATGCGGCTTTGGTTTGGCCTAATTCCACTAACGGCGTACAAGTATGGACAAGGATATAAACAAGCATTTGCAATGCAATAGGTCTCACATTTAGTTTAGTTTAGAGAGTTTGAGCTATTGGCATTGTAAATGACAATGCCTTTTATTTTTGTGTTGTTTTTAAAACAGATAGATAAAAGGCATTGTCATTTACAATGCCAATAGCTTGAACCCTCGCAAATGCGAGACGTATTGCATTGCAAATGCCAGCACCCATGCACTTTTTTTTTTAAGAATTAGTAAAGGGCGTGTCCTGCCTACAACAGCAGGCAGGACAGAGATGTTTGAGAAAATAGTGCTCGAAGACTGTAATTAAAGCCTACCGAGTAACAACACACATAAAGTGGTGTTGCCAAGGGAGGTTACAAAATGAGACAAGAGGGTACTAAGGAGGGACTACTAAGCCTATGGACCAATGAACAGCCACAGTATACAATGGACAATTACACAAGCCAATGAAAAATATGGGTGGAGAGTGGGCGGAGCTTCAAGAACCTACCCTAATACAGTGTGCCTCACAGAGCAGCGCATGCGCTGCCCAAGCTAGACCTAAAAAGGGCATGACCTGGCCCACTACCAATGGGAGCAGGAGGGCTTTATTCCAAAGAAGAGTAATGACCATCTCTTGGCCAAAACATTCCTCTTGCCTCTGCAAGAAAGGGGTGCCTCTTGTGTTTGCCACAACTTCTACAGAGTCCTGCAGAGCCATCCCTGGACATGGAATGCTTGAGCTGAGGAAAGGACACTGTTCTGGCTCGGAGGGTCACCCCATACCTCCCTTCCCAGTAGCAGCCACAGTTTTCATGGATACATCTAATCGACTCATTAGTGTCACCAATGTTATCGCATCTTGCATTGCCTAGTGTTAGAACTGGCTATTTTGTGCTATACTTATTCTAAGTTCTAAAAGTGTTGATTCTGACAGTGGCCCATGTGGCCCTGTCTTGTGAATAGTCCCTTGTGAATATTGCCCGTGCCAGCTGGCACAATGTACATGTGTGATTTCTATCTGATGTGATTTTTACAATACAGAAGTTACTTTTATATAACCTTGTGTGGAGTTCTTTTTGTGGTGTGCCTAGTATGTTGTTGCTGTTGTGTGCTTGCGCAAATGCTTTACACATTGCATCCGAGTTTAGCCTTACTGCTCGTGCCAAGCTACCAAGGGGGTGAGCAGGGGTTATCTTGGCATGTGACTCCCTTGCCCTGACTAGAATGGTGGTTTCTGCCTGGCTTTGGCGTCAGCCTTAGCCTACCAGAAATAGCCAGTTCTAACATTGTTGGTCAGCGGTGCGGATTTGGACTTGTGTTTGCGCAGTGCCACAGCGACAACTGGCTACATTACAAAACTCTGCATTTTTCAGATAGTCACATGTTTGGGATTATTGTTTTTGATTGTTTTTCCTCAAGTGTCATTTTCAAATGGTGTTCCTGCGCTTTATGTTTAGTGGCAGATGAGAGAAAGTGACAGGGCGGGACGCCAGTAGAGGGGGAGGTTCCCATAGATTAGGAATCCCTTGCTGGGTCCAGTGTCCTATCCCTGTTCCTGTTCCTGTGTGGGTAGATGGAAGAGAGGGAGTGTGGAGGAGAAATGGCTTGCTTGGGAGGGTGGTTATCCCCTGAGTGTAGTGTGTGTGTGTCTGGATTCCCCAGTATGGTAGGATCCAGTGGTGGCAGCTTAAATGTGTCCAGTGCGTGAAGTCCCATTCCCAGTTCCCAGAGTATGGTGCCTGGTGCTCAGTAAGAGGGGTACAGGTTGAGAGTCAGAGGCAGTGAGGAACTGTCTCACCAGTCTGGAGGGGGGAGTGTGTGGATGAGTGCTGTGTTGAACTGGAGGATTTGGTGTGAGTTTTTTTTAAGGAGCTTGCACAGGAGGTGTACCTCTGGTGGTGTGCAGGAGGTCCTGCAGAGGCACTGGATAAGAAGGTGGATGTCTGGCGGTGTGCTAGATGTCTTGCAGAGACATTAGGGCGTGATTCTAAAAGTAGTGGCTTGTGTATCTGATGATTCTGTGTAGGTGAAGAGGTTCATGTGTAGCCCAGCTAGGTACCATTAGGATGGTAGGGGTGTAGGGGCTCACGCCCTGTCTCAGTGGAGGCGGAGTGAGGGTGGGACGGTGTGTCCCACATTGGCCTGAAACCCTGTCTCTGGGCCTGGAGGGTTCCCTCGGGAGCTCCAGGTCAGGGGCCTAGGCTGTACTTACAGGTCAATTGAGGAGGATCTTCCTGTGTCTAGAGGACGGGGAGTGTCTGTAACCAGAACTCCGGCGGTCCTGGTGTTGAGGGGTGCCGCTCCTAAGTGGAGGGTGCAGAACTCTGGAAGGGGGTGCAGAGGGACGGTGTACTTCTGACCCCGGTGCAACCTGAGAGTTTAGATCCTAGGTTGGGAGATTAGGAAGCTTCCAGGTCAAGAGGAATCTCTGCCAAAGTAGATCAGCTGAGGAGGCTGCCCTTGCTGTGTGTTCTGGGGCCTACCTGCAGATTGTTGTTTCCACTAAGGTAGAGGAAAGGGGATTTTGCTGTGTGCTGTGTCCCCCCCACCTGCTGGAAGAGGAACTGTGCTGTGTGCTTTGTGCTTTATACCTCAGAAGTGAAATAGTTTCCAGGTGATAGACCAGTGATGGAGTGAGGTCCTGATCCGGTAGGAGAATTGTGTTCTGGTGGGTGCTTCCCTGTGAGGGTGCGGGAACCCAGAAGTAGAGGTAGGGTGGGGCATTCTTGCCCGTGACCTCTGGTGAGCCCTAGGTTGAAGGATCAGTGGTAGTTGTAGCTACACTGAGAGAGAGAGTGGAGATTGGCTATTGTGTGCCAGGGGTTACTGCCCCCACTCTGTGGATTGGTTAGGACCTGTGATATTTGGATGGCCTAGGGCCTGGTCCTGGCTGTGGATGATCAGTGTGTACCAGTGGGGTACCCTAGTTGTGTCAGAGAGCTTTTGTTGAGAGAAATCTATGTGGGTTCAGAGTGGCGAAAAACAGGAGGGTGTCCCTGCCGTGCGGGTCCGTGTTTTGTCGCCCAAAGCAAGGAAGCCCATCAGTGGAGTGATTGGTCTACCCTGTGTTTTGGCTGGAAGGGGGTTGTGTTGGACCTGGCCCTTTTGGCAGGTTCACCCCGAAACTTTTTGCTTTTTCCTAGCCTGTTTCTGGAACCTGGTGTTGGTGATTTTAGGCCTTGGCGCACTTTTTCACTGTGGTACAGTGTAAAGTGCTTGTGCTCTCTGTGTATGTGTGGTGAGTGACCGTCACCTGCCCTCCCATAGGAATGAATGGGGAATATGTATGCCCATGTTAGTTCCTGGCGTGTGGGGAGTGCAGGGTCGAGTTTGATATGTGCGAACTCGTGAGATTGAATGCTGCGTAATGGTGTATGCGGCATGGTTGTGTCTAGTCTAGAAGTGCCACTTTGAGAAGTTGGCATATTTGTGTAATTTGTGCCTGGCGTGTGATTGGCTGGTGACCCTGGCCCAGAGTGCCTGGGCCTGCTTGTGGATTGACTGTCTGGTTTGAGGGTGACAGGGGCTGCAGAGCCCCAGGAGGTTGTCTGAGTCAGCCCGTGGATGAAAGGCAGCATCTGCTGCCAAGGAAGTGGGTGGAGATAGCACCTGAGAGTGAATGAGGCTGTGCCTGCCTGCCACAATGCTGGCTCCACCTCCCCGCTGGGCGACTGTCACCTCTGTCCCTGATACTGAAAGGACTTCCCTATAACCAGTTCTAGCTGGTTCTCACACTGCCTGCACAAAGACTTCAAAGACTTTTCTGTGTATAAGAAGGGGCTGTGTCCCCTTCCAAAATGTTCTTGTTTCTGACTTGAATCTGCCCGGGGCGTGCTGCTGCTTGGACCCAGGGGAATCCCTGGGCCCTGCCCAGCCCCTGGACACCTGATGGACTTTCCTTCTCTGGGAGCTGCTGTGCTCCACCTTATGTCCTGGACTGCTGAGGTCCTGGACCGCTGAAGGACTTTGCTGGAATTGTGGACCTTTACTGGTCCCTAGCGCTGGGAGTGCTTTGCTCTCACCACTAGCGCCTGGTGGCGCTTTATTTCAGCCTTTAGCGCTAGGAGCGCTGTATTTTTCTGTTGTAGCGCTTGGAAGCGCTTCATTTGCTATTTTTAGCGCATGGAGCGCTTTACATTTCCTTTAGCACTTGGGGAGTGCTTTACTTTCCCTGTTAAGCGCTGGGAGCGCTTTATTCCTGCTCTAAGCGCCTGGGAGTGCTTTTATTTCTACTAGGACCTCGTTGGTCCTCTAGCGCTTGGTAGTGCTTTCATTCCCCATTTTTATTTAATTATTTGAGGCCGGTGCCCACCCGGCATTGCCCCGTGTTCGATTCACCGCCGCCGGCCCGGAGATCGTGTGAGGAGGCGCTGTGCCCGCCTCCCTGCCCAGGGCCGCGCTGCCATTGGCGGCCCTGCCAGACAGGAAGCCAGGCAGATCCTTTGGTGATGTGGGCGGGCCTTGAGGCGGTCACTTCCGCTTCCCCCCCTGGCCGGGGGAAGCCTGCTTCTGTGTTCGTTGCCGGTCTCCCGTGTGGAGAGGGAGACCGGAAATGCTGGCCGCATGGAGGGAGCCCGAGAGAAGAAGAGCTGAGGCGGTGGAAGGCGCAGTCGGGGCTCCGTTGTGAGAAGGAGAGCCCCGCGCTGCCCAGAGGAGCCCCGCGCCGCCTGAGGAGACCCGGTGAGTGGGGCAGAGGAGAAGGGAGGGGCGCCGGGACACATTGTCGGTGTCCGCCCCCCCCCAGTAGCGCGATCTCGCGCTTGTTGTTAGTGTGAAGCCACGAGGGCTTTAGGGGACATTTCTTTTGGCCCGTATTGTCTGAGGGGGCGTCGGGGCACATTGCCGGTGCCCGCCCCCTCCTATCCAGTGCCCCTCCTGCTTGTCGGGCGCATTGTTGTTGCAAAGCCCACGAGGGCTTCAGGGGCATTCCTGGTGATTGGAGCCCTGAGAGGCTCAGGGGGCACTTTGTATTTGTCTAGAGAGCCTGTGTGGCTCTGACTGGGGCACCCTTTTTTTTTTAAAATGCCCATGGCCCCCACAACGCCCCATAGGATTCACGGGGCATTACTTTTGATCACGAGTCCCCAGAGGGGGGACTCCAACGCCAGAGCCTGTGTGGCTCCAGCAGTGGGCGCAGTTTGCGCCTAAGGGTCAGTGAGGGCCCTGTCGCAGTTTCTTTGATGATTCCCAGCTGCCCAGCAATTAGTGGGCAGCTGCACCGTTTAGGCGCTTGGGATTGTCCACAGGTGCCCAGCAAGTAGTGGGCACCTGCCACGTTTAGGCCCCTAACATTGAGACACAGGGCGTCCTAGCCCCAACAAGGCCAGTTGGCCTAGGGACTGCCACAGGTGGTGGCTTATGTAGGTTTTGGCGCAATTGTGTGTTTTTTCCTTGCACCTCTGAATGTTTAGGCATCATGTGTCTTTGCGCTATTGAGTTGTGTTTTCTTCCCTGCACCGCTGAATGTGTTTTTGATGCATCATGTGCTTTGTTCTGAACACCGCTGAATGTGTAGGTTTATGCATCATGTGTTTCCCTTTACTACTCCTCTGAATGTATATTTATGCATCATGGGTAATGTGTTCTTTTCTAGATCCCTAAACGCTGTGTGATACTTCGGTGGTTGTCCGTACACCAATGTTTTTAGGCATCATGTGTTTTCCTCTACTACTCCTCTGAATGTGTTTCATGCATCATGGGTAATGTGTTCTTGTTTATACCCCTAAATGTACTTTATTCTTAGGTGGTTGTTCTTTATAATACAGGTGGTCCTAGTGAGGTCCTGGTCCCCTGCGTGACATTCTCCTAAGGTGGTTAGGGTTGCGTAGCTGGTACTTACCTGTTCCCAGTATTTACTGGATGTGATTTACAACTGTTATTTTGTGCTATTCTTATTCTAAGTTCTAAAAGTGTTGATTCTGACAGTGGCCCATGTGGCCCTGTCTTGTGAATAGTCCCTTGTGAATATTGCCCGTGCCAGTTGGCACAATGTACATGTGTGATTTCTATCTGATGTGATTTTTACAATACAGAAGTTATTTTTATATAACCTTGTGTGGAGTTCCTTTTGTGGTGTGCCTAGTATGTTGTTGCTGTTGTGTGCTTGCGCAAATGCTTTACACATTGCCTCCGAGTTTAGCCTTACTGCTCGTGCCAAGCTACCAAGGGGGTGAGCAGGGGTTATCTTGGCGGGTGACTCCCTTGCCCTGACTAGAATGGTGGTTTCTGCCTGGCTTTGGCGTCAGCCTTAGCCTACCAGAAATAGCCAGTTCTAACACCTAGGTTATTTGCTCTTTCCAGATGGTGTGTTCCTGTAATTTTCTCATGCAATATATGACTCATGTGTAGTGCATACTGTGATGTGAGTCTGACTCATGTGTAGTGCATACTGTGATGTGGGTCACCTCCCAGTGTCTGGGCGAGTTCAGTTTGTGGGTGAGTGCTCACAACGAGACACAAATGGAGAGGTCCTGGGTTCAGGCTGAAGAAGGGGAAGGTTTCTCACAGTGCCTGTCAGTGGTTCATAAAGATTTTCCGAGTGCATGCTCATCCAATCCTTGGCCTCTGCAGAGCACAGAGGCTTATGGTCACATGTGCCAACTGCACTTTCCCTTTTACAAGAAAATGTGTGAATGATGTGCACAGAGTTGTTGAAATACTGAGAGCTCTGAAGGTGAGGTGAGAGAGTGAGAGTGTGAGAGAGAGAGGACAGAGAGGGTGAGTGGTGGGGAGAGAGACAGAGAGAGAGAGGGTGAAAGAGAGAGAGGAGAGAGGGAGGGGAGAGAGAGAGCGCAAGGGAGGGGCGAGAGAGGGGGAGAGAGACAGAGAGCGAGACCGGGAGAGAGAGAGAGAGAGAGATGAGAGAGAACGGAGAGAGGGTTGAGAGAGGAGGGAGAGAAAAAGGGAAGGAGGGAGAGAGTCCGATGAGTAAGCAGGTCACGTGTCTGGGTGAGGACAACTCGTGTTTTTTACAGAGTAGACCGCTTGTTCATGCAAGGGTCACTGTGTAATATATGGGATTTTTGTCTAATTCTGTTGTGGTAACAGTCAGTTCTAGAAGCCTGTTGATTTTCCATACTTTGTGTTGGCGTGCACATTTGTGAAGCTGTAAATGATGTGTGGCTGAGTAATGAACTTACATATGTAATTATGTTTGGCAGCTTCAGGAAGATCCCTTTTTGTACCATTCAGGATGTTGTGTGGGCTAATTATGTGGGGTGGTGAGCCAGATTTGTTGTGTGGTGGACCAGTTTTATGTTTTATGTTGTGGTGGTGGGCTAGTTTTGTGACTGTGTGTTGGCTGGTTTTGTGATGGGATGGGTCAGTTTTGTGAGGTGATGAGCCAGTTTTGTGGCTGCGTAGGGGCCAGGTTTGTGGCTGTGTGGGGGCAGTTGTGTGGCTGTGTGGGATCAGTGTTGTGGCATGGTGGGTCAGTTTTGAGACCATGTGGCGGGCAGTTTTGTGGGGTGGTGGACCAGTTTTGTGGCTGTGTGTGGGTAGGTTGTAGTGTGGGTCACATTTGTGGCTATGTGGTGACCATGTTTTGTGGCGGTGTGTACTGGTGTTGTAAACATCCTTAATAAAGACTTGGGGGCAGTATCAAGCAGCACTATGCAGGGGTGAATGCTGTCACCTCGTCACAAGCAGTGTGCATGGCCCAATCACAGTTTGTGTGTAGCAGTGCCGGGATGTGTACAATATTTGTAGAACATTACCAAACGCTGAAACCTTAGCACGGGTAAACACACCTGGTCATAAAAAGTCAAGAATTGCTCTATTTACAAAAGTGGGTCACTGTTTTTTCAAACCACCAAGTTCATAAATGTGGGCCACTTTTATTTTAATCCCGGGCATGTTTTGCCCCCCAATCCGATCCTGCTTTTCTCTGTTCCGAGGCGTGCACACATCCCAGCTTCCCACGCTAGATGTGCCCCTTCCTCGCCAAGGCTGGAGACAGGTGAGCCGGGACCTCTGATTCCCAAAATCCTGCAGGTTCAAAAAGGCTCTGTTATCAGTTTACATTGTTATATTAGCATCCCATAATGCACGGAGCTGGCTAAATATTAGCTATCAGCGCCAAGAGGCCACCTCAAAGCGCTAAGAAAAAGTTTGGAAGTGAGAGAGAAAACCAGTGGGGGTCCCCATGTATGTTGAGAACTCTTCGACCGTGCACCTCGAATAGGAGGGTCCCTTTCCTGGAGACCTGTGTGGCTTTGAAGCATTTTCTCAGTGACATTTGGAAGGCTAATACAGTGGCGCGAGATATGTGGTAGTGAGGGCAAGTCATCAGGCAGAGAGAGGTCACTGGCCTTTCAGGGAGACTCCCGCAAAGTTAGGGAGACTTGCGAGATATAGAGGCTCGTGTTATCAAGCACAAAGATGTCACTGGTCACTCAGGGAGACTCCCTCGAAGTCAGGGAGACCGGTGAGGCCCTCCGTTTCGCCTCACCAGCCTCCTCCTTATGCCCTCGCGATCTGTACTCAGCAGGGAGACCGGGCCCTCAGTGCAAATGATCCCTCTTTCTGAAACAAGCATGTAAACATGTTTTGGTGTGGGCTTGATGGAGTAGAGGGTATTGCAGCATAAAAAGACCAGTCGCACAACTAACCAGGCAACCAACCCCAGATTCAAACGAGCGCAGGCGGGCCCGCGGCCCTTGTACCTTGTACCTTCTACTTCCATGGCCCTGGTCTGCCCGCTGTCCTCGGGCTCGGGTCGTGCGCAGCTGATATTAGACCCGGGTACTTGGCCGTACTCTCTTTCTGCGGCGGGCGGGCATGCGCGCGCTCGCTCAGTGCGTAGGAGGGAACGCACTGGTCCTTGTTCTTTCGCTTTCGCAGCTGTATAGGAGGCCGAGAGGGGGCACGCGCCGGCAGTCAGTCAGACAGATGGACGGACCGAGCGCCATGGAGCCGCCGCTGCTGCTCACCGCCTGCCTCCTGCTGCTCGGCGGGGCCCGCGCCGACCTCTCCGGTGAGTGTGAGGAAAGAGGGGGCGGGACATCTCACCCCTGGGCGGGTGGGGGTGGCGGCGGCTGCAGGCAGGCGGGGGGTGCGTGTATGTGCGCTCGTGTGTCTCTCTGTGTGTGTGCTCGTGTGTGTGCGTGCGTGCTTGTACGCAAAGCTGTGGCTGTGTGTGTGTGTGTATGCGAGAAGTGCATGAGGCACAAACTGTAGAGGGTCACGTGTAAAACTGAAACTGACATGATGTTCACGGTTGACGCGCGCGACCTAATCCAAGTCGAAGATCTGAGTGTTCACATCTCTTGTCTCCTGTCAGTTCCCCTTGAGTCCTTGAAAGCTGACATGACTGCAATAAGTCTCGCAGCGACGGATCGCTTTCGCGATCCGGTTCGCAGGTGCGAGACCTAAAAAGGAATCTCTACACAATGCCGTTTTTGCAATCTAGAGGAAGAAAATCTAATTCATATCCTGTGCATTTGTAGACCCTTGATTGCTCTACGAGTCTTCTGGCTTTGTCCGATCTGGCTCTCTTTCAACATTAGGACATGTCATGAAGCGTTAGAACTGTGTATAAGGGGTGACTCACCTCAGATGGCCACTCATTTTGTAAAATTTATGTTAGGAATCAAAAATTTACTATCCCAAGAATGAACTTTAATCCCCAAAATCAACTTACCCTTCTTTTATCCGCCCATAGTTCTTTCTTTTAACTTGCAACTATTGTCTGTATAAATTGCATGATTTTCATTAATTATTCAAATAAAATACTTACTCTCTCACAGTTCATGCACCTGACCACCCCAGAAGCCCCCCCGAACTCCACCTCGCTGACTCCCTCTATGTGAGCCATTTAGACATTCAGATACGTACTCTCCTGTCCACCCTTGTACGACATCGAGACTCCACGTAAGTAGTATACCACGTCTCCCTTTTCCCTGCAAAGTGTCCCTTTGCCACACATTGGCTCTGATACTGGCTACAGAATTTCCAATTCCGCTATTTTGTGCCACCTCAAGTCAGTGGTGTAACAATACATGCAGGGGCCCCCCTGCAAAGCACAATGATGGGGCCCCCCAGGGAGCCAGCTCACCACCTACCACTTTGCCCCACCGACAAAAATAAGCAGTCACCTAAAGCCGTATTTTCAACACCTATCCGTGCATACTTCGAACAGCAAATATAAATAGAATGCACTTTAATTGTGTTCTATTGCTGCCTGAATGAAGAGATCCATGTCTGATACTTAAAGGGAACAAAGACAGAAAAGTCACATTACAAATGAGTACATACATTTTTATTTATAACCCTATTTCTTGCCAAGACGAGGTCTTTCCAGGCTCTTTAAACACATGGCTGGCATTTTTCTTTTGGCAACCCTACTTTATATTCCTTTTCATGAAATGCATTCTCACACTACAGCAGTAATTGTAAATTTCAAATGCAAGGAATAGGCAGAGTGGGGGACCAGGGGGTACTGGAACCAGAAAAAAACTAAGCCTTGGTAACCAGTTTACAAAGGTATGTTGACTGTGCACCTCAGATAGAGCGTACAGCTGACTGTTGTGGTTCACTGTAGTACCCAACAACACTTTTCAATAAAGTACATCACACACACACATGTAATAGCACACACTGGGTAGAGCTTACATAGCACATAGCTCAGAAATACCATATAGCTGGATGGCACGCAGCTCCCAAGAGCATTGTAAGTAGTTTGAAACACACGCAAGCATCGAACAGAATGCACTGGACAGACCTTGCATACACCCCACATAGCGCAGATATACTATACAGCTAGCTGCAATGTGGCCCCTAAGAGCACTTTCCAATACCATGGACCACACACAAACCTCCAACACAACACATTAAATAGAACATTTAGCTTACATCTAACTAAGCACAGACATGGCATTTGGACCGTGGCCATATTTTCCATAGAATGCATTATATAAACATAAATAATGTACATAACATATAATTGCTGCCCGCATAGTTGTGTAACTCTATTTATAACTTGGGCATCAGAATGTGCTACAACAAAGACGATAATGCTGGGCTGGTAAACAGGAGAGAGTGCCAACCCATCTTCACTATTGACAGGCTGAGAAGCGTTTCATTTAGTTTGAGGCAGATCGCCTGGCCGCAGTCCTGATATGAGGCAACTGGTGCACCCATGCTGCAGCTGCACGCTATAACTACTGCGCTGCTTCCCCGAACTCTACGCCACTCTACTCTATGCCCTACTCTATGCCATTGCATTTTTGGGTAGAGGTGCATCAGTGAGTGAAGTGCCCCAGTACTGGGCTAGAAGTGCCAGCTGCAGATCAGAAATTATTGGGCACATATGCAACTCTGAGTGGATCTCTGTACTGGAATTGCAGAAGGGGGCTGTCCTACAGGCCAGACACATGCTGGGATAGTGGCCAACTAGACACTGAGCACAGGACTCATCCCTAGAATGCAAGTGTCACTGCCCAGGCACATGCACAACGTTTTGACTTTGGTCCTCACAGTGCTGGATTGTGTGCTTGAGTAGACAATATATCAGTGGGCTTTAAGGACAGGTCATCATACCAGTAAAAAACAGTTTTTAGTGTTTAAAAATGCTATTTATTTTCCAAATGTTTTAGTCCACCAATATTCACTTTGGTCCTATGTATGACATTCGAGACTTCCCAAGTGGACTAGCAGTCTAAACAGAAAATACACAATTGATAGAAGCCATAGCATTAAAGAGAGGAGTTAGAGGCAAAGGAACTGAGAGTGGTGAAGGGAACCCCTGGGTGCAGAGGGAGTGGCATGTGGAATAACTTGGATGCTGCAAAGCCGTGGGATCCCAAGGTTGCCAAAAATATTGTGGGACCGGGGTAAAAAAAACTAGATATAGGGCCCTCTTTCCTTCACTTATGCCAGGTGGCACAGGAATCAGATTCAAAGTATTGAAAAAAAGGTGCTCGACAGAAATAGAACAGCTATTGCTGGTTGTTATACATGATCCGATGCCATCTATTGCCAATTTGATGTTAGCTGCCTCATCATTAATATTAAAAGTAATATCAGGCTTGCTTTATGAATCTAAAAATCGATTTAGAATCAGGGGAGTATGGCCCTGCAAAAATGCAGGACCTGGGGCATGATAGGGCAATGAAATGCATGGCCCTCAAGAATATGGAAGTGTGGGATGTATGACATTACAACGCATGCATTTACATCGCATGCCTTTACAACGTAAGTATTACAACGCAGTCCATTACAACGCATAGTGCTTTGGGGTGCTGGATAGTGAATAGTTTAATTTACTATTCCAACTCCAGTCCCCGTGGACACTGTGAGAAGTTGGCCTGATATGCAGTGCTCACTATTCTAGTGAACACTATGTATTAGTCCAAACAACCCTTATTGATGTTTGGTTGTAAGTCAACCTGATAGACCAGCTATACTAGTAGCATGGACACGTGCAGTCTTTAGGCTAAACTCTAGAGGGCGTGTTAAGCCAGCTGTTTTACCATCACATATACCCCTTGAACACCAAGTGAAAGGACACCACACAAGTTGTTATGAAAAATAAAGTATATTTATTTATAACAAGACTACCCTGGCTCTTTATGAGACAGGGAGCTAAGCACACAACAAAACTCTTGAAGAAATACTTAAAGTCGCACAATTTACACAAATGCCCGAGGGGCACGAAAAACCATATACTATACAAGTGGAATGCGAAATACTAGCAGGTAAGTAACTATTCTCATAGGCTTTAGAATCGCTAGGACTGGACTACTGAACCTTTAGATTACAAGCAGGAGGCCTAGGGACGTCGTGTGCAGAGTGGGAACTCTCACGCGTAAGGCGGGAAAAAGTCTATGGAGGCTAGTAAAAGCAAAGTTAGTGTTTTCGGGCGAACCCGACTAGGTAGGTCAAAAACGAAAGTGGATCTAGACACTTAGAGAGTTGGTCTACGCTGGAGCACCGGAGTACTCGGTTTACCTAGCCCAGGGGCTGCGGCTGCATAGGGTTCAAATGTCGTCGGGTTTCTTCGTTGATGAACCAGGAGCCTGAAGAAAGAAGTTGCTGGCAGGCGACCAGTGAAGAAGTTCTTGGGGATCCAAGCCTGGATCGGGAAGACGAAGACCTGTAAGCAGAGGGGACCAAGTTCTGAATCACTAGCCAGTGATTTAGGTGGGCACCAGAGTGGCATCGGGCGAAGTCACCTCAGCCAGGTGAGTGGGCGCTGCTGGGCTCTGCAGTCTCTCGGACCAGGAGGCGTTGTCGGCGACCAGGATGGAGGTGCGAGCTGTCCCACGAAGATATCTGCTGTCGACGTCGCTGGACCCAGGATTGGGGCAACAAGTCTTGGCAAATGCAAGCCCACGCGGTGGACTTCAAAATGGCGTCTGGAGTGGACCAGGAGGGTCCAGGGTGCTCCTCTGTTGGAGGGGAGCAAGGGCCAGTCTGGAGCAACCAGACCAGCGGTGTTTGTCGTTGAAATTCGTCGTCAGAGGGCCACTAGCCAACGGGCAAGCGACCTGGACAACGTGGTGAGCAGCAAAGAGCAGAAGGGCCCCACGCAGATCTCGTGGATGCAGGGGAGCTGAACTTCGGTGCTGGAGCTGCTCAGGGTTGGGGCTTCTCTTACCCCAAAGCACTCGGTCGAGGGTCACTCGGGAGTCGTGCTGGTCAAGCGTCGTGCAGTCTTGGAAGATGGCCGGTCCCTCGAGGTCTCGTCACACCCACGAATCACAGCTGGGCTGATGATGCAGGTAGAGGTCAGAGGTGCCAGGGAAGCCGGTTCTCGTCGAGCTGGGCAGTCTTGATCCGGTGAGGAGACTTACAGCAGACCGCGATGCTTGGTTGGTGCCTGCTGCTGCAGGGTGACTACTCCTTAGTCACAAGGGAGAAATCTTAGGAAGAGTCTTGAGTTCCTTTCATGGAAAGTCGGTTCAGGATTCAAAGATGATCTAGTTTGGAAGGGGGCCTGCTCCTACCTTTATCCTGCAAAAGGGGGCTGGCACGCGACTAAGTCCTGCCCTATGGGTGGGACTAGGAGGGGGGTGGTTACACCCCTCTCCTTTGGCGGGCTTTCCCCAGATCAGGGGCTGGAGTGCCCCTGGAACTGGTTCAAGCCGGCCTATGCACAGTGAGCACCGGGGTGCCACTTGCAGTCACCTTCCTCTAAAGCCCTGCCTACCTAGGATACACAAAATCCTGTCTGGGACGGTGCTGGCACCGCCCCTGGCAGGAAACCCTTTGTCCTTGCCTACTGTGCTGGGAGGACTCCCAGCAGCAGGAGGGCAGACTTGTGTCTCGGTGGCAGCATCCATCTTGTGGAGCTGAGGCTATGTCTGACTTTAACCGAGGTTACAGGTTACATACATGTCGTGTCCCTCTAGAAGGGTGGAATGCTAACCCCGTCGCCAGAATTGGCGAGGGGTTAGTATTCCAATTCGTATGACACCTCCACATGTTTTGATAAAGCGATACCAGAGTTGGCATATAACCGCGAGGATTATAATGCACTTAAGAGTATATGGTATGCGTTATCATGGAACAGCTATTAGGACTTGGTTCCGCAAGCTGCAAACGGGCTCAGCTCATGCCAGAGCACCATTTCACCTGATTCCACGCACTCTGCCTTCAGGACTGTTAAGGCCTGCCATAGGAGTGACTGATAGGAATATAGGTGTCCATTGTAGGTTTAGATATAGGTATACTATATCTAAAGCAAAGGGTGATTACACCACCTTGCCCCAGCTGTCGTGCAGCCAGTTGTGTCAGATTTGGATGGCCAGCCAGGGGTGGCATAATACATGCTGCAGCCCCTGGTAGGCCCTGGGTACACCTATGCCCTGGGTACCTAAGGTACACTGTACAGGGACTGATAAGGTGACTCAGTATCCAATTAGATATGTATCTAAGGTACATGGAATCCATTTTAACAGAGAGAGCAGTGGGCCTGGGGTCCTGAATAGCAGGGCCCCAGGTCAACTAAGTCAGAAAACCAGCAAAACACCAGGCAAAAAGTTGGGGGCAACCATAGTCCGGGATCTACCTTCCTACAGACACTAGGGAAGGTTATTGGATAGTAAATTAACCTATTCCCTATCCTAGAGCGCCCCCCGGAGCAAAGCGTTGTAATAGTTTGCGTTGTAATGATTGCGTTGTAAAGGCTCTGCGATGTAAAAGTTGCGTTGTAAGTGTTGTTCACCGGAAGTGTGGGTTCCCTGTGGGAAGGGAGACCGTGAATGGTGTGATGGCTGCATGATGGGGCAGAAGAGTGTGAAATCATAGAAGCATGGAGGTGCTGTGGAGTCTGGGCTCACTGAAGGGGGCAGTACATTTAAGGAGCCTGGTAGGATAGATAGTACAGTTGAGCACTGGGTGCCGTTGAGGCGAAATTCCTGTGGCCAGTGGTGCATAGAACGCTAGATCTCCAGGTATAGGGCTCCATTAGTGGATTCTGGGAATTGCAGTCATGAAGACAGTGAGTTTTTAAGGAAAAGCTCACGCTGGAAAAGAGGTATTTTTGTGACATTGGGTCACATACCAGAACCTGGCGGATGAGCAGTAGCGTTTGGGATCCCTGGGGTAGAGGAGCGATCAGTAGAGTGGAGGCCACTGGAGTCGGGGGAGGAACTGGTGAGTAGAGTACAAAGTGAGTGTATGATCCCTGCAGGGCGAATCTAGGGGGGCGGAAATGATTTCCATGGGTGTGGGGTGTAGAGAAGGCGGGTGGAGAGTGTGGGATACCACGGGTGGGATGCCTGTGAAGAGCAGTTCAGTGTGGGGTGCCCTGAGTGCGGGAGGCATGGAGTCTGAGAATCTGTGGGGGTGGTGGCTTTGGAGTAATTGATGCTCTCTGTGAGAGTAGTGATTTTTTGGGACTGCCCTGGGGTGCTGTGGGATAGAAAGTGTATACAAGGCAACACCCTCACTCGCCATGAATTATTTGATTGGATCCCTTCCCACACTTAATTAACCTGGGTCCAGCCTCCTCTCCTGAGACAAGTGGATCGCGCAGAGAGTCCATCACTCGGCGTCATTCATCCATCCTAATGTATTTAAATAGCACCTGTGCGGCAGAGGAACCACGTTACATGTCTGGCAGGTTGAGAGCTACGCAGGGTTCAGTGGAAGGAGGTGGAGGGGTGAATGAGCGCAAAGGAGATAAAATGTGCTTGGCATGCACAATGTAAATCACTTAGCTCACAGCACAAAAGAGGCGCCCTGCGTCAAACACTCCTTCAATTCCCTCTCACAACATTAACACTTCCTTCTCTCCCTGTCATCCTGTCTTTCAATCTATCTTTCTCCCTCCCTTCCATCCATCCCTCCCTAGAACCGCTCTTTCTGCAACTCCTGCCTCTACTCCTTGGCTTGCTGTCTTCTTTCTTCTTAAACTTTTACACTCTCTCTGCCATTTATTTTCTCATCTTTCCCTCCCCTCATCCCTCCTTTCAATTCTTCCACCTCCCTGCCTTCCCCAGGGCCGGACGGAGAACTTAAAACAGCCCTGGCAAAACATTAATTCAGCCCCCATTTGCACTGAGTGAGTGACCCCGACACATTGTTCAGTATGATTTTCCCAGGATAATTTTGGGAAAATAAAACTGAAAGTTGCATGCTAACTGCTCAATTTTTCAATTATGAACGCTAGTTTTGTTGAGAAGGAGATTTAATTAAATATTCAACTACATAAGAGTTTAGCTCAGTACCTCGTAGCAGTATTTCTACACAGTTTCTAATCATGCATGCACCAGTGCAAAAATAATGTGCCTAACGAGAAAAAGAACATGTTGGTAGCGTTATGAGAGGCTTTCTCCTAATTCATCCATGCATTAGGTTTTTTTAACTGGCCTAGGAATCTTATGAAGGGTGTCGGGATCGCGTAACATGCATTACAACTCCTGGGTGCGCAACCGGCCTCCAGGTGTCAAAACCGGCCTTCAGGCGCTCCAGCCTCCCGGGGGATTGCCCGCTTGCCCGGCTGGCCAGTCCGGCCTGGCCTTCCCCATTGCTCCCGTCACTCTACTGTCCTTTCTAGCAGCTGGGTGCTTCACCACCCTTGCCTGTCTTACTATTTGGGGCCCGTCTTTTGCCCTAGCTTCCTTCACAACTGAATTCCCCTTCCTAATCATCACTTTACCCCTCCTCTCCTCCCCTCCACCCGTCTCATCCCTACCCCCTTCTTTCCGCATCTCTTCCCACCTTTAGTCCCAATGGCAACCACCTTTACATTTCACTCTCTCCTTTTACCTTCGCCTCAAGTGATGGTTTCTTCTTTTCTCACCAATTATTTCTCCTTCCTCATACCCTAGCCATCCCCGACCCCCCCATCCCCATCGATCTGTACAACCCTCCTTATTGTCCATGTCCACGTGCTGCATTGCTTGCCTTTTCTTTTGCTTCCTCTTGTAATTTCTCCAAGAGTGTTACCACTATTGCATTCACAGTTGAGATGGCTATGTGTGTATGCGCATCGACCCTCAACCCCACACTCACTCCCAAACAGAGATAATGGGATTGGGAGCGCTGGTAACCCCCACTGCTCTAAAATCTGATGCTGTACAATAAGCATCGGTTATTCAGCGCTAATATACCCTTGGGCGAACCTGCGCTATTTGCCAAATTCGTTACTACACAAAAAGCGCAAGTGGGGCAAATGGATGTGCCATGTTGACTTTGCACTGATGTAAAGTTGGCACAATACATTACTCGTTAACCTCAAAAGAACCCTTCCGTCGGTTAAATGCCAACCTATGTGTAATAGCCACATTATTCATTGTTCCTTCAGCCAAGCATTTGTAGGGGGTAAATGAAATCACATTCACTGTAGGAACTAAGGAATGCTTGCCTCGTTCTCATCTTTACACTCTTGCGCCTCACCTCCCCTCAACTGATACTTGAGTTTGTCATATGACTCTTTTCCATAATTTATTGTTATTTATTAGAGCTGTGGGGAATGGCTGGAAAGACTCCTTTTATGTAAAGGTATTGTGGATTTAAACAAACATGAAATTTAAAAGGAACTGTCCCCGACATTGATTACCTCAAGGAGTTGGCTGCACTGGCCCACAGTCTTCACTGCACAATTAGATGTTGCGTGGGCTCGGCTGCCACAGTGTCACTGCTCTTAATCACATCTGCCTTCCGACCTGGAGTAAAGAGGGCTGAGCGTATAAAAGTAAGCACCTCGAACTCCAGCCAGTGTGCTGCCAGCCCGCCAGGCCAGCTTGTGCTGCATGTGGCCCGCCTTTCCATGTCCTGTCTCGGCTGCGCAGCCATTGGGCAAATCCTTACAGTCACTCTGCTGTAAGGTCACGTGAATCAGAGTGCTACTGGACGGATCGGGTAAAATGTATCTAGAGTGGAGCACAGCGGAGTCAGCCTCCAAGGTACGAGCAGCGCGAACCAGCGCGGCTTGCTTTGCTCACACTGATACTGAAAATAACTATTTCGTATTTCATAAACTTTTATTCGATTATAGAATCATATAATCATAAAAAGTACATTTTTTAAGAAAAAAAGGAGAAAAGATTTTTTCTTAAATCAATAAATAAAAAAACAGTATACAGATAAAATCACAGAGATGGGGTTTCGGGATGGTAATATAGTCTCTCTAAATTGAAAAACAAATACATGTTTAGTTAGAAACTTTGCGACGTGTTGATATAACTACTTTAAGAAAGGTAGCTATCAGTTTCGCTTCTTGTGGAGATTTCGGAGATTGTAAATGGGAAAGTGCTGAATGCGATTGTCTAAGTCCATTAGATCGGAGAATAGGAATGATCCATGTTTTTCTTGCTGATCTGTAATATTTGCAGAAAAGGACTACATGGATCGTAGATTGTGCAGAAACTCCATCGCAGGGACAGCTCATTAGATTACGGGACCAGTTCTTCGTTTCCGGAAATGAGACCAGTCGATAGAAAAGATAAAACCGGAGCCTTGTAATTAGGAGCTTTTCATAGTTCGATAAGAAGTATGTTAAATAGGGCTGAATAAGTTTCCCTGTCTGCAGTTTACAAATTCTTTCATTTTGAATTTTAGTGATCTCTGCTTGATTGCGGAGTTCCCTTAGGTGGCCCATACATATTCGTTTCAACTGTTTCTTCGAGATGTCTTCAATTGAGGGTGGTTCGAGGAAATAGTGCTCACAGTCAAGATCTACAAAGAATTTATAGATATAATTCAGCCACGGAATTTTCCGCCAATGCGCTAGGCCAAGACAGTCGGAAATAAGGGAGCGGGTAATGTGACTTTCGGGATTACACCATATTCGCTGCCACAATAAAATGGGCTGGCTTCGTATGGAGTCAACAATATATTCCATCCCAAGTTCCCGATGCGAGGCTAAGATCGGGGAACTTTGGGGGAGAGATAGAATGTATTTTATAAAGTCGTTTTCGGTGACCTGGAATTGATCAATACATCCATAGCCCCAGATACCTGCTCCGTAGGTAGCCACACTGTGGCATTTTGCATAGTATATAGTTAGCAATTCCGCTGGGGCTGGTTTGCCTAGTTTTCTTGAAAAAACAGTTAGTGCTGAGGTAGCGCGGCGAAAATTAAGATTTCTAGCTTCCACTGCCTTGCGCCAGGTCATTGTGTCGTCCACTGGGATGCCCAAGTATGGGTACACAGGTGTTTTTTTCTAATCTGGTGTTGTTTATAAGTATGGGCTTGGAGACTCTTGGCCTTGGGCCAATGTTCATTGTAAAAGTCTTTTTGATATTAACTTTAAGGCCAAGTGAATCCATGAAACTCACATACTTATTAAGCTGCAGCTGGAGTTGGTTAGAAGTCCGTGCAAGAATTACAGAGTCGTCGGCGTACAGGAGGATGGGTATCGGGCGGTGGTCTATCTGCGGGAGGTCCTGGCTCCCTTCCAGCATAGCCTGCTCAAGCCCGTTTGTATATAGGTTGAACAGGAAGGGAGCCAGTACACATCCTTGCCTTACTCCTCTCGAGATTTTAAAGGGTCGTGAAAGTTCACCGCCGGTGCCAAATTGAACTCGGCCTTCTGCATTGGTGTATAGTTCTCTTAGGAAGGCTAATAAAGGTGGATCCACTCCGAGGTGCGCTAGGATCTGCCAAAGCTTTGCGTGTTGTACGCAGTCGAACGCCACGCTTAAGTCTACATAGACCAGGAAGATGTTGCCTCCTTTAGCGCGCGCGTACTTTCCGGCCAGGAGGACGAGATTTAGGGCCTGCTCAACCGTTCCGAGCCCCTTCTGGAAACCATATTGCAGATCCGTGATGATGTTATTCTCCCGGGCCCAGGATTGTAGTCGGTCCAGGAGTATTCGGCCTGCAATCTTGCCAGTGGAATCCAGAAGGGAGATCGGCCTATAGCACGCGGGGTCGTTTCGGTCCCCTTTCTTAAAAATAGGCAGTAGTGTTGATGTTGACCATGAGGGGAAGAGACCGATTGAAACTACTGCAGCCATGACCCGTGTAATTATTTTCGACCAATAGTCGATGTCATATAGAAACAAATCCATGGGGACCCCATCTGGACCCGGAGCCTTGCCTGTTTTTGAAGCCTTAATTGCCTTTCTAACCTCATTTAGACTAAAACGTAGGTTGATTGGGTAGATGTTACTGTTAACCAGATCGGGTTCATGCATTTGGATTGTTGGAACGACATCTGATGGTATTTCAAAGATTTTTGAAAAATGAGAGACCCAGTCGTTCTCAGTTATTGCCACGTCGAGATGGTCGAGATCACTGGTGTTGGTCAAGAATGGTGATCTTATGGTCTGCCAGAAGGCAGTACTGTCTTTCCTTAGTGCAGTCTCATGTAATCGGAGCCATAGGTCTTGCTTAATCTGTTTTTTACAGTTTTTTTGAGCAGTATTGTACATTTTCCTCAATTGGGAAATTTTTTGAGGCTCTCTCGGTTGCTGGTGTAAGGCTTCTTTGAGAGATGTGAGGGCCTTCCGACAGGCGGAATCAAACCATCTCGTGGTGCGAAGTCTGGGCTTATTTTTTGGATTAATGAATAGCTCGTCCCTTATTGCAACCTGGATGTTTTGAAAAGAGGAGACAATTAGTTCTGGGGGTGTCACAGGGGACAAACAGTTGGTTAACCAGATGTGTGTTTTTTCGAGGATCCTTTGAGTCATCTCTTTCGGGTCGGTCTTAGTCCATTTAATTGCATATCCGTTCAACTTCTTCAACGCCAGCGACTGTTGATCGAGGGAGCTAGATTTTATGGGGAGTATCTCGACTTGTTTTATGTGTATTTCCACACTAAGTGGGTAGTGGTCGCTGATTGGATTAGACCCAATCTTGTAGTTGCTTAATTGCCCTTTATACGAGTTTGAGGCTATAATATAGTCAATGGTAGACGAACATCCTCGCCCATGAAAGGTGGGTAGAAAAGCCTGTTCCGGGATCACTAGTTCGTTTACAAAGTCAAGATCTAGAGTAAACAGAATTTCGTTTAATTTGTTACCACCTATGGTGTGCACAAAGTGTGCAATGGGGTTTCCAAGTTCGTTATAAAGCCCGCAGTTCCCGTTTTTGTGCTTTGGGCACAGTGTGAGATTGAAATCTCCACCCCAGATGAAGTAGATTGTGCGATTATTGTTGATTTTTTGGAATGAAGATAAGTATGTGCCTATCACGTCTAGATGTGAGCAACATTCCAGAGGACGTGAGTTATTGTAGTAGTTTATGAGAAGATATAGATTTCCTTTCGATGCTGTTGTCTGTGTGATTTGTACGATTTGGAAGACGGGTGTTTCCTTTAACAGTTTCACGGTGAGGGGGAGGGTATTGGAAATATAGGTCATGAGACCACCTTTGGGTCTGCCCATAGTACCTGATAGTGCTAGAGTGAAGAAAGTTTTGTAGCCAGCTAAATGGAGTGGTGTTGTACACCAGGTCTCTTGTAGACACAGAATTTGGTGACTCTTTGCTGTATCCAGCCATGATGAGGAAGTTATTTTTGTGTTTAGACCTGCAACATTCCAGTAAGCGATGGCAAGTCTCAGGGTTGAGGGTTCCGTCATGATGGGTGCTGGTCTTATCAAGTTGTTAGGAGACGTGATGTCTGGTGTTTGTCGTGTTTTGACACAGGAATATTCAGATGAAACTTCAATGGCTGTGACTTGCTGATGGCACGTTTTGTCCCTGAATGGTCAATCGACCATTTCGAGACAATCAAAACGGTTTCGAGTTGGGAGGCCCTGCCAGCCTTCGTAGGTTTGATAAGGTCTTTCTTGCCAGTAGGGCCTCTGGTGTTCTCTGGGCCTATTTCTCGGTCCACCCCTACCTTCATAGTCATATGAATATTCCGTCTGTTTCCATGGCACTTGATACCATGGCTCTTGGTTCCAAGGTGCCATGACCAAGGTGGGGGGTTGCGTTGTTGTTTAGCTGGGGGATAGAAAAAGGAGAGATGACAAGCGTCAATCCCCCCTTTTTTTTCGAGCTGAGGCCAGGCACAGATGTAGTCCACTGTTGAGGGATCTCTACATGTTACAATAATGCAATCTCCGCGGATTGTTTTTGTAGTTTTGCCTATCCAGGCTACCCTGCGGGCTGTAGTGACCCCTCCGGATAGGTGGGATTCGAGAGGTCTGTTGATGCTTAACCACTGCATGGCCTTGTTCTTAAGTGACCATGCCGTTTCGGGAGTGTCATCTGTTAACTCGGGTACACCTGTGAGGACTATTGTGTATGGGGTGGCTTCCGGAGGCAAGTGGGCAGGGCGTCTAGTTGCTACCGGTTTTTTGGATGTGTTTTTAGGAGTCAGTTGAGAGGGCAATGGTTTCGATGGAAAAATTTCAGCCCTTTTGTCTGGGCAGGCTCTACTGGAATCTGTATTTGTCAACGGACCTGGGGTATCTGTCATGTCTGGATCTACATTTACTGTTTGCTGGGTGGATATAGGAGGAGGTTTCTCTCTCTGGGGTTGGGGCGCTTTGGCTACCGCCTTTGGGAGTGAAGTACTTTGTTTGTGATTTTTCTGTGCTAAAGGCGTTGGATTAGCATATTTCACTGTTTTCTGTAGTTGCTCTTGGTGTTGTTTTTTAGGTGGCTGTGAGACATTCCGCTGACCCTTTGTATCTATACGGGTGTTTGTGTCTGGAAGGATCGCCGAGATTACAGATAGCTGAGCTTCAAGATTCCTAATGCTGAGTTGGATAGGCTTTAGGTATTGGTATAGTAGATCTTTCGTTGTGGTAAGGACTTGCGAAGTGATTCTGCAAGTTTTACATTGGTTTTCGAGATGGTCAGTTGAAATTGCCTTGTGTGGTTGGTCGGTTACTGGGAGAAGTAGTGTGCTATGTGACGTAGTGGAATTTGGATGAGTTATCGGGTGTTCTGAGCTCGAGATATTAGTTCCTAATTCTTCAGTGATTTGTGGATGTTTATTTGAGATTGCTCCTTCCCTTTCATCTTGTTGGAACGAGTTATCGTTTAGCTGGGCGGCCCCCTGAGTATGGAAAACGGCTAAGTCAGGAGTGGTTTCCAGGTCGTCAAATGTTACGGAAAGATCTGACTCAGACTGTGTGACGGAGAGATTAACTACCGACGGTACTGTATTTGATTCTGGAGCTGATAAAGTCATTGGAAGAGAACAGTTCTGTGTGCTAAGATGAATGGGAGAGGTAGCGTTTGCTATAGCACCCAGGGAGGAACGCTTCGCATTTGCGGTCATGAGATCTAATGACACTCTCTTTTCCATGAGGACTATACTCTGGTTTATTGTCTCATGGACCCGCGAAATGAATAGGTCGATAGGACCTGTTACTTGTGCAACCTCCTGTGCGTGTTTGGATTTTGGCTTAGTGGTGCTCCTTGTTTTTGGTGGCATGATGTTACCTGATTTCGAGTTCAGTGATGGAAAGGAGATGGCCCGGTCCGGTCTCTATCGGGCACTAACGGGCAACAACGGGCCCGCCCTTTGCCCGGGCTTCGCCCCGGTGTTCGCCCCGCGCGCGTCCCGCGATGCGCGGTCAAGATGGCGCTTATGTGGAGTGCGAGGTTATGGGGGCGGGGCACTGGAAGGGGGCGCGGCGCTCACGGGAAGAGGACCAGCTGGAGATGGTGTTTGCTGGTCCTCGCAGTCCCGGGGCCAGCGCCTCGTCCTCCTCTGCGGCCTCGCGTTGGTACAGGTCTCTCAGCGGCACTTTAACAAAGAGCAATGCTACTCCTGTAGCAGGGGAAACGGGCAAACAGCAGTCTTGGCAGCAATTAGGCTCCACGAGTGGAAAATAACTATCTCTCAGTGCTCTAGCTTGACACTGAGGGAAGTGCTGGAATGCGTGTTAATTATTTTTATCACTGTGATGCGTGGCACTGGGCAGGACTTGGGGACCTCTGGAGCGCGGGACCCCGGGGGCCGCGGGGGCCTGTGTTACACCCCTGCCTCAAGTGCCTCCAGTGCTCAAAACTATCCGCATAACTCGCTGTATTTGCCCCTGACCACACCCAGTTAATCGACTTGATTCTTGTTATCATTTCTTGTTATTTGCTATAATGCTCTATTCGGACTCCAATTGCCATCCGTAATGCTGTAACGCTGGCTGAGTATAGTAATAGCTGTTGTTATCAATCCCTATATATGGGCACATTCTGCTGTATTGTTGATCTCTTTCTTCAATAAAAAAAGCCCATTAAAAACATATTTAAAAAAATGAAGGCAGTGTATCCTGGCTCTCTTCATTGATGTTGATTTGTTTTAGCTCATTGTCATGTGTGTATGTGTGTAATTTTAAATTTAAAGTATTCCCTCAGAGGTGGATGTTTCCTGGCCGAATGCCTACTGTGCCTGAGACTGTTAGAAAAATGCAATATGTTCGGATGTGCTTTCTTATATTATTAATCTATTTTGTAAGGGCTATATAAATACATTTTCAGTTTACATTTATTTGCAAAATTTACACTTTGGCAGATGTAAGTCAAGTATAGGTGAAAAACAAACATATTTTTACAGCCATGAAACAACACTGGCATTAGAAATGAAGCAAATTAGCACACCCTCACAATATGTAAAATGGCGCTAACACATATAATAATGACTATATATAATATCACTGTGCCATTTTTTTATCACTCTCCTTGATGCCTTCCGGAATGAAGTTTTATGTTCCATGAACAATAATGATATAACATCCAGGTTTCAAAAGCCTCTCGATGTCATGGTAAAGTTTCTAAAACTAAAGGATTTCAAAGTTTTGAATGTAGTCTGTGGTATGATGTCAATTTGAAACTATTTGTCGTCATGTGTAGTAAGTGCTATATAGATGCAAAAATAGCACACTTAATTAGGAGGTACATAATGGAACTGATCCACCAAATATATACCCAGAAGGCACTGTAGCACTCTTAACGTTTTGGATGGTTATTAATGTACTTTTACTAAGCTAAAGAGTGCACCTTTAATTTAAACTCTAATCTATAAACTGACTTGAAATGGTTTCCTCAAACGGTAATTTCAAAATGAGATATGTTTTAAAATGCTGGAGAGAGCAAGTTGAAATTGGATGAGCTCTGCTTGCTGTGTGAAGTAGTGAACAATGGTTGCATGAAATTTCTGAGATGATTTGTAGAAGTGGCCCGAGGAGGCAGAACATAGGCAAGAATCTGAGTTAGTCTTCAGCAATTCACTGTCTGACAAAGGGGCAAATTGGGAAAATCATGCCCACCTGTCTGGTTTTCTTTATCTGACCTGCTCTGCAGGGCTGAACTGCACTTTTGTAGGTCTCAGGTGTAGTCGGCGCATGCACGGTCTGGAAAGAGACATGTTGTATATACTTTGTGGGCTCCAGCCCACCCATAGGCTCCCCATTTGCTGGCCCCAGGGTTGATCTGGTAATCTTTCTCTCCATTTGTCCATGGCATGCATCCATCATGCCTCCTCCTGTGTTTAGCCCTTTCGGAGACCAATTATTACTATCCATCCACTCCTCCCATTTAATTATCATTTTAGTAACTTCTTTTTCCTTTGTTTAAGAGCCCCCCTCAGGAGCAGTCCTGTTTTCACTCGTTCCGAGCATTGCGCTGTTTTTTGTAAACAGGTCTGTAAATCATGTTCTTATCTTATTTCTTGTCCTATCCCCAGTCACCCTTCTCCCACTTTCTCCATCCCGCACCCCCGTGTTTGCTGCCCTGTGCTTCTCCAACTGTTGTGAAAATGCTCTCCCCACTCTGCATTTTTTTCGTATACCGTCCCACAATTACCCCCTCTCACTGTCGCTTGCTCTCTTGCACATCCCTATGTCTGCTTGCTCTGTGCTTCTCCGAACGTAATGGAACAGGCCTGTAGCTCATGTCATGTTCTTATCTGGTTTTTCAAGCCACAGCATGTTTTTCAATTGCCGGCAGAGCATTCACGGGTAGAGAGCGAGAAAGTCAGCAATCCCCTCCATAGTCTCCATTGCCTTCCAAGGTCACTTAGCTGCTTTGTTTCAGCTGTCCTTCACGCCCTCATTCCTTCCCCCTCACCCCACTCATGAGATAGTTACAAAAAACAGCAACACTTCATAATTGGCTCTTTGGTTACTAATAAAACAGGCTGCAGTAAGGGCTTGTTAGAATTCACTACTCCTAGGCAATGGAGTGCATCTGTATAGGAAACATTTTGTAGTTAAGAATACAGCGCACAGTACATAAGAAAGCACATTGTTTGTGATGTCGCAGAATTACAGGTTAAAAGGTTTATTAAAAGTTAAAATAAATAAAGGTATTTGAAATGTAGGTTTGGTAAATGTTGATGCCAGCACCCAAATAAACTTCACATTTCTCAGATTTTAAAACTGCAGTCTACCAGGGGCACCAAAGCTGCACTTTGCATGTGCATAGTCATTAAGCCCTGTGCAAACCATATAACAACAGTGTTAAAAAATAATATAAATCTATTACATAACACTTTAGGGCTGACATATCTAAGTACTGCAAGAATTTGTTACTGTTACACAATTTAACAGGATTAATTTTCTCAACCTCAGAATGTCCAAAGTCCAAGTTAGCTCTGCCAGGATCTAGCGATGTGGCCCTGTGATAACAGAACAGTGGCCTAATGAGCTGGCTTACTACTTTCTTGCAATGGCCCTGGCATATAGGTGCACATTGTAAATCCAATTCACTGACTGGAAGGGAGGTATGCTCAGACTATACCATGTTTATGTCAAACCAGATAGACCCTACAGTGACCCACAAAACACCATGTAGTAGGAAGAAGGAATATATTTAATGAAGGATTTATGAATTTGAATCCATGCATGCAATGATTTCTGCATTTTGATGGCTGTTGGCTGTGATACTTCTAGGTAGTCTGATACCTCAGTGGTTTGAGTGCCTGCAGCAGGCATGTATGTGTAACATGCAAGTCACAAGTATGAATTGATCTAAGGCAGACGCTACCTTCTGTTCCTGAGAGGTGAACAAAATAAGTTTCCTGACTTTATTAGGTAATTTTGGCAGCACTCGTTAAAGGCAATTGTTAATTTCATATAGTGTTTTTGCTCTCTATCAAATGGTAAGCTTAACTTGGGATGCCTTTTTCATGTATGCACGTGTTTACACAAAGAAGTAATGACACATCAGCTGCATGAACTTGGGTGCTACATCTGCCTGGGGAATACTTACCATCTGACCATGCAAAGACATTGACAATGACAAAGCCAATAGCCCTTGCGTCGCAGAGACCGATTGGCTTTATCAATGCTTGTTTCCTCTGGGCATTTTCCTAGTGAGCTGGAGCCACTGGAGGCTGGTTTTTGAAGGCCAGCGAAGTTGCCGGTGCCTCTGCCATTTCCTGATGCTTCACCAGGTAATTACCGCAGGTCTTATGATTGAGGATAGAGAGGGAGAGAGAAGAGTGAGAGAAGGATCGAGAGATGAGAGGGGAGAAAGGAGTCACGGCTGGTTCAAACATTTTCCAATGGTTGCTTTTGGATCCCAATCCAGCACTGCTGCTCTGTTCTTATCCCCCCATCAATCTCAACATTTCCAAGGCCACTAAAGGTACTGCTCATTTTTCATTGCTCCCTCAATGGAACCGGCGACTCCTTTGGGGAGGGGCGGCTGCATCCAAAATGTATCCCACCCACATTGCAGGAGCTGGTTCCACTTCACTAGGCTGGAGGGTATTGACAGCTGGTTGTGGTTGATTTTGCACTTCAGGAGCAGAGACCTTTTAACCTGTACCTCATAGGAAACTGGTGATCTTTGCCTCTTGCTTAACTACATCTGGTGTGGTGGTGGAACTAGGAGTTCATGTGCTGTGTGAGTTGTGTCTTCCTCCAGGATACTGTGGGTGCAGCACAATATGGAGGTTCTATAAGAGAGAGGTTCTCTTTTGAGTTATTTTCATCCTGCTTGTAGATTCATAAGAGAGAAGGACAAACGGAATTATAGAGGCGTGAAAGTGAGTAATGAGGATGTTTTTCAATGTGGAGTTCCGAGTAACATCTGATAGATGATTGAAACAAAGCTCCTCAAGATGAAAACTCCTTTATTCACACCTTCCCATGTGTAATTGTTTGTTCCACATGGATCCTTTAGCCTTACACTAATACTAATGGGCAAGAATTTTGCAATTGTATGCTTGTGTTTGCTGTATAATAATTTTAAACATATAAAAATAGTAGAAGGGTTTTGATCAAAGAAGGGCATCTATATTGGGAACTACTTGCACAGTTTACTCGTTTGCAATTTTAAAGTAAGATACGCCTTTGATTTCACTTTTTCTTGTTACTTCCGGTCTGCTAAACGGAACTTGACAGATGGCCATTGTTAAATAGCAGGGGGGAAACAATCATTTTTTTAACTTCTCTTATGTAATTACAGTGAATAACTGGATTTTGAAAAACCTGTTCATGGTAGGGATACTGGACCCATAATGCAAATAATGAACCTATCAATAACTCCCTCATTACCTTGTTACAGCTCTTCAACTGAACTGTAGTTGGCACTTCTAGGATAGTCACCAGGTACCAGAGGGCAGATTCTGGAACTGCGAAAAACTCTTCGTTTTAAAATATATTTTTATTAACTTTTTTTACGGCATATACCATATACATCCAGAGTAGGTAATGTGATCATACCAGCAAAGCTGATTCAAACAACATGCGCAGGATCCCTTCTGCAAGATACAGTAGCAATATACACATGGTGACAGAAATCATCAAAATCACGTCAGAATAAACAAAAACAGTAATCAAACATAATCCATCAACTGCGCTTAACTCCCCTGTAACTTGACTCCAATCCTCTAGCCCAGGATACCCTAATTATGCACAACTGCATCAGAACACATCCCCAAATAGACAACCACATTAGGTATCATGGTGTAACTTCTTCACTTGTTCTAGAGGGAGCAAGAACAGCATTAATCGAGGCCTGATATTCATTTCATTGCTCCATGAGGTTAAACTTTCCACCACGGGCAGGGGCGTAACACAGGCCCCTGCAGCCCCTGTGGTGCGGGGGGGCCCTGCGCTCCAGAGTCCCCCAAGTCCTGCCCAGTGCCACGCATCACAGTGATAAAAATAATTAACACGCTTTCCAGCGCTTCCCTCAGTGTCAAGCTAGAGCACTGAGAGATAGTTATTTTCAGTATCAGTGTGAGCAAAGCAAGCCGCGCTGGTTCGCGCTGCTCGTACCTTGGAGGCTGACTCCGCTGTGCTCCACTCTAGATACATAGTCACTTCAGGGCCACAGGAACCCCCCGCCCCCACATAACAAACATCCCGCAAATAACACACAGACACAAGAGTTAAGATTGGGAAAAATTGCTGCAGGTTTATTGTTGCATACAACATTATGTAATCACGTTGGGTTATCTTACGGGCAATCCAAGGGCAGGCCGCATTCTCGCCACCTGCCCGCCTGATGAGCCAATCAGCACAGTGGCGAACCACCCAGCTGCTGATCATTATGGTAATACACTACTCACGCCCCTTGCGGGGCGTATCTAGGCAAACCCCCGGTTGCACAGGCCCACAACCGCCCGAAGGACTACTGGGGTGCCGACTCGGATTCCTAGACCTCCCATGAGGTTCTAGGTTAGGCTCTGGCACCCCTATGTGCCCGCTGAAGTACTGTGTTGCACCTCTCTGTTTCCGGATTGCCCTGTAACTCCGCCACAGCCCGTGCGATGGTCCCCGCCGCCGCACGGGCCCCCCACCAACGCTACTACCTTTACCTGCCACATTTGCTCAGAAGAGCCTCTTTTAAATCGAGGAGGAATAGGTCAACGCCCACAGGCGTGAGATGACCCCCATCCGCCTCAAAGTAGCCTTAGACTTTGTCCTGAATCGTTTCATGTTTGAAGAAACCCAGCCCCTCCGTTGGGAAAATGTCTTCATGGCGCTGTGCTTTACTTCCTAGACCTTACAATTGCTTGGCACAACTTAGCGCCCCACCAGAGACCTGATCCTGACATGACAACATGCCTGATGAAACCCAGGCCCTTCTGCCACTAATCTGAAGATACCCCGGGTCTTGCTCCTTTACAACATTAGTGTAACCATCCCCGGGTCGTGTAGTCATACTACCAGGTAAGTGACAAAGTGAAGAGGAGTGGCCCCTACTGCTGAAGGCGCTTCGTATAAATTAATAGGCGTTCCAGCACAAGCCATGAAACTCAAACACCCTTCACAACAAGCGCCAGCAGGCTACACCCAGCTAAGTTACAACCTGCTGTAACGCCGCTCTCCGCATAACAGGAAGGCGGTGTGCTCATGATAACGCTTGTGCTGCTATACACAGGGCACCGAGGCATAGAAGTATTAACATATCATACTATATAACTAGGACGATGTCCATGCATGTGCCAATACAGATTTGAAAGGAATTAACATCAGGCATCACCTGCCCTCTCGGGTTTTAGTCTGGAACAGCTTAGGCCATGCTACCTCTAAGATAGCTTGTCTGTAAAATAGACTTACGATCACCACACAGGGATTGCAGGGACTGAAACCAAGTGCCCCCTTAAGATCCCGACCTGCATACATGACATGCCTGCTGACCAAAAGCTCCTCTGACACTATTGAGCATATACCCCCGGAACAAAGCCTCTACAGCAATCGTGTCGACTATCCAAGGTTCGAGGGGTCATACCCCTGGAAGGAGCCCTGAGATGAGGGGGCCTCTCCTGCTGATATCGCTCCCTGATCTAACTATAGGCGAACCAGCGCATACCACTAAAAACCCCACCACACACCTTCACACAAAGCATCAGCAGACTACACCCAGTAATGTATAACTTCTGCCGAAGCGCAGCTCTCCAATTCAACTGTAACTGTGCTTGTGAATGCTTATGCAACTATACTCAAGCGAAGTACAGAGGGGTATATCAGTGCGCTAAGCGAAATTTGGTATAACTTGCGAGGTGGATTTACATTTTATATACAGGATGGCAAAGGTAAACGGCTCGTATCACATGCCCCCAAGACCTGGAGGAAGCTCAACCATGCTACCTCATGACTAGCTTGTCTATAAAGTTGACTTACGACCCCCGCCAAGGGGTTTCTGAACCAAGGTGCTCACAATATTGGCAATATCAACCTAAGGCCATCTCCTCGCATAAGGAGGAGCACAAGGAAACCAACGTATACTCAGATTCATCACAAGGCTGTTTGGACGCAAGCCAGGGGAGCCAGCCATGCTAACCCTGAGCGAGAAACCGTGAGTCCAATTCCTGCTATGAACCCATCGTGCAAGCCACCACCCATAATAGTGAAACGAACCACAGGGGGCTGGAATACCAGATAGACATTCTGAGTCTTCATCCAGCTGTTACCTTAATTCCTGAGCAATTCTATATTGAGAGACTTCTGGGGGCCCACTTCTATCAGTAATATTTGCAGTCCAGGCTCAGGCAGTGGTTGAAGTTGCTCCACTAGTACGTGAACTGAGTGAACACTGCAGGCTGTAGACCCTACATACTACTGGGAGGCAGCAGGAGCTCCCGAGCTGATGGCTCAGCGGGTAGGCTGCCTTCCAGATGCAGGCCTCGACCGCGGGAGTTGCGGACAAAATTACACTACCGTACCACACGTACGCAGTCACAAATTAAACAGCCTCGCACCTACACTTCCAGATGAAGGAAGCTACCCAACCTGACATGTACTCATAAGAAGCAGAAGGGAGGAATAAAACAAGCACCTACTAGACCTCCCCTTAAACCAATGTAGCGGCGTGAGCCTACTGCGGCGTAAACTGACCGCCCTGCGCAAGACAACTGTTTGGGATCCAAATATGCGCACAAAACGTTGGCACAACATCAAATAATCGGAATGCATTCTTGACTATCCAAGACTGTTAGAGCTTCCGTTTGTGCCGCTCATGAACTCAATCCCTGCTGGCCTACGTGTATATTACAAACAAAACTAACGGCTTGGGAAAAACAGACATGCACGAGCATTTACTTCAAATCCGGTTATCCTCCCGCTCGGCCACTTCTGCTCATCTAGACTCCAAGTCAAAAGTGAAAAACAGTTTGGGATACACTCTGGCGTAGGAACCTAAACCCAACATCGTTGGGCCACCCTTTGTCATAAAAACCTCTTATAACTCCTCCTGACATAACTTCCAGCCCGAAGCAGATGTAACCCAATGGGCCAATAGGGCCGGCGACAAAGTACATGGGTCTGTGAAAAAGCACAACGTTCAAACTAGAGCAAATAATGGCCCTGCTTATGCTAGCCAAAACATTCGCCCGACCGCTTCAATGTCTCTAAGTGTGCGCCGACTAAGGGATTGATTTAAGGGATCTGACTGGCAAAGCCTGACTAGTGTTGTCAGAACACGGATATGCTGGCAATTATATATCCCACGATCACACATGTATAATTGTCAGTAGATATCCCAGCCTTCCCCCAGACCAGCAACACCACAAAGTAAGTACCATCCATGAACCGACCACACATGGTGTTCATAGAATGGCCCATACAGCGCCTCCACCATAAAATGTGCGTACAGCCCACACTCAAGACACATCATGCCCTAGTGCACAACGTGCGAGACTTCACATGTAAGGCATGCTCGGCGGCCAACATTGGGTTTGTGCGGGGGAAGCAAGGGAGTAACAGCACAGAGTAGCATCTAAGGACAGTCACAATAGAATAGCTTTCACGACCAGGTGTCAGGTTGTTAAAATTCTATCGTTTGTACAGGGTGTGAACTTAAACTTCCCAACAAAGCTTGCCGGCAGCTACCAGTCCTAGCGCCGCGTGGAAAAAGGTGCTGGATCCCACGTCATGTTCTGCGGAGACCCATAGGCACATCTGCCCTACCCAAATAATGCCCCGCCTTATTGACCTAAAAGCTAGAGGACGACCGCGTGTGTACAGTTGTAACACCCTCTGCCCAAGGAATTCGTGCCTATCTGAGTTGCCCAGTGCCACACAAGATGTAACTAATCTGTGCGCTAGATTAACTCCGTACTTCTTGCCCATGTCAAGTTTGCAGGATGCACATCGGGTGAAGCAGCAGATCACACCGAGTATTAGGCCTGCCGGAGGCCTACAAAGGCTAACCAAGGGCGTCTACCGGCACAAGCCAGCCCGTGCTGTACTGCTCACCAGCTTCTTGTGCAAGATAATTAAGTAGGCTCACATGCCCCGCAAGTCCGGCTGTCCCAGCTGGGGTTGGCCCGCCCCAGGCCGCTGGCGCTCGAAGCTTCCCCAGGAAGCCGATGTGAAATATGATAGGGAGACCCCGATATAGGTTTGGCCCAGGAACTGGGCTGCCCCTGAGTGCACGCAAGAATAATCTTATGTCCTTTAGAGGCCTGTTACAAGCTCCCGGTGCACTAATAGCCTACACTAAAGATGACAATGGACTGATTCCTGCTAGTGGCTATGAAATAGGCAGAAATAATAAGGCTAGAACTGGAGAGCTGAGCGAGGGGTCTTGCTCCCTTGGTTGAAATGATCCGTCCTTTGGAATGCCATGATGCTACCTCTTTAAATGACGGGCAACATTGAGCATTTCTTTTTCTTAGCGCAACACACATAACTTGCACTGAATATGCAAACTGTTTGCGCGGGCACGACCCAACATTACATTATTGGAATAGTACAAAAGAGAATTAAAAGGGGCCGAATAATTGGCGTAATTCTGCACGATGGGAGAAGCAAGAAACAAAACCTTATGTTCACTAATCTTTCTAGCCATATCCAAAGTCGAGTTCCCTGTCCTTCATTATGAATAATTCAGCTTATAATATTTTTTGCTGGGCATCATGACCATCCCACGTTCTGTTCCTCACTGTGAAGACGGCTAAATATTGAATACTTGGTGAGTTAGTTCAGTCCCTGAATTTCCATGGGACATCGTGCGTACGGGTGGGAGCATCTTAATGGACACACCTGGCGCGTCCAGACGAAACTGTGGGGACACGTGCCCCGATCAGTAATCTAACAGCATAACTGTTAGCCTGGCGCAGTGAAGGGTAAGTCCTTGGCTAGACAGGCAAGGGCAGTTGAAGCAGCGGTACAATTGAGAGTTTGTTCGATGTAATTAAAAGCGATTACACTGCTTAGCGATTGGTAGTTGTAGGCGAAAGGGAGCTGAGACTGTCGGAATATGCCTGAAATAAAACAAGTGTTGCCACATATATCAGGCAGATTTCCACATATGCAAAAGGGGGTCGTTTGTTTGTGGGATATTGTTACTCGCGCCAGTAACACGATCCCAGGATATCTGCGATCGAAAGAGCACCCATTTAAAAAGGGACCAGCAGAACCACTCTGTAACACGATTGCAATCGCATATGCACTATCCTCGTAGCGGCAAGCCGCAGAGGAAGCATTTTATAATCCAAAAACTCGACCCGCGGGGGTCGTAGGGCAACGAGAGCACTGGAATGCCCTACCCTTCTCTTCAGATATTGGGAGATTAAGTGATTAGCCCCGGCACAGGGTGTAGACACGACCCCTAGGCTCGAACCCGGACTACCGCCTAAATTCTGCTGTCCTCTCCCTAAAACTTGTTGCCCCGCGTCGGGCCACATTGCTTTTTATAGACATGTGCCAAGCGATCCTGTGCACCTGTGTGCAGACAGTCGCATGCTCGGCTTGAATTGCCGCCTTACCAACGATAATACCGCTCTTTACAAAGAACGTGGGGGGGTGCGACTAACTGCCAGCGCAGCTGTGTCGCCAACGTAAACGGAAGACAAGCTCTAATATGGAGGTCTGCCTCAGCGGGCCGCCACCAGCCTCAATTCCTGGTAGAGCTCACCCAAGTATCAAGGGGCCCGCTCCTAGCGCCTCACACATCGGCCAACGGCCTGCTGGTAGGTCGAAAGAAGCAGTCCCAGGTCAGACCAAAAGTAAACGCTTTCCCCCCAGCTCGCCGGTAATTCTCGCCATGGACCGTAACTCCACACAACCATGTATGTTACGGGCCTGCCTCCCTCCGGCCGCATGCCACTAATACCGTCACGCCCACATACGGGCCCAACATTCGCAACGCCGCATCCGGTCCCACCGCACACTCGGTCAATCCCAACCCCCGTCCTCGCCTGCACAAGCGGCCTTACCCCCGAAGTCATCTCAGACCCTTACGCCACAATCTCGGCGGGACCCATTTGCAGTTGGCAAGAAGGGTGTGGGAAGGGAGGTCGTACCCTAGAGATGCCAGGCCATAATGTCGAGCTGGAGGCCCCAACGATGCAGTGGTCGCGTTGCACTAGTGCAAATGTTGGTAACCGGGGCACCGACGGGGGGGGGGGGGGGGGTTGCCCCATATCTGTCGTACAACCACCGCTGGGTGCGAGATGAGAAGGACTACAACTACTCCGAAATAGGACCAAGATGGCGACCCGTGCACCACCAGCACCTCTGGGCCGACCCGCCCCCAACCTAAAATCACCAACGACACAACCTGAGTTTGCATGCCATAGAGTTGATCTACGCGGGCAAAGGCACACAATCTCAAGCACAGCATGAGCAGAATGTACAATCAAAGTAAAAGAATAAATATGACGAACCTGTCTGCGCCCGGTGCCCCGGGGCACAGGAAGTCGAGCGGTGCATTATTCAAACAAACAATTCGGACTTACTCGGTTGGGGATACCGTGTGCGCGCCCAAGCACAGTCGCCGCATCGTGCTGGCCGTACAATGCAGCTCGCGGCACCACCAGCTGCGGGTGTGTGCAGATGCCAAACGGGTGGGTATGGCCAGGCGCAACTTGCGGCGACATGTGCAAACCAGGCGGGATATGTACAGGCCGCTTACCGGCAGGTCTATCTCTTTATCGAAACCCTGAGCACGAAATGGCATGGCATTTCCTCCCGTGCTAATACCCTGACCCAGTGCCTGCTGTTCTAATTTTGGGCACGCGGGCGAGAGAGGAAGACTTCTATAGCCCGGAGTCTCCTCTTCAGGTGAGTCAGCGTGCGATACCTTCTGACCACAGCAAGCCGACAAGCCACCTAATCGTGCTTCTATTTGAACCCTAATGTTGCGCGCCCTGTGAAACGAGTCGCCACAGGCCCCAGGGGGCGGCTCAACTACCGGCCATCTTAACCCTCGAAACCCGCCTCCGCCAGTCCAGCTGCATGGCGGCATACCGAGTGTGCGGTCAGCCCCGAATCCCGCTAAGCTGCCCACTAGCCCAACTCCCATCCGGCCACAGTGCCGCAAAATCAGCCCACTCGAGCCGAAACACGTGGGTGGCCACCTCTCCCCCCCCATGGTCTCCTGCCACAGGGCCCCTATACCACCTGGATACATACCAGGGACGGGGCCGGGGGGGAGGCGAGAGAGAGGCACACCTACCTTATAATCCGGCGATCCGACAATGGCGGGCAGCACACGCACTGTAGCACTCGAGGGGGGGCGGACGCAGGCCGGGGACGGTTAGTCGCGCACTGGGCAGAAAAGAGTGTCCCGACGTGTCCGACGCAACGTCCGGAGCGACAAAGAGGCCGCAAAATGGCCAGAGGGTGAGATATATCCTCTCCCAGCCAGTGCCCCGGACGTGCGTCAGAGGACCGCCCACCTCCACCGGGCAAGCCTGCCCATAGGAGGGGTGGCCAACATACCCGCTGGGGGGGGGGCGGGGGCAGCCCTAAGTGACTAAGGGCCCGCCCTCCTGAAGGCCACCGGGTGGCCTCGGGCAGGCGCATTTCTCCCGATCCGTCCAGTAGCACTCTGATTCACGTGACCTAACGTCAGCAGAGTGACTGTAAGGATTTGCCCAATGGCTGCGCAGCCGAGACAGGACATGGAAAGGCGGGCCACATGCAGCACAAGCTGGCCTGGCGGGCTGGCAGCACACTGGCTGGAGTTCGAGGTGCTTACTTTTATACGCTCAGCCCTCTTTACTCCAGGTCGGAAGGCAGATGTGATTAAGAGCAGTGACACTGTGGCAGCCGAGCCCACGCAACATCTAATTGTGCAGTGAAGACTGTGGGCCAGTGTAGCCAACTCCTTGAGGTAATCAATGTCGGGGACAGTTCCTTTTAAATTTCATGTTTGTTTAACTTAATATTGCATTTGCATGCTGGCAGCAGCTTTTACCGTTCCCCACGTATCATGTGCTCCAGTCTGGCTGCTTGACACTGAAATCCACAATACCTTTACATAAAAGCAGTCTTTCCAGCCATTCCCCACAACTCTAATAAATAACAATAAATTATGGAAAATAGTTATATGACAAACTCAAGTATCAGTTGAGGGGAGGTGAGGCGCAAGAGTGTAAAGATGAGAACGAGGCAAGCATTCCTTAGTTCCTACAGTGACTATGATTTCATTTACCCCCAACAAATGCTTGGAATGTATTGTGCCAACTTTACATCAGTGCAAAGTCAACATGGCACATCCAATTGAACCACTTGCGCTTTTTGTGTAGTAACGAATCTGGCAAATAGCGCAGGTTCGCCCAAGGGTATATTAGCGCTGAATAACCGATGCTTATTGTACAGCATCAGATTTTAGAGCAGTGGGGGTTACCAGCGCTCCCAATCCCATTATCTCTGTTTGGGAGTGAGTGTGGGGTTGAGGGTCGATGCGCCTACAAACATAGCCATCTCAGCTGTGAATGCGATAGTGGTAATACTCTTGGAGAAAGTACAAGAGGAAGCAAAAGAAAAGGCATGCAATGCATCACGTGGACATGGACAATAAGGAGGGTTGTAAAGATCGATGGGGGAGGGGGGTCGACGGGATGGCTAGGGTATGAGGAAGGAGAAATAATTGTTGAGAAAAGAAGAAACCGTCATTTGAGGCGAAGGTAAAAGGAGAGAGTGAAATGTAAAGGTGGTCGCTATTGGGACTAAAGGTGGGAAGAGATGCAGAAAGAAGGGGGTAGGGATGAGACGGGTGGAGGGGAGGAGAGGAGGGGTAAAGTGATGATTAGGAAGGGGCATTCAGCTGTGAAGGAAGCAAGGGCAAAAGACGGGCCCCAAATAGAAAGACAGGCAAGGGTGGTGAAGCACCCACCTGCTAGAAAGGACAGTAGAGGGACGGGAGTAATGGGGGAAGGCAGGGAGGTGGAAGAACTGAAAGGAGGGATGAGGGGAGGGAAAGCTGAGATAATAGATGGCAGAGAGGGTAAATGTTCGAGAAGAAAGAAGACAGCAAGCCAAGGAGTAGAGGCAGGAGTTGTAGAAAGAGCGGTTCTAGGGAGGGATGGATGGAAGGGAGGGAGAAAGATAGATTGAAAGACAGCATGACAGGGAGAGAAGGAAGTGGTAATGTTGTGAGTGGGAAGTGAAGGAGTGTTTGACGCAGGGCGCCTCTTTTGTGCTGTGAGCCAAGTGATTTACAGTGTTGGAAGGGCGGGATTTTGATCGATACCTTATCACTATTGATCCAAACCCCGATCTGGTCGACTGAACCTTTGTTGCCTGTCATTGAAGGAAGAAAGTGCCTCTGCTATCAAGTTAGTACACCCAATAAAGGACCCCGCTCCAAAAGATCACAAACAACTTCTAGCTTTCAAAAGTTTATTGTAAAGATATGATAAGCTGCAAATACAGACATCTCAGAATGAGATTCACGAGATACACAGGTCCAACTACATACATGTGCTCTCTGAAAGCCCTCAGACGAGCAACGGAAATTACCAGCACAAGTTCTAAGAATAATAAAGCTATCAGCATTGACGCATATCTCTCCTTCATTTAAGTTGGAGGAAAACACACAGGTTAGGCTGTCCCTACCCTGCTCTAGATGGTATCCCTACTTAACCAAATCCCAACCTAACAAAGGTGTCAGCAGTGAATGACCCCCAAGGGAAGTCACTCACTCTAAGTCTCTTGGTGAAAACCTATAGTTCTCCAGTCATGACCCCTCTCTGCCTACCCATCCGCTCTCTAAAGGGTCCTCAGGTATCTGCTCTAACTCCACCCAGGGGTGCTGTCCCTAATACAAAACAGTCAACAACATTTGAGACGCCCCTCATGAGACGCCCCTCACGTGGTGTAGCTTCTGGCTTTTTCCATGCTGCTTTGTATTGGGCCTCATACGTTGGAGTTGACCTTGCTTCTCAGACTCTTCTCCGGCCCGCTGATACCCCTTAAACATTCCAGAACCCTCCTCCATGTCTGGGCCGTCTACTGAACAGACCTCTATTCATTCATTTATAATTGGATTCCCCCTTTTCTCTTGCAGACAGACATCTGCAGCCAAGAACCCAACTCTCATAGACTTCCAAAAAGGTTTCGCAACATTTCTCGGCCCAGACATGTACGTGTAAATCAATGTTAAAACATTTCAGGCCTACAGCATTTCTCATAATGATTATAACATTCAACTTCTTCATTAATTAAAGCATATTAATACTCTTATTCTATTATTCAGTAAACACATCTATAAATCATGGCCCATTAATGCAATGACCAAAACATTTGTTCAATCCATGTCGTGAAAAGAAACACCTTCCCCTCCCCTTCTAGCTCTGGCCCTGAGGCCTACCACATTCTGCGTTTAACCACATGCCATCTTACATTTTAAACAGCTACACGACATGGATTCAGGAATAATCACATCTAATAAAATCATATAGTGTCACACATTTCTGTATTAGTTCCACTTCTACTTAAATCTCTACATTAGCTATACATTCAGAATATAATTACAGATACTACTAGCACTCATGGCATTTCTCCTCATGATTTGTGCTTACTACAGGTAAGTGTGATACACTCATACATTTAGGTCAGTTTGCGCTCTCTCAGTTCCCCCCTTTGATGACCTCTCGGGGTCATCACTAACATTTAAACTGCAGTTATTGCTGGCATAACTTGTCTCTGCGCTTCCAGAGCCCTCAGACTCCTGTACTGATTATCTTGTATGGCAGCCAATCTCTGCAGCTGCTCTCTTTGGGCCCTTTCTGACCTTCTTGCTCTGTACCATTTAAATACCCTCACCAATCCCCACAATATGATCCCACAGATCAATATTATGATGATAGGTTTTAGCATATACCACACAAAGCTTTTGCCTAAGGTGGAGATCCACCCTCCAACTTCACTCATTCCGTGGCCCACCTTTTCCCAGACATTTTCTCTACTCAAGTCTTCGATCTCCTTGTGAATATTAGTTATGTTCCTAATAACTTTCTCAAGGGGCTTTGAATTGTCTGGAATGTAAGTGCAACATTCCTGGACCTTCAAAGCCTTACAGACTCCGCCCTCTTTTGCTAGTAGGACATCTAACGCAAGACGGTTCTGAAGAACCATGGCCCTTATCGATTGCATCTCTCCTTCTACCAGCATTAAGGACTGAGCAGTGCTGGCAGACAACCTGTCGACGACTGTTGCCAGTCGTCTAATTTTAACATCATTAAGGATTACTCCCAAAAGAGGGAACATAGCTCCAAAGACATCTCCAACCATTTCTGCATCTCCTATATCTCTCCTTCCCCTCGATGATGTCTTGCCCTCGATGATCACTAAGTCTTGTGCATGATATATTTTGGGGAAGACAATTGCTAGGTAACATGATCCATACCAGTTGTCAGGTAGTCTCACGTAGGCATTTCTTCCACATACAAAATACACATTTGGAATCACTTGCATTCCCTTCAGGAAATCCTTAGTATAGTACTCTATATTGAAAGCATGTTCACAGTCAACTTCTCCCACGTATACATTTTCATAATACGTTTTGGCTCGGTGAAGACATAGCTTTCCTCTCTGCGTCTTATCTAAAGCTATTGGACCACTACTACCCTTTCTCTTGTGTGCCTTCTCTTCCTCGGTCCAATCTGTTTTCCATTGTCCTGATTTTTTCAAAATCTTTTGTCTCCTGTAACGATCATCCACCTGCCCTATGAACTTCTTCTCGACTTCTGACACCTTGCATGTCAGGTTATTTCTACGGGCATGTGAAGTATCTAAGGTAATCCAAGGAATGAAGAACTTGGCCAATCTGTCTTCACTCTTCCAGTAGTCCCATTTGTTCATCTGCTTATAATTTGGGACTTCTGGCAACACTGAATCATAGTTGGAGAAATAGTATTCAAAACTATCTCTCTCATAAAATATACTAAGCAATAAGCTACATGTAATGCCATATGTCAGCGGGAGGTGATGATATCTTATGCCTTCCTCTACAGACGCTGGCAACTGCATGCAGACGTAACAGTCCTTAACCTCCATGGCATCCACGTATTCATATAAGAGTTTAGCATAAGCATTTGACCTAAAGTCTCCTTGGGACTCATCTACGTGTAACCTGCGGGCTTCTGCAGCTAATAACGCTTTCTTTTGAGTGTTTTCCCTTTTCTCTCCAGCAACAGTGGGTGTAAGCGTTTCTACAGATTTCACATCAGTTACCTTCGCCTCTTCCTCATGTCCCTGTACATAAGAAATTGTTACCACTAAAGCTATTAATATTATCACTCCTACTATTAGTGTACCTATTATACATTTAGCTCTGCGGTTCTGGGTGCCGGCTTCCATTTCGTCAGACAATATGGCTCTCTCTTATCTTGGCACAAAGTTCTTTTCTTCTCGTTCCTTTACAGTCTCTTTTTACTCCTTTTGTCTTTAGAATCTCACAACTGGAAGCTGACAACCTTCTTCGCAAAAGTCCTTTAACAGTTCAATAAAGACAACCCTAGCCCTTCTCCATCCACTCAAGGGAAGTTCCCTAATATTCTCTGCTTCCTGGGCGCTAGGTAATCTTCTTTTTCTGCTTGCTTTATTTACAAAGTCCTTTAAGCATCTACTATCAGGTTTGTGCCTGCAGCTTCGATAGCAAAGTTCAGTATTTCCAAACGAAGATTGTGCTCTTCATGGGCTGTTATCGTTGTACCAAAGTCGGGGAATTGCAATTCTGAAAGAAACATATGTTTTAACTTGCTGAGGCGGGGAGGTCTGGGAAGCATGAATGTTAGTGACCCTTCTTGTTCGACTCCGGGTACCAACAGTCGTATTTCCACGGTGACGATGGGCTCAGAACTGGACACCACCACCGCTCGAATCCTCCCTGTCTCCTGTTTCAAAGAAATTTGTCGCCAGATATGTCCACTCAGGTGTGGAGTATCTTCTGTTAGGCACACGTACTCTTCTTGACCTTCTTCGGTCCGGTGCTTCAGCGCCCTGAGCACCTTCTTCCGGGTCTGAGTCTTCTGATATCGGAGGAAGGGTTACCTCTGGAGTTGACCTCAGGCTAGAGCTCCTTCTTTGCGGCCAATTAGCTTCTCCACGTGCCCTTCTACTCCTTCTTCTTCTTGTCTGTTCTCGCTCTCTGTCAGACCTGTCAGTGTCTGACTCGTACTCCCAGCTACTTTCTCCTTCTGTAGCGTCGTCTGTTTCGCTGTTGTACTGACCGTCCTCAGCTTGGTCAGACTCGTTCCCTGCTTCCACTGGCACCTCTTCAGCTTGGCTAGCCCCCTCTATGGCTTCTCGGTCCTCTGCTGGACGTCTATCCGAGAGAGGAGCTGTTTCTTCCCGAGGTGCTGGAACCCTTCGCGTATGTGATGCGTGGATCCAATTGGGCAGGCCTCCCACCTTCACAGCCGTATTCGCGATCAGGATGATCTGGAAGGGCCCACGCCAACGAACATCCAAGCAGCTTCTTCTCACATGTTTTTTCACCAGGACCCAGTCCCCAGGATACAGGTCATGGCACGGGCCCTGGCACGATGGAACCTCGGCAGCCTGCACCTGAAGGGACACAGAACGAATGGCGTCAGACAGCCCCTTACAATAGTCCAGGATCATATCATCTGTGATATTTAACAGTGCAGTCGTTGGGACAGATGGCAGCCTCATTGCTCTCCCCATTAACACCTCATGTGGTGACAACCCCGTTCTTCTGTCTGGGGTACTACGAAGGCTCATGAGGACCAATGGCAGGGCGTCAGGCCAACTCAGGGTCGTTGAGGAGCACACCTTTGCAATTCGGGCTTTGATCGTGCCATTGATCTGCTCCACAATTCCTGAGGCTTCTGGTCGGTAACTACAATGCAACTTCTGATCGATATTCAGAGCTGCACAAATCATCTTCACAAGCTCGCTATTGAAATGCGTTCCCCTATCTGATTCCAAAGAGGCCGGCACCCCGAAGCGCGGAATGAGTTCCCTAAGCAGTAACTTAGCCACTGTGAGGGTGTCGCACCTACGTGTAGGGTATGCCTCAACCCATCTGGAGAACACACAAACAACCACCAGGACATAGCGGAGGCGGTTGCATCTCGGCATTTCAATGAAATCTATCTGCATTCGATTGAATGGACCTCCAGACCTTCCTATGTGACTCAGTGCAACTGGTGTTCTTTTCCCTACGTTCAGCTGCTGACAGGTCACACAACGCTGGCACACTGCTTCTGCTGCTATTCTAAACTTAGGATTGTACCAAGTCTGTCTAAACACTCTCAGCATAGCGTCTCTCCCTAGGTGTACGGGACCATGTATGTGTCTGGCCATTGGGCTCACCATCTCATTTGGCAACACTGCTCTGCCATCTGCTGAGACCCAAAAATGGGACTCACCCACTACACATCCTGCCTTTTCCCATGTTTCTTTTTCAAAATCAGGAGCATTTTCTTGCATGTTTGCCAATTCGTCCCAAGTATCAACAGTTTCCAATATCATGGCTAATTCAGTCCTTACATTTATTCCACCCACTTCCACCTCTGTGAAAGAGTACCCTTGTTCTGCGCAATACCGCGCGACTTCGTCGGCATATCTATTGCCTTTCGAGACGAAGTCCTCATTTCTGGTATATGCGGTGCACTTTACAACTGCGATACCTGCTGGGCATTGCAACGCCTCTAACAACAGGCGCACAAACTCTCCATTGCGAATGGGAGAGCCTGAAGAGGTCATGAACCCTCTTTGAGACCATAACTGCCCGTAATCATGAACCACCCCATAACCATATTGGCTGTCGGTGTATATGGTGACTCGAATTTGATTGCTTGCCAAGCAAGCACGTGTCAAGGCAATAATCTCGGCTACCTGAGCGGAGTGTACTCCTTCCAGGCACCCAGCTTCTACAACTCCAGCAATTGTACAAACAGCATAAGCTGCTCTCAACTGCCCAACTTCGTCTCTTACACATGAGCCATCGACAAAGAAAATTTCGTCTGGGTCGGTCAGTGGCTCATCTACGATGTCGGGTCTGGGTTTGGTGCATAGTTCAGTCACATCGAGGCAGTCATGGTCTGTACATTCATCATCATCCTCAATATCATTTGGGAGTGGCATCAAGGTGGCAGGGTTCAAAACAGAGCATCTCTTGAGGGTCACATTTTCTGCAGCAAGAATAACTTGCTCATAGCGCGTGAGCCTGCTGTTGGTCAGATGCTGTGTTTTGGTCCTGGTCATCAACAGTTCAACAGAATGGGGCACGCACACCTCTAACGGGTGCCCCATGACGATATTTTCACATCTCTCAATGCTGACACCCGTTGCAGCAACGGATTTGAGACATCCGGGCAACGCTGCGGCTACTGGGTCTAAAGTAGCCGAGAAATAAGCAACTGGTCTACGGGCATTCCCATGGATTTGGACTAACACAGACAACGCGCAACCTTCTCTCTCACAACAGTAAAGAAAAAATGGTTTATTGTAATCAGGCATTCCCAATGCCGGAGCACGACACAGGTCCTCTCGCAGCTGTAGGAATGCCATCAAACAGTCTTTGTCCCATGGTACCGGATCGCTCACCTCCTTGTGCGTCAGTTTTTGCAAGGGCTTTGCTTTCAGTGAAAAGTTCGCGATCCACTGTCGGCAATAACCCACCATCCCTAGGAACATCCTGACCTCTCTCTGTGTCTTAGGCGCATTCATTTTCATGATCGCCTCTATCCTGTCTGGTGACACCTTTCGTTTGCCTTTCTCTATTCTGTGTCCCAAGTACTGCACTTCTGTCAGGCAGTACTGCAACTTTCCCGGGGACACCTTGTGCCCATTGGCAGCTAGGTGATTTAACAAAGCAATGGAGTCCTCCCTGCAAGCTTCTTCTGTTTCTGACGCCACGAGGAGGTCGTCTATGTACTGGACCAGAACTGACTTCTGGGGCAGCACTAGACTTTCAAGATTTTTCTTCAAAAGCTGGTTAAAGATCGATGGGCTCTCTGTATACCCCTGAGGAATACGACACCATGTTAGGACGCGATTTTCCAGCTTAAATGCGAAAAGAAAATGGCTTTCTTCGTCCAGAGGGATCGAAAAGAAAGCCTGACAAAGATCAATCACAGTGAACCACTCAGCTTGGAATGGAATCTGAAACAGTATCACTGATGGATTCGGTACCACTGGACAACACGAAACGACTATGTTATTAATCTTTCGAAGGTCCTGTACTATCCGAAATTTCCCATTTGGTTTCTGCAGACCCATAATCGGGGAGTTGCATGGACTACCCACGATTTCTTTCAGTATTCCCTGTTTAATCATGGACTCGATCACGGGCTTTATGCCTGCAATCGTTTCTGGAGTCAATTTATATTGGGGTGTTCTTGGGAACTCAGCATGCGGTTTCACTACAATTTTCACTGGGTCCACCCCTTTGACCAATCCAATCTCTTCCCCAGTGAAGTCCCATACTTCTGGTGCCACTGTCTCTCTCAAGTCCCAGGGGAGCTCATCTACTGTCAAAGTAGGGTACAGCTCCACGCATATTCTTGAGTTTGCAACTTTAAAATCTGCGTCATCATCATTGGTCAATACCTCCACTCCCTGAGGTGTACAGTATATTGTACAATTCAATTTACACAACAGGTCTCTGCCTAGCAGACACACAGGACTTGAATCGCAAACCACAAACTGGTGCTCATCGCTGTACTTCCCTATTTTCACCTGTACTGGTTCTGTCAATTGGCTGGTTATTCTCCTGTTTGCGACCCCCACCACTTGTATGGTCTCTCCAGACATGGGCAGGTCTGGAACTGCAGCTGATCTGATCGTGGATCTAGTGGCTCCTGTGTCCACCAGAAAGGTCGTGGGGCACCCTGCTACTTCTGCTTCGACATAGGGTCCCCTCTGGTCCACCTCCAAGGCTGCCCCGAGGGTGCAGTCTTCTCTTTCCACTCTCTGTCCGGTTAATGGGTCCACATAATAGCACTCTTCTCCTTCTACAAACAGGGGCATCTGTCTATAGGTCTTACCCATAGTCCCTACTCGAGGAGGTTGCGGGAACTGGGCTCGGGGAGGAGCCCCCCCCCCCTTTTAGCACCTTTCCCTGGTATGGCGTCACCCCTCTCGTAGGCGCGCTCTGGACCTCTTCCTCCTCTATCTCTTGCTCTCCTATCTCTACATTGTAGGGACACTCGCGTTTCCAATGCCCCACCTCGTTACATTGGTGGCACCTAGTCGTTTTCTTCAAGGCAGCTATGTCTAATCTGGGTCTAAAGGTGGAACTCTCCTCATTGCCCTTGTTCTGACTGTACTGCTTCTTTCCTCCTGTACCTATTCCTTGCTGCTGTTGCTGCTGTCCTTGCTGCTGTTGCTGCTGTCCCCCCTTTCCTGCTGCCTGCATCTGTACCACCATCAACTTTTCTTTTAGTTTCTTAGCCTTGGAGTCTATCTCATCACAGCAGTACCTGGCATACCTCAGTATTTCGTCTAGGGGTTTACTTTGCCAACAAATCGAGTGTTGCTGAATCATTAAACTAATATCCGGTCTCAGTCCCAGGACGAACTTGGACACGAATTGCCCTATGTCTTTTGGATCCATTACATCCAGACCGCTATACTGTTTAAACGCCTTCAGCAATCTCTCGTAATATTCGTGGACTGTCTCTTTGGGTTCCTGTCTAGTTCGGTCTATTCTGACCCAATCTATGTCTTGCATTGGCACTTTCTCTTTCAGCCAAGTCATCACTCTCTCGAATTTTGCCATCACAATCTCGGACGGCCCATTAGTCTTAGCATCTCTCTCCGGCTCCGTTGTGGGCCACTCAGCGCTAACCTTGCATGCTGTCCACAGATCTCCTGGTACTACAATGTCGAACAGCGTGTTCAGATCTATCCATAGGACCTTTGAGATTTTTACAAATCTCTCAACTTGCTTGTACCACTCCACTGGGTTTTCCCGCAATTTGGGGAAGGAGGTGGTAAAAGCAGCTAAATCTCCCCTACTCCAAGGGACATGCACATAGTTCCCATTTGCGACTTCACGCAAAGGGTATGCTTCTATTCCCTGCAGCCTTCCTGGTGTCATACCAAGCGTGCTTCTCCTGACGGTCCCTTTCTTGGACCACCTCTCTTCCCACTTATCTAGTGCCCTCCATGTCCTTATTCCAGTGATCAGTTCCCTTATGTGCGTTTTCAGCCCAATCGTTCTCCTCTCATCTAGGTCTCGATCTGTGTAATGTAGCCTGTGGTTACCCTGTAATGCTTTGGTTCTTGACAGGTCCACCATATATTTGCCTGCTAGTTCGACTAACTTCTCATGGATTGCTCTCGCTTTTCGAGTGATGTCCTTTGCCATATACAGTATTTCATCCTGCTCATACATTTCCATTCTTTCTAAAGGCAGGGTACCATCTATCATGTCATCCAGGTCTGACCTTAAGCTGGCGACATCGAGTCTCTTGGCTTTTATCTCAGCTCGCAATATGTCTTTCGAAGGGGGCTCACTGGTCTCCCTACCATCCCAACTCCGAGCTCTACGTTTGGGCTCGGGAGAGTTAATGAGTGCTCTCCCTTGCTCCCATCTCTCCAGGTCCCATGCTCGGCCATCCGATCTTGGAAGGTGATGGAACACGGGCCTGTTACCCCCACTCTTGCTCTGCCCACTCTCTCCTGCTTTTCTCCTTTCGCCGTACGCCTCTCTGTTATTTTCCCTCTGGTCGCTACTCTCCCTTTGCCTAGTATCGCTCAGTACCCGATACGATCCTTCCTGGTTCCCCATATTCCCTGGGCCGCGCTCATTTCCGTCATCACAGGGACTATGGTGCGACCTCTCACAACTCCCATTCTGTTCTCTGGTGCCGGGCACACAGTGTGGACACTTAAAGCTGTTTCTGTACTCTTGCGCTCTCCTCTCCCCTTCACTGAGTATTGGGCACGCCACCCCTCCACTCCCGGGGCCCCCGTTTTCCAGGTCTGTTCTATCTCCACTCCGGGCCCAATGGGTGACTCCCCTACTATCTCTCTCTCTACAGTCCCACTCCGGGCTGCTCTCCCCAGCCCCGCAGTGAGTCCGAGCTCTGCTGTCCTGACTTTCCCTTTCAGCTTCTGCAGCTATGATGCTCTTGTGAGCCTCCACTGCCTCATCCCACTTCTTCATGTACTCATTTAGCTCTTGAAAGGATTTTCGTCCAGTTCCCCTCAGATCCGCTGGCCATCTAGGGCCCTCAGGATCCCCTCCTGGGTCCCCTGCTGTGTGCATCGGGGTGCTCCACTCTCTCGGTATCGGCATCTGACTTGGGGAATTGATCGTATCGTTCCTCCTTGCCGTCTCTGCTCTTTCTCTGTCCTTCCGTACCCGTTCTTCCCCTCTTGCTCTCTCTTGGTCATATATCGATATTATAGGACCTATGGTAACAGGTACCTGTAGTGCATCTGGTAATCTGTAGGATGTGGCGCACTCCGTTTCCGGCGCTCTTTGTACCACAAACCTCCCGACTACCTGTTGCACCTGACTAGGCTGGGACAGCTCTTTCTTTGCCTCGGGATCCCACTCTGAACTGGGAAGCGGTCTATGCTCTCCTGCATTGCCCCCCTTTTCTCCTTCACTATGCTCGACCTCTCCCCCTGCTCTATTATACGGGGGTGGCCTGTCTGTCAATAATCTGTTTATCAGGCTGTCCTCTGTTTCGCTCTCATCATCTTCTTCTAGGGGGCTTTTATTTCCAGGCACCTCTAGCACTGGGTACAGTTTATTTACTTCCATGTTATGCACTCTCCATCTTTTAGCATCCGCATCCCACCTGGCATCCTGCACTGCCCTTACCGATCGTTTCACCCTTTCTTGTCGTCTGTTCATATTCTTTTCATGCGCTGCCCTAATCCATGCATCAAGGGCTTCAAACTGGGTCGGTCTAGGCAAGGGTCTCATTGAGGTCATGACTGATTTTAATCGATGTAACACCTCTAATCTGAACGTCCCGTACTTCGGGAACGTCAGTTCCTCATTTCCTTCCGTAATCTTACTCCACTCTGATATCCAAAGGATCGTATGCAGCCCAACATTCACTGCCATGTAACGAGCCGGCGTACCCTCCGGCGGGGCTTCTTCCCCTTCATACGATCCCCGCTTCTCTTTTTTAAACACCGCTCTCAGCCATTTAAAACACTTCATAATTATGCGCACAATATCCAGCCTCGCTACTCTGTTTACTTCCTGATGACAATCCACCAATCCTGTCGCGGCTTTGCTAACTTGGCCTATCGCAGCGCGGTCTTTCTCCGGTCGGCCAATCACAGAGCGACACCTTCTGACGTCTTTGCTAGCTGGCCTATCACAGCGCGGTCTTTCTCCTGTCGGCCAATCACGTCGCGACACTTCCTGACGTCACTTTTCTCCGCTTCGCAGCAGCACCCCTCCTTTCTCAACTCGTCTCCCGGTCATGCATGCGTCCCATTCATACACCGAAAAATGACTACTTCCGACCAAGCGGTCACTTCCCTCGACTGTACGTCCACAGTCTATATGTAATTGTCAACACAACTGACGAAATGTCTATCGTCTCTCTGATAGGTTGCTTACACACACAGTAACCTCCGACCAGCGTCCGTTACTCACGCACTCACTCTTACGTTCCCCCTATCTCGGTCTTTCGGGTGATCAATGGTACCTCATGACCCCCTTCACACTATTTGACAATTACTCTGGGTGTCCGATACACCCGAACCACTTAAGCTCTCCTTGAACTTAAGATTTCCACCGGTTGCGCGCGCTCACAACCTGTTCCACAGTCACTCTACAGACATTCAACTCCGCCAGACATTACAACATAGATACAATACAAAAACACCGCAATCTAACACGCATGACCCTTTATACTCACTCTCGACCGATACTGCTGCTTTTTCTGTCTCACGTCATCCGGATCTTCTTCAGCGGGCGGTTCTTCCGATCATCGATTTCTAGGGGCCTTGGGGTAAGCTAACCTGGCCTAGGTCACCGTCCTCAAGAAGGCAACCATCCTCTGCTACCAACTGGAAGGGCGGGATTTTGATCGATACCTTATCACTATTGATCCAAACCCCGATCTGGTCGACTGAACCTTTGTTGCCTGTCATTGAAGGAAGAAAGTGCCTCTGCTATCAAGTTAGTACACCCAATAAAGGACCCCGCTCCAAAAGATCACAAACAACTTCTAGCTTTCAAAAGTTTATTGTAAAGATATGATAAGCTGCAAATACAGACATCTCAGAATGAGATTCACGAGATACACAGGTCCAACTACATACATGTGCTCTCTGAAAGCCCTCAGACGAGCAACGGAAATTACCAGCACAAGTTCTAAGAATAATAAAGCTATCAGCATTGACGCATATCTCTCCTTCATTTAAGTTGGAGGAAAACACACAGGTTAGGCTGTCCCTACCCTGCTCTAGATGGTATCCCTACTTAACCAAATCCCAACCTAACAAAGGTGTCAGCAGTGAATGACCCCCAAGGGAAGTCACTCACTCTAAGTCTCTTGGTGAAAACCTATAGTTCTCCAGTCATGACCCCTCTCTGCCTACCCATCCGCTCTCTAAAGGGTCCTCAGGTATCTGCTCTAACTCCACCCAGGGGTGCTGTCCCTAATACAAAACAGTCAACAACATTTGAGACGCCCCTCATGAGACGCCCCTCACGTGGTGTAGCTTCTGGCTTTTTCCATGCTGCTTTGTATTGGGCCTCATACGTTGGAGTTGACCTTGCTTCTCAGACTCTTCTCCGGCCCGCTGATACCCCTTAAACATTCCAGAACCCTCCTCCATGTCTGGGCCGTCTACTGAACAGACCTCTATTCATTCATTTATAATTGGATTCCCCCTTTTCTCTTGCAGACAGACATCTGCAGCCAAGAACCCAACTCTCATAGACTTCCAAAAAGGTTTCGCAACATTTCTCGGCCCAGACATGTACGTGTAAATCAATGTTAAAACATTTCAGGCCTACAGCATTTCTCATAATGATTATAACATTCAACTTCTTCATTAATTAAAGCATATTAATACTCTTATTCTATTATTCAGTAAACACATCTATAAATCATGGCCCATTAATGCAATGACCAAAACATTTGTTCAATCCATGTCGTGAAAAGAAACACCTTCCCCTCCCCTTCTAGCTCTGGCCCTGAGGCCTACCACATTCTGCGTTTAACCACATGCCATCTTACATTTTAAACAGCTACACGACATGGATTCAGGAATAATCACATCTAATAAAATCATATAGTGTCACACATTTCTGTATTAGTTCCACTTCTACTTAAATCTCTACATTAGCTATACATTCAGAATATAATTACAGATACTACTAGCACTCATGGCATTTCTCCTCATGATTTGTGCTTACTACAGGTAAGTGTGATACACTCATACATTTAGGTCAGTTTGCGCTCTCTCAGTGTGCATGCCAAGCACATTTCATCTCCTTTGTGCTCATTCACCCCTCCACCTCCTTCCACTGAACCCTGCATAGCTCTCGACCTGCCAGACATGTAACGTGGTTCCTCTGCCGCACAGGTGCTATTTAAATACATTAGGATGGATGAATGACGCCGAGTGATGGACTTTCTGCGCGTTCCACTTGTCTCAGGAGAGGGGGCTGGACCCAGGTTAATTAAGTGTGGGAAGGGATCCAATCAAATAATTCATGGCTAGCGAGGGCGTTGCCTTGTATACACTTTCTATCCCACAGCACCCCAGGGCAGTCCCAAAACATCACTACCCTCACAGAGAGCATCAATTACTCCAAAGCCTCCACCCCCACAGATTCGCAGACTCCATGCCTCCCGCACTCAGGCTACCCCACACTGAACTGCTCTTCACAGTCATCCCACCCGTGGTATCCCACACTCTCCACCCGCCTTCTCTACACCCCACACCCATGGAAATAATTTCCGCCCCCCTAGATTCGCCCTGCAGGGATCATACACTCACTTTGTACTCTACTCACCATTTCCTCCCCCGACTCCAGTGGCCTCCACTCTACTGATCGCTCCTCTACCCCAGGGATCCCAAACGCCACTGCTCATCCTCCAGGTTCTGTTATGTGACCCAATGTCACAAAAATACCTCTTTTCCAGCGTGAGCTTTCCCTTAAAAACTCACTGTCTTCATGACTGCAATTCCCAGAATCCACTAATGGAGTCAATGAATGCTTAGGACTGGAGACAAGTTATCCATGAATATACAGTCATATTGAATTCTATGTGCTTCGCAGCCCTATGCCTGGAGAGCTAGCGTTCTATGCACCACTGGCCACAGGAATTTCGCCCCAATGGCACCCAGTGCTCAACTGTACTATCTATCCCACCAGGCTCCTTAAATGTACTGCCCCCTTCAGTGAGCCCAGACTCCACAGCACCTCCATGCTTCTATGATTTCACACTCTTCTGCCCCATCATGCAGCTATCACAACATTCACGGTTTCCATCCCCACAGGGAACCCACACTTCCATATTCTTGAGGGCCACGCATTTCACTGCCCTATCATGCCCCAGGTCCTGCATTTTTGCAGGGCCACACTCTCCTGATTCTAAATCGATGTATAGATTCATAAAGCAAGCCTGATATTTCTTTTAATATTAATGATGAGGCAGCTAACATCGAATTGGCAATAGATGGCATCAGATCATGTATAATAACCAGCAATAGCTGTTCTATTTCCGTTGAGCACCTCTTTTTCCAATACTTTGAATCTGATTCCTGTGCCACCTGGCATAAATGAAGGAAAGAGGGCCCTATATCTAGTTTTTTTTTTACCCCGTCCCACAATATTTTTTGACAACCTTGGGATCCCACGGCTTTGCAGCATCCAAGTTATTCCACACTTCACTAACTCTGCACCCAGGGGTTCCCTTCACCACTCTCAGTTCCCTTGCCTCTAACTCCTCTCTTTAATGCTATGGCTTCTATCAATTGTGTATTTTCTGTTTAGACTGCTAGTCCACTTGGGAAATCTAGAATGTCATACATAGGACCAAAGTGAATATTGGTGGGCTAAAACATTTGGAAAATAAATAGCATTTTTAAACACTAAAAACTGTTTTTTACTGGTATGATGACCTGTCCTTAAAGCCCACTGATATATTGTCTATTCAAGCACACAATCCAGCACTGTGAGGACCTAAGTCAAAACGTTGTGCATGTGCCTGGGCCGTGACACTTGCATTCTAGGGATGAGTCCTGTGCTCAGTGTCTAGTTGGCCACTATCCCAGCATGTGTCTGGCCTGTAAGACAGCCCCCTTCTGCAATTCCAGTACAGAGATCCACTCAGAGTTGCAGATGTGCCCAATCATTTTTGATCTGCAGCTGGCACTTCTAGCCCAGTACTGGAGCACTTTACTCACTGATGCACCTCTACCGAAAAATGCAATGGCATAGAGTAGAGTGGCGTAGAGTTCGGGGCAGCAGTTATAGCACGCAGCTGCAGCATGGGTGCACCAGTTGCCTCATATCAGTCCTGCGGCCAGGCGGCCTGCCTCATAAACTAAATGATACGCTTCTGAGCCTCTCAATAGTGTAGATGGGTTGGCACTTTCTCCTGTTTACCAGCCCAGCATTATCGTCTTTGTTGTAGCACATTCTGATGACTAAGTTATAAATAGAGCTACACAACTATGCGGGCAGCAATTACATGTTATGTACATGATTTATGTTTATATAATGCATTCTATGGAAATATGGCCACGGCCCAAATGCCTTGTCTGTGCTTAGTTAGATGTAAGCTAAATGTTCTGTTGGACCTGGCCTCATGGCGTGGTTCCCCCCGTTCCTCAGCACCCCGTTAGCCTAGCCCTGCACCCAGAAACCCCTGGTGGTCCCGTTCCCTGTCCGCCCCGCTCCCTACACGACCCTACCAACAGACGACCAGCCCCGCATTCCGCCATCCCTCTTCCCGGTACCGGGCGCCCAGAGCCTGCATCACCTCACAGGGCCCCCGGCCACCATTACCCTTCCCGAGGTCCCTGACTCCATAGGCCTTGCCTGATCCCGGCCCCAGCGAAACTTAGGCTTCAGATGCGCCATGCCCGCTGGGGGGTAGAGGGCTCCCTGAGTGAGATAAGGCCAAAGAGTTTCGATTGCACCTCCGGCCTGCCCTGGGAGACTGGTTTCTCTCACACCTCTGGCCTTCCCCCGAGGGCCGGTTTCGATCACACCTCTGGCCTCCCCGAGAGCTGGCTCCAGACCCTGCTGGGTGTCTGGGAATTCCTGCACGCACCTTCTAAAGGATCAAAGGGCCAGCCGACGGAACACTCCGACGACCAGCCCCGAGGCATGAGATCTCCGCCTGCAAGGGTCCGGACATCAAAGGGCCACTGCGCTATATCAAGGCCCGCCCAAGAACTAGCGGGCAGTTGTATCCTGGACAAGAGAGCCCTGCTGATCTGATCGCGGCTCAACCATTGTGGAGAAGACCGAACTTTGGAACTTATCGAGCACTGCTGACGCTGTCGCGGCTCATTCTCGTGAAGAAGGAACTGGAACCTCAGAGCCCTGCTGACCTCGTCGCGGCTCCACCTTGAACTCTAAGGACATTCGTTGAACACCTGGAGCCCTGCTGACGTGTTCGCGGCTCCTCAAGAACTAATAGAAACTCTGTTCACTCCGGATCGAGCCCTGCTGACCTCGTCCCGGCTCGAGGAGCACTCTGGTCCGGCTGGACCATCGACGCTACCAACACGACCTGGTTCGAGAAGAAGTGAGTGGAGCAGTCAGTACGACCTCCATCTTCCGTATCCCCCGGCTCGAGGATTGAGAGCTGTGCGCAGGGTACGCTTCATACTGGCCTAATACTGAGACTGTCCCGCTTCCCTACTCCTTACCACTGAGACTTTACGATCCCTCGATCGCTTGTAAATACATGTTCATTTTTGCCTAAAACTCTACAGTGTGATAAAGAACTTGCTTACTGAAATCCACGGTGTGGTGTCTGTTCATAAGTGTTGTGTGAGCTCAGTGTGTACGATCTTAGACACAAAGTCCTCCCCGGCGAGGACCTCACATTAGGACTCAGCAGTATTCTTGGGAGAGGTGGGTCACGGGGTGGTCTGGAGAGCATATCCTAGCCCTCTGGGATCGCCCCTTCTAACATGTTCTATTTAATGTGTTGTGTTGGAGGTTTGTGTGTGGTCCATGCTATTGGAAAGTGCTCTTTGGGGCCACATTGCAGCTAGCTGTATAGTATATCTGTGCTATGTGGGGTGTAGGTCTGTCCAGTGCATTCTGTTTGATGCTTGCGTGTGTTTCAAACTACTTACAATGCTCTTGGGAGCTGCGTGCCATCCAGCTATATGGTATTTCTGAGGTATGTGCTATGTAAACCCTACCCAGTGTGCTTTATTACATGTGTGCGTGTGATGTACATTATTGAAAAGTGTTGTTGGGTACTACAGTGAACCACAACAGTCAGCTGTACGCTCTATCTGAGGTGCACAGTCAACATACCTTTGTAAACTGGTTACCAAGGCTTCGTTTTTTTCTGGTTCGAGTACCCCCTGGTCCCCCACTCTGCCTATTCCTTGCATTTGAAATTTACAATTACTGCTGTAGTGTGAGAATGCATTTCATGAAAAGGAATATAAAGTAGGGTTGCCAAAAGAAAAATGCCAGCCATGTGTTTAAAGAGCCTTGAAAGACCTCGTCTTGGCAAGAAATAGGGTTATAAATAAAAATGTATGTACTCATTTGCAATGTGACTTTTCAGTCTTTGTTCCCTTTAAGTATCAGACAGGGATCTCTTCATTCAGGCAGGCCTAGAACACAAATAAAGTGCATTCTATTTATATTTGCTGTTCGAAGTATACACGGATTGGTGTTGAAAATACAGCTTTAGGTGACTGCTTATTTTTGTCGGTGGGGCAAAGTGGTAAGTGGTGGGCTGGGTCCCTGGGGAGGGGCCCTCATTGTGCTTTGCAGGGGGGCCCCTGCATGTATTGTTACGCCACTGACCACGGGCTCAGGTGTCCGCTCGGACAGAGAGTTCAGCAGATGCCCACTGGATCACATCCCTCTGCCATACCATGACAAAAGAAGTCAACACAGCCTTCCAGGACATGGCTAAACTGCCAGGACCAATGCCAGAAACTGGAATCCACGCAGTTGCCACGTGTGCTTCGTTATTACCCAGGAATGTTAAAGGCAGGGTGCTGGATCGCAGGGCAAAATATATGCAGTGACATCAGAAATACAGAAGACTACTGTTCGCCAATACATCACTATTACAGAGCAAAACCACACCATATGCTTGTAATCTACAATGACCGGTGTACATCTGGGGCATGTCGCCTCTACTCCTAGGTCCATTTTTGGTATTCTGGCAGGTGAAATGTATACATGATGTAAATAATTAAATTGTGTACACCTAAACCGTGCGTTTTGAGTACTCATCTTAATGGACCCCAGACATCTGGCCATGCGGAGGTTTGTATTTCTGTTGATAATTTCTCCTTCCATCATTCTTTAAGTGCTGGGAACCCCCTGCGTGTGCCATCTTCCTGTAGTGCCCTATATAAATTCGAAATAGCCTGAGTTGATTCCATCAATGTAATCATCAATTCTAATGGGCCAGCTTCCAGCACATGGTTTCGGTCCACAACACCCATAATCTCGACGCCACCCCCCTCAGTGCAGAATGTAGGAGAAACTGCATCAGATCTGGTGTGTCCTCGTCTGTCAGGCCCACAAAGGTGCAGAGTCTGCCTTCCACTATTATGTATCCCCAGGTCTCGTATCCGGCTGCAGTCCAGGGTTCCACTCGGTGTCCCACAGTCCCGCAAAGCCTGCACTAGTGCCTCCCAGACCGTCGCTGTCTCTAGTCCTCTCTCATTGTTATGCCTACGCGCCTGCTGGTACCGTAGTTTGCTCTCGCTGCTGGCCCACTTCAGGAGCTCTCTCGACCACCTGCTGCTGTTGGGGCCCATCGTTGTCTTCCAGTGTCTCGTGATCTCTCTCTACGCCAATATGAGCCCCATGTCCACAAATATACTCGTGATCTTGTTCTTAGCCGTGTGGGGAAACCAGTGTAACACACTAATGGCCATATCGAACTCTAGTTGTCGGTCTGTTACCATATTCAGGGTATCCCCCACCTCCTTCCAATAAGGGCCCAATACTGGGCAAAGCCACAGCATATGCGCCAGGTCCGCCCCCGCTCTCATGCATCTAGGGCACGCTGCGTCCACTACCCTGAAGTACTTCTCAATTTTCTGTGGTGTGAGATATGCTCTGTGTAGGATATAGAAGTGTACGAGCTGAAACCGAGCGTTTCGAGTGCTTTTCCAGGCCCTTCTCACTATCTGTGCCCATGCCCCCTCAGGAATGTCTTTCCCCAGATCCAATTCCCATTTTGCTTTCAGTGTGTCTAAGGGCGGTAGCTTTTCGTTCAGCATCCTAGAGTACAGGCATGTGACCGCTTTGAAAGTTCCCGCCGCCATCATGACGTACTGGCAGGCCATCGATGTTTCCGGTTCCGCCAAGCCATTCCGCCAGTACGCTTGAATCTCTCTGGTCAGTGCCGCGTGCAGCAGGAAGCCTCCTCTCGGTAAATCATATCTTTCCTGAAGGGCCTGATAGGGTAGCATAGTCCCATCTTCATAGAGGTCCCCCAGCATTTGGACTCCCACCTCTTCCCAGCGCTGCAGCTGCGACCAGTCACCTCCGTGCGGCAATGCCGTCACCATCCCCAGTGGGATCTCAGGTGCATATGGGTGCGCCACCTTCGCCCTCCGTTGAGAACGGTTCTAGCAGAGCCGGAGGGTTTTCTCTTCTAAAGTCAACGCCCTAAGATCTAGTTTCTGCTGCAGCGCTATGAACGAGAGGACGTGGCGAGGAATGCCTCCCATTCTCTCCAGCCCTGGCCCCCTAAATTCTCTCGCCACTTCTTGAGTAAGCACCTGCAACTGGGCCGCCAAGTAGTACAGTTCAAAGTCCAGGACCGCTAGCCCTCCCTCAGCCTTCGGCCTCATAAGCGTCCTCAGTGCTACTCTACGACGCCCCGTGCCCCAGAGGAAAGCCACCACCATTGATTGCAGTAATTTAAACGTGGCGCCGGGTATCCACACAGGTAGTGTCCTAAAGTAATGAAGAAATCTAGGGAGCGCTATCATCTTGAGCAATGCTGTGCGGCCCGTCATTGACAGCGGGAGGGTCGCCCAAAAGGCCATGCTGCTCTTCAGTGCCCGTATTCCTCGGCCAATATTACCTTCCAACAGGTTCTCCGCCCCATGGTAGATGTGCACTCCTAGGTACTTCAGGCAGTTGGGCTCCCACCGCACCGCTCGCTGCTGGTTAGGCTGCGGCTCCCCCTGTCGCGCTGGGAATAAGCATGTTTTGGACCAGTTCACTCTCAGTCCTGAGATCTCCCCGAAATCCGATAGCACTCTCTCTGCCCCCGTCAGTGCTCCGTCAGCATCTTCCAGAAAGAGCAACAGGTCGTCCGCGTACAGTGAAATGTAGTGTTGACCATCTCTGCTTTTTAGCCCCCTATGGTGGACACCCGTCCTTATCGCCACCGCCAGGGGTTCAACTGCCAGGGCAAAAAGTAGCGGGGATAGCGAGCATCCCTGTCTCGTACCCCGTTCCACAGGGTACTGTGAGGTGATCAGTGTGCCCACCCTCACTCGAGCCACCACCGATGTATATAATACTTTAGTCCACTGTAGGTAACCGTCTCCTAGCCCGAAGCGACCCAAAACTGTATGTAAATAGTCCCATTCCAGACTATCGAAGGCTTTTTCGATGTCTACCGAGAGTACCACTGGCTGTTGCGCTCCCAAATCATCCTCTCCTAGCAGACGCACCAGTCGCCGGATGTTCGAAGTTGTGCTTCGCGTCGGTATGAAGCCAGCTTGGTCTTCATGGACCAGTGCGGTCATGTGGTGCAACAATCGGGTCGCCAGGATACTACTCAGAATTTTGTAGTCTGCTGTCAGCATCGACAGTGGTCTGTAAGAAGCTGCATCCCTGCCCTCTCTACCCGGCTTCAGCAACGGTATAATCAATGCTTCCCGCATCGATTGTGGCAGCTGTCCGGATTTCCTCGCTTCCCTGTAGACCTCTTGGAGTCTCGGCGCCAATAGGTCCACGTATTTCCCGTAGGATTCTATGGGCAGGCCATCCAGCCCTGGGGTCTTGTTGCGGGCCATATGTTTTATTGCCCCTCTTATTTCTCCTATCTCTATGTCCTTTCCCAAGGCTTTCGCCTGCTCTTGTTCCAGGCCCGGTAGTTGTAAGTCCCTGAGAAAAGTGTCTATGTTCGGGCCCTCGGACGTCGATCTGCTCTTATAAAGAGCTGCATAATAGTTCGTAAAGCACTGCAGAATCTAATTTTGGGTGTGGACTTCCCCCCCTTCCGCTGTGTCCAGGGCCACTATAGGGGAGCTTCTCCTCAAGGGATTTGCCAACCATGCTAACAGAGTCCCAGCTCTGTCACCCTCAGCGTGGGCCCTCACAGTGTACGCTCTATAATCAAAACTACGTAAGCGCTCCACTGCTACTGCTTCTTTCGCTGCGCAAACTTTTTCCTGAAGCTCCGGGTGACCGGGTCGCGCCAGCTCAATCTCCCTCAGCGCCCTATCAGCTTTTTCTAAGTCCCTTAAGAGTACCTTCTGCACTCCCGCATGCTTCCCTATGCAGAGCCCTCTGATAACCACCTTAAAGGCATCCCATTCCACCGCCCTCGTTGCAGTCGTTCCAGCGCTCTCTGCAAAGTAATGCGTAATCCCTGTCTCTATTGTGGCCAAGAAAATCGGGTCTTCAAGCGTCTCAGGTCGTAACTTCCAGGTAGGGACGCACGAGACTCCAGGCATCCACTGCATGGCTACTAACAATGGGTTGTGGTCCGATAGCGTTCTAGTCAGGTATTCGGATCGCACAATAGTCGGTGCAACCATCGCGGAGCACAACATCGCGTCCAGCCGGACGTGAAGATCGTGCATGCCCGAAAAATAGGAGTAGTCACGGCCCTGCGGTTGGTGTACCCTCCAGATGTCAAACAGCCCCCACCGCGTCTGCCAATCTAGTCTCCCTTTGGTTAACCGGTGTATCGGGGAGTCGGCCAGTGGCGGGTGCGATCTATCCAGGGAGACATCCGTCACAGAGTTAAAATCCCCGCCCATCACTAACGGACCTGCGAGATAGTGCGCCAGAGATCCTGACAGGCCCGCCAGGAAATTTAGCTGGTCGACATTGGGCGCGTACACACTACAGAGGGCCACTTCTCTTCCCCTTAATTTTACTTCAATGGCCACAAACCTGCCTTCGGGGTCGATCGTCTGCTTAGTCAGCTGGAAAGGAACTCCCGCCCTAATCCATATCAGTGCGCCTCTGGCATATGCCGAATACGTGGTGTTATACACTTGGCCTCTCCACCTACGCTGCAGCGCTATCCCTGCAGCCTTTGTCAAGTGTGTCTCCTGGAGCATTGCAATGTGTATTCCTCTCCTAACTAGGTAGGCATGTATTTTGTGTCGCTGTGTCATGGTATGTAACCCTCTCACATTCCAGGTTAAGCATCTCAGATTAATAGAATCACCCATTCTCCCACAATGTCACTCCTAGCTCTTCCCCAATCAGCTTCCGCACATGCATGCCAGTGACAGTCCCCCCCCCCCCCAATATACTGCCCGATTTTCCCTTAACTCCCTCCCCCTCAAGAACAGGACCTAGCAGCAACCATCTAGTCCCCGTCCAAACTAGTGTAGCTTGTAATACAACTCTAAGCCCGTCAGTAGTCACCGCAGGCATGCCTTAAGGGCAATGAGGGGGTGCCGGCAGCCAACCGGTTGGCGCCTGCTCCGAGGTTTCTCTCCGGACTATTGAGCCCCGAGCTTTTATGCTTCCTAAGACCCCACCCCCCGCCGCCAGTCAAAGCACCAACCTCCCTTAGCAAGTTTTGTCTGGAAGTCCACTGGGGTACAGAGCCCCCGCCTCTTGGTTTTGTGGGTTCTCCTAGGCGTCATCCAGCATGCCCTCTGCAGTCTCTGGGGTAACCTTCGGCAATCGAACACTATTAGTTTCAGAGCGTCCAGAGTCTGACAGGGAATTTTCCTTCTCCGAGTCCGTGCCGCTGACCGATGGCGTCCGCTGTGTAGTTGATATCGTGGTCACCGCAGTCAGCGCATCTCGCCGTTCCTCTGCCGTCTGGGACGCGGAGGGCCTCCTCATCTGCCGCTGCCTGTTGCGTAGCCGCCTCGATTTCCGCTGTGGCAAGCTTTCAGCCACAATTTGTGGCCCCTGCTCACCTCCATCTTTTCCAGCTCTGTAAAGCTCCAGCCAGGCCCCGGCGTCATCCGGGGTATCAAAGAAAAAAGTTTTGTCGTCCACTATGACCCTCAGTCTGGCCGGGAACAGGAGCGAATATTGTAGTTCCTCGGTCCGCAGATCCCTCTTTATAGCTAGGAAAGAAGTTTGGCGGCGCTGCGTTTCGTAAGTATAGTCAGGGAAAATGTTGATCTTGCTGTTCTCTATCTGGTACGGACCATCCGCCCTCGCCTTCTGAAGGATCAAGTCCCGATCCCTGAAGTGTAGCAACCTAGCCACCACAGGCCTCGGAGGTCTACCCTGTTGGAGCGGCCGAGTCGGCACTCTGTGCGCTCGCTCCAAAGTGTAGAAGGTTGACAATCCCTCTGGCGCCACCGCTGTCTTGAGCCAGGATTCCAAGTATCGAACCATATCCGACCCCTCGATTTTTTTCGGGCAGGCCAACTACCCGTATGTTTCGGCGGTTGCGGCCTTCAGCATCCTTGGCGCGTTTTTCTAGGGTGTCCATCCGTTCTAGTACGTTGGCCAGGGTTACCCCAAGTTTCTGTTGTAGTGGTTCCATGGTCTTGATCTTGTCCTCCACTTCTACCACTCTGTCTGATAGTTTGCCATGGTCGGCCCTGAGCAAGCCCAGCCCCGTAGCTACCTGTGCTATGTCCTGCTGGAGCGCTGCGCGGGTGTCCGTTATCGCCATCAGTATTTTATCAAGCTGTTGTTGCAAATGAGGGTCACGCGCCTGCCCGATCTCCCCTCGCTCCTGTCTGTCCGGCATTTCTTCTTCCTCAGGCATCTGACCCCCACCCTTAAGCCCTTTTGGTTTCCCCATCAACGATCATCGGCAGGTGGTTCCAGCCTCCCTCTTCCGGTGCTGTGAGCGCGCCAGGAGAAAGCCCCAGGGGATGGCCTCAAGCCTTCTAGTCTCCCGCACCGTCCTTCCACCCCCCCCCCCCGGCTGTCCAGCAGGTCGGGATGGATGTATCTAATAACCACCGCGAGGGCCCTTGCAACTGAGCCCAGCAGTTTAATATAGTTCGTAGTTGGGTGCCCCCAACCCCCTTCATCTACTGTGGCATATAAGGTGTCTAGTTTAACTCTGTTCCTCTTATTAGCCAAGACCAGGGAGGCTAGGATATGTTGCAGGTCCCTAAAGAACGGTTTCTTGAGTAACAGTGGTAGCGCCACAAAGAAATAAAGGAGGCACGTCAGAATAACACTTTTTGCACTAGACACAAGGGTAACTGTGTCCAGAAGGGAAGAGACAGCTGAATTGAGCTCAAGGTCTTCCCCCAGACTCCCCTCCACCAGATCACGTTCAGAATGATATAATTGTACGCCCAGATATTTAAAGGTGTCATAATTACACTGTAAGACGCTTGTTTCATCGGGTTGGCGTAGGGGTTCAGGCATCCACAACAAGGGGAATAAACATGATTTTACCCAGTTTATTCGCAGTCCAGAAATGCGACCAAATGCATCCACGGCCTGTAAGGTAGCATAAAAATCAATGGGCAGCCCATCCTTGCCAGGAGATTTGCCCCTCGCTATCTGTCTGATAGCCAGTCTGATTTCCTCAAGCTACAGATGGTCATCAAGTTCCTGCCTTAGTAACGGAGTAAGTGGGGGAATATCATGAGGGTGGAGATACTCAGCAATCACATCTGGATGGATCCCCAGTGGTGCTTTATAAAACGTCCTATAATAAGTCTTACATTCTTTATTAATGGCCACTTGGGAGTTCACAAACCTCCCTGTGGGTGTGTGGAGGGCCCCAGCAACAGTATTGGGGCGGTCAGAGTTCAAGAGCCACGCTAGTGGGCTAGAGGGTTTGTCCCCCAAGTCATGCTAATGTTTGGTGTTAGACCTGGCATCCTTGGCGTGAAACTCCCTTCAATTTTGTCAGATTGCCTCCTCTGTTTTTGTTGATATGTTTTTGCTGGTTATATGCTTTGGGCACTGTGCCACTGCTATTCAGTGCCACAGTGCAAGTGCTCCCTATGGTAAATTGATGTATTGATTAGTGACTCGATGATTGGGTTATTTGATTTACTTGTCAGACCCTAGTACAGTGCACCATGTGTGCCCAGGGCTTGTAAATCAAATGCTGCTGGTGGGCTTGCAGCACTGGTTGTGCCACTCACAAAAGCAGCTTGTAAAGTGTGTCTCAGGCTTGCCATTGCAAGGCCTGTGTGCAGTCTGTGACTGCCATGTCGACTTGGCCACTGCACTCACTTGCCAGTCCCTAAACCTTCTCTTTGCTTCATATCAGACACCCCTTTGGTAGGCCCATGGGCAGGGTGCATTGTAAGTATAAGGTAGGACATGCCATGGTGTGTGTAGCATGTCCAAATAGTGAATTACAGCAATTGTCGTTTTTCACTATTGCAAGGCTACCTGTTCTCCATTGGCCAGAATGGGCAGTTAGATTATTACATTTTATAATCCTAACTGACTCAGGGAACATGGTAGAAATTCGAATTTAGTATGCCTGAACTCAGAATGATAAAAGACATATTTTTAGTAAAGTTGGTTTTAACATTCTGTGTTTGAAAATACCACTTTTAGAAATTAGGTATTTTCTTGTCTAACCATCCAAAGCCTGCCTCTGCTAGGTTATGTATTTCTTGTCTGGATTTTGAGTGACAGGGCTGGGGAATTCCAGGGGATCGAATGAGTCAGCCCAGTGGTGAATAGGGAGATCTGCATCTAGATGGGAGGGAGGAGTTGCACCTGGGACCTGAATAGGGCTGGGCCTTCCCTCCACAATGCTGGCTCCACCCCCTGGGGTGCAGCTGATGTCTCTGCCCTGTGAAAGAAGAGAAGGAATCATGTCAACAAAGTGCTCCAGGGCTGTGCTTTCCCTCCACAATGCTGGCTCCACCTCCTGTGGGGCGTCTGATCTTTCTGCCCTGCACTGTGAAAGGAAAGGAGACATGTAAACAGAGTGCTCCAGAACTGGTTTGGACCGGGCAAAGGCCCCTCTGCCTTCAGAGAACAAAGAGAAAAGTAGTATAAACATTGGGGCCCAGACCCAAGAACTTTAGATCACTTCTGGGAACAAGACAAACCTTTTGCCAAGGAGAAGAACCAAGAAAGCTGCAGGAGTTTGGACTGCCCCTCTGCAAGTGTGCTGTTTGCTGGTTTGGCCTGCAGTGATTACTTTATCGCCAAAAAAAAGGAGAAGGAACTTGTTAAGAACTTTCATCATCTTGCAGAATATTACTCCAAGGGCTTGAACTTGTGCTTGCCTGCTGCTGAAGTCTCAGGGACAAAAGACTTCATCTCCAGCTCCTCTCTGAATTTCCTTGCTGGGAATTCTAACTGCAGAAGCCTGCGAGTCACTGGGAGCTGGAAGCGCGATGCAACAAGAAGACGCGTGTCACGGCCGCAGCTGTAAGCATCGCATCGCCGGAGAAGCGTGCCGCAGGGCTTATCGTGGCTCCAAAGTACAGAGTCGTCGCAAGGCTGCCAGGGCGTCTACGCATCGTCGCATCAAGGGTGCCATTGTCTCGCATCGCATCAGGATTGTCACATTGAGGCACCATCTTGCGCATCGCAACCGGGCCGTAGGCCGAGAACCTACGCATCACTCCCGCACCGGTAAAAATCACGACGCATCCCCTACTCTGCGCAAGCATTGTGGTGCGACGCATCATCTCCCCCGGAGCACGGAACCGACTCATCTCCCTCTGCGAGCCTTTTGTTTATTTTGCGTTACTCATCCAGGTACTTTTTGAGAACTGTGTCGCATTTATCACCAACTTGAACTAAGCAACTTTTACCATCTTTAAGTCAATCTTAAGTACAGTATTGTGGACGTTTGTCGTTTGTGGTCTTGTGTTAAGTCTATATAAAGAATACATATTTTTATAAAACCTGTGTGATGTCCATCTGTAGTGTTTTCACTGTATTGCTGTGTATATTCACAAATGCTTAACACACTGCCTCTGAGATAAGCCTGTCTGCTGGTGCCAAGCTACCAAGGGGGTGAGCAGGGGTTATCTTGGAGTGTAATCCCCTTATCCTGACTTAGAAGCAAGGCTCCCTATTTGGACAAATGTGTATACCGTTGCCAACTAGAGACCCCCAGTTCTAACATTTGGTATATTCACTTTAATCAAAGGTTGCCAGGTGTCTGGAAGCTTCCCAGTGTTCGGACCTCAAGTCTTCTAGGTTACAGATCCCAGTCATATCCTGTACCTAGCTCTGTTCAGCAATTCTAAATCAACCCTCAATACTAGTGATCTCCCACCAAAGTCCCCACCTGATACCAAACTGCGAGAACATACACTCTCTCCATATCATCCCTTTAAAAGTGTCTCATTCTATTCCTTCATTTTTTTCCGTGCCTTCATTTTCCATGAACTATCTGGCAACCTGCTCTCCCACGTGAGTTCAAAACTGCACATCGCCAGTGCTCTCTGCTGGAGCCGCTAAGTAGATATCACTGGTTGCAATCTTCCCCATTGACAATTCACCAGTAACGGACAATCATCAGACATAGTTCTGGCCAACTATTCAGCTCCGGTACAGGTGGTCAGCAATGCCCTGCTACCATAAATCTGATCAATTTTCATGTGTAATACATGAATCGGTGAGTAATACGAATACTCACTGCTCACCGTAAATACATATCAACATAAATCTTGAACCTGCATGTCCTGGGCTCATTGATGTAGCTACCTCGTGTTAGTGTGGGATTGCACCCCTTAAACCGGTGGGGTGGACCGGTCAGATGCCAGATCTGGAACACAAAGTCTAAGCACCGGAAAGAGGGAGACGTCAGTGACCTCAGGAAGGATGGTAAAAGGGAACTGAAAAACATGGTTGTCCCACATTCTGGCATACAAGGCCACAAATGTGAGGGGCCAGCCATCCAATGTACCCTCTGCAATGACTTAGCGGTGCTCTGGATTCGCCGCGCTATGGCTTAGAACAAATTGTACCCCAGGAGCCACCCTGAATAAAAACAGAATAAGATGTTCCCATCACCATGCCCCTCCATTGTTTACGGAGCCTATTGAGTTCTCCTGCAGTAAACTGGGTCTCCTGGAAACACACAAACTGATTGTTTCGTCTCCGTAGCAATGAATAAATCCTACAGCATTTACTATATTTGTCTATGCCCCGCACATTCCATGTCATTATTTTGTAATCCATAGAGGCGTATAAAGCATGTACAGAGAGCCATTATCACAAACGCAAGCAATTACAACGCATGTCTTTACAATGCGGTTTTGACATCGCAACTACCATTACAACGCATGATGTTACACACATTTTTAGAAACTACCATTACAACGCATTCCATTACAACACATACCATTACAACCCATAATACATTTGGGGCAACAGTGGGGTAAGTGTAGGGGTACAAACTACTAATCCCACTCCAGTGAGTGCAACAGTAGAGTAAGTGTTGGATAGTGTAGGGGTAAAAATACTATCCCATGTACCCCAAAACCCATACCCACCTTAAAACTAAAGATCCCCATTACTTCCCTTATAATGCGTTGTAATGGCATGCTTTGTAGTGACACGCGTTGTAATGGAATGCGTTGTAATGGAATGCGTTGTAATGGAATGCGTTGTAATGGAATGCATTGTAATGGCATGCAATGTAAAGGCAGCTGCGTTGTAAAGGTAGTGGGTTGTAATGACTGGGTTGCAATGGTTGTTTCCCATCAGGAGTTTCACGAGAGGAAATTATTTATGAAACATTGTAAACAAACCACAATAAAACACCCACCCTGACTGCACCCTCAACTGGTCACAGCCACTTATAGCTGTTGTTGATCCAGAAACTACTACAAACTCTATTAGGTAAGGAGGGTGCTCCAGTTACTTCCTATACTCCATGATCCTGTTACCTAAACTGTAAAAATCTCTACCCCTCGCATTCGTAGCTTGGCAACATGCATCATGCATTTCCCACAAGCCCTCCTCCCACATGTGTAGAAGAGACATACACCCAAATAAAATGTGCGCGAGATACTCCAGTAGATTGAAATGTCCACAGTCTTTGGGGTGGCCTGCCCACCACTTCGCAACTCCTCTGGAACCTCATCCAAGCATGGTCACCCTGTAGATTCCCACCATCCTCATCTGATTCACAACTCTTCGTACCAGATAGAGAGGATTGTTCCACCGCTGCTGGAGCCTCATCCATGCTCATCTCTTCCTGTGCCTCTGTAGGTCTGCCACATATGTTTCTGTTTCTCGTGGCAGACCGTGGATGGCGTGACCGAACCTGCCAGTCTCCCCCACTGTCTGCAGGGGGGACACACTGATGGTCCTTTCTGGTTTCCAACCATATCCACACCTCTGTAGGTGTTGCGAAGAACAGGGTCTCCACGCCAGATGTGACTCACAATTTTGGCGGAAACAATAAAGCATATTTGATACCCAGAGGGAGCAGATGGTGTTTCACTTCACGAAAATCATCTCCTACCCTGCGGACCTCCAACATGTAATATCAAAATATATTGACAGTACTATTACTCACAGTCCAGGGGCCTTTGGCTCAAGCCAGCTGCAATATATTGTCCCGGTCTCTAAAATTGAAAATTTGTGCCACCACCAGTTGTGGTGGGGCTCCAGGTGCCGGAGAGCCTCCAGACTCCCTGTGTGCCCTTTCAACTGAGGAGAACTTTGAGAATTGTCCTCACAGCACCTCTGTGGCCAACCACATCTCCAGGTCTAGGTCCATTCTAGGGCCCTCCTCCCACTCTGACAGCCCAACCACCTAAATGTTATTCCGCCATGAGCGGTCCTATGAGTCCTCTGCTCTGGCTCTCTGTAACACCACTTCTGACTGTAGGGCATCGATCTGCTGATGGTGGTCAGTGAGGGTAGGAAGGACCGTTGCTAGTTCCTTCTCTGTGTCTTGCACCCTATCCTTCTTCTTCTTATGGTCCTCTAACAAGAACCAAACCTCAACTAGCAGAGAGTACAGTTTTGGTTCTAGATTGCTTATTTCTGACCGCTGCCAAAAGTTAGGAGAATTTCATTGTGTGCTCCTGTAATATGTGCTATTCCTTGTTTGGTACAGGGTCTGTACTGTTGCTTAGCTGGGAGCTGTTTTGACCTTTCCCTTTCAACACTTTGGCCATCTCGATATGAAATATAGAAGCTTAAGCTGGTCAACTGGATGATTTTGCATGCACCAGGTCCTATGTGGGAGTTAGTGTAGGAAGGTGGATATCTGACTATGGTTACCCCCAACTTTTTTGCCTGGTGTTTGGCTGGTTTTTGACTTAGTTGGCCTGGGATCCTGCTATTTAGGACCCCAGGCTTCCTGCTCTCTCTGTTAAAATGGACTCCATGTACCCTAGGTACATATCTAATTGGATACTGAGTCACCTTATCAGTCCCTGTACAGTATACCTTAGGTATCCAGGGCATAGGTGTACCCAGGGCCTACCAGGGGCTGAAGCATGTATTATGCCACCCCTGGCTGGCCATCTAAAACTGACACAACTGGCTGCATGACAGCTGGGGCAAGGTGGTGTAATCACCCTTTGCTGTAGATATAGTATACCTATATCTAACCCTAAAATGGACACATATATTCCTATCAGTCACTCCTATGGAAGGCCTTATCAATCCTGAAGGCAGAGTGCTTGGAATTATGTGAGATGGCATGAGCTGAGCCCATTTGCAGCTTGCGGAACCAAGTCCTAATAGCTGTTCCATGATAATGCTATACCATATACTCTTAAGTGCATTATCAACCTCGCGGTTAAATGCTAACTCTGGTATAACATTATCAAAACATGTCGAGTAAGGTGTCATACGATTTGGAATACTACCCCCTCGCCAATTCTGGTGACGGGGGTAGCATTCCACCCTTCTAGAGGGACACGACATGTATGTAACTGTGAACCCCGGTTAAAATTAACTCGAGCCTTGGCATCACAAAATGGATGCTGCCACCACAGACACAAGTCTGACCTCCTGCTGCTGGGAGTCCTTCCAGCGAGGGCGGCTTGGATAAAGGGTTTCCTGCCTTGGGAGGTGCTAGCTCAACCCCAGACAGGATTTTGTGTATTGGGTAGGATAGGCCTGAAAGGAATGAGACATGCCTGGGGCACACAAGGTGCCCTGTGCATACAACGGTTCAAACCAGTTGCTGGGGCACTCCAGCCCCAGCTCTGGCGGGAAACCGGACAAAGGATAGGGGGTGTAACCACCCCCCTTCCTGGTCCCACCCAGGGGAGGGACCTAGTCAGTAGTGCAGCCCCCTTTAGCAGAATAAAGGTAGGAGCTGGTCCCATTCCAAATTAGATTAATCCTGAACTACTCTACAAGAAGAAACTCTGGACTTCGACGTTCTGCTCCACAGAAGACTGAAGAAATCTCCCTTGTGGGCAAGGAGTGCCCACCCTGCAACTGCAGGCACCATCAAGCGTCCAGCGGCTTCCCTTTGTCGTCTTCCTTCCAGGATCCAGACTTCAGAGCCCGACGAGACTCTGATTCCCAGACCTCTCCGACCTCAACCTACATCTGCAGCACAGCTGAGATCTGTGGGTGCGACGAGACACGTGGGACCAGCCATCTTGAAAGAAACTGCACTTCGCTTCCAGCACGACTCCGGAGGTAAACTCGACCAAGTGCTTTGGGGACTGAGAAGCCCCAGCCCCGAGCAGCTCCTGCACCGAAGATCAGCCCTCCAGCCTCCACGAGATCTGCATGGGGACCTTCTGCTTGTCTGCTGCTCGACGGGTTGTCTGGTCACTTGGCGGCTGGCTAGTGGCCTCCTAGACGACGAACCTTTGAATCTTTGCTGCTGGTCTGGTTGCTCCCTTCCAAAAGAGGGGCACCCCGGACTCTCCTAGTCCGCACCAGACGCTTTCTCCACTCACCGCGTGGGTTGCCTTTGCCAAGGCCTGTTGACGCCGATTCCGGATCCAACACCGCCGACAGCGAGAGCCTGCGTGGGACAGCTCGTGCCTCCATCCTGGTTGTCGAAGACACCTCCTGGTCCACGTGGCTGCAGAGTCAAGCGTCCACTCTTCACCTGATCGCGACGACAGCACCTGGTTCCTTCCTGGTTCCACACCGGTCACTGGCTAGTGACTTTGAACACTGTCCCCTCTGCTTTCAGGTCCTCTTCTTCACCGATCCACCCTTGGATCGCACCGGACATCTTCCTCCTGGTCGCCTGCAGCATCTTTTCTTTCAGGCTCCATTGACTTCAACGCGAGAACCCGACACACTTTGGCACCTATGCACCTGCAGCCCGTGGGTGAGGTAACAAGAGCATTTCGGTGCTCAAGGGTAGTTTAACTGTCCTAGTGTCCAGTTCCACAGTCGTTTTAGTCCTACCTTTTCAGGATTGTCCGTACTCACCTTTTAACTTGAACTGTACTGTCCATAGACGTTGTTACGCATCTCGCGTGTGAGTTCACACTCTGCACAAGCGTTCCGTGGGCCTCCTATTACTTACCTAAAGTTAGTGTAGCGTGGTCCCATCGATCCTACAGCCTCTGGACAGCTCCATCCTTTTTATCGACTTTCACATTCAACTTACTTAGTATATGGTTTGTCGTGCCCCTAGGGCACCATTGTAATTTTGTGCAACTTGTTGTATTTTTCGTAAGAGATTGTCATGTGCTTAGCCCTCTGACCTCATAAAGAGTTCAGAGGTGTTGTTGTTAATAAATATACTGTTTATTTTCATAACAACCTGTGTGGTGTCCTTTCATCTGGTATTCAAGGGGTTATATTGTGGTAAAACAGCTGGCTTCACATGCCAAAAGAGTTTAGCCTAAGACTGCTTTGTCCATGCTACAATTAGAATAGCTGGTCTATAAGGTTGACTTACAACCAATCACCATAAGGGTTGTTTGGACTGATACAAGGTGATCACTAGTACTAGTGAGCATCATATATCAGGCCAACTTCTCACAGTTAGTCCCTCCATACCTTCCCCTCATTCCTCGACGGGAGAGCAGATCATGCAAAGCGGACTCACCAGAGGAGTTAGATCAATGAGGCAACACAGTAGGCACAGAGCCTAGTACTTTGCAAGCAAGGAGGACATAAAGGTTCATATTCCACAGCACGGTCCTATGAGGAGGTTCTTTTTTTGCCTCTGGTCGCTCCCGTTGTGAAACAGGGCCTTCAAGAGACAGTAGAGTCCTAGCCAGGCCGCAGACACCAACCGGTAGGAAATTGAAGCTGGACCCTGTCTCTTAGGGGCCTCACTTTTACAGCGCTTCTCCCATTGCTCTGGTGAGGGGTGAAAGTGGAGGCCATAGGGCACGATATAGGCAGCACCTCATTCCGTTCCTGGAAGTTGGGGGAGAGCCAGCATTTCCCAATCAACTGTCTTCTGTCAGTGCTGCTTCACACACCCTTTATGATCCTAACTCACCTCGTAGTGCAGGGAACGAGGGATATGCATATTTCGGCAGCAGGCAACTTCTGAAGTCGTAGGCTATGATCCCCACACTGCGGTTGACACTGCAGCCAAAGGCCTCACACATTGTCTGCATCAACGGGGTAGGCGTCTCTCACTCCTTATGGCTACCGCAGTCCACCAGTCGCAGCCCCCCCTGCTCCTCTAAAGCTGCTCAGACCCCAGCACCTGCTTCCAGCTCATGAAGGGGGGGGGGGCACGTCTCGCCTCCGGTGCTCAGATGCTTCAGCTGGTCCCAGCTCCTAACGGCCCGTCCAACAAAGATCGTTTCCCCGGGCCGCATGCATGGGCCAGGAAGCAGGCTGCGAGCCGCAGCCTTTGCTTGGGGCTATCAGTCGGCACCGATGGAGCCCTTTATACAGGTGACCACCCCCCCCAAGAAGAGTCACAGGTTTCTGCACCCCTCAGCAGCAGTCCGCAGGGTAGATGGTGGCACATAACTGACATTAGCAGGTCAGAGCTCGAGTTTAAGCTGCCATCCCAACTGCCATCTTGGCCATGCACCTATCAGAAGCTCTACTTAATGCAAATAGTGTCAATATTGTATAATTTGCATGTGTGGTTGCAGGTGGTGGGTACTGGATCTGATTTTTGAGAACCAGGACATATTTTTGGTTGTCAGACTTTGAACCAGAGTAAAAGAGAGAAGAGCAGACAAGGAAGACAGAAGGAGAAAGAGAAGAATAGAAAAAAGTAAGTACAAAAAAAAAGAAATTTGGAATGGAAAAAGATCTAAAAGAGTGAGATAAAGAGACCGTCCGTGTCAGGAGGAGAAAGAAAAAGGATTGAGGTGGAATCAAAGCTAAGAAGACTTTGGTATTCACCAACTTTGGTATAGGCCAGCACAGTATCAAGCGCCTAAAAAAGTTTTGGGCAACTGCACTTTTTTTTTTTTTTTTACAAACGAAGACCTGCATATTGTGAGTGCTAGCTTAATAAATTCTGCTCCCACAAGAGGATTGCAAATCTTTCTGGGATAATATCTTTCCTTTCGAAGGCACATGGATTGTTTGTCTTATTCATGTTTTAACTGTCGGATCTCTTTTATGTCTAAATAAAACAGTCCGTTTTATAAGTAATAGTTCGAAGTGGACATTGAATTTATTGTATGACTAATGTGTCAAAACGGTACCTGAATACAAGACCTACTTCCACCTCTTCGAACAACTCTGGACTTTGAGACCTAGCTATCCATGAGAGTCAAGAGCACAAATGGAAGAACCTTGTTTTATAATTAGAGTGCATTATTATTATTATTATTAATTTTATACAGCGCGACAGCTACCCGTAGGTTACCCGGCGCTAAGAACGCTAAAGATGCGAAGGACATAAGACAGATGACTAATGCAAGATCTGTTTGTTAAAAAGCCAGGTTTTCAAGTCCCTGCGGAACTTCTGGTACTGTGGTTCAATACGCAGCGGAAACGGCATAGAATTCCAAAGCGCTGGGGCCAAATGGGAGAAAGAGCGCCCCCCATTCTAGTTCTTTTGATCCTCTGGATTTGAAAGTTGTGCTGATTGGCAGATCGGAGTGATCGCGAGGGGCGGTATTGACGCACTAACGCCTGAACTAACGTATCTGGAGTGTCGGGACAGCAATCGTAAATGAAAGTCTTCACAATGAATTTTGCCCAGCGGCCACTGACTGCCCCTCGACCATGGAAAATATGTAACATTGTAAATCAGAAAGCTGTACACAATCAAAATGCTGCATTTTCATTGTCTCCTAGCTGTTCAATATCTACTCAGGAGATTCTTAGCTAGTATCGAAGTCTCCTTATAGTATTAACCCACATATAACTGAGTACAATGTATATGCAAAGATTACCATTCAAAGATATCGCTCAGTATGCCATTCACTCTGTACGCAGTAGTTCTTTGACTATGTTTGTTAAGGAACACATACATTGTTATTATAGAAGTACGCTATTTTGCCCGAGAGCAAGGCTCTTGAGCCAAAACGCATCAGCACACATGAAGATGCCGCTACGAAGAGTTAAATGCCTTTATTTGAGATTTTCAGCACAGCAGGTAAGAGTCTCACTCTTCATAATCCGAGGCCCAACGCGTTTCGAACACCTGGTGTTCTTGATCACGGGCAGATGAACAGAGAGTGGCAGGCATGATGAGGAACTGCCTGATAAGTATTTGAAGACCCGTGTGGGCGTATGCTGCAGAGCATTCTGGTCATCGTAGTCCTTCACCTTTCCCCCGGTATGGGTGCCGCCACAGCCCGTACTGTTTTTCTGTATTTCCATAGTGGGTGAGAATGGAACTGGACACACTGCGGTACTGTTCATAGACAAAGTCTCAAAGTGGCCCCTTCGCTCAGTAGCGCTCGGTGTTCCCAAACGCCAGATCTGTAAGGTATGCACCTCTTACCTGCTGTGCTAAAAATCTCAAATAAAGGCATTTAACTCTTCGTAGCGGCATCTTCATGTGGGGCGATCTTCTTGTTTGATGTTTTAGTTTTAGTAAGAGGTGCAGACCTTGCAGATCTGGCGTTTGGGAACACCGAGCGCTACTGAGGGGAGGGGCCGCTTTGAGACTTTGTCTACGAACAGTACCGCAGTGTGTCCAGTTCCATTCTCACCCACTGTGGAAATACAGAAAAACAGTACGGACTGTGGCGGCACCCATACCGGGGAAAAGGTGAAGGACTACGATGACCAGAATGCTCTGCAGCATACGCCCACAGAGGCGGGTCTTCAAATACTTTTCAGGGTGTTCCTCATCATGCCTGCCACTCTCTGTTCATCTGCCCGTGATCAAGAACACCAACTGTTCGAAACGCGTTGGGCCTCGGATTATGAAGAGTGAGTCTCTTACCTGCTGTGCTGAAAATCTCAAATAAAGGCATTTAACTCTTCGTAGCGGCATCTTCATGTGGGGCGACCTTCTTGTTTGATACAATATATATCGTAACACCCTCTCCTTGCGGGAAGTTATTTTCCCGCACTCCCACGGTGAGTTAATTATTCCTTTATTTCTGCAGAGGCTAATTCCGATGCGTTTTGGTCAACCTTTGACCTTCTTCCTGGGTGAGCCTTTGTGCATCAAGCACCACGCACAAACAATTGCCTGCATTTATCAGTTTTTGACCCCTAGTGGCCGCCCTGATGGGACATTTTTTCTGAGGTATGCTGGAACTTGTGGTGTGATAACAGTTCAATCCCTCCAGAGGGTGATGCATTCAATTTGAAATAAAGTCACTTTTTGCTCACCGCTGCTCCCTCACATCCCTATTTTCAAGGTTGCTGGAGACCATACCTGAGACAGTCTCGGGTGGCGCACTGCTGAATCCTTGATGCTTTCACGGACTCCAAAGACAGCTCAGATTCGGGCAGCCATGGCTCACTTACTGGTGGTGGGTCACTTGAGGCAGAACCAAGCTGCTGAAACATTGTAACACCCTCTCCTTGCGGAAAGGTATTGAGCAAACTCCCACAGTGAGTTAAATTATTCCTTTATTTCTGCAGAGGCTAATTCCGATGCGTTTCGGTCAACCTTTGACCTTCTTCCTGGGTGAGCCTTTGTGCATCGAACACCACGCACAAACAATTGCCACATTTTTTACTTTTTTGTGTTTAACTCACTATTAAAGTTATTGTAAAGCCCAAAAGGAAGCATCAGAAGTAAAAACAAAAATGAAATGGCCAAACAGCCTTTCATTCATAAAGCCTCACTACTCAAAAGAGTTTACATCAAATTATTCTAAATATGTGATCTGTCTACAAATAGGTTCCTGCACATATAACAAGTCTACTGTGATGATTTTAAAAAGAAGACATAAAACATCGGTCTAGCAACATGCTACTATTTTAAAATAATTGAGGTATTGAGCAACAGAGTGTGTGGATTGTCTGTGGAAATAGATCTGGAAAGGGGATACTGAGTTTAGGTAGGGATCTCTCTCAATTACGCTTCCCCATTCAACAATAAATTATGCTATAAAATGTCTAAGACCCCATACATCAACAATAGGCTTCGTGTTTGCTCTAACCCCTCAATGCTCATTTACTTTAGCCCGCCTTATAGTGAGAACTTTAAGTTCAAAAGCTCCTGTTCCAGCAACATGGCAGTCAGTTGGTCAAGAATGGGGATGTAAGAAAGTGGATTATTTGGGTTGGGCATTCGCCCTCCTCAAGGAATAATGACACTGACTTGTCAAGGTGAATCACAAAGTCACTAAATGAACCTAAGCTCAGCCCCCTAGAAGCTACAACACAGAGCAGACAAGATTCACTTAGGGCAATGTGTAAAGTGCTTCTGCGTACCATAATTGTAATAAAGTCAAAACACTAAACAATAAAACTCCAAAAATGAATAAGCAAAATAGAGTACAATTTAATAAGTGCAATGACATCAAAATTACAAAATTCCAATTAGAGGAGCCAGACATATAATTTTGTAAACGTTTGAGTAAAAATAGCACCAAAAAGCACTAAGAGGCAATGGTAGTCTATGGAAGCGGTAAACGGGGACCTTAGCATGATTTCAGGCCGACCACAATGGATTTAGGTCAGATTCTCCAGGGGTTCGACCATGTCAAAGACTTTACCTTCTGACTTAGTCATTTTATGGAGTTCCAGTGGGCAAGTCTAAATCTGTATTTGATGAAATAGCATCTCAATTGACCACTTTTGCTGCAAGTTCCCCATGACATATCCAGAGGCCTTGGAATTCTAAAAATGTTTTAAGTCCTAACTTTTCAGATGTTCTGGGGCAGCTACTTTCGGTCAATTCTAAGGCTTCCAGGACCTCGGGGACCAAGACTTTCTCCAGCAGAGGCCACCAACACGGTCCGGTCCAGGTCAAGTTGAAACTGTTTAACTTGTCACTTCTGCAATAAGGCCTCTTGCAGCTTCTTGTGCCCCTTTAGCCACACAGGAGATCAGCCTTGGACTTCACTTTTTTGTCCTGGGTTAAGAAAAAGGAACATGTCTCTTCTCAGATCACAGATAACAAGTCCAATTCTCTTCTGATCTTCCGCAGGTCCAGCAGTTGTTCTGAGAAGGGTGCCTTGGGATGCAACATTAATGGTTGGCACTAACAAGTGGGTAAAAGTTCCAACTTTTTCAGCAGTTCCCCTTTACCCTACTGCAAAAAAAAAAAAGATGGGAAAATTGTTTCTTCTTAGTGCAAAACTCTGGTGTCTACCCACAGGTGTCCAGGGCCTTTTCCCTTTGTCTACTCCAAATCAGTTCTGGGGGGTAGATTCCCTTTCACTCTGTTTGTATCCAGTCTGGCTAGTGTTGGCTTTGGGGAAAAAGACTTTGCCTTCTTCAGATCTCTTCTTATACTAAACAATGAAAGGAAAGGCCTCACCTCGGTCCCTTTCAAGTTAACAAAGTTCCTGGGCCTACATCAACTTTCCTATCTGGGCCAATAGGGATCAAATGCCCCAAACCCAGTCCATCCTGTTATCTAAGTCATTTTTCAGAATTGTCACACTTCATTAAGGTGCAGCAGTCGTTTGGCAGCTGCCGGCAGGCTAATGCAAATAATCCTCCAGGTGCTTTAGGCAGGAAAAAGGTAACTTTCTAAAAGTTTCTTTCCTAAACATCTATTATAACAAATCTCACTTCACCAATGAATTAGACTTTTAATAAATATGAAAAACATTCTGATTGAGTATTTGAGCTGTTTACTATTAAAAGTTACATATTAAAGTTAATCTGAGATTTGACATTTCCCAGGATCCAGCTACAGCCCTGCCAGGGAAAATAGCTTTTTGGGTCTATTCACTGGAGAAACCTGCCAACTTTAAATTCACACAGGTCCCTTTTAAATGGCAGGCACTCTACCTTGTCGGCAACAACGTTTATTTAAGGGTGACATTAATATTCAAAAGTGGCGTTTCCCACCTGTCCAAAAGGATCATATTGGCAGTTTGGACAGCGAGGTTTCAAATGCTGCAGTCAGGCAACACATTGCAGGCCTGAAGCCATTTTTTCCCAGTGCATACCTCTGGGGATTCCACCATAGGCACTCTGGTGCACAAGTGGATTCGAATTCCAGACCCTCTCTGTATTTCCTCACTAAAATCTGTTATTATCCTTTCTGTATGCTCCTTTTTATGACTCTCAAAACCAGGCATTCACTGCAATGGATTTCAATATGACATAAATGGTAGAGCATTATCCCCAAAAATCAACATGTATGCTTTTATACCTTTCCACCCGAAGAGTATGCAAAAATGCTGTATGGCTGACACCAGGCAATATATTAAGGACTTCGAGGCAACTTAAATATGACAATCAGGTGCAAGCCAATTTCACCATGTTGAAAGGGGAAGACAGGACATTTACTCCAGTTTAGCAGGGATAAAATGAACAAAGTTAAACAAGCACTGGCGTTGCCAATAGGTTTCGCATTTGGAAAGTTGGAGCTATTGGTTTTGTAAATGACATTTTATATTTATATATCGTTATTGGCATGGTCAATAACAATATATAAATATAAAATGTCATTTACAAAACCAATAGCTCCAACTTTCCAAATGTGAAACCTATTGGCAACGCCAGTGCTTGTTCTTTTGTGTGAAGAACTCCATTAGAGTTCTTCACATTTGCTGATATTTAATTGTGTGGCCACTGCCAGTCGTTTGCTACAATATTCCCAGCAGAGCTGATAAGATAGCACAGCGAGTTGAGGTGCTTGCTCCAGAGATTTCTGCACAACTTTCAAGTAACAGGACTGACTCCTGTCAAGGGAAGTCCTCCTTGAAAGATTGGCTGTTTTTTTCCTGCGAGGAGCTGGAGAAACGTTATCAGGGAAAGTCACCGTCTTCACATGGAGCTGCCAGATTCACGTTGGACTGAAAATGAAATGATGCAACATTCGAGAAAGGAAATACAAGGCAAGACCAGCAAGTGTTTGTTTTCCGCAGGCAAAGACAAAATACTTGTGCAACCCAATTGTACTATTATTTTGGGGTGGGGGGGAATAGTAATTGTGACCCGAGCCATCTGTGAATTTGATCACACCCCTCAGATATCCCACTTCAGAAGGGGCCCTACTTTCAGACTGATGTTTGGCAATTTTGTTTTCCCTTCTTCGTAACAATATATTTTAAAAGTATTGGAAAGTACAGTTTTTGTTATTGGAGAACAGGCAGCACGTTTAATACCACTACCACCTAAGTCCAAACTCCCAACTCGAGAAACGGCTGTTAGAATTACCTAGAGTAAAATGCACTCATGTTGTCAAACTAAGGAAGACGAAAGCCCGAGTTGGCACTGAAAGAATTCAAATATATGATATTTATGACAAAAACAGAGGGGGAGAAGGGAGGGGGGAGTGCAGAGGAGAGGAGCATGATTCACAGCCATTGAAAACAAACAAAACTGACCGGAGGGAAGCCGGATGGGGGCGGGAGAGCCTGTTGGGGGGGGGGGGGGCGGGAATGCGAGCGAGGAGAGAGAAGTGTGACCCGAGCCATCTGTGAATTTGATCACACCCCTCAGATATCCCACTTCAGAAGGGGCCCTACTTTCAGACTGATGTTTGGCAATTTTGTTTTCCCTTCTTCGTAACAATATATTTTAAAAGTATTGGAAAGTACAGTTTTTGTTATTGGAGAACAGGCAGCACGTTTAATACCACTACCACCTAAGTCCAAACTCCCAACTCGAGAAACGGCTGTTAGAATTACCTAGAGTAAAATGCACTCATGTTGTCAAACTAAGGAAGACGAAAGCCCGAGTTGGCACTGAAAGAATTCAAATATATGATATTTATGACAAACACAGAGGGGGAGAAGGGAGGGGGGAGTGCAGAGGAGAGGAGCATGATTCACAGCCATTGAAAACAAACAAAACTGACCGGAGGGAAGCCGGATGGGGGCGGGAGAGCCTGGTGGGGGGGGGGGGGCGGGAATGCGAGCGAGGAGAGAGAAGTGTGACCCGAGCCATCTGTGAGAATTACCTAGAGTAAAATGCACTCATGTTGTCAAACTAAGGAAGACGAAAGCCCGAGTTGGCACTGAAAGAATTCAAATATATGATATTTATGACAAAAACAGAGGGGGAGAAGGGAGGGGGGAGTGCAGAGGAGAGGAGCATGATTCACAGCCATTGAAAACAAACAAAACTGACCGGAGGGAAGCCGGATGGGGGCGGGAGAGTCTGGTGGGGGGGGGGGGGCGGGAATGCGAGCGAGGAGAGAGAAGTGTGGCCGGCGGATAGGGAGATGCGCGTGCTTGTGTGGTCACGTGACCCGCTTTTGTGGCCACGTGACCTCACATGCACTGGGAAGAAACGCCAGTGGTTTGAGGAGTCGGATCAAGCCCTTGAATTTTCGCCTATTACATTCGCAAGCGAATGATAATAGGCGAAACCTAAAAACCAGCAAAAGTTAGACAATCTGTGCAGACCACTCAAAAAAGGAAGTTTGCTTAGTGGATTATTTATTACCATTCTCATGGTTCATTAACACCCTATGCTAAAGCTATATTAAAAGACTGGGGCATGAACTGACAGAATGCTGCTGCTGTTGGAAGCATATGTTTCATTCAGCATGGGAGACATGTTTCTCTCATGGCTTAGAAGATATCTGAGAATTTATTGAAAATTGGGTCCACATTCTCTCTTTCAGGAGCCCTAAACATGTATTCCATAACAAAATGAAACCCCACATTTTGTTGATTTACTTTAGTCTCTCCATAGTAAATGCTTTCAGTTCTACAGCTCCTAACCACAAACATGGTGTTAAGTAGCCCCTCACATTTGCCATCAATACGAACTGTTAGCATTTTATTTCACTAGAAATCTGTGGTGAAGCATGAAGTAGAACACCGGGGAATCATCTAACCGACTGCTGGTAGTGCCTCTTTAACTCCTCATGTCAGACTTTCTTCCATCAAGACTGAGGAAACTATTTGAGAATTCAAAAGCAATGTGTCCCATTTTAGCTTCTGGACCACTAACCATAATTTCCATGAGAAAATCACGAGAGAAAACATTGTTTCCCGCAAGAATGGTTACTCAGATCCCAGAACAGGATCAGTATTATTCACAGCTTGATATCACCTTAGAACTTACCAAAAGCCCTACAATTAGTATGATATGTCCAATAAATTATTTTTATTGTGACTAAATTCTGTAATCATCTTTTATGTAAGCTCCTTTTTATGGCCCTTTAAACCAGGCATGCACTACAATGCCTTTCAGTAGGACAAATATGATCGGGCATTAGCTCCCACAAAATCCATCAGGTATGCTTTTTGTAATTTTCCACCTGAAGAGCATGTAGAGTATTTAGGAGAGGTGTATAGCTCACATCAAACAACAGGACTGAAGGGAGTAAGTTTATTACACCATCTTATCCACAGTTTAGAGACCTAGGGGTCCATTAGGATGAAGGGTGGATCACCACCGCCCGCATGGCGGTGGCAAATCGCCCTACATCCTTCCCCGCATGCCACCCATTTACCCCCGCCATATTAGTATGAGGGGGAGTACCGCGGCTGATGGGAAGACTGTCTGCCGCTTTTCCGCTTGGTCGACAAGTCGACCGGGCCTAAAATGGTTTAATATGGTGGCGGTGTCTGCTAGACACTGCCATCCATATTAGAATGGGGGCGGAAACATGCCTTTCCGTGGCGGTGTTGCCGCCACGGAAAGGCATGCAGATTTTGCTTCTAGGTGCCTGTTGCGGGCCCCCAGGGTATTGGGGAGGGGTGGGGGGTGCACATTGGTGGTACCTATGGTACCCCCCTGCATTGTCATGGACATGGTGGCAGGCACCTCGCGGTGCCTGTCACCTTGTGCATGACAATGCACGCAGTGCATTCCCAGCATTGTGGCGGGCGGTGCTGTGAGCACCGCCCGCTACAATGCTGGGAATGGAGGATGCCACGCATGCGGTGGCATCCTAATCGCTGGTGCGGGACCGCCCCACCACTGGCGGCCGGTCCCAGCACCGCTAGGGTCCGCCCACCATCCTAATGAGCCCCCAACTGTTCAGCATTACAACAATTCTCAGGTCTCCTTTTAAGAAGCCATTCCATAATAGATCCTCCTCATTTAAAGGTGCAGAAGACACTACATAACTTCTCTTCTGGCATAGAAAAAATAGCAATGAGATAGGGACAAAACCATAACATGTGTACAGCCTATTGGAGGAGAAATAATAAAAACAGTCAAGTTCCAAATGCATTGATCTTGAGTTCTGACAGCATTATTGAACACCCTGAGTTCAGTGCATGTTGTCTTCTCCTTTCGGCCACGGTCAGTGGAATCACTGACAAAATATCGAAGGTAAGAATACCGACCTACAAAAATATTGAAGCAAGAATATCGACATCATATCTACATTATGGTAAGTACAAAAATATCGGTAAAAAAATATCCATGTCAAAATTATCATTTTTAAAAATATCGTTTTTTATTTAAGTTAAAAATATAATAATTTAAAATAAAGTAAACATAATTAACATAAATATAGTTAAAAATATTTTTAAATGTTTAAAAATTATAAGTAGTATATATATATATATATATATATATATATATATATATATATATAATGTAAAAATAAATTAAACATATACATATAATATATAGACTTCACTAAGTTTTTAATAATTATTTTAATAACACACATTTTAAAAATATATATACATTATAACTACATCTATACACAAAACAATAATATAAATTACATTTGTAATAAATATATATAAGAAATAAAGAAATAGAATTATTTTTAATCTTTTTAATATTAATTATATACTACATTAACTAAAATATTACAAAAAATATAAGATAGCGGAGGTAATAAAATTACTATTCCAACTCCAAACAGTGCAACAGTTGGGAAAATGTTGGATAGCGTAGGGGTAAAAATTACTATTCCCACTCCAATGAGTGCAACAGTAGGGAAAGTGTAGGATAGCGTTGGGGTTAAAATTACTATTCCCACTCCAGGCAGTGCAACAGGAGGGAAAGAGTTGAATAGCGTAGGGGTTAAAATTACTAGTCCCACTCCAGGGAGTGCAACAGTAGGGAAAGTGTTCGATAGCATAGGGGTAAAAATTACTAGTTCCACTCCAGTGAGTGCAACAGTAGGGAAAGTGTTGGATAGCGTAGGGGTTAAAAATACTATTTCCACTCCAGGGAGTGCAACAGTAGGGAAAGTGTTGGATAGCATAGGGGTAAAAATTACTAGTCCCACTCCAGTGAGTGCAACAGTAGGGAAAGTGTTGGATAGTGTAGGGGTTAAAATTACTATTCTCACTCCAGTGAGTGCAACAGTAGGGGAAGTGTTGGATAACGTAGGGGTTAAAATTAATATTCCAACTCCAGTGAATGTAACCGTGTGGAAAATGTAGGATAGCATAGGGGTTAAATGAACATATTTATTAATTAATACATTTTTGTAAAATAAATAAATACAATTAACAAAAAAATTAATAATAAATACCAATAACATAAAATTAATATTCACTTAAATAACATTAAATTACTTCCCTCCCTATTCCCCCATAAACACAAACCTGCTACAGATAAAAAACACAAATAATGTAATTGTTAATTAAGCAATTAATACACATTAAATTAATTATTAATTAACAATGAATTAATTAACAAACAAAAAATAATATATTAATTATAATTAAAACTGCCCATTTTGAACTGGCAGAGTGCCCGTTGCCCAACTGTAATACTAAATGAAGAAGCTTTTGGGGTGCGCAATGCCCCCAGTGTTCCCCCGCCACCCGCAGTTGCAACATATGTCTCGGAGTGGAAACAAACTGTTATAAGGTGGTCTAACCTTCAGGCGGCCTCACATCTGTCACCATAGCCGCTATGTACCATATTGTCCATCGGAGGTTCCACTCTGGGCACCCATTCCTCCAACGGAACCCTCGGGTGATGAGGATTGCATGAACTTCCCCCAATGTCACTAAATCTGTTACCTTGGCTCTTTGCGCGATTCCAACCAGTTCGCCGCTATCGCTGGGTAATCAAAGAACCAGGACCTCCCATCTGCTTCCACTCGAAGTTTAGCTGGGAAAAGCATTGCATACTTGAGGCCCTTGTCCCTGAGGAGTTTCTTGACACCCAAAAAGGATCTCCGTTGCTTCTGAACCATCTGGGTGAAGTCAGGGAAGAAGGTGACATCGGCATTTTCAAATCGGAGCGGAAACCCTGTTCTGTCCCGCAGGAGAATGGCATCACGGTCCCAGTAGTGAGGATCCTGGCCAGGATCGAGTGTGGGGGGGCCCCCAGCTTGGGACGCCCTCCCGGGACTCTGTGGGCCCGTTCTATTACAAAGAAGTTGCCTAGTCCCTTGGGTTTGAGATGGAAAAGATGAGGCCCTCCACAAACAGATCCACCGCCCCCCTCCGCTTTCTCCGGAACTCATAATATACGAACATTGTTGCGTCTAAGACGTCCTTCATAATCATCCATTTTGGCCTCTGCAAACTTTTGGAAGGATTGTAACTCGCCAATATCGGTTTGTGTCTGGGAGGTATCCTCCACCAAGCTATTGGTCATGAGCTCCACTTGCTTAAGTCTTTCATTATTTTATTATTTTGTTGAGATATGCCCGGATGAGGTTCACCTCAAGAGTTATGGTGTCCATTTTGTGCTCGAGAGAGGTTTTAATCTCTGCGATTGCCGCCATAACATCCTTGAGAGTGGGTTCCCTTTGTCCCCGGCATTTTTGTGTTTGGGTGACTGCTCCGGCACACTAAACTTGATGAAGGCGTATTTTTCCAGTTTATTGGCTTGAGCGGACTTAAGGGCCCACGAAGACGCCATGGTATAATCTTCAGAAGGGGGAGACCCCCATTATACCTCACGATGGATGATCTCGCTAGGCCAGCAGAGGAAGTACCTTGCTTTACGACGTCTCAAATGAAAACCCCCAAGAATATCTGGGCCTGGGGGTGTTCCAAATCGGTCAGACTGAGGGGGACCACGGGTGCGCCCGCTTTCTGATGGGCGCCGCCTCGAAGTCCTGGACAGGAGCTGATAGGCAATGAGGCCTGTGCAATATGGGGCAGTGTCAGTACCACCCCTCTGGAGTGTATTGTGTGGGGTTGTGCTCACCTTTCGGCCGTATCACCCCACTCACCCGCCACCTCGGGGTGCCGAGATGGTGAACCCACCGCTTCCCGGCGTCCAGTTTCAGTCAGTGGGTTATCCGCTACCGGCCTGCACCCAGCGGCCAGCGCCACATGCAGAGCGGCAACGGGGAGGACCTCACTCCATCAGCTGCGCAACCCTTCCCCAGGCTGTGATCGTCGCCAATGGATTCCCAGCGTCCTCCAAGCAGATGTCCAGTCCAGCACCCCAGGCACCGCAGTCACGATTCCTCACCTATACTCTGCCGTGTCACCGACAGTCCGCCCGGTCAGGAAGGCAGCGGAGATGCGCTGTTGAAACGGCCGATAAAGGATCGTTGGACCGGAGTTGGGCACAGAGTCCTGCCCTGTGTGGCAGCACGCACGCCTCATTGTTCTTCACTCGGGCTACCGGCTTTCGCGACCTTACAGGCCTTGCGCTGCAAATGGAGATATCTCGACTCGACCTCGATCTCGACAAAAACGAAGCTACAAGCTTTGTTTTTGTTGCTGTGGGGTCTGGGTTTCTTCCGATCACTGGTTTCCATCACAGATGTTCAGGATTAATTAAGCGGATATACGGGTGCGGGCTGGGTTCACCGGAGCTCTATCAAGCAGCGGCCATTGCGCTACGCCGCGTAGCCACGCCCCATCAACATTTTTGCTAATGATATTACTTACTTCGATATTACTAACTTCGATATTAACCTCGATATTAAAAAAAAAACGATATTGCTTACCTTAAGGTCGATATTCTGGTCAACAATATTCATGACATCGATATTCTGTCCCTACGATATTAAAAACTCGATATTCGTGTAGGTCGATATAACAAAATCGATATTTTGACTGCTCACCGGTCTGTGCAGGTAACAGCAATGGGGCGGTGGGGTCAGGTAAGGGGGTATTCGAGGGACGATGCAGAGAGAACATTTATTATTTATTTAATTTTGCCTCAGCATCATGCTTCAAAATACCCCTTACCCGGCCCCATCGCTGTTACCTGCATGAATCGCGGCTGTCTCCTTTTCAAACACAGATGCTCAGAACTTGATCATATCCCTGACTCACCATCAGCATCATTCCCTCTCTCTCTAATCATCTACCACAGAAATGTTAGACCAAACATTAGTCTACTGGATCCAAGCAGTTAGGAATTTGGAGTCTGGCCTCCAACCATGAAAACTTTTTGTAACAACAAGGGACCCCAAATCAGTCTGCTAGGGACCTCGGGGAGCAATTTTCTAAAACAACAATGGCCCCATGCAAGGATAAAATACAGTATCAATAAACATAGACGCAAATCCAATCTATATTTTAGAGTGACATGTCCAGCCGGACAGAGGTCATTCAAGTTTACTTAATAAACGAATATCCAGAATAAAACAAGGATACCTTCCACAATGCCCCTGTGAGGTACACAAGCCTGTGCCCAACACTTACGGGGTGAGTACAGTTGGAGAAAAGATAGGAAAGGTTTAAAAGGCAAACCAACGTTTTTCTGTTTACACATTCATTGTACAGAAAATATCAAATAGCACCATTACATCAGATTAACCAATCAAATATGTTTGTATAAGGTGCATGAGCAAGTCGACGGCGTTTCGGTTCCCCTAACGGATAATTGGAACCATCATCAGGACAAAAATAAATAATTGCCTTATTACACTAAACCTCAAATTGCCTAAAGGAAAAATAGGGAAAGATAAGAAATAACATTTTTTAGAACAGGACAATAACAATTAAAAATTACAATGGAGTGACTCTTTGTGCAGGGTGTAACAACATACTCCTTTCATGCCGAGTGAAGTTATTACGCCGTTTCTGTGGGTGAGAAAATGGTGGTGGCCATGAACTTAAGAATATAGTTCCGTCTGTCATCCTAACGTAAACCGGTGCCTCTTATCCTTTATCCTTGCATGGGGCCATTGTTGTTTTAGAAAATCCAACCATGAAAAAGCACAAATTGCGTTTTCCCAGTAGTCAAGTGGGGAGACAACTTGTGAACTGCTAGGCAATCTTGACAAGCCTACTAGCAGTCAAGCCTGTTAACCGTTGCTAGTTGTAGGTCCTCATTACATGTCCCATTGATCCTTTCGATCATGCTGTTCGACTTAGGGTGGTATGTGTTATGGAAAACAATTCTTGTGTCTGGTGCACAACTTTTGAAAAGCCCTCTCATTTGAACATACCATCAAAAAAACGTACAACATATCCCGATGTAATATCGCCTACACATGAAATTTCAGGCATCCTCAAGAATATATCCTTGGCCACAATCAGGTGTATGGTAGTTCCTTCATCTAGAGTGGCCCATAATGTTACCAACAACTACCTCCCATGGGGTAGCAGATACCTCCCTTGAAACCATCGGAGAAACCCAAGGTTTATAATTTCATTGTATTTGCCACAGTTTCTGCTAGCCCTCTCTACTCCTGAATAGATCAGGTCACGAAAAGTCATCTTGCAAAAGTTTCTTTCTTTTTACAACTCGATAGTGCCCCTCATGGGCAAGTTCAATGACCCTATCTCTAAGGTAAAAGATAACAATGAGGCGAGTTCCATGAAACAAGATTCCTTCTCTTTCAGCCAACTCTTCTCTCCCATTAAAGAAAGGACCCTTCTCGAAATCAATGTACTTTTTTTCGGGTCAACCATCCTTCATGAACTCACAACACTTGTTAAGGACCACGTCCTGCTGAAAATCCTTCTTTTACTCCTCCTTCAAAATGGCACCTTCAGTGACCACACATATGCTTTCCTAACACTGCATCTCTTCTTCTACCGCTTCCACTTCTGAGGAAGCAACAGTTGCCAGGAGGGATAGACCGCCTGTAGCATATTTTCTAGTCCCAAAAATGTACTTCACAGCATATGTATATTCTTGTAGTTCAATTACTCACTTGCAGAAAAACACCACAACTGAATACAAACCTTTCTTAATAAGATTATTTTTAGCGGTCTGATCTTTTAGTGGACACAAACCCCTCCAAAAAACTCTGGAATTACACCTAACTCGCTGTCAATGACGAAGTAATTCAACTCATCCCCTTTTAACACAAGTTATAAATCTCTTGATCTCACCATACTTGTGCAGCAAATATGAACCAAGAAGTGGCATCTGTTACAACAATGTACTCCCTGTTAGAAACACACACTTTTAGGTCAGGTACCTTCAGCAGCTCTGTTTTCAACATGTCAAATTCACATTGCTCTCCCTACTGACTTTAGTAAGATGTGTGAACTAAACTGACAGTAAAACATCAACATCCTGAGAAAAAATATCACCTCCTCCTTCTTGTTTTTGAGTCTCCAAATCACAGATGGTATCAGCCATTTCCTTCCTTGGTCTGCCTTCTTATTGTGAGATGTTATTCTTCTTTTAAAACCTGCATTTGTCTGCCCTCAAAGTCAAGCCTGTACCTTCCACATGCTTTAAAACTTGATGGACTCTAGGATTGTTCTCCTCCTACATTTTGCAAAATATTAGTACATCGCCCTGGAAGCATCTTACCCCCACTACCTCTCCCTATAAATTGTAGGTCACCATCTGACAGGCTGATGCCACAAAGATTAGCATACTGAGAAAAGTATAGAATTACAAAGGGGTAATGAAAGTTGTAAGCTATTGAGAGTTTTCATGAAGACTACTCGGGTGGTATGCGGACACTAAGTTCATGGTGTTGAAAAACCTGCCATCCGACACAGTAGATAACATCTCCACTAAACCAGGCACATGTTCACTAGTACATCCCAACCCTCTCCGGTCCTTGACGGCCATTTATGCTGCAACCATTGGGACCACCCACTTAGTTAATCAACTGATACTATTATGCTCTCCTCACAGTCGCAATAGCTCCTTCTTCACTGCATCTTGAACACTTTGTGGTTTTCACCTAAGTCGGGCTGCTACAGTAGTGGTACCCTTCTTCAACTCTATTTTGTGAGCATAATTGCATAGACATCCTGATCTAGGGCAGAATACCTTGGTAACTATGCTAAGTTACATTTGCAAATATCGCCTGCAGTTTGTGAAAAGCTCCAGGCCTTTCAATTTGGTGGAGACATGTAAGTTACACTTTTGAAGTAAGTTTACACTAGGACTTTGTAAATAGCCAAAAGGTAGTAAAATTACTGAAAAGTGTAGGTTACCTTTGTGAATCAAGCCCATAATATTTATTTCTTAACATGAATTAAACATCAAGGCTAATTCTGTGTTCATAGTTTTCACTTTGCCTTATGGTTTACCTCAAGAACTCTGCCACTTGTAACACAACTTTTCAGTCACTTTTTTCACTCCTTTGTTAGGTTCTACTCCACTACTGCAATTTTAAAAAAACAGCTCTTCCCACATTTATTTCAAGCAACTTTCAAAGTTGGAAATGTTTTACTGCAGGTCTTGTGTCTAGCTAATCCACAATGGAAACAACTACCCCAAAACTAGTAACTTAGCTTCACACCAGCTTTCACTCCCACAACATTAACCTCTATGTTCTTACCAGCATCCCTCCTTGGATCCCCAGGCAACTTAACATGCGATCTACACAATTAGCAGTAGCAACTACATCACACAATATAGGCTCATTCTTTAAACCCAGCTCCTCTTTGATCTTATGTGACTTGCAATTGACAACAAATGGGTTCCTTATTAGATCCTATGTAATTGCTCCAAATGTGCAAGTAGCCGCAAGTTTCAAAGTGCTGTGATATATTCCTTTACAGATTGTTCCTCCGTTTGCACTCGCCTCCAAAAATTTCACTGCTCCAGGACTGTGCTGAATCTAGAGCGATATCACACATCAAGCATCTTCAGGACTACTCCAAACTCATTTGTTTCTATTCCTGACTTAACTCTCTGGGATTTTCAAACAGTTCTTGCCCCATCAACACTAAGGGGCTGATTCCGATCTCGGTTGGAAGGGCACCGAATCGGGTTCGGCATTAGCGGATCCGATTTGGAGGCTGGATTTCCGCCCGAGTCGTACACAGGTCCGGACATCGAAGTACGATGCGAACAAGCGCGAAATCTGTCTGAATCGTTTCTGGGTCCGAACCGCTTCGCACGACTCGGTCACAAGCAAACCGTGGCGTGCAATGGAGACGTTTCATGACCGAGCTAGTATGATGCTCGATTCGGACAGCAGGATCGAGTCGGAGCGTCCGGCTGGCAATAGCTCCTGGAGTTGGACTTTGGGGGTCCGTGTCAGACCCCCTGTTACCTGCAGCCTTACAACTCTGACACAAGGGGAGACCCATGGGTCTCCCCAACACAGGCATGTACGGTGCGGTTGGCTCCATCGCGTACCCACTGTAGGGGGCGCACTTGTCCGCGACGTAACCACTTAGTCAATGGGAGTCCACGTAAGCGTCGTACGACCGGCTCTCAATGACTTCTATGGGAGTCCGACCGAACCGAGTCCGACAGCATACGGCCGCATCGTACTCGATCGGTCAGACTGCAGGAGTCCAGATCGGTTGAAAACACCCTGGATCCGGCTCTGTCGGAGTGCTTTCCGACCCAGATCGGAATCTGCCCCTGATTAGTGCATTAGAAGGACAAGCTTTCTTTCTGCTTCTAAATTTGTACCATAACCGAGTAATAGTTAAGGAACATTTATTTCCACTTGGTTCCCCTGGGTAAGATAAGAAAAATGGTGAATGGGTCTCGATATGCATTCCTGTATCCAGCGTACAAAACATATAGTCCATAAAAATGTAAATAATCCACTAGTAGTCTGTTGACTGACCTATAGCAAATAAAAACACTCCAAATATGTAACTGTAACTGTTCTTGTAAAAGGTTTTGGAATCATAATATAAAATGTAAACAACAAAAACAATAACATTTGTTCACTGACCTAACTGCAACTTGCGCTCCCATGAAGCTATGCTTATGACTTCATATATTACATCACTCATGACATGCTAAATTACTTCATTGATGACATCACTGACATCATTGATAAGATCACTGATCACATAACTGATGAAATCATCCAATTGATGGGCCAGGGGTTCAGGGTACTCTTACCTTGGCCCCTTCTATTGTATTTTTTCTATAAACTCAGGCCATGCACGGTGTGAGGTGGGCCACAGAGTCTGGTCTGTGGCCAGGCTTTCCACCCAATGCCCCGCAGGAAGCCGACTCGCTGTTGCTGGCCAGCCCCTCATGTTTGGCCAACCGTCCTCTCCCCCTTCCCAGGGATGTTCACCCAACATTTTTTATTTTTTTGCCACAGTCTGCATTTTTACTGCTGTATTGCCACACAAACGGCACTCCAAGGTATCATGGCACAGTGCAAGCTTCACTTTTTGATGCTTAGATGCTCCAGCTGTACTGTGTGATGCTCCCAGGGGACCTCACGGGAGTGTCATGGTGTGTTTTGTGTGAGTCCCATGAGACCACACAGGAGGCCGTCCTGGGTCTCACTGGAGTACCATGGGATCAAGAGCACAATTATTTATTTTGGCCCCAAGAGGGTCGCAGATGGCAAACAAGGACCAGGGGCTCAGGGTACCTTTATCTTGCCCCCATGTATGATATTTTTTTCTATAAGCTCAGGACATGGGGACTGAGTCTCCAAGTTCTGGAACGTTAGGTGCAACATTTCTGTTGATGTGGCCAGCCAATTCGATTGCTCAGTCCCATGGGACTGATACTGGGCCTGCAGGACCAAAGGGCCATTGGGTAAAAAAAGCCCTCTCAGCTAATCGGAATATCTTATTTTTTGAATTTGTAGTACAGCAGGAGAACTGTGATAGGTATCAACCATCCAGATATCACTATATTTTGACCTTGAATTCTTTTTAAATGGCTGAACTGATTTACACCAAATCGCAAAAAGCATACTTTCGTAGTAAATATCTTACTTTCTGCCAAATTTAGTGTAATTGTGTACAGCACAATGGCATCATGAGGTGCCAGTATAAGATTCAGGATAGAAGGGACACCATTGTAGGTTCAGTATAACACCTTAGCCACAGTCTAGACATCAACTGGCCAGTATTTGAATTCTTAGTACTCTGTGTATGAAGACTTTTCATAACAGAACATCTTTACTTAAAGATGCAAAAGGTACCCAACAGAGTACAATGAAAAATCCACCACCTAACAAACAGCTTTTGGAATTTCACCCAAAATGTAAATGGTCTGATGTACAAAAGCAAAATTATCTAGGAGGCACTCTCAGGAGATACTGACTGGAGTAGAGGAGGGCCCTGAGCTTCGACTTGTATCCTGTTTCTCCACCCTATCCAATCAATACCTGGGAGTGCTCCACACCCACGCATAATATTGCTTAATTGATCAATAATTCAAACTTGGTATCTCATATTTAATGTCTGGTCTTTGGATTCATCTTTCATTAGATGTTAGCAACAGTAAGCTGTTCCAACACTAATTTAATTATGCCAGGTATCAATTTCTCCTTACTTGTTGTGCACTGATGAGGTAGGTCTTGTTTGAATAGAAGAGATTCTATAGTAATCAAAATTTTTCGTACATCACCCTGGCTTCCCAGATTTTCTTACTCAGCAATTTGTTTAAGATCCTTAATAAAAGACTTGATAAAGTATATTGATTCTGATTTTATGAGGTCCTGCTAAACAACCCACCACGCTTGAAGAGAAGAGGTAAAATAAAATGCTGCTCACCAGATAAGAGCCCCATTGGTTCTGTATCTGGTCTACAGAACAACATGTTACATTGATGATGTCACTGATAGAATATCGATGGTAAAAATATTGATGATAAAAATATTGAAAAAAATATATAGATAGTAAAAACTTCGCCGATGAGGCTGTGGCGATCCGCACGCCATCATATTAGGCCCCTTTGTATGTAAAATATAAAAATATTAACTACAAAAACATATTATACTAAAATATTGTCATTAAATAGGTTAGTATATTTAATTTAAAATACTTAATCTTATTTTAATTCAAAAAATATGTTAACTTTAAACAAAATTACATACAAAATGCATAGCGTACAGAAGATATATCAATAATCATTATAACAGAAAACAAAATAAAAAATATACTTTAAGATAAATATAAAAATATAGTGAAAAACATAATTAATAAATGTATTAAATAATACTTGCAAATAATCAAAAACATTATCATTTTAAAATTCTAAACAAATAGAATAATATTAAAAATCTTAAAAATTACTTATTAAAACACCAATAAAATTCTAATATTCAGTAAAAAACTAAACTTAAAACTAAAATAACTTTAAAAGTTCAATCACAAAAGGAATGTTAAAAAAACATTTCTAATAAAAACGAGTAAAATGCACTATTCCAACTCTAAACTAAGCAACTGTAGGGAAAGTGTAACAATATGGGTGGGCCATATTTATTATACCCACTTAAACCTGAGTATCAGTAAGGAGAGTGATTGATTTTGTAAGGGTCAGATTTACTATTGCCACGCTAACTTGAGCAACCCTAGGTAAAATGATGGACTTTGAAGGAGACAAATTTACTATACTATTCCCACTCCAATGTAAATAACAGTAGGAAAGGGGATGAAATTTTGAGGGGTGAAATGTACTATGCCCACTCCAACCTGAGCAACAGTATAAGTGTTGGGATTTGGAAGGTGAGCTTTACCAGTCCCACTCCAGCCTGAGCAAGGCTAGGGAACGTGTTTGACTTTGGAGGGGCCAGATTTAGTATTCCCACCCCAATTTAAGCTACAGTAAGGAAAGTGTTGGTCCTTGGAGTGGTGACATTTTCCATTCTCACTCCAACCTGAGCAACAGAACAGAAACTATTTGTCTTTGGAGGGGTCATATTTACTGTTCCCTCTCCGTCCTGTGCAGAATTACAGTGAATGCTGGATGTTTGAAGGGTTACATTTATTGTTCCTCTTCAAACTGAGCAAAAGTAAGTAAAACGTTTGTTTGACTTTTGAAAGATCAGATTTACTATTCCCACTCCTAAATTAGAACAAACAACTACATATAGATAAAAAATAAACAGTCACTAAATTTCAACAAATATATTTAACATGACATAATTTATGTAAATAATTAATAAGATAACATTACATTAAAAAGAGTATAAATCAAGTGCTATTATACTATATGTGTATTTAAAACACCCATCCTTCTAGCTTAAAATTCCAACACCCAGAAAAGCAAATAAAAATAATACTAGAAAAAATGAAATGCACAAAAGATGCAATAGTCTGCATATCACATTGCCACATCATACCAGTCAGGAAAATGTTGTTGATTTCCTCTCAGCTGATTCAACAATGTTCTCTCAAGCATTGTGGAAGATCCTTGGGGACTCATTGGCAGTACTCCGGAAACCCCCCACCTCCGTGCTGAATGTACGTATTTGCAATTCAAAAATCTGTTGAAAACCTTATATTTCCAAGAGGTGTTAAACTATATTCTTCTGCACCAGGGAAAGTGAATGGGTTTCAGACTTTTCCGTCCATCAGATTAGATAGACTCAAAGCCCATTCATGCTTTTACACTGTTTCTTTTAGTTTTCGTGTTTGTTTGCTTCCCTCTTAGTGCTCTGACGTGACCAAGGCAAAGTGATGGAGCTATAAAAATTTGGTATACATAAATAAAGCATGTGTTAGCATTTGTACCAGTCTTTTCTTCTGTCCTACCACCTTCTCAGTGGCAGAGTACCCTATCTCATCTGGAGGAAGATAAATCCTGGTTGGATTATTGATGAATATTTATTATTGGCCCAGGCAGTCTTCAAATCTAGTTAATTGATTTTAGTTGCCAATTCATTTTGGTTGACCATGTAGATGGGTAAAGACACCAAGGTAATTGCTGATGTATTGCTCTTCATAAGCATAACACAAGTGGACACTCAACATCATGGTGACAATGATAAACCGAATTCCCAGACGCAAACACTGACGGCATTGGTGGAGGACCCAGAAGGCAGATACCAAAATATGAGTTGGCCTCATTCCATGAAGAAAGATTAATGTGTGATGTTGAACATACACAACAGCACATATAAAAGTATGTAAACGTGCCTGTGCACAGATAGAGGAATTAGAATGCAACACTTTTAAATCAATTCCCAATCGTTTTTAACTTGGTTTCTTGTTTTAAACGCAACGCTTGCAATTGTAAATTGAAAATTGTACCTGCCTCTGACGCGCATTTTCCCTGCCAATTGCACCCTCCCTGGTCTTCAGCACTTCCGCTCTGCTAATGCGGTCCAGTGCCTAGGGGATGATCAGCTGTTGCAATGCAGTGCTGATTGGTGGGCAGGCGGAAGAGAACACCTTAATTGCCACGCTGGAGCAGACACGCAGCGGGCATGTGCAGCGGGTGCGCTGCTGGCGCGCCTAAGGCAAGCCCTTCTGTGCTGGACAAGGGACCAGGACCCATAGCCGATCACTGATATATTCAGCGGAAGAACTCCTGGCCTTAGCCACCGGGAAATGCGCCTTAGGTAAGAGCGTAGTAGATACACTAAGAGCAGAAGAAATACTGGGCAATAACCGAGATGATGGAACTATGACCTCACAAACAGCACATCACAAAAACATTGTGACCAGTAAACCACCTGACCTTAAGGTGGCTGTCCTTAACATACGCTCACTACAAAAGCAGGGCATCTAAATTTTGTCGCTCCTCCAGGATGGAGAGATTGATGTCCTGGCGCTCACAGAGACACCTCCATCCCAGACATAATTGCTGCACTCCCTGGAGACTTTGATGCCTTATTGCACAACAGACAAGACTAGAGGAGGTGGAGTGGCCATCCTCAATAATAAACGACTAGTGGTAGCTAAGATAGTGGCAGAGAGCATCGAAAAAGCAGACACTCTAGGAGTGAAAATCTCATCTAAGACCTCCTGCCTCGTACTCTTGGTGGTGTACCACCCCCGCGATCAATCCCCAGGTTTAACAAACTATTCTCTGAGATGTTTAGTGATCTTTGCTCAAGATAGCTTTGAACTCGATGGGGCTTCACCAATTGGTTGATGCCCCAACCCACATCAAAGGCCACACACTTGACCTTATGTGGACTTCCCGGCCACAGACCAGTATTACTGACCTCAGCCTGTGTGCCTGGTCTGATCACTCCCTGATCAGCTGTTGGGTCCCGCTGGGCAGCCAACTATTGCAGCTGCCCCCTGCCTTGAGAATAGTGCTAAGCTGGAACAAAATGGAGGCAGATAAACTAGTGGGCACCTTACTTGGGCTCCCCCCAAAAGAACCCATAATAGGTAACCTTGACCAGAAGTGTGCAGCCCTCACCGACCCTCTGAGAAGAGTCATTGATCAGGTGGCTCCGGCACGGAGGGATAGGGTTAGAAATAAGGGAAAGGGAGCACCCTGGTTCAATGAGGACCTGAGGGGCAGGAAGCGGACTCTCCACCAAGCCAAGAGGAGGTGGCGGAAATCCGGCAATCAAGCCGAGCTTGCAGCCCACAAACTCTTGCTATACTTATACAAAAAGGCCATCATGACTAGGAAGGCTGAATATTATGAGGCAAGAATCACTAGCGCGGCAAATAAACAGAAAGAGACCTTTAGAATACTAAAAGAACTCAGCCAGAAGTTATAACAGAAAACTACAGCTACACCAGCAGACTGCAACACATTCCAGACCTTTTTTTGCATAAGGTTGAGCACATCCTGGCTGAGATTGAGAGCACCCCGATCAACCAGGGTCCCCCAGACCAATACCCTGCATCCATCCTTCTTGGCACTCAGCTCCCCTCCTTCCCCAATTTAGACCTGGCCTCCCTGTCACTTCTGATGAGCTGTGTCAAATCAGGCTCGCCAGCAGACCCCTTCCCTCCGAAGGTCTTCTGTATGGCCCTCCCAGACTAGAAAGGCAGATCCTCACTCTATTAAACCATTCTCTGGAGACAGGCTACATACCCTCGGGCCTGAAGGAAGCCAGGGTCACCCCCCCTGTTGAAGAAACCAGGGGCAGATGTCGCCATTCTTAAAAACTACAGGCCAATCTCCCAGCTTCCCTTTTTGGCGAACGTTGTAGAGCAACATGTTCTAAAAATAGTTTCAGCCTTTTTGGAGGAACATCAGCTACTCCAGGGGTGACAGGCTGGCTTCAGGGCTCACCACAGTACTGAGCTGGTGATGCTGTCCATACTCTATGAGCTCAGAGTTATGGCCAACAATAAAAAAACATGCGTCCTTGTTCTGTTAGATCTATCAACGGCGTTCGACACGGTCAATCATGCACAGCTCCTGGCCCGTATCACCGACCTGGGCAACTACGGGTTGGCACATTAGTGGCTCTAGTCCTTCATGTCAGGCTTGTCTCAGAAGGTTTAGCTGGGTGAGCAGGTGTCGGACAGGGGCGTCCCCCAGGACTCAGCCCTGTCCCCGCTCCTCTTTAACATATATCCCCAGCCATGGATAACTGCCCTAGCGCGCATGGACTGCCAAGTCTTTAACTATGCGGACGACACACAGCACATCCTCCAGACTGACAACTCCCATCAGGCCTACTCACAGGTACAAAATATCCTCCGATATAGTGTGAATTGGATGACAGCCAATTCTTTAAAAGTCAATCCGGACAAAACAGAGGTCCTTGTCTTGCACTGAAAGACCAACCTTTGGAGTAATCTGTTCTGGCTCCAAGAGTTTGGCACCACCCCTACGCCTGTCAAGATTGATGGCGATCTTTCCATGACCAATCAAGTTGCGACTGTGGTTGGAATTTGCACAGGCTTGCTGAGACAGATGTGTAAACTTGCCCCCCTCGGGGGCGTGGCCAAGATGGCGTCAGAGTAAGACGCTTCTCCGTGCCTCTCCGGCGCCGATCCATAATAGCAACTAATAGCTTGTGTCACCGGCTCAGATCGGCCACCGGACTGTTGGCGGAGATCTGTGGAGTGGTGCGGTGAGGTCCGGTGCCGCCAGCGGTGCGCTGCGCCGCACGTAGAGGCGGAAGGAGCGGAGGAGTGGTGCGGCCTTGGAATCCCCGACCTCGCGTGTCCTGGAGGCCGACCGGAAGTTCGGTGCTACCGCGTCGGAGGAGGGGGCTTGCTGCCGCCCGCCCGGGGTCCCCCCGGACGCCAGCTGCTTGGAGCGAGCCGCGCGATCGGCGGAGGGAGGCGCTGCCTGCCAGTGGTCACCGGAGGGTTTTCGGCCTGGAGGTGTGGAGGGGGCCTGATCTCGGAGGAGCGCGGAGGCCCAGGAATGCCGGCCCGGAGGGGTGGTGGAGGCCCCGGGCGCATCCCAGAAGCTGCATACATCTGAGACACGCAGTTGGGCCCAGCAACAGCGCGTAGAGTTGCGCACCGGCCCAGAAGGGGAGAGTGGCTGACGGCCGACAGTCCGAGCCGGGAGAGCGCAGTTGAAGCTGGCTCGGCTTCCTACGGTGCGGAGGGGCCCTGGAAATAGCAGCCAGCGCCGGCCTAGGGGGTGTGTGGGCCCGAGGGGACTGCCGCCAGTTTGCTGTGCACGGACGTCAAGGGGGGCCCTGAGGCCTCAACTGTGCGGGCCCCGGACTTGAGCTGTGGACTGGCGCAGGACTAGAGGAGAAGCTGGGGGAGTTCGCCTGGTGCTCTGGAGGCGGTCTGGATAGGGAGCGTGACGACGCCATTTTGCCTGGCTCCCCTGGTCGTGTGAGAGCTTAGCGCTCACGCCTGGATATCTGGCATCTGTGTTGCCCCGCCGCGCCATCATCTGAAGGACTTGCCATCGGTGACTAGGGCTTCCTTGTGCCTTGGTTTTTTGCGCATTCCTGCCGATCGGAGTCTCGGCCTCCGGGGGTTCTCTGGGAGCCTCTGGCCTGGTGCAGAGTGGTGGGCGCCGAGTGGGGCTTCCCTGCGGGGCCGACTACTACGCCTGCAAGCCCGGATCCTGGTACCGCTTGGCTTGGGTGGTGCCTGGTGGAAAATCCGCCCCGACGACGGTTGCCCGGCGTTATGGCTAACCAGGCCCGCAAGGGGCGTGTGGTGAAAGACGGAGCGGCTAAATCCTCACAGCAACCGGCTTCCCCGGGTACCAGTGGGTCGCCAAGAATGTCCGATGACGAAGCCCCGGCTACCAAGGCATTTATGACCGAACTTTTTGCTTCCATCAAGGAGGATATCTCCGAGCTGCGGGCGCAACTGGCCTCCGACCTCCGGGAAGTGCGGAGAGAGGTTGATGGGATTGGCGAGAGAGTGGCGACTCTAGAGGACCATGATTTGAACACGGCCAATGATGTACATTTACTCCAACAGGATGTCCTTCGTCTCACGGAACAAAACTTGGACTTGCAGGCACACACGGAAGACCTTGAGAACCGATCCCGTCGGAATAACATCCGCATTAGAGCGGTGCCTTGGGATGGCGAGGCGGGAGACCTGCGAGGCTATGTGCAGGGACTGTTTCTGCAGATCTTGGACGAAGACGATGTGAAGGATATCCAAATGGATAGAGTCCACCGCGTTGGTTTGCCCAGGAGAGGGGGGGGGCCGCCCCCAGACATCCTTGTCTGTGTCCATGACTTTCAAGTGAAAGAGCGCATCCTTCGTAAAGCCAGGGCCATCACTTTGCTGCAGTTTCGGGACCATCGTCCTCAGCTTTTTCAGGACCTGGCAGCTTCTACGCTCCAAAAAAGGAGGGATTTTCGCCCGGTGACTTCCCTTCTGCGGGAACGCAACATCGCATATTCTTGGGGGCACCCCTTCAGGATCATCTTCAGGTGGCAGAACCGACTGGTGCAGATACGCTCCCTCCAGGAGGCGAAGGATCTCTTGGGTTTGGATGATGTTGCCCCGTCCCAGGGGTCGAATGCATCCCCATCTCGGCGGCGCCGTCGATCCTCCTCTTGGCACAGAGTGGGGTCCTCACCAGCTCGAGGGCGCCCGGACCGCAATTCCAGCCAGCAGGAGAGGGGGAACGCAGTGGCTTCAGTAGTTTCAGCGACGCTGCCGGCGTCACAGGCCGGCTCTGGAGCGGCATGATGGTGACTTGATTGATGGCGGATCGGCGCTGGAGGGGGCATAGACCCCCCAGGTCTGGGAGACTGGATGTACTTTTGGAGAAGACTCCCCAGACCATGACCTTGGGAGGAACCGAGATGGTCTTCCCTACCCTGTCCCCGGAGTAGTCGGAGCTCCGCGAACTTTGGACAGCTGGGACTGATGAGTATTATCTTCAATGTTTCTGTTCTGTTTATATTATCACTGTTCCCTTTTCTTTCAGGGAGGGGATGGAATGTTGGGGGGGCTGGGGTGGGAAATGTTGGTGGCGACTGGAGCGAATTGTGGCACAAACGGTGGGTCTGGAGGGGAGTGAGAGTGGCGTATGGGGAGCGGGCTGTGGCACTGGAGGGATTGCGGGAGGCGAAGGGTCAGGCTGGTGAGGCGCGGGAGGGGTCCTTGGGTCGCCTGTCACTGTTGCTTTTGCACGGAAGATGGTTGACTGTGGGGTGGGGGCCCCCATGCTGTCTATAGAGAGTTTTGGTTTATGGGGACGTCATGCCAGTTAGTATAGGGACATGGAATGTTAAGGGCCTGAACTCACCACAGAAGAGGCAGAAGGTGTGGAAGTATGTGACTGATCATCAGTTGGATGTTGTGGGGCTCCAGGAGACCCACCTAGCGCGTAAGGACGAGCTGCGCCTTCGACATAAGGCATTTCCCATTATCTATAGGTCTTCGGCGTCCACAAAGCATAGGGGGGTGGCTCTCCTATTTCGCTCTACGCTGCACTTCCAGCCTCATGATGTCTGTAGTGATAAGGATGGACGCTGGGTGATGGTGAAGGGGCTTGTCCGAGGGAGACTCTGTACTTTTGTGGTGGTATACATCCCCAACGCTGGTCAAAATCAATTTTTGCAAGGAGTGTTACAACGTGTGGGTGACTTTGCGGAAGGGAACATGTTCCTCCTGGGGGACTTTAACCTGGTGTGGGATGCGAATGTGGATAGCTCTGGGACCCATAGGGTACATACAGGGGTGTTTTCTCCCTCCTCGCAGCAGTTGGTGGGTGAACTGGGTCTGGTTGACGGCTGGCGTTTCTTCCATTCTACCTCCCGAGATTACACCTTTTTTTCACATGTCCATCATTCTTATTCCCGATTGGACCACATTTTTATTAGCCAGGCACTTAGAGGTGATGTCCTTGACTCCGTCATTCTTCCGCTCTCGGTCTCTGACCACAGTCTGCTGGTGCTTAGCCTCCGGTGGTCCTCACCTGGTGATGGGCAGCGGAAATGGTACTTCCCGGCCTCGGTGGTGAGGGACGATGTCTCCAGTAAGGCGCTGCAAAAGGCCATCAAGGAATTTTTCGAGCTGAACCCGGTGTCGGACACCTCGGTCTCCAACACTTGGGACGCATTGAAGGCGTCCATCAGGGGCACTTGCTTGGGCCTCAATGCGAATCTTAATAAAGCGCGGCGCAAGGACAGGGAAGCTCTGGAGACCGAATTGGCGATCCTTGAGCAGGCTCACAAGCTCAACCCTTCTAGAGTGACCCTCCGGCCTTTGACCGCAGTTCGTGGGAAATTGAGAGCCCACTACAATAACAGGGCCGAATTGACGCTATTGAGGTTAGGTAGGCAGTCTTATTCCTGCGGTAACAAGGTGGGAAGACATCTGGCACGGCAACTGCGGGATAGGCGGGAGCGTGAGTATATCGGGGGGATTCGGGACGCTGCGGGTGGGCTGCATCACCGGGACGAGGAAAAGGCGACCGTTTTTGGCCGTTTTTGTGAAGACCTTTATACTGGAGACGAGCTGGACGTGGAGTCTCAGAAGCAGTATCTGCAGCGCTTGCCCCTTCCCCAGGTGTCCAAAGAGTGGAATGAAGTCCTGGAGGCTCCAATTACCAGGGAAGAGGTACTCGGGGCTATTAAGAATCTGAAACTGCACAAGGCCCCTGGGCCGGACGGTTGTACTGCCGTCTTCTATAAGACGTTCGCCTCTGAACTTTGTGACTTCTTGGTGACCCTTTTTAACGTCATGGCTGAGACCGGCTCTTCGAAGGGCTCCCTGGCCGAGGCGGTTATAACGGTCCTACCGAAACCGGGGAAAGACCCCACCCAATGTGCCTCGTTTCGCCCCATAGCGCTCCTTAACTTGGATGCGAAATTATATTCAACTATCTTGGCGCATAGACTTCAGGATCTGTTACCAGCGATCATACACCCTGACCAGTCCGGGTTTATCAAGGGGCGCCAGACACACGACAATACGCGCAGAGTTGTACATCTCATTGAAAAGGCGGACAGGTTTCGCATTCCGGCGGTCCTGGTGGGGTTGGATGCCGAAAAGGCATTTGACCGTGTGGACTGGCGCTTCCTGTTTCATACGATGACGGCTTTTGGCTTTTCGGAAAAGTTCATTACCATGGTGAAAGCCAACTTCTGCAGTCCTAGATCTCGAGTGGGAGTCAATGGCCACTTGTCTGCATTCTTCCCGCGTACCAGAGGCACTAGGCAGGGTTGTCCCCTTTCCCCTCTCCTGTTCGCGCTGAGCATTGAGCCCCTGGCGGTGGCGGTGAGGGAACATGAGGGCATACGGGGCATTCCGTTCACGGGAGAGCAACACAAAATCACGCTCTTCGCGGACGACGTACTTCTTTCCGTTGCGGACCCAGAACGCTCGCTGCCTTGTGTTAGGGAGGCCTTGCTGAACTATGAAGAGGTGGCAGGCTTCAAGGTTAACTACAGCAAGTCATATGTCCTGAATCTCACTCTATCGCCAACGGATACGGAACACGTGCGCACTCTGACACCCTTAGCCTGGGCTGCTAACTCGATTGTCTACCTGGGGGTCCACTTGACTCCTACTGTGGGCAAACTATTCGCGGCCAATTTCCCCTCATTGTTGGCTAAGACTCGAGCCGAATTGGACAGATGGAAACCTAAATTCCTGTCCTGGCTGGGTAGGATCCATGCTGTGAAGATGGTTCTCCTTCCCAAATATTTGTATTTATTTCAGGCCCTGCCCATCTCCTTGGACGGCGGCTTTTTTCGGCGTCTTAAGACGCAGATATTGCGATTTGTGTGGCAAGGAGGCCGAGCACGCTTGTCCTTTGCATTACTACGTAGGCCGAGGTCCGAGGGTGGGGTGGGACTTCCTGACATCCAGCTCTATTACAAGGCGGCACAACTGAGAATATTGGTAGAGTGGTCACAGCAAACATCGGAGAAGCATTGGCTGCACATGGACCGGAGTGTGGCGGGGAGGTCGGTGTGGGATTTGGCTTGGAAGCCTAAGAAGGACCGCCCCTTGAACGCCTATATAAGTACACCTACGGGTACTGTCCTGAAGGTATGGGACACCCTTGCTGGGGACGAACGTTGGACTACGTTCCCCTCACCCTTCACGCCCTTGCACTTCAACCCGGCCTTCCCGCCGGCGCAGCGGGAGGGGACCTTCGATGCCTGGAGGGAGGGGGGTTGTAGGGCCCTGACCCACCTATTCCATGGTCAGGCTCCTCTCACTTTTGCTAACTGCGTGAGGGACTATGGGGTTCCCCAGAATGACCAATATCGTCATGCACAACTGCTCCATTGGGCCACGTCGCCGGGGGTACTGGAGGCGGCCACGAGACCACCCTCCCCGTTTGAGGCCTTCCTGCTGCGGACGTCTGTAATGAAGGGGGCCATTTCCTTCCTGTATCAACTCCTGCTTAAATCAGCGGTCTCGCCTAGGCCTAGGTATATGGAACAGTGGGAAGAGATGCTGGGGAGAGATGTCTCCGACACTGAATGGACAGCATTGTGGCGGGATATCACGAAGTTTAATTACTCGCTTCACCTCAGGGAAGCCCACCTTAAGACTCTTATGCAATGGTATTTATGCCCGACCAGGCTGCATCGCTTTTACCCGGCCACTTCCGATAAATGTTGGAGGGGGTGTGGGTTTCTTGGGGACTTTCGCCACATCTGGTGGGACTGCCCAGTGATTCGGCCCCATTGGGAAGAGATTCTCTCGCACGTTAGGGATCTTCTGCTGTATCCCATAGAGGACTCGATGGCCTCTGTCCTGCTAGGCCTCCGAGAACCCGGCCTAGAGCACCAGACCAGAGCAGACAAGAAGATTTTGTGGCTCTGCCTGGGTGCTGCCAAGATTACACTGGCAGCTGCCTGGAAACAAAAGGAGGCACCGGCAATTTCGCTGTGGCACGCACGACTGTGGAAACTTCTGAGTTTGGAGAGAATGGCGGACATATTCCTTGGTAATTTTAAGAACTTCCAATTCCAGTGGGGTCCATTGGTGAATTTCCTGTCTAAAGGCTTACCGTCCGCTGTCTGCCCCGCATCCTTGAGGTCACTTCATTTATTTCAGGTCTAATTTTGTTGCCGGAAGGAGTTTTGGATTGACTGAGTCGCCACCATGGGGGGAGGGAATGGGTGGGGGGGGGGGGGGAGTTCTGTTTATCGGTTTATGGTTCACCGAGATACATAGCGTCGATATCTGGACGACTTTGATGCTTCTGCTTTTTGCTCCCAGACAGGCCCTTCCCGAGAGGAATTGTATCGCACCTTGGTGAACTTCATGTGTGTAATGTTCCTTTAAAACTGAAAATAAAAAATTTTACAAAAAAAAAAAATCTTGCCCCCCTCCTCTTAACTACAGCGCTACAGATGATCTTATCAGCCACAATTGTGTCCAGACTGGATTATGGGAATGCCTTATACATTGGTCTCCCGGAAAAGCTTACTAACAAATTACAGGTGACTATGAACGATGCAGCTAGACTGATATTCTGGCTTCCAATAAGGACTCACGCAACCCCTTTGCTGTGCAAGCAACACTGGCTCCCCATTAAACGGAGAGCAAAATTCAAGGGGCTCTGCATTGTCCACAAAGGCGTTTATGGCCAGGCCCCGGCCTACATTAAGGAGCGCCATGGGAATTATGTGCCAGGCCGTAAACTCTGGTCATCCGAGAGCTGTACTTGACTGTCGCATGGTTCAAAACTGTATACAAGGGAGGCAGAGCCCTCTCTGTCTTACTCCAGCAGCTCTGGAATCAACTGCCATGAATGCCTCCGCATGGAATGTGCACTCCTCCCCTTCAGGAAACGTCTCAAAATGCTTCTGTTCAGGGAGGCTTTGGACACAATCTAATCATTTGCCATGCCTGTTTGGTGACTGCCGGTGGGCTGGATCACCCTCTCTAAGCGCTAAGAGACCTGCTGGTGATTATGCGCTATAGAAATAACAGTTAACATAACATTTGTTCCAGACACCTCCAGATACAAGATTAATTTTTGTGGCTATGATCTTTTTATTGTAAGAGTGATACATTTGATTCTTGTAGTTTTGGTTAACTTTTTACCCAGAGGGTGGAATTGAATCAATTTTTTGATTGCTAGATTTTTATGTTAAAAACATCATGCCAATGTTCACAAGGGGGATAAGTTGAATATATCAATATAGTGTTTTAATGTTGAGCTCTGTTTGGTAGATAACCATGGATGTTTCTTGGTCATTGTCCTAAGTAGTGACTTCAACACAAATCTCTTCCAGGGCAAACCTTCAGACCTTGAAGGACTTTCTCCATTTACTCAACTGGAGGTGCCAGACTAATCTAAGCCTCCAAATCAAGCCCATTGTGCCCTGGGTGAGCTCCTCGTGTTACAACTCTTCAGCGCTGGATACCTGGTAATGAACGGAAGGACACCGGACGACACCCCCCCAAATTGGACCTGGACAAACGGGCACAAGAAAACCTTTCTGGACTTCTCTATTTGCAACTCAGACCTGTTCCATCATCTGGCCAGCTTTAGCATCCAACCACGACGGGAAAGTGATCACCGTCCACAGGTCATCACTCTTAACATAAAGCCGGAGTACCATTCGTCTGCCTTAAGTACTTGTACTGGGATCCACACCGAGAATCTGAGGCGCTTAAAATGGAGCGATGAGATAAGCCCTAACATCATGAAGACAAGTTTGGCTCTTATCAATGGGGTCACAAATCAGACGGCTTCCCCGATTGCCGTATGGACGACTCTCTGCGTACAACTGGTCATGCTTTTTCCTGTTAAACAGCACCAACACAATGCCAGCACAATCCGGCAGTTCTCACTCTCAACCCAGTCAAGGGCGCTGAAGACAGCCAGGAACAACGCCTTGCGGGCACTTAAAAAATCCCCAGGAAATAATGATCTCAGTCATGTGTACAAATTAGCGCAAAAATCATTCAGGATGGCCTCACAAAAAGACAAACGTCTATATCAAAACCAGCTATGGGCCAAGCTCCTTTGGGAAAGCAAAAACCGCAATGCGAGAAAATTTGGGCCTTGATCAACCGCTCCAACTCGGGGGCATCAAAAGTTGGGTCGGCAAACATACAGGAATCAGACTGGGCCGCCTTCCTGACCGACCACTTTAGGTCCCCGGAAAGCACAGTGACAACAGGAAGCAGCCCCTCTAAAGCGGTTGAAGCACCCCAAAGCATCTGTAGGCGCAAGAACACAAACTGTGAAGGCTATTGTACAGATGACATCAAGATAAACTAAGAAATGGTCGTCAACGCTGTGTCAAAAGCAAGATCGGACGGGGCCCCGGGCCCAAACGGTTTGCCTCAGAGACTGTTCAAATCCAACAAAGCTCTTTGGTCGGGGCACTTAACCACCTTGTTTAACTTTGTGCTTAGGACTTCAACTGTTCCAGATTCCTGGCGTGGGGCTATAATTCACCCAATCCATAAATCAGGCTCCCGTGCCACTCCAAGCAACTATAGCTTAATTGCCCTCCTTGACATCGAGGCAAAGCATTACGCAGGCATTCTTCTGAAGGAGCTGAAGGGATGGGCAGAACAGCGTGATTTGTTACCAATGAACCAAACAGGCTTTACTGCCAATTCAGGGACCCAGACTAACTTGCTTACATTGTCTATAATTATCGACAAAACACTTTTATCGTCAAGATCTGTGCACTGTTGTTTTGTTGATTTTAAAGCAGCGTTTGACCGGGTTCTAAGGGCAGCTCTATGGGGTAAATTGAAAAAATGGGGGATCCCTGAAAAACTTCTGGATGCGATAATCCAACTTCACTCACACACCTGGGTTTAGGTGAAGCTGGGGTCCGGCACGCACCTCTCACGGAAAATCATGACTACCAGAGGAGTCAAACAGGGGTGCGTGCTGGCCCCCCTCCTTTTTAATCTGTTTATTGCAGACCTGCCGGTCACACTTGATGAAATAAACAGTCACCCCCCTAAGGTTGGAGGTGTAGCAATAAGCAATCTTCTTTACGCCGACGGTCTGGTTCTTTTTAGCCTTACTCGGGTCGGGCTTCAAAGGCTTTTGGACAGGCTACACAGTTACACAATTAAGAACCAACTTGAGGTAAACTTAAAGAAAACCCAAGTTGTGTCCTTTGGAAGGAAACGCAATGGTGGCAGTGTGTGGTCATATAACAATAATAATCTAACAACAGGACGCTCATATAAATACTTAGGGGTCCACTTTGATTCCAGGGGTAACTTCTTCAAACAGCGTGACGAAATTGCAGTAAAAGCCACGATCCTACAGGTCACTTTATCTAAGCTTGCTAAAGAGCTGTCCGGTCCAACCCTCTCATTCCTACTGGAAATTTTGAGAGCAAAAATCGGACCCACCCTTACGTATGGTAATGAAATATTTAGGGGTAAGCTAAACACAACTCTGAACCAACTTGTGACCAAGATTTACAAAAAAGTGCTACATTTGCCCAAATCTGCCTCTGCTGCCCAGATCAGGCTAGAACTGGGCTTATTAAATCATGAGGCTTTCAACACCGGCTCATATCTAAACTTTTGTCACAAACTTAGAAAAGAAGCTATAGGTACTTTAGAGTCTCTAGTTTGGTTGGAGATCAGTCAGAAGAACCATGGGGGCTCGTATGGCCGCCTTTTTACAGACTCCATCCGCGAAATGGCGGCGGGTGATCTATGGGCCCTCAATCCCAGCATGACAGCATTTAAAACATGTATCAAAAAGAGCGTCAGAATGTGCTCACTCATTATGGACAAAGCGCTACTCCGCAGACGCAGTCATGCATGGTCAGTCATGAACTCTTATGGGCGCATATCTCCAGCTACTTACCTCTCCTGTACTTATTCATTGCATTTAAAGCGGAGTTTTCTGGCCATTAGATTGGGGGTTTGGCGTTTTTTTAAAAGATCTGCCCACATGGCAGCGTACCACGGAAGATCTAACTTGCAGAGGGTGCGGCATGACAACTGAAATGCTAGAGCACGTGGTTTGCTTATGCCCCGCACTTACGTCCCAACGTAGACGTAAACTCAGAGCAGAGTGGAACAGGTTGGGTGTTCGGACCTGTAGACAGGCAATTATCACCTCTCTGTGCCCAGAAAACATAGCTCTGAATATCGCCATTACAACATATATTCGGGATGCTTATCGCATCTTTACAGCAAAGGCGTAAGGAGCAGCAATCCCCCGCGCTGTCCCGTCCAGTGACCCAACCCAAGCTGCATTTTAGCCTTTAGTTTTAAGTAAAAAAAAAAAAAAAAGTAAATAATAAAATTATGAGTCTTAGTTGTTAAACGCCTGCACATCAATTCCCCCTGCTCTTTTGCTAAGTGTTATCACTGTCTAATACTAAATTGTTTTAATTTTTAAGGTGTAATATAAATCGAGTAACAGGTGTCGATAGATTTTTACTGTTCAACTGTGAAAAAATATGTTTTGAAGTTTTTTTTCAATTACAATGTACCGATTTGTGGATTCAATTTGTAATGCTTTTAAGGATATTTTTCTTTAATCCAAATAAAGATTTGATAGTAGCTAAGTAGTGTTAGTTGGAGAGAACGCTTGTGTGTTTCCTTGAGAGTGAGTTGGAATGGTATGTGTGTAAATATGGTTGTGGCAGTGGGCCGTGAAAGAGAGTTATATGTATTTGTGTGAACTGTCAATGGGAGGGATATTTGTTCATTCTAAGGCTACAATTAAGGGTGCGTGATTTTGAATTGTGATGTTCTGAGACATTCTTGCAGGATTGTAGGGTGCTTTAGTAAGTTTAGTGATGAGACCTGTGTGAGTGTGTGTGTATGTTGTTTGTGTAATATATACCTCTGTCTATGGGTGTGTGTGTGTCTGCTTATTTGTCTGTGGATTTTTGTGTTTTGCCTCTCTTTTTTTAGCTTCATTTATTATTTCTACAGCACACACACCCTCATTACGGAGTTGCTAGGCACTGCATACCTTTGCGGAGGGCTTAAAATAATTAGTGTAATTGCCATTTAATACAGCTAAGTTTACTGTGTACAATAATTCATTATGCATCAGGTTCCTTAACTGGAATGACTGATGGCAGTGTGCAGTGAACCAAGTTGGTGTCTCTGGGGAACAACCCTTACTTGGTTTTGCTTTCACTTGCATTTAAACAGTCCAGAAACTGTAACCACACAGTCGATAGTGAACATGGACAGCACTACCATGAGCTATACACCTTTACTGTAGAAAACACAAATATGTGACATTTCACATACACAGGGAAAGTGTCATGAGGCCCACTCAGCCTTGATGAAGTGGAAATCTAATTTAAATTGTTGGGGTGCTTCATAATCACGTGTAGAACGCATCAACATATAACCATGCACATTTTGTTAACATGAGGTGTTAGAGTTGTGCTTTAGTATGGATAAATGTCATGGAGAATTAATGTAGGAAATAGATGTGCCTAGCAGAAAACGTTATGACGTGAAATTCGTGCTGTGAAACTGACATCACTCACTTGTTAAATGTGCTCGACAATTAACCTTTTTTTAATAATAGGTAGGTAAATGTATTAATTGAAATGCTAATAATGGTTATCAAAATTGCATTATTGAAAGAGAAATGTCTTATATTTGCTGAAGTCCTAGGCCTGAAATACAAGTCCCTGGAATCTCTTGTTTTAGAATTAATAGTTGAATGTCATGTAAATTCTGTTCTTTCTCACGTTTCATTTCAGGTGGAGAATTTATTCTCTAGGAATAGAAATGTCTTTGTTTTGTTAGTTAGGCAAGGAGAGAAGAAGTTATAATCGTGTGGCTTGAGTTGATAAAGGAAAGTGCTTGTGCTTCACACAGGAGAAAGCATGGGAACTAAGGGCACATTTTAGCAAGGAGGTCACATTGTCGACATTGTGGAAAAAAATATTCAGGACAGTGACAAGGGTGGATGGAATGATCTGAAATGCATCATGGGAAGCATTACCTGTGGATAACTGTTTGTTTGAATTAGGGAAAGTGCCCACTTATCTCTTCCCTTTAGAGAGCATCTTCGAACAAGCTTTTTCTGTTGATGGTGGCTTTATGCTACTTGACCCGTGGCTGGTGGAGAGACTTCTTAGGTAGACTCCAAACACTGGCACCTTTTTCTCTTTCCATTGTAGTAGGCCGCATGTGAATCAGTGTTTTGCATGTTGCATCCTACTTTAAAATAATAAATAACACAGTTTCTGCCAAATGTTTATGCTAGGTAACACTAATAGGGAATAATGCACAGGTGGGTGGTAAACAGTGAGGGTTGCTGTCATATGATAAATGGATGCCTATATATAATTTGTTTTAGTGGATTGGATGAGAATCCACTTTCCCTTAATTATGTCATGACAAAGCGTCCAGAACCACTGAACACAGCAGAAGATGTCTAAGAGTTGAAGGTCGTGATGCTGAATGCCTGCCAAGGGCTATGATCGACCGAGTGAAAGGGGATTACTTCGGCGGATGCTGTTTAAATTGAATGAAAGAATGTTTAAATTTAACTTTTGTAAATTTTATGTGAAAGCACTGAGAGTCAGACTATGGGAAAGGAAGGGGAACAATAGTATAGTCAGAATGTAAGTGAAGTCACCGTGGTGTGACATCCCACCCCCCAGAAATAAACCAATCCCTTGTCCAGCTTCATGAAAAATTGCAACTAATGTGGGACGGACATGTAGGTTTTAGACTATAATTGGTGTGCCTTTAGGGATGTGGTTTGGAACTTAGGCTGGCAGAAGAGAAGAGGGGAGATGCGCCGGTGTCCATCGGTTTTGTGCAGAGAGGCCTAGCTGTTTCTATCCTATCCTATTCCTGACTGAATTTTTGGGTTTCCTGATTACCTTTTTGGGAACTTCCATCATCTCATGGGTCCAGGGGGTGGTTTTCCTACAGACCGATAGGTTTGTATTTAGCCTATGACGTCAGCATTAATGTATTTTTTTCTGAATATTTTGTCTTTCCACCTATCCACTCCGTCAACAATATATTGAATGTATTATTTTAGAATAACCTGTTGTCTCTTCATCTATCCCTCCTCCTTTAGGTATTATACTGTTTGGCATAATAATTTTTCTGAACCCTTATGTCTCTTACTCTGTCCACTCCTTCAATTGCATAATGTCATTGTATTGATGAGGCTAACATGAAATTGCGTTATTTCTCCGATCGTGAGACTCAATGTTTATTATTGTGACCTGATGTTTATGAGCATTTACTTAAATTTCTGAGATAAACTCACTTATTGACCTTACCGAGAGTCAGTGGTTATTTTTACAGATGTTTAGCAAATTAGTGTCTTGTCATTACCATCAACTACTCAACTAATTGGTCCATCGACCAAGTAGAGGAAGAGTTGATATCATTATTAGTTATTTAAATAAAATGTTCATGTAGATATATATGAGAAATAAGAAATGAACGAAACAAATTGACCCCAGCGCATCAGGGATTCTGGGTGAATGTATATGGGCCATTGTAGTGAATTATTGAGTATTGATCCCTGATCGATTTTTGGTATTGGCTCTGGATCAATATTCATCAACCCTTGATGTAGGGACATTTTGAACTCATGCTTCTTGATTCTTTGTATCCTACTTCTTGAATAAATATTCTGTTCATGGTGCATCGTCTAAATTGGATGCTTATATCTGGCTTCATACTTAGTCCATTATGTTTTTATACCCTTTAACCATAACACATGAAGATATCCAAACAATTAATTATTAACCCCACCCCCCACCCCTCGTGACCATATTTACAGATGGAACAGACGCAAAAGTTTGAAAGAGGAAGATGAAAACACGAGGAAGAAATGTCGTATTTGGAAACCGCACGGGCAAACAGTAAGGAGAAGAAGAGAAAGCATGGCTCAATGAGAGGTCCAACATGCAACAGAGGGTGCCTTATGGCGCATTTCTAACCAGGTTGCCCCTGTTGTTCAATCCAAAAAGAGAATTTTTCCCAGACCTCCAAGCCTTTCTTCCGACTTCTATGCCCTTTTTTAGCATACACCGCTTTTTCTAAGTGGAAGGTGGCTGCTAGCCTAGCCAGCCAGTGAGAGAAGGAGAGGGGATCAGAATCTAGCCAGCCAGAGGAAACACAAATCCTCCATACAGCCATTGCAATAAAAAACAGTCCTTCTTCTTTGATCCTCGGTGAGTCGGATTGGGTCCCCAAAAGAATGGTTGTGGTGTTTAAAGGGATTGGTTGGTTAACAATTTCGCTAAGCAAATCCGGTACTCTGAGTAATATAGGGGCAAGTTTTGGGCAAGTTGGAAAAATGTGTATTGAATCTGCCCCTGCTTCAGAGCATCATGGGCATAGTGTCCCTTTACCCACTCCCCATTTGATGATTTTGCTAGGTGTCATATACAGAAAAAAAATAGTTTTAAAATGTTGTGCTTGCAGTTTAGCGGAAATTAAAATCTGTTGTGATAAGGCTAAGGAATTATAGAAGATACTTTGGGATGAGTTAAGTTCGGTATGCCATTTATTAGAAATGGATTCTAGGTCATCTGGGGTTTGCCTGTTAAGCATATTGTATATGCTTCCCATACGAGGGGTTGTGGTGTTGCGCAATTTGTGTATAAGTTCGACCTCTGAAAACCCAGCAGTGCCCCCGATCTTCCTAGAAAGATAGTCATGAATGGATAGATATTTAAATGTATCTTAATTTTTCAAGTTAAATTTGGACTGTAAACTTGCAAAAGATTTGATTCCCTCACTGGTAATCAAGTCCCTGAGTTTCACTACTCCAGCCCTATGCCATTCGGAGAAGTAGGAAGTTCCAAAGATAGCTGGTAAATTATTGTTGTTAAAAGTGGGAGAGTAATAATTAAATCTGCCAAGTCCAAATATTCTCCGAATGTTGTGAAAAACTTTATAAGAATTCATTAGAGTCTTGAACCTTACACGCTTGTAGTATCCATATGATATTTCACGGAGCAGACATCCCCAATGTTGTTCACCCAGCAAAAGTTGAAAGGGTGAAGGTAGCCCAGGCGCTGTGGAGATAATAGGTTCTCTTATTAATTCTGAACTATACTGTAGCACTGAGGCCCAGTAGTATAAAACAATGTTGGGAAAGGACCAGCCTCCTCTTTTTTTTGTGAGTGATAGTTGTTTTAAGGCTCGCCTGGGTTGCGAGTAAGCCCAGATAAACTGGGTGAAGATTTGCTGGAATTTGAGATAGTTGGCTTTGATAAATTCCAGGGGTATACTACGGAAAAAATAGAGCAATTTCGGGAAGTACGTCATTTCTATAACATTGAATCTGCCGACTAGCGTTAGATGCAAGTTGTCAATCTGTTTTAGCGCCTTCTTAGTCTGGGCAGCAAGAGGTACCAGGTTGTCTGTTACTATTTCTTCTAGCTTGGGTGAGACAAGCACCCCCAAGTATTTAGCTTTGGGCACCACCCTGCCGTCAGTCCAAGTAATTTTGCTATTTATTAAGATGCGTTTTATTTTTATTCAGGGCGTATCCGGATAGTCTCCCTAATTTCTGGGCCTCCCATTCTAGTGCTAGTATGGTGTCAGCAAGATCAGGGGAAGTGATGGCGAGATCGTCAGCATAAGCCAGAATTTTACAGTTATTATGCTGGTAGCTGGCTGGGGAGAAGTTGTCATTTTTCTCTATCCTATTGATGAATGGATCCAGATAAAGAGCGAACAGCAAAGGCGAGCAGGGGCAGCCCTGCCTGGTTCCCCGAGAGATGTTAAAGGGGGTGTTAAAGGGGTCGGTGAGTTGTCCCTTTATAGCCTGGAGAAGCTTACCACCAAATCCCATCCTGCTCATAACACTCCACAGGAATCGCCAGGAGTCTCGGTCAACGGCCTTTTCTGCGTCGAGTAAAATAAGTGACATCGGGTCTCCGGCAGCCTGTGCAGTGTCAAACAGGGTTATCACCCTCCTGACTTGTTCAGTAGTCCCTTTCTTGGGAATGAAGCCATGTTGCCACTCCGAGACAAGAGACTCAACTACTAGAGAGATTCTAGAGGCAAGTACTTTAGAAAAGATTTTAGAGTCACAGTTGATGAGGGTGATGGGCCTGTAGGAGCTCATGTCCAGAGGGGATTTGTCTTTTTTTGGGAAGATAGAAATTCTGGCGCTTGCCCAAGAGACCGGGGGTGAAGCCCCGCCAAAGATCGATGTAACTACCTCTCTGAAGATGACTTTAATTTGTGGGGCATAAATTTTATAGAATTCTACGGGGATACCGTCAAGGCCAGAGGCCTTCCCATCCGGGAGACTAGTGAGGGCTTCCAGAATTTCCTCCCAGGTTGGGGTAATATCTAATAGCTCGCTTTCCTCTGGGCTAAGCTGAGGTAGTTAGAGATCTCACTTTCCAAAGTGTCACCAACAGGGCAGTTTTCCTCAGTGTACAGCTTGGCATAATAGTCCTGGAATCCCCTACGTATGAAACTGGGGTCTGTGGTCTCCGTGCCCGAAGGGAGCCTGATTGTATGTATTTCACTGCTAGTTACCTGTTGTCTAGTCCTGACTGCAAGGTGGTGCCCAATACTGTCGCTACACTCGTACATTTTTTCCCTTGTGGCTGCCCACTTTGTTGCGATTTTTACCATTAAGACAGATCCTATCTCGGCTTTGGCCAGGACTACCTCTTTTTGAACAGCCTGGCTGTCTTGTCCTGCGTGAATCATTTGAGTTAGTTTAATTTCAACTCTTCTTAATTTGTCTTGTAAGTCCCTAATTAGAGTTTTTTCTTTTTTGTTTTTCTGAATTGAGAACCTTAAGGTCTCACCTCTGATCCCCGCCTTTAAAGTGTCCCATACAATCGTGTGGGAGGCAGAGCCAGTGTTTATTTCCAGGAACTCCTGGATCCATCCCTGCATGTGAGCTAGATATCTGGTATCGTATAGTAGCGCTTTCTCGAAGCTCCATTTAGTAGCCTCCTTCAATTGCCCAAGCCCCTTAATGTTGATAATGAGAGGGTTGTGGTCAGATAAAAAAAGGGGTTCGATATCAATAGTATAGCTATTGGCAAGTGAAGCTGAAATAAAAAAGTAATCTAATCGGACTAGTAGTTGGTGTGGGGCAGAAAAAAAGGTATATCCAGGGTTGTGTGGGGTTTTTGCTAGCCCAACCATCTATTAAGCCGTGGGTCTGCGCAAGATTGACTAGGGCTTGGAAGACTAGGGGTTTCCTACCTTTGTATTTCCATTTTTTGTCAGTCTCCCAATTTCAGGATAGGTGTATATTAGGATCGCCGCATAGTACAATGGGAGTAGGCCAGTGTGCTAGTTCCCCAGAAACCTGGTTGAGAGCCCCGGGGTCATCGGCATTGCTCCCGTAAATTGAGCAGAGGGTAACAGATGAGTTGTTGGGGATTAGAAACTCAGTGATAACCCATCTCCCTAATGGATCAGCTTTGGTTCGGGGGTTGCTAGTAGAAAGTCTTCTTTCTGCCATGATTCCAACTCCCTTTGTTTTGGCCCCCTGTGTCGTGGCACCCACTACCTTGAGCCCTAGGGTATCTAATAGGTGTTTTTGTGAGTTTTCTATGTGAGTTTCTTGCAAGCATACGATGTTCCCCCCCCAAGGGACCGCAATCCTTGAGCCACCTTCTCTTTTAGAAGAGTCGTTAAGTCCACAGATGTTGATTGAGACACAGGATAGATGTGGGAATAGTAAAAAGCGATGCATGTTTTTGCTGTTTCTTTGAGCTGTTTGAAGTTTATAGGTGTGTTTAAAAGTGTAATTATGTGTGTGTGTGTAGGTGTTGTGGATAGGTTTTGCGCCTGAGTGATCTTTCTGTGCCCCCCCGCCCCTCCTGCCCCCCCACCCACCCCTTACATGAGCAATCAGGATAAGCCTGAATGAAGGTGGTCAGTAATGAGCCTCGGCTGCTGATCACGCCAGTTAGAAAGAAAAACAAATAAATCTAGGATCGGCCATTGACCCTACCACAGAAGACGCTGCGTGAGATAAGTGCTAAGATGCGTTTTTTTGGGGGTTTTCCCCCCAATAGAAAAAAAGAGAGTTAAGGATCAAGATTCTCAACATAGAATAGAGAAAACAAAAGAAAACAGAAAACAGCGTCCCCTTAATTAGGATACATTTTTGCTGTATAAGAAAAAGTGGTGAGTTTATGATGTCTATTTCAGGTGGCCGAGCCAGTGCGTGTGAAGACCTTTAGCAGAAATGAAGGGTAAGATAGCTTGATCATTTATTGCCCTTCTTTGTTTTGACTTCCTCCAGGTACTCTCTGGCTTTAATTTCAGACACGAAGACCTTTGTAGTGCCATTGAGGATCACCTTCAAACTGGCCGGGTTCATAAGGTATACCTCCGCCCCTTGTTGCTGGAAGGGAGAGATCAATTGCCTCAAATGCCATCTCCGTTCCAGGGTCTGATGGCAGAAGTCTGGCTTGGCAAAAAATGTAATCCCGTTAGCCCCTTTCTTGGAGTTGGGACGGGCCTGGTCGTATACCATTTGTCTTAGGAGGAAATTACCAAAGTACACAAGAAACACTCTAGGCTGGCCTCCAGTTGAGTTGCTGCTGTTATACTGCCATTTCAGGAAGAATGGGAAGCGGTGCGCTCGCTGTACTTCTTGGTCTCAGTTCCAGCCTGGATGTTCCGGAAAGGAATCTTGTAACAGCTTGACAATAAATCATCTAGGATCTTCCCCCTCCTTCCCCTCCGGAATACCAAGCAGGCGGAGGTTATTCCTTCGTTGGCGATTTTCTTGTTCTTCCATCTTAACCATCAGGTCTGTAAGGCATGCGGTATTGGACACAATCAGTCGTTTAGAGGCCCCTGCTTCAGTTTCCAGATGCTCTGTTCTGGCTTCCACCATGCCCACCTGGTTGCTGATATCCGTGCAGGTCTTATTCAGTTTTCTCAGACCGCCCTGCATCTTTTTAGGGGCGTTCTTAGCTGTCCGATTGTCAGCCCTTACCTCCTCCTGGAATTCCTTGATCGAGGCTAGTATAGCTGCAAGTGAGGGCTCGCCTGTCTCGGCCGTTTCAGTTTGTAGGCTTCTCAGGCTATGCCACTGCGGTTGGCTCGAGCCGTCTTCCTCCAAAGGGTAGGGCAACTGAGAATCAGAGTAGTCCCACTTGAGTTGGCTACGCCGCTTGCTCTTACTTCTTGACGTTTTGGGGCGCACAACTGTATCAATATTGTCACGTGAGAACTCGCTATCGCCTTCGCTAGCAACATAGTCATCATCATCCTCTGTCCCCCCTCCACCAGAGGAGCTGGGTGTACTATCTGAGACCGAGTAAAAGTCCTCAGGGCCAGCTTCTGGGGTCCAGGGGTTCTGCGTTCCGAGAGGGACCTCCAGGCTTTGAATAATGAGTTCAGTCCCCGCTGAGTGTGCTCCTGCATCAGTGATAGCAAGGGTTGTGCAAACACCATCATTGCTTGCTCCCTTGTTTGGCTCCAGCTGTCCTCGAGTGGTGGACAGAACTAGCGATGAAGTATCTAGTGGGGAAATATTACTTGGGTTCTCACCAGTCTGATCATGCTCATGGTCAGATCCCCCGGAGGAAGTGTGTAGGGCGGGAGCACGCTCGAGCAAACTAACTGGGAGGTCGCTAGAGATTATGCCTTTGGTTACACCAGTGCTAGTGGGTAGAGTCTCCTTAGGGCCTTTTTCGGAAGTGGCGCCATCCTGCCGTGAAAGGACTTTAAGTGAGGTAGGGGATTTTTTCCCTGTGTTGTTTTCGATGCTGACAGACAGGCTTTTGGCTACCGTGAAATTTCTTTTGCAGGGGGGGGGTATGAAGATCCAGGGTCTTTACAGTCTTTTTGGGGGACCCCCCTGTCTTGCCCAAGTTAAACATTTTCACCCCACTGACCTCATCATGTTTGGGTTTCCCGGCTCCTTTGCCCGCTGACGAGTCCTTGGCAATTACAGGCGTCTTCTGTTTGGGCCCCTTCCTTGCCCGACGAGCACTCATCTCCGAGTAAGTGCCGATGTCCATGATAAATGGTAGCTTTAGGTCTTCCAATATTGAGGAGCAATCCTGAGGCTTCTGCGTAAACATCAGCGCCACAGCCGTGGCCACAGCCAAGGAAAACCAAGCGCTCCAGCTCCAGACCAGCGTTGCGATTGTTTTGTCAAGTGCCTCGCTCCTTCCGCCGCAAGCTGCGTGAAAACGGCAAAGTTTGTGCTCCCAGGCCAGCGAGTCAGCAGGCAGGTTAGAGGCGTTCTTGCGGGGCCCCTTGCTCTCAAATGCAGGTCCGATAGATGGATGTAGAAGCCCAAAGCATCCAGGAGACAGCCACAGCGTTTTCCGCTGTCTCAGCGTGACAGGCGATCTGTGCGCATGGCAGCCCATCATCTCCTACACCGACGCAGAGGGCTAGCCGATCATCTCCGCATCTGGCGTGGGCAGCCGAGCAGTTCGAGCACTCACGCTAACTCCATCTTGGTCCATGTTCAGGTATTTTTGGCTTTGTAATAAATTAACAAACATATTATTATTATGGGATTTTATAAAGCGCTTGGTTACGCGCCCCGGCGTGTCCCTGCGCTGAGAGAGAAGTATGAAGTGGGCAGAACAGGGAGATTACATCAGTACTGAGCGGAAAAGATGTGTTTTAAGAGCTCTGCGGAACTTTGCCTCAGAAGGTTCGAGACGCAGCTCCATCGGAAGCATATTCCAGCTCTTGGCTGCAAGTAGCCTGAAGGATCTGACCCCCATTCGGGCTTTATGAATTTTGGGGACTGCTAATAGTCCGGTACCATAGGATCTGAGCCTACGTTCCGGTCTGTAAGGAGTGATAAGGCAGTGTAGAGGGTAGGGCGCCTTGCCCTTGATGATACGGTGACAGTGCTTTAAAGATAATCCTTTCCTTGACCGGAAGCCAATGAAGGGATTTCAAAGCAGCTCTAGAGGCCGTTCTCCTTGGGAGCCTCAGCACCAGCCGGGCTGTGGCATTTTGAAGTACCTGGAGACGATTGAGGCTTCTAGCTGTTATTCCCAGATAGAGGAGGTTGGAGTAATCCAGCCTTGATGTAACCAAGGCATGCACCAGGGTCTGTCTGGCACCCACAGGAAGTAGGTTCAAGATCTTTCGTAGACTCTTGAGTATACCGAAGCACATCCCAACTACACGATCTATCTGGGGAGCAAATGACAGGTCAGAGTCAAACATCACCCCAAGATTTTTCGCCTGTTGACAAGGCACTGGAGTGGAGCCCAGGCATGTAGGCCACCATGCCGAGGACCACACATCTGGACCACCCCCTACCACGAGCACTTCAGTTTTGGACCCATTCAGCTTCAGGCAGTTATCAGACATCCAGGATGCAAGCTCCTGCATGCAAGCACTGAAGCTCACAGCCGCAACATCAGGTGCCCGTGACAGTGAGATGACCAGTTGTGTGTCATCGGCATATGACACTAGTTGGATACCATAACTTTCCACAAGGGTGGCTACCGGGGAAGCATAACGGTTAAATAGGGTGGGGCTCAGGGCAGAGCCCTGAGGCACCCCTTGATCAAGATAGAACATACGCGAGTAGTGATCTCCTTGTCTGACCTGAAAACCCCTGTCGGTCAGGAATGATTGTATCCACCTCAGCGCTGATCCAGTGACTCCACCTTTGTTAAGCCACTGTAGCAGGGTGAAATGTGCTACAGTGTCAAACGCTGCGCTTAGGTCAAGTAGAATGAGGGCCATAGTGTGTCCCTCATCTACCCCTTGCCCGATGGTCTCAGTAGCCATAAGCAACGCAGACTCAGTGGAATGGCGGGACCGGAAGCCAAACTGAGTAGGATGAAGCAGGTTGGCTTGCTCGACAAATGCCATAAGCTGAAGATTTACCACCTTTTCTGCCACTTTGGCCAGGTAGGGGAGGAGTGAGATAGGACGGAGATTGTCCAGCCTGTCCCAGCTAAGATTCGGCTTTTTTTGAAGAGGGAGGACTACCGCCTGCTTCCAACTTTTGGGTACAGTATTGGATCTAAAGGAAAGATCCAAAACCTCCCTAATATAAGGTTCAAGGATCTCAATACTCTCTCCAAGAAGTTTAGGTGACGCCGGATCACGGGGGGATCGTGACTTAATGGAGCAGCATATCTGCTGGAGCCCGTCAGGGGAAGGGGTGGAAAAATAGTCCAGCCTGTTGACCCCCACTACCTCCAGTGTGCTTTCTCTAAAATCTGCTCCCTTTATCTTTCCCCCTGAAAAAGTGGAATAGATGGTAGCCACTTTGTCAGAAAAGAAAACAGCAGTACGGTTGCAGGATTCCTCAGAGACCGAGGACGGGTCAACAGATAAGCTGCAGAGAGATTTCTTTGTAAATTTTAAATAACTCCTTGGTCGAGTTTTTAGCTTCTCCTATCCTCCCTGAAAAGTAAGTTGTTTTGGCACGCCTGATGAGGCTATGATATTCTCTGCGTTTGTCTATGTACCTCTGTTTAGCTTGATCGAGGTAGGCTACCCTCCACTGTCTTTCTAGCTGCTTGCATTGCAATTTAGCTAGGCGAAGCTCATCGCTAAACCAGGGGGCGGATTTCTGGGGTCTGCCGCCGGGGTTTTTATGACAGAGGGGGCTATGTCATCTAAGGCATTATTAATGCGCCCTTCTAGTCTATCTGATGCCGTGTCAGCATCCTCACCTCCTGGTCTGCCACCTTTAGTCAGTGCAGTGTGGAACTTAGCTTTGGAAAATGCAGACAATTTACGGCTCATATATTTAGAATCCTAACCTAATCTAGCTGTCCATGGATTATTATGCGGTAAGAAGAAATGATGACTAATTGACTGTGGATTAATGATTTTCACCCTTTCATGCTGCGAAAAAAGCACTATTGTATTTGTGTATCTAGAACAGGTCTAGAACTAATGGGCCCGGCCCTTTCAGATTCAATGGAAATGATCTTGGATCACACAACGCAAACACTCTCTCTGATTCTGGGTCATAGGGTCTCTCTACCGTAACAGGACAGATAGCAAGTCTAGAAACTGACTACTAGTGCCCTTCGACTTACATGTCTATTTTACTTCAGTGAGAAAGCGTAATTAAAGTGAGCTTTCTATTCTTTCTTTACTATTTATATCGCATTTGAATAACAGCAATTTATCTTACCTGCACTGCGAGTATCAATGATAGCTGGTTGTTTATTTGTAGTCTCTTAATAAACTTGGTAATATGAAGCGCTTAAGTAAGATAAAAGGCGGCGTCACCAGGGTTGGTGTCATCCAGTGCGGTAATTCATGGTGTCACCCCCTCACGACTTACCCCATGATGGACCTCCTCTGAGTCCACCAGTGCCAAATAACAGGATGCATGCCTATAGTTCTCAACCGGCTCTATTTATATAAATAATAATGATAATACCGGCCTACTTACTTATACACCCTTTTTGTAATGGGGGAAATGAGATACAGGTATAACTGTAGGGAATCTTAATTCAGTTGCAAGTTACCCTGGACTGGTCGCTACCTGTATCAATTAGAAAGTAGCACATATAAAGCAATGTACTCAATCGTGGCTTATTAATTCTAATAGTTGTAGCCTCAATTTTATATTCACTTGCACCCACCTTTAGTCAACTAATTAGGTTTGCCACCTGACTGGTTTCCCTTCCTGCACCGAGGCGGAATGGCCGTAGTAAAATCTATACCAATTGGATAAAACATAATGGTGTAATCTGACAAACTTTTGTTTCTATTAGCACAAACGCGTATTAAAATGAAGGGTGACTTACTTATTTTTGTGCCTGTTTTTCAATGGGTCCTTCTTGTATTAAGGCCCTTTCATTCAGCTACAAGGTAAAAGCCAGAATATTATCTTTTCAAGTAAAAGTTGAGACATCCTCACTGCCTATGTTATCTTTCGTTCAAAATTACAAAGGCTTGGTTACTAACTTTCTCTATTTTAGCCCCGAAGTCCAACTGGCCATATTAGATATAATTGTGGAAAAGCCGAAACATCCTTTCTTCCTCTATTGTATTTGCTTCACAATTGAAGAGGCTCGATTACTACCTTCCTCTATTCTAGCCCCGTAGTCAGACTAACCACCCACACTACTTCACTTTCCCCTTTTAGGATCTATAAAAAAAAGTCTTCCCCCATGACCGCGTTTCTCATCCAGAACCTACCTCATGCAGGGAACCAGCGCTGTCTCAAAACTTCAGTTTCTGCTTTTCGTGCAATTAAACGCCATCTCGCTATGTAGGCACCTTAAATGCCTCCTCATTTCTCCTACGTCAATACGTTAACGTCAGGGTCATATGACCTGCATCTCTACATCTTAATGGACTGTTAACTATTGGCACTCCGGTTTCGCAACAAAAACTTTATTAGGAGTTACATAAAACACCCGTATTGCGCCTTCCATCATCTAATTATACGTTCAACATTGTAAATAGTCTCACTTGGGAAATTACCAGCGGCGTCACTAGAGTTGACGCAAGACAAAACTATAACACGTTTTTGTAATATTTTGCACTTTAGTGTCACTGTGTCATCGCATGTGATGGTGTCACCCGGTGCTTCCCCCGCACCCCCCTAGTGACACCACTGAAATGCATGGCGCAACGGAACTGGCTGTTTTTATAAATATATTTCACTAGTAAAATAGGGACATCACTGAACGTTTTTAAAATGTTTAACTTTTGTTGCAAACATTTGGGGGTCGATTCTGATTCGGGAAAAAACGCTCCGAATAGCCGTTCGGAGCATTTTTCCCGTACGAATCGTACCCTGCAACGTCCCCCGTACGTACGACGAAGTTCGATTCGTACCAGGAGCCGTACTCCGTACGAGTCGTACAAGACACCGTACGACTCTAATCTCAGTACGATTCTCCCTCGGAACCCGCTGTACGCGACATCTGTATGGTTCGTGGCTGGTTTTTACGACCCAGCAAGTACGATACGTGTCGGGTACGCACCGTACAACCCTTTTTCTACGGGAGCTGAAAACAGCCGTAAAAGCAGAGTTCGCGCCGAAACCGGTATGGAACGGCCCCCCCAGGTACGGTGCGTACCACCCATGATCGCAGGGGTACGCACCGTACCCCTGCGATCATGGGGTGTACGAGGCGTACCCCCATTGTACGATTGGTGTACGAGCCGTACCCCCATTGTACGATCGGTGTACGAGCCGTACCCCATGTACGATCGGTGTACGTGCCGTACCCCCATTGTACGATCGGTGTACGAGCCGTACCCCCATTGTACGATCGGTGTACGAGTCGTACCCCCATTGTACGATCGGTGTACGAGTCGTACCCCCATTGTACGATCGGTGTACGAGCCGTACCCCCATTGTACGATCGGTGTACGAGCGGTACCCCCATTTATTTATTTTTAACAAAATGTTATTGATTTTTCACATCAACAAACAAACAAATGACTGCGGGTTCCCAAATTGCATATTACAGATCAATATTTCAAGTGCTACACCCCACACATCAGTGCCCTATCTTTCCCCCACCCCCACCCTCTCTACCCCCACCTCCCCATGTCAGTGTGCTCCACACATTAGTCTTGTTGTGCGACATAACTCAGCATGAAACGGCCGGTGGCTCCTCCCAGAACTCAGGCAGCAACTCCCACATCCAGATGTGGCCCAAACGCCATGCAGGCACGTGTATGCAACCCCATCCCTCCTCCACACCCCTCGGTGCAACGATCCAGTTCCTTGACTGCTAACTAGTATGCAGTTCTAGCATGTAGTGTTTCCTGTGGGCGTCCCTGCCCTCCCCGCTGCCCTCTCCTCCCCTTGGCTCGCTTGCGCCTCCTCCACACTATCCTCCGCGACCTCTGACATAGATTGTAAGTCTGCTACGAGCGCGCACCACGCCCTGGCTGTTTCTAGCGCCTTATCATTAGCTGCGCGGTTGGCCATTTGTAAGCGGAGAGTCCCTTCACTAGAAGCCCATTGCAGAAGACACCCCCGCCATCTCAGGAAGCTAGGACCCCCCCTAGATTTCCAGTGTAGGGTGAGCTCCCTCTTGGCCAGGATCAGCCCCAGATCGAAGAATTTACTGGTAACCTTCGTGGTTGGGGTGTGTGGGAACCAGAGTAGGAGGCAAACTCCCATGTCAGTATCAACCTGACGCCCCGTAATCTCATTCAGACAGGCCACAACATCAGCCCAATATGAGCCAATCCCTGCGCAGGCCCAAAACATGTGTCCAAAGTCAGCACCCTCTGAGTTACAACGGGGACACACCGATTGCGCCCCACCAAAAACCCGCTGGATCGTGGCCGGCGCCCAGTACGCTCTATGGAGAGTGAAGAATTGGACCAATTGAAACCGGACGTTGCGCGTGCCTTTCCAGGCCCGGCGCACAAGCTGGGGCCAAGTCGTCTCCGGTACCTGTCGGCCTAGATCCATCTCCCAGCGTTCCCGCAGCTTGTCCAGTGGGGGGGGCATCTAGCGCCAGTCTCCTATACAGACAAGTAACAGCCTTAAAGGTACAAGCTGCCATCACAACGTACTGGCAGCCCAACGACGTGGGTGGCTCCGCCCGACCTTTCTTCCAGCATCTCTGGATCGCAGAGACCAAAGCCGCATGGAGTAAGAAGTCGCCTCTTGGCAAATCAAATGCCTCTTGCAGGTCGGAAAAAGACAGCAGGACACCATCCCTGTACAAGTCTCCTACCATATGGAGCCCACAGTTTTCCCAATTAGCTAGACCTGACCAGTCCCCGCCGTGCGGTAAGGCTGTGCACATGCCTAAGGGGATCTCCGGCGCGTACGGAACCAAAGACAACTGGTCCAGACGAAGTCCTTGCTGGAGCAAGATGAAGGACAGGACATGGCGCTGGATAATTCTGTCATGCGGGCCGTCCGGGCCCCTAAACACCCGCACCACAGCCTGGGTGAGCCACTGCAGCTGCGCCGCCAGGTAGTACCATTCAAAATCCGGCACAGCTAGCCCACCCTCCTCCCGCGATCGGAGTAGGGTGGAGAGAGCCACGAGCCTACTGCCAGAACCCCATATGAATCCTATCACCATTGACCTTAAAGTCCGGAAGAAGGAGAGCGGGATCCACACCGGCAGTGTACAGAAAAAATAGAGCAAGCGCGGGAGGACCACCATCTTTAGTAAAGCTATTCGTCCGGCCACAGACAGGGGGAGGGTATGCCAGAATCCAATACTGCCCCTGATGCCTCTCAGCGCTCTGCCCACATTTCCCTCATACAGGGACGAATGGGTATGATAAATGCGAACCCCGAGGTACGGCATACACTCCGGCTCCCAGCGCAGCTCCCCAAGCTCCGCAGGCTGCGCACATCGGGGAGTCAGGGGGAACAGGCAGGTCTTGGACCAGTTAACATGTAGACCCGAGAGTTCGCCAAACTCTCGGAGCAAGGCCCGCGCTCCCCGCACCGAGGTCGTCACGTCCGCCAGGTACAGCAGGAATTCATCAGCATACAGAGAAATGTGGTGTCGGACACCACGCAACAGTACCCCCTCATAGTGCCGCCCCTGCCGCGCCACCAGTGGTTCGATCGCTAGGGCGAATAGAAGCGGAGACAGGGAGCAACCCTGCCTAGTACCCCTGGTCACTGCACATGCCGCAGAGATTGTACGGCCCGTGCGAACCCTGGCAGTGGCGGAAGCATACAACAGCTGTGTCCAGCGGACGAAGCCGTCCCCCAACCCGAACAGACGCAACACACCGAACAGATATGGCCATTCCACGCTATCGAACTCCTTTTCGATATCTACCGATAGGACAGCCGCGGTCGGAGGACCCTCCCCCTCAACATCCATGACCCGAATCAAGCGCCGTATACACGTAGAGGTATTCCGCGTGGGGATGAAGCCCGCCTGGTCCGGGTGGACGAGGGAACACATATGAGTCGACAGTCGCGTAGCCAGAATCCTACTCAGTACTTTATAGTCCACAGTGAGCATCGAGAGTGGACGGTACGCCGTTCTCGCCGCGGGTTGGCCGCCCTTCTTCAACAACGGCACAATAATCGCCTCCCTCGCCGACTCTGGCAGCCTGCCCAGTTCCCACGCCTCACCATAGACCTGTAACAACTGTGGCGCCAGAAGGTCTAGGAATGCAGCATAGAACTCCACCGGGAGACCGTCACCCCCTGGCGTCTTCTTCCGAGCCATGTGCTTAATCGCTGCTCTAATCTCCCCCTGCGTCACAGCAGCACCCAGGGCGTTCCCCCGTTCCGGGTCCAGCTGCGGCAGCTGGGCCTCCTCCAAGAAGGCATCCAAACCCGTCGGGGGCAAGGGCAGCCTGCATCGATACAGCTCCGAGTAATAAGCCAGGAACTGGTCATTGATTTCCCGTTGCGAGTGAACTAGCACCCCGGTAGGCGTGGTCAGGGACAGAATCGGCGCGCCCCCAGAGTGAGGGTTTGCCAGCCACGCCAGCAGCGACCCGGCTCGATCCCTCTCGGCGTGGGCCCGGACCATGTATTCCCGATAGTCATGGCAGCGAAGCCTTTCTACTTGTACGGCTACACGTTCCCTCGCCGCCAGCACTTCCTCCCTATCGCTCCCCGCCGCGTGGTTAGCCTTCTCCACCCGCCGAAGCGAGCCCTCCTCCCGCTCCACGTCTGCCATCAGCGTCGTACGTACCCCGGCCGACGAGGAGAGGCACGCTCCTCGCACCACCACCTTGAAGGCATCCCATTCGGCCGCTCTGGTAGTTGCGGTACCCGCGTTCTCCCGGAAATTGCGCTCAAGGCATTCCTGCAATTCCACATGGAATACCGGGTCTTCCAGCATCAGCGGGTTCAACCGCCACGTGGGAATCGGTTGCCGCTGCCTAGACCAGAGGACTGTGAGTAAGCAAGGGTTGTGGTCCGAGATAGTCTTCGCCAGATATTCGCTACTGCGCACTAGTTCTTGGGCCCCAGCAGTACAGAGAAAGGTGTCGAGGCGGACATGGAGATCATGGGGCGTGGAGTAGAACGAGTAGTCCCTATCGTCGGGATGGAGCGTACGCCAGGCGTCCAGGAGGCCCCAATGTTCTTGCCAGGCCCTCCGGGCCTTGGCCACCCTGCACACCACCGACTGAACCAGGGGAGGATGAGAGCGATCTAAATCCACATCCACCACCGAATTAAAGTCCCCCCCCCCCATGAACACCGTACCGATCAACAGAGGTGCCAATCTTTTCGATAACGCCGTGAAGAACGCGGCTTGGTCAAAATTAGGGACATAAACACTGCAAAGCATGACGTCTCGGCCATCCAATCTTCCCAGCACTGCCTCAAACCTCCCCTCCGAGTCAATCTCCGTCGTCACGGGCTGGAAGGGAACGCCCACCCTAACCCAAATCAACGCCCCCCTAGCATGAGCGGAGTAGGTAGTATAGTAAAGTTGCCCCCTCCAACGCCGCTGCAGCGCTCGCCCCTCTGCCAGAGTTAGATGCGTTTCCTGCAGAAAGGCTATCTGAACCCCCCCTACGCACTAGATATGCATGCACCTTATACCTTTTACTCATGGAGTTGAGCCCCCACACGTTCCACGTAACACATTTCAGTTCCAACTTAGCCGCCATTGGTAAATCTATAGCAGTAACAGCACCTCAGCAACCCTAGTGACACACTGACACACCCCTGCAACATCAAACACCCCCAACTCACCCCCAACCCACCCACCCCCAGAACAGGCGTCAAACAGTAGGTACCCATCCAAACTCCTACCCCCACAAGTGAGGGAAACTCTGGAAAGCACCAGAGACTCACAGATTACGTGAGATAGAGGGGATAGCGCAACACCTCCGGCTGGAGAGCCCAAAACCCACCGCACCGTGATGGGCCGATCCCGGTTGAAAAGGAACCTCTCCCCCCCCCAACACCCAGGCAGCGCCCCCGCCCAATCAAGTTCACAGCACCATGGAGGCCCCGACAGCACCATCAATACCCCGGGAGGACAGGGAAAGTAGCCCCACCCAACACCCCTTCGAAAGGGACTCAAGGAACCCTGTCCTAGTCATCTCCACGGGCCAAGCACCTCTCCTTACTGTTCCTTGCAGCCACCTGGCAGTCACTCATCCAACAGTCCCTCGGCCGTCTGTGGGGTAACCTGAGGTAAATCCCCAGATTCCTTCTCCGAGCCCCCATCCGAGCCTCCCAGACCCGTTTCATCAGAGCCCAGACGGGAGCCCGAGTCAAGTGCAGGGCCCTCTGCCGCCATTCCAGAAATAAGCGACACCGCCTGTAAGGCGGCCTGCCTCTCCAGTTCTGTTTGCGACGCCGGTGGGGATCGCCGGCTCAGTCCTCGCTTCCGATTGCGCCTGCTCCGCCGCGGCTGTGGTCGGCCCTCAGTAGCCTCCGTCCATGCTCCCGTACCATCCTTGCCCGCCCGGTACCGTTCCAGCCATTGCCAGGCGTCATCCGGCGTGTCACAGAACGTCGCCACTCTGTCCACCAGCACCTTCAGGCGTGCCGGGAACAGCAGAGAGTACTGAACTCCCTCGTCGCGGAGCGCTCGCTTGACAGCAACGAAGGAAAAGCGGCTGCGCTGGACCTCTTGTGAGTAGTCAGGAAAAAGGGACACAGACGCATTGTCCACCTTGTACGGACCATTCGATCTGGCTTGCCGCAGGATAATGTCTCGGTCCCTGAAGTGCAGCAGGCGGGCTATGACAGGCCGAGGGGGGCGGCCCGGGGCCAGAGGTCGGGCCGGGACCCTATGGGCTCTCTCCAAAGTGTAGAAGTTCGTTAGGCCCTCAGGTACCACCACATCTCGCAGCCAGCGTTCAAGATAAGAGACCATGTCATCCCCCTCGTCGTTTTCGGGCAAACCCACCACTCTAATGTTGTTGCGTCTGTTGCGCCCTTCTGCATCAGCCGCTCTCCTCTCCAGTAGCTGCACCCTACGCACCAGGTCATCCAGCGTAGCATCCGTCATTTTCTGGGCCGGTTCGAGTGTCTCAAGCACCAGCTCCGTGGATTTGACGCGGTCCGCAAGCTTGTCGTGGTCCGCTTTCAGCAGGCCGAGGTTCGTAGACACCAGCGCAATGTCCTGACGCATCGCCTCTCGCGTGTCCCCTATGGCCTTGAGGATCCGGTCCATCTGTTGTTGTTGAAGGCCTGTGCCCTGGCTATCCGTCGATCGGTGGTCGTGCGCATCCAGAGGGTCCTCAGCCTGGTCCGCCGAGGCCGCACCAGCGCCCTTCCGCGGCTTCCCCATGATGCATCACCAAAGCACACAGTCGCGGTAAGCACCAGAAGTCCGACCCGTAATGTTACCAGGGTCGCAGGACGCACCTCCACCCAGCTGGCCTGTGCGTGACAAAGGTTGAGGGCTACTGGGTAATACCGGGGGATAGTGGAGGCCCACTCTCCGGCTCCTCGTTTGCTAACGCGGACCGCCAGCTATGCGGGTTATGCCAGAACAGGCCAGATCCCCAACGGACGTCCGTAGAGTCCAGAAAGCAGGCCCCAAACCAGGGGAGTTCTAACGTATCTCCGCGTCCCCACCAGCGCACCTCCGGGACCAAGGTCAGAGGCTCGTGCCAGGGAGATCAGGCGCGCCCAAGTAGGCCAGCCAGAGGCCGCTCGCAGTCCGGGGCCCGTGGCGCAGGCTCCAATGCGCCACCACTAGAGTACCAGCACGGTCCCCTCAAGGCGTTAGTGGGACCCTGGAAGTTCCCCAGCTCCCAGTCCTCCAGACAAATAATCAGGCCCTCAGGGGCCGGGCACCCACTCCGTTGCCTGGAGCCCGTCCGGCGTCACTCCAAAGTCAGAGGCCTCCGCCCCAGAGCGCCGATCGTGCGACCTCAGACCAGCGCTGCTTCACACAGTACCTGCTCCGTCGCAACTGCCACAGATGCGGTGCACTCCGCAGCGGGAAACACGCCACCAGCTGGGCGCAGCGCCGCCTCCGCTGCACTCGGGACTGGGCCTCCGTCCGTGTACACTCGCCCGATGCAGCCGCAGGTCCTCAGGATCCTGCACAAGTAGTCCGCGGTGTCCTCCGCAACCGGGCCAACCCCCCGGTTGCGCCGACTCCCACGCAGCCGCGATGGGTCAGCCCCCTCGGCGGTCCCTCCAAAATCGAGAGCGGGGACCCGGGCTGGCTGCAGGCCTACAGCAAGATGGCCGCCCGTCACTGCTCCAGCCTCCCGGTGGCCGCCGGAATCAGGGCGATCACGGAGCTCCCCTGGCTCAAAGTCGTTGCCGAGTCGCCCCCAGACCTTCAGGGACCACAGCAGGGCGGCGGCGCCACTGGGGAGGGGGGTCTGTCAGGATAATTCGCCGAGATCAGCCCTGAGCTCGGGACTCAGGCGACCATGCTCGTCGGCGATTAAGCCACACCCCCCCGAGCGGTACCCCCATTGTATGTGTTTGTGTGCTTTTCCGTACGACTCGCCCTTACCTGACGTGGACCGTACGAATCGCGTCCTCATACCCCAGTCCGGATCGTACTCATCGGGTCGTATGGCATGTGTACGAGTCGTACGGTATGTGTACGAGTCGTACGGTTCACGGTTTCAGCCTTGCAATACGTACGGATCGCGACGATTCGGACTGATTCACGGAATATGGATCGTACTTCGCGACTCAGACGGACGGGTACGATTCGTACGGAGAGGGCTCCGGATACAAATCGTACGGACGGTTTTTATCCCGAATCGGAATCGACCCCTTGGTGTCCATATTTAGGTGGGCACCAGTTTTCTTCACTTTTTTTTATAGCAGACTCATGCAATAAAAAATAAAGAAAACAACAGTCATTCTCAGGGGCGGTGGGTGAGATTTTGAAGTGGTGGGGCGCAAAGTGACTTGCATACAGCACCGTAGCGAGCGAGCGAGCCCGAACCCTAAAAGGGAGGTTTGGGGGGTTTCCACCCCCTAGAAAATTTTGGAAAAAAAAAAGAAAAATCGTGCATTTTCAAGCAAATTTGAGAAAGCAGGAAGGTTAATAAAGCAATTGTGAAAGTGCAGTTATTACATTAATATATGGCATACCATAGGTAGCTGCTTATTCAGTATAACCACAGAGCTTCATACATTCCGTCCTATAATGCTCAGGTGCTGAATTCAGACTATAAGACTTTCATGGAAATCTCAGGTCTAAGAGTAGAAGAAGTTGCACAGCAGTGTAATGGTTGCCAGGCTCGTTCCGCAGGAGCATCAGGAACTTGAAGAAAAGTCCACAGTCTTCCCCTACGGCCTTCCGACTCTATCAGACTCTAGAGTAACGAATGGCACGTCAGGGGAAAACAGGGAAACAAAACAAGGAAAGGCCGGGGAAGAAAAACAGGTCTTGAGCGTGGGAACCTCTTCGTGAATTCTTGAAGAATAGGCACTGGCAGGCTGTAAAGGAAGGAAGATGTTACACTCTATTCTGATCTATACTACAGAGAGTATGAACACACTTGTATATACAACCTACACAGCTTTCAGTCTTGGTTCTAGTAGACAAATGGCAGGTTAACATAGGTTGTACCCCTGTGCAACAGAAGGATAAGATTATAAGCACTATGGTCCAACACAATGTCAGTATATACAATGATACGGTATGTATGACTCACCACTCTATTCCCTGAGAGGAGTAAGAGGAGTGCCTATTCTTCTGTAGGTTATACGTTCAAAGAATAATCTGCCAGGAGAGAGTGGTCATAAAGGTCACATGAAAGACTAACAATATACTGAATATAAAAGAGGCAGCGCTACGCGCTGTTACCGTGATTCTGGTTGAGCTGAGCTTTGTACACACACTTCACATAGGTCCACGCAAGTACACCTAACATAAATGGTATAAAGGTTTTCGCAAGTGCCAAGGGGAAAGGTTTGATAGGCAACACAAGTAAGGAATCGTTCACCCTGCGGGAGACAGCTCCGGCCAGTGAACAAAGGTGAGCAAATCTGTGTAGTCTCCAAATAGAACAAACACTACAAAACTTTTAAAAACAGAGATAACAATGCATTTCGTACCTCAATCAGAATTTTTTGTATTCAACAAACAAGTAGCAGCATTCACTTTTTGTAAATGAAATCAGCACGTCTGTCTTTCAGTGTAGCAAACTTGTCAATTACTTTCATGTTGAAGTCCGGTATCTTTTGGACTAGCTTGCTCTCTACAGATAGCATCGCCAACGCATTTAGTCTTTCCTCTAGCATGGTGTTCCTGAGGAATGTCTTTATGCGTTTTAAGGCTGAAAAACATTGTTCAGCTTCTACTGTTGTCATTGGAGTCGTAATCACAATTTTTAGTAAAGTCACTGTCTCTGTAAGTGAGTTTTCCATATGAAGTTTATGAATTAAACTCAGCAAACTCAAGGTGCTTGTGGCCTTCCGGTACACAGGCATTCCGTAGAGTACAGTTAACTCAGTTCTCAGCTGCTCTTTTTTGAGCATAGGATATGCTTCCACAGCCTGATTCAGAGCACGCTCAGGGAAGGATTCATCATATTGTGCAAACTCTTTACTTTGCAATAAAGTGGCACTCACCAAATGTTTTGTGAATAAAAAACGTTCTTTTGCCTGCACAATTACAATGTCACATATCTCCTTTCCAATTCGAACCAGAGAGGTGATGTTTTGTCTGCGGTTTGCAAAAGTAGAATGCTCCGGCAGTTTGCCCTCTAAATCGTCAACCCCATCTCTCACTTCCTTTATCTTTTGTACAAATGTAGATGTAGCGGCTTTCACAGAGACAGTATCTATGTCTTTTCGTTGTAACTGATCGTATACCGCATCAACATGACGCATTATGTCATGAAATAAAAACAGTAAGAACTGAAACTCTTTGTCTTGTAGTGTTCTAATAAAGCCATGGGCTTCATTCTGACTTGTGTGATCAAAGTCTTCTCTGGATGCTATGGTGACAAAACATTTCTCAAGGCCCTCCCTCTGTTCAAAGATTAAGTTGACTGTACGAATGTGAAAGTTCCAACGAGTTGAAGATCCCCTTGGTGCGCTTTTGTCCACAATCTCATGAAGGGCTTCTGTTCTTTTGGGGGAAACGTGTGAAGAATGCTGCTATGCCTCCGATATCCTGAAAGAAAACTTGTGTCTCTCTAATCTTTGATACCGCCTGTTGCATAATAAGATTGAGTTGGTGGGCGTAACGGTGCACAAAATGAGCATTAGGGTACACATCTCAAATTCGTTTCTGTACTCCACCAAGGCTTCCACTCATTACGGATGCACCATCATAGCTTTGTGCGATAAGTTTTTGTTTTTGAGGCAGGTCCGGGAAAATTAAGTCCAGTTGACAGAGTATAGCTTCAGTGATGGTTGCTGCACTAGAGTCTCTTAAATGTGTGAAACCATAGAACCTCTCCACATCGTTTCTGTCACTGTCAAGGTACCGAAACACTAACACGGACTGTGTTTTAGTGGCCACATCAGTGGTGTCATCAGCCTGAATAGCCACAAAGTCTGTGTTTCGCAACTCTTGCACAATATGGCTTCTTATAATTTCGAGCATACAGTCAAGGAGTTCATTTTGTATTGTATTAGAGGTGCCCTTAAAGACTGTAGCACGTGCTAAATGTGTTTCCAAATCCTTGTCTATGGTTGACATTAAATCCACTAGGCCTCGGAAGATCCCAGGTTTTGAGGAAGTTTCTGATTCGTCATGGCCTCGCAATGCCAGTTCGAAAGCACCACAGAAACTAATGCAATCAATGATCTTGGATAGATTTTGTCTGTTCTTATCAACAGCTTCATTGTGGTTTTGAATGGATTTGCGATATGCATCATTTATCTGCTGCTCAATTGGTGCGTCTTCCCCCAACATTCCCAGTCTTGTCAGGTTTTCCAGATGATTTCTTGTGAGTGCATGCTTCTTTATTTTTTCAGCTATATGCTTTAGGTCAACCAATCCTTGACGTGTCCAAGAAAAGTCACCACCAAACAGCAAGCAGGGGAAGCAGAACAGAGCTTTTTTTATAGGGCACCCTGTAAGCCAATCAGCTTTTGTGTACCAGGCATTTGAGAATGTACGTTTTGACATTTTTCCTCTGTCCTGTGTAGTTTGCTGTAGGTTTATTTCAGGCTGATGAGGTCCTAATTGCTTTATCTGTAGTTTTTGTTCAAGTGGCCGTGACTGGAATGACCTTGCAATCAGCTCTTGTACTGTATTCATGATGGTGTGTTGCTGGCCGTACCAATATATATATTAAAGAAACCTGTCAATAATCAAAGTACAACGTATAAGGTGCAGTGCAATAATATCAAATTTCAGTATAAATACATATATCTTGTGCATTATCGTAATACATCTCCAACAGGTCAGCTCCCCTTTCCACAAAATGACTGCTAAAATACAGCCGTACTGCCTCCTGCCTCTCTGTGCCATAGTGGTTGCTGAAGGCACTGAAAGAGACACTGCTTGAGGGCCTGGAGAGTGACCACATACATACATAGCCCTAACTCCAATGTAAAAAAATATATAGCATCAGTTTCCTTACCTTTAACACTGGTGTTTGCTGGGTTGTAGCCGGGGTGAAAGAGCAGCAAAGGAGGTTGGGGTCCTCTTGTTGTTTGCTGGAAAATTGCCCCAAAATGCGATAATGTTTCAGGTTGTCAGGTGCTGAAAATTAAAAGATAACAATTTATTTTTGAAACAGTAGGGTAATGAAACAAAGACTGTGGGGGAAAAAACATAACGCTCCAATTTTGTCCTTGCAGTTTGCATCCAGCTCTTAGATGACAGTTAATAGCTTGCTGTTGTATGTTAGGATTTTAACTTAGAAACTGCAAGTAACAAAAGGATCTCTCTGACAAAAGCAGTGCCTCACTGACCTATTTACATCATATGCATTTTGTGATCTGCATCAGGTATATGTTCTTTGCAGCAGGCACATTAAACTTCTGCGCTGCCGCCTGCTGCTATTTCACTACTGGGACCACAAACATAGTCTGGCAGACTGCCAACGCTCCTACATATATAGGCCAACAACTGATGTTTCTATTTTTTGTTTTATATAGAAAAGTAGACCCGAGACATCGGGCATCAGAGCGCTTTACATGAGCACCAGTTTCGTAACATCACCATTATTGCCTAAATAAACATTAGAATAAAGCTTAAATCCATGGCGGGGTAATGTGGCCCAACATTGTCAGGAACGTGAAAACCAGAAATCAGATGAAACCAGGCAAGACATTCAATGGCACAGTTATAATTATTGTAACTTTATTTCATTTGTAATGAAACCTACTTTATCATAAAGCACTCTGACATCTTTGGGTAATGTCCGCGATATGTAAAAATTTATGAATAAATAAATGAATAAGCACTGTGTTGGATTTATCAGTGAACACTTCACAGGGAAAAAGCCAGGAAGGGTTCCTACAGCGGTATGAGTACAGCGCCGAGATGCCTCAGGGTAGTTGTGCGCTATACAAGTGCGTAATTATCATTATCATTATTAAACCTACAGTCCGATGCCGTCATATTGAGGAAAGCAGTTTTTAATGCTGGAACTGAAGATATTCATAACTGGAAAGGTCCACTGTATAAAAGCTAGTCTGGTGCAACATGCACGTCGCTTGCAATTGTGTGCAAAACTGGATCCCGTGAGATTCGGTAGCGGACTTCCGGAGCAAAGGTGAACCAGTGCCTGTCAGTGAGCAGAGCAGACGCAGACGCCGAGCCGGAGCAGAGGAGCCGAGGACCCGAGGGAGAGTTTGAATACAGTACTCTGCACTGCAAACAAGTTCTTGGTGCTGAGCTCCACAGCCTACTTACCCTCGGACCAAGGTGCTCCTATTGCGGCCGGGGCTGGGGCTGAAGGCGCCAAACTTTTCCTTTTGCTGCCGGCGCATCTCCCTCACGGCCGGAGCAGCGGGACGTCTCCTTTTGCGCCCGGAGCCGCCAAAAGTTTTGCAACGCGGCCGGAGCCGCTAAGTATTTCCTTCGCGGCAGGAGCCGCCAAAACATTTCTTTCGCGGCCGGAGCCGCTAAAACATTTACAACGCGGCCGGAGCCGCAAACATCTATAACTCGGCCAGAGCCGCCAAGCATTTCCCTCGCGGACAGAGCCTCCAAGCATTTCCTTTACGGCCGGCGCCGCCAAACATTTACACTCACTTACACTCGGCTGGAAACGGCCTAACATTTCCCACGCGGCCAAAAGCCTCCAATCATTTCTTTTCACGCCCGGAGCTGCAAAATTTTCCTCGAGCCGCTAAACATCTTCCCTATTGGCTGAAGCTGTGCGCTGCCACACAACGCGGCCAGAGTCGTTAAAAAATTCCTCCTTGTAGCTGGGGACGTGCGCTGCCTCTCAACGCGGACGGAGCACCTGAGCAGTTGTGAGTTTCTTCTCTCTCTTTTTTTTTTTTTTTTTTTTTTTTTTTACTATTCACCTCATGATTTTTGGGGAACAGGTCTGACAGGTCTGATAGTTGGTGAGACGCTGGGGATCTGTGCAGCCGCATAGAGGAGATACTTACTCTTTCTAGGAGACGCTGGGAGCTGAAACTGCTGCCGCCGGTAAAAACGCCTGGACTGTAAACCATCCAACGCGGAGCTTGATCTGGGTAAACCGAGCGGCAGCAGCTGCAACTTGTCTTGTCTTCTGCTTCTTGTCTTCTGCTGCCGAATTAAAAAGGAATCCAAAGGGAGGCCGGCGGCAGGCAGTAGGGGGTTGCTGACGGCGACTCTACCCAGTACCTACAACAGCGAACAGTTACAGGCGAGTTAACCACAAGGTGAGGTTGACACTACTCCTGACCCCCGGGCCCCTGGCCCTCGGCCTCGAGCGGACTGTGAGAGTGAGAGAGGCAGAGGGGTAGAGAGGGGTTGACTGAGGCACGAGCGCAGCGGCCGTTAGAGGCTGCTGCTGAGTAAGAGCCCGGGGGACTGTCAAGGCAGAAACCGACTAGGTCTGTTCTTGCTCGTGACAACCCCTGAGTGCTCCGCTTGTTTTCTGCCCCTGGTCCCCCTCCCCCCGCTCCCTTGAGTGCTTTGGGAGCCTGGGTGCATATTATTAGCTAAATTTAGCCACCAATAAGTCTTGGCGTGCTGGAGTGCTGGAGCTTTGAGAGGAGTGGAGTCACAAAGCTGCTGAGCCACATCTGCTGCAGCAGTCATAGTGGTGAAAGAGCGCTGCCAGAGAAAGCTGCTGCGGTGGCAGGGTACACCTGAATGAAGATTGTGGGGACGACAGGTGGCAGATTAACAGGTGAAACGCAACCTTGTCCCCAAAAGGTCCCTAAAGGGTCTAGGGTAAACGACAAGACAAAGATAAAGTTATTGATAAAGTTACTGATAAGCCAGGCAACACAAGGCTTAGTAACGTTGGGTTTTATCATGAGGTCTGGCAAAGTGAGGAAGACACCGGGGGACAAGATTTCAGCCTCTCGAAGTGCTCTTAAACGGAAAAGATTGGAAAAGTTGAACTCGACCAAAGCAAATAGTTCTAAACAGAATCCACTTATCTCACCAATTGCCTCCCTCTTTGAAAAGTCTATTCAAAACAAAAACTCGCCTAGTACGCGATTCCAGTTTTTGAAAGATCCAGGGGGTGTTTTGTTCTCATCAACGGAAGGAGTCCTGGGCCTATCAACACCTATAGTTCCAACAATGGAGATTAGCCCAGGGGGGGCCAGCGGCGGCTATGTCAATCAAAGCCGTTTTGACACAAGACACAATAACCAACCTTGGTGATACGGATGAACCCTTTAAAAAAAATATTAGTCTAACGGAGAGTCCAGGGCAGACTGAAAAAACTAAAAACCTCTGTGGGAGAAACCGTGAAGTCCTAACAGCAGCATTGGTACATACAACCCCATTGCCATCACTAAATCTGCAGTCTCCGAAACTGTCAATAACAACTTATCCAAGCCAAGTATTACCAGCCACAAAAGAGTCTGCAAATATGGTGGAATTAAAAAACTCTGATCTGATGGAGTTGGCAGGCGACAAAAGCAAATGTGAGAATGAGTCGGCCAAACGCCCCTCGGAGAAAGGGGAGTTAGAGGAGGTTGGAGTGATTGAGAGAGACCATGTTAATAAGCACTTGTCCAGTGATTATCCTACTGAACACTTACAGAAATTAATGGGACATGGGGGGCCCCCATTGACAATAATCAATACCAATAATAAGGACCCAATAAAAGAGGAATCCATGACTAAAACACAATTGGATATGGCCTTTGTGAATCTGGTTGCCCCTCTTCTAAAAGCCTTGCAAACATCGGCAAAAACAATGATAATGCAATCTGATAAGTTGGATATCCAAATCGACTTAATGAATATTATAGCATCAAATATAGCAGGGATAAATACAAAGTTGGACAACCTGAATAACCTGATTAAAAGAGCACAAGCCCATACATATCAGTCACAACCCTCTTGCCCCTGTGGCCCTGTTTTGGACAAATTGAGCTCTCTCCCTATTATCCTCGAACAGATTTTAACCTTAAACCAAAGCTTGATTAATGCAGATCAGACGCTGGACAGTGCAAGCAGCTCTAAACTTGATGAAAACTTATCGATTGATGAAAAACCCTCAAACATGATGAGCCCCAACGTGGACAAAAAGGCCATGGTCAGGATCAAAATTAACGAGGTAGCAAATAAAACGGTTTTGTTAGACTCTAGTAGTAACGAGATCACAAAGCCAAGGTTATCCAAGAGACAAAGGAAAAAAGAGAGGAAAGCTTGAAACAAGAAAAGTGAGGTGGCTTCAAATAAGAGATATGGAGTATATCCTATTTTTGCGAACTTGAACCAAGGTCTATCAAAAATTGTTGACAAAAGTGGAAGTAACACGAATACTTCAGTAAATGAAGATACGAATACTAAAGGTAACTTAGTGTCCGAAAAAGCGTGTAAAAACTTTGAGAAAACAGTCACTGTTACCAAATCTCTGCAAGTTAAAAAACATACAGCATAATAAGATGGTTGGTACAAATCAATCAATCAATCAATCGCGCACCGCAGATCCAGCCATACAGTGTAACATTATGGGTACTAAGTGTATGGAGCCTGAAGTAAAGTATAAGAGTAAGCCCATTGAAGCCATTGCCCACGGCACAGATAAGGGAGAAGAGGAAGGATGCCAACAACTTAATGGCAATTCTGTGAAATTTATACCAGCTAAGTTACAGGTTGATGGTCACTCAACAGACAAAATTACTCCTCTAGAAGGTTCAAATAAACTCGCACAAATGTCAGTGGATAGCGACGAATGTCAAAGGGCAATTTCAGCTTCCTCCATACAATCAATAGAGCTTGCAACCGTAACTAGAGAGGATCGATTGATCCATGAGCGTCAAAGACTGGATGCGGAGCATAGTGCCCTGGCCGAGAAAACATGGAAATTCTGTATAAAGAATCCAGAGAGTACTCGGGTAAATATGGAATCAGGTATCCCTAAGCAGTCAGTCAATCACAAAGCTGGATTGGAGCTGCACAAAATAATCTGGTCACCAGAGTACAAGTCTCAGGGGGCACATGACATATTAAATAGGAGCAACATTTTGAAGTTATTGACGGAATTTGAAGACCTAAAGGTTATTAGTACAGACGATCTTGAGCGGGTTCAATTTCTTAAGGGAACGACTGATGCTGCAGCAAAACAAACCTTGACAACTTGGAAATCAACACAAATAGCAGAAGCAATTATGGGGAAAGTCGATATCTTTCAATCATGGGGCATCCAGTTATCGCATCAAATTTCCCCACGCTACCGTGCTCCATTGAAGAGGCAGGGTGGAGTTCAACATTCCCTGAAAATGGACGATGTATCTTTAAATAATATAAAAAAAACAGTATACTCAATATTATTTAATGCTAAGGGTAGAAGTGAACCTATGCCAGAACATGAAGAAATAAAACGGGGAAATGCGAAATCAGACAATTCCACAGATAATTGGAAATGGCTCCCTGGTATGTTGAATGAAAAAAGAAAGGTCTGACCAATTGAATGGAAACCGAAACAAGACACCAAAAAGGATATACATGTGGTATCCTGGAATATTGCTGGTGCAAAGCGTTTACTGGAGGGAGGCTTTCCATTGGACGAATGGCAAGGTTGTGATATAATTGCTCTACAAGAAACCTGGCTACGAGAAGAAATTGCCCTTGCCGGGTTCATACACCATAGTGTAGCAGCAGAAAAATGTAAGATCTATGGCCGGGCCATAGGTGGACTTTCAGTATACGTGTCTTCATCCCTAAAGATTAATTCAGAACAATTACAGTCACCAGATTCAAGTATTCAGCTAATCAAACTAACAGATTACAATAATACCAATCCAATAGTCCTTGTAAATTATTACACACAACCGAAAATTAAGAAAAAAAAGTTAAAGAACGAGATATTGTGCAAAGTCATCACGAACTTACGCTCGATTGAACCACTAGCTGATATAATAATCACTGGTGACTTTAATTCCAACCTGATCCTAACTCTGGTAGAGGATGATAAACTAACAATTGATAATGCATACTGGGGTGTTCCCGAACAGATACAAAGTAGTGTAGGAACACAAAAGGACAAACAGGCAATCCAATTAGTGACCGAGTTAGAGTTCCTTGGGCTGCGTGTACTGAACGGGAGATTCCCGGAAGATCAACCCCCCAGTAAAACATACGTTGGTCCTTTCTCACAATCCACCTTGGACTTTACAATGGTTAGTCTTTCAATCTTTCCCTTGGTAACTAGCTTTCAAATCGAGTTTACAGTGCTGAGTGACCATGCAATGCAACACATCATATTTAACCTTAACAAGGAAAGATTGCAATCGTCATATATATTGAAAGGTCAGTTGAACTCTGTTAACTTGAAACGTATAAATTGGACCAACACAAACGAACAAGAGTGGGATACAACAATGAAGGAAACATTGTCAAAGATTGGGAATGTCCCAAATGCGATCCAAGGATGGTCTCTTTTTCTGTCAAAATTAAAACAAAAAATGAAGTTGCCTGTCATAAAATCCAGCAATGAAGGTCCATGGAGTAAGCTCCCGAAAGAGCTGCAAGATCTGAGAAAACAACTTCGAAAAGCCCAAAAGAAGTTAAAGTCGGCAGACCATGTTACAAACCAATGGGCCAGCTTCCGTGCTCAGCGAAAGGAATATAAAAATATGATCTGGAAACTTAAAAGGTCAACAAATGATAGTTTTTGGTCAAAAATAATTTATAGTTCAAAATTACAGAACACAAATACATTTTGGCAAACTATAAATCAATTAACAAGACCCCGTAACGTCTTAACTTCAAATGTGCAGGAATCAGAGTGGGCATCGTTCCTTGCTTCAAAATTTACGGACACCACGTTGAAAAGCTACTGTAGTGAACTTTGTCCAAAAAGTCCAAAACCAATATGCCCCGCAGAATATCAAGTGAGCCAATCGAGAACTAATAAAAACGGTAATGAACTGAGTACAGACTTTCAGACCAATCTATACACAGCGGAAGAGATAATTAAAATTATTAAAAGAGCAAAATCAAATGGGGCGCCAGGCCCGAATGGCATTCCACAAGCTGTGTACAAATATTCACCGGAATTTTGGGGGCCTTGCCTGGCCGAACTGTACTCAGATGTCCAAAATTTAAACCAAGTCCCAGAAAGCTGGCAAGGATCAATATTCATGCCAATTTATAAAGGTGGTGAAAGATCCAAACCGAACAACTATCGTCTAATAGCGTTGCAGGATGTTGAGGCAAAATATTTTGCAACACTACTTCTAAACGATCTGGTTACCTGGTCGAATGAAAAAGAGCTGATCCCCATTAATCAAACGGGGTTCAGGAAGGGGATTGGAACTATTGCCAACATCCTATCTATCACCATGATTGCGGAGAAGTGTATGAGTAAAAAGCAGGAACTAAACATGTGTTGCGTCGATCTTCAGGCGGCGTTTGACAGTGTCGATCGTAATTTATTGTGGATGAAATTGAGAGCATGGGCCATTCCGGAAAGTATTTTAAGGGGTTTGCTCCTATTTTATTCGGATACATGGTCGCAAGTGAAAATAGGTGATGGCACCCGGCTATCGAGAAAAGTCCCTACAACGATAGGTCTCAAACAGGGATGTGTTCTCGCGCCTCATTTATTTAATCTCTTCATCTCGGATCTATCGGGGCTATTGAATAGTTGCAATGCTCATCCGCCGAAACTAGGTGATTTACAGCTCAACCATCTGGCCTATGCCGATGACATAGTGCTTATGAGTTTAACGAAGGTGGGTCTAACCAGACTAGTAAACGAACTTTCGGTTTACTTGCTGGCAAATAAACTGGCCTTAAACATCGCAAAAACAAAAACTATGCTGATAACCAATCACCGCGGAGCACATCACGCTATTTAGTTAAAAGGAAAACCATTAGAGAAAGTTTCAGCATACAAATACCTGGGCTTCTACCTTGATGATAAGCTTAATTTAAAAGAACAGAAGAAATATTTGACTCAAAGAGCGGGAGCCTTGATATTTGGTTTAAGTACGTTGTCAAAAAAACTGGAAGGTCCATCACTCAAACCCTTATTAACTGTGATGGCCAACAAAGTTCTCCCAATCCTGACCTATGCAAGTGTGGCAATGCACGGAACGGATGCGGACCTATTGAATAGTTTAACAACCAAAATTTATGAAAAGGTTCTACGATTACCCAGTATGGCATCACCAGCGCAAATGCGACTCGAATTTGGATTAAAAAATGAAGCCCTGGGCAGACTATACTCATACATTAAGATGTGGTATCAAATAAAGCAAAAAGCAGTTAATAACAATCTCAATACCTATTTATGGCCAGAACTTCAATCCCAAAAAAAATCCAAAGCCAATCAATTCCTTATGTATGCTTTGGAGGCCACAAGCTCAAAAACTTTATGGGATACAAATTTGTCATTTACTTTATTAAAACAGATTTTAAATAAAGCAGCTAAACTTCATTAACTTGTTTTGGATAAAGAAATGTTTTCTCATCGTTCGCACTCTTGGACTGTAATAAATGGCTATAAGACACTGACACCGGCACTGTATTTGGAAACAACTTACTCCATTTTTATTAAAAGAAAGCTGATGTCATTGAGATTTGGTAACTTTCCAACATTAGCTGATGAACCAGCCTGGAAACGGCAGGTAGCTGTCTCATGTCGTTTGTGTGGCAGCTCCAAAGAAGATCTTATACATATAATTTGCCATTGTAAGACGCTGTCTAAGGAACGGTCATATTATTTAAAGAGTAGTTTTCAGATTAAGAAGTTGCGAACATGTAGAGCTGCTATTATTGGATGCCTGGACATAACTGCTCCTCGGTTACATTGTAAGCTGGTGAAGTTCTTGCAGGCATTTGAGAAACGCATTAAACACCATGAAGATATGTAACGCTAACGATATGAACTATTGCACAATGATGTAAATATTTGTCGGAAATCTTTGAGTTTTACTTTTTGCCTTATAATAGATGTTTTGTTAATTTTAACGTAATTTTATAAAACAAAACAAAACATTTTCTTTATAAAATGGATGGGTTTTTATCTAGTAAATTGTTATGGTTTTAATTAACTGAACAATAAAGTTTATTATTATTGGTGCACTGTATAAAAGCGAAGTTTATTAAAAAGATGCCAAACTGGATCAAAATCGAAATAGTAGTAGTAATCAATGAGCAGAACCTTGCTATAGTTGCAGATGTGTGCCCCTCTAAGGAAGTTGAATACTACACCCCACAGAGCACACGGTTCTGTAATAGAACAGTGGCCAGAAAAAATAATAGTTCTGCATTGGAATGGATACAACTACCTCTAGAACATAAAGATATTACTAGATATTACTTACATATATCAGGGTTAAATTATGTTATGAGCCAAAGAGGACACCCTCAGTTTCCCCTGACCGATTCTGGCAGGTCAAACTGCGGGCGATGAATGATTCTAGTCGCATCAAAAATATAGTATAGCTTTTTTTTTTATAACTAAACCTTCATCTATTGAACTGCAAAGGAACGCTGATAGGCGAGAGGTTGAGTAGCTGACGACTGGTTACTAATAGTCAGGAAATGATTAGAGGTAAACGTGCATCCGTTGTCAGATTTTGGGCGATAGTAGGGAAAAGGGGAATTTAATGTTTAAGGCATATGACAATCAAATTATGAGTAACATCACAAACACGACAGACGGGCCAGTGGCATAGTGAGAACAAGGGCTACAATTTATGATATACCTTTAACGGCTACATTAAAAAAAATATTCAAGGAGATGAAAAATAAGAAAGGGAAAGATAAAATCACTGCATCGAATAAACAGCTGCAGTGACTCGACACGATTATTGGCATAACCCAGGACACTGCAGTCAGCATTTTTTGTGACAGAACAATATAAAGCATCGAGTCGATAAAGGTACCAATGACATCTGTAGTGGAGTAAAATCCCTCCTGGAATTAAAAAACATTTCTGGAGAAGACACTTGCTGGACCCCAGAGAAACATGTTGAATGTTTACCCTCAAGCCAGAACACATCTTCGATCTTTTCCATGAAATGCCCAGGCCCCACGTCCACCCACCGGAGACTGACAGTCACGTTCAGCTTTAAAACAACAGTATTTCTTAGTTCCCCGACCTACTGTGGACAGACGTCTCATCAATCTCACCCATAGCCATGCCACTTTGCCCAGAAGCGAAAACACCATGGTAGCATTTCAGTTAATGGCATTTTATTGGCGTATCATATGCAGTAGTGTTCTTTTAGCAGCTGGCTTTCTCAAGACACAAAGCTGTAAGCCCATTTCATTTTGAAAACAGGCAAAAACAAGAAGGAAAAATAAACACCACCAACTACTAAAACATGTTTTAGTTGTTTCTATTTGAAAAAATCTCAACCGTGGGGGCTACCCCTCTTTCATGTATATCAGGGATGGTGCTGGTGCAAGGGTTTATGCTGCTCCAGACATTAACTGTTGCCATCGTCCATCCACCACTCACAAAATTGCAGCTGCTTAATAAATAGGAATTATTTTGTGAGATATCAGGTTTGACTAAATGGTCTCACTTGTCCAGACCGGATGTATGACGGTACCACGCGTACTTTTACAACGCGTACCGTTACAACGCTACTTTTACCACGCAAGTCGTTACAACGACTTGCGTGGAGGGGCGCTGGATAGTAAATTTTTTAATTTACTATTCCAACTCCAGTCCCCGTGGACTCTAGGGAAAGGAGTTGGATAGTAAATCAAACTATTTACTATCCTGGAGCGCCCCCCAGCGCAAGTCGTGGTAACGACTTGCGTGGTAAAAGTAGCGTGGTAACGGTACCGTGTTGTAAAAAATGCGTGGTTACCGTTGTATACCGTCCAGACCCATCACAGAGGCTTCTATGCCATTCTCTCGTGTAAACCAAGGGGTGAGAACATTCAATGTGCACACCTAGATTCTGTCCTCCCTCCTTCTAAAGTGCACTTGGAACGGGTTACTCTATTCATGCCCCTAACAGTAGGGGTAAGGGGGGCCCTGAAGGAGTTCTGAAAAATTACTGTAAAAACCGTTACGGTGAAGCAGCCAGGCCAGCAGGGAGTTTCTGTTTACATTTCACATATTGAATTCATCTTGCCTTCCCTAGGCGTTTGCTTTCTCCAGTATGTGGTTTCTGCAGTTTGTCATTCAGCAGATTACTCCTCTATGCTTACTTACTATGAACGGAGTCGCCTCTAGATGTCTGAGTTCAGGTTGCAGTCCTTTTTTTTTTATGTATTTATTTTTTAATGGGCCACGGCTTGAGGCCCCTGGAGTTGAGGCTGAAGGTATAACAAGCTTCTCAGTGTTCAGAACATGCGCTAATCCAACCCGTGGTCTCACGGAGGAAAATTTCAGATGTGCCAGCAGCGAATGTGGTTCTAAGCGAGTGTGTGTGAATGCGGTACACAGCTGTAAAAATAGCGACATGAAAGTAAAAGAAAATACTAGGTTTACAGGTAAGTGGTTGCGTTGTGGGATAGTGAAGTCTATGCTACACCCCTGCATGCACATCGCACCCCCTCGGGATCCCACGAGTGCACGGCCCGAACCACAGCCGTGCACGCTGGCCACACACATCTATACCATTCGCTTTATTACACCTCTGCTTACACCCACGTGGCAATTGGCAGTGCATTTTTTCTGCTTCAATTCAAATACTGGTCAGTGTAACATGAAAGCAAATATAACTGATGCGAATGCTGCTATATATATAGTGACTGCTCCTAAACGCGTATTATAATTTGGATCTTATGTGACGGCCTTTTTCGTTCAACCTTTGTTATTGTCCTTACGTAAACTGCTTGTATGGAGTTGGAAACTGTTCTCTGTAAAGCGCTGTGATATCTACTGGGTCTTTTTCGCGCTATATAAAACGGCAGGAATATAAAGTCGCACAGTCTTCCATTGTAACAATAACATCCATCATAGTAGTACTCACTAGAAGAAGTAAATAATGATGATGACGGGTCCAGAAAGAAAGGCAACAGGCAAGGCAAGCAAAGGCAAGCACAGGCTGCCGGTGATGTGCACACTGTCTCCACTCCACACACCACGAGGCGAGTGAACCGGATCCAACGACAGCAGCGCCGCGTGCCGCAAAATGGCCAATCACTGCATGACTACATTAAGTCAGAGACAGTGATTGGCCGTTGTGCAGTGCGGCTGAGCCACCTCCACGCGCGGCATCCAATATGGATTGCCCCTGCTCTGCTGCGCGGTGACCGGCCAATCCTGGCGCTGCATGCAGCGCCAGGATTGGCTTAGAGGGCACACTAACTGCTCGCCCTGTCACCCTATTAACGCCAGGGGCTGCCGCTGCCTGCACCCCCTGTCATTAGCTAATGTGGATTATGTGGGGGGACTTTAATGCGCATGCTTGGACAAGTTGCTGCCCCAAGCAGTACATGCGCGTAGAATGAATATACATGGAGAGTCAACTGTCAATCACACCAGCCCCGCAGCCCGGCCCCCTGTGCACTCCTGTTTCAGTCGGGTGCTGCCCGGCGGCGCTTGGATAAATATCATGACATTTTTTTAAAAATACACAGTGAGTCTGGAACATTTCTTTTAATTATTTTACTTGGCAGCCGCGGGTCCAAGGGCTAGTGGGGCTACGCCCCTACGCCCCAATGGATCATTCTATCAGCATTCCGAGGTCAGACTATTTTCTTTTTCCAATGATTGTTTAAAGTTGGAGTAGGTCAGTTGATACATAGAAGCTAGATGCACGCACAGCTCTTCTCTTGCTGAAGTGGGCTCTCTTTCTAGGTAGGAGTTCGTAGAGACATGGTGGTAAGTGTCCGTACAAAAAATAAATAGAATCATAATCAAGTTGTTAAGCCCCCATTTCCTTGCCGCTGTTTCACCAAAAGATTTTAAAATAGGGCCGTGGTTACAAGTGCCCCGGAATAGAATTAAATATTTATTTTCCCCAGGATTAGGTATTTCCCCGGAATGAGCTATTTACAGGGTGTGGTAAATACCTCTTAATACGAGTTTGCTGTGGATAATCGGATACTACCTGCGGAATTTATGCTTTTTTCACCCACCTCTTCATGTATCACAATTCACGAGGCATTGTTTCCCTGTGGGTTGTGACAGGGTTTCAATTTCACATGCCGAAATTTACCGGGTTTGAGTGTAATTTTTAGGGGTGCTTTAATAACCACAATGCTCATTAATCCGCTCATATTAGAACCCAACAGGGTTGCCTCATGCGGAAGGACACAAACATTTAAGACAATGTGTTACCTTTTGTTTGGAGAAGCAAAATCAATTGTATTAAGTAATACTACATTACCTAGACAGCCTACACAGATCTACTAGGATTGAAAGAGAAAGTAGGCCTGCTCACTTTATGACAGAATGTAATGCTTTTTTTTTGTTTGCCCCAAACCACAGATTTCCCTGGATCGATGCCAAACGCTCGGTGGGATGGTAATCTCAGAGCCATTAAATGGAGCGACCAGAAAAGTCATGACGGTTGCCATGGTAACATATAATGTATTATTTATGATATGACTTGTTTTACAGAACAAAAAGTATTGGCACAGTTAGTGTTTCTTCATTAATTTGAGAGTCTGTTTGCTGTTGCATGGCTGGGTGAGTAGATAAGTGTGAGAATACACGAAAGGAGGGAGGAGTGAGTACACGAATGAATGAGTGAGAGAGATAGTTTTTGCTGTGATGTCTGACTAGGCTGATGATGATGTGTTTATTTTAAAAGCTCTTAATCGTTTTGTAGGAATCATGCTTAATCTGCAGTGATCGTTCAGTGATTTCTCACGTGACTATTTCCTAAATTACAGGCTTTTATGTGTTTGTTAAAGGAAGTAAATAAATTGTCAGCTGTTTGTCTCATAATATACTTTATAGAAGGAGAAATATGGGCACTTTTCATACTGTGCAAAATACCTATCCTAGCATATGTTTTTGTTTTTTCACACGCACAGTATGTATTTGTTAATTAAAACAAACGGTGACTATCAGACATTAAAGTGAAAACTTGTTAACACGGTTAAACGAAATATCCACTGAGTGTACTTTTCACTCTGAGAACTATAAATGCCTCTCCATAGCCTTACTAAAAACATGTTTTCACGAAAGAAGCAGTGGCGGCTGGCATCTACGGGAAGGGGGAGCATAGCACGCGTGTGAAAATAATATATTTAAAAAATACACTTACCTCAAGACGAACAAGATGTCCTCTGCACCAGACGTCTTTTTTAGGTTTCGCCTAGGCATCGCATGCGCTGTCTTGGGTAAAGATGCTGTATACACTATAGTGGCTTCCCGCCCACTTTCCATCTATATTTTTAATTGGCTTGTGGATTTGTTGTTTTCTAAATGCTGCCTTCTGATTGGTTTAGAGGCTGCTAGTCCCGCCTTATGGCAGCCATGTCTCCTTCCACGGCTATTGGCCCCATTATTACATATTTGCTAAGCACTACTTTGTGTCCATGTCACCCCTCCCGCTGTCTGAGCCTTCTCTCCCACCCCCCCCACATATCATGGTGAGATCACCCCCAGGGGGGGGGGATTCCTGTGCCACCCCTCTCGCTGTCCGAGCCTACTTTCCCGCCCCCCCAACACATCTCATCGTGAGAATGAGATCACCACCACGGGCCCGGGGGATGGCCTTTGCTTGTGTGGGAACTGTGAGGGCACTGCATGTTATCACCAGCGCGGGCTTGTGTTCACGCTATTTAAACTTTTAAACATATAAACAAGCTCGAGAACCCTGTGCGCTGCACACCTGACGTCAGGGAAGAGCCGCGCTGGGATTGGTGCCCGCACGGGGGTTGCCCAGCAACAAAGGGCTCGTCCCGGAGAGGAGCTGCTTGGAATTCCAGGTAGAGCAAACTAGACTTCTTCCCCGTTCAACTTGGCTAGGGGGCAAGAGTCTGGGTGAGTCGGCTCTCGGACATTGGCAGTGAGAGCCGGCTCGTAGGAGCTTGTGCATGCGTGCAGTGTTAGGGGTAAACATTCCACACTCACTCTCGTCTCTTTCGTTGGTGAATAGTCCGCCCCATGCGTGCAGCTGCCACCCCTCCTCTCCCGGCCTTCCTTTACGTGCGCGCGCCTCGCCGTCTTGCTCGTGCTTCTTGTTATATATACTGTTGCCGTTTGCCTCTTTGCGGGTTGCATGTTCGCACAGTATCAAAAATGGCAGAAGCAGCTAAATGCCAGTCGGGCGGCACACTCTGGTAGCACCAATTTCTGCTTAAGTGTTAATAAGCCACCCTTAATTACATCGATCACGCCTTTGAGAAACTCCCTAGGTTTTTTCATCCAACTTAAAGCCCTGTTCACTGTTCACGGAGGTACAGGTTGTTCCAATAAAATACAGACATTCACTGAACTTTAAGATGCAGTCACTCACTCTACGCAGACCTAGGCATCGAAATAAGAGCCCGGGACACACACGCAACACAGACCCTTGGTATACATAGAAATAAATGCAGGCACATACTGGGTGCATGCTCTCACTGTTCACAGAGGTACTCAAATCGAACTTGTTATCAGTTCTTATCCTTCATGCCCCTTCTTTTTTTCTACTCCCTTGTGCTAACTATAATTTCCAATCTAATCCTTCGTTCCATTTTTTTCCTATTCCTCTCCTCTCACGCTTCCCTCCAATTCTCCAAGATCACCTCAGATTCTTCACTTTATTCTTACCCTATTTAATGCTTTTCCATCTACCCTTCTTTCTCGCTCCTTTACATTTGCTCCTCCTTCTTTTCAGTTCTTTGCTAGCTTCTATCCCTCTTCTCACTTGCTGATCTTCTCTCCTTTGCCTTATATTACATTTCTCATCCTACCTGCTCTTTCACCCCCTTTCACGTACTTCTTTCTCTGTTTACTTCTCCCTCTTACTTTTCTTTCCTCCTAAAGGCTCAAGCAAATGACAATAGAACCACTGGTCTTGTGTGAAAAATAGTGAAACTGGAGACCATGCAGTCTGAATCCTTGATAGCTATGCAGTGAGAGGGTTCATTACTGTGGGTACAAGACTGCAGGGGGCAGACTAAGGGTTAAAGTGCTCCTGCCTGCAAACGAGGACAGCGGCGTGCTCTTTGGATTGCTTTTCCAACTCTGCACTGCACCGAGGACATATTTTCATAATACACTAATATGGCGAAACTAATTGGCATGGCCAATGCTTGTTCTTTGACTGGAGCCGGACCACCAGGAAACTCCCTTGACTAATCCTGGCAGCACGAGGCAGCGCCCTGATTGGAGGGAGCAGCCTTAATCAGCTCTCCACAGTGCTCTGGGGGTCTTCACTTGCTCTAAACCAGCTGTCTTAAGACAGCTGGGTAAGAGATGTTTAAAGTACGCTGGCCAAAGAAAGACGGCTGCCCAAAATGACATGCACTCTTTAAATAGTGTATAACAGTCCCCCCCCCCCCTTCCTGCTGATGTCACTCAGCAGCTGACCCGCCCTCGTCCTCAAGCTCTGTTTGGGACGAGGGGTGAAAAATAAAATGGTTATCAATTACCATTTTATTTTCATCTCTGGGGATTTGGGGATCATTTGAGTGGGGCAACGCTCCTCCGCTCCAACGGAGGAGCCGTCCCTGGAAAGCGGCAATGGTAACCAAGGTTTGCGAACAACCTCGTCAGTCAGACAAAAAGATTCATAAACTTACAGAAAAGGTTTCTCCTTAAATTATCAGATCACCAAGTATGCAGGATCTGCATCTGGGCTTTTTTTTTAATTGATTGTGATCAAAAATTCTTAAAGCATACATTAGTAATAGAATAAAAAGGAAACAAGCATTTGCTTTGCCAATATGTTAGCCATGTTGTACACCAGCGTGGCTGCTGTTTGGCATGGCTAAAAGTTAGAGGGGTAAAGGAGAGTAGAATGGAGAGTCATAAAGTGTAGTAAAGTGGAGTGTTATGGAGTGGCTTAGAGAGTCGTTGAGTGGTGTAGAGATGACTGGCATGGAGTGGAGTGAAGTGTCATGGGGTGACATGGAATGGTATAGAGTGCTGTTGAGTATCATGGAGGAAGGAGAGTGTCGTAGAGTGGAAGGGAGTAGAGTGTTGTAGAGTGGAGTGGCATAGAGTGTCATGGAGTGGTCTGGAACAGAGTGGAGTGGCGTAAAGGGTGTGCACAGAGTGGAGTAGAGTGTTTTAGAGTAAAGTGACGTAGAGCAGAGTAGATTGTCATAGAGTGGAGTAGTGTAGAAGAGTGGAATGGCATAGAGTGAAGTAGAGCCTTATAGAGTGGTGTGGCATGGAGTGGAGTGGCGTAGAGTGGAGCAGTGGAGTGGAGTAGAGTGGAATAGTGTGTTGCAGGACAGAGTCGAGTAAAGTGGCATGGAGTGTCATAGAGGGAGTTGCATAGGGCATTGTAAAGTGGAGTAGTGTAGGAAAGTGGATTGGTGAACAGTGAAGTAGAATGTTGTACTGTGGAGTGGCATAGAGTGGAGTAGTGTCATAGTGTGGAGTAGAGGTTAATGAGCAGAGTGTCAGAGTTGAGTGTCAAAGAGTAGAGTGGTGCAAGGTAGAGTGTTGAGGTGTAGAAAAGAGATATGTGCAGGGTAGAGTGCCGTGGCGTAGAGTGAAGTGGTGTAGAATAGAGCAGCGTAGAATATAGTGACCTAGAGTGAAGTAGGATACAGTGGAGTGGAGTGGTGCAGGGTAGATTGCAGTGGCGTTGAGTGGAATGGCAAAAAGTAGATTGTTTCAGAGTATAGTGATGTGACCTGAAGTGCAGTGGGATAGAGCAGAGTGTTGGATGCGTTGTCATAGAATTCAGTGGTGCAGAGGAGATTAGAATGGCTTAGAATGGCTTAGAGTGGACTGGTGTAGAGTTAAGTGCTGAAGAATGCAGTCGTGCATAGGAGAGTAGTGTGGGGTAGAGTGCATTGGCACAGAGTGGAGTGGTGTTGAGTAGAGTATTGTTGAGTGAAGTGGCGTAGAGTGCAGTGTGGAGTGGACTGGCATAGTGGGGAGTGGTGCAGAATAGAGTGGAGTGGGTTGAGTATGCATGGTGGAGTAGCGCACTGCCTTTACAGACAACACTTCTTCAATTCAAATGACCAATACATTTGCCCGGACGTATGGTTATACCGATAAAAATATACAGCAGTGAAACGATAATGTGTGGAAATGTCATCAACTAGTGTATGGATTTGTTTTGTTCGTATTAAAATATTTGTTTAATTTCGAGACATTTGAATTTTGTTTTGTGATAAGAAAAAAACATGGTGCAGCACACCCGGGCAGCCAGCATGATTGTCACATACATCCTCTCACTTTGATGTCAGAGAAAGAAAAGTAAACACCAAGCTCCCTGGATGAAGGAGACCTCTGTTTTTGAAGGCACAGCACATGTGACAAGATAAGAACAAGATTTGAAAGGCCTGTTTATAGAAATTCAATACTGATGCACATGGATGCCCAGGTCTGATTTATACATTTAGCCCCCTTTTTCCCCCATAAGCCAAAGATTGCGACTTCCGTCTCATAAACTCAACAGATCAGGCCTTTAAAGGGACTACATTTTGAAAGTAGTTGCTCCAATCAGAAACCTGCTATTTTTCTTTTTTGTGTTGTGAATAGGTTTCCAGCAATATGATGAATTCATAGAGGAAAACTAGTTTGTGGTCGAAATGATGTGGGTTATATGGGGCACTTGATAGACTTTCCTCTGCTGTAGAGTTGATTTTGAGGACTTGTTGTTGGGGTTGAGAGGGTGATTCTGAGGGTTTAGTTTTTTGGCAGATACAGAGTTGGAGACTATCAGCTGATCACTCGACTGGGTAGTTTAAGAGATATCATGGTCTGAACAATTTCTGCATTACCTTGACGAATTGTGGTTGGTTGTTTGGAGAAGGTGGAGTTGGCAACTGTGCAGGCCAGATATAAATGAGGGATAAAGTGGCCTTAGACTTTGGAGTGCAATTAGCAATAGAGCAAACCAACTGGATTGTAAAGCCTATTACCTCTTGGATGTTGGAAATGGAGTGGGTAAGAGGGTATATGGTTTGATGCTGGAGTTACTAGGATCATTTGGGCCTCACTGCTGAAAGTGATTGGCATGCAAGTTCAAGTTCCAAAATTTGTATAGCGCACTACTCACCCAGAGGGTCTCAAGGCGCTTGAGGGAAGGGGGTGTTTTACTTATCGAATATCCAAGTTTTTAGTTGTTTTCTGAAGGAGAGGTGGTTTTGTGTGAGGTGGAGGTGGGTGGGGAGAGAATTCCATGTTTTGGCCGCTAAGTAGGAGAAGGATATTCCCCCCCATGGTGGATCTATGGATGCCTGGAATTGCGGCGAGGGCTTGATTGGACGATCGTAGTTGGCGGGAGGGGGTGTAGAAGGATAGTCGCGTGTTGAGGCATTCTGGTCCTAAGTCGTAAAGGGCTTTGTGTGCGTGGGTGAGGAGACGGAACGTTATTCTCTTGCTGACCGGGAGCCAATGGAGGTCTTTCAGGTGGCCGGAAATGTGAGCTTGTAGAGGGATGTCCAGAATGATTCTGGCTGAGGCGTTTTGGATGCGTTGAAGTTTTTTTTGTATTTTGGCTGTGGTTCCGGCATAGAGGGTGTTACCGTAATCTAGTCGGATGGTGACCAGTGCGTGAGTGACCGTTTTTCCTGTTTTGATGGGGATCCAACGGAAGATTTTTTTGAGCATGCGTAGGATGTTGAAGCATGATGATGAGACGGCGTTGGCTTGTCTGGTCATCGAGAGGGAGGAGTCCAGGATGAATCCCAGGTTCCGTGCGTGATCCGTAGGTATGGGTGCGGTTCCCAGGGCCGGTGGCCACCATGAGTCGTCCCAGGCTGAGGGGGATGATCCTAAGATGAGGACTTCCGTTTTGTCTGAGTTTAGTTTTAACCGGCTATTCTTCATCCACTCGGCTACTTCTTTCATTCCTTCGTGTAAGTTGGTTTTGGCGGTGTTTGGGTCTTTGGTGAGGGAGAGGATCAGCTGGGTGTCGTCTGCGTAGGAGATGATGTTGAGGTTGTGTTGGTGCGCGATGGATGCGAGGGGGCTCATGTATACGTTGAAGAGGGTGGGGCTGAGTGATGATCCTTGTGGTACGCCGCAGATGACTTCGGTGGCCTCTGATCTAAAAGGGGGGAGGCATACTCTCTGGGTTCTTCCGGCGAGGAACGAGATGATCCAGTCCAGTGCTTTTCCTTGTATTCCGACGTTGCTGAGGCGTTCAATGAGGGTGCTATGACAGACTGTGTCGAAGGCTGCGGAGAGGTCAAGTAGGATGAGGGCAACTGTTTCTCCGTTGTCCAGTAGTGTTCGAATGTCGTCTGTTGCTGCGATGAGGGCGGTTTCGGTGCTGTGTTTGGCTCGGAAGCCAGACTGTGAAGGGTCGAGGGATTTGTTGGATTCAAGGAAGGCGGCGAGCTGATTATTGACGGCTTTCTCAATGACTTTAGCAGGGAATGGGAGGAGTGAGATGGGGCGGTAGTTCTTAAGTTCGGTGGGGTCTGCTGTGGGTTTCTTCAGAAGGGCGCTGAGTTCTGCATGTTTCCAGCTTTCCGGGAAGGTAGCGGAGTTGAGGGAGCAGTTGATGATATTGCGGAGATGGGGTGCGATGATGGAGTCTGCTTTGTTGAAGATGTGGTGGGGACATGGGTCGGTTGGCGAGCCTGAGTGGATGGAGTTCATCAGGCGGATGGTGTCTTCAGTGTTGATTGGGTTCCAGGCGTAAAGGTTGTTGGAGGGCGGCTTTGGTTCGGAGGTGGGTGGAGTGGACTGGTCTTCGGCCTGGTTTTCAAAGCTGTTATGTATTTCGGCGATTTTGTTGTGGAAGAATGAGGATAGAGAGTCGCAGAGGTCTTGTGCGGGAGTGATGTCGTTGGTCCCGGCGGTGGGGTTGGTAAATTCTTTGACGATGTTGAATAGTTCCTTGCTGTTTTGGGCATTGTTGTCAAGTCGATCCTTGAATGCTGATTTCTTGGTGGATCGGATCAGTTGATGGTGTTTGCGGGTGGCGTTCTTGAGGGTGGCTAGGTTGTCAGTAGTTGGGTTTTTTCTCCAGGCTTTCTCGAGAGTACGACAGGACTTCTTGGATTTCTTTAGGTCCTCGTTGAACCAAGGGGCTTTTTTGTTACTTTGCTTGATTAGATGGTTTTTCAAGGGTGCTAGTTCGTCGGCGCTGTGGGTGATCCATTGTGTGAGGTTGGTGGCTGCTTGGTTTGGGTCCGATGATTTGGCAGGGGGGTTTTGGTGGAGCGATTTGAAGAGCTGGTCGGTGGTGATTTTGTTCCAATTTCTTCGAGGAATAGGTTGTGGGGGGTTGTGGGTCGTGGTCTTTTTGTAGTTGAAGTGAACGCAGCCTTGGTCCGTCCAATGGAGAGCTGTGGTGTGCTCGAAGGAGATGTGTTTGCTGGAGGTGAAGATAGGGTCGAGCGTGTGTCCGGCAAGGTGGGTGGGGGTGTTAACAAGTTGTTTGAGTCCGAGATTGGCCAGGTTGTCCAGAAGGGTGGTGGTGTTGCTGTCGTTTTTCTTTTCCAGGTGGAAGTTGAGGTCTCCAAGTAGAATGTAGTTTTCGGAGGGGAGGGCATGTGGGCTGATGAAGTCAGTGATGTCTTCGCTGAATTGTGTGCGGGGTCCTGGTGGTCTGTAGATGAGGGTGCCTCGGAGTGTGGTTTTGGGGTCGGTGTGGATCTGAAAGTGAAGGTGTTCGGCGGTAGCGAGGTTATCGTCGGAACTGGTCGTGATGCAGATGGTGTTCTTATGGACGATGGCGATGCCACCTCCTGTTTGGTTGGTGCGATCTTTTCGAATGATCTTGAAGGCGTCCGGGATGGCTATGGCGATGTCGGCGCTGATGAGGCGTTCATCCATATTTCTGTGAGGAAGGCGACGTCCGGCGATGTAGTGTCGAGTAGGTTCCAGAGTTCAATGGAGTGTCTGTGGACTGAGCGGGTGTTGAGCAGGATGCACTTTAGGTGGTTGTTGTCTGAGCTCTTTTTGGAGTTGGTGGATTTGGTGTAGAACCTGTTGCAGGCGAACTTGCAGGAGTGGCAGGTGAAGGGTCCATGGGTGTGACCTGGGGTGGCTTGGTAGCATAGTGGTGGGCGTCCGGGGTTGAGGGCTGAGAGGGTTGCTGCGTCGTATGTTATGCGGGAGGAATGGGAATTGCGGGGGGCAGGGGGTCTGGTGCTGGGTGCGGTCCAGGCGCGGACGGGCGTAGACGGCTTACCTTTGGCGCGCATAGGGCGCGACCGCTGCGCGTGGACGCTGCGCGCAAAAGCATCTGTCATATGCGGATAGTGGAAGGGGAGGGGTGAGGGAGGAGCAGCTGGGAGGCGGGAGCGGGGTGGAGATCCGGGCAGGGAGGCACGACAACAACAACAAAAACAAAATGGCAGCAAGCCAGAAGCGAAGCAGGATAGCGAAGCACTTAGGCAGAATCAGCGAAAAAGCGCGATGTAAATGGCAGTGGCACCGGCACAATCAGGCACAAATCAATATCACAGGCAGTGCAGCACAATTGTAAATACCGTCAAAGCGCACTTAGGCAATTCAGCGCTACGATACAAAAATGGTGCTTAAATCAATTAATAATCAGGCAATCTAGCGCTACGATTCAAATGCGGTATTCAATTAGGCAGTGGTGGGGCGAGGCAGCAGACAGCAGTCTGGCGCTACGATACCAGTGGTGGCAGGCAGATCGGGGAGCAGCGTGAGGAACGACCGCTTCTGTAGGAAACAGGATGGTCACGGCGCTACAACAGGAGTAGAGGTGCGAGCTAGGCGAATTACATCCTGTTTTGCGTGACCTGGACATTGTAGACTAGTTGGTTGCTGTACAATGTCCAGGTATTTTGCCGGGAGTTGAAAAAGTGCACCCTCAACACAGGTAGTGATGCTTGTTGGAATGACACAGGACAAGCAGACATGGTCAAGTGCCAGGACAGCTGTAATGGAGTGACAGGGTAGCTACCATAGGGCTCATATTACATGAACAAAGAGACTTTTATGACGATACACCACGGGCAGATAGGCTGGTATATGGTGGGCAAGGAATAGACTGTGCAGATGGATGGTCAGCCATTGTAAATCCTTTTTGGGAACTCTCCTGGTAGTTTTGCCTTTGGGTATGTGGGGCTGGGCATGGAAGGACAGGTTTGGGACAAGAGTGCTAGAGCACCGAGCGGTAGTGAGGTAAAATTCTAATATTAGAATTGGTGACCAGCTTCCCCAGGCGCAAAGGGAGTTAGGGAAGCTGATACTGATGAGTTTATGAAAGATTTGCGGTTCCCTAGCAGATATATTTTAGGCTGTGGGAAGAAGACGATAGCAGATGTTATACAGCACTGTCCATTGCAGAGATTATGGGATTACACTGGAAGTATGCCAGGTCGAGTGTGAGTAATAGAGACTTGTGGGTGCTGGTTGAGATGAGGGTGGGAAAGTTGGTGAGGTCTGGTAGACTTAATAAGCGGGTATTGCCTACCGACCAGCCTGAACAGAATGAGTTAGTTGTGGCACAGGAGTGAGGAATGGCAGCAGAGCAAATAAGGATGCACAATGGGATGTTTTTTCACATACATACTTCAAAAGAGCAGTTTATTAGGATAAATGAATAGTTAACAATGAAAAAAGAAGTAAAGCCAGGAAGCTCATGATAGGCAAACAATGAATATGACTTTTTAATTTCATGTAGTAGCCAGAACAGATTGCTCATATAAACATGAGAAACAAGAAGACCAAACAATGCACTCTAATGGACATAAAAAGCAGAATATAGGAGTATATAGCAAAGTGCTGAAAACACATCTGCTATCTAAACATATGCTTCTTCTCCAGCTTGGTAAAATAATGACAAAATGTTCAAATGTTTATGGAGGTAACAAGAAAAGTAGTCCGTGTTCTGGTTACTTAAAACTGTATGTGCATGAAACTATCCTCAATACAAAAGAGGGCATTCTCGTGGATTAAGTTTCCTTTTACTGCAAATTAAACAATTAAAGTAATGAAAGTTAAAACCAGGTAACCACCGTAACACAAGATACCATCTTGTGGAACAGTACCTCAGGAAATGAAAAGAAATCAGGTGTACTTACAGACACTAAAAAATAGGTATGTGTTTAAAATAGGACTAGGATAAAACAGTTAGTACAAGGCACAACTTGAGGGAGCAGTTCACCATCGATCGGATTAACAGCGTGCCGAACAGGCATCAAAAGAAGAGGCCCTGGTTTGGACATATGAGATAACCACCAGCAAGTTTAGAGTTAACCATTGCAGGTGCACTGACCATAAAACTAAAACCTTTGCATGACATAAACTGTACAGCCATGCATTGCTTACTTACAAAGACCAAGTAGGAAGGTGCACCGGTTCAATCACAACCACTTGCACTCTAGAAACATGCAAGACTGAACGGGTACTGTTAAATAGTCCAACTACAAAGTGCAACCGTACATGTTGGTTTCCAACTCTTACACATCATTTTAGGACACAGTTCTGTGTCCAAAGTCTGCCGGAATGAATCCGGTTCCGTGACTTTGGACGAGAACCCACATCATCCAATCCAAAAACAACTGTGTGCACAGATGAGGGAAAATTCCCACATCCACAGAAAGCAGGAGATTCAACTCCTCAAGAAGGACTCATCAGTGTATAGGTCCATCCAAATGCTGGAATAACAGGCAATGTGGTAATAACTTAGACGAGTACTCAACGTGCAATAATCATAATAAAGTGACATTGTTTATACTACGTACGGAGCAACAGCTGATCAATTCAGGCAGTTTGAACGAGGCACTATTATTCCAAAAAACAACAGCCTTACCCATCAACGGATCCATGTAAGGTATGAACACATAATGTGAAAACAGCAGACTGTCTCGAAGCGTTCACATGGACGTTTTTCAACATAATTGCGAATTGCGTCAAAGGTATGTTGAGACCAGCATCAGAAAGAAGGAAGCGCTATATTGAAACGTCAAAACAATACTTCGCACAACACACGGAAGCAGGCGGAGCGAGCCACAGCAGGAGCCCCGTTATATCAAAAGGTACAAACTATAACGCGTAGAGAACACTAAACTGAAATGATCAGTGGCAAAAAGCCACGTGCAATTTCTCGATATCAGTTAGGTTAGTCAGTCACCACAGGGTGGACAGAATTTATTTTTCATTCAGTCTTTATTCGATTCTTATATCGAGCAGAGATAAGAAATACACAATAGGAGATGCAATGAATCTAAATAATTTACAACCATAAATTTCAAGTATACCGATATCTTCACATACACAGAAAAGTTACATTTATTCAGTGGCTGACAGCGATTTTTTTTTAAAGCAAGATTTTATTGGAGTTCCAACAACATACATCTTGGCGCCTACAACCCTGAGGCCGGCTGTTACTGTCACATGGTTCCCTGATTCTGCGGGTGTATACATGTATCAGGCTGTGAATCATTTAATTACATACATGCGTTTTCATCTTGCTTTTCTCTTTTATATTAGCAACAACTCAACTTGTGACTCCGTAAAATTACACACGTCTCACTTTGTTTCATAGATCTTGTAATGCCCAGCACAAGTCAGCATTCTAGTGCTGAGCCTGTAACTACACTGAACACCCACCCACCACTGATGTCACAGGTCATGTGACACAGTACCAATAAAAGAGGCGGAGCGCACGTGCTCTGGGCCAGTTGCACCATGCATCCAGTGTGTCCTGTGTCAGCGTGATTGCGAGCATGAGGGCCTAGGGCCCATAAGACTCTACAATGGCGACGAGGGTAGCTGTGCCCATGCGTGCCAGCTAAAAGAAACATCGAGGAAAAGGGAAGAGGAGAGCTGCTTGCATCGACAGCACACCCCCTTTGAAGCGTGCCAGCCGCCGAGAGGCCCACGGGGCGCGTGTCGAGCCCCGGGCCTGAAAGGAAAAGAGAAGGTGACCGGGAGCTCACCCCGCACCTCTGCAACCTGCCGTAGCCCGCCCTGCCGAGGCGGTGCCCCGAGAAAGACGAAGAAGCCATCGCGGTGCCCACCCGCATGAGAACAGGCCCGTCGGCCGAAGGTGAGCCCGAGTACAAACAGCACCCAAGCATAAGCCCCGCAGCGTGTGCCAAGCTGCCGGGCATACATTCACCGAAAGCGGAGCCCACCCGCTGTAAACACTGACTTTGCCCCAACGGTACGAGCGGCGCCAGCTATGCGCATTTAATTAAGCAAGGCTCGCGGAGCCCACCCGCGGCCTGCCTGTAGCGACGCGGCGTCTGCCGCAACTGCCCCGTAGCGAAGCAAGGCTCGCGGAACCCACCCGCGGCCTACCTGCAGAGTCCCCCGCCGCGCGTGTGAAGTGCGGCGGGGGGGTGAGAAATTCTGATCATAGAGCGCCCGCAGCGTGAAGGGAGCTGCCGGGCGCCGAGACTATGCAAGCGGTGCCCACCCGCGCTGAAGAGGACTGCCGAGAGCCAGCAGGAGCTCACCCTGCTACGTCCTGCCTGGAGATGAGGCGTGAAGTGCCTAACGATGAAGAGGCGGCAGCGGAGCCCACCCGCGATCAAAGTGCCCCACGAATATAGCCTGGAAGCCGCACCCGGCCAGCGCGACTGACATTGAATGAGGAACCAGCAACACTACGGAGCGGTACCAGCCCCAGCAGCCCTCACAGAACTAAGGAGGCGGGCTGCCGGTGATCGCCAAAGTGCAAGGGGCAGCGTGAGCGAAGCTGCTCGATGGAGGGAAGCGCTGCAGTCCCAGAAATGTACTTGCAACTAAGCGCCCCAAGTACAAGTGTCCCAAGCGGAGCCCACCCGCGTTCACCACGAGGCCCCCCTCCACCAACACGCAAACACTGAGCACTGTATGTGCCTCGAGCTCCTGCACCTCCAGGGGTAAGAATACAGAGACTGACTGAACACGGAGGAAAGAGCTCCCCTGCAGAGAGGGAAGTGACTCACCAACACCCGAAGGAACCCTCCGACCTGTAACCCCACAACACGCAGCAGCAGCACAGTCCAGCACCGGCAGAAATCAGAGAGAACCAGAGAAAAGGGAAAGTCTGCCGGTACCTGCAACAGAGATCCCTGCCATCTAGTGGCCAAACTGGAAAATCGCACTCACCCATTGAAGGAACTCTAACAGCACTAGAGTACAGAGGAGACTGCCAAACACACAGCCCAGCCAAGAGTGCACAGCCCCCACAAGCAATGCCGCCACCCAGTGGCCAGCGAGCAACACTGCACCCAGCAGCACGAAGGAGCTACCCTATGGCAGCAACTTACATGCCATAGAGCGACACGAGCCAACAAGCAACCGGGTGCCAGGAGGAAAACAAGGCAGCACAGAGCAAGCTGCTGCAGCCCAGACCTACTGATAAGGTAAACTGACCACTGCAGCCCTGCAGTATAGCCCCAAGCGCACCAAACGAAAGCAGACGCCCAACAGAGGAGAACAAGCTGGGGAGCGCTCAAAAGGACAAAGCAAAGTGCAAAGCCAGTGCTACCAGACACGCCAGTGGCACTGCACCGCCACAGGATACACACAGCAAAGCCAGACTGGCGCAGGAACGCCCCGCAGCAACAAGGAAGCCCGACCAAAGACGCTGCACAGCGACACGCCAGCGCCACCAGGACAGCATAGCACTGCGCAAGACGGCGCAAAGAGTGAAGGAACTCCGCACCAGGTGGCTGCGAAACAACGCCAGAAAAAAAAACTGACCAAGCGCAAGAACACTGGTACACCGGAACGCCACCAAATCATCACACAGCCCGAGGAGATAAAAGGGTGACGACCCCGAGAACGCGTCAGAGACCCCAGAAGCGCGTCAGGAGTGCAGCAACTCCACGCAGGACATTCTAGAGGAAAAGTAACCAGCTCCCCCCCAGGCAAGGAAAGGAGAAAGCGAACAAGCTCACCATACTAACAGAACAAGACCACAGCACAACTGAGAACACAACCGTGCATGAAGGTAAATGCACAGCAACACTGACTACAGTAGTACCGAGACACTACCCAGATGCAAAAGGCAACAGCGCAGGAGCGCGCCAGAAACGCAAGAGCACCTCCGCCAACAGGAGTGCAAGAACTCCTCAGAAGACACTCACAAGCACGCCGCAAGTGCGCCGAGAGAAGTTCCAAAGAATCGCAACCGACCACGCAGAAGCAGCAAGACCAGAAGAACGTCAACGGAGTGGTGACGCAACCCTCCAGAAGCATCTACGCCACGCCAGAAGAGAAGACAGCGATGCCTGGTGGCCACAGGCCGTCGCTGCAGCAGAATGGCGAAAGTAAGAACACCCCACATGAACCAACGATGGTTCTAGAACCCAGCACCAGGAAGTGCGAAAGCGCATGACGCAAATGCGCAGCAGTGCGGACAGCACTAGCCCAAAGCAGCAAGTCACAAGGGAACACCCGAAGAGCGCACCCAGTTGCGCACCAAAGCAATTGAACTGAGATGAAAAGAAAATGGTTGTGCAGACAACCCGCAGAACTGAAGATTCAACACAGAAGCAACCTGACCACTCAGCCTGGTCACAAAGCACGAAGTCGACCAGCCAGATGGTTGCACCAAGAAGCCTACCTGCCGGACATCGGCAGAAGGGACCAGCACGAGGTCCAAGAAGCTCAGCACCACGAAGCCTACCTGCCGGACATCGGCAGAAGGGACCAGCACGAGGTCCAAGAAGCTCAGCACCACGAAGCCTACCTACCTGCCGGACATCGGCAGAAGGGACCAGCACGAGGTCCAAGAAGTTCAGCACCATGAAACCTACCTGCCAGACCTCGGCAGAAGGGACCAGCACAAGGTCCTAGAAGTTCAGACAAGGCGCGGTCCGAGGACCTGGACCCACGAACTTCAACCACACTAATTAACGAAATCGACAGAAAGAAGTGTGAAGGTCGCGACGCTAACCCTGGAAGTGAGTGACAAGAAGACAGTGTCCTAGGACTAGGACAAGACCAGGAAGACACGTGCAGAGTGCGCGCGCTGCATGGGGAAGCCTGGCAGAGAAGATGAAGAAAAGGGGACCAGGGTACGTCGCGAGGAGAAGAGAAGAAGAAAGCTCGGAGTGGCATGCCGCCACCAAAGAAAGGAAGAAAGGAGAAGGAACAGAGTGGCCACCGCCACTACGAAGAAAAGAAGGAAGAAGTAATCAGAGTGGCACGACTGTCAGGTTAAGAAGAGGGAAGAAAGAACAGAGTGGCCGCCGCCACTAAGAAAAGAAGAAAGAAGCCACCCCTGCGCAAAGTAGGAAAGTAACAGGCACTGGAACACCTGAGTGCAATGGAAGACAAGCCTGGCAAGAACACCGGCAGCGCAGACCAAAGACAACCACCTACGAGCCATCCATCCACATGGCGAACGCAGAAGAGAGCAAGATAGACTGTTGGCGACATCTACCTCTGGGGTCTGAGCGGAAGGTTGGATGGCGAGACTACTCAGGACTCCGGGAGTGGAGGACCTGACCTACCTCACACCAGCCCGTGGCAGACCAGTATCAGAAGCCTCAAGGGACTCTGGTGGCAGCAAGTCCCGCACGGGAGACCGATCTAGAGAAGCACGTCTGCAGGACCCAAGAGGATGAAAGCCTCGAGAGCAATGAAGAGAGTCGACAACTCAACCTTCAGGTGGAACTAGGACACGACGGTGAGGCTCGTGGAGCGCCCTGCTCACGGCCCGAAGGCTATGGTAGAGCAACGCGACCAAAAACACCAGTCCTGTGGAAACCTGGCAAAGAGGTCCTCCCGGACATCTTGTGGCAGAAGAAAACCGGCGAGAGGGGCATCCTAGTGAGAAGGATGTTCGCACCTACTCTATTCACCTGCTAAGAAACACACTGAAGCCTGCCTGGAAACATCACGCAACCAGCTTTTAGAAAAGAAGCCGGAAGGCAAACAACAACCACGTCATCCATCTCTCTTGAACCATTCGTCACCAAGAGAGCAAAGCAAAAGGCAGGGCTGAGAACAGCCGACAGAGAAAGAATGAACCCGCCGAACAACTAAGAACCGTGCCACCAAGAACTGCTAATTCAAAACGCAAGAACTGCTAATTCAAAACGCAAGAACTATACTGCCTGCGGCTTGCAAGCAGCCAAAGAGACTCTTTTGAAAGCGCAAGTCCAATGTTAGTTTCTGTGTTTTCTTTCCCCCACAGGTGTTTGGACTTTTCATGTTTGGTTTACTTTTTAACCAATTTGGGGAGGGATGTAATGCCCAGCACAAGTCAGCATTCTAGTGCTGAGCCTGTAACTACACTGAACACCCACCCACCACTGATGTCACAGGTCATGTGACACAGTACCAATAAAAGAGGCCGAGCGCACGTGCTCTGGGCCAGTTGCACCATGCATCCAGTGTGTCCTGTGTCAGCGTGATTGCGAGCATGAGGGCCTAGGGCCCACAAGACTCTACAGATCTCACATTTTATCCTGCTAGGCATCTCATTAGTGCGGGGTATGGGCACCTATCCCCCACCCGGAAGGTTCACAATCCTAATCTAAACAGTAGTCAAGTTTTCCTAAAGTTCTAACAATATCCCCGGTTAGGACAGCGATTTTCTTAATCGAACTGCCTGCTGGATAAAACTAAACCGCTAAACAGGTGGGCAGAGAGTCTATTTATTGCAAATAAATAATGCCAGTCTGCATTATACAGAGTTCGTTTTTCAGTGTTTTCAAATAACGCTTCTTTGGGGATGTATAATATTTCCCAAAAACATAGTACACGGTTCCTTGTTTGCAGCACCCATCACTTGGATACGGCGGGGCAGGCCCCTCAACCATTGATCCATCCTTGAAAAGGCCACCATATAATGTATACTACATGTAAGCAGAACCTGGCCAGTATAAATCTGTGATGTGAGTTATCATCCTAAAATGTGGTTGAATACCTTAACGAGGTATTAAAAACAAAATCATACTGTTGACTTATTGGACTCAACGCCCTCCATCTAATAGACATTTGATTCCCAATTTAGAATAAATACGAATGGACTCTGGATCTTCTAGAGTTAAACTGTCACTAACTAATCCCAAACAAATCCGTACATTTTCCTGATTTAATTTAAGGTATAATTAAACAATGCCATATAATTGCTTGGTGGAGGGATTTCTCCTTTTCAGTACACCCTGAAGCACAGGCACTTTAAATCTGATATGACTTTTACATTTCCAACATGACATCAGCACAGAGTACTGGGTTTGATCTCCCATTCACATCACATCACCAGCAAGCTCAGCATAAAAGACTGCATATTCTGATCGCATTTATAACTTGCTGTTCAATTCGAAAGAAGGATAGTTTTAAAGTGTTTTTTTAAATGTGTCGGTCACGTTTTTATATTGTGAGTTTTAATTAACTAAACAATAAATTACTTACTCCTTTTCAGTCATTGATAGCAATAATGGACACAATTTAATAATATCCTCTAGGAAGTTCATAGCTAGCTCTTGATGACATCTGTAGGAGAAGCACCCTTAGAGACCACATGTAATCTTCTTAAGAATGTATTCTCCACTTTCTGAAATGCTTGACAGTCTGTGTATCCCCCACAAACCAGCTCCATAGTTGCAGATCGAGACATTTACTATTATAAATCAAACACATCGTTTTCAAAGGTTTAGAGACCAATCTAACAGTGAGTTGCAATAAGGCCTCAATTGTTTTAGGGAACTGCTGTCGCTTTCCAGATCTCATGTACACCCAGTTTTCAGTAGTCTAATTGAATGACCAGATATTGACATCTGGTAACTCTGTTAATTTGAACCCCCCAATTGTGTGTAAGTGTGTTTTGCTACACCTTGTCAGTGGATCATGGTATACATTTTACTGAAATTTACTTTTAAGATCAAAATGTTCCATGAACTGAGTAAACCCATCTAGAAGAATTTGAAGGGCATTAGCCATTACAATGTCATTGTCTGCATATATTAGAACTGGAATTGGACCGCTACCTACCAAAGACAAACCTTTAAATCTGAGTTTAAAAACGTATCTAAATCATTAATGTAAAGTGACTCCCCTTTTAATCCAGAATGGGCCTTTACAGTCTCCATCTTTGCCAAAACAAACCCTAGCAGTAGCATTTGAATACTTTTGACTCCAAAGAATGATGATCATTTCATCTACCCCAAATGGTCTCATGATCTTCCACATTTTAGTATAATTAACACCATCAAATGCACTACTAAGGTCCATGAAGGCAAGGTGCAGACAACCTTTCCTAGGCTAGTGTATTTCCCAATTAGGAACTTCAGATTGAAACTTTATTATACTGTCCCAAGTAATTTCTTAAATTCATATTGTATGTTTGATAATATACCATTTTATTCTTCCATTGGTTCCAAACTCTCTAATAAGATTTTACCTAGCAACTTGACAGAAGAAATTTAAGAAGGAAATTAGGTCGTAAAACTTTGGGATCAGCCCTGTTCTCCTTCTTGAAAATAGTCTTTAATGGATTGGGACCTTTTTAAAAGTATCTTTCCGCAGTGGCCCTAAGGACTCTGGTAAGAATAGATGCCCACAGGTCAGTGTTACTTTTAAAGACATCCAGTGGGACACAAACCGGCCCAGGCACTTTACCTGAGCAGCTATTTTTTATTAAAGCATATACGTCCTTCAGGTCAAATACGAAGGAGGTGTGTTTCACCATTAGGCATATGGCTTTCTTGGATACCTGTTGTCCTGGATCAAATATAATTTTAAAATAACCCATTGATGAGGGGAAACAGACAATCAGGAGTGAGCAAACTGGCTTCCCTAAAGAATGGGGCATTCACAGTTTGCCAGGTTACTGCGGGATCTTTACTCTCTCTTGTTTTAACCAGATTATATCTAGTCTCCTTGCTAATTCTAAATTTCCCGATTTGTAGTACCTGTTTGTATCTAAGACAGCAGCTTTGTAGCTCTATTCAATCCTTAGATAAAGCAGGTAAGGTAGTCTTCACATTTTTATATTTATGAGCACATAATCAGTGAACACAACCATAGAGGCCCCAACAAAAAGTCTGAATTGAGCCACAAATCTAATCAAAAGAGGCTTTAAGCACGTTGTTGCTCACATCCTCTTCCAGGCACATCTTAAAATCATTTACATGCAGAGTCACTAAAATTGATAAAAATGAAACTAGATAAACCCTCACCCATTTATTCCTTTGCCTGTTACTTCTGGTACCTCATTATTGTTCACTAGGTAGAAGGATTTAACTGCACTGCAGCCCAAACCAAGGCACCACACAATCAGGTTGGGATCATCCTTGCAATTTGCAATTACGAAGAAACCACATATTATACGATCTAAATTGAATAGGACAAGCACAAAATAAATGGTGCTTGCCTCCCCTCTCCCTGTGAAGATTGGGATGAGAGCCCCCGACACACCACATTTATTAGCCGAATCGTAAAAAAAATCATTCAATGCATCCCCACACAGATCGTATGCACAATGTCATTGTCACTCTCCCCAAATTTCAACCATTCCACATACTTCCTCTGGTGTATATGTACATACATGAGCATTAAAATCCCCCACCCATATAGCATATACATCCTTCTCTTTAGGAAGCATCTTTCTATATATTTTTCCAGCATCAGCACAATGTCCAACCTTTTACTTTATGGCTGATTGTTGTAATAGTTGATGATTAACATCTCCTGACCTTGCTCTCTTTACAGGACCAGAAGTTGGTAATATGGTGAGCCCATCTTCGTCCTCAACATCTTCATTGGTATGCTCAGGGAAACTAAAATTGCCAAACCCCTTTTAGCCTGACCAGTTCTAGAAAGCATCACAGGGGCATGGAAGGTCTTATAACCATTAATTCTTTTTAACACATAGTTTATTGCATTTTACTGAGCATTCTATAGTACTTATCAGTTTCTTGTGGCAACAGAGAATGAGTCAAATATTACAAACCCTCTGACAGTAACTGATTTGCTTATTGACATTCCTACTGTAGTTTAAAGTTCAACTTTACTTAATTTACACAGTTCCACATGTGATAATGTTGTCACTATGGAGAAGCAATAAACACAAGGAACCCTAACTAATCTGAACCCCCCCACCCTGAACCACAAACAGTAATTTCTTATCCAGGTCTCTGCGAGTTGTACAAGGCCTAATAGAATAGTTCATTTTGCATAGGTATGTCCACTGGGAGTACTGATTCATCATGTGGTTATGAAGGTAAGAAATGGAGGTGTGTTGTGTACGTGTATGTAGCATCTGTCCCGGCAACAACTGCTCATTCTGTTCTAGAGTAGGCAAGCCCATGCCAGCATACGGGCAGTTGATGGGTGGCTACTGGTGAGAGCAGGCATTGAATCCGGTGGTGCCACACCTTCTTGAATTAAAGCCATTTATTACTACATCCAGTGTGCCTTGCATCCTTAATAATTTGGCGACGATCACTGGATTGGCACCGCCGTACGGACCCTCACGTGTGTAGAGAGTATTTTTTTTTCTCTTTGCTCTTTTATATATTTGACTTTCTTCGTGGGTACCGGCCCGTCCTGTTTGGCCCGCATCTGTTGTTGGTGCTTTTGGTGTATCCTACAGCCGGCTCCTGGAGTTTCAGTATTTCCTTTAGATACTTAAATTTTGGTCAAGACAGTCTGGCAGTGTTTGAAATCTTACCGGACCCTTACAAAATTGTCCGTCCGGTGGATTCTTATTTTGAATTTCTCGTAGCACAGTGGTCTGGAACGCAATGAGAAGGTTACGCACCCTCTACCCTCAGCATGTCTTTTCGGCATGTCAATGTGCCGCATCACATAGTTTCATAAATTAAGTGCAACCATCTTGGTACGCTTCTATGTGTTACCAACATTGAGTCTCAAAGTGTTTGAGCTTTCACCGCTCATCTTACTCCACCTGGTGTCAGTTTCTCTGACGATTGTGTCGCAATGGATTCCTGATATATACCAGAACCTCATGGTGAGATATTCATTTTGTGAGCAATTTGGAGTACATTTGAAATACTTCTGGAGTGCCAGTACATTTTATACCGGATTGGAAGGAATTACTGCTGACTGCTCAAGGGTGAAGTTTAGGCGCTTCTTATTTACTTAGCGAACAATTCCCTTGTCTTCTTTTACTACTTAATTCTGTTTCACACAAGGAGAGTAATAGTGCAATTCAAGTACTCAATTTATTTTTGTTGCGGCAATGTGGGCGCAGAGCTACACTCAAGCACCACCCCAATGCTTTTGGCCGGTAGGTGGTTCACATTATATGAAGTGGTCAGAATGGAAGGCATATTTTGTTAACTATATTGAGACTTTGGATATCGAAGGAAAGATGACAGTTGCGCAGAAAAAAGGAATTTTCTTACATTCTGTGGGTCCTGAGGCACTTAAAGCATTTAATAAATGTCCAGGGTTGGTGGGGATGGTGATGAAAATATGTATGTTACAGCAATTTCTGATTTTGACTGTTACTTTTCGCCGAAAGTTTGCATTGGACTTTTAAGGTACACATTTTTTCAGAGAAAGCAAGACCAATGAATCGGTATAATGTTGTCCTTGGATTTTAAATTTGGAGGGTTACAGGAGGATTTTTATCAGGGATCAATTAGTGATGCATGTGAAAGATCCTGCCATCCAAGAGAGACTGTCAGTGAATGTTGATGCTAACCTTGATTAATTTTAGCCATAGTAAGGAAGGCGGAAATGTCTAGTAGAATCGCTAAAGAAGTAAAGAATTAGAATGGTAGCAAAGACAGTGGAGCTGTGGCTAAGGTGGGGTGTAGTAGTGTGAAGAGTAAGGGGTACAATAAGTAGAAACCTGTGGGCATGAAGGATTGTGTTGTAGACTTTAACAGGGACAAGTCTAGATGTTATAGGTGTGACAGTAAGTTTCATCTCGCTAACAACAAAATTTGCCCTGCTAACAAGCAAAAGTGTGCTGTGTGTGGTGTCATTGGACACTTTGCAAAGGTGTGCTAGAAACAATAGAGTCCAGTGTGTAGAAGATGGTGATTATAGCGAGGGAGATCTTGAGAACCAAGGCACACGTGAAAACAGTTCATTTGTGCTAAACAATAAAGATACTTCACCAGCTATTTTGAATAATGAAAATGTTATAATTTAAAAAAGCCTATTTGTGACATGACTATTGGGAGAATAGAGATCCAAATTTATACTGACTCTGGGTCTCCCTACTCAATAGTTAATGAGAATGTGTGGACATCCAAGTTTGTAGAAAGGTTGGGAGCCAAATTAGAGTTACCAGATATTAATCCAGAGAGGTATTCGGGTGAAAGAATAGACCTAATTAGTTTCTGTACGCTTGTTTTTAGGTTTAAGAACCACAAATGTGTGGCTAAATTATATGTGTCCAAACAGGGACCTTCAGTTTTGGGTTGGTTCGAGCAAGGTAAATTCGACATTATAACTAAAGCCAAACAGTCCCGACCCTGTCATGGTGGTTGGTGAGTATAATGGATGTGGTAGAGGGATGCTAAATAAGTTTCCTGAGGTTTTTAGAAATGGTATTGGGGAACTAGTCAATTTTAAACACAGGCTAATCTTAAAAGAAAATTCATAAAGCAAGGAACATTCCTATAGTGGTGAGGAATGAGGTGGAAAAGGAGCTTAGAAAATTGGCTGAGGAAGACATCATTGAGAAAATTGAATCTTCAGAGTGGGTGTCTCACATTGTAGTCGCAAGGCGAACTAATGGCAATATAATATTGTGCATCGACTTGCACCACCTTAACAATAACATTGTCATTGATCAATTTGCTTTACCACGTGTCACTGAAATGTTGGCAATGATGGGCAAAGCCAAATTCTTCTCATGCATTGATCTTTCGGCTGCCTACCACCAGATCGTACTGCACGATAGGTGCAAAAGTTATACTGTTTTCATCACTCTGTTTGGCTGTTATCAATTTAAGAGAATGCCATTTGCACTCGCCTCAGCAGCTGCGTTATTTCAACATATTATGCATGATCTGGTGGGGATTGTAAGAATGCTGTTTGCTTCTAAGGATGATATTCTTGCTTTTCGTAGCAACAGAGTGGAGCATGATGACACTTTGGAGAAAGTTTTGGAAACGTTGTGTGATAATAGATTAACTGTGAAACAATCAAAATGCAAATTTGCTGTCATTTCAGTTACATATTTGAGACATATACTTTGTGAGGAAGGAATCAAACCTGAACTGATCTTGTTGAGGCCATTCGCTTAGCACCGTCCCTGAGTGCCAAGGAAGATGTGAGGTCATTCTTGGGTTTAACTGAATTTTACACCAAGTACATACAGAATCTTTCCTGCAAATCTTTCTATATTAGGCAATTATTTAAAAAAAAAAGAACAGGTTTGTGTGGGACATTAGTGTGAAAAGGAGTTCCAGGATGTGAAGTAAGCAATAGCTGGAGTGGCCTCTTTGAGTGGATTTGATACTCAGCTCACTTGTGTTGTCACGATGGATGCCTGCTCCAAAGATTTTGGAGCTGTGCTGGCACAAAAACTTGAAAATGGTGTTGAGTCCCTCATAGAGTATGCTTCAAGGGCATTGTCTCCTACTGAGGAGAAGTACACTGCCATTGAGAGGGAGACTTTGGCTAAGGTTTGGGCTCTGGCGCATTTTAGGCCTCTTCTATGGGGCAAACAGTGTAAAATTAGAAGATAATCTTAGTTCTTACAGGGGTATCATCATCAAAGTCATAAGCAACGTACCCACCTCCCCAGGCAAATGAAATTATTTCATTGTTAAATGTTATACTGGTGCTCTGAACTTCAGGGTTACGCAAAGAACAACTGACCTAACTGTCACCCCTGAGACATGATGGGAGGCTAGGGGTCATGGCTGCCTTGAAGGCACGGTGTCAGTTTTTGTGTGAAAAGGCTTACATTTTCTATGCTATTGGTTTAAAATGCAGCCTGTAGGCTAACAATGTCTGCTTTATTTGCAGTTTTTTCTTCATGAATTTTAATCATTAAAAACATAGTTCAAGTGCTAATTGCCCTCTTGTGTTTTATATATTTGCAAATTGCAGTTTTTTTTTATCTGTGTTATTACATTGTTTAGCCTCCTAGATGGGAGCTGCATTGGTATGAGAAAAAATTATATATGTGTACATATATGCAGACAAAACTCGAATCCCGGTCCCCGACAATCTCAACAATCACCAGACGCCGCCAGAGAAGGAATCGAGAGCTGACCCAAGGTGCAGGTGAAGAAAGGTATTTTATTGAGTTTTCTCGCGCCCTGCCAGCATAATGTTTCGGTCTGCCCAGAGGCAGAAACAGAGGCAGGCCATATATATATGTGTAAATATATATATATATCTGTATATATATATATGTCTTTCATATATATTTTTTATTATTTCCGGGGTCCCCGCACATGGGTGGTAATATTCAGTGCTTATGACTTTAATGAGGATACCCCTGGAAGAGAACTAGGATTACAGGTAAGTAACTTATCCTTCCGGTCTCTGAAATTGAATCTCTTAGCTACTATCGACCTTGGCAGTGTATCTGGCAGTGTGGGTGCATTGGCACACAGTGCGCACGTTCTCCCAAGAACAGTTCGTACAGGCCCTGTGGGGCTACCTTGGTCTTCCGCCACTTCTCCACGAATGATGTGGAGTTGGGTCCATCATGTTCTCCGTTTTGAGTCCAAGTTCTTAAGAAGGTGCCAATTCTTTTATATTATTCTTTTCAATAGTGTGATAAAGTGCCAAGGTTGTAACACATATTAACCTACTGATTGAGACTTTTAGTTTAACTTATAATAATTCATTGCATTTATTATACTATGTTCTTTTCATAGATTTCTTGACCAACATATTGAGACAGCCACACAACAGGAGTTTTTGGAGTTGAATGTTAGCTTCATAAAAAGTGTCCTCCCTTTGTGGAATTGTGCCTTTTTAGGGGCACACCGGTGCAGGGGTCACCCTTATGTTTTCCCACGGGTCCTTCAGACCAACAAAATAGAGATTGACACTGGAGCTGAAATTCAAAATAACATACAACACCCTTGAGTGTTCCAGGAGGTAGTGACTTGAATACACAGACCATGGGCCTTTTATACTAGTTTGTCTGCACTGGAAAGCATGTAATTACAAATAGAAGGTACAGGCACAGGAATAACTACAGACAAACATGGGCAAACGTGGAACTCACTTAGTCAGCAAAGTGGGAGAGGGAGCAGGAGTGCTTATGGCAGCACTAAGAGATTGACACTTGAGTCTGAGACCAGGTGTTCTGGCAGCTACAAACTCTTTAGCATGCATATTGCTTTTAGCTGGGCCAGGAAGTTAACTAAAATAGACAGCACAGGCAGGGAAAAAGACGATCAGCACAGGATGGAAGAATTACATAGCTGACAAAATGGATGCCACAAACAAGATGGTTTCAGCTTATGCTAACAGAGATTATTTGCAATTTCCACACCTTTTGGTGAAATTGCGGCAGATGCTTCAAAGTTTCCACCACAATGGAGGTTATCACACACATCAAATGGGTGATGGCTGAGGTATTTCAGAAGGGTTTTCTCTCATTGAGTTTTTTTTAATACAGACAAGTGTATAATTCACCTTTTTCTACTGTGATCTAGAGAGCTAAGAAAGTTATTTTCTATTTATTCTTTTGTATGCTAAAGAATACTTTTGTTCTTTGAAAATTAAATCACGTGTGTAACTGCAGCAAGTGTTCCATTGTGCCCCACCAGTTCAGAAAGAGATCATCACTATACTGGTTCCATTTGATTACATAATTTGAAAAAGGATTTTGTGGATCACATATTGCTCTAGCATTCATTCATTCATTCATTAAAGCTTTATTCAGTTTACATAAGTAAACTCATTAAAGCAAGATAACAGGATAAATTAAACAAACTCAATCATGCACAGTTAAGATGGTTAAAGTTAAAATGATTCAATCTAAAAAGAGCAAGACAAAAATTCATGATAACATAGACAAATTCTTCCTGTAGCGAATCACGTAGCATAGAGTACTAGAAATCCTAAAACAAATGGGTAAGGAAATAAGATGTAAAAGCAACAGTGCAGGACGACATTGCTTAAAATTATGTTCACGTAAAATTGGCAATATAAAATGTTAACCCACAACCTTATAAAGGGGGGCAAAAGAACATAATGTGCAAGATGCATCATCACACGGCCAATTAATCAGAATATTCGACCTGTCATTAATCCTAGGAAAAGAAACTAAATGATGATAAATATTTAATCTAAAATGCATCAAGACAAACCTCTGACAGTTCTGTACACAAGATATGGCTGTAACCCATGGACAACAAGAATCATCTGAATTTTTATGATATTATGTTTTACTAATTCCGTGGACAGTCCTCAATCACTCGAAAAACACAAACATTGACCCTTAAACTCCTTCCTGCCTATAGAGTGGAGGACAGTAGGGTTCTCAAAGTATTCAATATTACTGAGGTCAGAACAAAACTTTTTGAGAAAGTTAAACCATGGTAATGAATGAGCCAAAGCCACTTTTAAACAATTATTAATAAATTTCAGGCTTAACACAGTGTGTTCGAAGGTCCAAACTTTATGCCAGAGTAATACCAGCTAAACTCTAATCAAGTCAGATAAAAAAAGGAATCCTGAGTTCAGCATGACCAACATATGAAGAACAAGTCGGAGGAACTTACTAAAGACCCAGATTCCTGCCCCATATAACACAGTTTTGCATTATATATAGTTAGTATCTCTTTAACTGGTTTCCTGCCAAGTTGAGTGGCAAATTTAAGCAGGGCAGAAGTAGGTTAGTTAAAAAATAATGTTCTGTTGTTGACTACCGGATTCCAAGAACCCTGAGCATCAACCAGAATACCTAAGTAGGAAAAGGTTGGGTTAAAACTTAACTTTACATTATCACTCATACAATCTAGACACTTCTTAGCTATACCCCTGCATTTCATAATGTAGGTCTTGCCAATATTAACATTCAGGCCCAAATTGTTCATACAGTTAAAGCAGGTAAGTAATCACAGCAAACCCAACGGAGTATGGGACCTAAGAACTGCATCTTCACCATACAGTAGACAGGGGATGGCAATCTGGGGGGATCCTGACAAGATTAAGTTAAAACAGAAACCAGACTGTTGATATACAATGTAAACAAGAAGGATACGAGAATGCAACCCTGTCTGACCCCTCTTTCAAGGTCGAAAGTGCGAGTGCATTCAACTCTAGTGCCATGACGCACTCTTGCCCTGCCTCCTGCATACATATCTTTAAGATGTGATATTAATAGTGGCTCCACCCCAATCCCAGAAAGGATCTCCCACAGTTTGTCATGAAGAATACAGTCAAAAGCACTTGACAAATTAACAAGCGCTAAAAACAACTGCCCCTTTTCAATTAGATATATTTGTCAATTACCATGTTAAGATTTAAACCTTATTCTATTGTCCCCATTTCTCTGCTAAAACTATATTGCAGGTCTCAAAGTACATCATTATCCTCAGCCCATGTTTCTAGTTTATTCAACTCTCCCGATCACTTCAACCAAGGAGTCGAGTAGGTAAATAGGACGGTAACACGCTGGGTTAGATCGATCGCCTTTCTTGAAGATGGGTACTATTACAGATTCTGACCATGTCTCCAAACTACCCGAACGACAGCAAGCCCCCAACACTCTGGCCAAAATAGGGTTCCACAAGGATATATTAGCTTTAAAAATCTCTACTGGAATACCACCCCGGCCATGGGCTTTACTACCTCAGGAGTGCCAAAATGATTTCATCCTAGGCCGAGCAACTGAAGGTTCAAACCAGGCTCGAGCCATATGCCTGTCTCTGTATCATCTTGAGGTTCTCTTGGACCCTCAAACTTAAAGCAAACTGAAACTGAGCTTTCATGTGTCCTTTACCTGCCATTCATGGTATAAACTAATGCACAAAGAACTAATAAAAACAAATCAGCGACCTTTGATGCGAAAAAGAAGAATGAAAGATACCCATTCAGAGCCGGCTTTAGGGCAGTGCGACTGGGAGCTGACCTGTGGAGGGGGTGCTGTGACCTCAGGGAGGCGCTGTGCTTAACAATATCTTATATTAGGAGAGATGACGGGCACCTTTTGCAGGTGGTAGTGAGAGAATCCAAGGGGGGTGGGTCATTGGACGTGGGGGTGCCAAAAGTGATTTTCGCACCGGACACCACCAATACTAAAGCCGGCTGTGTACCCAGCTAGTAGCTGAATTGAACAATGTGAAATGTGAAAACCTGGGATCAATACCAGCTACACTGCTTGACCAAACTGTTTAATTCTAAGCAAGAATGTTTTTTCACTAAGCCTCCTTTGTTTTCACTATCATGTATGAAAGCACATTTAAGTACGTGAGTTTGCGGTGTGCACTGAACAAAAATCTATTGTTTTTGATTTAATAGACTATAATGTTGGTCAATGCATATTAAGAATTTAGGCCACATATAGGATATACATGACGCCTGACGTGCCTTTATTTCACTAGTCACATTGTTGCTATGGTGGGGTGTAAGGGCATGAATGTTTTCAAATTCATTAAAAAGAAAAATCACTTTTATAATGAATGCTTCTCAGTGCAGTGATAACATCTGATACACTAAGGTAAAATGCTTCCACGTGTTAAAGAAGCACATGAAAACTGTCACTTGATTTACCTGACAAATATTTTCTAGGCTCAGCTCCTGCAAGGGCTCTTAAAGCCATACCAGACCCTTTGGCTCCTCCACCTCTCCCTGTTCTGTGAAGCCAAGGGAGGTGCAAAAAAGTGAATAAAGAAACAAGTCTTCTGCCAGGGTTGCTGCTATCTGAAAGAAGTGTAAATATGTGCACTTGGTTAATCAGTAACCCTAATAGTTGTCTGGCAGCCAGTAAAAAGCTTTAAGTGATGGATTCATTTGAGACTTTATGGTGAGAAATATATTTTTTTTGGAGAGGTAATGTAAGGGTGTTATCAGCTGAGTTCCGAAGTGTGTTCTTCCAATGGAAACGAATAATTTATAGCTAAACCAATGGAAACATATGGTTTTATTTGAGGAGTCATTCGAGTCTTTATGGTAACAAAGTTATATTCTGGTGTTAGCAGCTGAGGTCTGAAATGTGTCCTTCTAATTGAACCTTATTATAAAAGAATGGTCTGCACTAGGTATAGTCTGATTGTGTATTAGTAAAAATATATATTTTAAATGTGCTTGTTTTATCTTAAACATAAAGGCCCTTAATCCGAGTTTGTCACAATGAAGGTAGTTTTTATTGCACCTGATAAATAACAATACCCAAAGGTATGCTATCTATTGGATGCTGTAAATAGCACCTACGACGAGTTTTTGTGGAATACCATGTAGATTGTTTTGCGTAGCGCACCAAAATCTGCATAGTATGTCAAAAACCCTAAACATTTTCCCTGCTAAATTCCAGTAGGTTTGACCTGTCTAAATTTAACCAAGGGTGAGATATTTAACACTCCTAGTAATGACTGGATGCAGTAAATATGAAAGCAAACACAAGCAGATGATGGACAGAGTGCGTAAACTATTCAAACACTCACCCCCGTCACAGATCTGGGTTGAATCCATCATCATTCTTTAGCTCAATATGCCACCCCAGTTCAGACACAGCTAAATGCAAATCAGTCTTGACCCTGTGCCTCATAGGAACAGTCCAGCCCGGACTGCCAAGCCATGTCTTCCCTAGGCGGGAAACAAGCATCCTGGGACTGGTTTCTGGCTAATCAGCCGTCACCAGCCAGGCTAGCTTGAATCCAGTGGCAAAGTGAGAAAGGGACCCATGTCTGGGCATACCTTGCCAACTTTGGGCAAACAAAGCAAACACATGGAGATGATGGATGGAGTACTGAAACGTTTCAAACACACTTACCCCCAGTCACAGATCTGGGTTGAATCCATCATCATTATTTAGCTCACTTTGCCACCCCAGTTCAGACACAGCTATATGCAAATAAGTCTTGACCCTGTGCCTCATGGGAACAGTCCATCGTGAACTGCCAAGCCATGTCTTCCCTGGACCCGAAACAAGCATCCTGAGACTGGTTTTGGGCTAACAGCCCTCTTCAGCCAGGATAGCTTGAATCCAGTGGCAACGTGAGCAAGGGACCCACGTCTGGGCATACCCTGCCAATTTAGGGCAAACAAAGCAAATGCAAGGAGATGACGGATGCAGCACTGACACTTTTCAGACACTCACCCCCAATGCAGCAGATTTGCTTGCAGTGCCACACCATTTTTATTGTAAATATACCCCTGTGTGTGTAATGTAAGCTGCAGCTCATGATGGAGGGGCTAGTGCTGGTTGGGGAGTTTGAAGCTCTAAAGGCATTGCTTGCCTGACTCTGGTAATTTGCACCCATTACTTACGTGGGAGTAACGTGGCAGAGAGGAGCGGCCAGGGTCAGATTCTTCTGTTGGGAAATACATGGCCCACTGGACTGCTTCCTGCTCTTCACCCTCAAGAATATGTAAGGGTTTGCCCTAATGATACCATTACATCTGGGCAGTAACATATGAAAAAACAACAACAGGAGGTGGATTGAAGTTGATGGTTCAAACCAGGGAAGGTAGAGGAGCAGCCAATAAAGGATGAATAAGGGTCGAGGTATGTCTGTGTGTATCCAGAGCCACTGTAGTGTGAGGAGCTGGGCAGGATTCCAGGGAGAAGAAACCAGCAATGGGACAGCCACGATGAAGAACTACCGATGCCACTCCAAGACCCCCCTACCCCTACCTGGTCATGATCACCCTGGTGATCCAGAACACCTGGGAGAAGAGGCAGATACTCTCCCAGGCAAGAGGACCTGTACTCGCACATATAACCATCCCCTCATCTCAGTGCTGGAATTTGAAAATCATTACTTTGGTAATCATAACCAAGTCCACTGGAATTATGCGCTTGTGCAGCTGAGGGGATTTTCGCATAGTTAAAGATTTGCCAATTAATCCATCAGCTGCTGCATAATCTACAGGTTTTAACAAAACAACACATTTTATTTCTAGGTCAAACTGTTCAAATGTTATTACAAATGCAGCGACACATGTTGCCGCACGATGGAAGGCCCTTTGCAAAGCTGTATCGGTCAGTTTTCTGTTGCTTATTGCTATATTTAAGTGTTAAACTGGTACTAACGAGGTGCAACCAATGCCCAGACAGTGTTAACAAGTTTTAAAATGACAAAACAATTACATAATGCTAGTGCAAAATGTGCCTCATTATGCAGCATAATTTGCCTTGTCTTGCCACATAATTCCAGTGGCCCTGCTTATTTCTTGGGGGTCAAGGTGTGGCAGAGGAAAGGAGGCGGAGGCGCAAGGGACAGAGTCATGAAAAGTGGGATCTGCCTGTCAAGTTATATACATATGTTTTAAAAATCTGCCACAAAGAAATTGACAAGTGACAGTAAGTCTATTCTAGTTCACTTTATTGGTTAAAAAGAGGCTGTATTTAAACATTTGTTCATAGTTAAGGCCCCGGCTGCACAGTGCTTGAAACAGGAATATACAAATGCAGGTAGATCCTTTTGTTACTTCCCGTATATAAATTGCAAACCTTATATAGGATAGTGAGTTATGAATCGGCATGCAGGAGTTGTATGCAAACTGCATGAAATTGGTTTCGATCCTTATTGTTATTTCTCAATATGTTGTTATTCCAAGATTGCATAGAAGGGGTTCCTTTGGGTAGTAATAAAGTCTTGTTAGTACTGACAAACCTAATAAATGCATTATGTTTTAAATTCTGACTTTGTGTTTCTCTCGACCTTGCACTCTTAACATTTTATGTCTAAAAGTTTGGGGGAAATGTGATTCCTACACCTTACAACACTGTCATTGTCTTTTGTAACATTCCCTGTACATTGATTTACATATTTGTATAATGTATTATCTCTTTGTGTGTGATGTAAAGCTCTCTGACATCCGTATGTGGACGAGTAACGCTATATAAGAGATAAATAAAAATACATTTGGAAGTGCCATTTTAATAATTATTTATGTAATTACTCATACACACATATACATATGGCATTCTTACAGTGCGTGCACATCTCTTACATAAAGCTGTTGAACAAAGTGAGAAACCTGCCTCCAATCGTAGTACTTGTGAAGCGATAAAAAACCTGTGTACCTTTGTTTCTTTCCATTGCATTGGCATCCAGGCGTTAGTTTCCAGAAGGCTTCCAGCCAAGATAATACTTGAACAAAAGAAGGACCGATGACCCTTTAAATCAAGCTTTTGTGTTGGGCCCACCTGAAAGTGAAAGTAAGAAACCCCCGGGCCGCTTGCTGGTTGTTGCTTGGAACCGAAAACTGACAATGTGAGGACGCTGTTGAACTGTGCCCTGGTGTGGGGAAAAGACACCAGGAAAAATCAGCATATTTGACTGAGTCAATCAGATCCCCAATCAGGCTCAGAAATAGCTGCCATAACTGAGATCTGGAGTGATCTCCCACATTTCCTGCATGCCTCAGCTCCTCTTACAGGTCATTTGGCTTTTGGCAGGAACTGAGAACATTCCTGGAACATTGATGGAGCTCGAGTGGATTACTTGATGACTAACAGAGTTGGAGCGGGGTCAGTCACACATCAGGAGGTTTAACATAAGACTGACCCTGCCCTTGAAGCATTAGCGCAACTTATCTGCCAAAATTTTACAGCATCACAATCAATTGCAAAAATTATTTTTTTTCTGTGGGGAGTCTCACTGCTCTTTCTTTTTCCACCTGAAATGAAAAAAGACCCATTTTCAATTATCTGTTGGAAAAAATCTAATTCTCCCAATGTATGCTAATATTAAACTCCATTACATTCAGAGTGCCCTGTACAAAATTTCTCAGTCATCAGGTTTAAATTTGTCAAGAAGAGCAACTTCCCTATAAAACACCACACTTGTGACTTGGGGACACGTTAGCGGGGTGAGTTAACTGTAGCATTGTTACTGTAGAAACCTCAAATCTTTGTACAGGCCATGGCTTAAAATCCTATCAAACTGGATTTTTATAACACTGTGAATCACCCAATAGGGTATCCAGGTTCTTGCAGGTCTCCGGGCTCATTTGAACAGCCAGGGTTTGAGTGATCTATGTAGTCTGGGAGAGAGTGGATAGTGCAGAGATGTGTGGGGAGGCTGTACCAAGACTTTGCTGCAATGTAAGAGAAAGAGCATCCTCTGCTTCTGCTCCGATGGATGCAAGGCATATGGGCAAGTGCAAGGGAGGCGGATCGTAGATTTCTTGATGGGTGATGAAAGTTCATTCGGTGGTTGATGTAGTCAGGTCCTTGGGTGTGCTGGGCCTTGTGTGCAAGGGTCAGCATCTTGAATTGGCATCTTTTCTGTACAAGTAGCTAGTGGAGTTGCCTCAGGTGGGGGTGATGCAGGTTCTTTGTAGTTGGTTGTAGACAATTCTGGCTGCTACGTTCTATATGGTTTGAAGTCTTCTGTGGTGGAGGTGTGCAGCAAGTTTCAAGTAGAGGGTTTTGCCATAGTTCAGTCTGCTGGCGATGAGAGCCTGTGGCACAGTGCATCTGGTGTGTACGGGTATCCATTTGAAGACCTTCCATAGCATTTGCTGGGTTAGTAAACAGACGGAGTGGATGGTGTAATTTCATAATTAAGTTGTTATCTATAGTGGTTCCAAGGTTTGTGGCGTGGTCTGTAGGACTGGGTCTCAGACCTGAGGGCCACCATGCATCGCTCCATGTGTAGTTGCCAAAGATACGTATTTCTGTCTTGTCTGTGTTCAGCTTCAGGCAGTTGTTCCTCATTCAGTCGGCAAAGTCTGCCATGCGTCGGTGAGAGTTGGCTCTGGTGGTGTTAGGGTCATCGGTGAGTGAGAGGGTGTGTTGGTTGTCATCTGCATAGGATATTAGGTTGAATTCATTGAATCTGATGTTGGCGTGTGGTGTCATATAGATGTTGAAGAGAGCATGGCTTAGGGATGAGCCCTGTGGGATACCACAGACTATTTCCTTGGGTTCAGATATGTTAGGTGGATCTTCTGAGTTTTTCTAGTGAGGAAAGAGGCGATCCATCTGAGTGCTTCCTCTAGGATGTGGTGGAGTCTTTTGATCAGCGTGTGGTGTGATACAGTGTTGAAGAGAGATTGAGGAGGATTAGAGCTGCTGTTTTTCCTTGGTCGAGGAGGGTTATGATGTTGCCAGTAGCTGTGATCATAGCGGTCTCCGTGCTGTGATTGGGAGGCATCAAGTAGCTGGTTCTGCTCAAGGTGTGTCGTGAGTTGCCTGTTAAAGGCTTTCTCCAGTAGCTTTTCCGTGAATGGAGGTAGGGAGATTGGCCAGTAGTTTTTAGGTTTAAATCTTTTTATTGATTCCAAAGGCAGAAAACACATGAAACAATACATCAGGCAATAATGCCTACTACGTGGGCCGCAGGCGATTAAAACGCTACATAGTGCAATCAAAGCAATGAGAAAAGAACTGCCCAAACTCCCCCCACCCCCTGATCACTCCCTGCCACCATCCCCCTTCCCACCACCCCTCCTTCCCCCACCCCTAACATTGCCAAAGAAGTATCGGAGGATGATAGCAAGCGGATTATTGGCCTTGAAATTGGGTGGCCTCTTGCGATTGCGTGGTAAGTCACAGGAGGCGTAAATATCTAGGGCAGGTAAGTTTGCAGAATTCAGAGATAAAGAGGCTGATAAAGGGATGCCACAAATCTGGAAAAGAAGCCCGTCACCCCAAAGAGAGAAAGAAATGTGCTCCATGCCCAATACGTACCACAGCCTGTGCAGCCACCCCTTTAGGGTAGGTGGCTTAGCCGAGCCCCATGCTGAGGGTATATTCTGTAAAGCCGCCCATAAAGTGATACCCATCTGCTTCTCTTTGCATGATTTGAGGGGGAATTTGAGTCTATCAGAGACGCCTAGATGACATATTCCCGAAATCATAAAATAGTAGTATCGAAAGAAGGTCTATGTCATCCAAAACCTGTGTCCAGTAGGACTTGAGAATGGGACAGTCCCACAGGATATGCATCAAATTGCCGACAGCTCCACCCCCCCCCCCCGCCCCCCATAAGCTTGGAGAGCAACCAGGGTCTCTTCTGTGTAACATATGGGGGGTAAGGTACCAGTACGTCGCAATCTTAGTGGCGGACTCTACACTGGGGATGGCACGTGCTGAGTGTCTGGCCCTGTAGTGAATGTCGCTCCACTCTTTCTGAGTCAATTTCCTCCCAAACTCTGCTTCCCATACGTTCTGCCCTGCAGAATCTCTTGTTCTGGGGGCGTAGGATGTGCTAATGTTCTGTGATGAGTCGTTTGGATGACTGTTCGGATAGCAACCAATGCTCGTAGGGGTTAAGCTTTTTCTCGGCTCCTTGACACACCTGGAGCTGCATTACCCAGTGCCGAATTTGTTGGTAGTGATATTGTTCCGATTCAGGCATGGCAAAATCAGCCCTAAAATCTTCAAAAGACATGGGCCCCATATCGTTAAAAAGGTGTCCAATAGATCTGTGGCCCTCTTTCTCCCATTGGGAAAAGGCTATCTGATCTAGACCTGGAGTGAATTCAGTGTTGCCTGTGATAGGAAAGAGGGGCAATGGGAAAGTGGTGAGCCATTACCGCTAGGCGTGGAGCCCACTCTCTCAATATGCGGACCTGGGCAGCTTTGTAATTAAAGTCCAGGTTGGAGGTTGGACATGCCCGAGCCCCCCTCACCAGGGGATCTGAAACCCATATGCCTACTCACCCGTGGCTTCCTGTCTGCCAAGACAAAAGAGGAGAACTCCGCTTGGAGCTGATTCAGCATACCCGGAGGAGGCTCCATAGGCAATGTTTGGAAGGGGTAAAGAATCTTGGTGGGAGTATATTTATTTTAAGAGCTGCTACCCGACCCAGCCACGAAAGGCTAAATGGGCTCCAGCGCTGCAGGTCACGCTGTACGTGTGTTAGTATATGCGTATAGTTTAACAAGACTATCTCAGCAGTGGAGGTTGGTAGCGTTATATCCAGAAAAGGGTTTGTAGTTTGATCCCACCAAATTGGACATGGCTGGGCGAGGGCGTCTACAGTTGTAGGCTGCAAAGAGAAGCTCAGGGCCTGCGATTTAGCGACATCTACTCGGAATCCAGATGCGAAGGAGAACTCCTCCAACTCCTTGAGGAAGATGTCTGCATACAAGCTGATGATGTGCCTCTCCCCTCCCAAAAAGAACCCCCTTGATTCGCTGATTTTACCTCATTCTCTGAGCCAGACTTGCAGCCGTTTACCCGGACGGTGGCTGAGGGACAGCTGTACCCACTAAGCTCCCTCTTGCAGAATCTACTTCCTATTCCAAATCGCTCTATTGTGGTCTACAGGAGGGTCAGTGTACCCTGTGGAACGCCTTTTCAGCGTAGACAGAAAGTACCACTCCCTCCCCGCTTGGCGGTACGCCTTATCCAGGAGGTGAAGCAGCCCCCTAGTACAGCACTGCCTCTTTGCCACAAATCTGGTTTGGTCTGGTTCTATTAGTCCTGGCATCAGCGGGCCCAGTCTATTTGCCAATATCCCAGTGAAGATCTTAAGGTCAATGTTCAACAGGGATATAGGCCGGTACGAGGCGCAATACTTGCCATCTTTACCGGGCTTGGGCAAGACTACTACTGAAGCAATGAGTATCATGGGGGACATCGATGAAGTGTCTCCGATCACATTAAATAGCCGAGTTAATACTGGGGCTAGAACAGAGCAAAGTGTTTTTGTAGAATATGGCTGCAAACCCATCCGGGCCAGGAGACTTGAGGAGCTTAAGCCTTGCAATAGCTGCAATTAATTCCTCGATTCGAATCGGGCTATCTAAGGTGGCGACCTGATCGGTGATAAGCAGTAATGTGCGATGTCCCTAAAATATGCAGAGGGGTTTTGCTCCGGAATTTGTTGTGCCGAATATAAACCCCTAAAGGCGCGAGAAATATCCGCCTCTCGGGAGAGTTCAATGCCCCTCTCGTCTATTATCTTTGGAACCGCTGCTGCTTGGCGTAGGGCGCGACGTTTGTGTGCCAGTAAGCAGTCACAACTTGCTCCTCCGTGTACTGCATTTACCATTTTACATGTGCTAAATTACATGTTGACCTCGATTCCATGCAATGCTCTGATCTTCCATTTTTTTGCATCGCACTTCCATTTTGTGCTGCCTTGCCCTGTAGTTACACTTCAGCAGTAACATAAACATGTTTTTCACATAAACCAGTACAAGCAGGTGCGAGGCATCTCGTGAGGATGCCTCGTGAGGTTATGTTGTACCTTCAGAGTGTTTTCGTGCATTCCACACTTATCTCTAGGACAGAGGGAGGATGGCCGTGCAAAGCTCCAAGACTGTAGATAGGGAAAGGAATATCTTTTGCCTTGGCACAGCCTAAACAGAAACTGGCCAGGTCTATCTGGGCGGGTCTGATGCAGAGATGGGGCCAGCACCTGTGAATAGATGGGCGAGAGCGCCTGCTAGAGGCTTCTCGAACAGGTTGATTTAAACTATAAAAAGCAGTGTCTGTGGGGTGGAGCTCAGCAACTCAGTCTTGGAGTGGACGCACTCGCGGGGCAACTTTGGTGCCCGGATAGATTACTTCCTGAGCCGGTGCAGATGCATCTGGTGAGGTGCTTTGTACATTAACTGTTTATATACCTGTATTCACAGTTTCATATTTATATATATATATAGGGGTCGATTCCGATCCGGTAAAAAGCGCTCCGAATTGCCGTTCGGAGCGTTTTTCCCGTACGAATCGTATCGTGCAACGTCCCCCGTAAGTACGACGAAGTACGATTCGTACCAGGAGATGGACTCCGTACGAATCGTACAGGGACCGTATGAATCAAATCCCCGTACGAATCTCCCTCGCAACCCGCTGTACGCGACATCTGTATGGTTCGCGGCTGCTTTTTCCGAACCGGCAAGTACAATTGGTGTTGTGTATGCACCGTACGACCCTTTTTCTACGGGAGCTGAAAACAGCCGTAAATGCAGAGTTCGCCCCGAAACAGGTACGGAACGGCCCCCCCCGGGTACGGTGCGTACACCCCATGATCGCAGGGGTACGGTGCGTACCCCTGCGATCATGGGGGGTACGCACCGTACCCCGCGATCTTGGGATGTATGCACCGTACCCCATGTACGCTGGGTGTACGGTGCGTACCCCATGTCCGCTGAGTGTACGGTGCGTACCCCCCATGATTGCAGGGCTAGGGTGCGTTCCCCTGCGATCATAGGGGGGTACGCACCGTACGGTGTGTATGTGAATGTGCGCTTTTCCGTACGAATCGCCCTTACCTGACGTGGACCGTACAAATCGCGTCCGGATACCCCGGTCCGGATCGTACTCGTCGAGTCGTACGGTGTGTGTACAAGTCTTACGGAGACGGCTCCGGATGTGAATCGTACGGACAAGATTTTTACCGGATCGGAATCGGCCCCATAGTGTGGTGTATTCATTGTTTATTGCCTTTCACTCAGTGCCTAAGAATTTATTAGCTTCAGTGACTTATTGCCTTTGCCTACGATATTAATAAAACTAATTTTACCTCCAAAGGAGTGTTGGAGTTTCTGTGTGAGTAAGTGGTGTGCGTAAGTTCAGATTACGCAAGTGGGCAAAGCAATACACTCCGGTATAGAACATATGTTTGATTCAGAGGGCTGCGTTTTCGGCAGGGTCAAGGTCCAAGTAGCAAGTTGGGGTCGTGCAGACTTAAGTTGCCTCCATACCCTCGGGGCACCTGTTCTTTTGTGAATCTCCTTTAGTTTGGATACCTGCCGGGAGAGCTCCTCCCTTTTCTCCCTACTGGTTTTGTTGTCCACGGAGGATGTAACTATGAGGTGTCCTATGGCCACTAATTTGAGTGTTTCCCATAGGGACACTAAGGATGTTTCGGGAGTATCATTCACGATTAGATAATCTTTTAAAGTCTTGGTGAGGCAATCAATAACTATGGGGCAGTGAAGAAGTGTGTCCCAAAACCTCCACGAGAACGATGGGCAAGAGGCAGGGAGGAGACAGCAGTGCTATGGTCGGTGCAGAGACTGTGGTTTGATAACCGAGTATTGTAATAAGGGGGGGGGGGGGAGATCGGGACCCCAAGAAATAATCTAAGCGATTATAGGTTTTGTGAGTGCAAGAGTAGAAAGTATAGTCATTCGAGTGGGGATGGAAGTGACGCCACACATCGAATAACCTCAAATCGTGAAACCACTGCCTTGTGCTACCAGATAGGGCACCAGTCTGTCCCTGCGCTGAGCAGTCGCGCTGACCATGGAAGACCACATTCAAATCGACCCCCATAAGTATTTGCCTGTCGGAGGAGGTTGTCAAATCGGCCACTGCTTCACGGAGGAACTCCTCTTGGCCTACGTTGGGAGCATAAATGTAGCTAGCATGATTGTATGTGACCCCACAGTGAGAGACAGAGCCAAAAGTCTCCCCCGAATCTCCGACACCTTTGACCCACCACCCCGGGGAAAGAGCGGGAGAAGAGAATGGCAACCTCAGCCTTCTTAGTTGGGAGAGAGGAGAAATATTGCTGGGGAATGGCTTTGGAGCGAAGCCTATGTGTGTCGCTGTGCAGTAGGTGGGTCTCTTGAAGCAAGCAGATGTGGGTGTTGGAGTTCTCCAGTTAAGACAAGATAGCTCTACATTTGACAGGGTTGTTAAGCCCTTTCTCGTTAAGGGTCAGGATTTTAATACTCTTGCGGGGCATGTAAAAAAGGAGCATACAGACATAGTTGCTAAGGTGCATAGCAGGCATACCCTTTTCACGCCAGAGTGGGGCAACATCCTCAGGGCTCTGACTACGCAAGGGTCGCAACCATGAAAGAGGGCCGGGAGATGCGTGTGGGGGTGGGGAGGGGACCCATTACAATCAGAAAAAATACCCCAACAAAGTGATAACATGGAAGACAAAAAATGATAAACAAGCATTGTACTGCTCCCAGGTGAAGAAGAATAGAGAAAGCATGGAAAGCAGCTCCCCGCTCCCTCCAAGCGGCTCTTATCAAGGAACGAACTGTGTCCAGCAGGCGGTAAAAATGGTAGCTGCACATTTCAGAGCTTCTGCTTTGGTGAGGACATTCACTCCGAGTGCGTCATGGATATGGATGCCAGGACTGCCTGGCGTTTTCTGGCCATAGTGTCCGGATCTGGGTGCGTTGACGGGCTGGGAGGTTTGATAGTGGTCCACCCATGTCCGCTGCGGAGTCTGCATGGGGGTTTTTCTGAGAAGATGTTTCTGCTGCAGGATCCTCAATACCTAAGAGATTGCACGCTGCTGACTGGGATCAAATTTGTCTCCGTTCTCCCTTGAAGTGAAAGATTAGTCCAAAGGGGTGCCCCCAGGAATAATTGTTGCCAGAGTCTCTGAGGAAGGATGTGATCGGGCGGAAGGTTTTGCGTTTGAGTAAGGTGGAAGCTGCCAGGTCCTGATACAGTGTGGGCTTTGAGCCTTCCTAGGTGAAGTTCGAGCACCGTCGGGCCGCTCTAAGGATCTGTTCCTTGAGTTAATAATCATGTACGCACGTCAGTATATCCGCTGGCGGGACCTGCGCCTTCCTCCTGGGGCCCACCCTATGGGTGCGATCCAGCTTGATGGTGAACTCAGGGGGCTTTCCCAGGATGGAGCGAAAGAGGCCCACCACCAACGGCTCGATGTCACTGTCCCCCTCGCCCTGAGCCATGCCACAGATGCGGATGTTGTTCCGGCGGGACCGGTTCTCTAAGTTCTCTGTGTGGGCCTGGAGGTCCAGGTTCTGTTCATGCAGTTTAAGGACTTCTTGTTGGAGGAGCTCCATTTCTTTGACTCGGCCCGCCTCGAGATCTTCCAACCTGTTTATTTGTTCCCCCAAAGAATCCACATTGTGCCTGACTTCTCTCATGTCTGCCGAAAGCTCCTGTTTCAGGGTGCACAGGTCCTCGTGGAGCGAGAAGAATAGCGACTCTAAGAAGGATCAGCTGATCGGATCTTCCGGAACACCACCGCCTTCGGCTTAATCCAGATGCCTTGTTGGTGGTGGACCTTCCTGTTGTTGAGCTGCTGTCTTGAGGAGCAAATCTTTGACTGACCTGTCTTTTTTGCCTTTCGGGGCTGCCCTTTCGTAAGCTCTGTGGGGCCTTTCAATATGAGTGGTGGACTGAGGCAGGCGACCCGCTGGGCCGGGCAATGCAGGCGGGCTCGAATGTGCCGAGGTGCCTGTGTGCCAAGCTCTTCGTAGCTGCCCTTGACTGCAAGTGCCAGGGAGGGTGTGCCCGTTACGCCACTGGAGGCACGGCTTCGCAACCACCCCGCCAGGTCCGATGGAGGCGATTGCAAGAGTGTCTGTTAATGATTGCCCTGGGAGTTCAGCGGGGAAAGCGAGATCAGGCCCTGCAGCTGCTTTGTTTGTTTGTGTCCCGGGGAGCGAAGTCACTTAGGCCCAATGTCCATAGGGCGCAGACCGCTGACTTCTCAGGAGAGCGTTAACTCCGGGGAGGCCCACCAAGGCGACCCTGGGTTTTTGCTGTTCAATGGGGGGGAAGTCTATTTACCCGGGGCCCCCTGTCTGCCAGATGCTTATGGCCGCCCTTTAGGCTACTGCCGCCGCAGTGAAGGTCCACCCTGACCCACCAAGCTGCAGGCCACAGGGAAAATACACAACCCAGGCTCACCTCCTTTACCGACAGCGAGGGACCAAGTCAGCGCTGCCTGGAACTTTGCCTGAGCGTGCGTGTGGTATACTGGTGTCGGCTCCCTTTGACCCTCCGGGACCCGCTAGTAAGTCTGTTGTGGCTGCACGTGTGTTCCACTTAGGGCGATCTACAATGCCGGACCATCCTTCCTAAGTGCATGTGCGGCCTTCGTCCCAGCAGTTAGTGGCGCTGGAGAGGCCCGACCAAGCTATCCGAGCCAGGGCCGTGCTCAGATCGCTCCTCTCAAGTCCCCGTCGCCCACCTCCGGCCTATGCTCCCCCAGCTGCCACATGGGGCTCTGCGCACTGCAAAATGCTTCAAGGCACCGGCGGCCCCCTCATTCTGTTCCGGGGGGGTCCATCCCATTCTCACACAGGGGCATAGTGGTGCGGGCTCACTGCCACGGCCTCTCACGGAGCTTCAGCGCACCCTCGATTTTGTCTCTACGGGCTCCCTACCGCCTCTCTCCACAAAAGTCTGGACACTGCTTTGTTTCTGGGTGTTCCGCAGCACTCCCTCAACCACTCTGGCTGGCTGTGGCGCTACTGCAGCCACTGGAAATGCAGGAAGAAGCCCGGTGGGAGGAGAGAGATGTACAGCCGTGTCCTATCGGCACGCCCCCCTGGCCAGTAATTTTTGAGTTTGTTGGGGCTGGTGGAGGGTTTCTTGAGAAGTGATATGATTCCTGTGTGTTTCCAGGAGTCCGAAAAGGTTGCGGTGATGATTGAGGTGTTGAGCAGGGTGGTAAACTCCTGACCGATCGTTTGGTTTCTGAGGTTGAAAATGTGGTGCAGGCACGGATCAGTGGAAGCTCCTGAATGGATGGACTTCATGATGGAGGTGGCGTACTGGGTGGAGAGGTGGTTCTAGGGGTCCAGTCGGTGTTGTGTGTCGGTTGCAGTTGGGGCGAGTCTGTTGAGGAGGTCCATGGGTAAGGGCAGGGGTTCAAAGTTTCTGTAAATGGTTGCAATCTTCTCATGAAAGAAGTCGGCGAGGTTGTTGCACAGCTTCTGTGAGGGTGTGATGGTGTTTTTGCTTGCAACCGAGTTGGAGAACTCTTTCATGTTGTTGATTAGCTCCTTGCTGTTGTTGGTGCTGGTTTCAATGCATTGGCTAGGGCTGTCTTCTTTGTGGAAGTGGCCGATTTTGAGGGAGGTTTTGAAGGATGCCCTGTCCGAAGTGTTCTAGCTGGTGCGCCATCTCCTCTCAAGTTGTTTGCTGTCACTCTTCCCTGTTATGAGTTCTTGTGTGTACTAACTGTCTTTGATGGTGGATATTCTCTGCTTGTTGCTGTTGATGGGGGCAATGCTGTCGGTGTAGCTGGTAATCCAGTTGTTGAAGATATTAATTCCCTGTTCCAGATGGTTGGCAGTTGCTGGGGTGTAGGTGTCGAGGGTGTTTGTCCAACTGGTCTCTGAGATGTTCCCCAGTTTCTGTGGGGTGTGCTGGCTCTCTTGGGGGTGGCATTGCGGGGGCTGGAGATGGTGAAGGAAAAGTAGTGATCAGTCCATGTGAGTTTGTGGCATGGCTGTAAATGATACAGTTGCTGGAGGTGAATATAGGGTCCAGTGTGTGTCGTGCGATGTGTGGGGTCATGGACGATCTGGGTCAGTCCAAGGCTGTTCATGCTGTCTAGGAGGTTGGGCAGTGTTGTGCTAGCTGGGGTCCTCGATGTGGGAGTTGAGGTCACAGAGGAAGATTAGAAGATATAGTCCTTGAAGTCCAGGGCTAAAGGTGTGATAAAGTCTGCAATGGAGTTGCAGAAGCCGGGGTGAGAAACCAGGGCTTGGTATGCTTGGGTACCTCTGATGGGTGTCTTGCTATCCGTGTGGAGTTTGAAACTGAGGTATTCCATGTGGGTGGTGTCATTGTCGGTGGTGGTGGTGGTGCACTGTATGGCTTCTCTGTGGATGATGGCTATTCCTCCCCCCAGTTTGTTGGCGGGGACAGTGGTAGCGCTGTCCAGGGTGGAAGCTCGGTTGAGCCAGGTCTCGATAAGGAAGACAATGTTGGGTGTGTGGGTTTTGATGAGGTCACATAATTTGGTGGAGGGCTTGCCCATTGAGCGTGTGTTGAGTTGGTAGTTTGCTACTTGTGTTGTGAGGTGGGCTGTCGGTGTGGTGCTCTGGGGCGGTGCAGGGGCAGATGTGCCGGTGAAAGGAGAAGGTGCATCTGAGGCAGGTGAACGGTCCTACTATAGAGTGTGACATTCTGGCCCTGTGGCATGCCAATACTTTTACATGTGCTGAATTTTGCATATGGATTAACACTCAAACTTTTTTTCAAATTCACAAGCACTGTGTCAGGTAATTCAGTACCATTCCTGGACTTATTCATCTCCAGAGAAGCAGGAAAACTGTCCATCATGAACCACAAAAAACCTACAGACCGGAACAGGCTTCTGCTCTATGACAACAACCACCCAAAAGCCCTTCGAAGCAACCTCCCAGTGGGGCAATTTCTTTGCCTACAACGTAACTGCAATACCCTCAAGGAATATGGCGCACAGCCGAAGGACTTGAACGCCAAATTGACCACATGCCACTATTTATCCAGGATCATTAACCAAGCTTACAAGAGAGCAAGGAATAATAGCAGTGAATCCTATCTTGAGACGAAAATGAAAGAACGAACGAACGCACTCGCCTCCGTCACAAGCTTCACCCCACCTTCCAACCAAATCCAAAAAATCATAAAAAAGCATTGGCCCATTGTCAAAACAGGCACTTTGTATATTGTTTACCCATTATTCGAGTTCAAACGAATGAGTAATCTTAGAGATCTTCCAGTGCATACACGCCCAACCCCACCCACAGATTCCCTGTGAACATGATGAGGACAGCCACCGGTTACAGACATTACCCTTGGGGGTCCTGCGCTGTATGGACCCTCGCACAAGCAACAAAAGAACTTGATGTGGGGGAAACCCATCCTTGGGAGCAGAGAAGCCATACTAATTGCAATACAAAGAATTGCATTAATCTAATCACCTGCCCCAGCACACTTCGCTATGTTGGGATGACCACAAGTATGATCAAAACCAGAATTTCCGTTGCAAAAGGGTAACTACTAAGATGTCCTCACACCTTTTAGATCTAAACCACTCTGCAGATACCATTGAGTGGACAATCCTTGAGGCTAATAACAGATGGAGTGCCAAATCTCTGTTTTACAGAGAGCAACAGTGTTTCCTTTGTCACATGACACACACCCACGGTCTCAATGATGATATACCTTGGACCGAATGCACCAGATAGCCACAATTTCACTGTAGGAGATTATCAGCACATTTGATACTCAGGGTGTTTTGAAACCATCTGATATATCTTTACCATGGAATTATGTCCAATCACCTTCACTGGCACAGTGCAGTATTATTGAGCCATATTATCGAACATAATATATGTCACCTTTTACCTTTGTGGCCAATGCTATTGATGTGCCCGTCTTCCCGCAGTGATACATACATATAATATTTTATCACCATCCACTTTGTGACCAATATTATCTATGTGCCCGTCTTCCTCCACTCATAGTGACATACACTTGTCACTGAAATGATATGGCCATTCCACTGTAACTGTACCTTTTATACCAATTCTCTGCACATTAAAACCACAATTTCATTAAATTCAGTACATTTGCCACTATGACCCAGTTTATATTCCAGCGCTTGAGTGCGGCCCCTCTATTATCACAATAAAACAAAGTCCTTCTTGGTATACTCAGTATTTTGTATACTTAAAGATGGCCACCACAGTTACTTGTTTTTCCTTTTGCCTATTGCTAGCCAATTCCCCCCACTCATGTGGCATCTGCTACATGCTGACAACCACGTTGAGGAGGAGCTGGCACCTTTCCCAACTCGGAAAAATGCATTCCATAGAGCTCAAGCGATACGTTCAGATGTTCCTCAACTCCCGCCGTATCCGTTTAGACAATTTCTTAAAACTTACTTCTGCAGACACTTTGGTTGCAGCATTGACGCGGTTAACTGCTAATGATCTAAGGGGCACATAATTCGTATTCTTAGGTTACAAACATATCCTTACCCCTGACAAGGGATGACTCACTATATGTATTATATGTGTGTGTATGTCTGTTTGTATGTTTTTAAATGATTACTAAGTCACTCACCTGAATATTTTGGGATGAGGGTCACTGTGTATGAAAGGAGATTTTGCATTGCTCTCCTAGCATGTTTTCATTGGCACATGATATTCACATGTTATTGATTCCTCCCTGCGGGCAACCCAGGGTATGCTTTTGTATTTAAATGTCACACATTTTTCTTTTTGGGGCTGGAATATAGGACAACCTCCGCTGGTTTACGCCCTTTTGGTACAGTTGTGACTTACAATTCCATGTAAGCACATGCTGGTAATCACTTAAAGCCTTTGCGTTGTCCATGTATTGCTTTGTGCGACTCAAACTTCCAATCTTCGCAGACTAAGAGAGAGACCATGTCCATGATTGATTCTGACATCGGGAGATTCACTACCCCCTGTACAAGCTTTTCAGAAAAACTTTAAGGAGCCATTGGGTGCCCTACAAGGATCGTTCATTGACTGTCTTTCCTATCACAAGTGCTCTCTACGCAACCCTGTCCTGATGAAGACCCCAAAGTGAGGAACAAATCACCCTCCTTCCACCAGGGGTCGAAACGTAGACCATCTACCACTTACAAACAAACTCATAGAATCAAAACAAGCTAATGAATATATGCCTATGAGTTATGTATATATGGGAACTGTAGACCTATATTTAAGCATGGGCATAAAATCCGTTCTGCTCGCGGAATTTCAATAAATTCACAATCCGCGAACTCTAGCGAATTTGCCGAAAATCCGTAAATTCGCACGCGGCGGATTTTTTTTCTTGGTGATACAATTTTGCGGCGAGCGGCGTTCACTTACCGTCATTCCGCGTTTGCCGAGTTGTTTTTCTCGATATTTTGCGAGTGCTGCGCCATTTTGGATCTTGCTGCGGGATCCCGCGGGAGTTTGGCGCCCGCGAATACGTAATCGCGGCTTGCCACCTTACCTTGCACAGCACGCATCGCGAGAGTTCGCAATTGCGAACACGTAGGTGCGGCGGGCAGGAACAATCTCGCACTCGCGAAATAGAGATTTTGCAATTCTGCACAAGAAGTCCACCAGCAAACAGCATAAACCTTCAGAAAATGATGATTTTTATCAGAATCACTCCTCAGGTTGACATTTGCCTGCACTTTTTTTTGCAAGGAGTCCATTTTTGGGGGGGGGGAAGGAAGTGCCCCACAGTCTCCAACTTCCTGTTCCTGTCCAGCAGGCTCCTCCCAGTGCTTTCTTCATGTGCTGGTCACTTTCATTTGGACCTTGACCTGGAAGGATTACTTTTTGTGGGTGCTGCTGGATATTTGGATTTGAGGCCTTTTTGACTTTCTTTGGATCAATTTTGGATTAGAAATCAACTTTCACAAGTAAGTTTGTTTGGGGCATTACAGTTGCTGCAACTACAATTTTGGAACTTTTTCAGAACATTAAATAAAATATATTGGGGGTAGCCACAGTATCCAGTAGGACCAGGGTTGGTTATGGGTGCATGATACAACTGTTTTGTTGAATTTAAACATCATTGAGGCCATGGATGGGCTGGGATTGTGCTTAATTTTGTGTTTTTTGTCGATTTTTTGGGGCTGCTGTTGGGGCCTTTTGCCCAGGGGTAGTGAGTGGTGCATGGACTGAGTCTGCCTGTGGGATCTTTTTAATGTAAACATCCTGGATGGCATTGGATTGTGGTGATTTTTGTGTGTTTTTCGTTTTTTTTGGGGTGTACTGTTGATTTGGACTGGCCATGTGGGTGGTGGTGGTGGCCATCTTGAGTGCTGGTACAGGCAACATGTGCTTGGGGTGCAAGGGGCAATTTTGAAGAGAGGCAGTGTCTGAGGCCTGCACTTATTTTGCCTAGCTTTCATCCATTATGCCCAGGGGTAGTGACTGGTGCGTGGGCCTAGTCTTTCTGTGGGGTGTCTTCTTGAATTTAAACACCATTGAGGCCATGGATGGGCTGGGATTGTGCTGAATTTTGTGTTTTTTGTCTTTTTTTGGGGCTGCTGGTAGGGCCTTTTGCCCAGGGGTAGTGAGTGGTGCATGGGCCTAGTCTTTCTGTGGGGTGTCTTCTTGGATTTAAACACCATTGAGGCCATGGATGGGCTGGGATTGTGCTGAATTTTGTGTTTTTTGTCTATTTTTTGGGGCTGCTGGTGGGGCCTTTTGCCCAGGGGTAGTGGTGCATGGACTGAGTCTGCCTGTGGGGTCTTTTTAATGTAAACATCCTGGATGGCATTGGATTGTGGTGATTTTTGTATGTTTTTCGTTTCTTTTTGGGGTGTACTGTTGATGTGGACAGGTCATGTGGGTGGTGGTGGTGGCCATCTTGAGTGCTGGTACAGGCAACATGTGCTTGGGGTTCAAGGGGCCATTTTGAAGAGAGGCAGTGTCTGAGGCCTGCACCCATTTTGCCTAGCTTTCATCCATTATGCCCAGGGGTAGTGAGTGGTGCATGGGCCTAGTCTTTCTGTGGGGTGTCTTCTTGGATTTAAACACCATTGAGGCCATGGATGGGCTGGGATTGTGCTGATTTTTGTGTGTTTTTTCAACTTTTTGGGATGTATAACTGATGTTCCTCTGTCTTCCATTGCTTGTAGGTGCACAAGAGAACCACCAGTGCCAGGAAGAAGTCCTGCTGCGGTGTGTGCAGCACAACGTCACGTGTGGCCACAGACAACTCTGCAACTTGTGCAACTGCGGCCTGCTGTTCAGAGTGACATCTGAAGAAGATGGCCCCAAAAAAAGTTTCCCGTAGCTCCTCTAGCAAGAAAGTTGCCAGTACGGAGCAGAAGAAGCAAGTGGCGCCACTTACCAAGGAGACTGGTGTGATGACGACCGCCACATTTTTTGGGATAAAAAAAAGTACGCCTGCAGCAGCAGCGGGGTCTGCTGGGGACCAAGCTGGGAGCAGCACCTCCGCTCCATTGGGCTCAGTGCCACCACCACCACGCCAACTTAGGTCCAAGCCCTTGAGTGCTGCAGAGGCAGCCAGTATAGTTGTTCAATCACCATCGACCAGTGATGTTGGCTCATCGCAAGAAAGTAGCAGCAATGTCCCTCAATCAACACAGGTTGTTGTAACTCATCTGACGAGTGTTGAACAACCACAGCCGCAACAACAATCACATGTGCAAGTACAAGCCCAAGTACATGTGGAAGGAGAGGCGGCGCAAGTAGAGGAGCAAGCAGAGGTGCATGGAGGGGCACAACAAGTGGCCACAATAGTTGTTCCTCCAGAAGTAGGGGCACATCTGGAAATCGACAATCAAGCCGAGGTATCATTCGAGGAGCCACTCCTCCCGATGATCATTCATTGTCTTCCACATCCCGAGCAAGGAAAAGATCAAGGGTGTTGGTGTCTACATCTTCTTCAAGCCCACCTCCTTCTGATGATATGGATCTTACTTGGGAACCAGCACCACTGCCGTCTGAGAGTGAGGTTGAGGAGGCACACCATGATCTGACAAAGGTAGCTAAGCGTAAAAGGAAGGTCGTCGAAACTCTCATAGTTATGGAGTGTGATGACGCTCAACAAGAAGTGGCGTATACTCCTGCTGCTGAAGACTCTCACGACGACGACGCAGTCATCATCACTAACGTCACTGAAGCCCCAGCGGGCATGCAGCAAACAGACATTTTGACCCTAGCCCGACAAGCTGCTGAGCATGATGATGAAGCCGACGAGGAGGCAATGGGAACACCACAATCATTGATGTTAACTAGTACACCACAACCTATCGCTTCCATATTTCTTACTCGCCAGAAGGGACATCCATCCACCTCGACCTCAATTAGTGGTGGTGAAAGTGCACAACGTAGTTAAGTTCAGCAATACACATCCTCCACTTCATCTGGCATTAGCAGCACGACCACCACCAGTATCGCCTCCTCCGGCCCCCACAGACATTTCAAGTCCGCAGTTTGGGACTTCTTTAGTGTTTGCCCAAAAAGGGAAAACATAGCCATTTGTAGCATTTGTAAGCTTGCAGTTAGTCGTGGTAAGCTTGGTACCAACTATGGGACTGGAGGCCAGAGAGGTCATCTTAAGAGACAGCACACTGTCCAATGGTTGGCACACCTAAAGGAGATCAAGGAAGCCCGAATTGCAAGTCGAGAAAACGTTGATGTAACATCTGATGATGACGAGGAGGAAGAAGTGTCACACACTTCACTTACACCCAGTACCCCTGTCAGCACACCCCCTGTGAGCCACACTAAGAGTGTGGGACAGAGTGAGACACCAATGCGAAAAAGTTCATCAGCGAGCGTAACTGGGTCGAAGAAGTCATCATCATCATCCCGTAAAATGGTCCAGGGCAACATTAAAACAATGTTGTTTTCAGACGCGCCATATGACCGCAACCACCTAATGGTGCGTCTGTATAACACTAAGCTGGCTAAAATGCTAGCGCTGGATCTTCTCCCTTTTTCTTTTGTAGAAGGGGTTGGTTTTCTAGAATTAGTGGCAGCGCTATTCCCTAAATGGAAGGTTCCTAGCCGGTACTATTTTGCCCGAGTTGCGGTTCCAGCACTACATGAAGATGTGCTGGAGGTGATTGGGGCAGCTTTGCAGAAGAGTGCTGTTCACACTATACATCTGACAACAGACATGTGGACCAGTGGCGCAGGCAATGATTACATGTGCATCACTGCACACTGGGTCTCTTTTTCAGGGGTTAAAGCAAAGCTAAACGCAGGTGCTGACCTGGACCACGTTTTTAAAGCTGCTCGGAAACATGCAACACTAGCCATGTTTGGCTTGGAGAAACGTCATACAGCACAAAACATTTTGAATGAGTTCAACAAAAAGGTCTTTCACTGGCTGTCTCCCAAAAAACGCGGCATTGGTTATGTTTCCACGGATAATGGCGCCAATGTAGTTAAGGCCATGGAACTGGGTGACTATTTCAGAGTGCCGTGTTTGGCGCACTGTATAAACCTGGTTGTTAAAAAATTCTTGGATAAAGACAGTCCAGCATGCCAGTTAGTGGTCACCTGCCGAAAAATGTGCAACCATTTCAGCCCTTCTTTTAAGGCCCGGAAGCATCTGAGGAGCCTGCTACATGAACGTCGAATGCCAGTGAAAGCACTCATCCAGGAGGTGCCAACACGTTGGAACTCAACCTTCTACATGCTTGAGCGTCTGTATGAGCAGTTTACGGTACTCGATCAGTATTTCTTAACAATGGGTACAGCTGTGAAGGAGGACCTGAGGTTAAATGCGGCGCAATGGGAGCTAGTTAAAAGCCTGACAGACATGCTTCGTCCTTTTGAGGTCTTCACACGTGCAGTCAGCAGGGAGGACTGTAATTTGGGAAAAGCTATCCCATTGTTGCGCATGCTGGAGCACAAACTGAAGGCGGTGTCTTCAAAGTTTCAAAAAGATGAAGAAAAGCAAGAAGCTTTTGTTTTGGCGGGGAAATTATTAGAGCGCCTACTTGGCGATGAACGTCTTCAAAAGATCCACTCAGAACAGCATTACATTTGTGCTACTATTCTGCATCCACGCTACAAAAAGGCGCTGGCAGGCTCTGCATTTTTTCCTTTTAGTGATGAAGATATTACAAAGTACAAACGTTGGCTAGCCTGGTCAGCCATCAGGTTTGAAAGAGAACGGATGCAAATTGAAGGAAAAGGCAGTACATCAGCATCAGCAGGCCATCCCCAGTCAAAAGACTCCACTTCTGCACCTGTGGCTGTGGCAGAAGTGACCTCTCAGCCGTTAAAGACACCGGCAACCGCATCATCTGCACCAGACACAACAGAAATATCGGGTGATGAAGAGGATTGCCTAGCTGAGATTGGTTATGGTTCTGAAAAGGTCCGAGCGAAAATTCAGCAAAGTGGAGGAACCGTGGAGAACTTTGAGTCGATGGTGCAGGACTATCTGAATGACTCAACAGAGGTCTATGTTAATGCTGACCCATTGGCGTATTGGCATGGGAAAAAAGAATTGTGGCCAGAGATCACTCGCCTGGCTATACATTACTTGTCTTGCCCACTCGCAAGTGTGTCTTCTGAACGTGTTTTCAGTGCTGCTGGTGGCATTGTAACTTGCAAACGGACCCGCCTCTCGCCCAAAAATGTGGAGATATTGACAATGATCAAGATGAATGAGCACCTCATACCACCAGATTTCAAAGTACCAGATCGCACGACGGAAGAAGACGAGGAGGACAGCAACTTAGATGAGGGAATTTCTTCTGTGTTAGGTGACACTGACCTACTCCTGCCTGAATTCGCAGAGTATGAGGACGAACTCTTCTTCCCTGACACCGAGGCCTGAAAATGAGCCAATGAATTCCGAAATTTTCTTTTTCGTACTTATTCACTTTTATTCCTGTGTTTCTGTCTTTCTTTGTTTTGCACAAGTTAATACAATTAAAACTTTAATCACCTGTACTTTTGCTTTTTGGCTGTTTGGGGGTCTTCTACTTGTTTTCGCCTGCGTTGACGGCTCTGGGGCCATTGCTGGGAAGGTCTAATACCGGATAAAACTGGTTTAAACAACATCCATGATGAAAAAGGTTTTGCATTTTCTGACTTTTCGCTCAATGTAGCGTTTTCGGGGGCCTGTTTGGGGGCTTCCTGGTGTTTGTGGGTGGGTTTCGGGGTCTGGGAGCACTACTGGGTATGGATAGTTTAGATAGCAAGAGGTTTGAAGCAAATCCATGGAGGCAGAGGGGAGTTAGGGCCTAGCTGCAGAGCGCGCGCTGTGATTTTGGAAATTTTCAGAAAAGTGACTAAGTCCACATTTTTGTACTTTTGCTTTTTGGCTGTTTGGGGGTCTTCTAATTGTTTTCGCCTGGGTTGACGGCTCTGGGGCCATTGCTGGGAAGGTCTAATACCGGATAAAACTGGTTTAAACAACATCCATGAGGAAAAAGGTTTTGGCACTTTTTGTAACTTAGGGTTCGTTTGGGTTAGCCCTAGCAGCAGGATTGCATGTGTTTCGGGGTGTTCTTGATTTTTGCAACTGAGTTCTGGGGTTTTAGAGCACTCGTGGGAATGTGTAATTTTTGTTGCAAGCGATTTGAAGAAAATCCATGGTGGGAAAGGGGGGGATCACTTACTCTGTGAGAGGCACGTAGTGTTGAAAACATTTAGCCATTTACACTTAAAGGAAGAAAATGACACAGACTTAAGTTTCAGGAAAACAAACTTACTGTTAAACCACCACCCACCAGACTCAAAAGCAGTAAAAAAGAGGTCTGCTCAGATAAAGTTTCAAAAAGTATATTTGTATAGCCTTAACAAAATAATCTCCCTCAAGACCCTCCCTAACCCCAACGATTGTCTTTCAAAAGTCCCAAAAAGAACCCAACTCCCAAATCCCACCCCCCAAAAGTCTCTAAAAAAAGGGGCAAGGGACACTACGGCAGGCTGCTGTTCACTGTAGCGGCCAGGGCATCATACTCCTTGCGGAGGGTGGCATGGTCGAAGCGGAGGCCCTCCACCAAGTTCTTATAGGTTAAGACCTCCTGCTCCAGGTAGGACACTCTGAGGGATAAGCGGCGCTGGCGTGCCTTGCAACTCCTGTGGGGGGCAGCTGATGTCTTTGCTGCTCGGCGGTGGCGGTTGGCGTGGTAGCCCGGCTCCGTACCGCTGGAGCACTGCGCTGGCTGGCAGCCCGTGTGGGCCCGGAGGAGGATGCAGCTGTCGCAGTAGATGTAGTCGTAGACTGCGTGTCCTCCTCCTCCAGGGCCAGCAGCCGCCGATATTCAGCAACAGTGGCATCCAGCCTCCGTTGCCGGGCCATTCGAGCCTGCTCCTTCCTTGATGGTTTATGAGATTTGGAAGGAGCAACTATATAAAGAAAGAAAGACAGTCTGTAACCAATGCTCTTAAGATTAACACAAAATGATTGAGCAGAAAGTTGTGTCACAGTACAACTAGCAACTTGAAAGCACAGTAAATAACTATTGAGGCCAGTATCTATCTAACCTCCCACTTCTTCATCCTTGCTCTAACATTAGTGGGAGTTTAAGGAACAAATTCTACGAGCACTATGGACTTCCATTACAGTTGACTATGACAGTACACAAGTCTTATTCTTCTTCTTCTCTCTTGTTTAGGAAAATTGGTACGTTATCTTCTGCAAGCCGGCATAATGCCAGCGCAGTGAACTTGCACCCGAGAAAAACAGACGCACACCATGATGAGTGAGACAGACTTGCGTTACTGTACCGGTACAGTGCATGCAGGTGGTGAAGCTCATATTTTTCCATTACAGGTGGCACTGAGAATACTCTGTTAAAAGGGCTACTGCTTAATTAATTTAACTTTCACCCTACAGTGCAAATGAGTACTAGAGAAGGAAAAAGAAGAAACGAAATAATCTGATTATCTATCACTTCACATGGGATGTATTTGATTACATATGGGATGACTTTAGGTGCTTTGCTTTTTTGAGTGAACAGTGATACACCCACACATGAATGACGTACTACTACTAAACTAAAATTATTAAGAGAGGTAGGGAGGGTCCACCGTAATAACCGTATATATGCTGTGCTTGCAGTTGCATACAAACTACTGCTACTATTCATGGTAGTATTTGGACAAAATTACAACTTCTTTTCCTTGCCTTTCCTACACTGGAACGGACGTGCGGGTGCGGTGTTACATGCTCTTCAAAGTAACACTTAGTTCAGGGGTCTCCAAACCGGTCCTGGAGGGCCGGATCCATGCCAGATTTTTTGGATATCCCCATTGAGATACATGTAATTATTTTAAAAATCTGGCATGTATCCGGCCCTCCAGGACCGGTTTGGAGACCCCTGACTTAGTTCATCCAGTGACCGTCTACTCTCTCTAGATACACATATGCTATCTAAGAGTCAGATAGTACCATGATCCAGGCATCCATCCATTCAAAGTATATGCACACATACAGTTTCTGTTTCACCCACCAAGGCTGTTCTCCTTCCACCCATTCTTGCTTCATCATTCACCCAGCCATGCACCATACCATATTCTTCTCAGCCACCTTGGGGACCAAGCAAACACATATCATTCTTCTTTGCCAGTCATCATTAAATTTCTCGTCCTTCCACACTTACTTACACCCTTCTTTCGCTTTTCGTTTTTTTATGTGCACACTAACAAAAGATTCTCTGTGACAAAAGCAGTAACCACAGACATATGCACATAAAATACTGCTTTTCGTTCATCCCATCCATCAAGTTCATCTCAGATCTGATTGGGATTCTTCTCGCCAAAAACTTCACAGCTAAGTCGAAGTACATTTAGAGGAGGCTACTACCTGGTTGATACACCCGTGCAGAAAGCACACTCTGCAGTCTTCAATCTCAATAAGTAAGGAATATATAGCTTACCTCTGCCCGCCACCACCGTGTGAACCCTCACAGGCACATTGGTGTCGTCCGGCACTTGCACCGCCTCCTCCCCAGAAATGTCCTCCTCATCGACCACAACCACCACCTCCGTGCTGACCCCGCCACCAGATGTTCCACCTACAAAGTACATTTAAGAATGTTAGAATACACCACTCACTACTATATAATATTTGGTCTAGAAATAAAGAAATGTGAAAAAAACCCAGAAAACAATGTAATAATTTGTGACTGTCTAATCTAAAGTAAAAATTTTCCTTTTTCCAGGGAAGGCTCAGTGCATAGAGCTATTGCTCAATGACCTCTACCTACGGTAACTATATGCCGGAAAAAAATAAATATAAAACAATATAATGAATATTTAATTTACGGAGGTGGAGGAAAAAGGTGCGCTTCCTACCTGTAGCGCGAAGGTAATGAACCACAGGTCTGTAGCATGACCCAGGAGGAGGGAACAAAAGGACAGAAGAACGTGTCATGACTAATGTAAACATGGTAGGACGACATAGAGCACTATAAACAAATCGTAAGCAGTGTTAGCGGATGGTAACACTCGCAAATGAACAAGTAGAAACAATAAAGGAGCTCACCGCTTAGCCGGTGATATTTCCGACCCGGCCCCCGCTCGAGACCAGGTTTAAAACTATTCGTGGATCTTGGGTATGGCTCCAGATTCGTTTAGCGATTTGTGCAGTAATAGCGCTGAAAAGGAGCAAGATAAAATGCCGCATTTGTAAGACACCAGGTGCTGTCAGAATCCACCAAGATATGTAACAAAAAGGGGGGGGGAAATAAACAATATATACAACATTGTTTAGAGTGTCTCACCTTTATGTAAAGTAAATAGTGCTCAGAACGCCTGAAGTTCATCGATGTCACCAAATGGTGAAGAGCATCCACTACAAAGTGCTAGAGTGTAAGAATTGTTGGATCCGTGTTACTGAAAGTCATGTAGTCGCTTTCAGCAGTATAATCTGTGGATAACAAGAAAAGGAACAGGAGCGTAAGTAAGCTCGTTCCTGGGAACCATATAGGTGCGATCTTTAAGAAGTTAATAGGGGGATCGGACCATCGTTATTGCAGGTCGGATAAGAGGAAAAGTACAAGAACTTACCCGTTTCTGTTGCGAAAGCCGGCAGGACTAGTAATCCCACACAAAGGTTCCGGGTGCGGACACGTGGTACCGACCCGGAAGTGGTTATGTACTTGAGAGAGGAAGGGCCCGTATGTGAAACGCTGGAGCGTTAAATGCCCCGCAGGCGGGTGCGCCTCTGGGAGTGTAAACACAACGGGACGTTCATGAGAAAGGGCGGATTTCGAAAAAATGTAGAGTCACGATATTCTTTTAGAAAGCAAGGGTAAAGTGTTATATATAAAAAGATTATATATATATATAAAAAATAGAGATGATAAATAAAAAAGATATCCAAAAGCATGCAAAAAGTGTATGGTCATGCATCCGATCCACATCATGCAGTGGTGTTGGTGGTACATTCTATACACGATTAAAACGTATTTTGTCACATTACTTCTGTATGCTTATTTAAATATACATGTGTCGAATTTGGAAACAAGTCGTTAGCATGGCAGTTACAGCCAGTCGCTGTGAAAGACCAGAAATAACATGAATGTCCTGGTATAGCATGAAAGACAATAACATAGTGAATGCAGTACCATTGTGACATGAATTCATGACTCATATGTTATGATAGTGTATTAAGGAACAGTCCTGTTAATACCAATCGAAACCCCATGTAAACCTCATTGGGGGTGACTGAACGCAAGGGTGGTATTCGAGGACGTTATAATGAGATCTGAAAGTGTGTCCACTACAGTAAATGACAAGATTGCTGGATGTGTCATAGCTGTAATTTGGTGCATGTATACGCAGGAATTGTCAGTACAGTGGTTTAATCTCCTAGAAAGAATTGCATCTCTTGATCAAAATTTAACCCCTGTGACACGGTACGAAGGCGGAGGATCCACGTTGCCTCCAAACGTCTCAATTTCAGTTCTCTGTTGCCGCCTCGTACTCCAATTGGGACAGTGTCGATCCCATAGAATGAGACTTGTTTGTCCAGAGATTGTTCCCCGCACGCAGCCGCGTGTAGAGCAACCGGGTATCTAGGATCCTGTTTGTGTATGGCTCTTATATGTTCTGCTATCCTTTCTTTGAGGGGACGGATAGTGCTTCCCACATACATTTTTTTGCATTTGCATTCGATAATGTATACTACATAGCGTGTAGTACAGTTGATGTTGGTCCTAATGATATAGGTTTCTCCCTTGGTATCGTGAAATTCAGTAGTCTTGTGTTTAGCCCACCGGCACATGGAGCAGAACCCACATTTATAGAAGCCTATGTTTCGTTTGGTTAGCCAGTTGTCCTCTGTGTTGCTTCGAGGGATTGTTGGGCTTAATCTATTTCTCAAAGTTCTGCCTCTCCTGTAAGTGATCTGTGGGTATTCTCCTACAAAGTTCGAGATGTTCTTATCCTTCTTGAGGATGTTCCAGTGTTTGCTGAAGGTTTTACGTAATGCTTGGTGATGGTTGCTGAAATCAGTGATCATGCGGATAGTCCCAAGATCGCTTGTCTTCTTGGTGGGCTTATCCTTCAGTGTGTCTGTTCTTTTGATTTTCATGACCCTAGAAGTTGCTGTTTTGAGTAGGAACTACTATTTGATCTACCACCCACAATCCAGTCACGGGATACACACTCTCACTACCTTTCCCCAGTCATATAGACCGCATCACAGACGTGGCCAACGGGAATCACATTCCTTTATGCACCACCATCTGGACACCCTCTGAGGCCGATTTTATCATTATCACTTTTTTGGCTCTGTGTGCTTCCACTATACAGTTTTATATCACTATTATGATTGCCACCTGCACTCGCACGTGCACTAGAGAACTAGACACACGAACAATTATGAAATATTTTTGCGTAAAATGTCGTGTGGACATTACATTCCATTATGTATTTTGTATCCTCCCCAGCCCTGAGGAGTCGTGCAAGCACTGTTACCGCTTGACGACGAAACACGTGTCGGCTGGCCATCCATGCAATAAAAGAGGAATCGTATCACCGTCGTTTTCCCTTTTCTGCGACTGTTGTTACTTGTATATACTAATGTCCATTGAGACATCTCTATCTATACTGTCTATTATTGGTGTGCATTAGGTTTTCATTTTTTCATTGTATGTTGTGTGCTTTGCACACACTTGGAGGGGTTTAGGGCATTTGTCCCCTCACCTACTTGCACCCTGACCCATCAATACCTTACACTACCGTGTGCTGTGCGCCTAGTATTTCCCTAAACTCTAAAAAACCCCAGTTCTCTTTAGGCTTTGCATAGAGCTATTGCTGACTAGAATGGGAGTCCAATGGAATTGCCAAATGTGCAATCTTAGTTAGCTACACAGACAGACTAATGAGAATAATCTAGTTATACCACAGGGAGTCATAGTCGAGGCAGGATAAGAATTTAGATACAGTCTAGAACAAGATCAAAGACGATTTATAAAAAATCGAATGAGGAACACTAGGAAAAAATAGGTACTCTATATTAAAATGAAAACTTACTGGAGCCACTGCCCTCGCCAGGCCGATCCTGGCCTTCTACAGCAGCAGCAACCACCTCCTCCGTCCTCTTGCCCCTGGGGGGAGCTGATGTACAACATGAAAGAAAGAAAGACCCCAAAACATGGATGATTGTTGTCAACCAAATCAAACATTTCAAAAGAACAATAACAAAATATTTTGGCAAAATAGCAAATAGACAACTATTCCACGGGATATATTGACCGATCTCATGTGGTACGTTATTAGTATTGCTTGATTTGCGGACCGTTGACTTGGAAAGTTCCTATGTAACTCACTAAACAAACTACTAAAAAGGTTTGCCTAGGCCTGGCAGGCAGCAGTCCGCAGCACGCGAAGTGACAGACAAAGTCCATCATGATTGCAGATCAGTGAATACTCAAACTATCAATCCACCGACCACCACCACTATTTCTTCTTATAGCCATGTGTCTTAAGGAAGGACTGGACTTGAGTCTGTAGGGGCTGATTTAGAAGCCCCTTGCGGCTCTTTTGCTCCATTGTTGCGTGACTTTTGTGACGCAGCGGCAGAACAAAAGAGGTGCCATGGTGCGGCGTATATTAACAACGTGACGCATATGGGAGATGCATCACGTTGTAAAGCCCTGCGCCATCAGGGGGCGTTCCTGCGCAGGAACGAATCCTAAAAGTGGCTGAGGGAAATCTACAAGATGTCAATCAGTCACTTTTAGGACAATGATGCGTGCCTCAAACACTGCGCCTACTTGAAGCAGACGTACGGCTTGATGCAGCATTGGGGAGATAGGGCACCCCAGAGCATTGCTGGAGCTGCGCCATCGTTGTCACGCAACTCCAGCAATGCGCCGCCTTTACGGCACAGATGCGTAAGGCTTCTGTGACGTTTTGGGCCCATGGTGCGCCACATTGTAAATACGGCGCACCATGGGTGGTGGTGGCATGGCGCACAATTACTGGCGCATCCCTGTTACTTTGCAGGGATGCGCCGGTAATTGAAAATCTGACCCTTAGTGTCTAGCATTATGCAGTTCTTTACACTACACTCATACATAATTTCTCAGGCCAATGAAATGAACACAAAATAGAAAACAAATAAGCATAGTAGCAAGGCTACTGAGAAGGAGAGCAGTGCACCTGAAATGCACAGACGATTTTGAAATATAATTTACCTACAATGTAATCGGCAGCATTATTGCTCTTGGTAAAAAACTAAAATTTGCAATATAATAACACACAGAGCGGGAGAAAACAGAGTAGTGATGAAATAGCTAGAAATAGCTACTACTACTCACCAAGCCCGGGGATCTCTACGCCGAGCACGTCCAGCAAGTCGCGTTCCCGGTCCATGAGATCCGTCCAGCGGTGGGTGGCCTGGTTATAGGTGCGCCGGACCCCAGAGTGTTCAAACATGGCCCGTCACACCTTCTCCCACCGCTTCCGGCGCTCCCGGATCCCGTAGCCGGTAGCGATCTTGCCGCCTCCCATGATGGTCTTGGGGAGGCGGCGCTGGATGTGAAAGACTAGTGCGGCCACCTCCTCCGCACTAAAAATCTCCCGAGCTATAACTGTCTCCCCCCTCAAACGCCCGCACGGGAGCCGGGCACGGGGTGTGGGACCCTTCCCCTTCGCGGGCTTCTTCCCGGCTCCCTTTGCCATGGTCTGGGTAGAAAGGAAGCAAAATAAGAAAGTAGAAATAGAACAGGGAAGAAGAAAAGAAAAGCGTTTAATAAAGTAGTTTAAAATTAACAAAAAGTAGCAGAAAACACAAAAATATAGAGCTAGAAAAATAGAGGGATAGATAATAAGTAAAATAGATTAAAAAAAACTTCAAACAAGCAAAGGATGGCAGAGATTAAGAAAGGATACAGAGAGCATGCCCAGAACCATAGCAATGAATGAGAAACAAGATGGCCGCGCCCATTCACGACCGCGTGGGTAAGTTCGCGCGAGATTTTCCTCGCGATCACACGCGAAATTGTACTAGCGAGCCGCACACTTTGCGAGATTACACATAGCACCTGGAAACGGAATTACGTCACGCAAACAAGATGGCCGCGCCCATGTACGACCGCTAGGGTAACTTCGCAAACGTTGCGCTACAAGCGGCTTGCGAACACGCAAAAAATCACGCGAACAAACACGCTGCAAAAAAACCAAATCGTGTATTCGCACGAATTTGCGGCTTCCGAAATCGATCTCGCACGGATTCGTGCCCCGCAAATCGCGCGAAATTGCAGAAAAACGATTTTTGCAAAACTGAAAGCACTCAGCAGGTGCAAAAGTTCAATCTTAACATTAGTAACCATTCACTCTAGTGCTTCCTGAGGGGCCCCTCCAGAGTTCAGTTGCTTATTTGCAACTATTCTATGACCCTGCTCTGACCCTCACAGCAGGCTCATAGAATAGCTACAAGTAGGCCATAAAGGTCCTGTGAAAAAAAATTGCACTGCAACAGAAAGCAAATTACAGATAAGGAAGGAAGCAGGTGCCAGCCAGACTGGAAGTTTAAAAATCAGTGACACATTAATCAACCCCAAATTAATTCATGGCAGTTGAAGCAGGGCAGGTGTGCTTGCTTTTTTTCACCCCCATAATCTACAGTGATAAACCAACCAGAGGGTGGCAGTGAGGATGTACCAGAGGGTGGCATGGGTGTACCAGAGGGTGGCAGTGGTCAAACAGAGGGTGCTGTGAACCTGTGATGATGAACCAGACATAGAAACAACATAGTCGCGGCCGTTGCGAGCCGACAAGTAAGTTCGCAATTGCGAACTGGTACACAAACCTCGCGAACTGGCAGAAACCCTTGCGAACACAAAAAAACACAAAAATCCACAAATTCGCGAGAGTTCGCGGATTTTGCGGATTGCGAATCCGTAAATACGCAGGTTCGCGTACGCCAGATTCGCAAAGTCCGCCCATGCTTACCTATATTAGGCTGGAAAGGTTTTATTGTATATAACAGTTATTGTGACTATGTCACTATACCTTTATCCTGTCCCTCACTCAACAATTCACCCCATTACCCAAATACCCTCCCTTTTCTTCCTATCACACTGAGAGCACTGTAAATAATACATGCACTACGAATGTATTCATGCTGATAAATGCAGAAACATTAATGCTTTGAGTCACAATTGCATTTAATGAATGTGTCACTCATGGAAATTAAATTTCTTCTTTTTTTTAAATATAATCAGAATTGTGTGTGGTGAATTGTCTGTTTCTATGTGTATAACTTATAGTAGTAAGGAACTACCACGACCATTTCTCGAACGTACTGTACTATTGATCCAGGCCGGGTAGTTTTATGGGTTCACCCCGTTAAAACTGAACACATTGTGCGACTCAAAGGCAACACAAAAGCATGATAAATCTGGGCAGAGAAGTCATGTAGAGCTTTTGTTGTTCAGTATTTTACAAGGGCAGCCTTGAGGTTGTTATTAGGAGCAGACATGTTCTCCAAGATCTAGAGCCACTGAGATAGTCTGCCTTCTACACACATAGGACCTAATTTACAACAAAATGGCGCAACACAGCGCCGCAAGCCATTTTGCTGTGCCGAGTTGCGTCATTTTAAAATGACAGGCATGTTTCATATTAACAACAATATGACGCATCTCTGTGCTTTCACCTGTGCTGGTCCCCAATTGACTGCCATTCGCCAACATGCTCACCCTTGCGTCATGTTGCGAGGGTGCATGTTTTGCGGGGATGATTGTTTTTGAGTAGGAAGTGACACTTTCCTGCACAAAAACAATAATTGATTGCATTTTCCTCTTTGTATGCTTGCAGCAGCACGCACACAAAGATGAAAAAACAAGGAGAAATAAAAGTATTTCTCCTTTTTGGGCCTCCTTACGCCTCCCTGAGGAGGGCTAGAATTCTGATGCATTCCCAGGTTTACGAAACGTTGTAAATCTGGAAATGCGGCAGAATCCATTGGTGTTGTGTGGGAACACCTATGGCAACACCCGTGGCACCCCCCTTTTCACGCAAAGGGATGCATGAAAAGGGGCTGTATTAACAAGGCCATAAGAAGCCACGCAGGGCAGCTTTGCCTGGCCTTGTAAATATAGGCCAGCAGAGTGAGCCGATGGTGCGTCAAAAATCGTGATGCACCGGAGGCGCAAGTGGCTTGTCAATAAGACCCATAGTGAACCAAGTTGTGCATGGATGCTCACAGCCTCTGCAAATAAAAAAGCAAAGTTGCTTGTGAATACCCCCCCCCCCCCTCAAATTAGATGCATGGTACTGCCAACAACCCAGAAAGTGATCCAAATGTTTATATTTCTGAATGGTGTTATGTATAACGCCGGCATGTCACCTTGCAATCACCTAAGAGTGCTATATATTGTTATCCAACTCTTGACTCCCTTCTAGAGGACCTTCCTTTCAAATATTAAAGCCCAGTTTGAGAACTCAGTCAGTTCACATATGAAATTAATAATGTCAATGTTTTTCCGAAGATTTCATAATCATTGAAAGTTTTCATTAAAAATAAATTACAAGACTTCTGACAGTGTCAGGTTTGTCCAGAAAGAATCCTATGCTTCTCAGGAATGGCAAGATGATAAGAATGGACCCACCTCCAGGCACCACTGGGTTCCCTTCAAGAAACTAACACAAGACCACTGAGATGCAAGGTGTGAGGAAGCAGGAGGAAAAGTGACTGCTGGTAAGGAGACTGAAATGCTAAAAGTAAGAACTAGTATAGTATATGTATATCTCAAATTCAATAATCATCTTCAGTGTATGTACTTGTAATACCACTGGTACCTTCAATACATGTCTTAGAAATCTATCCTTCCCAAGGGAAATAGTATTTCCAGAAATAAGCTCTATATATATATCTTGAGGAAATGTAGAGAGAGGAAAGAACTTGATACAATTGTTCTTTTTACACAATGTTTCTCATTCTCTTCGGAAACTGGTAACCAAGGGAGGGAGAGCCTTCTCTGTGTTAGTTCCCCAGTTGTGGAATGCACTACCTGAGTCGCTGCGCAGGGAAGCGAATCTCCTACGTTTCAGACGGGTGCTAAAGACATTGCTGTTTAGAAGGTCCATGAGTGCTATTTAGACTAGTGGGTGCCTCTTCTGTGTTTGCTAAGTTATTGTTCTTACCATCGATTTCCGAGCGCCTAGAGACCTGTAGGTGATTGGGCGCGTTACAAATCAAAAATAACAATAACAATAACAATAAAGAAAACTAACACATAGCTAGAACCTTCTCTCTTTGGATATATTTTTCTTATCTTCTCACAATTGAGTAAGATTTCCTCAGCATATAAATAGTTGCCTTAAATTCTTCTCAGAACTGCACTTACATTAGTGCATGAATTCATTGCGTCTTTAAAAATCCACACAACTGTGCTTTTCCTCAGCACATGATGCTTCATTAATAATAATACAATTCATCTGGATTGCGATTTCCTCCGCGCTTGTTAAGTAACGTCAATGATACTTTGATCTGAGTTCATATATGGCAATGAGACTGAATTGCTCACAAAGATCACTTTAGGTAATAAACCTTGTACGTTCCTGGAGCTTTAGAACAAGTGATCCAGCGCTCCTATAGAAAATATGCCATAAGCTACACTACCCAACTTCACAAAACTCACCATTAATCATAAAACATTCACAAGGCCCATAAACTAATGACATATTTTGAGCAACTGAATCATGTGACCTAATTAATAAACCTATTCACAAAATATATACATTTATATACATCTGCAGAAAAAAACTTCATTACACTTAATAAACCCTATGATTAATTAAGCCACTGAGGCAAATAGATCTGCTAATGGTAACCTGAACACATGAAATAACAAGTCCAGCTTGTTTTTGAAATATATTATTTATTAACTATTTATTCAAAGTGCATTAAAAATCTTTTTATTAAAGTATTATTATTGAAAATTTTAGCAAAAAGTAATGACAGTTTCAAGCAAAATCAAATAGCATAATTCAAAATAGAAATAGTACTTTGGCATCACCTAAACTCTAAGTCCCTAGCTACACTTGCTCCATTAAAGAATAAGGGAAAAAGTCATTAAGCCCTAAAGGATTCTTCCGTGCTCCAAGTAAAGTCCAACAGCACGACACGTCCATCTGGTAAATAGCAAGCAGCAGCCCCTTCCCTCCCAGGGGGACAGTTTTTATACCTTTCTAACTAGCTTAATCTAAAAAAATTAAATACTTTTCTGCCATTCAGAACTCTGATTGGCTGTCAAACAACAGACCATAATGTCATCACATTCTTTGGAGTCTAGTTCCGACTCTTTCTTAGAGCATATTGTCCTTTATTTCCAAGTCACGAAGCTTCCTCCAGTTTGCAACATTTAAATAAACTGTTAGTGACTTCCTTAGCTTGACAATCTTTCTGCCGGTTCCTGGCCTTGGCCATGCTGACCAAAAGTACAGTCAGTTCATTTGTATATTCACGTTTATATTTTCTCCTTTTAGAAACTTGGCAGGAACTTTCCACAAGGGGCTCTTGCTTTCACTGAGCAGAATTCTGCCAACTGCACATTTAGATGCACTAGGCCTCAAACCTCTTTTCGTTAACTGGTGTATAAACAAACACAAAAGAATAATTAATGCAAGAAATAAAGTTTGTTCTGTTACCCACCCACCTTTGCTAATTATTAACCCATTAATCTATGTTACCTAGCAGAAGCAAACAAAGCAACAAAACAGACTTGTGCAACATTTAAAACAAAAGACAAAACATGAGCACACAGAAATAAGCACATGCCATTATTTAAACAGCCGCATTTAATTCTGACAATCACAATAGACAGGATTAGTTAATTATTTTTCACATGCAAGCACCTTGCACATAATGCACATATATGAGCACACGTATTAGTTTCCCGCGTGTAGTGATTTGTAAGTTTAAATCTAGGTTGGTTTAATAACAGGCAGCAAACATATTAGTTTTATTAAACATTATGGAAGTCTGGCTTCACAAGCATGAACAAAATATTGTTCATTAACCTGCTCCATCACAAGCAAGTCTTATTTTTCTCGAATGAGATATTAGTTGTTGCAAAGTCTTATTTTCTCTGAAGAACATTCGAAATGCACCTACTTCGAGCCTCTTGGTGAACACGGTGAATCTTATTTTGTCTCAGAAGAGTTAATCTTGAAAGAAAACACTTTCAACTTTTGAAAATGAAAGCAGATAACAGCATACTCTACCAAACACGCTGAAAGCACTTTCCTCGAGTTTCTTGAGAGCAACTTTATGACCTCTGAAGATTTAAATGCCCGTACAAAGTCTTTGAACTTTTGAAATTTAAATGCAGTTAAACAGTGTTAACAGCCAAGCGAGACAAAGGCATTCCTGCTATACTTAAACAGAAAACTGAAACCGATATTTCTAAGATGCAACTATGATTTTCCCAAAATGAACGCGCTTTTATAGCACTGCTTGCAGCACCTCACGATGGTGCAACAGAGTCCACATTCACTCGGCAGATTTACGAGTGGCTAGGCTCCACAAGGATTCTAAATGATTGAGAGCTAACAAACTCTCCTTCCAAGGTTCCACGAATACGACATTTGATAATCACAGGGAGAGCACTCCTCTCCGTCCACAAAAAGGATTTTCTAATAGTAAGCGTTGGTCACTGGTTGTGGCTGCCTTATTTACCGGAGACGCCCAGCCATTTCAGTTCAAAAGATCATGGAACTCATAGTCCTGTAAAGTCAAGTTTTGTTTTTTCCTTGTTTATTAGCCTTGTCCATGAGCTTACACATGAAACGGTCATCTCATTCCAGATCATGACAGATAGATTTCATGGCACTTTATGTTCCCAGTATGTTTTCGAGCTGGAATAGTCAATCAATCAATCAGGGTATTGTAAAGCTCGCTACTCACCTGTGAGGGTCTCAAGGCGCTGGGGGGGGGGGTCAGCAGTTCTGTTTAACTGAAAAGCCAGATCTTGAGTGACTTCCTGAAGGTGGTCAGGGAGGGGGTGCGTCTGATGTCGATCGGGAGCTCGTTCCAGTTCTTGGCGATGTGAGCGAAGGCTCTTTCCCCCGATTTGATTCTTTGGATGCGTTGGACTTCGGCGAGGGTGAGGTTGGCGGATTAGAGGTTCATTTTGGGTACCTGGAAGTTGATTCTGTCATTGAGATGTTGGTGTCCGGTGTTGTGTAGGCATTTGTTGGCGTGGGTGAGTACCTTGAAAGAGATTCTCTTCTTAACAGGGAGCCAGTGGAGATTCCGTAGGTGTTGAATGATGTGCTCGCTTCGAGGGATCCCCAGGACAAGTCTGGTGGTGGTGTTATGTATCATCTGGAGCTTGTGGGTTAGAGACTTGTTCATGCCGGCAAAAAGGGCGTTTCCGTAGTTCAGTCTGCTGGTAATGAGTGCGCGGGTAGCTGTCTTCTTTGACTCGGTGGGGATCCATTTGAAGGTCTTACGGAGGATGCAGAGGGTTTTGAAGCAGCTTGAGGTGACGGCGTTGACCTGTCGGTTCATGGAGAGGGAGGAGTCAAGAATGATGCAGAGATTCCTGGCATGGTCCGTGGGGGCTTGGGGGCTGCTGAGGGCAGTGGGCCATCAGGTGTTGTTCCATGCCAATGGAGTGGTCCCGAGAATGAGGACTTCTGTCTTCTCTGAGTTCAGCTTCAGGCAGCTGTTGCTCATCCAGCCTGGGACATTCTGCATTCCTTCCTGGAAGTTGAATCTGGTGGTGGTGGGGTCCTTGGTGAGGGAGAGGATGAGCTGGGTGTCGTTGGCATAGGATACTATGCTTAGGCCGTGCTGTTGGATAGTGGCCATGTAGATGTTGAACAGGGTTGGGCTGAGTGATGATCCCTGGGGCACTCCGCAGTTGGTTTCCGAAGGGTTCGAATGCGTTCGGAGAGAAAGGGTGGCAGTCTGATCCTTTGGCTTCTGCCGGTGAGGAACGATCGGATCCAGTCGAAGTCAGTTCCTTGTATGCCAGCGTCATGAAGTCTGGCAGTGAGTGTCCGGTGGGAGACGGTGTTGAAAGGTGCTGATAGGTCGAGTAGGATCAGGGCTGCAGTGTGGCCTTGGTTGAGGAGGGTGCGGATGTCATCTGTGGCGGCGAGTAGGGCGGTCTCGTGCTATGGTTGCTGCGGAATCTGGATTGCGAAGGGTCGAGGATGGCATTGTCCTCGATGAACCTTGTCAGTTCTTCATTGACGGTTATCTCCGCGACTTTTGCAGTGAAGGCGAAGAGCGAGATGGGGCGGTAATTCTTGAGGTCTGTCGGATCTTCTGAAGGCTTCTTGAGCAGGGGCCTGACTTCTGCACGTTTCCAGTCATCAGGGAAGATGCCAGTCTTGAAGGTGGTGTTAATGATGCGTCGTAGTTCTGGTGCTACGGCGGTGGCAGCTGTGTGGTGGGCAAGGGTCTCTGGGGGCTCCCAAGTGGATGCCTTTCATGGTTGAGGTGGTGTCTTTGGTAAGGACCGGTGACCAGCAGGAGATGGTGGGCTAGTTGGCACTGTCGGATGGCGGGCTGGTTGTGGAAGTTGGATCTGAACTTGTCACAGAGGTCCTGTGAAGGGGTGATGTTCGTTGCTTTGCTGGAGGGTTTGGTGAATTCCTGGATGACGCTGAATAGTTCCTTAGGGTTGCTGGAGTTGGCGGGGATTTTGTTGTGGATGAAGGTTATTTTGGTGGTTCTGATGTGTTAGTGGTATTCCGTCATGGCATTCTTGTAGGTGATGTAGTTTCTGGGTGTCTTGTTGTTTTCTCCAGTTCTTCTACAGGCATCTGCATGTGCACCCGGCTTCTTGTAGGTCTGTGGTGAACCAGGCGGCTTTCCTGGGGTGTTGTCTGTCGGCGTTGTGTAGATGGGCGAGTATGTCGCGCCGTTGGGGATCCATGTGTGGAATCTCCTGGCTGCGAGGTTGATGTCAGTTGCAAGGGTTAAGGGTGTTGTGGATGAGGGTGGAGTTGAGCTATTCCTCAGTGACTCTGCTTTAGTTCCTTTGCTGCATGCTCGGTGCGGGTTTGGGCGGCTTGGGTTTGTCGACTCTGAAGTGTACACAATGGGGGTCGTCCACGGGGGTTGTGTGGTGTGGCTGAAGTGTACACTGTTTCCTCCTGTGAAGATGGGGTCGAGGTGTGTCCTACCTTGTGTGTCAGTGTGGTGACGAGTTGTTTCAATCCCATGTTGGTGAGGTTGTCTCGTAGGGTGATGGAGTTGGGGTCGCTGGGGTTGTCGAGATGAAAGTTTAGGTCACTGATGAGTATGTAGTCTATAGAGGCGATGGCTTGGGGTGCCATGAAGTTGGTGATGGAGTTGGCGAAGAGGGCCCGGGTGCCGGGGGGTCTGTAGGTGAGGGTGCAGCAGAGTGTGGAGTTGGGGATGGTCTGGACCTGGAAGTGCAGGTGTTCGGCGGCGGGGAAGGTGTTGCTGGAGGTGGAGAGGCGGAGGGAGTTCTTTTGGACGATGGCAAGGCCTCATCCTGGGTGGTTGGGGCGGTCCTTCCTCTAGATCTTGTATCTGTCAGGGATGCAATGGCAATGTCTGGGGTGGAGGAGGCGCTGGTCCAACTTTCTGTAAAGAAGGTGACATTGGGTGAGAGGGTGTCCTGGAGATTCCAGATCTCCATGGCGTGTCTGTGCAAGGAGCTCACGTTGAGGAGGATACATCTTAGGGTGTCGGCGGCCGGAGCAGTGGTGAGTGTCTGGCAGTAGTGGTGGCATGAGTTTTGGCCATGGGTCGTGATCGGTGTGGCTTGCTGGCAGTTATTTCTTCTGGGGTTGAGAGCAAGGAGGGTGGCTGAGTCGTAGTGGTGGATTGTAGGAGATTCAGGGTCCCTGGTGCTGGTTGCGGTTGGGTCGCGGACGGGCGCAGACGGGCTTGCCTTTGGCACGTCAGCGGCATATCCGCTGAGCATGACCACGCAGCGGCCGCCATTAAATAGGGAGGGGGAGGGATGTGCTGCTGGGAGGCGGGCGCAGGAACCCGCAGGGGCAGCAGCAGTGGGCACGGGGAACAGGCACTGAACCGGAGGGGAAAAAAAGGGCAAACAGCAGAGAAAAACAAGAATCACAAGTGGCAGACAAAAAAAATGGCAAACAGGCAGACAGAACAAAACCAGGTAACAATTGTGAGCACACTACGAACGGCACACAGCTCAGCGACCTCAATCACCTACCAGGTGGAGGTGAGAGGGTCAGCGGCGAAGCACAGCACAGCGGAGCTGCTGGGGAAGAGCAGATCTCAGACCAGAGGTCAGAGGTCTTGCTCCTCTAGTAAGCTTGCCATGCATCAGTTACCTCTTTTGCTTGTTGATTACCCTAAAGCAGCCACGATGGTAGAGTAAGTCTAAAACCTGCAGTGATTAGTAAACAACAAGTCTGAATTCCATCAAGGCCCACTAAACCTTTCATCCTTCAGTGGTCAGTAAATTGAGTGCCATTAAATTGCAAATAATATCTGTTATTTACTGCACCCAGGAATGGGGGAATGTGGTACAAGGCATTAAATCCATATGCTGAGAGCAATGTTGTTCTTACAGCTATGTGTTCCACAACAGGAATTAGAAGAAATGGTTAGGGGTTCTGCCCACATTACCCTCCCGTACCTGAGCAGGAGACATCCAAGGATGAAAAAGTAGCAACAAAAGGGTACTAAAGGGATAAATCTACTTTAATTCTCGAACAAGAAACAATGAATTATCTTGTGATATGCGAATTATACGCAGTATAAGTATATGTAAATTCATAAACACATATATGAGCAAGCAGCCAGAGAGGCGCAATATCACAAAATGATACAATCTATATACAACACATCACATCTACAATATGTACAAATACACAAAACACTATACAATACCAAACATACTTCTCAGTACCCTAGAGAAAACAAGAATTATATACACCAATTTACATATGTATCTCCTCTCAATTTGGGCTGGAGTATACAACAAAATGGTAGTCCCAAACAAAGAAGAAGCACCAGGGGGGTAACTTATCAACCCAGCATAGATTTGTGTTGGTGTGCCTTGGAAAAAAATCAAATCTTCCTTAAATTTTTACAAGGGACTCCGTTCAGAACATAAGGTGTCGACGCAGTCGCGGTCGCGTTTCAGCCAGAAGATATAGGCTTCATCAGGACATGGGTACTCTATTCTTTAAAGGTCCCGGTCAGAACTCGGGCAGGTAAACATCTGCCCCCCACCACGACCACAGGAGTGGGTGGGGTAGCGACCACCGTCTATACTCAATTCCAGTGTACTCTTGAATCTTCGAGATGTACACCCAGGTAGAAAAACACTTTGTTGAGGTGGCTCGGGTCATGTAATCTTCCTTCAATTTCTCCTCAGGGGCCGTGGCTCGTGCACTCAGTATTCGCTCCAGCGCCTCTCCAGTCGAACTCCAGAGGTTCCACAACAGGGTTGAAGGGTTCCAGATGAAGAATGTGATGCCAAAAGTGATACCTCAGGCTGTGTCTTTATTTAGGAACAAGTGGTGTGGAAACATCCATTGATAGGGGACAGCTCACCCTGATGAGTCTGTCAATGACAAATATTTAATAAAGTGCTGGATTTTACTACTACCTGTTTAACAGACTCTGTGAGTGCTTTAAAACAATGGTGATACATGTTGCTAAAGTATACATGATGCAGAACCAGTATGGTGTGGTTTTCCTTTCAAGTGCTATATCGAGACTGATCCTCAGACACAACCTGTAGTTATAACCCTCACAGCAGGGTAATCTCTTGCCAGGAGCACCCTCAACAGAGCCACAAAGAGCTGTGAAGTTTTGCATTAGCAGACATCAGCTTTACAAAGTGTGATCCGGGAATATAAAAGACTGCGCCTCACCTAAGGGGCTCCCATTACATTTGACAGCAGAATCAGCAGTTCCACCTCTCACCCCTACCATCAGCAGGGCTTCAGGAAGTCTAAGCAGAAGCGCCTCGCTAACAACATTTTCATTTAATTTCAGTGTCTGGATCTCCACTCTTCCGCCAAAGGAATGCAGACAATATTCTTCCCCTGACTGAAGAAACTGTATTTGCCCTCCTTTTTGTGCAGTGTCAAATCAGATGCATCCAAAAGGATTCCGCTTTACTTTACAATTAATACTGAGAGCTAAAATTAAGAAGACATCCACTCCATTATTTGGAAATTCTCCTTCCTAGGTTACGTACAGCCATTATTTTAAGCTTCCAACACCCGAGCTGATCAGCAGTCCTTGCTGAAGTGGTGGTTGAGAGGTAGCGTAGCCCAGCACACACTGCTTGCCCTATTCTAGGGCCTATCAGAAGTATAGAATATAGAACTATCTTCACATACATATAATGTTACTTCTGTCTAGAGTCTTGCATCCTCAAATTGCGTGCTGTCTCAAAAAACATCCTCTACGTTTTTAAAATCTAACATGAAAAACTGATCTTTACTTAAAATTTCTGATTGTTGCCTCTCCTTTTTCCTTTCATAAGACCCTCTTCTCCCTTTCCCATCCTCTGCTGGCTTTTTCTCTCTGGGCACAACCTTATGTAAGTCATTTACACGTTTGCCTTATGCCCTATTAATGTATTTCTGCAATTTGCACAGAACTCATTTCAAAGATCCTAAGCGCTTCTTTTTTGAAAGCCACACTCTACATCAAATTCTTTATTTCCAAGATTAAATCCTATAGAAGTATTTGCATTCATCAAAATCAGACATTATAAATGAATTAATAAAATGTCATTAAATTCATATAGTACAACATTATACATACAAGTTAAAACTGTTAAAATATACTCAATCAGTTAAAATTCAACAAAAATAAATATATATAATGATACAGAATCAGCCCTAACAGCTATTTTATAGTAATAAAGCATTCCGTAATTTGAGTCTCGTATTGCTTCAGACCAATTAATCTCCTCTGGGTTGACATGATATACTTTACTATAGCATTGCCAGTATCTAGATTTTCGATTTATATAAAGTGACACATGCTACCTTTTGGGGTTTCAGTCCATACTTCATAAAAAAAGACAGGATAAATCGTTTTTGCTCACCCAGAATAAAGAGACAATTCAGCAAGAGATCGTCTATATATCATTTTTAAATCTCAAGAATAGTACTCTGATCACCCCCATTTTTGCTTGTTACTGGTGGTAAGTGACTCTGACTGTGCCCTGTGCTGTTCTTACCAGACCCAGGGCCAGTACTCTGATCATTAGGTATATGGTAATTAGCTTTAATCAAAGTTGCTACTGATAGCCTATCTGTAAGTCCCTAGTATACAAAAGGGCATGTAGGTTTAGAGGCCCAGTAGACTTAATGCAATTAAATGTGCACTACTGTGTTGCCTGCTGTCATTTTATAGGCAGCACTGCTTTTCAGGCTGCTTGTACATTACATTTCTATGCAGATTCGACTTTAGATTTAAAGTTACTTCCAAAGTCACAAGCAGGGCCTTAGCGGGGACCGGGCATTTCCATATGGTGGGCTGCCAGGGTTGCGGCTGGTTTTGGGCTCCAGGGAGGCTGTTTCTGTTACCGGGGGCCGGCAATATCAGCTCCCTCTAAAAAAATCATCCGAAACTGGACCTAGCAAACAGCTCAGCCGCACCCCCATGCCCCACAAGGGGGCCGGGTGAGCATTTTGCCTAGGCCAGGCGAGCAGTTTGCCAGGGCCGGTTTCGGTTCAAATCCGGCCATGGTCTCAAGCTACCTTCTTTGTACGTATAAGTCACCCCTACAGTCACCCATGGGTACCCTAGGGGTAGGGCGCCTTGTAACTATAAGCAGGAACATTATAAAATATGTTTTATAAGCCTTAGTGAGGGTAAAACTGAAACTTTTGTTTTACCCCATTGTGGAAAACTAGCTTCATAGGCCAACATTGGAATATTTTATTTAAGTATAAATATTGACAGGACCGAACTAGAAATGTCATTCAAAGTCTCAAATTATTAGGTAGAATACATCCAACAACTTGTCATTGTTAGAAATTTTAATAAATATTACAGAAAATACGTTAGAGAACTTTCTTTTCTGCAAACCAAAATCCAGCCTTCCAGTTGCCCTCCCGGATTGGCCATCCTCTGCCTCAAGGCTGAGCTAAGCTGTCTTAATGGGATGTGAAGTAGCCTGCTAGAAAGACAAAGGATTTTCTGTGGGTGGAGAACTGCAGCTGAAAAAGAAAAAGGCAGACAGGTCTTCAAAGGAAGAATGACACTTTAGGACAGCACAGGCTCACCCCAACATGCTGCACCCCCAGCTACACAGGAACCCATGTAATTAGATTAGTGAAGGGGCTGGAAGGAGAGTGTTCGAGAATCTTAGCCTTACCAGTGGGTTAGCGTAGCCAGATCTAACCTTCAGGAGAACGTTTCTCCATTTTGGATTTTAGAAGAGTAGTGCTTTCTAGGATATGAATATGCAAACACTTTGGAAGAAGTGGTCATACCTGAGGACGGCACCCTACATCCCATTGGTCAGGGATGTCCTTTTGCTTGACGCCCAGGAACACCGAATAAATATGGAAGTTACCAGATCTACTGCCTGAAATAACAATATGAAGGACTGCCCTACTGGACCCCTGATCTGGATCCAAAGGACTGCACTCCGGAGGACTGCACCGGCTGCACAATCTTGTACTACATCCCCTAGGACTTTGCCTGGATTTACAAGGATTAAGGAGTGGAGTGGACTCCCTGCGAGCTACAGGTTAACAGAGCCTACCTGCATCATCTCCACACAGAAGTTTCCATCCTGGAGTGTGTCCAGTGGACTTTTAAGGATTTGGCCAAGTTCATTGTGGGAATTGTAGTCCCAACATCCCAAGGACCACCTCAGAGCTTCTAGACCCTTGGATTAAAGTTTTGAACACTTTGAAACTTCAAGAGGAACTTCATGGAGAAGTTCTAGATGTTTGGAGCAACTTTTAGTAAAAGCTCCATAAGACGAGAAACTAGACTGTGCTAATCATATCCTAAAAACCGCTAGAAAAACAGACATTTTGAGGTGAACAGATTTGGAGTGTCAGCGGTTTTATTGAGCAAAACATGGGAACTAACTCTCTTTTGTATATCCATCTATCTCTCTCTATATATATTTATACATATATACTCACTATTATATATATATATATATATATATTTATATATATACACACACACACATATATATGTATACACACACACATATATATACACACACACACGCATATAATATATATATATATATATGCGTGTGTGTGTGTATATATATGTATATAATTAGAGTGAAACACTGTGTCAGGGGTTGCTTTTATTCATTTCAGGTTGGCTTGGTTGGTATTTTACCAATTCAAAGCTGTAATATTGAGCCTGGAGTGATACATGGCTTTTGTAATTTTACAGATGGGCAAGGACAGCACTGTGCTAGTCCTATGCTTAAAAACTTTGCTGTAGAAATGGCAAAAGACTTTGTCCATTTCTATCTCGGTGTGGATGGCACTGTGCTAATCCTACGCTTAAAGACTTTAATAGAAAAGCAGACATTTGAGGTGAGAAGATCTAGAGTGTCGCTGGTGTTGAGAGTACTCCTTACAGAAGCTGCTTTCCACCTAAACTTGAGAACTACCCAGAGTTCTCTGCTTCTTTATTGTGTGTATATATATATATATATATATATATATATATATATATATATATATATATACATATATACATATATATATATATACATACATACATACATACTACATATATATTCCTCCAAACAGGCTCCTTCTGGAAACACTGGGACCCTAGAGAAGTGGCACACTCGCCGGCAGAGCGTGCCGGCAATCAAATGTTCCACAATGTGTGTGCTCTCAGGAAAATCAGAATCCACGACCTGGAATCTTTACAAAGCGTTTAATTTACACTTTGTAAAGATTCCAGGTCGTGGATTCTGATTTTCCAGGGAGCACACACATTGTGGGCATTTGGTTATATATATATATATATATATATATATATATATATATATATATTTTTCCAACCAAAACGCCCCTGCGCTCAGGTGGGCACACATCACTGTTCTTCACCATCAGGTGTTTGTAAGCCTCGATGCTGCTCCCCCTTCGTTTTCATTCATTATCTGGCCATTTCCGACGCGTTTCGAGGCAATCACGCCTCTTACTCATGGGCTGACACAAATTCACAGAAAAACTTGCCTGTTTGCTGTTATCACTATTTATTAGATGGAACCGCCTTTAGTGGGTGTGGCATTATCGTCATTGCCACAATGCATGATGGTCCTTGCAGTTTCAAACAGGTAAGATCAGTGTACTCCTTAGTAGGCTCTGTGTTTTTGTGTTTCTTTCAGCTTCTTAAATCCTTTAGTAGGGAAGAATTATTCGAGGGGGGAGTCCATTTGCGCTATAGAACAGTGCGCTTCTAGACGGGATGCATTGTCCTGCCACAGCCTTGTCTTCCATGGGAAATGGTGCTCCTCCTGTTACCGCGGCTCGGGCAGCCGCGTGATTATTTTTCCAACCAAAACGCCCCTGCGCTCAGGTGGGCACACATCACTGTTCTTCACCATCAGGTGTTTGTAAGCCTCGATGCTGCTCCCCCTTTGTTTTCATTCATTATCTGGCCATTTCCGACGCGTTTCGAGGCAATCACGCCTCTTACTCATGGGCTGACACAAATTCACAGAAAAACTTGCCTGTTTGCTGTTATCACTATTTATTAGATGGAACCGCCTTTAGTGGGTGTGGCATTATCGTCATTGCCACAATGCATGATGGTCCTTGCAGTTTCAAACAGGTAAGATCAGTGTACTCCTTAGTAGGCTCTGTGTTTTTGTGTTTCTTTCAGCTTCTTAAATCCTTTAGTAGGGAAGAATTATTCGAGGGGGGAGTCCATTTGCGCTATAGAACAGTGCGCTTCTAGACGGGATGCATTGTCCTGCCACAGCCTTGTCTTCCATGGGAAATGGTGCTCCTCCTGTTACCGCGGCTCGGGCAGCCGCGTGATTATTTTTCCAACCAAAACGCCCCTGCGCTCAGGTGGGCACACATCACTGTTCTTCACCATCAGGTGTTTGTAAGCCTCGATGCTGCTCCCCCTTCGTTTTCATTCATTATCTGGCCATTTCCGACGCGTTTCGAGGCAATCACGCCTCTTACTCATGGGCTGACACAAATTCACAGAAAAACTTGCCTGTTTGCTGTTATCACTATTTATTAGATGGAACCGCCTTTAGTGGGTGTGGCATTATCGTCATTGCCACAATGCATGATGGTCCTTGCAGTTTCAAACAGGTAAGATCAGTGTACTCCTTAGTAGGCTCTGTGTTTTTGTGTTTCTTTCAGCTTCTTAAATCCTTTAGTAGGGAAGAATTATTCGAGGGGGGAGTCCATTTGCGCTATAGAACAGTGCGCTTCTAGACGGGATGCATTGTCCTGCCACAGCCTTGTCTTCCATGGGAAATGGTGCTCCTCCTGTTACCGCGGCTCGGGCAGCCGCGTGATTATTTTTCCAACCAAAACGCCCCTGCGCTCAGGTGGGCACACATCACTGTTCTTCACCATCAGGTGTTTGTAAGCCTCGATGCTGCTCCCCCTTCGTTTTCATTCATTATCTGGCCATTTCCGACGCGTTTCGAGGCAATCACGCCTCTTACTCATGGGCTGACACAAATTCACAGAAAAACTTGCCTGTTTGCTGTTATCACTATTTATTAGATGGAACCGCCTTTAGTGGGTGTGGCATTATCGTCATTGCCACAATGCATGATGGTCCTTGCAGTTTCAAACAGGTAAGATCAGTGTACTCCTTAGTAGGCTCTGTGTTTTTGTGTTTCTTTCAGCTTCTTAAATCCTTTAGTAGGGAAGAATTATTCGAGGGGGGAGTCCATTTGCGCTATAGAACAGTGCGCTTCTAGACGGGATGCATTGTCCTGCCACAGCCTTGTCTTCCATGGGAAATGGTGCTCCTCCTGTTACCGCGGCTCGGGCAGCCGCGTGATTATTTTTCCAACCAAAACGCCCCTGCGCTCAGGTGGGCACACATCACTGTTCTTCACCATCAGGTGTTTGTAAGCCTCGATGCTGCTCCCCCTTCGTTTTCATTCATTATCTGGCCATTTCCGACGCGTTTCGAGGCAATCACGCCTCTTACTCATGGGCTGACACAAATTCACAGAAAAACTTGCCTGTTTGCTGTTATCACTATTTATTAGATGGAACCGCCTTTAGTGGGTGTGGCATTATCGTCATTGCCACAATGCATGATGGTCCTTGCAGTTTCAAACAGGTAAGATCAGTGTACTCCTTAGTAGGCTCTGTGTTTTTGTGTTTCTTTCAGCTTCTTAAATCCTTTAGTAGGGAAGAATTATTCGAGGGGGGAGTCCATTTGCGCTATAGAACAGTGCGCTTCTAGACGGGATGCATTGTCCTGCCACAGCCTTGTCTTCCATGGGAAATGGTGCTCCTCCTGTTACCGCGGCTCGGGCAGCCGCGTGATTATTTTTCCAACCAAAACGCCCCTGCGCTCAGGTGGGCACACATCACTGTTCTTCACCATCAGGTGTTTGTAAGCCTCGATGCTGCTCCCCCTTTGTTTTCATTCATTATCTGGCCATTTCCGACGCGTTTCGAGGCAATCACGCCTCTTACTCATGGGCTGACACAAATTCACAGAAAAACTTGCCTGTTTGCTGTTATCACTATTTATTAGATGGAACCGCCTTTAGTGGGTGTGGCATTATCGTCATTGCCACAATGCATGATGGTCCTTGCAGTTTCAAACAGGTAAGATCAGTGTACTCCTTAGTAGGCTCTGTGTTTTTGTGTTTCTTTCAGCTTCTTAAATCCTTTAGTAGGGAAGAATTATTCGAGGGGGGAGTCCATTTGCGCTATAGAACAGTGCGCTTCTAGACGGGATGCATTGTCCTGCCACAGCCTTGTCTTCCATGGGAAATGGTGCTCCTCCTGTTACCGCGGCTCGGGCAGCCGCGTGATTATTTTTCCAACCAAAACGCCCCTGCGCTCAGGTGGGCACACATCACTGTTCTTCACCATCAGGTGTTTGTAAGCCTCGATGCTGCTCCCCCTTCGTTTTCATTCATTATCTGGCCATTTCCGACGCGTTTCGAGGCAATCACGCCTCTTACTCATGGGCTGACACAAATTCACAGAAAAACTTGCCTGTTTGCTGTTATCACTATTTATTAGATGGAACCGCCTTTAGTGGGTGTGGCATTATCGTCATTGCCACAATGCATGATGGTCCTTGCAGTTTCAAACAGGTAAGATCAGTGTACTCCTTAGTAGGCTCTGTGTTTTTGTGTTTCTTTCAGCTTCTTAAATCCTTTAGTAGGGAAGAATTATTCGAGGGGGGAGTCCATTTGCGCTATAGAACAGTGCGCTTCTAGACGGGATGCATTGTCCTGCCACAGCCTTGTCTTCCATGGGAAATGGTGCTCCTCCTGTTACCGCGGCTCGGGCAGCCGCGTGATTATTTTTCCAACCAAAACGCCCCTGCGCTCAGGTGGGCACACATCACTGTTCTTCACCATCAGGTGTTTGTAAGCCTCGATGCTGCTCCCCCTTCGTTTTCATTCATTATCTGGCCATTTCCGACGCGTTTCGAGGCAATCACGCCTCTTACTCATGGGCTGACACAAATTCACAGAAAAACTTGCCTGTTTGCTGTTATCACTATTTATTAGATGGAACCGCCTTTAGTGGGTGTGGCATTATCGTCATTGCCACAATGCATGATGGTCCTTGCAGTTTCAAACAGGTAAGATCAGTGTACTCCTTAGTAGGCTCTGTGTTTTTGTGTTTCTTTCAGCTTCTTAAATCCTTTAGTAGGGAAGAATTATTCGAGGGGGGAGTCCATTTGCGCTATAGAACAGTGCGCTTCTAGACGGGATGCATTGTCCTGCCACAGCCTTGTCTTCCATGGGAAATGGTGCTCCTCCTGTTACCGCGGCTCGGGCAGCCGCGTGATTATTTTTCCAACCAAAACGCCCCTGCGCTCAGGTGGGCACACATCACTGTTCTTCACCATCAGGTGTTTGTAAGCCTCGATGCTGCTCCCCCTTCGTTTTCATTCATTATCTGGCCATTTCCGACGCGTTTCGAGGCAATCACGCCTCTTACTCATGGGCTGACACAAATTCACAGAAAAACTTGCCTGTTTGCTGTTATCACTATTTATTAGATGGAACCGCCTTTAGTGGGTGTGGCATTATCGTCATTGCCACAATGCATGATGGTCCTTGCAGTTTCAAACAGGTAAGATCAGTGTACTCCTTAGTAGGCTCTGTGTTTTTGTGTTTCTTTCAGCTTCTTAAATCCTTTAGTAGGGAAGAATTATTCGAGGGGGGAGTCCATTTGCGCTATAGAACAGTGCGCTTCTAGACGGGATGCATTGTCCTGCCACAGCCTTGTCTTCCATGGGAAATGGTGCTCCTCCTGTTACCGCGGCTCGGGCAGCCGCGTGATTATTTTTCCAACCAAAACGCCCCTGCGCTCAGGTGGGCACACATCACTGTTCTTCACCATCAGGTGTTTGTAAGCCTCGATGCTGCTCCCCCTTCGTTTTCATTCATTATCTGGCCATTTCCGACGCGTTTCGAGGCAATCACGCCTCTTACTCATGGGCTGACACAAATTCACAGAAAAACTTGCCTGTTTGCTGTTATCACTATTTATTAGATGGAACCGCCTTTAGTGGGTGTGGCATTATCGTCATTGCCACAATGCATGATGGTCCTTGCAGTTTCAAACAGGTAAGATCAGTGTACTCCTTAGTAGGCTCTGTGTTTTTGTGTTTCTTTCAGCTTCTTAAATCCTTTAGTAGGGAAGAATTATTCGAGGGGGGAGTCCATTTGCGCTATAGAACAGTGCGCTTCTAGACGGGATGCATTGTCCTGCCACAGCCTTGTCTTCCATGGGAAATGGTGCTCCTCCTGTTACCGCGGCTCGGGCAGCTTTTCTGTGAATTTGTGTCAGCCCATGAGTAAGAGGCGTGATTGCCTCGAAACGCGTCGGAAATGGCCAGATAATGAATGAAAACGAAGGGGGAGCAGCATCGAGGCTTACAAACACCTGATGGTGAAGAACAGTGATGTGTGCCCACCTGAGCGCAGGGGCGTTTTGGTTGGAAAAATAATTACGCGGCTGCCCGAGCCGCGGTAACAGGAGGAGCACCATTTCCCATGGAAGACAAGGCTGTGGCAGGACAATGCATCCCGTCTAGAAGCGCACTGTTCTATAGCGCAAATGGACTCCCCCCTCGAATAATTCTTCCCTACTAAAGGATTTAAGAAGCTGAAAGAAACACAAAAACACGGAGCCTACTAAGGAGTACACTGATCTTACCTGTTTGAAACTGCAAGGACCATCATGCATTGTGGCAATGACGATAATGCCACACCCACTAAAGGCGGTTCCATCTAATAAATAGTGATAACAGCAAACAGGCAAGCTTTTCTGTGAATTTGTGTCAGCCCATGAGTAAGAGGCGTGATTGCCTCGAAACGCGTCGGAAATGGCCAGATAATGAATGAAAACGAAGGGGGAGCAGCATCGAGGCTTACAAACACCTGATGGTGAAGAACAGTGATGTGTGCCCACCTGAGCGCAGGGGCGTTTTGGTTGGAAAAATAATTACGCGGCTGCCCGAGCCGCGGTAACAGGAGGAGCACCATTTCCCATGGAAGACAAGGCTGTGGCAGGACAATGCATCCCGTCTAGAAGCGCACTGTTCTATAGCGCAAATGGACTCCCCCCTCGAATAATTCTTCCCTACTAAAGGATTTAAGAAGCTGAAAGAAACACAAAAACACGGAGCCTACTAAGGAGTACACTGATCTTACCTGTTTGAAACTGCAAGGACCATCATGCATTGTGGCAATGACGATAATGCCACACCCACTAAAGGCGGTTCCATCTAATAAATAGTGATAACAGCAAACAGGCAAGCTTTTCTGTGAATTTGTGTCAGCCCATGAGTAAGAGGCGTGATTGCCTCGAAACGCGTCGGAAATGGCCAGATAATGAATGAAAACGAAGGGGGAGCAGCATCGAGGCTTACAAACACCTGATGGTGAAGAACAGTGATGTGTGCCCACCTGAGCGCAGGGGCGTTTTGGTTGGAAAAATAATTACGCGGCTGCCCGAGCCGCGGTAACAGGAGGAGCACCATTTCCCATGGAAGACAAGGCTGTGGCAGGACAATGCATCCCGTCTAGAAGCGCACTGTTCTATAGCGCAAATGGACTCCCCCCTCGAATAATTCTTCCCTACTAAAGGATTTAAGAAGCTGAAAGAAACACAAAAACACGGAGCCTACTAAGGAGTACACTGATCTTACCTGTTTGAAACTGCAAGGACCATCATGCATTGTGGCAATGACGATAATGCCACACCCACTAAAGGCGGTTCCATCTAATAAATAGTGATAACAGCAAACAGGCAAGCTTTTCTGTGAATTTGTGTCAGCCCATGAGTAAGAGGCGTGATTGCCTCGAAACGCGTCGGAAATGGCCAGATAATGAATGAAAACGAAGGGGGAGCAGCATCGAGGCTTACAAACACCTGATGGTGAAGAACAGTGATGTGTGCCCACCTGAGCGCAGGGGCGTTTTGGTTGGAAAAATAATTACGCGGCTGCCCGAGCCGCGGTAACAGGAGGAGCACCATTTCCCATGGAAGACAAGGCTGTGGCAGGACAATGCATCCCGTCTAGAAGCGCACTGTTCTATAGCGCAAATGGACTCCCCCCTCGAATAATTCTTCCCTACTAAAGGATTTAAGAAGCTGAAAGAAACACAAAAACACGGAGCCTACTAAGGAGTACACTGATCTTACCTGTTTGAAACTGCAAGGACCATCATGCATTGTGGCAATGACGATAATGCCACACCCACTAAAGGCGGTTCCATCTAATAAATAGTGATAACAGCAAACAGGCAAGCTTTTCTGTGAATTTGTGTCAGCCCATGAGTAAGAGGCGTGATTGCCTCGAAACGCGTCGGAAATGGCCAGATAATGAATGAAAACGAAGGGGGAGCAGCATCGAGGCTTACAAACACCTGATGGTGAAGAACAGTGATGTGTGCCCACCTGAGCGCAGGGGCGTTTCGGTTGGAAAAATATATATATATATATATATATATATATATATATATATATATATATATAGTAAATGCAGTAGACAGTTCAAACTTACTTCAATATTATCTGGTGTTTTCCACCAAAGTTGGTGCACACATTGCTGTATATCTCTAGACCCGTGTTAATGGGTTGAGCCCGTCATCAGTAGAGAGCAGGAGTATTAGAGAGCAAAGAAAAATCATCTAGGAACATTAGGCTGTGTGAGAAGCCGATTTAGGGCTTCTACAACATTTAATCCTCGTTCCCATTTTTGAAGCATTGCGGCCGCCATCTTAGGTGTGGGCGATGACAGCGCTCTAGTGTTCGGCCGATTGGGGGCCAGAACACGATAAAAGAGCCTCTGCCTCCCCTCTTTCCACCTAATATCGTGACTCCTGAGGCGGAAGCCGGGAGCTGGACACCAGAAAATAATTATTCTGATCACTAGCTTGTGTATTTTTAAAATTGTTATATTTGCATTGTAGAACCTGCTCACTCGAAAATTTTAAAATTTGCTTACTTCTCCCGCCGCTTTCCCCTCCTGCTGGGCGCTATTTACAGGGAACATTAGGCTGTGTGAGGAGCCGATTTAGGGCTTCTACAACATTTAATCCTCGTTCCCATTTTTGAAGCATTGTGGCCGCCATCTTAGGTGTGGGCGATGACAGCGCTCTAGTGTTCGGACGATTGGGGGCCAAAACACGATAAAATGGATCCCCCTCCTCGCCCGCGCAGCGGGCGGGCGCGCCAGAGGCAAGCCCGTCTGGGCCCGTCCGGGCCTGGATCGGGACCAGGGCCACGTACCCTGATCCTATTCATACCCACACCATCTCCACCCAATACTCGGCATCTCAGCTACGAGCACTAAACAACCCTATTACTAACTTGTGCTGTCAGACCCTGGTACCCCCTAGCTGCCTCATGTCAGTCCCGGTTTCATGTTCCGGATGCAATTACACTCTACCCCGCCCTACCCCGTCTACCCTTAACATCTGTCCCAGACCCAAGCATAACTATCGCTTGGCCCTTCTTAATGCCCGCTCTCTCCCGAAACATAGCCTAGACATTAGAGACTTGATCGGGAGTCAGGAGTTGGACATTCTATTTATAACTGAAACATGGGGTGACGAGGCTTCTGGCCCGGATTTCTGTGCAGCTACTCCTGAAGGTTATTGCGTGGTAAGACAGGACAGAACCACGGGAAGAGGCGGTGGATTAGCCATCATCTATAGAATGACCTTCCAAACTAAAATCGAAATTATTCCCAAAACCAACTGTGAAGCATGTACTTTTTCCATCAGACTGAATCCCAAACAAGTTTTCAAGGGAATTCTTATTTATCGCCCCCCTGGTCCACACAGCGGCTTCTTGTCAACCCTTGGTGATCTTACGGAACTCTCCTTGAGCTATCCGGACTACACCATGTTGGGGGATTTTAACTTCCATCTTGAAGCCCTAGGAGATAAAGATACGGCCCAATTGATCACTGATTTACACTCTGTAGGTCTACAGCAGCTGGTTGCAACTCCTACTCATCAGGCAGGACACATACTTGATGGCCTTTTCACCAATAACCCCACTATCGCACTGAACACAGTTCTCCCGGTAGTCTGGTCAGACCATTCAGCAATTATCTTTACCATTTTGGCCTACAATCCTAATCCCCCGCAATATACTTCTCGTACCCCCATTACTATGAGAGCCTGGAAAAATGTAGACCTTCCGCTCTTGGTCAAAACCTTGGCTGATTCCTCTTATGAGCCATCACCAAATCCGATCTTGTTGTCTAGTAGATATCAGGACTGGATTCTGGACGCCATCAATAAAGAAGCCCCGGTTAAATCCTTCTTCTCCAACCGGGCTAAGCCATCTGCTCAATGGTTCACTGAGGATCTTTGGCTACAACGCCAATACTGCAGAAACTTGGAAAGGCGATGGCGTAAACATTATAGCATCGTAGATAAACAAACTTACAAAGATGCGCTTGCACTATACAAAAAAGCAATCGTTAGCCGCAAGAGCGCTTTCTTTTGTGATCAGATTGAATCTGCTCAGAATTCGTGTAGAAGGCTTTTTCAAGTATTGAAGCTCTCTCCAAATCCCCCAGTAGGCCTTTTAAATGAACCATCTCAAGACCTTTGTAATACGTTGGCTAACTTCTTCCTTACCAAGGTTACGAACATCTACTCATCTTTCTCCCCTGCAACGAGTTCTGATCATGTTGAACCTCTCTCTAAGTCCCTCCCCCTCACTCCTCTCTTTTCTAAATTCTTTCCGACAATGCCAGATCAGATTACTATCCTAATCAATTCTATTAAATCAGGGTCTCCTCTAGATCCATGTCCCCCTTCCATCTTGTGTGCCTTAAAAGAGGTTATTGCCTTCCCTCTTACAGACCTATGCAATTCCCATCTTTCAAACAGGTATATACCCTGAAACCTGGAAAACTGCGATCATCAACCCATTGTTAAAGAAACCCTCTATGGATCCCTCTGATTCAGTCAACTACAGACCAATTGCTTGCCTCCCCTTCCCGGCCAAAATATTCGAATCCATCATGAATAAACAACTGGCGAATTTCATCGATCATCATCAGCTCCTAGATGACACCCAGTTTGGTTTCAGGAAGGGTCATGGGACTGAGACAGCTTTGATAAAGGCCTCAGATGAGATCAGGACCATACTGGACCAGGGCAGGGCAGCGATCCTGGTCCTTCTAGATCTCTCTGCCGCCTTTGACACGGTCGATCATTCCATCCTGATCGACCGTGTCACCTCCCTGGGAGTGACCCATCAGGCCAAGGACCTCATTGCCTCCTTTTTGGCTAATCGTACCCAGGCAGTAAAACTCGGATCCTTCTACTCGCCAACATTTACCCTACCGTGTGGGGTGCCGCAGGGCTCTGCACTAAGTCCCACTTTATTTAATATATATGTGGCAGATTTGGCGAGAGTCATTAAAGCTCAGGGTCTCCGCCTAACCACCTATGCGGATGATACCCAATTGGTGTTGGCAATACACAAAGACGGGCCAGCTGTGGCTGCAAGATTTCAGGAATGAATGAGGACCATCAGTTCATGGATGTCCAGTAATTGCTTGAAACTTAATTCGGACAAGACCGAGGTTATGACCTTTGGCAACCTTGCACCAGAATGGTCTCCCAACTGGTGGCCCAGTGAAATGGGCCCACCCCCGACCCCGGTTGCCAAGGTCAGAAACCTCGGTGTTGTGTTCGATAATAAATTGCTGTTCAAACACCATGTGAACAAGGTGGTCTCTTCATCATTTTTCATGCTAAGAAAAATTAGAAAACTGCTGCCGTACCTCCCAGCAGGAGCTGGGAAAACTTTGATTACCACCCTTGTCTTTTCAAAATTGGACTATGGCAATGCCCTCTTTCTTGGCACACAGGAACAGATTTTAGCAAAAATGCAGTCCGTGCAAAATGCAGCGGCCAGAATCTTGCTTAACATCCCCAGTCGTCGTTCAACCACCATGGCTATACGCCATTTGCACTGGCTAAGAGTTAAGAATCGAATAAAATTCAAAGCTCTTTGCATTGCTTACAAAGCTATTCATGACTCCGGACCAAGGTTCCTCAAAGATGCCTTTCGTATTTATGCCCCACAAAGACATCTTCGCTCTGTTAGCACCCATCTTCTTGCTGTCCCGCGTACCAGGACTGCCAGCTGGGGAGACAGGCGTTTTCTAGTTGCCACCCCCAAGCTGTGGAACTCCCTTCCCCTGCTCATTAAAACCAGTCCAACCTTACCATTTTTAGAAAACTCCTGAAAACTTGGGTATTTGACCAATAATTATAAGGTAGCTTCATCTCAGGAGTCCGATCTGTGCCGAGACACCCTCGGGTATTTGCACGCAATAAAAATTTCATAAACATAAACATAAAGCATCTGGGTTGCTGGAAATGCGCCAAGTTCCTCCCAGGTCACAGTACCACTCACAGGCACACAGTTGCATCTCCAAAGCTCGTCAGCTTGCTGGCTTAAGGAGCCTTTTAAACAAAAGGGGGGTTGGGAGCACACTGCCTCACAGTCCCAGCATATATGTATCCAAACCAAGTTTGTCCACAAGTCTGAAGACACACTCCGCGGCAGGTAATGTGTGTAGTGAGGCAAAAAAACGACATTCGGCACTGTAGTTCCTTTCTTTAGCCAACGCGTTTCAGACCTTCATTGGTCACAGGCAGAAATGCAACAATGCACAAACATTCCAGTAGCACCTCCTATTAGCATGATAATTAGCATTAATTGCCCCTCTAGTGGACCTCCGAATTGAGCTTTTCAACTTTACAGAGGCATGCTGTGATTCATAGTGCTAGCATTGTTTTTTATTTTATTTAGTATGTGTGCACTGCCATATAAAATTATTTCCAGAATTCATCGCTATCCAGTGGGCATTTCAGTGTCATTTGTTGAATAAAATATTCTCCCCGTGCGTTCCGCACCTAGGACTACAAACAATTCAGAGTCAATGCAGACCCACCTTTCAGTTGCAGTGGTGGTGCTCTCTTCACGACAGGACTGCCGCTTTAAACATCCAAACCAAGTTTGTCCACAAGTTTGAAGATGCAATCCCAGGCAGGTAATGTGCGTAGTGAGGCTAAAAAATGACATTTGGCTCTGAAGTTCCTTTCTTTAGCCTAAAGCGTTTCAGACCTTCCTTGGAATTTGTTCACAGGCAGAAATACAGCTATGCACAAACACTCCTGTAGCACCTCCTATTAGCATGATAATTAGCAGTATTGCCCTCCAGTGGGCCTCCCAAGTGAGCTTTTCAACTTTACAGAACATGCTGCGATTCGTAGTGCTAGCAGTTTTTATATATAAACAGCAGCAATTCGTGCAGGTAAGCACAGAGGGGCGGGTGGGATGCCTAGGTAGATGCGTCACTTTGTAAACCCCTGCGCCACATCATACCTGTGCCAGGTATAATGTATGCAAGGGGGCGTATTGACGCAAGAAAGGGTCGTAGAAGTGACGCAGTGAAATCTATGTGATTTTACTGCGCCACTTCTAGGACACAAATGCGTCAATTTCTTACGCCTGCCTCACAGCAGGCGTAAGACTGACGCAGGCCCTTTCACATGGGGCTTGCCCCATGTGAAAGGTTACATTGCTGGAGTTGCGTCACTTTTGTGACACACTCCAGCAATGCGCCACTTTTGCGCCATACAGATACGTTAGAAATACTGACGTATCTGTAACTCCTTGCGCAATAATGCGTCATACTGTAAATATGACGCATCATTGGTGGTGCAAGGAGGGCGCAGTGAAAAGTGATGCATCGCTGTTTTCACGCAGCGATGCGTCACTTTTCATAAATGAGGCCCATTTTTACTATTTTTGAAAGTGTTAGTGGCTATTGAATTCCTGCATTTTTGCTTTAGGGTTTCACACCATATATGCGGGGATCGTGATTACTGACGTCATCACGATCTCCCGCCTCTCCTCAAAAATGGAAAATAGGATTTAGAGAGGATTGTTCTAGAAATATACTATACAAACTTGAGTTTGAAGGGTACAATAATAAACCCCTAGTGTGTAAAATACTGTAATAAGTGTGCATATATATGTTTTTCACTTTAAGGAAAAGGCACGAACGTCGTGGTTAACTGCGTCATCAAGACTCCCAAAATACCCACAAAAAACGGAAGTTAATTTTTAAAGATGGATTTTACAGAAACCTAGTACAAACACATCAGTTTAAACATGTTTATAAAGAAGCATGTAATATTTGTAGCGCAATGTTTACAATGTATTTTGTTAGTTAATATTTTTGGATGTGCTGGTGGCAGTTGAATGTCTGCTTTACTTTTGCGATTTCGCAACGTATTCTCCATCATCGCGTCGTCGTCATGAAGATTCCAAAAAACAAAAAAAAAGGATCTTTATAAAGAAAATTAACAAGAGCCTTTGTGTTGAGGGTGTGTATATGATAGCTACACATAAGAACGGATGCAGAGTTTCAGGTTACTTGGAAACACCCTGTTGCCTTCATCTGTAAAGTGCACTTCATCATTTCTATAAAGCCCAGGCATGTCAAACACAGATTGTTGTTATAGAGGAATGCAGAAACAGTTTTATTAACATGTTTCCTGGCTTTGTCAATTTGTGGACATAATTGATTTGACCACTTTCATTTCTGTCTTTGGCATATATTAGAGTACACCAAGATAGTGTGAGGAAAATGCCACATCAGTTCTGCAGGGGCCACACCCCCTTTCTCAACCGCCGCCTTCGCAAAATGTAAAGGAAAAAAAGACTATGTTTATTAATCCACTGAAGAAAATACAAGGTTATAAAAATGTTATTGGGTCATTTTAGACAGAAAATACAATTTACAAACCTTATGTAGCGGGGTCCCCCTTGAGCGCCCCGCTGTAGGGCGCGACTTGATCACTTGTGACCCCCCCCCTCTTCTCTTCACAGCCTACGCAATATTCCGAGTGGACCGGCCGCGACTCCTACAGCTGCGATGAGGAGGACGCCTGGCCCTTTAACCTACAAGGTGGTGATTCGGAGGAGGGGCCCAGCAGTTGGATAAAGGAGAACGACGCCCAACACCAGGTGTGTCTATACACCGGAGGAGCGGTCAGAGTGGAGCAGAGCGGAGTGGCGGGAAGCAGCGAGGTGGAGAGGAGAAGAGAAGGACGTAAGAGCAGTGAAGAGGAGCGGAGGAGAAAAGGACGCGGAGACCGAGAGACCGAGTGGCCAGGCTGTAGCAGGTGGATCAGCGAAGCCAGTCTCACGGACGGAGAAGAGAGGACGACTCGAGATCGGAGCTGGGAGCAGAACGCGGAGAGCAGCCCTGACCCCGCCTTGCCGACGAGAGGAGCCCCGAGAGAGCCGAGGACGAGCAGGGAACGCCTGGAGGCCAACACCACGAGCCGCCCAGCCGTACGCCAGGAGAGGTACGGCCCCCAGAGGTACGTAACCGCTTCCTAGGGTGGTTCATAAAAAGAGCCAGACGGCTAACGGACAGGGGGGGAGAAGCCTGAGGGACGGGGCCCAGGGGGACCTCACAAGCACCTTTCCTCCTCATTTGTTTAAATGCACGTACCCGACTGGGTTCACTGTGTGGTGTGCTATCCCTCACTACCCCTTCCCTGTGCTCACAGCGAAGTACCTGGTACGCCTCTCTGACATCTGCCTCTCCTTTTGTTCCCCCTGTTGGTGTCGGCGAGGGCGGACAGCACGGAGCCTCCAGAGCCCCCTAGACGGCGGAGTCCAGTCAGGAGAAGAGAGGAAGGAGTATTCAGGAAAACCCGCAAAGAGAGAAGCAGATCGCCGAGACGAGCAGCAGTTCGTAAAACCTGTACCGATGCACTGTACGATCAATTAAAAACCGGTATCACAAAAACACGTCTCCTGCCCTTTCCTGGTCCCGCTCTTACAGTGGTGGAGAATGCGGGCAGTGTAGCCATCTGCAACCAGAAGATGGAAGGTGTAGTACAGGCCTTGGTACAAGGGCAGGAGAGACTAGGGAGGTTGGCAGAGCAGCAGCTCAGGGCGGCCGAAGCCGATAGAGAACTAATCAAAACATCCGTAACTGCCAGAGCACTGGACCCCCCCCTTTCATCAGGCCCGGTCACCGTCAGCAACATCCCCCACACCATAGGAGGGGTCTCGCTACAGAAGTACCAGCCAGGGGAAGACCCTGATGCTTTCCTCTTAAACTTTGAGCGTGCGGCCCGAGCCTGTGGTTGGCCTGGGGCCAAATGGCCTTTCTTTTTGGCCCCGTTACTTGTAGGGGAAGCACAGGCCGCTTACCAAGTGGCTAACCCACGGGGAGACACCTCTTATACAGATATAAAAAGGATAATCCTTGATCATCTGGGGTTGGACCGGGAAGCCTACAGGCTAAGATTCCGGAGAGAAAGAGGGGTGTCCGGAGAGACGCCAAAGACTCTGTTTGTCAGACTAAAGATGGCCGCCGACAAGTGGCTCAGCCCCAATGAGAGCACGAAAGAAGAAATTATGGACAGGATATACCTGGAACAGTTCGTGGAGGCGCTGCCCTTCGCCACTCAACGGTGGCTGAAACAGCACCACGATCTGACCACCGCTCAAGCCGTGGAGATGGCCAATACATACTCCCGTGTCCAGCAGAGACCCCTGCAGACCCCCGAGACAGACAAGATAAAGACGCCCTTCCGTCAGGATAAAAAACCCCAGAGGGTTCCCGAAACTCCGAGACCACGCCCCTGGAGGAGTGAACCCATACCTCACACCGGGCCCCAGTGTTTAGAGTGTGGGACCTGGGGCCATATCGCTAGGCTTTGCCCCAGGAGAAAACCGGCAGAAGAGCCTATGGAAGTGGGATACCTGCCCCGCACCGTCCTCTATTCCGCAGAGATGGGACACGCATACCGCGTAAGTATGAGGATTAACGGCAACCCAGTGCAGGCCCTCCTAGATTCCGGTTGCCGCCAGTCGGTGGTCCAGGCCCACCATGTAAGGCCCAATCAACTTCTCCCCCACGAACAAGTATATATACGTTGCGTGCATGGGGATGTAAAACCATACCCCGTAGCTGTCTTGTCGCTGGAACCTCGAGGAGGACCCCCCTCTAGGGTACGGGTCGGAGTGATGTCTACTCTTCCCGAGGACCTCATCATCGGAACCGACAATCCGGCTTTTCTGTCCATGTTCGAACAAAGCATGAGGAGAGCCAAGGAGAGGGGAGAGACTAGGGGACACCCAGCAGCGGTCTCAGCCTTAACGTCCTCTGATCCCTGGACCCTGGACCGCAGTTTCCAGTTCGCACAGGCCAACGATGCCACGTTGTTCAACGCCTGGGAAAAGGCTCATCACACCCAGGACACGGAACCGATTCGGTATCCGCGGTTATACATCAAAAACGGCTTGTTGTACCGTCAAGGCGGAAAAGAAGAAGCTGAGCAGTTGTTGGTTCCAGTCTCGTTCCGGGAACAAGTACTGTTTTTTTCACATTCCCATTTGGTAGCCGGCCACACGGGAGCTGAGAAAACAACCCAGAATCTACTGAAATGCTTCTATTGGCCTGGGATCTACAAAGACGCTATGACTTATTGTCAAGAATGCAACATATGCCAAACCCGAAACATGACCAGACCCCCAGCGGTCCCCTTGCAACCCCTCCCCATCATTGGAGTTCCTTTTGAGAGGATAGGGATGGACCTCATCGGGCCTCTCCCGAAAACAAAGAAAGGCTACTCATACATCCTAGTCATCGTGGACTATGCCACCCGTTTCCCGGAAGCTTTTCCCCTCTCTTCTACCACCACCAGAAATGTGGCAGACAAAATGCTAGAACTATTCGCGCGTGTGGGGTTCCCAAAGGAGATTCTAACCGACCAGGGGACCCCGTTTGTGTCCCGCCTCATGGGAGAAGTATGCAAGGCGCTTCACATACACCAAATACGGACCGCAGTGTACCACCCTCAAACGGACGGACTCGTGGAACGGTACAACCGCACCCTAAAAACCACCCTGAGAAAAATGTTAAGGTCAACAGTAATGAATGGGATCAGGTACTCCCCCTTGCCTTGTATGTGATCAGAGGACAGACACAGAGCAGTCTAGGGGTCTCCTCCTTTGAGATGTTGTACGGGCGACAGCCCAGATCATTGTTGGATATGACCAAGGAGGCGTGGGAGAAAGAAACAACCCCTGAAGAGACCGCTAACACCCTGGAGTACGCCCGTAATCTGCGTTCCAAACTGGGAAAGCTAAGGGACCTGGCGTTTGCCAATTTGGAGTAACACCAAAACAAACAGAAAAAAGTGTACGATAAAGGAAAGAAATGGAGGACCATGGAAAAAGGGGATTGGGCCCTCGTGTTACTGCCCTCTTCCACGCAAAAGTTCAAAGCTGAGTGGAGTGGGCCGTACCGAGTTGTGGAAAGGATCGGCAACACCAGTTACCGACTCCAGATGAACCCTAGAAAAAGGCAGGTGTACCACATCAACTTGCTGAAGAAGTGGTTGGGGAAACCCCCTAACGCAATACACCTCGCGGAAGAAGAGAAGACGCCAGGCCCCACCACGATTCCCCAATTGGTCATCAACGAAGATCTCAGACATGAAGAAAAACAGGAATTGATGGGGGTACTGCGGAAACAAGAAGGGGTGTTTTCAGACCTTCCCGGAAAAACCACACTGGCTGAACACCGAATAGACACAGACCCGGGTAAGACCGTAAAGATACGCCCCTATCGTATCCCTGAGGCCCGACGACAGGACATACGACGCGAGGTGACCGACATGTTGAAACTCGGGGTAATACGCCCTTCCCGGAGTAACTGGTCCAGCCCGATCGTTCTCATACCCAAACCCGACGGTACAAGAAGATTCTGTATGGACTTCCGCGCCTTGAACGAAATCTCCCGATTCGATGCGTATCCCATACCACGGATAGACGAACTCATCGAGAAGCTTGGTGATGCGAAGTATATTAGCACGATAGACCTCACAAAAGGGTACTGGCAGGTTCCTCTACGGGAAGAGGACCGCCACAAAACCGCGTTCTCGACCGCCGAGGGGCACTACGAATTTACGGTGCTACCGTTTGGATTGCACGGCGCCCCCGCTACCTTCCAGAGGCTCATGAACAATGTGCTACAGGGACTGTCCTCATTTACCTCTGCCTATCTGGACGACATCGTGGTGTTTAGCCCCGACTGGGAAACACACCTAAGACACTTAGAGCAAGTGCTGGAAACCGTCGACCAAGCGGGACTGAGGATAAACGCTAAAAAGACTAGGATAGCTTTCCACAAGGTTAAATACCTGGGGTACGTGCTGGGTCATGGACTGATAGAGCCACAGACCGAGAAAGTCAGGGCCATCGCGGAGGCCCCCTTTCCCAACACCAAGAAAGAACTACGGGCGTTTTTGGGGCTGATAGGATATTACAGACGTTTTATCCCCAACTTTGCACAAATTGCAGCCCCCCTCACGGATGCCCTGCAGTCCTCTTTCAAACAGGCTGCGCTGTCGAAACCCACTCCGGTCATGTTGGATGCTTTCACCGAGCTCAAGAAAAGAATCACCTCAACGCCTATACTCAACTCACCGGATTTCTCGCGTCCGTTTTCGCTTCACACCGATGCGTCCGAATACGGGATCGGCGCGGTGCTGTCGCAGGAGGGCTGCGACGGGTTGGATCATCCGATCCTGTTCGTTAGCAGGAAGTTGTTCCTGCGTGAACTCAAATATGCCACTGTGGAGAAGGAGTGTCTGGCTATCCGTTGGGCCGTGGAGAAGCTGGCCTATTACCTTGAGGGCCGTTCCTTCTCGCTATACACGGACCACGCACCTCTTACCTGGATGGCCTGTAACAAGTCCTCCAACGCCAGGGTCATGCGTTGGTTTCTGGCATTGCAGCCATTCTCGTTCAGGGTGTGCCACAAGCGGGGGGTTGACAACACCGGGGCCGACTTTCTCTCCCGCCACCCACTTCCCGATCAGAAGTGTCCCGTGGGGGAGGTGTGTAGCGGGGTCCCCCTTGAGCGCCCCGCTGTAGGGCGCGACTTGATCACTTGTGACCCCCCCTTCTTCTCTTCACAGCCTACGCAATATTCCGAGTGGACCGGCCGCGACTCCTACAGCTGCGATGAGGAGGACGCCTGGCCCTTTAACCTACAAGGTGGTGATTCGGAGGAGGGGCCCAGCAGTTGGATAAAGGAGAACGACGCCCAACACCAGGTGTGTCTATACACCGGAGGAGCGGTCAGAGTGGAGCAGAGCGGAGTGGCGGGAAGCAGCGAGGTGGAGAGGAGAAGAGAAGGACGTAAGAGCAGTGAAGAGGAGCGGAGGAGAAAAGGACGCGACGACCGAGAGACCGAGTGGCCAGGCTGTAGCAGGTGGATCAGCGAAGCCAGTCTCACGGACGGAGAAGAGAGGACGACTCGAGATCGGAGCTGGGAGCAGAACGCGGAGAGCAGCCCTGACCCTGCCTTGCCTACGAGAGGAGCCCCCGAGAGAGCCGAGGACGAGCAGGGAACGCCTGGAGGCCAACACCACGAGCCGCCCAGCCGTACGCCAGGAGGGGTACGGCCCCCAGAGGTACGTAACCGCTTCCTAGGGTGGTTCATAAAAAGAGCCAGACGGCTAACGGACAGGGGGGGAGAAGCCTGAGGGACGGGGCCCAGGGGGACCTCACAAGCACCTTTCCTCCTCATTTGTTTAAATGCACGTACCCGACTGGGTTCACTGTGTGGTGTGCTATCCCTCACTACCCCTTCCCTGTGCTCACAGCGAAGTACCTGGTACGCCTCTCTGACATCTGCCTCTCCTTTTGTTCCCCCTGTTGGTGTCGGCGAGGGCGGACAGCACGGAGCCTCCAGAGCCCCCTAGACGGCGGAGTCCAGTCAGGAGAAGAGAGGAAGGAGTATTCAGGAAAACCCGCAAAGAGAGAAGCAGATCGCCGAGACGAGCAGCAGTTCGCAAAACCTGTACCGATGCACTGTACGATCAATTAAAAACCGGTATCACAAAAACACGTCTCCTGCCCTTTCCTGGTCCCGCTCTTACACCTTAAAAATTCAATTAAAAAAAATCATAGCTTACATGGACGTTATTGTTGGGAAATAGATTTAAAAAAAATAGAAATTCACTACAAGAAAAAGTTTACAGGGACGTTATAGTTAGAAATTGGCATTTGAAAAACCTTTGAAATTCACAGAAAAAAACAAAGGGCCATATGTATCAAAATCGAATTTTGCGATTCCCAAAATGCGATTTTAAGTGAATCGCATTTTGAGAATGGTAAAACCCAATGTAAATAAAAGATAGCACAATTTTAGCAATTCTCAAAAATTGGCAGAATATTATTGCGATTCCTTAATTACGAATTCTCAAATAAGCAGTGCTTAATTTGTGCCGTTGCTTTCCGGTGCTTAGCACCGGCAAGTAATTATCAGGGCCGGGTCTACACCTCAGTCCCACTCCCACCTCGCATTAACGACTCAATGATACTTTATGTGTCACAATTAGTGGAATCTACTTTTCAAACTGTCTCCTGAGCCCCATTGAAGAGTGCTGGTGCTGCTGAGCCTGCAGCAGATAATAAATGCATGCCTCAATTTTCTGAATATTTACTGTTGCCAGTGGGCGGGCACTGTTTGGGCAGGATTTGTTTCTGTAAGTGATGAGGCAGCCGCGCTAGCATGCGTGCGTGTGCGTATCATTTTTCAAAATTCCATGCCACATGCAGTGCATGAGTCACCGCCTCGAAGTTCAGCGCCTCAACGAGAGCACTATTTGTTAAGCAGGCCTCGTTCTTCCATAAAGGCAGAGCCTGCCACCTGAGTAATACAGTAAGTAATCAATTCAACCAACGGTGCTTTTTTTCTTGAGCTTCGTCACAATTGTTTGTACACATGTAAACTGAGTCTGACAACGTTGTCCCCGGTGTGTAATATAGCGGGGAGTTTTGGTTGTGTATTCAGATGATGTGTCTCAGTGTGTGACGTTTGGAAAATTGAAATTTAATTTACGTGTATTCATTTCCAACATCAAGCCTCAGGGCTCAGGTTATTTATACAGTGAGTGGTTCTTGTTCTAGGTTACGCGAATCGGTGCAGCCTTCACCCTCGTGACACCCCCAACTGCTGATAGTGGAGCAGCGATGCTAGACATTGATTCAGCCCATGGTCACCTTTGAAGTGAGAGCGCAACCAAATGCACAGCCACAGTCACCTCTATAATTTATTCGATCTGTGGTATTTAATATATATTCATGCATGCAGGTCAAAAGACCTGTTGTGCCAGCAACACTGCAGACTGGTCTGTGGAGTGACTGAGTCCGTGTAAATGCAGCTGCTGGTTTCAGTACACTGCTCACGTGCCATCTCCCGCTGTGGGGAGACAGTGGGGAGGTGTTTTGTCGTCATGGGAATCACATGGGATAGTATTTTCCCTCTGCATTGCTGCTTCTCATGCAGCTCCTTCTCGAAGCATGGGTCCGTACTCTAAGAGATGTAGGAACAGATTTAGGCTGGTTACATACTTGTTCCGGGACTGTGACATCATTGAAGTAGTATCCATTGTGCCTGGCTCTCTAGGCTACACGACACAACGACATGTGTATAACAGGAATACACATGCAAAAGACATTTTGAGAGTATTTTATCTGTTAATTGGTTTTAAAAGAACCTTTCCATGCCTTGCAGCCACACCAGACCCATTGCTTCTGGTTTGAAGAAAAGGAAGCAAACTTAGCCAAAAGGAAAATTAACTAAACCAACACAGGCCTCTGTATTTTTAAAGAAAGAAGGTACTTCGCATTTCAAGCCTTTCAAAAGCTGTGTTTGGTCATTCTCCCATACAGGCTGTAGTATCTTACGTGCTTTCTATAGCTCCCATAACCCTAACGGGCTCAATTGACACAAAACTGCCACCCAGGACATATGTAAGATATACTCCCTGCAGATCTGTGTGCATGTTCGGTATGGTAGGTGTTAGAGGTGAGGTAGGACAGGTTTGCAACGTCTCAGCGACGTAACACTGACACCTGCATTTAATTGACCTGTTAAGTGTCACCCTCTCCAGCTCAGATTCTCAAATCTCACTTGAGGTAACAGACCATGGTTGTCAGAAAACCTGGCATGAAAACAGGTTTTCTAATGACACATTAAATATGTTTCACACTAAAGCCTAACCAGTGGTCAAAGTGGGGAAAAAAGTAGGAGAACGGTGGACAGAGAATCAGAGGGCAGGAATAACCTGAGGATTGGTCAGTGGGCAGGGTTAGTGATGTGGCAAGAAAGAGCAAAACATCCCAATTTCTTGTATTTGTTTGGCATTTCACTGACCAGTGACAGCTTATTATGTTATATTATTCCTATCAAAACCTTACTTGGAGGAAGGCTTCCTTGCTGAAATTCAGATCAGGGATTACATTTGACTTTCAGCAGTGCCATTTGAGGATGAGGGTGGGGCCCATAGAGTAAGTGGGTGGTGCCAATGGAGTAAGTGGGTGGGGCCAGGGAAAGTGGGTGCGGCCTCCAACAAACATTTGAGCACCTGGACTTCATATTTTACAAATTAAGCACTGCAAATAAGGAATCGCAAATTTGAGATTCTGCAATTCAGGTGCAGCTTGATGACATCACTACCAGGGAGTGTGACTGCCCATGCTGCACCTGATTGCCAGAAGCTGAGTGAGAGGCTGGGAGGAGAGTGAGAGACTTGTGCACTGCAACTGAGAGAAGGAGGAATGGATACACAGGAGAAAGAGAAGCAGCAGGAGGAGAATGTCAGAAAAAGGAGGCAAAAGTTCAGTGAAAGGAAGCTGGAGGTGCTCATACAGGAAATGGCGGTCAGTCATGAGCTTCTGTTTGGGAAGTAATGCCTACGTGTGCCAAGGGCACACAAAAGGAAGATCTGGAGTGAAATACAGGAGGAGGTGAATGCCATCGGCGTGACCCACCGCACCGTGGAGGACCTCCGCAAAAGGTGATACGACATGGGCAAAAGAGCAAAGGAAAAGGTGGCAACAAGTTTGGCAGAGGCAAAGAAGACTGGTGGGAGAATATCCACTGCAACTGATTCTACGCCTCTTGAGGAGTTGTTGGAGGGCACCCTACAGCTGGAGAGTGTCAGTGGTGTGGCTGACCTGGACAGCTCCGAACCCCCAAACACCAGACAAGGTAAGAAACATGCTATTACTCCCCTGATACATCACCACTTCACTCACACACTCGGGAAAGACCCAGGCACTAAACATGAATGCAACTCCAGTACATGTTAACAAGCACACCCAGCAATGCATTATGGGAGATGTAGTCACATGCATCAAACAGTGGAGCAGTGAGACCCAGCAAGGTAGAATCAGGATGAGTAATTCAGGAAATGGCAAATAAAGACAGATAGTACTCATGTAACTCAAAATCAGAAAACTGTATTGCATGACTGTGACGTGGGTGAAGTAAGGGACCGGAGACTCTTTCTTGTGAGACAGGGCTTTATTTTTGACAGTGATTTTCTTGTGCGTGAAGTTAACCTTTCGCGGGCAAATTCGTCTGGCTCCGTGGTGGCGGCTTTCCTCATAGGGTCGATGGGACGGTTAATTTAGCCTTTCTTCTCGTCGGGCGTCTGGGTTGGCTCCCCACCGGTCAGGTGTGTAAAACAAAACAGAGGAGAGGCCGTCAGGACTCAAGGTCTCTACCTTAGGCACCTACGGGGAACTGGGTGGTGGGGGTATCACCGCTGACGAGTGTATCATACAATAGGGGTAGTGCTGTTGGGTCAGGTAGTGAGGAAAAGGTGCAAAAAAGGAGGTTACGGGAAGAAATAGGGAAAGGGGTATGTACACTATATATATGGCGATAGCTGGGGTGTTTGCAGAGCTTAAAGAGGAGAGCCTCCCCGCCTCGCAACCCAGCCTGCAAACCACTGCCGTACCTGTCTCAGCCACACTCTTACCTCTGGAGTGTGGCACGGCGCTCCGCAGGGTTGTTGGCCTCCTGGCTCGGCTTCCTTCTCGTCTCTCCCTGGATTCCGCGTTCCTCTCCCGTCACCTTCTGCTCTCCGCCACGCTCCTTCCTCGACCTCCTGGGTGTCGTCACACGCCGGCTCTTGGATTTCCTGGGGTTTCTCCAATCCCGTGGTCCTGACGTCATGTGGGGGTGTGGCCTCGTTCTCGGAATAGGCCCAGTTAAAGGCACCCTCTTCATTTTCCTCCGTGTTGGTTAGGAATGGAACCGAGGACCAGTCGCTCTGGAGGGAAGAAGGGGAGGTAGAATCAGCGACCCACCACTCATAGGAGGAGGGCTCTTCCACCCTCCTTTCCTCCCCGTTACAATGACCAATGCGAGACAGGACGCCAAATGAATGTGTGCATTTACATCCACAGCACCACCTGAAGCACAGGAACCAACTGCAGAAGGGGAGGATGCATCCCACATCGAAGACCAGTCAGGGCAAGAGGAGCAGGAGGAAGGCAGACCAGCAGTCCCTGTGACATGCAGACAACGCCTCATAGAGCCACCACTCCCACTGCTGGAGGCAGGTCCACAAGACACAAGTGGGAAAGATCAGCCAGTCCAGGGCCAGCGTGCAACACAGCACACAGCACAGTCACATGTCCGTCCTAGTCCATGAACATCTTCCAGGTGCAGGGCATGGCCGTCCACCAGCACAGCTGCCATAGGTGAATACACTGTGTTTGCAGGGCTTGAAGGCAGCATGCTAAAAGTCCAGCGCCTGCAAGCAAGGGCTTTAAAGTCAATACAGTGCCAGTTTGCCGCACATAACAACAACATGACCCAGATGAGGGATGGTCATATGCGCATAACAGATAAACTAGAAGGACTGTGCCCAGAGTTAAGGAGAGACCAGGCAGCCACGCGAGAGACAACATCTCCACAGCCAGCTGGACATATACACCAGAGCTGTGAACCGCCTATCCACTGCCACGTCACTACTGGCACGTCGCTGTGTCAGCATGCAGCATGAAATGGCTGACTGCTGTCAGGATGTGGCCAAGGGCCTGGTGCAGGTCACACATGTCGTAGACCAGCTCCGGGCAGCCGCCACAGGTGGCACAGAACCCCTGAGCTCACTGGAGAGTGAGGACCAGTCCAGCAGGAGCAGCATCACTCCACCTATTCCCTAGGATAGACGGCAGAGTGTACGGCAGGGGAGAACAGCCGATGAGTCAGGGGAGAGCAGTGGGCACCCTGAGTGAGGGGCAACAGGCCATGCCCGCAGGAGATGAACTGTAATGAGTGACACATGCAATGGGTGAGGCAACACATTGCATCTTGACTCGTATTTGAGGTGCATACTTGCACTTTATGTTTAACATGTGCAGTCAATTGGGACTCACATTATGTGCACGTCCGCCTGTGTGACGGATAAGTTCCTGCACCCAAGGAAAATAAATAACACAGTTCTGACACAATCTGTAGCATTGTGTCATCATTACTCACCTAGAAATAGTTCTGTGTGATCTCATCTCGTCTCTGGCAGCCGGCAGCTGCACCAACACCACCTGCTTGTCTGCACCGTGGAGCTGGGCCCTCCTCCTCTGATGACTCAGAATCTGTGAGCTCCACTGGAGTGCCTTTCTTGGTGTTGATGTTCTGTAGCATAGCACATGATCACAATTTTGCAGCATGTCTCGGGGCTGGCCTGTAGCGCTCCTCCACCCTTATGTAGGCAGCGAAAATGGCTCTTGAGGATTCCAAATGTTCTCTCAGTGGTACAGCGCGTGTCTCTCTGGGCGCTGTTATACCTCCGCTCCCCAGCAGTGGCTGGATTCAGGTACTGAGTCAGGTTGTAGTCACGTACAGGATACCCACTATCACCTGCAGGGTGACATAAATCAGGTTAAACACTGCCCTGCCAAGTCTGACCTTTACTGATTGTGTGTTTGAAAGCCATGCATTTCCCTAGCAGGTATCCCTCAACCTACTCCCCATCTGTGAGTCGTCGGTTAAGTCCACTGTGGCGAAAAATGAATGAGTTGTGTGTGCTGCCCGGGTATTTAGCAACAATATCAGTGATGACATGTTTGGCTTTGCACTCTACCTGTATGTTCAGGGAATGATAGGACTTGCGGTTATGGAACACATATTCATTCTATGAGGGGGAGATAGCGACATGGGTCCCATGTACGCAGCCAATTACGCGGGGGAATTGGGCTATCTGTTAGAACTCCTGCTTGGTCTGATCTAGTGCCTGTTGTGGGCCGGGGAATTGAATGTGGTGATGCAGCCTATGTACCATTGCATCAATGAAAGCGTGGAAGAAGCGCAACAGTTCACTCTGAGAGTCCCCTCCTGCTGTGGCTTTCACCCCCTAAAAACTCCCTGATGGCAGTAAGTGGAGTGAGCATAGGACCTGTACATGGGTGGGAATGGTGTGTGTCCTGTGTGTGAGGTGTTCTAGTATGGGTTTGAGCTCCTCTATTAAGTCCAGGATGCTGTCTGCATCGAGCCTGTAGTTCACATGGATCTCCTCCACAGTCCGCTGGAACAGGTTGATGCGCACTCTGAAGATCCTTTCCTGGCGTCTCCTTCTCTGTGCAGCAGCTCTGATTCACAGCCTCCTGGCTATCACATACAGCCCAGCCATTGTGGAAAACCCCTGTGGCAGTGGTGGGCCTGTTTAAATAGGTTGCACCTGGTTACCACCTGCTCAGAATTGGTGGTAATTGCGATGTGCAAAATTGCGAAAATCGCAATTTGCGAATTTTTCCTTAATCTCATTTTGCGAATTCGCAATTTTCGAGCACGTTATTAGCGAATATCGCAAATGACGTGACGCTGATTGCGAGTGCGCAAAATTATTTACAGATTCAAAAAATCACAAAATTGGTAATCGCTAAATTTTGCATACCGTTTTTGCGCACCGCAAAACTTTCCTACATAGGAACACTCTGTTTTGCGATCGCAAACACCGTTTTTTTGCGGTGCGCAGTGTTTGCGATCGCAAAACAGCTTCATACATTTGGCCCATAGTTAAGAAATGGGTGGTGTCACTGACCATGTCATGAGTGATGTAATATGTGAGGTCATAATCCGTGCATTGCGGGGGTGCTTGTTATAATTAGCTCAGCTAACTGTAACTGTTGAATTTCTCTGGTGCCCCTGTAAACTTTGTTTTTTTCCATTGAATTGGTAATGGTTTTTAAAGGCTAATTCCTAAATATAACGTCTTTGTAACCTTATGTTTTTTTCTGTGAAGATCTGAGGTTTTTTTTAAATGCTAATTCCTACCTATAACATCCCTGTAACCTTACGTTTTTTCAGTGAATTTCTAAGGGTTTTTAAATGCTAATTCCTAAGTATAACATCTTAGCAACCTTGGGTTTGTATCAGTGAATTTCAAAGTTTTTTTAAAATGCTAATTCCGAACTAAAACGTCCCTGTAGTCTTTGCTTTTTCAGTAAATTTTGATGGCTTTTTAAGAAGTAGTCGCTTTTGAAGAGTGGTTGAGAAAGGGGGGCCTCCGACCAGCTCTCAGGAATCCCGCTGTGTAGGACTTACAGGAGGTACCAGGAGGGCTTCTTGGCTCCCAAGGGCTCTAAGGAGTAAAGTGGTCTTCATCAACCAACCAATAGTGCACCTGGAGGAGCGTTGGCAGAGTGGTGGAGAAAGGGGGCATGCCCTCCAAACATTTCTTAGCTATCCCGCTGTGAGGGACTGACTGAGGGTAACAGGAGGGGAAGATGGCCACCAAGGACGTTCTTGGGGACCCCTATTTTTAGACATGTGAGGGCAGCCGCAAGGCCCCCCTTACGGGCCAGTTTTGGCCCCAGGGACCTCAACCCTGGCACAATACTGAATGCCCTGGTCCCATCCAGGGCACACAGTTTCTCACCTTGGGTTCTGCTTGAGAGCCTAAAGGCCCCCACAGTCCCTGCTGGCTCCCCATGTACTGCGGGAGCAGGCATTGCTTTTGGACAGGGAGCTGCTGAACATGCAGCTCCTTCTGTCCAAAAGCAATTCTGTTCCACTTCCTGCAAGTGAGACCATTTTACATGCTCTCGCTTGTATGAAGCAAAGCAGGGTTTGCTATGGTTTGGTGGGAACGGTGCTTCCGCCAAGCCATAGCAAACTGCAATGCCCTGGGAGAGGGTACCCCAGGACATTGTATGAGCCAGCACTGGGGGGGTGGCAGTCCCCAGGGCCATATATGGCTGTAGGATGAGGCGTGCAGCCCCCTCCTTTGTTTCTATTTGTTCAGGGAGGTGGTGGTCCCCATGGCTGTGAGGGGACCACATGCCCCCCACATTCAAAGCTGCAAAAGCCCCGGGGAGGTGGCTGTCCCTGGGGCTACAGAGGGTCTTAGAGGACCCCACTACTAAAATGTAAGAAGTCCCAGAGTGGTGGCGGTCCGCAGAGCAGGAGGGGAGGCTGTACGGGCATCTCCCTCATTAGTTAGTAAGAAGCCCTGGAGAGGTGATGCCCCCCTGGGCATCAATAAGCCCTGGAAGAGGACCATATGTGCCCCCTCCTACATTTGCATAATGCCCCCAGCCCCTGGCCCACCCGAGGGCGATAATGAATGGAACGTGGAAGCCTACACTTTTTTTTGTCATCCAGATCCACCGATCCCGTCAATTAAAAAAAAAAGATGTTTTTTTCTGTGACTCGGTTCAACCGAGTCACAAGATGGCTGCCAACACTTCCTGGTTTCATGTGTTGGCAGTCAATCAGATCTCAGCATGAGATTGGCAGGGGTCGCAGATCCTCTGCGTCCCTATATATACAACTGGAAATTTCTTTAAATAACTCTACAACTACTGAACAGATTTACACTATTGAACAAAAATGACGCTTTCTGGACCAACACCTATCTTTCTGCCAAATTTGGTGTAATTCCATTCAGCAGTTCAGGCTGTCGCCATGTCAACAATTTGCTATGGAAATGAACATGGGAAAAACGCATTTTCCCGCCCCCTCCCATTTTTCTCGGCTCCCAATTGAGGGATGAATCTGAAATTCGCAACACAGCAGCTGAAGTGAAAGGCAAATTTATTTTGAAAGCTTCATCAGGATCCATCCAAAAACGGCAAAGTTATTGGCAAATGAAAATACGTTCTCCTTATGTAAATGTAGGTCCTAACTTTAACTACCTACTGGCGACCCCAAACAATTCCCTTTCAGGTATAGTGATGCATAAACTATGCAAAAAAAAAGCAGAGAACTCTGGGTAGTTTAGGTGGAATAGAGCATTCTCAACACCAGCGACACTTTGCAAAGTCTTTAAGCGTAGGATTAGGACAGTGCCATCCATGCCGAGATAGACAGGGACTAAGGGCCAGATGTAGGTAGCCCAATACCGGTCGGTAACGGCCGAAATTACCAAATTTCGGACGTTACCGACCGGTGTTGGGCATTTGAGATGTAGGGGCCGAATTTAAGGATTCAGTAATTTACCGAATCGGTAATTTAAGGAATCGGTAAATTACTGAATCCTTAAAATACCGATTCAGTAAATTACACAATCCGTAATGTAGGGAGCACTCAAGTGAGTGCATTTCTGAGTTAAGGATTCAGTATTTACCACCAACTAAAAGTTGGTGGTAAATATCGAAAACCTTTGAAAAAGCAAATTTGTGCTTTTCCAAAAGTGCCATGTGGCGGACATACACGCCCTTAGGGCATGTATGTGTGCCACATGTGCACACATGCACCATTCAGGGGTGCAACTGTAGTGTAGTTCCTATATTCCCAATAAGCTCTGCGCATTGGAATAATATATCCTGCAGCTTAGACGTAGGACTTAAGTCGACTAGGTCTCTGCCAAATATATTAGACTTAATTGTGAGTACCAGCTAGCTCAGAGGTCACTAAAACTTTCTCGAAAGTACAAGAAGGGATTAGTCTCTGACAACCATATAACATGACAACTTTGTTTCCCCAGAATGAAACGTATCTCTAGAGTCGCGGAAACAATAGACTTCTATTTCACTCAGTCAGATGTGCATGCTTCGTTTCACCAGAGTTGCTTAGAAATATAGAGACGGGCGTTTTCAATAAAAGTATTTATTGAACAGTCTAATTTCTTAAGCATAAGAAATGCACAGCTACAATTGAAATGCTAGTTAAGAAGTACAATGCATATAATACGAATAGTATTATAAAATAGTACTGTAAGAGCATGATATGGTTTCTAAGCAATAAACATAGAATACATAAAATGCATAAAATACATACAGTGATAAAATAGTGGCTAAAAGTACTCAACTGGTGCTTCTAAAATACGCTTACGCCGGTGTACCTAACCGAAGACTAGTACGAGGTCAAGTCAAAGTCAAAGTCAAAAAGTTTTTTATTTGCTTTGGTACTCTACTGAGGACCACAAATTTGAAAACATTTACAGAAAAATAAACATACACATCAATATAGTATTAAAAAAGATTTTAAAAATTTATAGAAATTATAACAAACCCATTCATCTGTCGGTTGTTTACATAATGATAATAAACTATTTACTAGTACGAGGTAGTAGTAATTGTGGTGTAGCTTAAGTCTTGTAATTTTCTGCCAAGAATCTGTTCCAAGAATTCTCTAAGGGTCTAATCAGCTCCGTACCTTGGTTTCAGAATGATAGAGGTCTTGTATCTCTCTCTCAGGACTCGATCTCTCAGCAACCAGCAAGGGTAGCCTGGAAAACATCGGAGCTGGATTTCTCGGCAAGAGAAAAGGCAGCATCTTCTCAGTGCATCAGTTGGAGGGTCGGCTTCCTTCGGCACTTGCAACAGCAGGGCGCCGGGCAAGTAATTAGTCGATCTGCTCCTGCACCACCCTGTGTTTGACTGGGCAAATGTAGGCATATTTATACTTTGAAGGTGCTGAGTTTGACGTAAGATTGGACATAATATCGTCACTAGTGCCTTAGTTCCTTGAAAACTTCGTGGATAAATTAGTATTCAAGCAGGGGGAAGTCCCTGACTGCTGAAGGCTAGTTTTTCCAAGAAATCGTTGTGGATTCTCGGAGATTAGTGGAAGTAGCCATGCCGTATTTGGGCTGCACAGGCTAAGACTAAATAAGGTAATGATTCCTATGCCTATATAAGGATTGGGTGAATTATACCTATATATGGGCATGAATCGGGAAAATTTCACTAGGGTCCTAGATTCCCACATAACACCCACTCCACGATTATTAAGTGCAATAATACCTAAGCACTAAACATATCTAAAGCAAAATGTACACAAACCCACCCCAAAATACAAATATACATTTGAATAGGCTTGCTCACATGTAATGAGTATATACTGGATACAAAAGCTATAGGCGTCATCTGAAATCAAGCATAAATCATGAGCATATATTCTCTCATTAAATAATTGATACCTGAAATCTGTCTTATAGCATAAGTTTTTAACTGTGTTTTGTTTTCGAGGTTGAAGCCAAATATTGTCATTTAGGAAGTTCAAACACGAAATCTTATTCTCTTAGAATAGTTCTACTTTAAGCGGATTACTCTGTGCCAAAAAGTTCTATTTTGGAAAAAGTTCAAATTAGTAGATTGTTTTGAAAAATGAAGGCGGAATTTCAGAGTTCAGAGAATGCTGTGTGAAATAATCAAAAGTTATTCTCAGGAGTGTCAGGAGAAAACATCAGATCATCTAAGCTGGCAAAGAAACCGCCTACCGTAGTAAGTGAAAGTGGAACCACTTCAGTTAGCAGATCAAAAGTGCAGAAGTGTGGATCATCGCCGTCAGCGTTTGATGCATTTGCAATGTCCGTAGTAGATGGTACCTGTACGCCTGTAGTTTCTCGTATCTCACCCTCAGTTAGACTTGCCGGTGAGATCTCAATGAATGCCGTCATCAGAATAGGCAGCCGTTGGTGGCAACACGTTGCATGAGCTGTTACTGGACCTAGCAAAGCGTCAACATCCGATGGCAGTACTGATGGAAGTGTAAGACAAATGTCCAAAACGCATTCCTGTCCGCAAAGCAGGCATCGAAGAACAGGTAAGATGCAATCTTGCCAGATTGGTCTGAACGATAGAAACCATGATGTGTTCAGATCTCTTAAACGAGCCAAGCCAAGAATCGGCTAAATTCTCTCGCGATACGTCAAGGCAAGGAGGCATTGTTCCTGGTAGTCTGGGTTTCGTAGGTGGCCGGACTTGCCATATCGGAGCAGAAGGATTAAAAATAGAATTCCTGCTACTAGTCCCAAGATGAGGGGCAGGCTGCCGAACACAGAGTGCACGAAATTTGGAAAAATGCAGAGGACCGCGTTAAATGGTGTTAACAGTCCCGAAAAAATCATCTTAAATACATGTGCGATGCCACTGGTATCAGACATGTTTAAGATTTGACTTAACATTTCTGCGAAATGTACTGGGCAGTTTGTTGATAATAATGCATGTATCTCTGCAGAAGACCTTGCTACTTGCAGATCATTCGTTTCTCTAGACGAGGTCAGTGGCACATTTTTTTAAAAAGAATGGCTTTCATTCTGCTTAAAGTATCAATTCGTATAGAAGAGATAGTCCGTGAAGGCCATAAAGCTGTCTCCCTTTCTGTCTCGCTTTTTGGATACAATATTTGCATACAACAAGGGACCGTGGAAGACAGTTACGAGATAACTTTTTCCTGGCAACATGCCACAACAGCTGTGCTCATTGAGCATAACGTAGCTGCCATTGGATAGCTGCCTGAAAATCAGTACTATCGCTGTGGAGGGCGAACCGTGCAGGTGGCAAGAGAGGTTATTTGCAGAACCTTTGCAGGCTCCGTGCAAATTAATACCCAGGCACAAAAGTGTACCACTCAGTGAGTTTTTTAAAATTCTTACCACTAAGGAATACTTAATGTCCCCCATTCCAACATTTGTGTGTGTATGGTAAAACCCAGGTCGACTTTACCCAACCTTTCATACAGGCCCACTGGTAAATGCTCCAGACAATACTGAAACAGGAAAGACGTCACTGGTATCGTAATGGTGCCATGAATTATCCATTCAATGACAGGTTTCTCAGAAACTGTTAATTGTAATCTTTCGAGTTTTTCAATGCTCAGCACCGTATAGTCTGCTCCTCTTTGTGCCAAAGAGATTTGTTTATCTGTAAGGTTAAATACAGCAAACAATGACGTGGTATTGATTAGATGCCATGGCACATAGCCTGAACGCAGATTTTGCAACGTCCAGCCTAGCAGCATGATAGAACGTAATTGAGACTGGGCATGTTGTAACATTAACAAGTCTTGTTCTATGATGTCAATGGCAGATGATACGATGCTGTCCAAAGAATAAATTCTGGAGGACAGAGTCGTTAACCCATTGTCCACTACAGAGAGGCTTTTTTCTAAATTTATACAATCAATTTCTCGTATTCTTTCTGCAGTTTCCATTTGCGTCACTTTCCATATTTCGTTGTATGCCGCATATATTCCGGCGTATATGAAATGTTTTTGCCGTGGTTTGCGAGGCCCCATTAGGAAATCTCGCAAATCATGGCCTTCTTTAAGTAAAGATAAGTGTTGTTTAATTTCTGGAAATGAAGATTTCTGAAGCTACTCAAGGCACAGCTTCCCCACACTATAAGTTGTTACTATCCCTGAATGTTGACTCTGGGAATATCTTGGATCTGGCCTATTTATTCTGAACCCCTGTGTTTTGTTCAGGAATCTATCTTGACAGTTATTTGTGTCTGTGGGCCAGATTAACCATTTTTTCCAATCAGGATAAGTTCTGTTCTGTTTAATGATATAGGGTACGTCTACCTCCTCATCTGAAGTGCTATTAATGTCACTTGGGGGTTTAGGTATAGACGGTTTGTTTAAATCTTTAATCTTAGCCAGGCCAAGACAAGACGTCTGTTGAACAGTGTCATTTACAAACCTAATTTGTTATGGGATATAGCAGGCTCTGAACAAGGCTTCTAAACCTTGCACCTGCCAGGCTTTCGTGCCCCAGACAGTTTTTGTCTCAATGTTGTCTTTCCAAAAGTCAAAACCTAATGTAGACAGCTGAGCATAATAGTTTGCAAAATAAATTTGTTTAGTGTTGGTCAGCATTGTTTTCATACCTGTCTTATTTATATATTTAAAATAAAACGTTTCTGGATTGGTAACATTAAACCCTGAGAATTACGAACATTTTCACTTAAGTCCTGTAAAACAGTCAACCGATATTTGACATCAAAGGGTTTCAGTTCCACCACTGAAGTCTGACAATCGAGGTCTTCAATTATCATTCTAGTACCAAACATTAGTTCATATGGAGTGATTCCACCCAGAGAATTTCTTGGCAGATTGTTAGGACTACGTTGGACACTTATTAGATGTTTGACCCACCCATCACCCGAACCTAATACCTTTGCTGTTATGGATTGCTTTATGTCACGTTTTTTTCTTTCCACTACCGCATTACCCTCAGGATGGAAAAGACTAGAATACCGCAATGCAATGCCCAAGCTAGTCATGGCCTCCTTGTAAGCTCGAGAGCTAAACGCAGGACCCTGGTCAGTATATAGTGTGCCAATTGCGTATGTGCCGATAAAGACTTGCAAATCCTTTATAACAGTTCTGGCGTCAGCTGAGCGCTGGGGCCATATCCAAATAAATCTTGTCCAAGTAGTTGTGGGACCTCATCCGTTCAATATAACGTTTGCGTGTAGATAGTCTAATGCTGTCTAGCAATGGTATCTGAACTGGGCTAGCTACTCTGTAGTCAGGTATCTGGTGGCTTACGCTGCCGCGATTGCTGTTGCAGTTACGGCAATAAATTGTGAAATTGTACACATCAACTCCCAGTCCCGGCCACCAGTACATCTTTTCTAATTTTATTAGAGATTTCAAGATCCCTTGATGTCTCAGACCCTCTCCCATATGTGCTTCGTGTACCAAAGCAGCTCTCCAGTTCCTGTTTGGAATTACTCTGTCCCCCACTCCAGGGATTTGAGCAAAAGGACCGGAGTTTGCATCAATTATGTATGTATTTGTCAGTGGATAGTTTAGAGGTAACGCTGCATAGCTGCCTTCCATTGAGGTTTTTACTGCCAGTAACGTTTCACCATCTATTACTCTTTTTGAACAAGTGATTGTAGCTATGGAAGCCGTTTGCACAGCTGCCTTCGCGGCTTCATCAGCCAATGAATTCCCTGCAACGTGAACGCCATCACGTTGATGACTCAGCGTATGAATCACGTGAGTCTTTTGTAGTTCTTTCTGAAAAAGAACTACTTGTTCCCAAAGCGTTTTATGCTTAATTGTGCCACCTTTTGAATTATTGAAACCGTTTCGAACCCAGTTCTGCAAGTGTTTGTTGTAAGATTCAATGCAGGAATACGAATCACACACTGAGTGTGGGGGAATTCGCGATCGGTATTTTCAAACGCCATCTTGAAAGCCTGTAGTTCACCTCGCTGAGCTGTACAGTCTCTGAGTGATTGAGTTTTAGTGACCATAGGTCTGAATTTACCTTCGCGCCAACAACCTTTAATGATCGCGCATGCAGCACTGTAGGCTTGTTTACCCCCAATTGCGGGTTGTGCTGATCCGTCTGTATAGATTATACATCCGTAATGTTCTAGAGGTAGAATTTCGCTCGGCAGAGGACATTCGTATTCGTATTGTAGGAATTCTTGTGTCTTCAAGTAGGGGTCAAAAACGTATTCAACGTCTGTTTCAGCAAGAGAGTTAACCTATTGTATCCATCTCGGAGGTAAAGCTTTAACATTAGGAATGCTCGCTTTCGTCACTGCCTCTAAGGCAGGTACAGGTGTAACGATCATTATGCATTTACCCTGCGCGAGAGCTCTCTCTTTTGCTACTGCAGTTTGAACTGCTGTTAGAATTTTTTCTGTTGAAGTGAATTTCATGTCAGCTTGTGTGTACAAGTGTGATTTGTATGCAATCGGTACCTTTTTACCTTCATTAAAGGTGAGGTATGTGAACCCGCATTTCCCTGGGATGACACGGATAACGAGATTGCGTGCATTGTTGCGTGTATCTAATTGTGTTTTTGCTAACATGTCTGTTTGTACTGAACGCAAAATATCTGTATGTTTCTAAGTCCAATTTGTTGGTTTGAAATCAGGTTTGATTAGTTTGTAGAGAGGTTTAACCCTTTCTGCGTAATTCAGAACATAAGTTCTTCCAAAATTCAGGAAACCTAGAATTAACTAAGTTTTTCAGCGTCTTTGGAGGTTGGAGCAGCGCACATTTCTCAAGAAAGTTTGCTGCCAGGCTTTTGCCTTCACTTGACAACTCGTATCCTAAGAATAGGACGTTGAGGTGGGCAATTCGTGATTTCTTAAAATTGAATTTGTACCCTTCAGAAGTGAACCCAAGTATTATGGTGTTCACTCTTTTCAAGTGCACGTCCAAATCATCGTCTGTAAGATATATGTCATCGACATAAGATAATGCCTCATCATCGTACATTTGTAGTATTTCTGTTACTCTTGCTGAAAATAACCCTGGACTATTCTTGAATCCCTGGGGGAGACGGTAAAATTGTCGTTGTGTACCCAAGATTGAGAAAGCGGTCAAGTGCCTACTTTCTGGTGCAATGTTTTGACAGAAAAACCCATTTGAAATGTCTAATGTGGTTTTATATTTTTTTCGCACAATGTTATTCATCAGTGCTGCACTATGTGAATTTTGTACTGCAAAAGTTTTGCAGCAAGAGTTTAGGTGTCTGTAATCCAAAACTAGACGATATGAATTGTCTGGCTTGGAGACAGGAAACAAAGGATTGTTCATAGATGAGGTGCATGTTTCAATCACCCCTTGATATTCAAGTTGAACCAAGATCTCCCTGACTTGTTTTTTAGCTTCTTGCTTGACTGGATACTCCCTCTGAGCAGTAGGTTGATTTTTTAACTGGATTTTATGGTGAGGAGAATCCTCATCCCATCCTACGTGATTTGTATATAATGCTGGAGCCTGAGCTACTGCCCATTTCCTGGCATAGGTATATTTTTGATGAATTGGAATGTGATTTGAGAAAGGCTGGCATAATTATCTCTACGCCGTGTGGGCACTCCCTAACAACTGCAGGTGGCCAGTCTCTTTCAGCCAGAAGTATGTCATAACCCTTGGAAAGCTTGTCCCAAAAGAGAGCTTTTATTTTTCTAGTTATGTCCCCCTCCATCCGGAGTGTTACTTCATATAACTTGTGGGGTACACTAACCCTGGTGTCGGCAGTTTCAACTTGAATGCATTCATTCAAGTCCACTGTCTCCAGATGATCCTTCAGGAAGTATGGTTACTTCTGCTGCACTGTCTAGCATTGTCTGAGCCCATTCCCCGTTCTTAAGTCGTGTCCTCAGAATCCTCGGCATGTCTGATCTTTACACTTGCTACCTTCTTCTTGGTGAATTGAGTTTTCTTATTTTTTGGAACGTGCTGTTCATCTTTGGACTTCACGCGTTCTTCTTTCTGTTCTGACCGTCCTCTTATTTCTGATTTCTGCGGTGAAGTCTGAAAGGTACGAGAGGAACGTGCATCATTATCTTGATATCTATCAGGTTTTCTTAAAGTATCCCTGTTTCTGAGGTTGTACCTCTTTTCAGAGGGCTCCCATTGGGGAGACCTACCTCCTCGTTGGGGAGATCTTCCTCTACACTGGGAATGCTTCTCTCTAGGAAGCGTTTGTTTACTGTTCTCCCACTTCTTTTTAGCAGTGGTGAGATTATTTTTAATAAAAGTTTTTTCAGGATTCTCTGTTAGTTGTGGTTTTAGTGGTTTCCCACCCAAACTATCTCTACCTAGTTCTTCATAGGATTTTTCAATAATTCTGGCAAGCTCATATGGTTGCTCAGTAATATCTGTTTTTTTTAGTTTCTGGCGGATTGCAACTGATGCTGCTTCACCTTTAATGTTGGCTAATAGTATAGTATAGCCGAGATCTGTTTGAAATCTTTCAGTAATTTCATACCTAGATTTAAAGCCGATTCTGGACCGTATTCATTTTGAATCTGTCTTAGAACATCTGGTATTACCGCCATGGACGGAACACCATGTGTTTTAGTGTAGATTGAAGCAAAGACTGTGCCCCAAGTGTCACAATCCTCTATGTGTGGTGCAATCCCCATAGGTAAACAGATTGTCAGAATTCTGTGTTTCTCATGAGGCGTACTATTAGGAAATACTGCCTCTATTTGAGTAATTTTTTGTGCTAACCAGAACATAATTTGTTCTCGTTTTGCTGATAGTTTACCAAAGACTGACTGTATAGTTTGTGGTGTGTTTTTGTTTGTGTTCCCCTGGTGAGGGGTGTGCTATGGAATTCTTACAGCTGGTTGGACTGTTAATGTTCGCATGACATATTTAACCAATTGTCTATGTATTTGAATTAACTGTTTTAGCTGAGCTAACAATTCTGCATCTGACATCCTTTCAATGTCTGGATGTGGTGTATAGCTGGCTAGTACCGGCCATGTTGCTCCTGGTCTACCTAGTGGACCGAGCCCGGTAATGTGATTTTGATGTTGTAGGGCGCCTTTAAACCAGAGCTGATGCTTTTGGTAAGTTAATGGAATTTCAATGTTCTCGAAAGGAACGTGTTCCGCTGGAGGTTCCTCTGCTTTATAGTAGTGGAACTCGCGTGTTCCCGCATTAGCTGCCGATATTCATGTGCCTCTATGACAAAGATTACTCTGCCACCTCTTGCTGATACTCCATTGTTAATTAGTTTGTAAGTTATACTTTTCCTTATATTTACCGGGAGCAGTATAGCATCCGTATCATTTTCTATGATATTAGCGTCATCTAAGACTGCTTGAGCTGCTGCAGCTCTCTCCAATTCGGTATCACTTTCAGTCATTTTAGTTGGCTGAGAGTTTGCAGAACAAGTTTCAAGGAAACAAAGATTAGGTGCACAATATTTTGGAACACTGTATCCTTCAACGTTGAATAAACCAAAAACTAATACATAGGATTTGTTTGTCCTACTCAGTTTTGGCGGATATTATCCTTTCACCCACTCCAGACGTCTTTTGGAGTTTTTACGGGAGAAAAGGGGTCTGTGTGAAAAGCTCGACAGAGTTAGTTTAGTATCTAGCGTTAAATTATCGCCTTAACAAACGTTGGGCGCCATGTAGTGTAGTTCCTTTATTCCAAATAGGCTCTGCGCATTGGAATAATATATCCTGCAGCTTAGACGTAGGACTTAAGTCGACTAGGTCTCTGCCAAATATATTAGACTTAATTGTGAGTGCCAGCTAGCTCAGAGATCACTAGAAACTTTATTCCCAATAGGCTCTGCACATTGGAATAATATATCCTGCAGCTTAGACGTAGGACTTAAGTCGACTAGGTCTCTGCCGAATATATTATACTTAATTGTGAGTGCCGGCTAGCTCAGAGATCACTACAAACTTTCTCGAAAGTACAAGAAAGAATTAGTCTCTGACAACCATATAACATAACCACTTTGTTTCCCCAGAATGAAACGTGAGACGGGCGTTTTCAATAAAAGTATTTATTGAACAGTCTTATTTCTTAAGCATAAGAAATGCACTGCTACAATTGAAATGCTAGTTAAGAAGTACAATGCATATAATACGAATAGTATTCTAAAATAGTACTGTAAGAGCATGATGTGGTTTCTAAGCCAAAAACATAGAATACATAAAATGCATAAAATACATACAGTGATAAAATAGTGGCTAAAAGTACTCAACTGGTGTTTCTAAAATACACCTACCCCGGTGTACCTAACCTAAGTCTAGTACGAGGGAGAAGTAAGTGTGGTGTAGCTTAAGTCTAGTCATTTTCTGCCAAGAATCTGTTCCAAGAATTCTCTAAGGGTCTAATCAGCTCCGTACCTTGGTTTCAGAGTGATAGAGGTCTTGTATCTCTCTATCAAGACTCGATCTCTAAGCAACCCGCAAGGGTAGCCTGGAAACACCGGAGCTGGATTTCTCTGCAAGAGAAAAGACAGCGTCTTCTCAGTGCGTCAGTTGGAGGGTCGGCTACCTTCGGCACTTGCAACAACAGGGCGTCGGGCAAGTAGTTAGTCGATCTGCTCCTGAACCACCGTGTGTTTGACTGGGCAAATGTAGGCATATTTATACTTTGAAGGTGCCGAGTTTGACGTAAGATTGGACATAATATCGTCACTAGTGCCTCAGTTCCTTGAAAACCCCAGGAGTTCTTGGATGAATTAGTATTTAAGCAGGGGGAAGTCCCTGACTACTGAAGGCTGTTTTTTCTAAGAAATCATTGTGGATTCTCGGAGTTTAGTGGAAGTAGCCATGCCGTATTTGGGCTGCACAGGCTAAGACTAAATGAGGTAATGATTCCTATGCCTATATAAGGATAGGGTGAATTTTACCTATATATGGGCATGAATCGGGAAACTTTCACTAGGGTCCTAGATTCCCACAACACCCACTCCACGATTATTAAGTGCAATAATACCTAAGCACTGAACATATCTAAAGCAAAATGTACACAAACCCACCCCAAAATACAAAAATGCATTTGAATAGGCTTGCTCACATGTAATGAGTATATACTGTATGCAAAAGCAATAGGCGTCATCTGAAATCAAGCATAAATCATGAGCATATATTCATTCATTAAATAAAACGAAAGTACATTCATCAATTGATACCTGAAATCTGTCTCATAGCATAAGTTTTTAACTGTGTTTTGTTTTCGAGGTTGAAGCCAAATATTGTCATTTAGAGAGTTCAATCACGAAATCTTGTTCTATAAGAATAGTTCTACTTTAAGCAGATTACTCTGTGCCAAAAAGTTCTATTTTGGAAAAAGTTCAAATTAGTAGATTGTTTTGAAAAATGAAGGCCGAATTTCAGAGTTCAGAGAATGCTGTGTGAAATAATCAAAAGTTATTCTCAGGAGTGTCAGGAGAAAACATCAGATCATCCAGGCTGGCAAAGAAACCGTCTACCATAGTAGGTGAAAGTGGAACCACTTCAGTTAGCAGATCAAAAGTGCAGAAGTGTGGATCATCGTCGTCAGTGTTTGATGCATTAGAAATGTCCGTAGTAGATAGTACCTGTACGCCTGTAGTTTCTCGTATCTCATCCTCAGTTAGACTTGCCGGTGAGACCTCAATGAATGCTGTCATCAGAATAGGCAGCCGTTGGGGGCAACCCGATGCATGAGCCGTTACTGGACCTAGAAAAGCGTCAACATCCGATGGCAGTACTGATGGAAGTGTAAGACAAATGTGCAACACGCATTCCTGTCCGCAAAGCAGGCATCGAAGAACAGGTAAGATGCAATCTTGCCAGATTGATCTGAACGATAGAAACCATGTTGTGTTTAGATCTCTTAAACGAGCTAAGCCAAGAATCGGCGAAATTCTCTCACGATACTTCATGGCAAGGAGGCATTGTTCCATGGTAGTCTGGGTGTCGTGGGTGGCCGGACTTGCCAAATCGGAGCAGAATGAATAAAAATAGAATTCCTACTACTAGTCCCAAGATGAGAGGCAGGCTGCCGAACACAGAGTGCACGAAATTTGGAAAAATGCCGAGGACTGCTTTAAATGGTGTTAACAGTCCCAAACAAATCGTCTTAAATACATGTGCGATGCCACTGGTATCAGACATGTTTAAGATTTGACTTAACATTTCTGCGAAATGTACTGGGCAGTTTGTTGATAATAATGCATGTATCTCTGCAGAAGACCTTGCTACTTGCAGATCATACGTTTCTCTAGACGAGGTCAGTGGCACATTTTTTTGTAAAAGAATGGCTTTCATTCTGCTCAAAGTATCAATTCGTATGGAAGAGATATTCAGTGAAGGCCATATAGCCGTCTCCCTTTCTATCTCGCTTTTTAGATACAATACTTGCATACAACAAGTGACCGTGGACGACACAGTTACGAGAACTTTTTCCTGGCAACATGCCACAACAGCTGTGATCATTGAGCATAACGTAGCTCCCATTGGATACTTGCCTGAAAATCTGTACTATCGCTGTGGAGGGTGAACCGTGTAGGTGGCAAGAGAGGTTATTTGCAGAACCTTTGCAGGCTCCTTGGAAATTAATACCCTGGCACAAAAGTGTACCACTCAGTGAGTTTTTATAATTCTTACCACTAAGGAATACTTCATGTCCCCCATTCCAACATTTGTGTGTGTATGGTAAAACCCAGGTCGACTTAATGTATTCTTTACCCAACCTTTCATACAGGCCCACTGGTAAATGCTCCAGACAATACTGAAACAGGAAAGACGTCACTGGTATCGTAATGGTGCCATGAATTATCCATTCAATTACAGGTTTCTCCGAAACTGTTAATTGTAATCTTTTGAGTTTTTCAATGCTCAGCACCGTATAGTCTGCTCCTCTTTTAGCCAATGAGATTTGTAAGGTTAAATACAGCAAACAATGATGTGGTATTGATTAGATGCCATGGCACATAGCCTGAACGCAGATTTTGCAACGTCTAGCCTAGCAGCATGATAGAAAGTAATTGAGACTGGGCATGTTGTAACATTAACAAGTCTTGTTCTATGATGTCAATGGCAGATGATACGATGCTGTCCAAAGAATAAATTCTGGAGGACAGAGTCGTTAACCCATTGTCCACTACAGAGAGGCTTTTTTCTAAATTTATACAATCAATTTCTCGTATTCTTTCTGCAGTGTCCATTTGCGTCACTTTCCATATTTAGTTGTATGCCGCATATATTCCGGCGTATATGAAATGTTTTTGCCGTGGTTTGCGAGGCCCCGTTGGTAAATCTCGCAAATCATTGCCTTATTTAAGTAAAGATAAGTGTTGTTTAATTTCTGGAAGTGTAGATTTCTGAAGCTACTCAAGGCACAGCTTCCCCACACTATAAGTTGTTACTATCCCTGGATGTTGTCTCTGGGAATATCTTGGATCTGGCCTATTTATTCTGAACCCCTGTCTTTTGTTCAGGAATCTATCTTGACAGTTATTTGTCTCTGTGGGCCTGATTAACCATTTTTTCCAATCAGGTTCAGTTCTGTTCTGTTTAATGATATAGGGTACGTCTACCTCCTCATCTGAAGTGCTATTAATGTCACTTGGGGGTTTAGGTATAGACGGTTTGTTTAAATCTTTAATCTTAGCCAGGCCAAGACAAGACGTCTGTTGAACAGTGTCATTAAAAAACATAGGGGTCGATTACGATGGCGGACGGAAGGACGACCGCCGGCCTGGAGTAGGCGGAAAATGCCGTTTTCCAGTCCGCCTGCCGCGGACACTCAGTCCGCCATATTAGGATGGGAAACACTGTTAAATGTCCATGCGCGGCGGAAGAGCATGCAACGCCGCGGAACTACACCCGACCCCGCGGCGGACGTAACCAATCCAGAGACACCGCCGTACGGAATGACGTCTCCGACTGTCCTCTAAATCACGATGGCGGAAAACACACATCAAATCGCTGCGGAAAAACAACCTGCCTGAACACGGCGGATTCACCGCAGCGGAGATACAACAAATTGCACAGATACCCACCACAAGCAGATCGCCGTCATGGACCCAGCACTGCACGCATTTCTGATACTCTTCATGCTCCACCACCAGCAAGTCATGGCCCATCGCAGACGATGACGCAGGTACGCCAACACACCAATTGCTGTCGGAAGGGGAGTACCTTCCGGGGTCGTGACGTTAGGAGGGGGAGTGTCATGTTGGAGAAACAGCATTTACGATAGCACCAATATATCAACAATTCAAGTAGACAACCAGGAATGACAATGACAAACCACTACACATGATTGACTTGCTTTATTAAACATAATAGGGGTATAATCCTAGAATAGCCAAGAGCATGGGCACTGCGTAGAACAGAGCAGGTACATCAGAGGCAGCACATGAGAGGGCACAATGCAGTATCAGAACAGCAACAGGGCAGTGTCCATAACAGAGCAGGTACATCTGAGGCTGCAAATGAGAGGGGCTAAGTGCATCAACAGTCCATGGCAAGGCACAGGTACATCAGAGGCAGCACATGAGAGGGCGCAATGCAGCATCAGAACAGCAACAGGGCAGGGTCCATAACAGAGCAGGTACATCAGAGGCAGCACATGAGAGGGCACAATGCAGTATCAGAACAGCAACAGGGCAGTATCCATAACAGAGCAGGTACATCTGAGGCTGCAAATGAGAGGGGCTAAGTGCATCAACAGTCCATGGCAGAGAACAGAGCAGGTACATCTGAGGCAGCACATGAGAGGGGCTAAGTGCATCAACAGTCCATGGCAGAGAACAGAGCAGGTACATCTGAGGCAGCACATGAGAGGGGCTAAGTGCATCAACAGTCCATGGCACAGAACAGAGCAGGTGCATCTGAGGCAGCACATGAGAGGGGCTAAGTGCATCAACAGTCCATGGCAGAGAACAGAGCAGGTACATCTGAGTCAGCACATGAGAGGGGCTAAGTGCATCAACAGTCCATGGCAAGGCACAGGTACATCAGAGGCAGCACATGAGAGGGCGCAATGCAGTATCAGAACAGCAACAGGGCAGTGTCCATAACAGAGCAGGTACATCAGAGGCAGCACATGAGAGGGCACAATGCAGTATCAGAACAGCAACAGGGCACAGTCCATAACAGAGCAGGTACATCAGAGTCAGCACATTAGAGGGCACAATGTAGTATCAGAACAGCAACAGGGCAGTGTCCATAACAGAGCAGGTATATCTGAGGCAAAACAAGTACGTGGGTCAAGCGCCCTGTCCCAAGGACATTAATAATGCAAGGGTGGTTACAATGGACAATCTATACACCAAGTCAAATGACATGTGAGTGATGGGAGCTACACCTCACAGCACAGAATCTGGTGGACTGCTTGACCTAGACGCCTCGGACACACTGCCAGCACCAGAAACAGATGTGTGAGACACAGCCACAGATCTAGTGACTGACACATGAGACATAGACCCAGACACACTGCCAGCACCAGAAACAGGAGTGTGAGACACAGCCACAGATGCAGTGACTGACACATGAGCCATAGACCCAGACACACTGCCAGCACCAGAAACAGGAGTGTGAGACACAGCCACAGCTCTAGTGACTGACACATGAGCCATAGACCCAGATCACTGCCAGCACCAGAAACAGGAGTGTGAGACACAGCCACAGCTCTAGTGACTGACACATGAGCCATAGACCCAGACACACTGCCAGGACATGTCCCTGTACAGTGACCAACAAATACCATGCCAGCATCTGAGACATGAGAGTGGCGGACACACACAGTGCCAGTACCTGAAACAGGAGAGGGCACAACTGACACAGTGCTACTACATGAGGCATGACAGCGAATAACAGACACAGTGGCACTATCTGACACATGAGAGTGAACTGCAGCTGACCCACTAAGACCACTGAAATGATGAGCCACAGGGCTGTATGGGCCAGGAGGCAGGGTGGCTCTGGGAGCTGGGGACAGCTCTACTGGAGTGACATTGGGGTGGTCAGGTGTCACTGGTGTGTGTCTCCGTTTCTTTTGGATATGTAGGGGCACCCTGGACATGACTGGACTGGTAAGTGGTGTGGCCTCATCAGACATCAAAGGTGGATCATGTGCTCGTGGTGGTCTGCTCTCTGGCGTTTGCTGTGGGCCTGCCTTCTGCCCTCTGCATCATATGTAATGGGGGATGCAACAACAGTGTACTCCTTCCTCTGCTTCTGCGGGATGTGGATGGGAGTAGAGGTATGTGGGGACTCCACTGCTGACACATGTGTTTTACGTTCCTTCAACAACATCAGCCTCAGGGCAGCCAGGGGTGATGTATGCCTGTCCTTGATGGAGCTCGTGTCCATGGGAGAACCCTTGGCCCTGGGATGTGCCTTGGCCGTAGGAGGTGTCCTGTCTCTAGAATGTCCCTGATCCCTGGGCGGTTCCCTGTCCCTGGGAGCAGACTTGTCCATTGTAGTGTACCTGTTCTTTGAAGTGTCCCTGGCCTTGGGAGTTGCCCTTTCCTTTGTAGTGTCCTTGTCCTTGGGAGTGTCCCTGCCCTTGGGAGGTGCCATTTCCTTTGTAGTGTCCTTGTCCTTGGGAGTGTCCCTGGACTTGGGAGGTGCCCTTTCCTTCGTAGTGTCCTTGTCCTTGGGAGTGCCCCTGCCCTTGGGAGGTGCCCTTTCCTTTGTAGTGTCCTTGTCCTTGGGAGTGTCCCTGGACTTGGGAGGTACCCTTTCCTTTGTAGTGTCCTTGTCCTTGGGAGTGTCCCTGGACTTGGGAGGTGCCCTTTACTTCATAGTGTCCTTGTCCTTGGGAGTGTCCCTGCCCTTGGGAGGTGCCCTTTCCTTCGTAGTGTCCTTGTCCTTGGGAGTGTCCCTGCCCTTGGGAGTACCTTTTGTGGGGGATGTCTGTGTTACATGTGAATCCCTTTCCCCCAACACCCCTTGAGGATCCTGTGTGTCAACTCCAGGGTATCTCCTGTCATGTTCAGTGAAAGATATCCTTGTTCTAGGGGATGGTGTCTGTGTCCTCCGTGCCCTGTCTTGCTGCCTGTGGCTGCTTCTAGTGCAATACCCCAAAAATGAGGCCTGGTCTGACATTTCACTCTCCCCTGAGACATCAAGTGGTGTGGATGGGGGAACTGAAGTAGCACCCTGTCCATGCGACTGTAGAATGGCTGAAGACACAGTGTTTGCTAATGACTGAACTGTTCTGTGGAGACCAGCAACATCGCCATGCATCCCCTCCATGAATGCTACCACCTGCCCCAACTTCCTATCGTGGTCTTGGAATGCAATGATCATGTTGGTCTGCCTTACACACATCTGTCGCAGCAGATCAACAGCCTCAGCACAAAGTGCACTTTGTGTCACAGGGGCAGGGGCAGCGGTGCCTGCACCGAAGGCAACTCTGCTCCCCTGACTCTGGCGAGCACGAGCAGTACTTTTTGCAGTTGGTGGCAGTGTGGGCCCTGTGTTCTGTTTACCGACTGAAGGTGTTGATTGCCCACTCCCTGTGTGTGACAACTGTGCTGACTCACCAACACTGTCTGAAGATGAGGACGATGGTGTCTCCACATGTGAGTCCTCAGGGACAGTTCTGTCCCCCTCTCCGGGGCTGCCCTCTTCAGTGTCAGTCTGCATGTGTGTGATCTCGGATCCGGATGCATTGCCACCACTCATCTCTGTCGTCTGTGGGTCAGTGCCCTCGGCCAAAGCTGAAAGAGAGAGAAAAGATGTTAACCCAAGTGCCACACTCACGTACTGAAGGTTACAAAATCTCAACTTTCCTTACAGTCGACTAACATGTATCACCCATCCTGCACACAAACCACCCCTACCAGACATCCTCATGTCAGAGAACCGGGGATGTCTGTGAGACATGTACATCATACAAACAGGGCAAGTGCATGTAGACCACCACACATGTCATGCCATCGAACCACAGAGCTCAACGGCATGTCCTGGAACCCTCAACTACAAAGCAACTGATATGTCCACCTGGCGGACATGGATGCTAACGCTCACTCCGCTAATGGCACCAACATGCAATTGCAGCAAAACATAAGCACCACGGATGTCACTACTGTGTCTGAGCACCAATACATGCATGCACTCACAAGTCACAGACACATCCAGTCTGCTTACCGCTAGTTTGCTGTTGATCCCCTCTCAGCCGGGCAGACAGGTCAGGATGAGTCACAGCAATGATACGGTGCATTAGAGGGGTCATGGTGCGTCGTGCAAGCCGGGTTGATCTTGGAATCATCCCCAGTGTCATCTCCGCAACATTCTTGCTGAGCCTGGATATGTCGTCCCAGCACTTGTGGCAGTGTGTGTGTCGTCTATTGCACACCCCCACTGCCCGTACATCACGTGCTATGTTCCTCCACACAGCCTTGCGAAGGCGCAGCTTGACCTACCATGATGGGAGACAAGAGGGGAACGTCAGTGGACAGTTGGACATTCACAAACATCGTAGAAACAGGTATCTTTCACCAGGCATGCTCAGTACAACACATGTGAAGGTCCCACAGCACACCGCCAAGCTTGCAGGAGCCAGGAGTCGGGGACCACCTCATGCCCACCAACATGTTCCTCACTGCACTTACCACCTGTCCGGGGCACCGTAGAGCTGTTCATAGTGGCTGAGCACAAGAACTTCCAGCTCCGCTGCGGTGAAGGGACGAGACCGGATCTCTCGTACTCTCTGCATGGCAAGGTCCAGGACTGTGGCACTACAGCAGCAGTTGTTGGATAGCTCAGCAGCAGCAGGTGAGGTGATGGTCGCAGGCAGCAGTTGTTGGATAGCTCAGCAGCAGCAGGTCGAGGTGATGGTCGCAGGCAGCAGTTGTTGGATAGCTCAGCAGCAGCAGGTCGAGGTGATGGTCGCAGGCAGAAGTGGCTGAAAGCAGTGAATGTGTGCTGCAGAAATTCACACATATATAGGGCCCTGAGCTCATATCGGTGGCACACGTCTGCAGCAATTGGTTTCCCTGGATGCCTCATTCAAAATGAGCCAATGACTGGCCCTGGTGTGGCGGTGCACGGCTTCCGCTATTTTTGAAAGCGCTTACGCGCCCTGCGTTACCTGTTTCCATTGGCTACATGTGCATGGACCGTCACACACCGGCAACCGCATGTGCGTGCTACCGCGACGGTGCATCATTTGAAACAATTCACTCACTGGCGTCGCTATTGCGGGGCACGCATTCCGCGGGGGCGGTGCAGGCTAACACATACATTTGAAAATGCAAATCGAAATGGCAGTTGAGACCCCCCCTTACAGTCACATTGCAGCACCCACCGCAGACCGCCGGCCCTGGCCGGTCACCCACCGCCGGTCCTGGCCGGTCACCAACCGCCGGGTGCTGGCAGTGGGTGACCGGCCAGGACCGGTGGTTGGTGACCGGCCAGGGCCATCCATGCCATGGTGACCTCAATGCACAGGCCGCTCACCCACCGCCAGCACCCGGCGGTGGGTGACCAGCCAGGCCCGGCGGTGGGTGACCGGCCAGGACCGGCGGTGGGTGACTGGCCAGGACCGGCGGTTGGTGATGGGCCAGGCCCGGCGGTAGGTGACCAGCCAGGACCGGCGGTTGGTGACCGGCCAGGGCCATCCATGCCATGATGACCTCAATGCACAGGCCACTCACCCACCGCCAGCAACTGGCGGTTGGTGACCGGCCAGGCCCGGAGGTGGGTGTCCGGCCAGGACCGGCGGTTGGTGACCGGCCAGGCCCGGCGGTGGGTGACCGGCCAGGACCGGCGGTGGGTGACCGGCCAGGACCGGCGGTGGGTGACCGGCCAGGACTGGCCGTGGGTGACCGGCCAGGACCGGCAGTTGGTGACCGGCCAGGGCCATCCATGCCATGGTGACCTCAATGCACTGGCCGCTCACCCACCGCCAGCACCCGGCGGTGGGTGACTGGCCAGGACCGGCGGTTGGTGACCGGCGGTTGGTGACTGGCCAGGGCCATCCATGCCATGGTGACCTCAATGCACAGGCCGCTCACCCACCGCCAGCACCCGGTGGTTGGTGACCGGCCAGGACCGGCGGTCTGAGGTGGGTGCTGCAATGTGACTGTAAGGGGGGGTATCAACTGCCATTTCAAATTGCATATTCAAATGTATGTGTTAGCCTGCACCGCCCCCGCGGACTGCGTGCCCCGCCATAGCGACACCAGTGAGTGATTATTTTCAAATGATGCACCGTCGTGGTAGTGCGCACATGCGCTTTGCGGGGTGTGACCGTGATGGTCCTTGACCATACAGCATATGTCTGGCACAATTGCAGTATCAAGGATCATCTTCTGTGTTGGCGGAAGGTGTACCCGGATGGCGTATGTACACACACTGCATGTCTCCGCACACATGTGATGTTCATAGTTGTACATGTGTGTTAGGACATGTCCGGAATGCTCCAAGAATCATTATGTCAAGTCAGTGGCCCGTGTCCATGTGTGTCATTCATGTCCATTTGTTGCATGTGTAGTCATACTATTGACCTTGCCAGTGGTTAACAAAGGCTAGTGATGTGCACCCAAGTTGCGTCAGATGTGCATGGCGACGTGTTGACGTCTTGGTTTTGCGGACACACGTTTCCATTTGTACCAATCTACACAGTATATCAAGGGTGTGTACCCACATTCAGAAGCTGTTGTGAGTGTGTGGTTTGTGTGTGCAAGTAACAATGATGGGGGTATACGTGCATTCTGTGTATGCGTATGTGTGTCACCTGTTGTGTGCCCATGCATGTCATGTGAGGATGCCTAGCATTGTAGGTGGGGTAATGGGTGCATGAAGACAAGGAGGGTGTGTTCCATGTTCGTGTTGTGTGTGCACGTCCATATGCGTCTGTGGGGACGCTTGTCCACATTTGGGCCCTCAGTCATGTGTTGTTGGCAGTTCTTTCAACATGTGTGCACGTTACATTGGACATGTTTGCACACAGGATGTTGTTTGTGGGTGAACATTGTGTGTGTAGTTAGCTGTAGTGCCTTATATATCGGTCACGTCACACATATAATCAGTGTCTGCAACATGTATTATTTGTATTCTGTTGGACAAGATGTGATAGTGTGGCACAGCTATGCGTTGTTGGTCAATTGACATCTGCTCCCATCTACTCCCACACAGGAGGGCTCCAAATGTGCATCGACCAAACACTGTGCTGGAGGACAAGGTTAACGAGGAGGTGATCTGCAAATTCCGGCTTGACCGACGTAGATTGCAGGAGCTAGTAGGACAATTGGCACCTCATCTGCAGCCACGCAGGGTATATCCAGGAGCTATTACACCCACAGCAAAGGTGATGGCGGCACTTCACTCCTTCGCAACTGGCACTTTCCAGTACACAGTTGGTCATGCCGGGGGGATGTCACAATCCATGTTCAGCATGGTACTGCGGGATGTTCTGAATGCCATGATGCATTACAAGGATTAGCGCTTACAGGTAGTCCAGAATGCCGTTGCAAGGTTTGTTCTGGATCTTCCCTGGCGCACCTCAGCCACAGCGGCTAGAAAGCTGCTACATTGGCTCCCTATTGAGGCGCGGATCCACTTTAAGACCTTATGCTTGACATACAGGGCTTTGGCCAGAAATAGCCCCACCGGTCTAGGATCTATCCTGTCCCGCTATTCTCCCGCCAGGAATCTCCGGTCCTCCGGCAGACTCCTGCTAGCGGCCCCCCGTTTCAGGAGAGTGAAATGGGGTGGCAGGGCTTTCTCCACCTTGGCGCCCAAATGGTGGAATGCTCTTCCTCTGGAAATAAGATCACTACCAACCTTTCAGGCATTCAAAAGGGCTTTAAAAACACACCTTTTTGCGCAAGCGTATCTGTAGTAATGAAGCGTTTCCCCTTTTGATCTGTTTTGTTAGGCGCCTTGATGCCTTCGGGTTATTGTTTGCGCATTATACATTTTATTCATTCAAGGATGATTACATCCATTTCCCACGTGCGGCAGAGCGGGCTGCAGTGAAAGGTGACTTCTATGTCATACTCACCAGGCAAAGTATGCTAAATCGTGATTGCCTGCTGCATGCTCCACAACCTGGCCTTGCGCAATAACATTGAACTGATCATGGACCCTGAAGACCAACAGGTTGCTCCGCCTCCCATGTCCACTGATGAGGATAGTGGGGAGGAAGAAGGTGTGGACCAGAGGCGTCAGCTCATTGATCGCTACTTTCCTTGAATGTGAGTAACTACCTCTTGTGCAGCTGGACAATGCGTGATATATGTTTGCTGGTGATGTGTGGATGTGGTGTGTCAATGCTGCCTGTTCTGGTCTGTTCTGTTCCCAAATGGGTGTGGGAGATGGTGTACATGCAAAGCTCCCTGATATGTGTCCTGAGATCCACTAAATTGGTTATGAGTGTGGTTTGTGGGATGTTGCAGTACAGTGTGTTGTGATGGATGTGAATCACTTTCCTGACCTATGCTTGTTGTTCTGTCATTATCCCTAGGTCACTCCCACAGAGGCATGATTCTCAAGAACATTGATCCCTGCACCTGGTAATGACAACTTATAAGACAAACATGTGATTAAAACATGGAGGTCACACAGCATTGATTGTTTACGTGGTGTTTAATAACAGGTTGTGGATTGATGTTAGTGCATATTTACAAGTAGGTGTTGGGGGGAAGTGAGAGTTGAGGGTCATGGCAGATGAAAACACCTTGGGGTCACCACATTGTGTGATGTCCACCTAGTCCAACAGACGTGTGCCAATGCTTGGCATTGTGGGGCAAGATAGTTTGCAGGGTGAATGGCAGGCTCAAGGTAGGGTGAAGTTAGTGGCAGCCCCTCTTAGAGCGGGTGGATGGAGTATTACCACTGCTCTCAGCTGGATCCAGCCTCGGACGGCCCCTCCGTCTTGGAGCCGGAGCGGAGACAGCTGTGGGGGCAGGTTGGTCAGGGGCCACCTCCCTGTCGGTGGCCTCAGGTGATGGTGGTGGTGGTGTTGGTGACCTGTCCCGCTGGGCACTTGGGTGAGGGGGAGGTGGTGTGGCGCGGGATAACCACTCCCTCCACAGAGCAGTTTGCTGGCCCATGAGGTCCACAATTTGGCCAATGCGAGTGTACATGGACCACAACAGCTGGCTGCTCTCTAGCAAGTCTTTCAGAAAAGGGGTGGTGATGAACAGAGTGTCTGAATTAAGCAGACCACTCTTACCCAGTCCAAAGATCAGGGCTTGATCCATCACCGTTATTTAGCTCACTGCCCCATCCCAGCTCAGAACCTGGCTATATGCAAATTAGTCTGTCCCTGGCCCAGTGCATCATGGGAACAGGGCAGACCAAACTACCAAGCCAAAATCTATCAAGTCTTGGTTGGCCCGATCGGCCTGTGCCTGCGACCGCTCATAGGATGCATGGACTCTGGCGATGGCATCCAGGGTCTCGGCCCCAGGATGGGGTGGGTCTCGTTCCCGACCTCGCCTAGCACCTGCACTCCTGTATGTGAGCTGTGGCCTCACATGTGTCCTCTCCCGTCCACTCTCCCTGCTAGCCTGAGATGTCGATGGCCTATCATCGGGCGATGGGTCAGGCAGGGTGGCACAGGCAGGAGTGGCGGTGGTGGTGGTGGTGGTGGTAGCTGCACAGCTCACAATGGCAGATGTTGGTGTTGTGACACAGGCCAAGGTGGTGGAGGCAGGGATGTCCTGGGAGCCTGATGGCCCTGGGAATGTGCTTGGGCCAGCATCGTCCTCTGCACCCGAGCTGTCAATGGGATTGTCACCAGAGAGTCCGGGCTGTGAGGGGGGCGACTGGTGCTGGCGGTTGCTGCTTTCGCCGGTCAAGTTGCGATCACCTGAGGGACAAGAATTTCAGAATTAATGCTGTGGACATGACAGGTTTTTGGTAGAGATACAAAAGGGGATGATGGACAGAGCGTTTGAACAAATCAAACACTCACCCCCAGTCAACTGATCTGGGTTTAATCCATCACCATTCTTTAGTTCACTCAGCCACCCCAGTTCAGACATGGCTATATGCAAATCAGTCTGACCCTGTGCCTCATGGGAACAGTCCAGCCCGAACTGCCAAGCCATGTCTTCCCTGGACCGGAAACAAGCATCCTGGGACCGGTTTCGGATACATAATCCTCATCAGCCAGGCTATCTTGAATCCAGTGGCCAAGTGAACAAGGGACTCACGTCTGAGCATACCCTGCCACACTTAGGGCGAACAAAGCGATACAAAAGGGGATGATGGACGGAGCGTTTGAACAAATCAAACACTCACCCCCAGTCAACAGCAACATTACAAATCACTATGGAATCAGGACATGGTTGTTGTCATCATGTTGTTGTGGTTGACAGTACAGGGCAATATGGTGGTGTGTAGGTGGGAAGGCAATACTTGGATATGTGTGGTCCTGTCCTGCTATTGGATGGTCCCCCTGTGAAGATGTCGATCTACCTGTCAGTTTGCAGGAGGAGATGCACTGGTCAGCAAATGGAGGGTGGACTCCATCTTGCTCTGGAATGAGACATGGGAGCCTGTGGGGAGTTGTAGTGCTGGTCTCTCACCCCCTCCCCCACCCCCCACCACCCTCCCTGTAGACATGGGGGCCTGTTGGGAGTTGTAGTGCTGGTCTCTAACACACCCCACCCCCCACCACCCTCCCTGTAGACATGGGGGCCTGTGGGGAGTTGTAGTGCTGGTCTCTCATACCCCCCACCACCCTCCCTGTAGACATGGGGGCCTGTTGGGAGTTGTAGTGCTGGTCTCTCACACACCCCACCCACCTCTCTCACACCCCCACCCCTTACCACCCTCCCTGTAGACATGGGGGCCTGTGGGGAGTTTTAGTGCTGGTCTCTCACACCCCCCACCCCCCACCACCCTCCCTGTAGACATGGGGGCCTGTGGGGAGTTGTAGTGCTGGTCTCTCACACCCCCCACCCTCCCTGTAGACATGGGGCCCTGTTGGGAGTTGTAGTGCTGGTCTCTCACACCCACCACCCTCCCTGTAGACATGGGGGCCTGTGGGGAGTTGTAGTGCTGGTCTCTCACCCCTCCCACCCCCCCATCACACTCCCTGTAGACATGGGGGCCTGTTGGGAGTTGTAGTGCTGGTCTCTCACACCCCCCACCCCCCACCACCCTCCCTGTAGACATGGGGGCCTGTGGGGAGTTGTAGTGCTGGTCTCTCACACCCCCCACCACCCTCCCTGTAGACATGGGGCCCTGTTGGGAGTTGTAGTGCTGGTCTCTCATACCCACCACCCTCCCTGTAGACATGGGGGCCTGTGGGGAGTTGTAGTGCTGGTCTCTCACACCCCCCCATCACCCTCCCTGTAGACATGGGGGCCTGTTGGGAGTTGTAGTGCTGGTCTCTCACACCCCCCACCCCCCACCACCCTCCCTGTAGACATGGGGGCCTGTTGGGAGTTGTAGTGCTGGTCTGTCATACACGCCACCCCCGCCACCCTCCCTGTAGACATGGGGGCCTGTTGGGAGTTGTAGTGCTGGTCTCTCATACCCCCCCACCACCTCCCTGTAGACATGGGGGGCCTGTGGAGAGTTGTAGTGCTGGTCTCTCACACCCCCCACCACCCTCCCTGTAGACATGGGGGCCTGTTGGGAGTTGTAGTGCTGGTCTCTCACATACCCCACCCACCTCTCTCACACCCCCCACCCCCCTCCCTGTAGACATGGGGGCCAGTGGGGAGTTGTAGTGCTGGTCTCTCACACACCCCACCCCCCACCACCCTCCCTGTAGACATGGGGGCCTGTGGGGAGTTGTAGTGCTGGTCTCACACACCCACCACCCCCCACCACCCTCCCTGTAGACATGGAGGCCTGTTGGAAGTTGTATTGCTGGTCTCTCAAACCCTCCACCCTCACCGTAGACATGGGGGCCTGTGGGGAGTTGTAGTGCTGGTCTCTCACACCCCTCACCCCCCACCACCCTCCCTGTAGACATGGGGGCCTGTTGGGAGTTGTAGTGCTGGTCTCTCACACGCCACACCCACCTCTCTCACCCCCCCCCACCCCCCACCACCCTCCCTGTAGACATGGGGGCCTGTTGGGAGTTGTAGTGCTGGTCTCTCACACACCCCACCCACCTCTCTCACACAACCCACCCCCCACCACCCTCCCTGTAGACATGGGGGCCTGTTGGGAGTTGTAGTGCTGGCTGCTTTGACAACATGCAAGCCTGGGAACGTAGGAGGCAACATTTGTGTTTGGTCATGGTGGGTGCATTGGAGCCCAGGACTTCACATTTGGGTGACTATGTGGCCCACATGCATGGATTGGAACCTGGGAGATGTGTATTGGCAGTTGTGCAAGGCAGACCATGGCAGTGTGATTGTGGTCATTGGTTTGTACTTACCAGCCTCTAGTCCATCTTCGATTCCTTCCAGGCTCTGAGAGTGCAGTATGCCCAGCACCTTCTCCTCCCATTCTACAAATGGTATGGGCTCCGGGGGAGTACCGCCGCCAGTGTGGTGTGCCCGCAGGAGGTTCTTGGCCCTGGTGCCTTTCACCCTTGCCTTGAGGTCATGCCACCGCCTCTGGATCTCGTGTTTGGTGCGTGGCACGGTCCCTGACGCATTCACTCTGGTCACTATCCTGTCCCACATGTTGGTTTTGGTTGCCAAGGTGGTCTGCTGGACTAGGGTACCGAACAGATGTGGTTCGACATGGATGATTTCATCCACCATGACCTTCAACTCACTGTCTGTGAACTTGGGGTTTTTCTTGGGTGCCATGGTGTGTGATGTGCAAGGTGTTGGTTGGGTGGGGTGGGGTGTGCAGGTGTGTGGTGTGTAGGGATGGTGTCGTGGGGGTTTGTGTGGTGGGTGTGCAGGTTGTATGTGTGTTTGTGTGTCTGCTGTTAGTGGTATTCTGCCTCTTGCTTGCAGCTATGCTGTGATGCAAAGGATTGTGGTAATGGGAGGGATTCATTTTATACTCTGTTTGGTGGTTGTGTCCCAATGGTTGTTGCCAGTCAGGTGTTCTGTGGGTGTGGTGACTTGGGTGCATATTTCGGTGCTTGGGGGGGGTGTCATTGGGGCGTGTAGTTGTTGGGGTGGGTGTTTCAGGTGGGTGTCCTGTTTAGTGTGTTTTCTATTTACTTCGATCCGCCATTTTGTGATCGGTTTGACAGCAGGGATGGTGTTCGTTTGGTCCTCCCGCAGTCATGCTCCGTTTGTCGATGCATTGTTTCCGCTGCGGTCAAGGAAGGTGGTGAGTTCCGTTGGACTGGCGGCGTTATCCTAATCGTGCGGCCGGACCTTCCGCAGGTATTGCGGCGGTTGGGCCTGTTCCCGCGGGCATGTTCGACTGCGGCGGAGGGTGTTTCTTTGGTACCGCCCGCTTACGGCGGTCTTTGGTGTGATCCGTCCGCCGGGGACGGTGTTTGATGTGGTCCGTCCACCGGGGACGGTGTTTGATGTGTTCCGTCCACCGCGGACGGTGTTTGATGTGATCTGTCCGCCGCGATCGGTGTTTCTTGACATTAATATCCTAATCGCAACTGCGGATTATCCGCCGTGCGGTCGGGAGTGTTTTGCCGCGACCATGGCGGACGGGACACATTTCCGTCCGCCATCCTAATAGGCCCCATAATTTGTTCTGGTATAATGCAGGCTCTGACCAGGGCTTCTAAACCTTGCATCTGCCAGTCTTTCGTGCCCCAGAAAGTTTTTGTCTCAATGTTGTCTTTCCAAAAGACAAAACCTAATGTACACAGCTGAGCATAAAAGTTTGCAGAATAAATTTGTTTAGTATTGGTCAGCATTGTTTTCATACCTGTCTTATTTATATTTTTAAAATAAAACGTTTCTGGATTGGTAACATTAAACCCTGAGAATTACGAAAATGTTCATTTAAGTCCTGTAAAACAGTCAAACGATCCTTGACATCAAAGGGTTTTTGTTCCACCACTGAAGTCTGACAATCAAGGTCTTCGATTATCATTCTAGTACCAAACATTCGTTCATACGGAGTGATTCCACCCAGAGAATTTCATGGCAGATTGTTAGGACTACGTTGGACACTTATTAGATGTTTGACCCACCCATCACCCAAACCTAATACCTTAGCTGTTATGGATTGCTTTATGTCACGTTTTTTTCTTTCCACTACCGCATTAACCTCAGGATGGAAGGGACTAGAATACCGCAATGCAACACCCAAGCTAGCCATGGCCTCCTTGTAAGCTCGAGAGCTAAACGCAGGACCCTGGTCAGAATGTAGCATGCCAATTGCATATGTGCTGATAAAGACTCGCAAATCCTTTATAACAGTTCTGGCGTCAGCTGGGCCCTGGGGCTATATCCAAATAAATCTTGTCCTAATAGTTGTGGGACTGCATCCGTTCAATATAACGTTTGCCTGTAGATAGTCTAATGCGGTCTAGCAAAGGTATCTGAACTGGGCTGGCTGCTCTGTAGTCAGGTATCTGGTGGCTTTCGCTGCTGCGATTTCTGTTGCAGTTAGGGCAATAAATTGTGAAATTGTACACATCAACTCCCAGTCCCGACCACCAGTACATCTTTTCTAATTTTATTAGAGATTTCAAGATCCCTTGATGTCTCAGACCCTCTCCCATATGTGCTTCGTGTTCCAAAGCAGCTCTCCGGTTCCTGTTTGGAATTACTCTGTCCCCCACTCCAGGGATTTGAGCAAAAGGAACGGAGTTTGCATCAATTATGTATGTATTTGTGAGTGGATAGTTTAGAGGTAACGCTGCATAGCTGCCTTCCATTGAGGTTTTTACTGCCAGTAACGTTTCACCATCTATTACTCTTTTTGAACGAGTGATTGTAGCTACGGAAGTCGTTTGCACAACTGCCTTTGCGGCTTAATCAGCCAATGAATTCCCTGCAACGTGAACGGCATCACGTTGATGACTCAGCGTATGAATCACGTGAGTCTTTTGTAGCTCTTTCTGAAAAAGAACTACTTGTTCCAAAAGCGTTTTATGCTTAATTGTGCCACCTTTTGAATTTCTGAAACCGTTTCGAACCCAGTTCTGCAAGTGTTTGTTGTAAGATTCAACGCAGAAATACGAATCGCACACTATGAGTGTGGGGAATTCGTGATCGGTATTTTCAAACGCCATCTTGAAAGCCTGTAGTTCAGCTCGCTGAGCTGTACAGTCTGAGTCATTGAGTTTTAGTGACCATAGGTCTGAATTTACCTTCGCGCCAACGTCCTTTAACGATCGCGCATGCAGCACTGTAGGCTTGTATACCCCCAATTGTGGGTTGTGCTGATCCGTCTGTATAGATTATACATCTGTAATGTTTTAGAGGTAGAATTTCTCTCGCCAGAGGACATTCATATTCGTATTGTAGGAATTCTTGTGTCTTCAAGTAGGGGTCAAAAACGTATTCAACGTCTGTTGCAGCAAGAGAGTTAACCCATTGTATCCATCTCGGATGTAAAGCTTTAACATTTGGAATGCTCGCTTTCATCACTGCCTCTAAGGCAGGTACAGGTGTAACGATCATTATGCGTTTACCCTGCGCGAGAGCTCTCTCTTTTGCTACTGCAGTTTGAATCGCTGTCAGAATTTCATTTCAGCTTGTGTGTACAATTGTGATTTGTATGCACTTGGTACCTTTTCACCTTCATTAAAGGTCAGGTTTGTGAACCCGCATTTTCCTGGGATGACACGGATAACGAGATTGCGCGCATTGTTGCGTGTATCTATTTGTGTTTTTGCTAACATGTCTGTTTGTACTGAACCTAAAATTTCTGTATGTTTCTGAGTCCAATTTGTTGGTTTGAAATCAGGTTTGATTAGTTCGTAGAGAGGTTTAACCCTTTCTGCGTATTTCAGAACATAAGTTCTTCCAAAATTCAGGAAACCTAGAATTGACTGTAAGTTTTTCAGCGTCTTTGGAGGTTGGAGCAGCGCACATTTCTCTAGAAAGTTTGCTGCCAAGCATTTGCCTTCACTTGACAACTCGTATTCTAAGAATAGGACGTTGAGGTGGGCAATTCGTGATTTCTTAAAATTGAATTTGTACCCTTCAGAAGCGAACCCAAGTATTATGGTGTTCACTCTTTTCAAGTGCACATCCAAATCATCGTCTGTAAGATATATGTCATCGACATAAGATAATGCCTCATCATCATACATTTGTAGTATTTCTGTTACTCTTGCTGAAAATAACCCTGGACTATTTTTGAATCCCTGGGGGAGACGGCAAAATTGTCGCTGTGTCCCCAAGATTGAGAAAGCGGTCAAGTGCCTACTTTCCGGTGCAATGTTTTGACAGAAAAACCCATTTGAAATGTCTTTTGTGGTTTTATATTTTTTTCGCACAATGCTATTCATCAGTGCTGCACTATGTGAATTTTGTACTGCAAAAGTTTTGCAGCAAGAGTTTAGGTGTCTGTAATCCAAAACTAGACAATATGAATTGTCTGGCTTGGAGACAGGAAACAAAGGATTGTTCATAGATGAGGTGCATGTTTCAATCACCCCTTGATATTCAAGTTGATCCAAGATCTCCCTGACTTGTTTTTTAGCTTCTTGCTTGACTGGATACTGCCTCTGAGCAGTAGGTTGATTTTTTAACTGGATTTTATGGTGAGGAGAATCCTCATCCCATCCTACGTGATTTTTATATAATGCTGGAGCCTGAGCTACTGCCCATTTTCTGGCATAGGTATATTTTTGATAAATTGGAATGTGATTTGAGAAGGCTGGCATAATTATCTCTTCGCCGTGTGGGCACTCCCTAACAACTGCAGGTGGCCAGTCTCTTTCAGCCAGAAGTATGTCATAACCCTTGGAAAGCTTCTCCCAAAAGAGAGCTTTTTTTTTTCTAGTTATGTCCCCCTCCATCCGGAGTGTTACTTCATATAACTTGTGGGGTACACTAACCCTGGTGTCAGCAGTTTCAACTTGAATGCATTCATTCAAGTCCACTGTCTCCAGATGTTCCTTCAGGAAGTATGGTTACTTCTGCTGCGCTGCCTAGCATTGTCTGAGCCCATTCCCCGTTCTTGAGTTGTGTCCTCAGAATCCTCGGCTGTCTGATCTTTACACTTGCTACCTTCTTCTTGGTGAATTGAGTTTTCTTATTTTTTGGAATGTGCTGTTCGTCTTTGGACTTCACGCGTTCTCCTTTCTGTTCTGACCGTCCTCTTCTTTCTGATTTCTGCGGTGAAGTCTGAAAGGTATGAGAGGAACGTGTATCATTATCTTGATATCTACCAGGTTTTCTTAAAGTATCCCTATTTCTGAGGTTGTACCTCTTTTCAGAGGGCTTCCGTTGGGGAGACCTACCTCCTCGTTGGGGAGATCTTCCTCTGGACTGGGAATGCTTCTCTCTAGGAAGCGTTTGTTTACTGTTCTCCCATTTCTTTTTAGCAGTAGTGAGATTATTTTTAATAAAAGTTTTTTCAGGATTCTCTGTTAGTTGTGGTTTTAGTGGTTTCCCACCCAAAATATCTCTACCTTCTCTTCATTGGATTTTTCAATAATTCTGGCAAGCTCATATGGTTGCTCAGTAATATCTGTTTCTTTTAGTTTCTGGCGGATTGCCACTGATGCTGCTTCACCTTTAATGTTAGCTAATAGTAAAGTATAGCTGAGACCTGTTTGAAATCTTTCAGTAATTTCATACCTAGATTTAAAGCTGGTTCTGGACCGTATTCATTTTGAATCTGTCTTAGAACGTCTGGTATTACCGCCATGGACGGAACACCATGTGTTTTAGTGTAGATTGAAGCAAAGACTATGCCCCAAGTGTCACAATCCTCTGTGTGGTGCAATCCCCATAGGTAAACAGATTGTCAGAATTCTGTGTTTCTCATGAGGCGTACTATCAGGAAATACTGCCTCTATTTGAGTAATTTTTTGTGCTAACCAGAACGGAATTTGTTCTCGTTTTGCTGGTAGTTTACCAATGACTGACTGTATAGTCTGTGGTGTGTTTTTGTTTGTGTTCCCCTGGTGAGGGGTGTGCTGTGGAATTCTTACATCTGGTTGGACTGTTAATGTCCGCATGACATATTGTACCAATTGTCTATGTATTTTAATTAACTGTTTTAGCTGAGCTAACAATTCTGCATCTGACATCCTTTCAATGTCTGGATGAGGTGTATAGCTGGCTAGTACCTGCCATGTTGCTCCTGGTCTACCTAGTAGACCGAGCCTGGTAATGTGATTTTGATGTTGTAGGGCGCCTTTAGACCAGAGCTGATGCTCTTGGTAAGGTAATGGAATTTCAATGTCCTCGAAAGGAACGTATTCCGCTGGAGGTTCCTCTGCTTTATAGTAGTGGAACTCACATGTTCCCGTATTAGCTGCTGGAAACTTAATCCATGAATAGAATACCTCTGTCTGCTGATATTCATGTGCCTCTAAGACAAAGATTACTCTGCCACCTCTTGCTGATACTCCATTGTTTATTATTTTGTAAGTTATACTTTTCCTTAAATTTACCGGGAGCAGTATAGCATCCGTATCATTTTCTATGATATTAGCGTCATCTAAGACTGTTTGAGCTGCTGCTGCAGCTCTCTCCAATTCGGTATCACTTTCTGTCATTTTAGTCAGCTCGAGGAAACAAAGATTAGGTGCACAATATTTTAGAACACTGTATCCTTCAACGTTGAATAAACCAAAAACTAATACGAATCACTGACATATTATCGAAAGACACAATATCGTCCTACGAAAATATCGACACAAAAATATCGGAAGCAATAATATCGACATCCTGTACATAACTAAAAACATACAAAAATATTGGATACACAATATCGACCTACATAAACATCGATCTCACTAAAATCGACAACTTACATATCGAAATATTTAAAAATCGACTACTAAAAAATATAAACACTAAGTAAAAAATATCGAAAGTAAAATTATTGACAACAATAATATCGTTAATTTATAAATATCGAAAAGAATTAGAAATATATAATAATACTTTTTAACATTTATAAATAAAATTAACACAAAAATACACATCTTTCATAACAAACTATAAATATAATTATATTTTGCAATTAAAATACATTAAAAACGATAGAAATTTAACTAAAACAATTTAATTAAATATTATAAAATTATCTCACCAAAATATTAATTAGCGTTTGCCTTATATGGAAAGTAAATACCCAAACATATTTTCAAAAATACAAACTAACCAATAATAACACTGCAAATATAAATTGACCAATAGCAAACTAATTACTAACTCCAAACCACTATATAAACAATTAAACACTAAACACAAACCACATACTGTGGATAAATTCGACTACACCTACAAGAACATCAAGATTCAACCTAAAATTCAGGGGATTAAAAGTAAGTAACTAAAATAAACTAAATTAAACTAACTGCTAAAATGTAAAAAAATAACAAACATGATCCAATTACTAATGCATATCTAGTTTTTATTTTCTACCACCACTACAGAATACTCTACTGACAAAGAACAGAGAACAGAACTCAGAAAACCAAGATACAACTAACAAAGTAAGTATGTCCAAAGATTTTTATAAAAACATAAAATAAGTCTAAGCTAAAACTTATAGCAAAAACTGTAACTCCAACCTAAAAAATATATCTGAACAATTAACACAAATAAATTCATTTTTTTCCCAGATAAAGAAAACACAGAAAATACAAGCCACAACTAAACAGTAAAGGACATCAAAATCAAAAACTGAATTTCCAAAAATGTAAGTATGTACGATGGAAATGTTTTTTTTTTTGTGTTGAAATTTTTTATTAGAAATTTGAAGATAAAAGTACAGATGGAAATAATGATACAGAGTAAAATCTTTGGTAAGTAAAAAATGGTACAAATTAAGAAAAGCATTACACAGAATATAATAAATATGAGAACATAAGGATAACGTATATTCCGTAATCCTAAATGCAATGATAATGAAAAGATTATAAAATAAGTGCAAGATGAAAGAAGAATGAAGGAAAGGAAAGAGAATAGAACAGAAAAAGAAGAAAATAATAAAGAAAGAGGAAAAGAAGAGAAAAAGAAAAGAAAAGAATAGACAAAAATCCCAGAGCAACACAAATTTACATAAAAAGAGGTAAGGGAAGAAAATGTAAAGCTGGGCAATACGAGAGGAAGAACTCAAAAGAATAGGATTAAGAAGGTGGAACAATCAGAGGAGAAGGAGGAGTGGAGCCAGAATCGTCATGTACAGAGGCTTCCAGAAAAGGGGACCACACCTGGAGAAAAATGGAAGCTTGATCCTGCAAATGGAAATGTTTTTAAATTTAACTTAAAATACATACATCTATGTTTTAAATAACTATAAAATATATTTCTTATAGAATAACAAACAACAAAATGACAAAAGGAGCTGAATTTGTTATCAGCCAGAAAGGAAAACTATGACTCTGCTACATAGGTTACACTTATACCCAAGAGAAACAATTTGGGAGGAAAGTTAATTGGAAATGTTGCAAATATTACTCCAACAAATGTTACGGAAGGGCAACAACTAGGGAAGCAACAGTACTTTATACTAGGGAACACAACCACCCACCAAACATAACAGAAATCGAAGTTAGAACAGCATTAGAACACATAAAAGAAGCAAGTACAGGTTCCCAAAAACCAACAAGCGTCATCCTAAAAGAACAGATTCCCCAAATACCTAAAACAGCCACTACCCAAAAGCCAAATATAGTTTCCCTAAAAAGAACAATATCACGTTCCAAAAGAACAACTACCACTACCACTCCACCTCCTAGAACATATAGAGATATACATTTAAATCCTGACCAAACTATAACTTTAAACAAACGACCATTTGTCATTTACGACAACGAAAACAATGACAAAAGACTGATAATTTTTGGCACAGCTATTAATCTCCTAAAACTCCAGCAAAACCAATATTGGATGATGGATGGGACTTTTAACATCTGTCCCAAACCTTTTACCAATTATACACGATACATGGCCTATATCAAAACTGCAATATACCTCTAATTTATGCACTGCTACCAAATAAAACTAATTCCACATATATGGAATTATTAAACAGTATCAAACAAAAAGCTAATGACTATTCCCCATAAAAAATAATACTTGATTTTGAACAAGCAATGCTTTCAAGTATTTTAAAAATACACCCCCATACCTGTATCCAAGGCTGCTAATATCACTTTAACCTGTGTCTATGGAGACATTTACAAAAGACAACCCTAAGCATAGAATATGCAACAAATTCATCTTTTGCATATCAAATAAAAAAACTAACAGCACTGTCTTACGTTCCAGAAACAGACGTGGCAGAACACTACAGCATTTTAATTGATAGCACCTTTTACAAACAAAATGAAGCTAAATTAAGTCCACTCTTAGACTACTTTGAGGACACATGGGTAGGTAGACTCCATAGATCTGGCCACAGGAGAAATCCAAAATTCTTAATACCCTGGTGGAACGTTTACCGAAGCACCTTAAATGGGGCATCAAAAACGAACAACGCTGCTGAAGGCTGGCACAATGCCTTCCTCCAATCAACAGACAGAACTAAACCAAGTTTAGAAAAATTTATTAAATGCCTACAAAAAGAACAAAGCTACCAAGAGTTCCGAATGGAACAATCCATTACTGAACTAACTCCAAAAACATCTAAACAAACCAAGCAAATGCATAAATACCTAGAACAACAAGTACAGTTGTACCCTAGCACAAAAGGCATTGAATACCTCAACATAATAGCCAAAACACTACTTTAAATTACTCTAAACAGCAAAGCAGTACTAAAAAAATACAAACAATACAATGTAAATCACAATAATATATTTTCTCAAAAATAATTAGTGTGCAATATATGTAATATGTTATAAATATATATATATATACACACATTAATATTTGAAATACATAAAACATAACAATAATCATAATAACATTACCCACCCTCAATAAATGCAATTAAAAAAACGTACCAAGCATATCCCAAAGGCTGTAGAATCCATTTTCACAAAAACAATCCAGTTTAGAAAATGTTTGCCCAAAAAAAATGAAAAAATACAACTGTCCCAAAACTGAATAATCCACTCAACGAAGGTCCTTTGAAAAACCAGAAAAAACCAGAAAAATTATAAAATATAGAACAAACGCTCCAGGAAAACTGAAAAATTTAAAGAAGTGTTAAAAATCCATTAGTTAATAAAACTAACAAACACTTCTTTAAAAAAAAAATTACTCCTTCGGATATCATGAACTCCTGCAACAAAAATACATAAAACATACATTCCCACCCACACAAAACAACACATAAACACCTACTAACAGTAATACTAACATTAGATTTCACCTAAAATATATTTTAAACATCAAAACACTAAGGGGCCCATTACGATGTCGGGCGGATTGCCTCCGCCAGGCTGACAGTAGCCACTGCCGGCCTGGCGGAGGCAATCCACCCCACATCCACACTAGTTTCCCCCCTGCCATATTAGTATGGCGAGGGAGACCTCGGCGGACGGAAAGACCGTCCACCCCTTTTCCACCCCGGTCGCCTTGCGTCCGGGGCGGAAAAGGAATAATATGGTGGCGGTGTCTATCAGCCACCGCCAGCCATATTATGATGGGCGTCTGTAGGTGCCTTTCCGCGGCGGCGATGGCGCCACGGAAAGGCATGCGGTCTTCATTCTGAGGGCCCCCTGCGGGCCCCCAGAGTGAAGAAGAGGTGGGGGTGCACACGGGGGTACCTGTGGTACCCCCCTTCATTTGCATTTACAATGCGGCAGGCACCGCGCGGTGCCTGCCGCTTTGTAAATGCAAATGCTGTAATGCATTTTTAGCATTGTGGCGGGCGGTGCAGAGAGCACCGCCCGCCACAATGCTAAAAATACAGGATGTGCCCGCCACTGTGGCGGGCACATCCTAATACCCTCCACGGGACCCACGACCTTATGGCTGGCGGTCCCTATTACCACGAGGATGGCGGGCGGGCAAAGTCCGCCCGCCATCCTAATGACCCCCTTACTTTACAAACAAGCCTAAACAACGCTAAAAAAAGTACATCCACCATACGTAAATACAACATATCAAAACGTCTCATACAACTAAATTACTTCTAACCACACTAAATAGAACCAAAGTACTATCAAAATTATTTTAAAACACACTTAAAACATATAAAACAAACCTTACCTTCAGCGACGTGAAGTGTCTCCCAACCCACGAGCTCGTCTTCATCCAAATGACACAAAACGACCTTAAGCGGTTACAAAATAAATGACCCAAAACTAAAGAAAAAGATTAACATTACAAACATATTATTTAATCTATTAAAATATTCCTTTACAGAACAAAAAATTAATACTATGTAAAAAAAAATTTTTTTTACTTGTATTAAAATACTTAACAAAATCTATATATTTTGTAAAATTATAAAAATAAATATTATAAAATAAATATTTATTATTATAATTCTTAAAATCTGGAAAAATTGTACAAAGTTCTGTAAAAATGTTTTTCAAAATGTATATAAATAAACCTGTGTTAAAATGTTTTCTTCATTTAAATATATTGTTGAAAACAGTCATATTAATAGTTTTTATATTAATATTAATTTAAAAATACTATGTACAACCAACATGTTATGTTAGGTTGTCTTGTAAAGCGCATGGCTACCCCAGCAATGGGGCGTCCCAGCGCTGTAGACCACTGGGGAACCCGTCCTGGCTTTTCCCTGTGAGATGATCCCTGCTGGGTATCTCCAAGGTGAAACCAGGCATCCCCGGTGTATGTGGGGGGCCGTTGTGGAGATGAGGCAAGCTAATGCCCAGAGTTGCCGAGTTTGATCCCTGGTTAGAGTAGGCACCAAAGCAAGAATTATCGAGTCCGCTGACCCTGGTATACGACCCTGCCGCGTCGGGAATTGAACCCTGGTCCCAGGCCGTCCTCTGCTTCCGGGTCTGCCGCCTCTAACCAGTGAGCCACGCCACTCCACATGTATAACAATATAAAATTGTATATATGTGAAAATATTGTACTTTTTTGTTATAATGTCAAACAATACTTACATCTATATTAAATGTTTTTTTATAAAATGTACTATTTCAATAAAAATGTAAAAATGTAAATTGACCATAACAATTTTTGACAAATATATGACTAAATATATTTGTATGAAATAAACATGTAATACTAATGTTTTTTGTTTCTTTTTTGTCATGTTAATAAAAAAAATATTCCAACTGTACAAAAATTGTATAAAATGTATTTATTATCATAAATAATTTACTATTCCCACTCCAATCTACATTAATTTGGGGTAGGTGTTGGACACTAATTTAAAATAATTTACTATTCCCACTCCAGTCTACATTAATTTGGGGTAGGTGCTGGACACTAATTAAATATAATTTACTATTCCCACTCCAGTCTACATTAATTTGAGGTAGGTGTTGGACACTAATTAAATATAATGTACTATTCCCACTCCAGTCTACATTAATTTGGGGTAGGTGCTGGACACTAATTAAATATAATTTACTATTCCCACTCCAGTCTACATTAATTTGGGGTAGGTGCTGGACACTAATTAAATATAATTTACTATTCCCACTCCAGTCTACATTAATTTGAGGTAGGTGCTGGACACTAATTTTTACATAATTTACTATTCCCACTCCAGTCTACATTAATTTGAGGTAGGTGCTGGACACTAATTAAATATAATGTACTATTCCCACTCCAATCTACATTAATTTGAGGTAGGTGCTGGACACTAATTAAATATATTTTACTATTCCCACTCCAGTCTACATTAATTTGGGGTAGGTGCCAGACACAATTTAAAAATAATTTACTATTCCCACTCCAGGCTACATTAATTTAGGGTAGGTGCTGGAAACTAATTACAAATAATTTACTATTCCTACTCCAGTCTACATTAATTTGAGGTAGGTGCTGGACACTAATTTTTACATAATTTACTATTCCCACTCCAGTCTACATTAATTTGAGGTAGGTGCTGGACACTAATTAAATATAATGTACTATTCCCACTCCAATCTACATTAATTTGAGGTAGGTGCTGGACACTAATTAAATATATTTTACTATTCCCACTCCAGTCTACATTAATTTGGGGTAGGTGCCAGACACAATTTAAAAATAATTTACTATTCCCACTCCAGGCTACATTAATTTAGGGTAGGTGCTGGAAACTAATTACAAATAATTTACTATTCCTACTCCAGTCTACATTAATTTGAGGTAGGTGCTGGACACTAATTTTTACATAATTTACTATTCCCACTCCAGTCTACATTAATTTGAGGTAGGTGCTGGACACTAATTAAATATAATTTACTATTCCCACTCCACTCTACATTAATTTGTGGTAAATGCTGGACACTAATTAAACATAATTTACTATTCCCACTCCAATCTACATTAATTTAGGATAGGTGCTGGACACTAACTAAATATAATTTACTATTCCCACGCCAGTCTACATTAATTTGGGGTAGGTGCTGGACACTAATTAAATATAATTTACTATTCCCACTCCAGTCTACATTAATTCGAGGTAGGTGCTGGACAGTATTAAAATATTTCTAATAATTCCAAATCCAATTTATAAAATAAAAATAATTAATATACTAAAATATTATATTACTTTTTTAAATATCCATTTTTTTCTAATTTTTTAATCACTTCTCAAACAATTATTTACAATTTTGTAAAATTTGAATATTTAAATACATTATACATTTTTCCCAAAAACTTGCCACCATTATCCCTTATAACTACCACAATTCACTCCTAAATTATAATATATATTTATTTTAATTTTTAATTTTTTTTACAAATTAATTGATAAAATTAAATTTTAAATAAATTATATATTTTTTAAAATATTGGATGAAAATTTAAAATTATAAAAAAATCCCAACCCTTATCCACTATAAACAATACAAATAAATCAGAATTATTAAAAAAATTATTTCCAAATTTTTTAATTCTTTTTAAAAATTTGTTAAAATTTAAAAATGTACCTATAATATCGACTTTTTATTAACAAACACAACCATTAACCACTATAAATACTACAACTCAATCCTAAATGTTATAAAAAAAATCAAATTTTAAAAATGTTAGATTTTCTTTTTTTTTAAATAGGAAAAATGTACCTATAATATGTACTTTTTACAAACAAACACAACCCTTATCCACTATAAACACTACAACTCCATCCTAAAATGTTTTAAATTTTTTCAAAATGTTAATTTTAAAAATATATATATATTTTTTTTAAAATTTACCTATACATTTTTAAAAGACTCCCCACCCTTATCCCCCATAAACCCAACATCCCGCTCCTAAAATATTTTCTATAAATATATAGAATTTTTTAATTTTAACTTAATTAAAAAAAATTACTTTTAATGTATACATTTTTAAAACACTCCCCACCCTTATCTTCTATAAACCCAACATCCCGCTCCTAAAATTATATATGATTTTTAAACAAACATAAAAAATTAAATTTTATAAACACATTAAATTTACAAATTTTGAATACAAACAAAAAAACAACAAAAATAAACAAATATTACTAAAAAGTACACTTTATCGATATTTTAACACAACGATATTTTGTCATTCGATATTTTTACTTTCGATATTAAAGTACACATACTAAAATCGATATTTTTGTAGTCGATATTAAATATTTCGATATATATTACCATATTACCATCGATATTAAAACATCGATATTCTGTCACATCGATATTAAAAATTCGTTATTATGTCTACTTACCAACTAATACATAGGATTTTTTGTCCTACTCAGTTTTGGCGGATATTATCCTTTCACCCACTCCAGACGTCTTTTGGAGTTTTTACGGGAGAAAAGGGGTCCGTGTGAAAAGCACGACTCAGTTTCTTTAGTATCTAGCGTTAAATTATCGCCTTACCAAACATTGGGCGCCATGTAGTGTAGTTCCTTTATTCCCAATAGGCTCTGCGCATTGGAATAATATATCCTGCAGCTTAGACGTAGGACTTAAGTCGACTAGGTCTCTGCCGAATATATTAGACTTAATTGTGAGTGCCAGCTAGCTCAGAGATCACTACAAACTTTCTCGAAAGTACAAGAAAGAATTAGTCTCTGACAACCATATAACATAACCACTTTGTTTCCCCAGAATGAAACGTATCTCTAGAGTCGCGGAAACAATAGACGGCTATTTCACTCAGTCAGACTGGCGTTTTCAATAAAAGTATTAATTGAACAGTCCTATTTCTTAAGCATAAGAAATGCACTGCTACAATTGAAATGCTAGTTAAGAAGTACAATGCATATAATACGAATAGTATCATAAAATAGTACTGTAAGAGCATGATATGGTTTCTAAGCCATAAACATAGAATACATAAAATGCATAAAATACATACAGTGATAAAATAGTGGCTAAAAGTACTCAACTGGTGCTTCTAAAATATGCCTACCCCGGTGTACCTAACCTAAGTCTAGTACGAGGGAGGAGCAAGTGTGGTGTAGCTTAAGTCTAGTAATTTTCTGCCAAGAATCTGTTCCAAGAATTCTCTAAGGGTCTAATCAGCTCCGTACCTTGGTTTCAGAATGATAGAGGTCTTGTATCTCTCTCTCAAGACTCTATCTCTAAGCAACCCGCAAGGGTAGCCTAGAAACACCGGAGCTGGATTTCTCGGCAAGAGAAAAGACAGCGTCTTCTCAGTGCGTCAGTTGGAGGGTCGGCTTCCTTCGGCACTTTCAACAGCAGGGCGTCGGGCAAGTAGTTAGTCGATCTGCTCCTGAACCACCGTGTGTTTGACTGGGCAAATGTAGGCATATTTATACTTTGAAGGTGCCGAGTTTGACGTAAGATTGGACATAATATCGTCACAAGTGCCTCAGTTCCTTGAAAACTCCAGGAGTTCTTGGATAAATTAGTATTCAAGCAGGGGGAAGTCCCTGACTGCTGAAGGCTGGTTTTTTACAAGAAATCGTTGTGGATTCTCGGAGTTTAGTGGAAGTAGCCATGCCGTATTTGGGCTGCACAGGCTAAGACTAAATTAGGTAATGATTCCTATGCCTATATAAGGATTGGGTGAATTATACCTATATATGGGCATGAACCGGGATCATTTCACTAGGGTCCTAGATTCCCACATAACACTGCCACCCTTGAATATGCACCCCCCATTACCGATTCGGTATTTACCGAATCGGTAATAGTGAATGGCTTCCCATTCATTCCTATGGGCTCATAGGAATGAATGGGAATTACCGAATCGGTAAATACCGAATCGGTATTTACCGAATTTTAGTGATTCGGTAAATTGTACCGAATCAATACCTACATACCATTTACCGATTCTGAAATACCGAATCGGTAAAATTCAGTATTTTAGAATCGGTAAATTTGGATTACCTACTTATGGCCCAAAGTCTTTTACCGTTTCTACAGCACAGTTTTTTAAGATTAGGATTAGCACAGTGCTATCCTTGCTGTTAGACTTGAGATCATTGGCGTGAGTCTCCTTTCCATTTCTGACGGATTGCCTCAACTGTTTTTATATGTTTTTGCTGGCTATATGTTTTGGGGACTGTGCCACTGCTAATCAGTGCCACAGTGCAAGTGCTGCCTATCTTAAATTGATATATTAATTGGTTTTTCCATGATTGGGTTATTTGATTTATCTGTCAGCCCCTAGTACAGTGCACCATGTGTGCCCAGGGCTTGAAAATCAAATGCTGCTGGTGGACTTGCAGCACTGGTTGTGCCACCCACAGAAGCAGTTTGTAAAGTGTGTCTCAGGTCTGCCATTGCAAGGCCCATGTGCAGGCCAGCACTGCCATGTCGACTTGGCCAAGGGCACCCACTTGCGAGTCACTAATCCTGCCCTTATCTTCATGTTAGACACCCCTATGGTAGACCCAAGGGCAAGGTGTATTGTAAGTATAAGGTAGGACATGCTCTGATGTGTGTCGCTTGTTCTAATAGTGAATTACAGCCATTTTCATTTTTCACTATTGAAGGCTTCCTGTTCTATATATGCCAGAATGGGCAGTTAGAATATTACATTCTTATAATCATAACTGACTCAGTTAACATGGTAGAAATTTGAATTTAGTATGCCTGAACTCAGAATAATAAAATCCATCTTTTAGTAAAGTTGGTTTTAATATTCTGTGTTTGAAAATACCACTTTTAGAAAGTAGGTATTTTCTTGCCTAACTATCCAGGCCTGCCTCTGCTGGGTTGTGTATTCCTTGTCTGGGTTTGTGAGTGACAGGGCTGGGGGATTCCAGGAGACAGGCTTGGGGCAGCCCAGTGGTGAATAGAGAGATCTGCATCTAGATGGGAGGGAGGAGTTGCACCGGGGACCTGAATAGGGCTGGGCCTTCCCTCTGATGTCTCTGCCCTGCTCTGTTAAAAGAGAGGAATAACCATGTCAACAGAGTGCTCCAGAGCTGTATCTTCCCTCCCCTGTGCTGGATCCACCTCCTGTGGGGTGGCTGATGTCTCTGCCCTGTACAGTCAAAGGATCAAGAGTCATGTAAACAAAGTGCTCAGGAACTGGTTTGGACTAGGCAGAGGCCTCTATGCCTTCACAGAACAAAGGATTTTGGGGTATAAATATTGGGGCCCTGATCCCAAGAAATTAGATCCCTTCTGGAACAAGAAACCTTCCTGCCAAGGAGAAGAACCAAGGAAGCTGCAGGAGTTGTACTGCCCCTCTGCCAGTGTGCTGTTTGCTGGGTTGGCCTGCAGTGGTTGCTTCATTGCCAAGGGAAAGGAGAAGGAACTTTGTAAGGACTTTCATCTACAGAATATTCTCCAAGGGCTTGAACTGTGCTTGCCTCCTGCTGAAGTCTCAGGGACAAAGGACTTCACCTCCAGCTCCCGCTGAATTTCCTTGCTGGGAATTCTGACTCCAGACAATTGCGTGCCGCTGGGAGCTGGAAGCGCGAAGCATCGAGAAGAAGTGTGTCGCCGCCGTAGCTGAAATCGTCACATCGCCGGAGAAGCGAGCCTTCGCCGCATCTCCCTGGAAGTGTGCGTTCATCGAAGCTGCCTGCTATCGCATCACCGGAGAAGAGTGACGCCATTGTGAGAGTCGCCATCGCATCACCGGAGAAGTGTGTCGCAGGGCCTGTCGTGGCTCCAAAGTACAGAGTCGTCGCAAGGCTGCCAGTGCATCATCGCTTCGCATCTTGCGCACCGCAACGGGCCCGCAGGCCGAGAATCTACGCATCACCTCCACACCGGTAAGGCTCACGATGAGTCCCCTACTCTGCGCAGGCAGGACGCAACTGTTCCCCCGGATGATGGAACCGACGCATCACCCCTTTTGTCACATTTACCATCAACTTGAACTAAGCAACTTTAATCATCTTTACAGTAATCTTAAGTGTAGTATTGTGGATCTTTGTTGTTTGTGGTCTTGTGTTAAGTCTATATAAAGAATACTTTTTTTTTATTAAACCTGTGTTTTGTCCATCTGTAGTGTTATCACTGTATTACTGTGTTTATTCACAAATGCTTAACACATTGCCTCTGAGATAAGCCTGTCTGATTGTGCCGAGCTACCATAGGGGTGATCAGGGGTTATTAAGGAGTGTGATCCCCTTATTCTGACTTAGAAGTAAGGGTCTATATTTGGATAAAGGTGAATACCATTGCCAACTAGAGACCCCCAGATCTAACACTTGCCACGCTGTAAAATGGCCAACGCCTTTTACCACTCCAGGCACAGTATTACAGCTTTGGATTGGTAAATACCATACAAGCCAACCTGAAATGAATAAAAAACAACCCCTGACACGTGTTTCGCTCTTATTAGAGCTCTTCAGAGAGGTATAGCTTTGTCCAGACACAAGTGAGCACCCAGTATAAGTCAAAACAATTCCCTTTCATGCATAGAGTGATGCATATAAAGGGAATATATATATATATATATATATATATATATATATATATATTCAATGAAGATGAAAAAACAAGGCTAAAAGCTTAGTTATAGTTAGGAGAAGTTTTTTACCGATACAAACCAAGCTTAAACTACACAAACTTTAAACTATAACTTTCATTCACAATCTATCCACCACCTTCAAATCCTTTTATGTAGCACACCTCGTTACACTCTGTTTTCAGCTTGCTAATCAGACAATACCATCACTCTCCACTCTACCATGAACTGTGTTGTGACAAATGATGTCATTTGAGAAGTGATAAGTGTTATGAATGCTATGATTTTGCATGCTATAAGTGATGTAGTATGTAAGGGTATTACCAGCTCACCCGCGGGTAGCCTAGCACAAAGCAGTCAGACTTATCACAGAGGCAATGTGTAAAACAAAGGCACAACACGCAACCACGGTAACTACATTGCACTTCACAAAAGAGAGACCACGCAGGATGTAGGTGAATATTGTTTGTATTCAACACACATTAATCAATGCAACATGAATACCATGTATTTCTGGGCATTAATAACACTTGCCAATATTACTAGCAGTCCTAGGCCCAATCATGTTGATAAGATATTGATAGTATGCACACAGGAAGCAAGTCCTGTTCTAGACCACACAGCACCCTTATGCAGTGCAACACACCATCAGCACCAGGCCCACCTCCACAATTCTTATACTTCAGTATCACACAGCTAAAGGGAGCATCCTGGGTCACAACGACATCAGAAATATGTACATACAAGGAATTATAACACTTTTTAGCAGCACCGCGGGCCAGGGCCTCTGTAGGTAAAACCAATGTTAAATGTAAGGTACTTTTGGCAAGAAATTAACATATAGAAGTACACCCCAGACCAGTGTGTGAATCACAGGCGGTCCACAGAATGTCACTCTCGCCCACACACACTCACTCTGCACTGCTACATGCTGCAACAGGTATAAGCCTGGTCCGTATGGGACACTCTTGCACATACATACACAACACCCTAATGTGCTGCAACAGATACCCAGTAGGTCAATGGATAAAACGCTTCAGGCTCCATGGCTCCAAGTTTCCCTCTACCCTCCAATTCACTCCTTCTGTCCTATACCCCCACTGAATGGAAAATCACCAGCCCCTCCCTTCGGATACTAGGTCACACTTAGTCTGGGTTCCCAGAAAGCGGTTGGGGATAAATAGTAAGAAAAATTAGAAGGCAGATGTAAACAAGGGGTTTTAGCGCCACTCAGGAAGTTCATCAACTTGTTGCAAAGCAGAAGCGGGTAATAATCGGTTACAAATAGCAGTCCATCAGGGCCTTTCGGCACCAGCCCAGTTCTGCCAAACACAGGGGGGGTCACACAGTCTCTTTACCTGCTCCTGATCTTTCTCCGTAGCGTTCCTCAAGGCTAGTCAATCACTCTCACTCTTACCTGGTGCAAGACATCATCAGGAGGAGCCAGGTCAGAAAAGGGAAGTTGGGCCACTGTGATGGAGCCCAGAAAGGAACAATCTGTGAATGGGTAATAACACAGGGGAACCTCTCAGTCTGAGGAGGCACCCTGTCTGGTACAGTTTGATCAGGGCCGTACCCAGGCAAACCGGGCACAAGGTCTGGTGCACAATAAGATGGGTCGCACCAGACACTTCAAGTCACACAACTAAGAGTTGCAAATTCCATACCTCCCTGGAAATGAGACATTCTGTCTGGAGCACGTTGATGTAGGTTGCACAAGATGATTCCGCTCGCACACACGGGCATAAGTTGAGCAATATCTCACGAGGTAGAATTAGACACTGCAATGGGTATTCCCCCACCTCTGAGGGTCGCAACTTGTGAATCTGACATAGCACGCAACGAGCATGCAGCCGGCATGTCACACTAGAGATATGCTGTACAATTGGTGAAGCCGGCCACTTTGGATTCTGCTTCCAGTGAATCTGCTCGCCACCAACAAGACGCTTATGTATGCCGAGGTCGCTGTGATACAGGGGCCACTCCCCTTGGATGGGGGCTGGACTTTGGGGGCTCCACATTAGGCACACCGGTGTCCAGGCACAATTCTTAGCTCACTTAAGAGTGCACCGCCCTCCAGATGTCATTGGTAGATTGTGTGGGTCCCTCATAGGAGATCTTTGAAGTCCCTTGTCACGATTCACTCCGTGCTCTTGTACCCTACACCAGGGGGCTGCATAGTGGGACTTCCAGTCTTCTAATAAGTGTCCAGACCCTCCCCTGCATGCATATCCTGACTCCCAGCCATTTGGACACTTATTGGGAATTGCCATCCATTCCCAATCCATGTAGGATTTTGTGAAAGCCAGCCTGCTTATACTTGAAGCCAGCCTCCTCATGTTTGGAACTCCACTAACTAGTGTTCCCTCCTCACTGCTTTGTCTCCACCACTGCAGGCCAAGGATGGGTGGAGGAATTCAGCTCACCTGTGGCTGGCTGCTACTAGCCTTCTCACACCTGCTACATGTGATTACTGTGAGCTCTTATAAGCCCTAGCTCCCTTCAGGCCAAGGTCGGTCATTGTAGCTGTTTACCGGTGAGACCGATCCTTGTTTCAAGTGCTCCCTGTGCTTCTGCTATCCTTGTTTCCAGTGTTTCCTGAGCTTTAGGTATGCCTTGTTCCTAACCTGCTACTGTTTTCCTTGTTCCTGAATTAGCACTACCTGCAGTGCTACCTTGACCCCTGAGCCTTAGTATTCCTTGTTCCTGAACTGCAGCACTTTCCCTTCTCCTGAATTAGCACTGCTTGCAGTGCTACCTTGTTTCCTGAGTTCCTGAGCTATAGCTTTTCCTTGTACCTGAATTAGCACTGCCTGCAGTGCTCTTGTTTCCTGAGTTCCTGAGCTATAGTTATTCTTTGTTCCTGTTCCTGGGCTTCTGCTATTTCTTGTTCCTGATTTGCACCGCTTGCAGTGCTACCTTGACTCCTAAAGCTTTAGTAATTCCCTATTCCTGAACCAGCATTGCCTACAGTGCTACCTTGACTCCTGAGAATTAGTAATATCCTGTTCCTGTACTAGCACTGCCTGCAGTGCTACCTAGACTCCTGAGCTTTAGCTCAGTTCTTATTCCTGTCCCAACTCTGCCTTCTATGCTACTTTGTTTTCTTGATTCCTTAACCTGCACTATTCTAGTATACCCTTGTAGCCTCCCCTTCTGTATCTCCCTTTCCAGTCCCTGCCTTTCTTTCCAATTCCTTGGTTCCAGTTTGCTGTCTTTCTATTATGCTGTCTTGCTTCTGTTGCCTTGTATGTTTGTTACCTGCTTTCTGCCAAGTGTGCCCTGTGATTTTTTCCTTTCCTGTTAAGCACTGCTCCTTGCTAGCTCCTTGTCTATTGTGCATGTGTTTAGTTATACCCCCTTGCTGTTACTGCCTTGCGTGTTCCTGTTCCTAGGTGGTGTTTCTTGTTCACTGTGAATATTGTCTTTGAGTTACATTTATACCATCACCATGGGTATAAGCTCCACAGACCCTGCCTTTGCATGCATATACTACATGTGGGTATTTGCAGTCGGTATCTGTAACAGCAATTGTGGGAGAGAAACTTACTGAGCTTCAGTCTTACTGTGTGGAGCTCCTGAGTGCTTTACCCGACACCCCCCTTTATTGTTAATGTTGTTTAATATATATGTCTTACACATTCGTCCTGTGTGTAGTTATTCTGAATGATAAATTGCCTTGTGAGTGCCCTTCCTTTCTGAGTCTTACGCATCATGTTCACTTGTACAGGCTTCCCTTTAAACCCTTTTTTCTCCTCTGACTCCCTGTATGATCCTGGGCAGCGCTGTACTCCTCTTCCTGTGTACGTTTTCTACCCAGTTCTCATTCCTTGCCCAAGTTCCTGACTGTGTTCCCCACATAGTCGCGGACAGTCCCTGACATCCCTAAGATCTCCGAGAGAACAGGGAGCCAACTGTCCTTGGGGAGCGCACTTTAGAGTGCCACACTTCAGCAGGTAGTCGGGCCATCCACTATACAGGAAGGACACTCAGTGCCTTCCAATTACAGTAATTCTTCTTGTGCACAACAGACTCCTTGCCCAGTCAAGATTTCTATTTTCAGACTTCATCTCACTTTCGGAGTTTAGAATCCTTCAGTGGGGCAAGGCTGCAGGCTATATCCTGCAAGAGGAAGAAAAACAAACATCACCCCACACTTAGGCCATTGTTTCTGCTCAGGGTCAGTTTTCACACCTTATTAAGGTCAAGCACTGGCTGTGCAGCTGATGGAGAGCTAGTGCAAATTAGCCTCCAAAAAATGCAGGCAGGGAAAATGTACCTTTCAAACAGTCACTTTTCCTAAATATTTATTGAAATCTAATTTTACCATCAAATTTGATTTTTAATGACTATTCAAATATTTTTCTAGTTGATCCCAACCTGTGGTCACATAATTTGTATTTTAATCTGTATTCTAGTATTCCTCATAGACCGCCAGAGCCCTCTCATTTTTGGGGCCTTGTCACTGTAGGGGTATGACAATATTAAATGTCCCACTTTCAAATACCATGCACCCTACCATGGGCTACTAGACCTCTATGGGATGACTTATTAAAATGTAAATGGGAGGTTTTTCTGCGTCCAAAAGGGTTATTTTGACAGGTCGAACTGCAGGTTGAAACTGCAGCAATCAGGCTACATTGGTAGGCCTGAAGCCATGATTTCCCTGTCACACTAGTACAGGGCACATTAAATGCTTCATTCCACAGCACATGCCCTGGGACCTGATTAGCAGTGTCCCAACACACCGAGTCAAAAACAGCATCAGTCAAAAATAATGGTGGTAATCACGTCAAAAAGTGGACATTATCATAGTATTTATTTATTAAACCTGAAAATACTTACTGGACACAGGAGAGTACATGTGGTTTTTCTTTCGGTACACACGTCTGGAGCACTTTATAAAATATGCCATTATTATTGACATGGAAACATAGGGCCTAATTCACAATCAGCCTCGCAGTTGTGGCGGGAGTCCCGCACTTGTGGCGGAACCTCCGCAATGGAAAACAGCTGTACAGATATACTGTCATGAGTACGTGACCCCCTGACACAACTGCGAGGCCTCCGCCATGACTGCGTAGGCCGGTTGTGAATTAGGCCTCCCAAGTTAAAATTTATTGGTAGAAAGTCATCCTATTTCTTGTATGCTAGGAATATTGTATGTACAATTTTCATGTCGGGGTAACAAAATATTCTAGAAAACTCATTCTTTGAAAGTGGAGTTGATAGTTCCTCTTGGTATTCAAATCAGAAGACAGACCGCACATCCCTTGCAGACTGGAGGCATGCAGAGAAAGGCAAAATGAGCTAACATTTCGCTGCCAAAATTTAAATGTAGCCTTAAGTCAACTGCAGAGGTGAAAATGCAGTTTAAATTCATGGATATTTTACTTAGTTTTCCCATTATTTATTTGTTAATGTATTTACTTACTTGCTGATATGAATTTCATAAAGCACAACAACCCCTCTGGATGGGCCTTTTGTCTTTGTTGGGTAATACGCTAGGCCTGATCGGAAATATCAAAATGATCAGAGTCAAACAGACGAGTTTTTAGGCTCTATCGAAACTTTAAATGGCCAGGATCCCTGCAGATGCTGCGAGACTTCATGAATGGAAATCATAGGGATGTGCTGTCTGCTTATTTACTAAACATACTTTATTAGTAAGAGTTAGGCGGATGCAGAACAAACACCAAAAACAGACCTACGTCCCATGTGCCTTGTTTACACTGTATGCATGGCTGGCTATATACACTCTAAATAGGTGGGGGGAGGGACGTCAGCCAATTTTTTGTCAGGTGTCCTCCTCTCCCCAACTTCTAAATAAACCACCAGTCCACCCCTTGTGAAAATGGCAGATAGCCGTCGCTTTAGCCCCAGTCACAGTCAAGTCACAAATTCAGGAAACTATTTTTGCATATAACATTGGTGAACTATCTCTCTTTTTTTGTCCGCCTCAGCTGGGTATCATGTCCTTAGACATCAATTCACCAAATTGCCAGTATGGCAGAAGTGATATCAGATGCCCTTTGACCTTCACTTTCACTTTCACTCACATTCACACTTACATACACTCTCCTTTACTTAAACACACTCCCACCTGCGAGCACACACACAATAGACATTTAAAAGCATTTTTTACTCACCTCAGCTCCTAGGGAAGATCATATTCTACCTAATTGTACTCCATGTTTCATTACACTAAGTGACTAATGTAATATTCACTATTAGTGTAATACAAAGTCACTGAAAACATAGCTAGCGGAGCCCCAACCAACGTTAGGAGGACAAGCTGCTACTCTACTCCTGGCCCTGATTTTGCCACCTCTGAGGCCAGGGGTAGCAAAGGCAGTAACTGGGGCCACAGAGGGCAAGTTAGACCCCTAAATGACGTTCATGATTATGCCCCAGAGTTTCAGTAGTGGCTGCATTGACATGCTTCCTTTTGTATTGTTGGACTATGAGGAGCGATTTAAACTCCCTCAAAGAGGTTGACAGTTATCCCCACGACATTCAACATTCCACTTTGATGTTCTAATCAGATAAAGCCTCCTTATTTTTTAGACTGTTAGGAAATATTACTGTTTAAAATGCTAAAAGTTCAGCGACCTCAACTGGGATTCGAAACACAAAGGTGGAGGGGTTGAGTGCATTTTCAGAATGTGTCATTAAATGAAAACAGGTATTTCGTAGAGCACCTGTATAATGCAGGGATTCTACACCTTTTTTCTTTTTCATTTTTTTTTTACCTCAGAGCTGAGTACGCTAAATTTAGTCCTTGCCTTCCCTACTAAATTCAGCACTCATCGTCTTATATTTGCCTGCTGAAAGTGGTTGAGGGGAGTAAACAATGCAAGATTATTCTTACAATGTAGTCATGCTTAAAAGACCACTGACTCCGAATTCCAGTTTATGGATTTTATCATAAGGCTAAAAATAATTGAATATAAACATACCTTAAAATCAGAATATAGGTACATGAAAATCAATATAGAGCCACATCTACGAAGATAGTTAATTAGGCATAAAAGGCATAATGTAATTAACTCCAAAATCAAAATGCAACACAGAATGGAAGCTGAATCAATTTCTCTCTTCATTGAGAAGAAAAACAAAAGTTACCTTTCCCTACTCTGCGCTCAATAAGGGTCCTACCTATCTCCTTTGCATCATACCCCAAAGGTGTCAGCACATGTTGACTTCCTAAGAAGTACTGACGTCAAACGGGTCAGTTACCTTAAGGCTATGGAGCTCGCTCAAAGATGCTCTTTCTTCTCCGAAAAATGTAAAAGTCTCTCTTGTCTCTTGTCAAAAAGACAAAGTTCGGCCCCACCAAATGAGTCACATGCTGAACTGTTCACTTGCAATAGTTTCAGTAGATTTCCACAGAAGCTTGAATTAAGTTCTTCTTGATTTCCAGTGGCCTAGGGTTTCAGATAGGCCAGGCACGGAAAGGCATCCCCATTTCTCACCTTTCAATCTTCTTCAAAGACATTCCGGATATCTCCTTAAAGCTAAGAATAATCAGGTCGAATTCCTGAACCTGCAGTAGGATGAGAAGATACTGTCTTCGCATACAAAAAGGATTCATTTAATTATTTCTTGAGCAACCAAGGAAATTCAAAATCAATAACAACCTGCAGTTCTGGGCATACAGTACAGGCAACCTAAACGACACACAGTTACATTATTTGGTTATAATGTCATCCGCACCTTATACATACAGGAATTATAATTGTCTCTAATACATGTAAAATCTTGCTTGAATGTGTACACTACATTTCAATACTTATATAGCATGAATAAATGCATCTTAATAAGCATAAAACACTGCAAATGATAAAATATATATATGAGTGTGTTTAAATCATAGTATAATGCACCCATACAATTTAGAGTGCTCTATCGGAGCCATTTGTATATAAATGGTGTTTATGCAGGTCTGAATTTAGAAGTCTGTTTTACACGAGGCAGGGTCCAATTCCAAAGAGGCTTATTGTACAGTTTAGCACCATTTTATTTACATATGCATTTTTCCTGTAAATGCATAGTATGAACCACATTACAAGTTACCCTCAGCTTTGTACCCTTACTGCTGTCCCCTATAAATAAATATGGTAATGGTGAAATAATGGGGATGGCATATTTAGGGGAAATAAATGCAGGAATCAGTGTTTCTGTGCTGATTCTCATATGTTCTTCCCCAATGTTTCAAACAGAGGTTTCAGCTTTTTTTCAGCATCCGTTTTTCCAGGGCGTCACATTCGTGTTGTCTGCAAACCATCAACATTGGAGGACATTCTAGGCACAGGATGTGTTTGAAAATAGTGGCGACTGAACATTATTTTTCCTTTCTGCCTGTTTCTAGATTTGTCTAATTGCTGCTTCTCTCATTCGTGTGGTATACTATAATTTTTTCAGGTTTTCTAAGGAGTGTTTTTGTTAACCCATGAGCATGAGCAATGCTGATAATTGCATCCTAAAGGCTATCTCTGCCCTCTCACTCACTGGGCTGTTTTACCAGTGATTGCTAACAAGAGCAGAAGCAGAAAACCTCAACACTTTGATGCAAGGATACATGGTATCATCATCTGTTTATTATTTTTCTATCATTTACATGTTGCATTGTGGGGCTTGTAATTTTGATTTTTAAATTTTATCATGGACTAATGTGCAATTAGGTAAAATGACAGATCGCGGCACTTGCATTTTACAAAGTCGACTTGTCAGCTGTTTTATGTTTTAAAATGTTACAAAAATGCTTGTTTCACATATAAATTCAAAAGTAAACTCTGTGCACATATTTTGGGCCTCATTTATGAGGCTCCTTGCTCTGCCAGAACGTCACTTTTTGTGACATTCCGCGGCACAGGAGCCTGCTCCATATTTACGAACACTACTAAGCCAGTTTTTTTGGCCTAATGCTGCCTCGTAAATATTGTTCTCTTTAACACAGTTTTCTGCGTTAAAGAGGCGTGCAATGGGTGTTGCTGGGGGCATTCCCAGCAACATCCATGACTTTCTGACATTGCTCCAGATTTACGAGAAATTGTAAATCTGAGGCAGCGCCAAAAACGTATGCCTCCCATGGAGGCACAACGAGGAGAAATATCTTTATTTCTCCCCGTTTTTCGTTTTTTATGTGTTCTGCATTCTGCAGCACATATGGAGAGAGAAAAAAGCCTCTTGTGACTGTTTTTGTGGAAGAAGGTTTTCCTTCCTGCACAGAAATAATCATCCCCTCAACGCAGGCACCCTTGCAACATGGTACAAAGGTGCCAACGTTGGCACACCGCAGCCCATTGTATGCAGGGAAAAAGGACAGGGATGTACTGTATCTAATAGATATGGTGTATTCCTGCCCTTTTCTTTTTCCATAGGGCAGCGCTGCAGGAAGGCCTGCGGTGCTGCCCTAGAGCAAAACCTCATAAATTAGGCCCTTTGTGAGGGCCCACTCTTTCACTCAAATTGTGCACTAAAACAAGGCTTTGCAATGTGAATCATTTTTTTTTTTATGCGCAGTAGAAAGTTTTATAATAAGCTTTACTTCACAATAAAGGTGCAAAATGTATAGCAGCAGTAGAGTCTTTCATAACACAAGTAATAAGCTAAGGGCACGTAGCAGTAGCAGAAGGAAGAGAGCAGGATTCTCTCACATGTACAGAATAGATACAACACAAACCGCCAATACACTAAAGTGGGGTGAGATGAGTTAAAGACTGTTGTACGATTTTCTTAAACACACACAAAGTACAAAACTCCTTGAGGAAACACCCAAACCTCTTATTGAATTAATATACATTCATGTACTCTTACAGAATGATGAAAATTCACCCACGTAGTGTGGTAGGCTTCATTAGTAGGTTTCATATCTTGCACTGGGAAGCATACAAGAGTATTACTGTTCACTAGTTGTACAGCCTCCTAGATATGGATTCCCTGGTTTGGGTGTGGCTATGCCACTTAAGTCAACATTTATGGTCTGCCTTAGTTAAATGGTCAGACCTATATTAAATTGTATGTCGAAGAGCTAAAATGTTGTTTACTGGTGTCTCACTACCACTGAATTCAAAACTGAAGGGCTAAGTAATGGACCCTTTTTCTCTTTTCCATCAACATCTTTTGGTGCTCCAATATTGCTTCTGTGGAGTCAGGCATCTTCCCTAGGAATATAGGTATCCTCACATCAAATATTGTGAAACAATCCCTGCTTCATAGGCCGTGTTCACCAGTCTCAGCTCAGACGCGGCTGGGGGCCCAGGAGGGCAATAGGGAAAATTTCCTCCAATTCCACTCTTTGAAGAGACCTTGTAACTTGCTGTTGACAAGACTGTCAATACATGCTGCATGTTTTGCAGGGCAAATCACTATAATTGTACCCTGAAGTTTGAACCCAAGAAGCAAGTCTATTGCCTTGTGCCACATATACATGACCTTTATTGCTGTCATAGATGAAGCAACATTATTGTCAACTGAGCAATCTATGAGAGATTTTCGTACAGTACATATCCTGAACCGAATTGTTTCAGGATGCTCTTAAATGTGATGATCACAGAAAATTGGCGTGGGCATGTTATGCAAGGGCATTCAATTTATCCACTGTGTTTTATAAGGCGGGGCAACAGCAGTGGAAACACACCTCTTCATAGAACAGCTACACATGGAGCAGAAACTGTGCAATCTTCCCAACGTCAGAGGTCAGGTAGAGCTAGGGTAGAATTAGCACAAGCCTTTCCCATCACAAGACAGGTACAAACCAGGCAGCAGCAGTGCAAGCTGTACTTCCTCACAGAACAGGAACAATATGGCATTAGCAAAACAAGATTCCCTCTCTCAGAAGGCAATACATGCAGCTCCACCTGGGCAGACTAGTATTAGCTATCAGTGCTCACAGAATATGTACAGTTAAGGCATGAATGACATGTAGGTTACAGACAGATCTCTGGAGTGGGTGCTTAAGTCACTGAGGTGAATGTATAGGTAGATGTGTTAGTGAATATGAAAGTTCTGGCATTGTTCCTGCTTAGGTGATATTGCAATTTGTCAGCATCCTGAAATTCCTGCTGGTGTCATTTGGAGACCTGCTGTTTGTGTTTATTCTTTGGTGTTCTGAATTTTTTTAGAAGTAGCAATCACATAGTAGGTCATTAATTTTTGGAACAGTCTCGCCACCACATAACTAACTATGCTTTAGAAAGGCAAACGTGCCAAACTCTTCAAAAAGGTTTGGAGAGCATGCACAAATGTTGAGGGCCATCAGAATATGTGTGTGTGAGCATGTATAACCCATCCTGGAGGGACCCGCTCAAACCTCACAGCTTGGGTTATACATGCCCACACAACATAACATGCCTATTATTATGAGGACCGGCTATTGACTGTAATGAAGTGTGTAATTGCTATCCTAACTCCACATGCACTTTGATAGTAGGGTAGGTTATAAAGCGGACCCAGGCAAATTTAACAGCGCTTTTAGTTTTTTGATACACTTGCTCAAAGTACCTAAACATGTACCCTACTATCAAAGAGCACGTAGAGTTCAAATAGCAATTACACACTCCATTACGGTCAATAGCCGGTTTGCATAATAAGAGGTGAGTTATGTTATGTTGTGTGTGTGTATGTGTATGGGCGAGTAGATGAATGTGAAAATGAGGCAATGGTTCTTTGGATGGAAGAATGGACGTATAGATGAAGTGGTGGATGAAGTGATAGACATGTGGAAGGATGAATTGGTAACTAAGGGCATGTATAGATGAGTGAGTACATAAATGAGAAATGCTTGGCTTGCAGGATTGCATAGTCTAATATCTGGATGAATGAATGAGTTCACAAACAAGTTAGTGGATGGCAAATGAATGCATACATGAATATATGGGTAAGTACGTTGATAACTGAATTCATGGATGTATGAATGAATTCAGTTGTGACCGGCATGACTCAGGGTGGGTACTGGGTTGCACAGGTTTGTGGGGGGACGTGGGGGGTTTTAATTAAAATGTTAAAATACTTACCTTACTGGGTCCCGCGCTGCCTCAGCTCCTGGCCGGGTCCTGCATTTTCCTGCTGCTTTCCTGAACAGAAAGCAGCCACAGGCAGCCTCCCTCCCCTCCCCTATGCCAATCACAACACTGCAATGGCAGCGTTGTAATTAGTGGGGATGGCGCCCAGCCAGGCGCCTTTGGGGAGGCTGTTTTCTCTATGTAGGCTGCATGCCTACATAGCGAAAAGGCTGAGTGTGCATGACTGGTTTGGTCGGTCCCAGAGGGCAGACCAAACAGTCAGGGCCCACAGAATAGGGCAAACCACTCCTCCCTGACCAACCAGGCACACCCTTCTCCTCTCTCGCAGTGCGAGAGGCAGAAACATAAACTGGAATTTAAAATACCATTTTATGTTTCTACTTCTAGCACTGCAAGAAAGCAGTGGGGCAACCCTCCTCCGCCTTAATGGATGAATTTCTATCAACCTACCCAGAACTATGATTTTATTTCACAATCTGTCGCTTAAATCATGCACTCTCACATATTCATTTCTCCATCGAAGCACACACTCATCCCTCCGTCTCCCCATGTATATTTTACACCATCTAGCTAGGCATCCACTTTCCCACTCAGACTAATGCAACCATTGAGTGATCCAGCATCCACTGATACTCAAGCATCCATTGAGTATCCACCCATAACGATACGTATTACCCATCCGTGTGCATTCATGTGCTGTTTGTCCTTCATTGAGTAATGCGTGTATGTAACAGGATGCATATGTGTTTTCTGGAATGCTTTTAGCTGTGGATTTTGGGGAACCTTAAGTGCCTTGTGTGTTCATGTTTGTGTACGTCTAGTGATCTATCTACATTTTTTGCCTTTATATCTGGCAGATTGTCTGTATGTGCTTGTCTGTATGTGCATGTCTGAATGCTTGCACATGTACTGATACCGGGTGGTGGTTTGCTCTTTTTCTAAATGTGAACACAGATACATGATTTGGGTGTGAGTGAACGGTAATTAAAGATGCCTTTTTTATGGGCATGGTGCCTGTATGTCTGTGCCTGTTTGTACCTGTATAGATATTTATTTGTGAGTTTTTATTGATGTTTGTAGGTGTTTTGCTTTGAATCTACATGTCAGCACTGACACATGCCATGTTTGTATGGGAGAAAGCAGAAGTATTCCCTTTGTCAATGTTTGTTGACATAAGACTTAACAGACATCTGAATCTGTCTCGGTCAAACCTACAAAAATATGTATTGTGTTGCTTGTTAAATAGCACAGTTGGGTGCTGGCATGGGTTGACCTGGAGTTCAAATATGATGAACCCACATATGTATTAATATCATTGTAGATCTGTGCAACCTTCAGGCGCTCATATACACACGCTCGCAACATAAGTCACAGTGCATCCCAGTTCTATACCCCAAGTTTGTTCAAAGTTAGAATATGGCTGACATTCCATAACCCCTACGAAAGCACGTGCTGGGGGGACAATGCACCTCACATCCCCAGCGCGGCCCAGCGGTCATCCTGCGTGAACGTTAAATATATTTGGACACAGACCTCTGAGGGTCATCACCAATCAATATACTGAGTGGGAGGGCTCTACAACCTTCAAATTATACGCTCTTATGTCAAATTATGATGTACCCGTGCGATATCACTTGTACGCCAATACCATCTGCAGTGAAAGATGTGATGTATGTAATAATCTCAAATGCCAATAAAAATGTTTTACAAAAAAAAACTATCATTGTAGATCTTTCATGCAGCATGTGTTAACCTGGTAATTTGTTTCTTTCCTTTGCAGGTCATTATGTTAGGGATGTGTGCATATATGGACCCGGGGACTTGAACTGGCTGTCTAAGTCCAAAAGCATGTTTGCCAACAAGTTTGAGCTGAAGACCCACCCACCTACCTTAGAATGCCTAGAATTGTGGCTGAGGCAAAGAGCGCTGAGCCAGAGTGAGATCCCCGTCCAGCCAAGCTGGCACCTCTGACTTGCAGTGAGCCAACGGGAAGTCATTTGCAGCAAAGTTGCCATGCCGACAGTGAGGAGAACCTGATTTACATAAATAAAAGAGAACTATTCTGCAATATAATATATTTATTTTTGACAACTTTGCCAAACTACCCTAGCATTTCTATTTTATTTTACAGGGAAGTCAAAACATATCAAAATAAAGATATATTTGTACATTAAAAAAATCATCCTATGCTTGTTTTTTCCACTACAAAATTATGCCTTTTGGGCCACTGCCTAGAGTGCCTTAACCTGGAACGAGCTTTGTGTGGCCTTGCCGTGAACAATGCTTGTCAATCTCATGGAAACAATGCTTAAAGAAATTCTGCTGGTGACAAATATAATTTCACTGTCAGATCCAAAATGATATGCCACCATGACTGCCCACGTTCTGTCGGTCTCTTTTGACATAAGTCAGTTCCGCAGTATTATACTCAGAATTGATAAGTGCAAGTTCATGATGTGGCAGTGAGCGATACCACTTAGGGTTACTACGTAGACATGGATGAAGTGGAAAAATTACAGAAACTCTAAAGGGGTAAGGCTGATGGCAACATCATGACCTTGCCCTAACCTGCAGTCAAACCTTTCGTAGGAACCTGATAGGATATCTTTATTCATGTTGCATCACCACAACAAAACACCCATGTTAAAATGAAATCCTTAAAGTATACGCTGTTTCTTTAGAAGATGTATTTTGTGTGGGGGAGTGTGAGTGAAAGCCGTGAAATGCACAGGATTGACTTAAAGCTGTCTTCTGGTAGGGCATGGCTGCTGCATTCCATGTCTGTGGCTTGGTTGCATGATAATGTAGGTTAAAAATGTATATAGTTTGACATAATATGTTCGGTATGTACAGGCGTAAAGCTGTCAGTTGGAAAGTAGTCTTTACAATGGCATTTCGTCATTTAAATCTACACACTAGGTCCCTATTGTTTAAATATATATATATATATAAACAATATAAGCCAAGTGTAACCCAGGACCTTGAAAGGTTCCATTATTGAAAAATAACACATGGCTACATTTATGATGAGATACAGGACCAAGGGCCTGATTTAGATCTCGGAGGAAAGTTGACTCCGAAACAACGGTGACGGGTACCCTGTCTGCCGAAATATAAATCATTATAGCTTATGGGATTTATATTTCGGTGGACAGGAAGTCCCTAAACATTGTAATGAAGTAACCCATCCGCTGAGATCTAAATCAGGCCCTAGGTCTTATTTGTGCAGAGCAGTTGGTATTTTTCCAAGGTGACCTTGTAAAAGGATACATGTTTCTGCATACTTTTGTTTTTATATGTCACATATTCAATTAAGAAAAATACTAAGGAACCTAAAAGGAGATGATAAAATATTCTTGATTCTGAGTCATGCATGTCTCTGCTCCTGCTCAAAGCTATAGGCCTTTTGTTAAAACTTAAATGGAGACAAGGTCAAATGTGGCCCTGTACTCTAACTGATCCATCCCTGTTTGCGGGAGACCAGGTGGGCCAATGTGTAACTACAAGGTCTAACCAGAATTAGCGTATTCCGACAGGCAAATGGCAACTGCTGAGTACCTAAAAAATATAGATTAAACCTTATGCTACAAAACAATTGAATATTATCTTAAGAAGCCAATATTTATGTGTAGTTATTCATTATCTGTTATTACACACATTGTAAGAGTTCCGGATATGTTTAAATTCTGAGGTATATTATGACCTGTGTGCATACAAGCAAAGGATATCGAGCTAGATTGTTGCAGAATGGGTGGAGTCAGAGTTTGCATGCGGAGCAGAGCAGAGCTGAGCAATAGGGGAGAAGGCAGGAGTGGAGCAGAGCTTTCTGCGGTGCCCAGCGCCAGGGCCGGACTGGGAACAAAAACCGGCCCCAACAAATTGCTCGGCGGGCCTCCTCCTCCTCCCCCCTGGGGGTTGGGGGTGCGGCCGAGCTCTTTGTTATGCTCTCAGCTATGCTGCTAAAATGGCCCTGTACCAAAAACGGCCCCCAGTGGCCCAAAACCGCCCCCACCCATGCGGGATTGCCCAGTGCCCGCTACAGCAGTCCGGCCCTGCCCAGCGCCTTCCGCTTGGTGTTTTACACGCACAGCAGCTCAGCTAGTTGCTCAGTGTCAACTTATACTGCCACTGTGGTTTATCAAATTTCAGAGGGAGGAAACGCCTGGAGCTCGGACCCTGGGTTACCAGAGTCTGGGCTGGCCGAGGGTACTGGAGCATGGGGTACCCCAGCTGCATGCACCTGCAGTCTGAGCACGGATGCCACCACTTACAAATCAAATCTTGAGCGGTGCTGGAGCTTTTTCCTGAAGTTTGATCCAGAGTCGGTGGACCCTAGAATCTCAGGGAGAACACCGAGAGTGGCAGGTGAAATGGGTGAGAATACTACACATCTGGAATAGCTGGTATTCAAATCGCGCAGCCGGATACCGCAGGTGACGTTCAGCAACGTTATGGCATCGACGCCAGGGGAAAGAGTGTAGGTGTCGCTGAAGCGGCGGTGCCAGGTTTCGATGCTGCGTGCGGCCCCGACCCCATCCTCTGCAGACGAAGGACTTCATGAAGGCTTATAAAAAACATGGAAGACCTGGGGGTCCTCCGCCGGAAGCTTCCATACAATGGGGTCAAGATAAGGAGAAGCTTTGCTGCTAGTTCGAAACTCACACATAAGATTGTTTGTTCAGAGAAGAACAGTAGCAATGACCAAGAGCAATACACTTACAATGAAAAACAGGATAATGAAAAATGTGGAGAAGAGGACGATTCGGAAATTAGGAGTAAGCACAATTCTGGGGGGAGCCTCACAGCTGATATCCACAAAGGCAGATGTACAGGGAAAATCACTACAGTCAATGAACAACAAACAGGGGAGTGAAGAAGGAAGAAATTGTGACTGAGTACTAGCCACGGGAAATCATTCCACAGACAGTATCAACTTTGAATCAAGCTCACCCACCCTATCAACAATGGAAAGACCCAATTTAATCAACTTAATCAGCTCTTGAATCAGTTCCCAAACTGGGAATAAGAGAAGGAGGACCCAATCATGTCCAAAGATGGGGGAAGTAATTCGAATCATTGAGCTTTCCTCCACTTCATTGAGTGTACAGGACACGTGGATCATCAGAAACAGATCCAAGAAGGGTCCGAGAGAGATGCTTTCAAACATATAGTTGCCCCGTCCGCCCCCGTCAAAGAAGTGGGTGACAATTGTGCAAGTGCATACGGAGCACATGCAGCAAATAACAATACAAAACAATTAGCTGAAATACAGGATTGTCGACAAGCAAGATTACTGGGAAGTCCGCTGCTAAAGAGGGTTGAGTGCTACAACCATGCACAATTCAAAAAGGAACAATTAAAATGATATGGAAAACTGAATAACAGCACTGTCTTATCTAACTGCGTTTTCGCAATAACCCAGGGCAAAGTACTTACTTCTATAAATTCCACCCTGACTGTTGCGATAAACTCACTTACATGGCAGTCGCATAAACTTAAAATTAAAAAAAAACACAATACAAACAATAGTCCTCAGCATCAAAAACACGGCCAAGAAATTAGACAGCACCTCTGACTTGCAGTGAACCAACAGGAATTAATTTGCAGCAGAGTTGCCATGCCGACAGTGAGGAGAACCTGATTTACATAAGTAAAAGAACTATCCTGCAATACATTTTTTTTATTTTTGACAACTTTGCCAAAATACCCTAGAATTTCTATTTTATTTTACAGGGAAGTCAAAACACATCCAAATAAAGATATATTTTGTACATTTAAAAAATTCATCCTATGCTTGTTTTTTTGACTACAAAATTATGACTTTAGGGCCACTGCCTAGAGTGCCTTAAGGCTTATAAGAACATTGGAATGTTGGGAGCAATGTGGTGCTCCGGGCTTATAATGGCTGGTATAAGCCCGGAGCTCCAACATTCCAATGTTTCTTTGTTCACAGCTCTGGCTGTGAACAAAGGCTTCAGGGACCCTGAGGGGATTCCAATCCCCTCACGCTCCCATAAGGCTTTGTTCTTTTTTGTTACAACATTCTGCCCTCTAGTGGCAGAATGTTCTAATAGCCTTATAGCCCTTTATAGCTGGGCTATACCGGCTATTAAAGTCCCTTTCGCCTTCGGCTCGGGGCCTTTAACGCTGGACAGGGCTTTTAATAGCCGGTATAGCCCTCTACGGCGGGCTATAAGGCTATAAGAATCTCTGGAATGTGCTTCTTTACCTGGAACGAGCTTTGTGTGGCCTTGCAGTGAACAATGCGTGTCAATATCATGGAGACAATGCTTAAAGGAATTCTGCTGGTGACATAATGAATGCCACTGTTCAGAAACTGTTAAGAAACTATCACCTCTCCCAGAGGTGCTCACATTGGTAAGAGATTTAAAAACGTTCAACCTGTCAGGAGCCATAACTGTAGAAACAACGGGGGCAAATTGGGTAGAGAAAGTCTGTCTTGAACCCAAATGGTGAAACTAGCCCCACAATCCCCATTAAATATGAAAGCAGGGAGATCAGAAATGGAAAAAGCATGCGATAACTTCATAAAAACAGTTTATCTCGAGGAAAACCAAATTGAGTTGATACAGGGCAAACCAGATTATTCAACAGAAAGCGAGGATGGAGTAGCAAACTTGGTAATTAAACCATTAATGAGGCATGCAAAAACAATTTAAGAAAACAATTTAAGAAACCGCAAAAAGTTTTTTTTTTTTAAACTCAAGTGAGAAGAAGCGGAGTACAGCTTAGCCAATATACACTAGAACAAACAGGTCCGCCAAAGCAAAATGACAAAGAAAATTCGAACAATAACCTCTATCCAATATTACACACAAATAAGATTTGAAGCCACGACCAGAAGCATATCGAGCATAAAGAACTAGCCACACAGCAGTACACAATTATACAGACACAGGCACAAGTTTTACAACAAGAGAGGACTGTCCACAATTATCCAAAATTCAGGATAGTGGGCCAAGATCACCATGAAGAACAAAACAGAAAAAAAGAGTGCCATAGAAAGGAAGGTGCGAGCAGAGTACCTTAAACAGCAGTACAGGTGAATGAGATAATGAAATTAGGGGATTGCAACCCAGTACACATCTCGCTAAGTGGTAACAAAATGGAGGATGCCAGGTTAGAAGGGTATGCAATACTACAAAAAAAAAGTTTCTGCCTCAATACACTTCAGGGGACAGGAAAGCCATACTCAATCAGTCAAACATTTTAAGGCTACTGCAAAATATCCCTTCAATAATAAACAACGAGGACATTCTCAGCATTAAAGCAAGTAGAAAGGACAATAGACAGGAGCACACAATCAAAAAATGGCAAAATGCCACCCTGCCGAGAAGGGTTTGTGGCCTGGGGTATTTTGGTTCAGGAAAAGAAGGGAGAGAGATACCCATATGTGCTGAATTCCCAAGCCAGTCTGCCTACCGGTACCCCCAATTACCAAGAGGCAAGGAAAGGCTTGCTAATGGGAGCCCCAAGTATCCAACTGAATTCCAATTACAGTAATGTAAGGATATTTTATCTGTTGAATGAGGGAATAACCCATACAAGGATATTATGACCAATGGTAAGGGCAAATGAGCATGAGGATTACTGGAGCTGACTAGCAACAAACTTAGGTGTCAGGAAACCGAGATATACCTAGCATAAAAACTAATGGTGGGTGTTGTACGCGGAGTGGCACTCCGTGGAGTTTCACGGTTTAAAAAAAACTCAGTGGAACTCCGCTCCACCTTTCCAAGTCCCACTCCCTATATAAAAAAAAAAACACTTACCTACTCTTTGGCATCTCCAGGCTGCCCTCCTCCTCTCCGTGGTCTCTCCTCCTCATCTTTGTCCTAGTCATCGGTCGCAAACCCCTATGTTTTACGTTTACATCTTGCATGGACTGCGCATGTGCAGTCCACTCAAGACGTACAACATAGGGGTTTGCAGCGAGGATCGCAGCGAGGAGGGCAGCCCTTAGACACCAGAGAGCAGGTAAGTGTTTTTTTTTTGTATGGGCGTGGTGCAGGGGCTAACTCCGCTCCGCCACGGAGTCGGAGTTTTGCCTGAAATTGTAGTGTAGTTCCTATCATCCCAATAGGCTCTGCGCATTGGAATAATATCTTCAATAGTATAGACCTAGGGCAGAGGTTAACTAGGTCTTCTACCGACGATATTAGACTTAAAGTTTTGTGTTTGCCAGCTAGCTCAGAGTTCACTAGAAACTTTCTCGAATAGGCAAGGAGGATTTTAACCTCCCTGGATAGACAAGAAGGGATTTAGTTTCTGACAACCATAGAACATGACAACTTTGCTCTCCCCTAATCAAGAGTGTATCTCTAGAGTCGTGTGAAAACAAAAGACAACTTATTTTACTCAGTCAGTTCAGTGCATTCTTAGTTTCACCAGATTGTAGAGAAAAGGAAGAGACGGGCGTGTTCAATAAAAGATGTTATTTATTGATCAGTCTCCTTTCTCATACAAGAGAAATGAATCACTATTATTGTAATACTTATAGTTAAGTAAAGTGCATACAGTAAAGACAGAATTATAAAATACTGTAAAAGCCTTGATATGGTTTCTAAGCCATATGATACCTTAAAATGGATAAAATAGATACATACATATATACATTTGACTAATCATACTCAACTGGTGCTTCTAACCACGCCTACCCCAGTGTACCTGACCTAAGCCTAATACGTGGGCGGGAGTAGATAAGTAGCAGTTTAAGTTAAGTTTGTTTGCCAAGGGACTGATTCGAGAATTCTCTGCAAGGGGTTATTCAGTTCTGTACCTGAGATCTAGAATGATGGAGGGCTGGTATCTCTTATCCCAGGTCTTGATATTCCAGCTGCCTGCGAGGGCTGCTTGGAAGCGCCGGAGCTGGATTTCTCAGCAGGAGAAAGGCAGCGTCTCGTTCTCAGCGCGTCAGGAAGGCGGGGCAGCGCCTGTGGGCTTCGCTCTCTGCTGGGCTCCTCGGCACGTCATGCTGCTCCGATCTCTTCACCACCGCATGTGTTTGCTTAAGGCAATGTCGGTAATATTTATACCTGAAAGGTGCCGAGATTGACGTAAGGATGGACATATATACGTCAATAAGGATGTCATATGAACGGGCTCGTTCGCACATTCTTTTGCTGAAGTTCTCTGTGAAATCAAAACAATGGCTATGGGAATTTCCCAGGTCGCTGTAGGTTTGATTTGTTTTGAGAACTCCGTATGCCTTATCAGGGGCTGGAGGAATATCGCTTGTCTAATTAGATGGCATGCGTTATGACCTAATCAGATAACGCGCTTCTGTGCCGTGGTGTGGCTTAATCAGATAACGGTTTTTGCACCGTTGGATGGCTGCTAGTTAATTATTAACCAGACCAGGGTCAGGAATAGGGGAATCGATACAGTACCTATAGGAATACATCACACCCACTCCACGTAGACTATGTCCATATTTACAAATCTAGGCATAGTGAAACCAGTAGCGTTTGTGTATATCGTACCACCCCAAAATACATTCATATGTATCCTGAAAATTTTGAACTACGAAACATACGAATCACATGTACTATTATATCTACCATATGCACAAGCAGTCTAATAATGCTAAACATATAACGCATATTTTAAATTTATCATGAAAAAATGCGAAAAATACACATGAAATGGCTCTTAATACAGAAAAAAAGTGCGAGACCATTTCATCACAATCATAAAGTTATGTATAATAGTGCTAGAGGATAGCGAATGTCTCGTGACTACCTAAAATAGAAATTTTGTTCTCTAAGAATAATGTCTACTTTAAGCAGAAGATAAGTGTCCCAAAAAATCGTAAATATTTTTGAATTGGGGAGAGAGAAAAAAAACAAACTCTTGTAGTCTGAAAAAATGATGAGAGAAAATATTTTCATATCGTTTTTCGAAAAGTTGAAGGCCAAATTCAGCATGTAGGGAACTCCAAGTGCTAATTTGCTCAAAGTTATTCCTGCTGCTCTGGTGAAAACATCATATCATTTAGACTGTTGAAAAAAACTGTCAACAGCTTCTTGCGTAAGTTCCACTAATTCGGAAAAGGTTGTTACCATGCATTCATGAGCCTGAGCATGATTGCCTCCATTGATGTTTTGATCAGCATAGCTGACTGAAGGTCGTACCTGATCGATGCTGCTTTCATCTTGTGCTTCACTACCCCTCAATCGTAGTGGTGAAGTCTCCACGAATGCCGTCATCAGGATTGGTAGCCGCTGGGGACAGCACAATGCATGAGCCGTTACCGGACCCAACAAGGTATCTGCGTCCATTGGCACATCCGATAGTAGTGCCAGACAGGTGTCCAACACGCATTCTTCGCCGCATAGCAAGCACCGTAATACAGGCATAACACAACTTTGCCACATTGGTCTAAATGAAAGAGACCAAGTCATGTTCAGGTCTCTAAGCCGGGATAGTCCAAGGATTTTAGTTACCCGGTCCCGGTAGCCAATGGCTAGGATCATTTCTTCCCTTGTCGCAGGTGTTTTGTCTGTGACATGGTTTGCCATAGCGAAATAACAGGATCAAAAATAGAATACCCGCTACTAGTCCCAAAAGGAGTGGAAGTCCGCCAAAAATGGAATGGACAAAGTCTGGAAAAATACCCAGGATGGCTTTGAATGGAGTTAAAGCACCGAAAACACTGCTTTAAATACACTGGAGACACCAGTGGTATCAGAAATATTTAAGATTTCGTTCAGTATTTCTGCGAAATGTATGGGGGAATTAGTTGATAATAATGAATGAATCTCTTCTGTTGTCCTTGCAACTTGGAGATCATACGTTTCTTTTGATGACGTGAGCCTGGTCGGCGTCTGTAGGAGCACAGTCTTCATTCTGCTTAAAGTATCTATTCGAATAGAAGCAATTTTCAAATCGGGCCATAACCTTGCCTCCCTGTCTGGAGAATCGTTCGGGAACAATACTCGTTCACAGCACATGACCTTCCTAGTCACGGTTATGAGATAAGGTTTTCCGGGCAGCAAACTACAACATCTGCGATCTACTATTAGAATGTAACTCCGGTTCGAGAGTCTCCTAAAGAATGGTTCTATTCGTGTTGCAGGTGTGCCTAGCTGGTAACATGAAAGGTTATTTGAAGTCCCTTCACAGGCTCCATGCAAGCTAATACCCTGACACAGAAGTGTACCGCTTAGTGATCTTGCACAATTATTGCCACTGAGAAACACTTTCTGGCCTTTATTACTGACACATTCGTGTGTATAGGGCAAGTTCCATATTGACTTAATGTACCCTTTACCCAACCTTTCATACTGGCCTGCCTGTATATATTTTTGGCAGAATTGAAACTGGAAAGTAGTTATCGGAATATTTATTATTCCATGTATTATCCATTCAATGACAGGTCGTTCTGACATTGTTAATGGTAATCTCTCAAGTTTTTCAATGCTCAGAATTGTATAGTCAGCACCTTTCTGTGCCAAACTGATTTGTTTATCAGTAAGGTTAAAGATATTAAATAATGACGTTGTGTTGATTAAACGCCAAGGCACATAGCCAGAACGCAGATTTTGTAACGTCCAGCCAAGCTGTACAATAGAACGCAATTGGGACTGACCGTGTTGTAACATCAGTAAGTCTTGCGATATTATATCGATTGCTGAAGACACAATGCTGTCCAGAGAATATATTCTGGAGGACAGAGTCATTAACCCATTGTCCACCACCGAAAGTGATTTTTCCAAATTAATACGGTCAATTTCCCGTATTTTTTCTGCTGTCTCAATTTGAGTTACTTTCCAAACTTCGTTAGGAGCTGCATATATAGAGGCCGCTATGAAACGTTTTTGACGCTGTTTGCGTGGTCCCAATATGAAATCACGCAAGTCAGCACCTTCTGTAAGTAAAGTTAGGTGTTGCTTAATTTCAGCCAGTGTGGACATTCGTAGCCATTGAAGGCAGAGCTTGCCCACGCTGTAGGTGGTTACTATCCCTGGATGTTGTCTTTGGGAATATCTAGGGTCTGGCCTAGTCAATGTGAACCCCTGTACTTAGTTCAGGAATCTGTCTTGACAGTTATTTGTATCTGTGGGCCAGATCAACCATTTTTTCCATTCAGGATGTGTTCTGTTTTGGTTTAATATATGGTTTACGTCTATCTCAACATCTATAGAGCTATTACTGTTCACTGTTGGCTTTGGAATAGACGGTTTGTTCAAATCTTTGATTTTGGCTAAGCCAAGACAGGTAGTTTGTTGAATAGTGTCATTCAAAAATATAATTTGTTCTGGGATCATGCAGACTCTAAACAATGATTCTATACCTTGTACTTGCCAATCTCTTGTACCCCAAACAGTTTTTGCTTCAATATTATTGTTCCAGAAATCAAACCCAAATGTATTCATTTGTTCAAAGAATGAATCGGAATATATCAATTTTGTGTTTGTAAGCATGGTCTTCATACCTGTCTTATTTGACAATTTGAAATAAAATGTTTCTGCATTACTTGTGTTAAACCCTGAAAAGTATGAATATTTATCATAAAATGTTTTTGAGCTGTCTTTTGGAGGAGTAGCACAATGTTCCCATTGGTTATAATTTAAAACATTTCTAGGTTGAGCAGATTTATGTAGATAATGGTTACCATAGTGGTTGTAGCAGAACATCTGATCATAATTAGACGAACCCTGCAAATAATCATGTTCTGTAAATTTAGCCGACATCACAAGATCAGACATCATATCATTAATACTTTCAAAGTCCCAATCATCAGCAAATGAGCTCGGTTTTACAAAGTCACTCAATGAGATCTTGAATTGGTGTGGATACTTCAGGATTTCAACCGGACCATAGATTTCATAATCCGTTTTGTCCCATGATACACCGCCTGGTATAGGATTGGCTGTGAAGTTCACTGAAGAAAGTTCTCTTTTCTCGATGTGTGAAGATGTGTATGGTTTAAGGACCAAGTTGATTTTCTGGCTTGCTGTGTCCATTTTAGCATATTTTCCTTCAATGAAATGTCCCAAGCATAGTACCATGATGAGCCAAAAAATGAGGATAAATGCACCGAAGGCCACCCAAAATTCAATCCATGGAGAAATCAGATAGGTTTCTTTCAGCTGTTGAAAAAGTTCCTTAGCTTTGTCTTTAAAAGTTTTTGTTGATGGCTGTTTCTTTGCTTCACTCAGGTCTTCAGATGAATCATCGAAGTTGATGAAGTAGCCGGATGCTGTTCTGTCAATTGTTCCAATTGTTTTTGGATTTTGCTTTGTTTCATTAGCAAAGTCTGCAGTTACATCATCATAGGTTGTTGTTTCTTGATGAAAAGTTTTAATTTGGGTTTTAAGAGGTTCAAGTTCCATTGCTTTGTTGCATAGTCCTTGTTGATTCACTGTAGATTTTCCAAATGTGATCAGTCTTCCAGTTTGAGCCTCTGTATTCGTAGCAAACATTGGTTCTTATAAGAACATTGGAATGTTGGGAGCAATGTGGTGCTCCGGGCTTATAATGGCTGGTATAAGCCCGGAGCTCCAACATTCCAATGTTTCTTTGTTCACAGCTCTGGCTGTGAACAAAGGCTTCAGGGACCCTGAGGGGATTCCAATCCCCTCACGCTCCCATAAGGCTTTGTTCTTTTTTGTTACAACATTCTGCCCTCTAGTGGCAGAATGTTCTAATAGCCTTATAGCCCTTTATAGCTGGGCTATACCGGCTATTAAAGTCCCTCTCGCCTTCGGCTCGGGGCCTTTAACGCTGGACAGGGCTTTTAATAGCCGGTATAGCCCTCTACGGCGGGCTATAAGGCTATAAGAATCTCTGGAATGTGCTTCTTTACCTGGAACGAGCTTTGTGTGGCCTTGCAGTGAACAATGCGTGTCAATATCATGGAGACAATGCTTAAAGGAATTCTGCTGGTGACATAATGAATGCCACTGTTCAGAAACTGTGAAGAAACTATCACCTCTCCCAGAGGTGCTCACATTGGTAAGAGATTTAAAAACGTTCAACCTGTCAGGAGCCATAACTGTAGAAACAACGGGGGCAAATTGGGTAGAGAAAGTCTGTCTTGAACCCAAATGGTGAAACTAGCCCCACAATCCCCATTAAATACGAAAGCAGGGAGATCAGAAATAGAAAAAGCATGCGATAACTTCATAAAAACAGTTTATCTCGAGGAAAACCAAATTGAGTTGATACAGGACAACCCAGATTATTCAACAGAAAGCGAGGATGGAGTAGCAAACTTGGTAATTAAACCATTAATGAGGCATGCAAAAACAATTTAAGAAAACAATTTAAGAAACCGCAAAAAGTTTTTTTTTTTAAACTCAAGTGAGAAGAAGCGGAGTACAGCTTAGCCAATATACACTAGAACAAACAGGTCCGCCAAAGCAAAATGACAAAGAAAATTCGAACAATAACCTCTATCCAATATTACACACAAATAAGATTTGAAGCCACGACCAGAAGCATATCGAGCATAAAGAACTAGCCACACAGCAGTACACAATTATACAGACACAGGCACAAGTTTTACAACAAGAGAGGACTGTCCACAATTATCCAAAATTCAGGATAGTGGGCCAAGATCACCCTGAAGAACAAAACAGAAAAAAAGAGTGCCATAGAAAGGAAGGTGCGAGCAGAGTACCTTAAACAGCAGTACAGGTGAATGAGATAATGAAATTAGGGGATTGCAACCCAGTACACATCTCGCTAAGTGGTAACAAAATGGAGGATGCCAGGTTAGAAGGGTATGCAATACTACAAAAAAAAAGTTTCTGCCTCAATACACTTCAGGGGACAGGAAAGCCATACTCAATCAGTCAAACATTTTAAGGCTACTGCAAAATATCCCTTCAATAATAAACAACGAGGACATTCTCAGCATTAAAGCAAGTAGAAAGGACAATAGACAGGAGCACACAATCAAAAAATGGCAAAATGCCACCCTGCCGAGAAGGGTTTGTGGCCTGGGGTATTTTGGTGCAGGAAAAGAAGGGAGAGAGATACCCATATGTGCTGAATTCCCAAGCCAGTCTGCCTACCGGTACCCCCAATTACCAAGAGGCAAGGAAAGGCTTGCTAATGGGAGCCCCAAGTATCCAACTGAATTCCAATTACAGTAATGTAAGGATAGTTTATCTGTTGAATGAGGGAATAACCCATACAAGGATATTATGACCAATGGTAAGGGCAAATGAGCATGAGGATTACTGGAGCTGACTAGCAACAAACTTAGGTGTCAGGAAACCGAGATATACCTAGCATAAAAACTAATGGTGGGTGTTGTACGCGGAGTGGCACTCCGTGGAGTTTCACGGTTTAAAAAAAACTCAGTGGAACTCCGCTCCACCTTTCCAAGTCCCACTCCCTATATAAAAAAAAAAACACTTACCTACTCTTTGGCATCTCCAGGCTGCCCTCCTCCTCTCCATGGTCTCTCCTCCTCATCTTTGTCCTCGTCATCGGTCGCAAACCCCTATGTTTTACGTTTACATCTTGCATGGACTGCGCATGTGCAGTCCACTCAAGACGTACAACATAGGGGTTTGCAGCGAGGATCGCAGCGAGGAGGGCAGCCCTTAGACACCAGAGAGCAGGTAAGTGTTTTTTTTTTGTATGGGCGTGGTGCAGGGGCTAACTCCGCTTCGCCACGGAGTCGGAGTTTTGCCTGAAATTGTAGTGTAGTTCCTATCATCCCAATAGGCTCTGCGCATTGGAATAATATCTTCAATAGTATAGACCTAGGGCAGAGGTTAACTAGGTCTTCTACCGACGATATTAGACTTAAAGTTTTGTGTTTGCCAGCTAGCTCAGAGTTCACTAGAAACTTTCTCGAATAGGCAAGGAGGATTTTAACCTCCCTGGATAGACAAGAAGGGATTTAGTTTCTGACAACCATAGAACATGACAACTTTGCTCTCCTCTAATCAAGAGTGTATCTCTAGAGTCGTGTGAAAACAAAAGACAACTTATTTTACTCAGTCAGTTCAGTGCATTCTTAGTTTCACCAGATTGTAGAGAAAAGGAAGAGACGGGCGTGTTCAATAAAAGATGTTATTTATTGATCAGTCTCCTTTCTCATACAAGAGAAATTAATCACTATTATTGTAATACTTATAGTTAAGTAAAGTGCATACAGTAAAGACAGAATTATAAAATAATACTGTAAAAGCCTTGATATGGTTTCTAAGCCATATGATACCTTAAAATGGATAAAATAGATACATACATATATACATTTGACTAATCATACTCAACTGGTGCTTCTAACCACGCCTACCCCAGTGTACCTGACCTAAGCCTAATACGTGGGCGGGAGTAGATAAGTAGCAGTTTAAGTTAAGTTTGTTTGCCAAGGGACTGATTCGAGAATTCTCTGCAAGGGGTTATTCAGTTCTGTACCTGAGATCTAGAATGATGGAGGGCTGGTATCTCTTATCCCAGGTCTTGATATTCCAGCTGCCTGCGAGGGCTGCTTGGAAGCGCCGGAGCTGGATTTCTCAGCAGGAGAAAGGCAGCGTCTCGTTCTCAGCGCGTCAGGAAGGCGGGGCAGCGCCTGTGGGCTTCGCTCTCTGCTGGGCTCCTCGGCACGTCTCGCTGCTCCGATCTCGTCACTACCGCATGTGTTTGCTTAAGGCAATGTCGGTAATATTTATACCTGAAAGGTGCCGAGATTGACGCAAGGATGGACATATATACGTCAATAAGGATGTCATATGAACGGGCTCGTTCGCACATTCTTTTGCTGAAGTTCTCTGTGAAATCAAAACAATGGCTATGGGAATTTCCCAGGTCGCTGTAGGTTTGATTTGTTTTGAGAACTCCGTATGCCTTATCAGGGGCTGGAGGAATATCGCTTGTCTAATTAGATGGCATGCGTCATGACCTAATCAGATAACGCGCTTCTGTGCCGTGGTGTGGCTTAATCAGATAACGGTTTTTGCACCGTTGGATGGCTGCTAGTTAATTATTAACCAGACCAGGGTCAGGAATAGGGGAATCGATACAGTACCTATAGGAATACATCACACCCACTCCACGTAGACTATGTCCATATTTACAAATCTAGGCATAGTGAAACCAGTAGCGTTTGTGTATATCGTACCACCCCAAAATACATTCATATGTATCCTGAAAATTTTGAACTACGAAACATACGAATCACATGTACTATTATATCTACCATATGCACAAGCAGTCTAATAATGCTAAACATATAACGCATATTTTAAATTTATCATGAAAAAATGCGAAAAATACACATGAAATGGCTCTTAATACAGAAAAAAAGTGCGAGACCATTTCATCACAATCATAAAGTTATGTATAATAGTGCTAGAGGATAGCGAATGTCTCGTGACTACCTAAAATAGAAATTTAGTTCTCTAAGAATAATGTCTACTTTAAGCAGAAGATAAGTGTCCCAAAAAATCGTAAATATTTTTGAATTGGGGAGAGAGAAAAAAAAAACTCTTGTAGTCTGAAAAAATGATGAGAGAAAATATTTTCATATCGTTTTTCGAAAAGTTGAAGGCCAAATTCAGCATGTAGGGAACTCCAAGTGCTAATTTGCTCAAAGTTATTCCTGCTGCTCTGGTGAAAACATCATATCATTTAGACTGTTGAAAAAACTGTCAACAGCTTCTTGCGTAAGTTCCACTAATTCGGAAAAGGTTGTTACCATGCATTCATGAGCCTGAGCATGATTGCCTCCATTGATGTTTTGATCAGCATAGCTGACTGAAGGTCGTACCTGATCGATGCTGCTTTCATCTTGTGCTTCACTACCCCTCAATCGTAGTGGTGAAGTCTCCACGAATGCCGTCATCAGGATTGGTAGCCGCTGGGGACAGCACAATGCATGAGCCGTTACCGGACCCAACAAGGTATCTGCGTCCATTGGCACATCCGATAGTAGTGCCAGACAGGTGTCCAACACGCATTCTTCGCCGCATAGCAAGCACCGTAATACAGGCATAACACAACTTTGCCACATTGGTCTAAATGAAAGAGACCAAGTCATGTTCAGGTCTCTAAGCCGGGATAGTCCAAGGATTTTAGTTACCCGGTCCCGGTAGCCAATGGCTAGGATAATTTCTTCCCTTGTCGCAGGTGTTTTGTCTGTGGCATGGTTTCCCATAGCGAAATAACAGGATCAAAAATAGAATACCCGCTACTAGTCCCAAAAGGAGTGGAAGTCAGCCAAAAATGGAATGGACAAAGTCTGGAAAAATACCCAGGATGGCTTTGAATGGAGTTAAAGCACCCGGAAACACTGCTTTAAATACACTGGAGACACCAGTGGTATCAGAAATATTTAAGATTTCGTTCAGTATTTCTGCGAAATGTATGGGGGAATTAGTTGATAATAATGAATGAATCTCTTCTGTTGTCCTTGCAACTTGGAGATCATACGTTTCTTTTGATGACGTGAGCCTGGTCGGCGTCTGTAGGAGCACAGTCTTCATTCTGCTTAAAGTATCTATTCGAATAGAAGCAATTTTCAAATCGGGCCATAACCTTGCCTCCCTGTCTGGAGAATCGTTCGGGAACAATACTCGTTCACAGCACATGACCTTCCTAGTCACGGTTATGAGATAAGGTTTTCCGGGCAGCAAACTACAACATCTGCGATCTACTATTAGAATGTAACTCCGGTTCGAGAGTCTCCTAAAGAATGGTTCTATTCGTGTTGCAGGTGTGCCTAGCTGGTAACATGAAAGGTTATTTGAAGTCCCTTCACAGGCTCCATGCAAGCTAATACCCTGACACAGAAGTGTACCGCTTAGTGATCTTGCACAATTATTGCCACTGAGAAACACTTTCTGGCCTTTATTACTGACACATTCGTGTGTATAGGGCAAGTTCCATATTGACTTAATGTACCCTTTACCCAACCTTTCATACTGGCCTGCCTGTATATATTTTTGGCAGAATTGAAACTGGAAAGTAGTTATCGGAATATTATTATTCCATGTATTATCCATTCAATGACAGGTCGTTCTGACATTGTTAATGGTAATCTCTCAAGTTTTTCAATGCTCAGAATTGTATAGTCAGCACCCTTCTGTGCCAAACTGATTTGTTTATCAGTAAGGTTAAAGATATTAAATAATGACGTTGTGTTGATTAAACGCCAAGGCACATAGCCAGAACGCAGATTTTGTAACGTCCAGCCAAGCTGTACAATAGAACGCAATTGGGACTGACCGTGTTGTAACATCAGTAAGTCTTGCGATATTATATCGATTGCTGAAGACACAATGCTGTCCAGAGAATATATTCTGGAGGACAGAGTCATTAACCCATTGTCCACCACAGAAAGTGATTTTTCCAAATTAATACGGTCAATTTCCCGTATTTTTTCTGCTGTCTCAATTTGAGTTACTTTCCAAACTTCGTTATGAGCTGCATATATAGAGGCCGCTATGAAACGTTTTTGACGCTGTTTGCGTGGTCCCAATATGAAATCACGCAAGTCAGCACCTTCTGTAAGTAAAGTTAGGTGTTGCTTAATTTCAGCCAGTGTGGACGTTCGTAGCCATTGAAGGCAGAGCTTGCCCACGCTGTAGGTGGTTACTATCCCTGGATGTTGTCTTTGGGAATATCTAGGGTCTGGCCTAGTCAATGTGAACCCCTGTACTTTGTTCAGGAATCTGTCTTGACAGTTATTTGTATCTGTGGGCCAGATCAACCATTTTTTCCATTCAGGATGTGTTCTGTTTTGGTTTAATATATGGTTTACGTCTATCTCAACATCTATAGAGCTATTACTGTTCACTGTTGGCTTTGGAATAGACGGTTTGTTCAAATCTTTGATTTTGGCTAAGCCAAGACAGGTAGTTTGTTGACTAGTGTCATTCAAAAATATAATTTGTTCTGGGATCATGCAGACTCTAAACAATGATTCTATACCTTGTACTTGCCAATCTCTTGTACCCCAAACAGTTTTTGCTTCAATATTATTGTTCCAGAAATCAAACCCAAATGTATTCATTTGTTCAAAGAATGAATCAGAATATATCAATTTTGTGTTTGTAAGCATGGTCTTCATACCTGTCTTATTTGACAATTTAAAATAAAATGTTTCTGCATTACTTGTGTTAAACCCTGAAAAGTATGAATATTTATCATAAAATGTTTTTGAGCTGTCTTTTGGAGGAGTAGCACAATGTTCCCATTGGTTATAATTTAAAACATTTCTAGGTTGAGCAGATTTATGTAGATAATGGTTACCATAGTGGTTGTAGCAGAACATCTGATCATAATTAGACGAACCCTGCAAATAATCATGTTCTGTAAATTTAGCCGACATCACAAGATCAGACATCATATCATTAATACTTTCAAAGTCCCAATCATCAGCAAATGAGCTCGGTTTTACAAAGTCACTCAATGAGATCTTGAATTGGTGTGGATACTTCAGGATTTCAACCGGACCATAGATTTCATAATCAGTTTTGTCCCATGATACACCGCCTGGTATAGGATTGGCTGTGAAGTTCACTGAAGAAAGTTCTCTTTTCTCGATGTGTGAAGATGTGTATGGTTTAAGGACCAAGTTGATTTTCTGGCTTGCTGTGTCCATTTTAGCATATTTTCCTTCAATGAAATGTCCCAAGCATAGTACCATGATGAGCCAAAGAATGAGGATAAATGCACCAAAGGCCACCCAAAATTCAATCCATGGAGAAATCAGATAGGTTTCTTTCAGCTGTTGAAAAAGTTCCTGAGCTTTGTCTTTAAAAGTTTTTGTTGATGGCTGTTTCTTTGCTTCACTCAGGTCTTCAGATGAATCATCGAAGTTGATGAAGTAGCCGGATGCTGTTCTGTCAATTGTTCCAATTGTTTTTGGATTTTGCTTTGTTTCATTAGCAAAGTCTGCAGTTACATCATCATAGGTTGTTGTTTCTTGATGAAAAGTTTTAATTTGGGTTTTAAGAGGTTCAAGTTCCATTGCTTTGTTGCATAGTCCTTGTTGATTCACTGTAGATTTTCCAAATGTGATCAGTCTTCCAGTTTGAGCCTCTGTATTCGTAGCAAACATTGGTATTCTGCTACTTCTTGGGAGTCCACTTGGCCTACTGTTTGTTATCGGCCACATGATTGTGGTTTAACCAGGTCGATGGCTACAACTCGGTTCTCCTTTTTACCAGCAAGGGGCGGTAGTACTACTGATCTTGTCCCGTTGACAGACAAGACAGGAACTGCTTTTCTGTAAGAAGGCCCAAATTCCTTCTTTACCGCGATCTTCTCTCTGACTAGATCCCCGACTTTTGGAATCCAGACAGGCCTTGCTGGGACAGGTGGTTTCTCTTCAGTGGTTGTTGGCTGTTGTTTCAACTTTATGTTGCTCAGGTCTTTTCTTGTTTCATTTAAGTCCTGTAAAATAGCCAAACGATCTTTGATATCAAAGCTTTTGTCTTTAACCACTGAAGTCTGACTATCAAGATCTTGGATCATCATTCTAGTCCCGAACAATAGTTCGTACGGACTGAACCCTTTCAGAGAATTCCTTGGCAGGTTATTTAGACTACGTTGGACACTTATTAAATGTTTGACCCACCCAGCTCCCGAACCTAATACCTTTTCCGTTATAGATTGCTTTATGTCTTGGTTTTTTCTTTACACCATCTCGTATCCCTCAGGAAGGAAGTGAGAAGAGTCCTGCTATGCTATGCTCATTTGTCCATGCTTCCCTATAAGCCTGAGGGCTAAAGGGAATACATTATTCATAACGTAGCATGCTTCTAGCGTATATGCCATTATAGACTTGCAAATCCTTGTATAACAGTCCAGACGTCAGCCGAGCGCTGGGGTCTACATCATAAGTGAAAATTAGTCTTTTTATGTTAATATAACGCTTTTCGTGATGGGTACATTCTTATTGTTGTTGTTTTTCTGGAGCGAAGTGCCATGGCAATAGTCCTCCTCGCTCACCACTGCGATCTCTATTGCAGTCTGGGCAGTTTTTTACAAAAATGTGATGATGCAGGCTCATGCCTGGCCACCAGTACACTGATTGTAAGTCTTCCAGAGAATCTTTTAGCTTAAGGTGTCTGAGACCCTCACCCATATGTGCGTCTGCTATTAACAAGCCTCTCCTGTCCGTGTTTGGAATTACTCTATCCCCCACTCCAGGGATTCGAGCAAAAGGGACTGAGTTTGCATCGATTATGTATGTATAATTGAGTGGATAATTGATCTGTAGCGCTGAGCAGTCGCCTTTTGATGACGTTTTCACCGCCAGCACAGTTTCACCGTCAATGTGTTTTACTGCACGCTTTTTTGTAGCTACGGAAGCCGATTTTGTTGCTTCCGCTGTGGCTGTCTCAGCCAATGAATTCCCTGCAACGTGAACGCCATCACACTGATGACTCAGTGAATGTATCACGTGAGTTTTTGGTAGTTCTTTCTTTAAAAGAACTAATTGTTCCCAAAGCGCTTTCTGCTTTATTGTGGTACCTGTGTCATCTTTGTAACCGTTTTTAATCCATTTCTGTAAGTCGTTATTGTATGATTTGACGCAGTAATACGAATCGCACACTATAAGTGTCGGGAATTCGCGATCGGCATTATCTAGCGCCATTTTCAATGCTATTATTTCAGTTTGTTGTTCTGAATTATTTTCCACTGAGTGTGTTTTTGTAAGTAGAGGTCTTAATTTACCTCCGCGCCACACTTCTTTTACAATTTCGCACGTGGCGTTGTAAGCCAGCTCTCCCCAAACTGAGGGTTGAGCATGTCCGTCTGTATATATTACACAGGCGTACTGTCGTAAAGGCAGAATGTCGATTGGCAGAGGGTATTCTCTCTCATATTTTAGAAATTTTAATTCTTTCACTTCCGGGTCAAAATAGTATTTTACTTTGTCTGTAGCAACAGAATTTACCCATTGTACCCATTCTGGATTTAGTGCAGTTGTCGGTAAATTACATGGTGTTGTTAATGCCTCAAAAGCTGATTCTGCTGTTCTGACTGTAACCTGTCTACCGTCTGCTTGGCATTTTTCCTTTGCTACAGCTGTTTGAACCGCATGAACAATGCTTTCCTTAATGCTGAACCTTTTTTCAGCTTCTGTGTACAAATGTGATTTGTATGCTATTGGTACCTTCTCTCCTTCATTAGAGGTCAGGTATGTGAATCCGCATCTTCCTGGGATGACTCGAATCACAAGGTTGCGTGTATTGTCACGTGTTTGTAATTTTGTTTTAATTAACATATCTGTTTGTAAAGATCTCAAAATTTCTGTGTGTTTTTGAGTCCAATTGATTCTTTTAAAATCTGGTTTTATTAGATCATAGAGAGGTTTAATTCTCTCTGCATAATTTATAATGTAAGTTCTTCCGAAATTTAGGAAGCCTAGAATTGATTGTAGGTTTTTCAGTGTTCTAGGTGCTTGGATTACTGCACATTTCTCTAGGAAATTGTCAGCCAGGCTTTTGCCTTCACTTGATAGTTCATATCCTAAAAACAGGACTGTTAGATGGGCAATTCTTGACTTTTTAAAGTTGAATTTGTAACCCTCTGCTGCGAAACCAAGTATTATGGTGTTCACTCTCTTCAAGTGAGTATCCAAGTCATCATCTGTTAGATAGATGTCGTCGACCTAAGATAATGCCTCGTCATCATATGTTTGTAGTAATTCAGTTACTCTCGCTGAGAATAATCCTGGGCTGTTCTTGAACCCCTGGGGCAAACGACAGAAATTTTTTTTGCGTGCCATTTATTGAGAACGCCGTCAAATATCTGCTCTCTGGTGCTATATTTTGACAAAAGAATCCATTAGAAATGTCTAATGTGGTTTTGTATTTTTTGCACACTATGTTATTCATTAGTGCAGCACTATGCGAGTTTTGTACCGCAAATGTTTTGCAACATGAGTTAAGGTGTCTGTAGTCCAAAACAAGACGATATGAATTGTCTGGCTTGGAGACAGGAAACAAAGGGTTGTTCATTTGTGAGGTGCAAGTTTCAATCACCCCCTGGTATTCAAGTTGATCTAGGATCTCTTTTACCTGTTTTTTAGCTTCTTGCTTAATCGGGTACTGCCTCTGTGCAGTAGGTTGTGATTTTAACTGGATTTTGTGAGGAGGAGAGTCCTCATCCCGTCCCACATGATTTTTATATAAGGCAGGGGCTTGAGCTACTGCCCACTTTCTTGCAAGTGTATATGTTTTATGAATTGGAATATGGTTTGAGAAGGCAGGCATAATTATTTCTTCGCCATGTGGGCACTCCCTGACAAACTCTGGAGGCCAGTCTCGTTCAGCTAGAAGGATGTCATAGCCCTTGGGGAGATTATCCCAAAATAGACCCCTTATTTTTCTAGTCTTATCCCCCTCTATACGCAATGTTATTTCATATATTTTATGAGGTTTGCTAACTCTGGTATCTGCAGTTTCCACCTGAATGTATTCATTCGTTTCCACTGTCTCCAGATGATTCATAAGGACTTTGCGAGCTATGCTCACTTCTGCTGCGCTGTCTAGCATTGTCTGAGCCCATTCTCCGTTTTTCAGCTGTGTCCTCAGTATTCTCGGCATTGTTAATTACTTTAATACTGGCTACCTTCTTTTTTGGAAATTGTAATTTTTTATTCTGATGAGCAGGTTCTTTGTCTTTGGACTTGACGTGCTCTTCCCTGTGTTCTGATCGTCCGCTTCTTTCCGATTTCTGCGAGGAAGTCTAAAAAGATTGAGAGGGACGTGTATCAATATCTTGATATCTATCAGGTTTTTTTATATTATCCCTATTTCTAAGGTTGTATTTTTTCACAGAGGGCTCCCTTTGGGGAGACTTGCATCCTTGATCAGGAGATCTTTCTCTCCGCCGAGGAGACCTTCCTCTGGACTGGAATCTTTTTTCTTTAGGATTGGATTGCTTATTTCCATCCCAGCTCTTTTTCTGAGTGTTTAAATTATTTTTTATAAATACCTTTTCAGGACTTTCAACTAGTTGAGGTTTCACTGGTATTCCACCCAAACTATCTCTTCCTAGTTCTTCATAGGATTTTTCTATCATTCTGGCAATTTCAGATGGTTGGTCTGCTATATTTGTCTCTTTTAACCTCTGGCGAATCGCCACATTTGCTGCTTCTCCCTTTATGTTGGCTAATAATATTGCCGAGACCTGCTTGAAATCTTTCAGTAGTTTCATACCGAGAGTTAAAGCGGGTTCTGGACCGTATTCATCTTGAATCTGTTTTAGCACATCTGGTATTACTGACATGGATGGTACACCATGTGTTTTTGTGTAAATGGAAGCAAAGACTGTTCCCCAAGTGTCACAGTCCTCCACATGTGGTGCGATTCCCATTGGAAGACAGATAGCCAGAATCCTATGTTTCTCAACAGGGGTGGTATCTGGAAACACCGCCTCTATTTGAGTGATTTTTTGTGCTAGCCAGAAAGGAATTTGTTCCCGTTTTGCGGGTACTTTACCTAGACAGGACTGTATGTTTTGAGGTTTAATTTTATTTGTGTTCCCCTGATGAGTGGTCAGCTGTGGAACTTTAATTGCTGGTTGGATTGTTGAAGTCCGCATTACATATTCGACTAATTGTCTATGTATTTTTATTAATTGTTTTAGCTGTGCTAAAAGCTCTGGTGCAGGCATTTCTTCAATGTCTGGATGTGGTGTATATCCGGCTAGGACCGGCCACGTTGCTCCTGGTCTACCTAGTGGACCGAGCCTGGTGATGTGATTATTATGTTTTAGGGCGCCATGAAACAAGAGCAGGTGCTCTTGGAATTTGAGTGGTATTTCCACTTCCTCGAAAGGAGTGTACTCACTAGGAGGTTCCTCTATTTTGTAATAGTGGAAGTCCTTTGTTACAGCGTTTGCTGCTGGAAAGTTTATCCATGAATAGAATACCTCTGTCTGCCGATATTCGTGTGCCTCAATTACGAATATGACTGTACCACCTCTTGGTGTCAGTCCATTTTCTATAAGTTTTAGGGTTAGAGATTTCCTTATGTTGACCGGGATGAGTATTATATCCGGGTCATTTTCCAGCAGAGTATTGTCTGCTGCTAGGAGTTCAGCTGCTAGTCTCCCTGTCTCCCTTTCTTCTTCATTTTCTGTCATTTTACTGACAGGAAGGTTATTCTGTATGTTTGCAGATATGGTTTCTATGGAAACAAAGATTAGATGCACAATATTTTGGAACAGTGTATCCTTCAACGTTGAATAAACCAAGAACCATACATAGGAGTCTCCTCCTGCGAGGTTTGGCGGATATGACCTTTCACCCACTCCAGAAGTCTTTGGAGTATTATGGGAAAAAAAGGGTTCTGTGTGAAAAAGCACGACTGAGTTACTCTAATGTCTTGCGTTAGTTTTATCGCCTTTCCAAACGTTGGGCGCCATGTAGTGTAGTTCCTATCATCCCAATAGGCTCTGCGCATTGGAATAATATCTTCAATAGTATAGACCTAGGGCAGAGGTTAACTAGGTCTTCTACCGACGATATTAGACTTAAAGTTTTGTGTTTGCCAGCTAGCTCAGAGTTCACTAGAAACTTTCTCGAATAGGCAAGGAGGATTTTAACCTCCCTGGATAGACAAGAAGGGATTTAGTTTCTGACAACCATAGAACATGACAACTTTGCTCTCCCCTAATCAAGAGTGTATCTCTAGAGTCGTGTGAAAACAAAAGACAACTTATTTTACTCAGTCAGTTCAGTGCATTCTTAGTTTCACCAGATTGTAGAGAAAAGGAAGAGACGGGCGTGTTCAATAAAAGATGTTATTTATTGATCAGTCTCCTTTCTCATACAAGAGAAATGAATCGCTATTATTGTAATACTTATAGTTAAGTAAAGTGCATACAGTAAAGACAGAATTATAAAATAATACTGTAAAAGCCTTGATATGGTTTCTAAGCCATATGATACCTTAAAATGGATAAAATAGATACATACATATATACATTTGACTAATCATACTCAACTGGTGCTTCTAACCACGCCTACCCCAGTGTACCTGACCTAAGCCTAATACGTGGGCGGGAGTAGATAAGTAGCAGTTTAAGTTAAGTTTGTTTGCCAAGGGACTGATTCGAGAATTCTCTGCAAGGGGTTATTCAGTTCTGTACCTGAGATCTAGAATGATGGAGGGCTGGTATCTCTTATCCCAGGTCTTGATATTCCAGCTGCCTGCGAGGGCTGCTTGGAAGCGCCGGAGCTGGATTTCTCAGCAGGAGAAAGGCAGCGGCTCGTTCTCAGCGCGTCAGGAAGGCGGGGCAGCGCCTGTGGGCTTCGCTCTCTGCTGGGCTCCTCGGCACGTCTCGCTGCTCCGATCTCGTCACCACCGCATGTGTTTGCTTAAGGCAATGTCGGTAATATTTATACCTGAAAGGTGCCGAGATTGACGTAAGGATGGACATATATACGTCAATAAGGATGTCATATGAACTGGCTCGTTCGCACATTCTTTTGCTGAAGTTCTCTGTGAAATCAAAACAATGGCTATGGGAATTTGCCAGGTCGCTGTAGGTTTGATTTGTTTTGAGAACTCCGTATGCCTTATCAGGGGCTGGAGGAATATCGCTTGTCTAATTAGATGGCATGCGTTATGACCTAATCAGATAACGCGCTTCTGTGCCGTGGTGTGGCTTAATCAGATAACGGTTTTTGCACCGTTGGATGGCTGCTAGGTAATTATTAACCAGACCAGGGTCAGGAATATGGGAATCGATACAGTACCTATAGGAATACATCACAAAATCTTCATTCCCAAAAGAGCGCGGAGTTGGCAAAACCCAGCTGGCGGAGCGGAGTTGGCCACCAGGGGTTAATAACATTTGTGTACTAGGATAGCTGCAGCAAGAATCCCCCTACTGCACCCGCATTAATAACCAAAAACAACAACATAACATGTATATCCTGGAACGTTGCTAGTCTAACTGAAGTATTAAGTAGCAAATCAGTAATCAAATGCTAAGGAAAGCAGGCAATGTTTGCCTCCAAGAAATCTGGGTGGTAACACCAAATTATCTCAAGGTATGGTCAGAATTGCACAAATTTGCCAGAAAAACATTTCTTTTTGGAAGACCATTTGGACGAATGTCAGTGTACGTTAATCACTCAACAGAACTGACTATCAAAGAAATTAAGGTGGACACAGACATGCTACAGGCCGGCATTGTGAAAGGCTACTCAGGTGATGGAGGCAATACGGCACTTCTTTTAATAAGTGTATACCTCAATGTGCACAGCCCAAAAAAAAATCAAAACAACAAAACTTTATAGCCCTACTGGAAGATCTAACGTGTGAATATCCAGTTCCAGACTTAGGGCCATATGTATGAAGCTCAAATGGGTTCACAAACGCCAACATTCGTAGAATTTCGGCGTTTGCGAACTAGTTTTCGCTAACTGGTATGTATGTAGCAAAATTGAGTGCTAAATAAGGAATCGCAAAATTTGCGATTCCTTAAAAGCAATGTATGAAGGATTAAAAAAAATGCAAATTGGCCTTAAGGAATCGCAAATTACCACCAACTTCAAGTAGGTGGTAATTGCGAATTCCTTGAAAAATTCACTGTTTTGCATTTTTCCAAGTGCAATGTGAAGCACATACATGCCCTTAGGGCATGTATGTGCACCACATGTGCACCCATGCTAATTTCAGGGGTGCAACAGGGTGTCCTTTGGACACCCCTGCACCCTTGAAATTATTCTCAATTTGCAATTCTCAAACTGCGAATCGCAAATTGAGAATACCTTCCTATTCATTCCTATGGGCCTCCTGGCCCATAGTAATGAATGGGAAATTATTCCTTAATTGCGATTTGCAATTTGCTAATCGCAATTAAGGATTTTTCTACATACATACCAATTTGCAAATCTCAAATAGCGATTTCTAAAAAAATCGCTATTTGAGATTCGCAAATCTGGATGTTGATATATGTGGCCCTTAGTCATACCAGGAGACTTTAATCTGCACAACCTTGAAGAGGATGCCACAAACAATGGCTTTAGCAACCCAGATGGGAAAAGAATCAACCACTTCCTGTATATGCATAATCTAGCATCCCCAGAGATAATAGCAAGAAAAGCTCAGCCAAATGCTCCTTACACCTATTCTTTCAACAAATGATTACATTTTTCCTAAGCTCAAACCTTAAAAAAACACTGACAGGCTTTCTGATAACTTGACACAAAGAAAGTGACCATGCAATGCCTAAAGGTTCACTGATAGAATATCGACCCCCTAAATATCCCCATACACAAATATAGAGTTATAACTATCGATGTCAAAAATATTAACATCCTATATTTATAATGGTAAGTCTAAAAATATTGAGAAAAAATATCGATGTATAAAATATAGTTGTACAACATATCGATTTTAATATATATATATATATATATATATATATACAAATATATTAAATGTAATAACTTTACTTAAAAAATTATTTTGATTTAATATATATTTTAACAAATATAACAAATACTTTTAAGTTAAAAAATGTATATTATAAATGAAAACATTAAACTATTTAAAACTCTTTAAACTTAAATTTTCCACTCCAGCGAGTACAACTGTAGGGAAAGTGTTGAATACTGGAGGGGTAAAAACTACTATTCCCACTCCGGTCAGTGCAACAGTAGGGAAAGTGTTGGATGTCGGAGCAGTAAAAATTAGTATTCCTACTCCAGTGAGTGCAACAGTAGGGAAAATGTTGGATAGTGAAGGGGTAAAAATGACTATTCCCACTCCAGTTAGTGCAACAGTAGGGAAAATGTTGGATATCAGAGGGGTACTGTAACAGTAGGTAAATTGTTGAGTACCGGAGGAATACATTGACTATTCCCACTCCAGTGAGTGCAACAGTAGGGGAAATGTTGGATAGCGGAGGGGTAAAACTTACTTTTCCCATTCCAGTGAGTGCAACATCAGGGAAAATGTTGGATAGCGGAGGGTTATAAATTACTTTTCCCACTGGAGTCAGTTCAAAATTAATAACAAACAAAATATCAACAATAATACAAAAGATTTTTTTAAATATATAAAAAATATTACAAAAGATAGAAACATATTATGATGTATAATGTTAAATAGATATAACAAATACCTAGAAAGATTATATTTGAAAAATGTGAAAATATTTTTAAATAGAAATCATTTATAAACAAAAAACATTAAATTACATAGATGTAATATTTATTTCCTACCATATAACACCACACAATTCACAACACACATCTAAATAAAAAAATGACCTCCATAATGAATTATCAATTAAAGAAATAATATTAATTAAAAACAAATTAAAACAGATAAAAAATAATTTACTCCCAAAATGTTACCCATATAAAACCAAAACCCACACACAAAATAAAAGTAAACAATCACCCTAATTATTTATCAATTGAATTAATATTAATAATCAACTAATTATTAATTAATTAAACATAAATTACTTTCCACCCTCTACCCCAATAAACACCTCAATCCACACCTACAAATCATTACACAATTTCCATAATTAATGTTAAATTAATACATTAATATCAATTAACCACAACTTATTAATCAATTAAAAATAAATTACCTCCCACCCTTTACCACTATAAACCCCACCACACACTCCTAAAAAAAGACGCAATTAACATAATGAATTACCACTTAAATATGTCATAATAACTAACAAACCATTAATAGTTATTATTCATAAATGACTTACCAAAATTAACACATAAAATTTAAATGACATATTAATAAATAAAATATAATAATTAATTTATGATAATTAAGTTACTTCTCACCCTATTCCCTTATAAACACCACCACCCGCTCCTAAAAAAATGAGACAATTAAAATAAGTATCAAATAATTAACTAATAGAAATTAACAACCAATTAATAATTAATAATAACTTAATTCCCACAGTTAACACTATAACATCTAAATTGAATAAATACTAATAAATAAAAATAATAATAATTTATCATATTGAAATTACCCACCCTATTCCCCTATAAACCAACAACCCACTACAGAACTAAAAAAAATGCAAAATGTAATTAGAATAAAATTAATAACTACTAAAAATGTAACACATATATTACAAAACAAAAGCAATACTTATACAAAAAAATAGATCACATACATTTAAAATACAAACTTAAATACATGACACTAATTAAAAAATCGATATTTTAAGCAACTATATTTTTGCAAATGATATTAATGACTTATATATTTTTTTAAACGATACTTCTTATCTTAAATCGATATTCTTGACCACAATATTCTTGCTGTCGATATTTCTGTGTCACAATATTTCCAACTCAATATTTGTGTAAGTCGACATTTCCAACTCAATATTCTGTCTCTGCACCATGCCTAACACCTACCTTAACCTTCACAGAAGATCTCGAAAACAATTACTAGACATTGATTACACAAAAGGTGCTGAAGAAACCAAACTGGTAAAAAGGATTAAATGGAATGTATGTAATGCAGCAAAAATAGAGAGCTGGAAGAGCAAATGGGAAGGCAGGTCGGTGGATATACACTCCATAGCTACAATCAATGATTGGTCTGGCTGGATTAAGGATTTACGATCTAGCCTGCTGCGTGACCCAATATTCAAGAAAGATGATATCACTGACCCGAAAAATTACAGATTAATTGCCCGATCAGATATTGAGGAAAAGGCAAATGAAAACACATTACTTCAAGAACTAACAAAGTGATTTGAAGAAGAAATACGGCTTCTTTATCAAACTGGCTTTCGAAAGGACGGCTCAAATATTGACATCATTGTTGCCTTATCCTACATCGCACAACAGACCTGCAACAAAAAACAATGGGGCATATTAGCAAGAACTTCGTTAAAATTATAGCCGTATTAGCGGCAGCAAACTGCCGCTAAAACGGCGATAATGAGCTTGATAATATGCCCATGAGAATTCCAATAGAAGCCCAGGTTAGATGTCCTGCACATCTAACCTGGGCTTCTATTGGAATTCTATAACACATATTAGCAAGCCCATTATCGCCATTTTAGCGGCAGTTTGCTGCCGCTAATACGGCTATAATTTTAACGAAGTTCTTGCTAATATGCCCCAATAGGCCTCTGATTACTTGTTTTGTAGACTACTTTGCCACGTTTGACGGAGTAGTCCGCAATAACCTCTGGGGAAAGCTTCAAAACTGGAAAATTCCAGATAGTCTCCTAAATGCTATTTTTTCTCTCTATCGTGGGACTTGGGTTCGAGTAAAACCGGTAGGGGGCCCGATATATACAGATCGGGGCTTAAAATATGGATGCATCCTCGCCCAAATACTTTTCAATTCATACACGGCAGATTTCAGCAAGGCACTGCAAAAAGCCAGTCTAGTTTCCCCGAAAATAGGTTAGAAGAAATTGAATTTAGTGCAGCATGCGGACGACCTGCTTTTTACTAGATCACACAAAATCAGGCCTCCAGAAGGGGAAGGAAGCACTATACACTTACAGCAAATGCAGTGACCTGATTGCCAACTCAAATAAGACTAAAATGCTGGTATTTGGGCACTATGCAAGGAAGAAATCTCAAAGATGGAGACTGGGTTTTCATACAATAGAAAGCGCAAGAAATTATAATTATCAGGGGCATGGTTTAGCGAATCTGGAAATGGGACTGTACACCAGCACAAGATGAATACGAAAGTCCAGGTAACCATATATTCCCCGTGCAAGCTCAATGCAAAACTACATAGGCCATCACCATGGTGATCAGGAGCATTATTAAGGAAAAACTGCTGACTACAGCGGGCTATGCACAACTGGGATCTCCAGGGCGATGCAAATGTCATGGAAATACGCGCATCTTTCGATTACCTCCACATAAACGTACCAGCTTGATACAATTGTAGCTAGGCCTTTTCATGCAAAAATACAAATTCATGGGCAATCAGGCAAAGTATTAATATTGGATCATGAACGCTCCAGTAGGCTCTATGAAGGAGGTAATAAAGCCAGTACACACTGCAAACAACGATCACTGGAGCTTTTATTTAAATATAGCAGTGGAGGCGCTAAACCTGGCCACCGAGAATAAGAGCATTGAAAGTACAAGTTACCTGGCTCCAAAAGCCTCAAAACACAAACAAGTATGCCAGCTCTCACGGAAAACTGTCAGCACTGGACTCAGGGAAAAGCTCAGGTACACAGCACTCATAACATCTGATGAGAAATATAAAATACAACTGTACCTAGATCAAGCCCTGGGAAAGAGATGTCTGAAAGGGATCATGTGGGCCAGGCTGGTGCCGCTCCTGATAAAAGAACTAAATACAACTTGAAAGTATCTATCATATGACACAGGATGCAGACTATGGAACTATAGAAAAGAGACATTATACACCTTATACACTGCTGCCCAACTCTTGCAGAGGTCCAATGGAAACTACTAAAATCAATCTTTTTGTTTCAGGGGCACGGACCAGTGTAGAAGCGCTAACAAATCTTTTTACCAGTACCACACCCTCAGATTTGGCGGAATTCGGTAAATTCACGCTGATGGCCAGAACCTGTGTGAAAGAAGCCACCCTAGAAAGATTCAATAAGAATTAATACCAGAAACATACACAAGTGCATCCTGGAGAATTCACCTACTTTGCTAAGAACAGCGTTTGTTAAGTGGATATACCATGATCGGTACTATTGCGATGTTCCGCTACCGGCAAGGTATCATTGTGGTTGATAGTATTGCTGTTATCCCAATGTGTTCCATCGAAACGCCTTAACTTGGATCAATCTCCTTGAAAGACTTAGTACTTCATCTTGCTTCCTTGCGCAAGTTTCAATATTCAGCATATGGATGAACTGTTGTGGAGTGCTTGGCACCTTTTTGGCTCTCCAACCAAGCTCTAGTGTGGCTGCTAGGTTTTGTTGTGATTTTGCTATGTTTTCTAGGCCTGAGCGGTAAATTCCGTCCCGCTCGTGGCATTTTCAGAATTTGGGTAATTGCGCGTTCCGCAGAGAACGCGTATTTGCCCAAAATTCTGCGATCCGCGGCTTCGTGGAATTTTTTGCTTGTTCGTGCTTTCAAAATGCGTGTTCACAAGATATTTCTCCCCGAGCAGGCAAACAGCGTTCGCGAACAGGAAAAAAGCATCGGGAACAGGCCGAAATAGGAATTCCGCATAATTGCAGAACTTTTGCGTGGTCATGAAGATTTTTTACCGTTTCGCGAAGCTTCACCCACCCCTAATGTTTTCTACTGTAACCATGATCAATCTATGTGGAATACTTAGAATTTTATCCTGCTCTTCTGCATATGTTTCAATCATCAGGACATGGATGAACTGCTGTGGAAGCTCCAGCACTTTATACGGCTTCTGGTACAAGGACTTTTTGGAAAACAAGGTGGCAATTTAGATTTTTAAAAGAAGTATTTTTTTATAAAAATAATTGAATTACTGTTCTATGGACAGATGTTGTGATAAATATGCTGTGATTTTATTGGTGGAAAATTGCAATGATTTTAATTAAACCCGCATTAAAGTCCTTCATTCATATTGAGGACAATCCTTCCTCCTCCCCCTACGGTTCTGTTCACCAACTACACTAGACTGCAGCCTTGTGAAGGAGACCTGGGAGTGTGGAGAGAAAGAGAGAAAGTGACAGATGCTCATTTCAACAGGCGGTTGGTTGGAAAACCCGAGCTGTGATACCTGGACCAAGGGTTGTGGCAGAGAGTCTTGGAAAGTGGTAGTGGAACACCGACATGCCTGGTGTGGAGTGTGGAATCCTGCCCATGTGCCAAAGCAGCTTAAGAGGATAGACTTGTAAGGAGAGGTCTGCAAGATGTGAATCAGATCTAATCAGCACAAGGTACTCACCAAGCTATAGGAGCTTAGAGACCAAGGGAACTAAGAAGGAAGAAAACAATAAAGGTGCCAGGCAGACGGCCTGGTGTGAAATAAAGCATAAGTGAAGGAGTTGTAACAAGTACTGTTGCCATATACCTGCTTTGCATCAGACAGGTCTTTATACCAACAATGCCTCTATTAACCCGAAGTGTTTCCTGTTATGGCTATCCCCAATGTGGCTTGCTATAGTGTAACAAAACTGTCTTGTCCTGAAAGTATTTGACCTGTATGCCTGTAGTTTCCATTACCCAGTTCTCCATCTTTTCCATGTTTGATATCATCATCTTTTGTGAGCTACTAGTGTGCTGACAAGATATATATATCTACCATTCTTAATGTTGTAGGAATTTGAAAACTAGGACATTTGTGATATTTTGAAATGAGATTATCAAATATTGTGAAATTTTGAAATCGTTTAGAAATATTAAGAACCATGGTAAATACGATATGGAAGGGCTCTGTAGGGGTCACGTTGAGAGAGTGAAACCAAATTTGGGTAAGCTAGAGTTGGGGAAGTGGGTTTGGAAATGGGCTAATAATAATTTTTGAATAGTGTCAACATCTAAAATGAATGCTGCACATCATTCAGTACTAAAACCCCATTTGGTTACAGTCCGATTGATTTTAAGGTGCAGGCCTTGATGTAAATATTGTGCTAAATCATGTAATTAGGTGACAAGAGTGAGAAACAAGATCGCTTACACAAAAAGAACTCCTGCACACAACACAATCCTTTCCTTTCATATCCCAGAACAGGCTGAAGAAAGAAATAGCTGAACTCCCTCTGAAGAAGAGTGCTGACATCACACTGATGTAAGTGATCAGTGCTTGGGGAGCACAACTTTGCCTATTGAGTTCCGATCAATATGGGAAAGGGATCTGTGATATTTAATTATTTATCTATTTAAGAGTTTTATATAGCGCTGGCTAGACCCGAAGGTATCAGAGCGCTTTACATAAGGTTCCATATAGTTGCAAATATACATCAGTTACAGGTTACCAAGGATACCAGTAAAAACTTTTAAGGAGCATGGAAGAAAAGGAAAATGGAGTGAGGAAGGGAAAGGGGGTAGAGTATAGATACGGCGGAGAGACGAAGGGGAGGTCTGCTCAAAGTCCGGCTGGGTAGGTGACAGCCGGGAGGGAATCCGCAGCCCATGTCCTCTCAGCTATCAGGTAGCTTCAACAGGCTTTGGTAAGTTAGCTAGGTCTCAACAGAAAAACAGAAAAGGGATAGAAGACGAGAAAAAAGGAGCATACAGGGGGGAGTGGGTAGGGTGAATGGGAAGGAGGGGGATACGAGAAACCAAGAAAAGTCTGCCCAGAGTCCGGCTGGGTAGGTGACGGCCGGGGGGAATCCATAGCCCATCTCCTTTTCAGCTAACAGGTAGCTCCACCGAACCTCAGTCAGATAGCAGAGTCTCCACGGTCGAGGGAAAGTTCAAAGAGTACATGTCCTGGAGGGAGAGAAGGATCAAGGTCATGTGAGGGATGTGATAAAGTTCAGATCGATGACCAGTTCGATTGTCCAGGAGTGGTCAAGCATTGTGGAGTGATCAACTGAGGCTGCCATCTTGAAGTAGGCAAGGGGCATAATCTATGCAGTAATGCAGTGGGAGGACATGGCAAGTGTTCGCATCTGGGACACCTGCCTGGGCACCCCCCTGATCTGTCGTGGGGGTCCCCGATCCAGAAACGAAATCCATTTCCGTAGTCACTCTCCCAACTGGATGCCTACTTGTGGATATTCATGGGCCCATTGTCCCCAAGCAGGGATCCATCCACTAAACACCAGGGAAGAGAGGTGGGGACCACAGGAATGGGAAAGTGCTCCATCTCTATTTTAAAAACACAAGGTGCCAGGGATTTTATTTTTCAAAACAGGTAGGGGTTTGCCTGCTCAGGCATTGGGCCATGCCGCCACCCCAAAATGGGTGCCCTTGGTCTTTCTGCCCCTGGGTGGGCGGCTGCAGGATTTATCCAGAGTCTGCCCCCTCCTCACCCTCAATCTCACCCCTACCCCCCACTGAGAAGGCAGAAAGATCATTAGACGCTTGGAATTGTCTTTTAAAGATAAAAAATAAAACAGTAAGGTCGGGGTTGGACAATTTAGGTGCTAGACCAGGTCTTGTCCCAACCCAAAAGAAGCAAAAAAGTCTTACTCAACCCCCATAGGGGGCCTTTTGAGGATTCAGCTCAAATTTTCACCCCAGGGAGTCAGAAAGTCCACTGGGCATAGGGAAAAATGAAAAAAGATGGGATGGTAATGACCCTGGCATCGGGCAGTGACCCTATCCAAAATAGGCTTTTCTGCTCTCCTTCATTGCAGCGTTGTGATTGGTCACGGGAGCCTGGGTGCTTACCAATCACAACGCTGCATTGCAGCATTGTGATTGGTCAGAGAAGACTGGCTGTTCTTCTTCCTTGCTGCTGGTTTCTTGTCCCAGGAGGAGAGCAGGAGCAGAGATGCGAGACCTGGCTGCGCTATATATATATATATATATATATATATTCACTGAAAAAACCATAGGTTATAGACCATATATAGTTAGGAATTAGCATTTACAAAACCTTGAAAATTCACTGAAAAAACCATAGGTTATAGACCATATATAGTTAGGAATTAGCATTTAAAAAACCTTATTTTACTCACACAAAACCATTGAAATTCCATATATAGTTAGTTGCACTAACTATATATCGCGCACCTGCAATCCACTGCTGATGATGTCACATATTACATCATTCATGACATGGTCAGTGACATCACTGATGACATCACTGATGACATCTCAAATGACATCACTGATGACATCACTGATGACATCTCATTTGACATCAATGACCACATCACTGATGATATCATTCATGTGACAATACAATGCATCTCCTCACATTTTAATATAACCTCTGTTTCACCCAGTGTTAAATACAGAATATAATTTTTGAAACCATTGACACACCAATACTAGTTACTACATACGCACTCACTGATTCCTACGTCTACACACACCTTCACTCATTCACCCATACTATCATTCATACATACAATCACTCATCTTTACAACACTATCATATGCACTCATACACCTATACAGACACTCACAGTCTGCCACTCATCCATGGAGTTACTCACACACCTAGTCAGTCCTGTAAAGAATCAATGACACTTCCATTTTCTTGTCTATACAGTTAAACATAGAGCACCTTACATTTTCAAACATATACTAACACATACTTACCTTGTTATACAATCATTGATACAAGTACACATTGATCTGCACAGAGTCACACACCTCCCAGCCAGCCACACACACACTCAGTCTCCCATACAAATACTTGGACAATCAATCAGTAACCCATATAGTTAATCATATAGCTACTGATCAAAACATGCAGCAGTTTACAGAACAACAGACATAATGATGCACAAATTAAGACACTTTAGTCACTAACCCATGCACTCAGTGAGACACATTTAATCACTCACTCATGCATTCAGTCATGCACCTACTAAATCCTTTGTCCAGACACTTATACTTCCACTCATTCTTCAATATGTAAGACACATTTTAACTTTACAGAAACATACAGTCACTGGATGTTGTCATCAGTGATGTCATCAGTGATGTCATTTGAGATGTCATCAGTGATGTCATCAGTGATGTCACTGACCATGTCATGAATGATGTAATATGTGACATCATCAGCAGTGGATTGCAGGTGCGCGATATATAGTTAGTGCAACTAACTATATATGGAATTTCAATGGTTTTGTGTGAGTAAAATAAGGTTTTTTAAATGATAATTCCTAACTATATATGGTCTATAACCTATGGTTTTTTCAGTGAATTTTCAAGGTTTTGTAAATGCTAATTCCTAACTATATATGGTCTATAACCTATGGTTTTTTCAGTGAATTTCAATGGTTTTTTAATAGCAAATATCATAAGCTGTCGAATGTCAAGTACGTGGTAAGTGAAAACATTTTCGTGTTTATGCACACTGATCTGCTTTGAATGGTGCCCCCCCCCCCTCATTTCTATTAGGAGTACTCTCTCTTTGCAGATAGTGAAAGGTAGTTAACGCAGGTCTTTGCCCCCATTGTAATCCGTCGTGCCTGCTTCTCTCTCCATTTGATTCATTGTTATCCAAGTATTTACTGTTTTAGAATTAGTTCTCTTTGGTTCATTCTCTATTTACAAACAAACACAGAGTCGCAATACTCTGTTTAGTCTTTGCAGATAACGAAAAATCGTGTAAAAAAAAAAGAAAAGGAATCGAGCAAAATCAGTAGGCCACTAATGGGATCTCTTTTTGACCTCGCTAAAATAGAAACATTAGGAACAACCCCTCATGACAAATACAAAACTAGTGAGATGAACTGAACTCCACACAATGATGGCTGCAAAACAGCTCGGCTCCGCCACCCACCCCGCCCAAAATAACGATAAAGAACGGCTGCCATGATTGGTTGCGGAATGACCACGACGGAGCTACGAAATGGTGCTGCTCTCATGCTAACCCCAGCTTCAGTCTGAAACATCCAGAAACACTGTAGACTACCAATTCGATCAGTTCCGGTAGCGCCCCAATGTAACCCGGTAGAGAAGAACTAGCCCTCCCCTCTTTGACTGATGGTTCTTGTTGCCTGTCCCTTCTGTTGTCATTTAACAGAACTATTTAGCCTGCTGAAAGGGGTTGTGTTCCGACCGCTGGTTGGTGGAGACATTTTGACTATATTCTGTACCTGCGTTGTCGCGTAATGCGTCATATGACGCGCCGCGTTAGCGCATCCGGAAGTCATCCGGGGCGCGCAGCGCGTAACGTAAGCATAACAAGTCATGTGACTTGTTAATAAAACTTTTCATTGGTTCATTTTACTTTTCTTATTGTAATGATGAAAGGCTTGGTCATATGACCTAAAAATTACGCTTTTCATTACTTCCGAACATTATTTTTTCTTAAATATATGTTATAATGTTCCAGGCTAATGTACTTTCCCGGAAATTTTACAACTGTCCTGCAAGTAAAATATATTCTTTTTTCGAGAAAAAGAGCGTTTCTTCGTCCCATGACGGAGCCGTTGAGCAAAAGAGGGTCGACCTGCTGTCTTAGTCGCCGATACGCCTGAATATGAGATTCTTATCGATCACTTTATGTTGCAGGAATAGAAAACACAACAGCCCTTGACCATTTATCTTTACTGCGTTCCTTCGTATTATACCTTTTACCCTTCATGTAATTGGTCTGCTTTATTTCACTTGCCTTTTAATGATTCTAAAACAGTGACTATTATTAAAAACTTTACCAATGTATATACTACTACCATGTTTTCTTTTAAAAACCTTTATTGTGAAAATTTCATTATACAAATACGAGCCTATAACCACGTGGGCCGGCCACGGAGCAAACTGTAATCGTATATGATGAATAGACATTTACACTGTAGAGGAACGTAACGGGCGGGCCATTACGTTGCAAGAACTAAGGTGTCTAACAGTTACGGAATCGGTGGACGTACATTTTATAATTAAAATACGACAGGGCCAGTTACAATAAAATTATCTAGATATACATTTGCGGGCAAGTACCATGGGTGACGTTAATTCGAACTTTCAACAGTACAGTAATCAATAACACATCAGAACTTAATATCAATAGGGATGTCGAAATATTCAATCAATTCTCGTCCCCGCCCGCCATTTGCTTCAAAACTGCATACGTATCTCGTGATTTCAAGGTTCTGCAACCAGTACACAACAAGGAGTTACGAGTCCCATTTATTCTGGCGCCATTTTGGGCGAGGACGGGCAGGTCCAGGATATAGTCAAAATGTCTCTACCAACCATCGACTATGATGATGTTCATATGCTGTATTTATTAGAGTAACACTCATCTGTCCACATGAAATTAATTTGCCACAATCTAAACATGTCATTTTAATCTTTCCAAAGTTCTTCTAAATATTTGGGACCGTTTCCCTTGCCTCTGAAGCTCTCAGTGCCACTTCTTTGATGAATGTACTAGCAGGTCAGGGGTTCTCCTCCAAATCTCTCTTTTATGCAGCACTATAATTAATTGGTGCCACCTCTCCATATGACGATGCATGGTATAGTTACCACAACTATATTTTTTTTCGGTTCCTCTGGAGAGTTCATCGTGGCAGATGAAGCGTGTAACGTACCGGGCATTTACCTTTTTTTGCATGTACAGGAAAGGAAAAAAAAATCGAGCGTCCGAGTTCTAAGGTGTCCCAGGGCCATTTTAGTGGACCAGGCCCAAATCCAAAGAACAGGCCGCCATTTTGAGAGTCCTGTTGCAGCCGCCTGTCGCTGTAGCATCAAGAGCAGCCGAAACTCAGCTGAATGGCAACTGAAACGGTAAAGGGGCGCCCCACTACAGCAGACGAGCCAGGCCCAAATCCAAAGAACAGCTATCTCACAGGCTAATGGGGCGACCCACGCCGAGTTTCAGCATTGTAGGATGACCACACAAGTACAGCAACTTGCTAGACATCACCTCGGTGCCATCCGGATCTCGGCGCCCCACTGCAGATGAAGTGCCTCTCAACTATGAAACCACCACGGTGACATCCGGATCTTGGCGCGTTGTGCTGCCTTCGGCCTATTCGCACATCGGTCCGCTACTGACGCCATCTCACAGGCTAATGGGGCGACCCACGCCGAGTTTCAGCATTGTAGGATGACCACACAAGTACAGCAACTTGCTAGACATCACCTCGGTGCCATCCGGATCTCGGCGCCCCACTGCAGATGAAGTGCCTCAACTATGAAACCACCACGGTGACATCCGGATCTTGGCGCGTTGTGCTGCCTTCGGCCTATTCGCACATCGGTCCGCTACTGACGCCATCTCACAGGCTAATGGGGCGACCCACGCCGAGTTTCAGCATTGTAGGATGACCACACCAGTACAGCAACTTGCTAGACATCACCTCGGTGCCATCCGGATCTCGGCGCCCCACTGCAGATGAAGTGCCTCTCAACTATGAAACCACCACGGTGACATCCGGATCTTGGCGCGTTGTGCTGCCTTCGGCCTATTCGCACATCGGTCCGCTACTGACGCCATCTCACAGGCTAATGGGGCGACCCACGCCGAGTTTCAGCATTGTAGGATGACCACACCAGTACAGCAACTTGCTAGACATCACCTCGGTGCCATCCGGATCTCGGCGCCCCACTGCAGATGAAGTGCCTCTCAACTATGAAACCACCACGGTGACATCCGGATCTTGGCGCGTTGTGCTGCCTTCGGCCTATTCGCACATCGGTCCGCTACTGACGCCATCTCACAGGCTAATGGGGTGACCCACGCCGAGTTTCAGCATTGTAGGATGACCACACCAACTTGCTAGACATCACCTCAGTGCCATCCGAATCTTGGCATCTCAACGCCTAGTGGTATCTTCCATACAAAAAATATTGTTACGCTGCCTTTGGCCCCATTCGCACATCAGTCCGCAACTTAGACATCACCTCGGTGCCATCCGGATCTTGGCATCTCAGTGCCTTGTGGTGTCAGTCAGAAAATATTGTTGTGCTGCCTTCGGCCTATTCGCACATCGGTCCGCTACTGACGCCATCTCACAGGCCAACGGGGCGCCCCACGCCGACTTTCAGCATTGTAGGATGGCCACACCAGTGCGGCAACTTGCTACACACCACCTCGGTGCCATCCGGATCTTGGCATCTCAGCGCCTTGTGGTCTCTTCTACACCGGAAATATAGTAGAAAATATTGTTGCGCTGCCTTTGGCCCCATTCACACATCAGTCCGCTACTGACACCATCTCACAGGCCAACGGGGCGCCCCACGCCGACTTTCAACATTGTAGGATGGCCACAGAAGTGCGACAACTTACTAGACACCACCTCGGTGCCATCCGGATCTTGGCGCGTTGTGCTGCCTTCGGCCTATTCGCACATCGGTCCGCTACTGACGCAAACTCACAGGCCAACGGGGCGCCCCACGCCGACTTTCAGCATTGTAGGATGGCCACACCAGTGCGGCAACTTCCTACACACCACCTCGGTGCCATCCGGATCTTGGCGCGTAGTGAAGCTGCAGCAGCTGCAAATAAGCTTCAGACAGTGTTACAACCGCTGCTCAGAACTCTCAACTATGACACCACCTCGATGCCATCCGGATCTTGGCGCGTTGTGTTGCCTTCGGCCTATTCGCACATCGGTCCGCTACTGACGCCGCCTCACGTGCCAACGTATTTTCTCCGCATTTTATACCCTATGCTGCATAACAGGTCATGTGACTTGTTTATAAAACTTTTCATTGGTTCATTTTACTTTTGGTTTCCTAATGATGGAAGGCTTGATCATATGACCTAAAAACAACACTTTTCATTGGATGAAAACTTTTTTTTTCCCCCAAACGATGAAAGCCCCACCTTGTTTCTGGATGTTTCAGACTGAAGCTGGCGTCACCATGAGAGCACCACCATCTCGTAGCTCCGTCGTGGTCATTCCGCGAGCAATCATGGCAGCCGCTCCCCACCAGAAGCCTGCAGGAGTCGGGGCCCCCAAAACTTTTGATGAATTCTCAAGGCGGAGGGGACGCTTTCGAGAATGGGGTCCAAGACCTAGCAGACAAGCGTCCGATTTCCAAGGTGTCCCAGGGCCATTTCAGTGGACCAGGCCCAAAAAGGAAACAGCCTGCCGCCATTTTGAGAGTCCTGTGACAGCCGCCTATCGCTGCACCGCAAGAGTGGGCGCAACTCAGCTGAATGGCGGATTTTGACACAGTGGACCAAAAGCGGACGGAATGGCAACTGAAACGGTAAAGGGGCGCCCCACTACAACAGACGAGACTCCACCTGGAGAGGCCCGTTCACGCCGCCTCCCCCGGGGCGCTCCACGCCGTTATTCGGAGCAGCATTGTAGGATACCAAAACCAGTGCGGCAACTTACTGGACATCACCTTGGTGCCATCGTTCTGCTGCCTTGGAACTATTCGCACAACAGTTTGCTACTGATGACCCACCCCCCGCGACGCCCCACGCCGTTATTTGCTGGGTGGCAACTTACTAGACATCACTTTTGTGTCATCTAGATTTCGGCGCGTTCTGCTGCCTTGGAACTATTCGCACAACAGTTTGCTACTGATCACCCACCCCCCGCGACGCCCCACGCCGGAAATCTGGACGTTGTGCTGCGTTGGGACTATTCGCACAGCCGACCGCTACTTCGTTGTTTTTCTCTAAAAATGTTTATATGTTATTACTATTTTTGTTTTCTTGTATATATTTATAAATTATTAAAGTTTTATAATCTTACTACTTTGTCGGAGTGCTATATATTTTTAATGTGACACATAATTGTAAAAACTTTGATGTACAAAGAGTCATCCCTGGAATCTTCCGCTTCACGCTCGGTCCCCTCCCCAATCACAATACAGGATGGTTTTCAGATAATAGCAACGCTTCTGCTGTGACGGATCTCATCGAGTGTGGGCCTTGATCTACTATAACTCCTTTGAAGACGGGTGATTCTTTACAGCTGTGGCTATAAACTACATCTGCAGGGCTAGCTGATAGCCTAGGACCGGCCTGGACAATCGGACACAGAGGAAAAGGAGTGTCAGAGGGTGCGGTAGTGAATAGGGCGAAAGGGAGGTGTCGGGCGGGCACAGGGTGTGATTCTCAGGGAAGAACAGCGCAGATGGGGGGAGGTTTATTACCCATGCATAAAACAGAGAGCGGGGGTGACCACTGCCTGGGGAAGATGCTTGCGAGGGTGGGGAGCCATGCTAAGGATCGACAGCGTGCACAGAGTGGATCTGGTCAAGGCATCTAAAATGGCTGCCGTGCACGACAAAAGTGTGGCATTTGAAAAAAGACAAGATGGCGCACACAATGTTTTTCAACAATTCCTGATTTCCTTCGAATCGAACGTTAACAGACGTTGGGGCATATTACCAAAGTTAAGCGATATTTATCCCTAACGATGCATTGCAAAGATTTTTTTACCGTCAGAAATTATCGCAGATAAACCTTGCTATTATCAAGGTTTATCGCAAATACGATAAAAAACGAGCGCAATGCATTAATATCGCTGAAAACTCCGCGATATTCATGCATTACCGAGCTAATGCTCTTAGCCATGTTATCCACCTCCCATTGGATAACATGGCTAAGAACTGCTCAGGGCAGCTGTTACTTTTTGGAGATATTCGCGCTTATCTCGAATATTTCCAAAAGTTGATAATAGGAGATAGCGATGTTAGCGACTGTTTCCAGTCGCTAACATCTTGGCATGCCCACTTTGCATGTCATTAGTGATAAATATCACTCACATGCAAAGTGGGGCCCAAGATGGTCGCTATCTCCTACTAGCCGTCGCTAACTGGTGCTAGCAACAGCTACGTAATACAGATATAATTTTATCTCCGCGAAGCGGAGCGCTGTTACAGATATATATCTTGTTTTTGAACGTTAATTTCTCAAAATGCACTGAAGCACATATATTGAGACCTAGCAAAGGCACATCGGGCTACCAGTCCCTAATATTTTACCAAGTTTCGTGCAAATCCATTCAGCCGTTCGATTATTATTATTATTTATTTTTTTTGCCCCGCGGGGCCCTTTTAAAACCTCCACATCAAACCTAGGGGATCAGCGAGGATCTACTATGCCCCCTTATGGTCATTTGCCCCTTCGCTTTGGCCTCCTCTTGTCTCTCGATCCTACCGAGAGACAAGATGGCGGCCCCTACGGACTGTTTGGAATGTTTACAGACACCGGAGAGCCAATCAGCTTCGCTTCGCAAAGCTCCGTAACGCGAAAAGTACGCGAAGCGGTCCGCTGTTACAGATATATATCTTTTTTTGAACGTTAATTTCTCAAAATCCACTGAAGCACATATATTGAGACCTAGCAAAGGCACATCGGGCTACCAGTCCCTACAATTTTGCCAAGTTTCGTGCAAATCCATTCAGCCGTAAGATTATTATTATAATTTTTTTTTTTTGCCCCGCGGGGCCCTTTTAAAACCTCCACATCAAACCTAGGGGGTCAGCGAGGATCTACTATTCCCCCTTATGGTAATTTGCCCCTTCGCTTTGGCCTCCTCTTGTCTCTCGATCCTACCGAGAGACAAGATGGCGGCCGCTACGGACTTTTTGGAATGTTGACAGACGCCAGAGAACCAATCAGCTTCGCTTCACAAAGCTCCGTTGCGCGAAAAGTCCGCGAACCAGTGCGCTAACTGGTCCGCTGTTACAGATATATATCTTTTTTTAAACGTTAATTTCTCAAAATCCACTGGAGCACATATATTGAGACCTACAAAAGGCACATCGGGCTACCAGTCCCTACAATTTTGCCAAGTTTCGTGCAAATCCATTCAGCCGTTCGGGCTAAAAGTGAGGCCAACCGCCCTATGGAAAACTCAATGTTAAAAACACGTTTTGGGACCCCCCTTTTTTCTCGGCCCCCACTGGACGAACCCCCCCCAAATTTTCAAGGGCTGCTCAGAAACAAAATGTGCCATTTTCCTGAAAATTTCAGCCAATTCCGTCCACAAACGCCAAAGTTATTAGACATAGAATTTTCAAAAAACCCATAGAGAAAAAATCCTAACTATATATACCTACTGGCGACCGCCAGTAGGTAATATATATATGTATATATATATATATATATATATATATATATATGTTAGCTCCTGTCACACTTAGTTCACGCACTCTTTCCTACACGGGTGCTGTTAATGCGGAAAGTGCCGCCGCAAAATATCCTGCTCCTCGCCCTCCTGTCCTTTCAAGAAGACACAGCACTCGCGGGGGGGAAGTCAATAGTTTTTATTTAGACTTTCAAACGCAAACGCACCAGACGCGTTTCGGCTATCGCCTTCCTCTGTGGTACAGGGGTATCGCGGCCATTGCAATTTTTTATACACATGTGCTCATTTACAAATAATAAACATAGAAAGAGGACAAATCACTTTTCTTTCCACATATTGTGTAGGCGCCATCTTGTAGTGGTGTAAATTCATATACACTACATCACAGCCTTTGTCGCTGTCGTTTACTCTCATAATCTCGCCCTGTATGGGCTTAAACCTATTCTCCATCATGCCCTGTATGGGCCTATTCATGCATGTGTCCTCCGTTACTTAAACAACCAAACGTGCTACCCAAAACATAAATCAAAATTACAAATATTATCCTTTCGTTAAAATAGAATTTCATTGTGTGTTCCTTATTCAGCAAAACATAATGTTAGCAATTAAGTTACTCTTACATCTTGGAATGCAACCCAACCTCTTTCATTAAAGAATATTGATCCCAGGTCAAAGAGCCCTTTAACCTAGGTGTACTGCTAGCTCCTCATGGCTATTCAACCCATTTGGCGCCTTAGTACAGAGATCTACTATGTACCTGGATTCCAGCCTACGTAATTTCTGTAGCCTGTCACCCCCTCTTACGCTCATGGGTACTTGGTCCAGTGCAAAATAAGAAATCAATTCATTGTTGCTACCATGATATTTCTGATAATGTTGCGCTACTGGATAATTCGCATCCCCCTTATTGATGGCTCTTAAATGCTCTAAGATGCGAATTTTCGCTTGGTGAATGGTGCTGCCTATGTATCTAAGCCCGCAGGGACAGGTTAAACAATAAACTGCATATGGTGTCGTGCACGTAAGGAATTTTCTTATTTTCATTTCCCTGTCTCCTACTTTGTATGTTAATGTCTTTTTGCTGTTCCTGCACGCTTTGCACCTCCCACATGGGAAAAAGCCTGGGGGATGGTCTCCAAAAGGTTTGACTACTGGTTTTACAAAATGACTACTGGTCAATGTATCTTTCAATGCCCTGGCCCTCCTGTATGTTATCATGGGTCGTGATGGTAGGTCTGCTCCTATAACTGGATCCGTTCTCAAAAGGTTCCAGTTCCTTCTCATAATCCCACGTAATCTATCTGCCCCCTTAGAGTAAGTTGTTATCATTCTTAGTGCCATTCCATTTTTCTCCTTGCCTGCATCCTTCTCCTTAAGCAGATCTTTTCTATCGATCTTTTGTACTTTATGTAAGGCCTCTTCAAGAATCTTTTTACTATAGCCTCTGGCCTTGAATCTGGCTATGCTGGCATCCGCACTAACTAGAAAATCTTCCTCTTTGGAGCAGTTCCTTTTAATCCTCAGTAATTCCCCGTAGGGAATACTGTGGATTAGCCTAGGGGGGTGGCTGCTTGTAAAGTGTAGAACTGAGTTCCCTGCCGTGCTTTTGCGGTACAGTCTTGTGGCAATTTTCCCATCCTTCACCATTACTTCCAAATCCAAATAGTTTACTTTTGTGCAACTGATTTCTGCTGTGAATTTTAGATTGTACTCATTTGCATTCAACATTTCTACATAGTTGGTTGCTGTGTCCATTGATCCCCTCCAAATGAGGAAGAGATCATCAATATACCTATACCAGGCTACGATATTCTCTGTCCATTTCCCATTCTCTTGCGCCCAGGCTACATGCTCCTCCCACCATCCCACAAAGAGATTTGCAAAACTCGGGGAGTAACATGTGCCCATGGCTACTCCAGTTATCTGCTGGTAATGCTGTTCTTCATAAAGGAAAATGTTATTTTTTAGACTGAATGATAACAATTCTAGTAGCATTCTGTTGTGTTCTGTGAACTTCGCTGATCTCATTTCTAAGAAACTTTCTATGGCCACTAGGCCATCTGTGTGGACAATACTTGTGTACAGACTAGCTATATCCATAACTACCATACAATCTCCCTCCTTCCACACTACATTTTCTATATGTTTTAGGAAGTCCTTGGTGTCTTTTATATAGCTACGTAGAGTTTTTACATAATCAGTGAGAAAATAGTCAATATAAACTGACAAATGTTCCAAAAAACTTCCTTGTGCACTCACGATTGAGCACATGTGTATAAAAAATTGCAATGGCCGCGATACCCCTGTACCACAGAGGAAGGCGATAGCCGAAACGCGTCTGGTGCGTTTGCGTTTGGAAGTCTAAATAAAAACTATTGACTTCCCCCCCGCGAGTGCTGTGTCTTCTTGAAAGGACAGGAGGGCGAGGAGCAGGATATATATATATATATATATATATATATATATATATATATATATATCCTCCTCAGCTTGCTCTGCGCTCGCAGACACCACCTCCACGCCAGCAAAGAATAAGGACCGGACCAGCAGAGTCAGCAAGATGGTATTTATTTAAAACAAAAACAGAACCAGCAATATATATATCAAAAATCCCATAGAGAAAAAATCCTAACTATATATACCTACTGGCGACCGCCAGTAGGTAATATATATATATATATTATTTTTTAATTTTTTTTAGCGTATTCTGGGTTCCAAGCAGGTCACACCACCCTGGACTCTTCTCAGTGCCCAATTTTCAGAAATGTTTAGGGAGTTAGTAGGATTCCCTGAGTGGTGGTAGAGCATTGGCCCAAATACTGCCCCTACCAACACCGCCAAAATGGTTTGATTTTCTTGGTGAAAATGTGATGTCTCCACATTGTGTTTTAGGGCTACCATGTCATTGGTGAAAAGCCCAGCCATACAAGTGGGCATGGTAGAAGTGTGGGATGCTGGGTAGTAGGAGTTTTGTGATCCCCCACATTGTCTAGAGCATTCGATCACAGAAATGTAAGGGCCTTGTGGGATTGTAGACAATGTTTGAGATTTGCAGGGCATTTTGTTAACAAAAACAGCATGGCACCAACAAAAGTGACACCACTCTGGACTTTCCTGCATGTATGAAGCATCTAGGTTTGATAGATTGCCCAGGGTAGTGACCAAGCCTGGGCCCAAAAAATGGCAGCTACTCACAACACTAAAAGGGGTTGATTTTTATGACAAAAAGTTAATGTCTTCACATTGTGTTTTGGGTCCTTTGGGTCCATGGGGATCATTGGGAGTCACACCATTCTGGACTCTCCTGGGTGTCTAGTTTTCAAACATTTCTAGGCTTGGTATATTTTCCTGGGGCGCAACCTAACTGGGGCCCAAATACCGATGTTACCCACATTGCCAAAATAAAAGCAAACAATCCAGAACTTCCACTTACAGAAATGTGAGGAAAATGTGTGATTTTAGCTAATGATTGAGGTTTCCGTAGTATTCTAGCAAAGAAAAAGTTGTAGGAACCACACGGGTCATACCACCATTGCCAGAGCCAGTTTTAAAGCGCCACAGGGCACGGAGTAGTTACCGGCGCCAAACTGGGGTTTGAGACCTTTTACTCCTGATGTCCCAGGGCCTGACCTACTCTGGGTCCTGAGTAACTTGGCCAAGTATTATCCCTCAGAACCTGACTCTCAGTGGTAGCAGGTATCGAGCAGTCTATGCCTTCTCTGTGAGGGAGGTAGATGCAAGGCGCCCCAAGACTTACAATCCAAAACACACTCAGTAACTCCAATAAATGAATGCTCAGATGTCCAGCTAGAAACTTGTTTTTATGAAAGAAGTAGCATTTATATATCTACACAGAAAGTGAAATACAGGACTCAACAAATATTACACGCAGCCTTCGTAAGGCTGACACTCTAGCATTGACCAGGTATATCCTAAGTTCCACTCCCTTCCCTAAGGGCAGAGGTTAGTCCCCATTCACGTGAGGTGATCATTTGTGCTATGCCTTGTTAGAAAGTGCAAATCTTAGAAGTTCCACGATGGCTTCTTAAAAGTCAAACTGTCACAGAGCCATTAGTCAGAGCAAGTTTCCCTAGAGGCTTGATGGCCTGACAATTAGTCTTACCTCCTCTTGCTTGGTGCTTTAGTTCAGCAGGCCTGGGAATTCATCAGTGATGAGCAGAAGTCTGGATGTTGTGGCGAGGCAACGTGTGTTCAAGCGCTCTTTCAATAGTGTGGTAATTCTTCCTGAGTCCAGCAGCAGTTCTCAGGTGCTCCTGGGGTTTGATGACTGTATTTTTGCTCTTTTCTTGCCTGTTACAACCTACTTCGCTGCTCCAGGATGACTGCTTTCTTCTTTACCAAGGCCACCTCCTGGAAAAGGGAAAAGCCCTTTGGGTCCTAACACTGCATGGGTGCAACAGCTCTCTTCCTTGTTATAGCGATGTACCAGGGTGATAGCTTTTATCTTGACTTTTGGATCTCACTTGGCAACGAGGGTCAAGAATTGTGCACATAAGTCGATGGCCCCTTCAGGTCACAACACTGCATTGTCGACAGCCCACTTCATGCCACAGAGTTTTACCAGTGTGATGACCCGTATCTTCACCATGGCCCTCACCTGGCATATGGGGGTTGTGACAGTTCATACGAGGCGGCGGACCTTTGGGTCACAACATTGCACAGGTGACAGACCCCTTCTTGCACCAGCGCTGTACCAGGCCAATAGCCCTAATTTTCCCCACGGCCCCAGCTGACAACTGGGGTCATGAACATTGGACTCAGGCAGACAGCCCGATCGGTGCAGTTGTCCTCAGCATACATGCCGAATTTCTCACCCTGCTTCAGGGATTCAGTCAACGAAATTCCCAATGGACCATACTCCCTCCAAGCGCTTTCCTTCTCCTCACAAATCCCTTTGGTTTTGACTAGCAGGCAGATGTTGGTACTCCAGCTCTAGGGCATGTGGTCTTGATTTGCCTGGGCGAAGTCTCCTCACCCAGCTGGGAGCCTGACAGACGTTATTTCCCAGTCCTGTTCACAACAGGCAGAAATTGTGCTGAGCTTATCCACACTGAAGTACTATTCCAGTTTGACAATTTTTGTAGGTGCAATCCATTCTCGGACACAGACATGATTTAGTGGCAGTCTTTGAAATTGAAATGAAAAGTGCCCACTTCTCTGCCCTATCCTTTACCCAGGAAGCAGTTTGTCACTGCAAGAGTAACTCCAAACTTGATAGTCTCCCACGCAGTTCACGAGAGTGACTAGAGGATCACACCTCGATGTCAGGCTCACAAATGTTTGCCTATTAAAAGGTTACCAAGGCCTCCAGCTTTATTCCTTATGATTTCCTTATTAACCCAATCTCCATCCTGAGATGGGCCCAGGCTCCACTGACCAGCAATTTTGGCAAAATCAAAGAACTCTTATAAAATGCACAAGAGAGGCTGACTTTCCCTTCCCACAGGGTATGCCCCACTCAGCTTTCAGGAATGCAACCAATTGACAAATCCATCTACGAGGGATTTTCTCCATGCTTCTCTATAGAGCCAAGGCTTCCAATATAGAACCAACAGCCCTGCATGAACAGTACCATACACATGCACACATACAGCACGCACATGTCATCACATGTGCGTGGCACAGCGCTGCATACTAATATGATGTAGGCCAAGGCAGAATTAGGTACACAGCAGTGGAAATTTACATGAGTGTGCCAGTAGGTCTCACCCCAGTGACACAGGTAAAAAAGCCTGTTAATTTTATTGTTCACTGCCGCGAAAACAGGATGCTGCAACCATCATGCTTGTACTGCTGCTTAAGTCTGGGTAAGTAACTCAAGATACCTAGCTGCCACCTGCACTGCTGTTATGCACTTAAAGAGTCTAGAACCAATGCCACATTTTATTGCTCCCGGTTATTTATTCAACCATTATTCTGTCATTTTCATTTTGTCTTATGCCATATGTATTAGAAATTGGAAAAAAACACTTTTTGTTTCCAAAGATATACAATAATAAATCTCATAAACATAAAACGTCATAACACAATACCCAAACCAAATGAATCAGTAAACAATACATCAGTGTGACAATACATCTCAGTCTTGAGCCAGTCAATCATTTCATAACTACAGCAGCCTTATTCATGATTTATACCAATAATTTAAACAGTCTTTTTTAAGGTTGCTGTCCATTGGGAACAAACTTTCATGCAGCTAAGGTTTTCAAGATTACAATCAGTTCCTTGAAGCTAGTCTTATTTCTATAGCTATGTTCCCCCAATGGTTGAAAATGCCGACTCGTTTCAAGCCCCGATAATATTCTTGAGGTTCTCTTCAGGGCTCTCACTGGGTACATTCTAAAAGGTGAACAAAATTAAAAAATGTTTTGTAAGTGATTTCTCACCCCTTCTCTACGTATTCTATTTAGTTTTACAACATGTAATGTTAAATAGTACCTGTTTGTTCTTATGTCTATTCCTTTTATTTGGAGTTTTAGACAGAGCACACTTCTTCTCTATCGTTTTGTAAGTCTTTAGTTTAGGTGAAGATCCATCAGGGAAGCACACCCCAATACAATTGGTCTTCCTGGTGGTTCCATGAGTCGTTTGTGAATTTTGGGTAAAAAACAGATGGTAGGAATCCTCGGATGAAATTTGTTCAGATAGTCAAATTCTTTTGGTCTCACTATTCCTTGTTTGAGCCCTTCCTTAATTATCTTTGTTATGATTTCCTCTATCTGCCGTGTAGGGTCCTCCTTAATTTGTCAGTACCATACTTGGTTCTGGACTTGATTTTTTCCTTCCGTCGGGTACATTTCTTTTGGCAAAACCACTATCACACCACCTTTATTGGCTGTCTTAATGACAATTGAGTCCTCTTTCTTTAGATCTTGGATTGCTTTCTGTTGCTTAGATGTTACATTATTTACCTTGAAGTTCTTCTTGCCTTCCAGTTGTTGTATTGACAAATGCACTACTTGTTCAATGGATGTAATTCTTTGGGAATAGTATGGTTTGGAGGAACAAATTTAGATTTGTTGGCTAACCCTGAAGGTTCACTGGGGATGTTATTTTCTTTGCCGGCAAAAAAAACTTTTAATCTGATTTTACGGAAAAACTCAATAGCTTTATTCTTTAGTCGTATGAAGTCATACGTTTGCTCGGTATGAACTTGAGTCCCAGTTCAAGAACCGATTCTTCCTCTTTAGTCAGTTTTTTATTGGATAAATTGACAATGGATATTGGTATTATGTGTTGTAAAACTGATGTCTTGTTTTCATTTTCCATGGTTGCTGTTTGAAGCATACCCTGTTTTGTTTGCTGGCCTTTGTCTAAAAAATGATTTTGTCTTTGCTGATTTCTATTAGACAAGCCCTCCCCAGGATCGGAATCACCGATTGAATCAGATGACAACGACTCGAAAAAGGTTAGAGATCCATTTTTTGATCTTCCTTAATAATCAGACAACACTCTACATGAGTCAACTTTCGTGCAAAAGGCCTCCTTCAAATAAGGGTAAACTGTCTCTATATTGAATGATTTTGTATCTTTCTCAAATTTGCACGATTTGAAATTAATGGTATTGTCTTTGAAAGTAAGTATTTCTTTATCTTAGTCTGGGTAATAGAAGTAACCCTTTACCACTAGACGGGTAACGATATGTGTGCCCTACGTGGTGTAACCAGACCGCAATCTGTGAGTCATGGCCTACATGCATGATCCATGTTCTCTCATGATGGAAAAATCAGTACCAAAGAGCCAGATCTTGCTGCAGATGTGGCACTCAGGGCAGGGGTGCATATCCATTACCATACAGGGGACTTTTTCATTCTAACAAACATAGACTTCCCTAGGTGTCTAGTTTTCAGAAATGTCTAGGTTTATTAGGTTTGCCTGGGTGGCAATCAATTTGGAATTCTTTAATCCTTTACTGATACTGGTGGATACTGACTATGAAAGTGCCGTGGGTTCTGCTAACCAGGCCCAAGGCCAGTGCTCTGTCCCACAAAAGTATATAGTAATTGGTGTAATTATAATTGACCAAGATAACATACCTGTAAGTCCCTAGAATATGGTAGGGCATGTAGGTTTGGAGACCCCAGTGGACTTAAAGCGCTTAAGTGTGCACTGCTGTGGTGTCTGATGTCATTTCAAAGTTAGCCCTGCCTTGCAGGCTGGTTTTTACATAAAACTGTGGCCAAATTCGACAGTGGAATTAAAAGCACTTCCAAAGTCCCAAACTACCTTTTTATTATATAGATCTCACCCCTAAGATCAGTCCTATGTGCCCCAGGGGTAGGGTTTCTTGTTATAAAAAGCAGGTACATTATAAAATATGTTTTATATGCCCTGGTGGGGGGAAAAACAGACAGAGACATTTTCCACAAAGTATCCCTGCTAGCTCCATAGGCTAACATGGGAAGGCTTTATTAAACTTTAATAGAGTCTAACATTTGATTGAAAGTAGTGGCAACTTAATTTAAAGTATCAAAAAGTAGTTACAATAAATCCAACAACTTGCCATGGTCGGATTTATTATACTATTGCAGGAAAGTAGTTTTTGAACTTACTATCCTGAAGTTACGTAAAACAACCACGTAGCAGCCTCTTCTGAATGGCCAGTCTCTGACAGCCTGAACCAAGTGCTCACTGAGTAGGTGTGAAGAGACCTGGCACTGAAACAATACAGTCATTTGGTGGGAGGAGATTTGCTGCCTGGAGAAGCCAGATACGGGAAGGGGGCTGGGGATATAAACTGGGCTTCAAAGGTATACGCACAGATGTCACAGTACCCAGGCCATCCCCCACTTTCTTGATTCCCAGCCAGATGGGAGCCCCCTAATCAGATTAGGAGAGGGTCTGGAAAGGGAGTGTAGGTAACAGTTAACCACACCTGTGGGTTGGGCTTGCCGGCTTGCACTCCAAGGAGAAAGTTTCTTCATTTTGATTTTTGGAGCACTGCGCATTCTGGGTCAAAATTATGCTACACTTACCAGGAAGTGGTCATAGTAGAGGGTGTCAACGCCATTGGTTGGGGTGTCCCCCTCTCTTGCCAGCTCACAATGGGGAATAAGTATGGGAGATCTGCAGGAGACCCTCGAATCCCTGCCTGAAACATCTAGAGAAGAAGGACTGTCCTGTGGACCCTTGGATTGCACCACAGAAGGCTTGCCCTCAGAAGGTAAAGGGCTTTGCCTGTCTTTTTTTTTTTTTTTTACTTTTATGGTACAGTTCAATAAAATTACAAGCACGGGCCAACAACCGCAGGGGCCGGCCGACACACAAGAGTAAGACCCACTATAGTATCAAATGACGCAGCTCTTCAGCCGACAATCCTGAGGTCCGGCAGCGATAAACATTGTATTGAACTCACAACACGTTAAAGGATAAGACGAAGGTTTCATTTTATGTTTAACCCCCCCCGACCTAAAGGCAGGAAAAAGAAACAGACATATCTGGTGCCATACATTCAAACACTATGATAAAGTGAGCAGGTACAAAAATAGAATAATCACAGATCAATTTAATGGGAGCGACCGAGACGCCTGCGCTAGCAAGCACGAAACAGGATGTACAACAAAACAATATATAACCCAACGCAGTCACCCGCACACAGACCCCGCCCACCATTGACGCCAGGATAGAAAAAGATGTACGGTTACCAGATACTGGAAGACATCCGAAATCAGGATAATACCCCAACGTTATGAAAGGAGAGCGAAAGGAAAGCGTAAGATAAAGAAACCATAAAAATTTAACTAACTAACAAAACTATAGACCCATCCCCCCACCATGCACCCCTGCATGTGGCTTTCGCCTAACCCCAACTAGCAGCGTGCCTGTCGCCCCAACTAACTAAACTACAAAAAGTAAAAGAAGAATGGAGGAGGAGAATGTCATACAAACTCCCGGTCACCTTTCCCCCCGCCTGAAACGAACAACCCCTGTCCTAAGACCACACACAGAGTACTAAAAATTATTATAGACAGAGCCAGACAGGGGAGACGTTAAACACCGCCCGACCTCCCGCAAGCATTACATTAGCGAATCCCTTGTCCTCCAAAGCCCCAAAATCAGGCCCAGACCAACAGTCTCATCCTTGACCCCTCCGAACTTTCAAGCGGACTCTGTCCGGTAACACCATCACCGCCCCAGGAGAGTCAAAGTTCGTAGGAAGTTCAATTAAGATTAAGTTGAGACCAGTCGAACACATTGAGTCTCTGCAAGCATCCGCCACCGGTAAGATCTCCCTCACCGACATGCAGTCCAGATATCCTTTCCTCCGTAGATGTAAAAGAACCACAAGGGCGGGAAGGGATGGTAGTGACTTTAGGTTTTTGCAAGTCGTGGTCTCAAGGAGTGAAGAACCAGGTAGCTCCACAATGATCGGCTGCGATGGTGAATGCAGCGATACCCCCAGAGAAACAATTCCGCAAGTATTCTGCAAACAGGTCAATGGCGTCAAAACTTTATCGCGCACGGGGTCTCCATCCTCCTTTACTGCGGGCATCGTGGGAGAATCAGTTCGTTGAAAGTCATGCAATAGAACAGAGTCCAGACTCGGTCGCCCAGTTTCGATGTCACCAGCGATCATTTTATGGACAATGGTCTCCAGATGCAATTGAAGTGCCCCGATGGCGGCCATTACGGTCTTCAAAGACGGCTCACAGTTCGTCCGATCCGCCTCCACTCGCTCAGTTCCAAGCATGGACGGGTTCCTCAGAGAGCCGGGTCTATCCGGGAGAAGAGGCAAGAGCGGAGGGCAACGGAGGGTGCATTATCGGTCAGCAGTATGCCACCGCGAGTGAGGGCCCCGGCCCAGCAGACCCGGGAGGTGGCGACCGGGTCACCGGGGATGGGGACTCCCCCCGCCCCACAGCCACAGACGAGGCCTATCACCACTCCTTCAGTATAAAACAGACCAGACGCTCGCCACCAAAAACAGGCCAGGATAACCTCCACTTCAAGAGACCGAACCCTGTCTGAGTCCCACAGCCGATGTTATTCAACTGCAACCCGGCTGGGCAAGTACTCGAGGCCCCGGCTCAGAAGCTGGGTTAGGCCGAGATCTTAAACACGACACAACTCCGTAAATCTGGGCAATAAAATTCTCGGGACCGCACCGTCAGATTCAGCAACAGTTCATCCACACGGGGGTCGGGCATAAAATCAGGATATCTGGCAGGATCTTCAAGCAGTAGACGGAGGTCGGCGGAGCCGTGAGCCTATGCAGCCGTCTTGGTTGCTGCGTAGCTCCTCCTCGGCTTTGCTTGTCTTAAAGGAGAAGGAGTGGACTTCCTGAGCAGCAACAGGTAGAAAAGTGCTGTAAGAAGACACCTGCAACAGCCCAAAGAGAGGACTGCTCCAGCAGTCAAGCTACAGCTGAATTTTCCTGGACTGCACAGGTGCATTGTGGGAGATTGAGTCCAAGCCCCCTAGGACTAAACCAGAGCTTCTGAATCCTTGGCCAGCACTAGAGGACACTGATCTCCCTTAAGGAACCTAGAACCAAGAGAATTACAGCTCCTGGGCCCCTATGCAGCGAGTTTCTGATCGCCATGCAGGTCGTGGGCACTTATGTTGTACTGTGAGGGTGTTACCCACACTAAATTGGGGGAATATAGGGCTTATCCCCTCACCTAGTTGCACCATACTGACTTTGTTTCCATTCACACTTTTTGCGTCTATTAAGCAGAGCGCCTAGTAATTTCCCTGACCACTAAAAACCCTTCTTTAGAGTGTTTCCACAATTCTTGAGAAGTTAAAACTTCTGCGTACTTAACTGGGACTGTATCCGACTCTTGCTTCAATGCAGTTGGCTTGAACTTTCATATTTGACCCTTTGCAGCACAACCAGATAGCTGTGGTTGGCGCTGTATGCTTTTAGGTACTATACCACCGTTATTCTTTTAAAATTCATATCTCCGGTTCCCTACGTTACATTTTTGTTATTTTAGTGTAATTTTAAAAATAAAAAATCTTCTCTTTTTTTTATAAATTGGTGTTGGATTTTGTTATTGTATTGTGTCTTTTACTTATTTACAATTTTGGTGATATGAAATGCTTTACACACCAGTTTTCTAAGTTAAGCCTGACTACTCATCTGCCAAGCTTCCAAGGGTTGAGCAAGTATTAATTTATTGAGACTTGACTGGACCTTATTAGTGACTGTGGTATTATTTCCAGCTGTTTGTACCTACCTGCAGCCACTAATAACCCACCTTCATACAGCTGGGACCTATGTGCCTTTGTAGCATGACTATAAAACAAGGCCAGCAGAACAATTGGAGTGAGCGCAGTACTCGGGTAGGATTATTGCACTTCTGTCTAGAAATACAACTGTAAAAAAGGTTACAGACCTTTTGAACAAAAATGTAGAGACACTAAAATAGTTTACATTATTTTTCTGACTGAAAATGTCAATGGAAACAGGAGCAGTTTAAATTCACTCTAAGATGCTACCACCAAATGATCCTGACCACCAAACACGCCACTCTGGTGGACCACATCAATGTCAGCACCAACACAAGCAAAGCAATCTTCGCCATTGTTGAGATTTTCACCTTACCAGGGGCCACTTTCAACTTGATCACCCCTCACAGGACCACTGCTACAATCTCTCTCAATTGTATAGTAACAAAATCACTGTAATTGACAGTAACTTCAACCAACAACCAGGCTTGACAGACCTGCCAAATGCCTCCTGATTGTATCCAAAGGATCAATTCTAATCCCATGGCCCGGCATCACCCCAGAAGAAACCGCCGCCACTATGAAGTCCATACACTCAGGTACCTTATTGGACCCCTACCCCCACCATCCCTACTACACATGACTGCAACACATCAGTGCCATGCTCACACCATTTTGAATGCCTCCAGCTCTTCTTCAAATTTCCCAGATGCATGGAAACATGCAGATATCCTCCCATTGCTGAAGAAGCCCTTTGCCAGACCCTTAAACGTTCACCAACTACAGATCGATCTCACTGCTGCAAGCCAAAGTCTAAGAGAAAATTATCGACAAATGCCTCACCAAGTACCTCAGTGATTACCAGCTCCTTGACAGCACTCAGTCTGGTTTCAGACCCAACCCCAGCACAGAAGCTACCCTCATTGTCGCCACGGATGACATGCAATGGCCCTCATCCTTCTGGACCTCTCCGCGGCATTTAACACAGTCTCCCACATCATCCTCATGCAACAACTACAGGCCATAAGAATCTAAGAACAATTACTCCGATGGAACTGCTGCTTCCTGCCTGGAAGGACCCAGTCAGCCAGCTTAGCACCATACACCTTGGATGCCTGCAACCCCATCTGTGGAGTTCCAAAAGAATCCTCCCTGAGCCTGACCCTTTTCAACACATACATGAACCCTTTCTCACGTCATCAATATCCTCTCCTTTGCTAACGACACACTACTCATGTGTGCCTCACAGACAAGCAGCTCAGTACCTGGATCAAGCTCAATGCCTGCCCGACTGAAATCGCCCACTGGATGAAAACCAACTGTCTGAGGCTGAACACCTACAAGACCGATATTGTGATCTTCAAGAAGAGCACTTCACCTTAGGACTCCACCTGGTGTCTAACAGAGCTAGGACTGACACCTACCCCCACCTCCTATGCCAAGAACCTCAGATCGTTATCAGCAAAGTCAACATGACCGTCCAAGTCAACAGTGTCATCGCCTCATGCTTCAATACCCTACCCTGAAGATGCCGAGTAAGATTTCCATATGGCTCTCAATCAGCACCTGGAAAACCGGCATGCATGCCCTCGTCACAAGCAAACTGGATTTTGGGAACACCCTCCATGCCAGGATCATCAAAATCTCATCCGAAGGTGGCAGGCCATTCATAACTTGTGAGCCAGATTCACTCTCAACCTGCCACACCAGGCTCACATCACACGACTCGTGAAAGAGCTCCCCTGGCTTTCCATAAACAAATGAGAAAAAATCTAACTCCTCACCCACACTTTCAAGGCATTACATAGCACTGGCCCAACAAACCTAAACAATTGCATCTGCTTTCACAAACCTTCCAGACATCACGCTCATCTGGACTTCTACTTTCCCACATCCCACACATATGCAAAACCAGATTCAGCGTTTAAGCCTTCTTCTATATTGCTCCTAAAGTGTGGAACATCCTGCACTACACATAAGATCCTCTTCCTCATTTCTTGAATTCTACAAGAAACCGAAGACCTGGCTCAGCACCAGGATACATTGCTCTACAAATCGGCATAACATAACTGTACCCACTGCATGGAATGAACTGAGAAAAGTTATTTATAGAAGTCCTGACAATAAGGCAGCTGTAATATGGGGGTTTCCTATCTGAATTCAATATGGTTATTTTCCAGAAATCAGGCTAATGATGTTGGAGGGTGCTCAAAATGGGCTACTGAACACCAATATCTAAAGAAATATTAAATATTTTTTTTCGATTTTCTTCATATTATTGCTCTGATTCACTTCTTTTTTTTAATAGCAAAATATATGCTCACACTTTAGAGGATCGACTTGCGCTGCTTTTAAACTCAATTGTTTCATTGGAAAGGCACGTTTATTTGGGGGCATGATGTTATAGAGGGTATTGGGAGCACACAATCGGCAAATGAGCACCAGTTTTCTTAAGTGCATTTTGGTTAAAGTAGTTTACATTAGAACATTGCGACTATTTTTGATCTTGTTAAAAATGAAATTTAAATATGGCCCAATGGGTTGACGAAAAGGCCTTCAACAGAGCTCATTGGAAATTTATTTGGGAATCTTTGAGAAAGTTTATACTTCTCTGACTGTTTATCAGTGCCCATGATGGGACTCTACGATGACCCACTGGTTGCAATCTGTAACTATTCAATGCTGTAGAAGGTCTTCCTTGTGCAAAGTGACAAAGGACTACATGCCGGGACTGCTGTGTATTTCTATCTCTCTTGGCCTGTACCCAACTGACCATCTACTATTTTTTCTCAAGGTTGATGGCACTCAATTTACAATCGGTATTTGCAGATGATATTTCTGATATTACATCATATCCATCAAATACATGCTATTGAACGGATTTCTGACAATTTAAGGACACATTCCGGATATAGGCTAAATATCTTAAAAACACAAACCGCTGAAATAAAATGTCAGTTATACAATTCTTCAGCTTTCTGTTGTCAGCTATGTACCTTGATGGTCAGTTTCACCTTAATTGTATTGTCGATGTAAATATGAATTGAGAAACATTTTTGCTAGCGAACTTTTAAGTGCCTTAAAAAAGGAGTAACCTTCAACTAGCAATTCTGATTCAGACAGCTACATTGTCCTACCACCAGATTTATTTGGAGAAAAAATATGTAAAACTACTTACAAAGGGCTTAGGCAAAAACGCAGTTGATTGAGCCTGCTTAATTTTTTTTGTTATTTCTAAGTGGCAATTGGTCAACGTTGAACCTAGTCAGTGGATTTAGTGCTACAACATCGTACAACATCGTAACAGCTGACAACAGATAACAGCATCAAGATCCACCAAAATGCTGATGATACACATTCTACCTACTCTACCTGAAAGTCTACCCTGCTTCAGGCATCCAATGCCTCATACACTAGCTTACAAATCAGCCGCATCAGTTGCATAGCAACCAAAATAAGCACCGTGTTAGACCTGGCACCATTGGCGTGGGTCTCCCTTCCATTTTTCCTGTTGCCTCATGTATCTTTGCAGGTGTTAGATGCTTTGGGCACTGTGCCACTGCTATCCAGTGCCACAGTGCAAGTGCTCCCTACTGTAAATTGATGTACTAATCAGTGGTTCCATGTTTGGCTATTTGGTTTACTTGTCAGACCCCAGCCTGGTGCACTGAGTGTGCCCAGGGCGTGTAAATCCAAATGCAGCTGGTGGGCCTGCAGCACTGGTTGTGCCACTCACAGAAGCAGCCTTGAAAAATGTGTCTGAGGTCTGCCATTGCAGAGCTTGCGTGCAGTCTGGTACTGTCATGCTGACTGGGCAAGTGCACCCACTTGCCAGTCCCTAAACCTTCCCTTTTCTTCACATCAGTCACCCCTATGGTAGGCCCGAGGGCAGGGTGCATTGTAAGTATAAGGTAGGACAAGCCCTGATGTGTGTGGCATGTCCTAATAGTGAATTACAGCCATTTTCGTGTTTCACTATTGCAAGGCTACCTGTTCTCCATAGGCCAGAATGGGCTGTTAGAGTTATTACATTTTATAATCCTAACTGTCTCAGAGAACATGGTAGAAATTCGAATTTAGTATGCCTGAACTCAGAATAATAAAATACACCTTTTAGTGAAGTTGGTTTTAATATTCTTTGTTTGAAAATACCACTTTTAGAAAGTAGGTATTTGCTTTTCTAACCAGTCAAACATGCCTCTGTTAGGTTGTGTATTCCTATGTCTGGGTTTGTGAGTGACAGGGCTGGGGAATTCCAGGAGACAGGCTGAGTCACCCGGTGGTGAATAGAGAGATCTATATCTAGATGGGAGGGAGGAGTGGCACCTGAACCTTGAATAGGGCTGTGCCTGCCTTCCACAATGCTGGCTCCACCCCCTGGGGAGCGGCTGATGTCTCTGCCCTTCACACTGAAAGAAGAGAAGGAGAACTGTAAACAAAGTGCTCCAGCACTGTACTTGTAAATGTAAATGTAGTTGAGCTTATATTTCATCTATGCACCCAGGATCTGGAACAACGTCCTGTATAATTTAAAGAACACTACATAACAATGCATAAACCATCCTCATCCCAACTTGCTCTCCTATTAAATGTTGACCTTTTACTTGTCTTTACCATGTACAGTGCTCTGCTGCGTTTTTGCTAGGTTTGTGCTATAGAAACATCATAAACATACATATCGGAGCCTTTGATTGATTTATTTGCCTGGTTCTACTACTATTATGCACCTGCACAAAAAGAACGGATGGGAGGGTAAGACAATGCTGAGCAATGCTAGTTTCCCGCAATTCTCATCAAAATGAGCAGACTTGGCCCACATGGTTGCCAGTTGTCAACCTTTGGGTGATTATTGGGTTTTCATTTTCCTTAAATTAAGTGGATTAACAAATCTCAATGTGGAAAAATGTTTATTCATATAGTTTTTGGTTTAGAAATTCCAACGTTACTTTTTGATACTTGGTGCTTGATTTATTTGGTTTAACAGTAGCTAACTAGATTCTGAACAATGGTTTCAAATTGTTTTCTTTTTTTAAATCTCAGAAACAAGGATAAATCCTAGATCAGCTGTCACATTGAGAACGAAGAAAAGGTCTCTTTATTTTAAAATACCTACGAGCCCAATTGAAATCGGTGTTGGTATTTGGTTAAATATTGCATTTTTTGAGTTTTTGCAATAAAAAGTTAAAAAGAAATCAAATATTATTGCTGTTTAATACAGTGCTGATTAGAAGTTACAAATGCACAATATATTTCTAACAAATGATCATTGGGTCTATATCCACAGCTCAATGTGCTGAACTGCATTCAAAATCCAAGTGGAAAATCATAAGTGCAATCTTTGTATGTAAAATGTGAGTTGCAGTCTAAAAAACATACAGTATGCTTTATGATCTATTTACACACACACACACACACACACACACACACACACACACACACACACACACACACAGGCACACACACATGCGCACACCCACACACACCCACACATAAAAAAACAACACCCATAACGAAACGTGTGCTCATGTTGAGCCTCTGATACCTTTCGGTCCAGTTTGCACTATATAAAACTTGTAAAAAAAAAAAAAAAAATAGCACATGTGTGTCCACTTAATGAGACAGCACTTTATTTATGTGCTGAAACGCACCATATTATGTGATAAGGAAACCTACTCCCTTGTTGTTACAGCAGATGTAGGCTTGCACTCGCACAGCATACATGTGTATACAACTCAAACCAGTGTGTCAATAACGTAATTTCCCGTGCCAAAATGAATGTGTCCATCTATAGCGAAACTTGTGCTCATAGTGAGCCTCTGATACCTGATATTTTTCGGTCCAGTTTGCGCTATATAAAACTTGTAAAAAGCACATGTGGTCCACTTAATCAGACGGCACTTTATTCGCATTCTGAAACGCACCATATTATGTGCTAAGGAAACCTACCCCCTTGTAGCTACAGCAGATGTATGCTTGCACTTGCACAGCATACATGTGTACACAAACTGAAACCAGTGTGTCTCTAGAGGAAGGCAGCACTGTGTTATCATGTGCTACCATTGCTGCCAACGAAAAGCCAAAAGTGTTTTTTGTGGGAATGGGAATCAATGAATCGCTCGCTGCTCCCATTAGATAGCAGAGTACCTGTTATTCCCACTCGGAAGCTGCTGTGGATGTGCCTTTTTTATACACTTCTGTGTGCATGAAAATGGTTGTGTGCTTTTAAATGCACATGGGTTGTGTTGGGTTGCCCATATGTGCTTGGTATAGGACGAGAGGGAGAGAGGATGTAGCCTTACGGCTACAGCGGGCGACCTCGAAGCTGGGGAACAGCTGGGGAACTGGATTAATCTCGGCAGGGACGTTTAACATCCGGTGATTCTGGAAAAATAACGTAATCTTCCTGTGCCTAACAAAAATGAAAGTGTCAATCTATAATGAATCTTGTGCTCATGTCAAGCCTCCGATACCTGATATCAGTGGCAGTGTGCAAACTTTGGGAGCAGCAAAGAAAACAAGTAGTCCCTAAATGAATAGATAACAGCCAGCAGCGGAACTAAACTGTAGTTGGTCGGTGCGTCTACCTGCAAAACAGAGGCAAAACGGAAGTGACGTATCGGAACAAAAGCCAACCTTAAGCCAGATGACACGAGCATTGCCAGAATCAACCAATGGCAAGTGACAGGAGAAATTACCCTCCATAATTGTGTTTACTATAGGTCTTGCGACAGCGCATGCGCTATCTAAGCGAGACCTAAAAGGACGTTATTTATTGTACTTTGTTAGGGTTTATTTGTTTTGAAACATTTGTACAGTTCCTTTATAGGTATTTAAAATGGTGTTGTGTGTTAGAAGAAAACGAAATGCTAAAGACTTTCCTTTTGCACCAGTAAGATCCATACAGTTAATTTTACAGATTTATCACATTTTCAGTAATAGAAACAAATGTAAACAGTCTCCATGTGAAAAGAATAAGCAGCAGTTTGGCAGAGTACTCAACGGACAGTGGACCTCTGTCTTTGAATGCACAGCGAATATGACAATATAAAAACATAAGTTGGGGGTCGTGGCCAAGATGGAGGCGGAGTAGCACCGTTTCTTTGGAGCTCCGCTCGCCAGGGCAGACAAAGGCATCTACATGGCTGATTAGAGACCTCAAAAGCCGTGGAGTTGAGGCCCGTGGCCCGAAACACTAGTGCCAGGTGCTGAACGGAGGATTTTTCCACAGCAGTGCCACAATCAGTGGCAGAGAAACTGCAGCTGAGAACGTGCACTGCGGCCAGGCTGACAACGCGCTGGCACACCTGGGTGATTCTGCTTGAGTGGGCCACCACGCTTGCAGTGAGAGTCGGCCCTTGCGGAGTCCCGTTGGTGCTCCCGTGGGCACAGGGCTGAGATTACCGGAGAAAGAGGCCTGGTTGAAGTGGCCTGAGAGGCCCCAAGGCCATTGTGTCAGAGACATGAGACGCGGCCCAGAACTCAAGCAAAGAAACTGTGGAGCGGATGGATGCTGCTGCCCCTTCTGAGTGGCCAGACATTGACTGATGCAAGAGGCAGAGGCGGCCTGATCGGAAGTCGGTGGGGCTACTGTGGGAACAGACGACATGCAGCCTACACAGAAAGGAGTGTCTTCCTGAGAGGCTGGTGATTCCGTGGCTACCTTGAGGAGGAACCTGACCTGGGCCTGGTGGTCCCACGCAGCGTGCGACCACAAAGAGCGATTTGGGCCTGTGTTCTAACGGAGCCGCCGCCCGCAGAGAGAAGCTCCAGTGCTCATGGGGACTCAGCTAGCAAGTAGGCGGGGTCCCCGCTGGAGGGATGGTGGTACGCAAATAGTGGCGCGGCTGCATTGGGAACCAGAGACTGACAAGCTGCACCACGCATACCCCTGCGACCCGCACTGACTTGACCCTTTTGCCCAACCTGGCTGAGGCCTTTCATAAAGAACAACAGCTGGAGCATCGGAGCGGCAGGGAATGAGAAAGACCCTGTGACGGGCCTGTGGAGCTCTAGGCGCACTGTGGGTCCTTGCGGCCATCTTGACTGTCAAGTGGGAGTCAGACCCTGAGTTTCAGAACGCAGCGCCCGGCTACACGAGCAAGTAACTGCCGGTGAGGAAGCGAGTCGGCGACCCCAGGGAGCTGGTGCATACATTTTGACCCTCTCTCCATGTCCCCAGGGATCTGGAATCAATTGGTTGCGGCTATGGGAAACGGGACACCTGAGCACGGTGGATTTCACATAGAGCACGCACATCAATTCTAGACATTCAACATGAAAACATTACTATAAAAACAGCACATAACCTGGTGATATATTTACTTGATTCATTTTTCCATTTTTTTGTTATTCTCTTTTTTTAGATGCAAAAATATATATCCCAGTATTAACACTTTTTTCTAAAAAAAAAACACAGAATGTTCTTCTCTATTTTCGATTAATACACATATTTTTTTTGCACTCTGTAAACCAATTATCAAAAAATCACAGTTGTCATATTTTTCAATTCGTTATTATAGTCAAAAACATTTCAACAATATCTATGATCAAATAATCAATATTTTAAAACCAATAGTCAAATTAATGATGTGCATAGACTGGTGGCTTGTTGACAAACTACGCGCCTTTCGGCATTGGCCTTCGCCAGGACTCTGTTGCAGTGGTTACTAATGGGTGTTTACGATATGAAACAAACCCAGCTGTGTGTTTGCTTTCAGATTTTAATTTGCTCTCAAGCCCTCTGTGTGTTCTTTCCTGTTTCAACCACGTCAGTTTAAGAACGACGATTCTCAGGCCGCAGACGGTAATCAAGCTACTCCTCCACAGTGAAGTAAAAAATATAAGGTACTTAATACGCGTTTATCAGGATGGACAACAATCCTTAGATGTACAAATATGTGTCTCATAATATGTATCACTATACAAGTGTGTGCAATTTGTTCGAAAGGTGTATAGATCTGGAAATCACACTCAGTCTATTTAGGCTCCTCCACAATCTCGGCCGTGACGATCCATAAGTTTTCACTGTTCGGTAACGCCGAAACCAATCAATTGGTTGCGGTGCAGGAGACGGAAGAACCTGACTCACCGGCTGGCCGGAAGAAAGTGGAACACAGCCCATGGACCACTGATTAAGAGAGTCCCTTGGTTTCGTTCGGTGCTGCCCTACAGAGATGACTATGCAGCGGGTGAAAAAGGACTCCACAATTAAGGACCTCCTTCAGATTCCAGGTACCAAGAGAACTGGAGGTCACAGCCCTGAGCAGCAAACGGCCCAACCCTCGGAGAAGGACATGGAACCAGCCGGGGAGCATCCAGACGACCCGATCACTTGCGGCTTCCTGGAAAAGCTGTTTGGCACTCTCAGGGAAGATTCTGAGGGCCTACGGCAGGGCATTTCCTCCGACATCAAACAACTGATAATGGAGATCCTAGATAATGGAGATCGTGGGGAATCCTTGAAAAGAAACAGGGACCGCAGAGAAGAAGAGATCATTGAACAAGCCTGGGAACTGATGGACCTTTGAGAATGCAACAAGGAGCTCTACCTCCGGCTGGAGGATCTTGAAAACAGCTCTAGGCGATCCAACATCCGCATCAAAGGTGTGCCACTTCAGTCGGATGGCGGCAATTGGAGGATTGGGCGACTCACTTTTTTGACACGCAGCAGCAACACTTGGAGACAAAGAGATTATCTTGGACCTCACCCACCGCGTCAGATGGCCTGCCTCCGGACCCAGTCAGCAGCAGGATATCCTCACCCGCCTCCACTCATACAGGCAGAAGGAGATCATAATGAGTGCCACCCGGGACAAGGCGACCATTGCGTTTGAGGGCCTCCCGGTTGGAATTTTCCAGGACCTCTAGTCTCTGACTCTCCAACGATGCAAAACCCTAAAGCTGGCCACATCCTACCTTCGAGATCAAGGAATTTGATACTGGTGGGGGCATGTGGTTAGACTATCTTTTGTGTGGAATAAGGAGTTACAGTGGTGCGCTCTCTGAAAGAAGCACAGGAAGTCCTCAGCATCGATCTGGAAGAAGATGGAGGCTCTGAGTTGCTGGAAGATGACCCTGCGTCTAAGCTGCCACCCAAAATTAACTGAAGACGAGGACTGAGATGAGAGAAAAGCACAAAACCTTCTGCCCTGGAAAGCCAGAAAGAAAGGGAAGCTCTCCTTTGGCAGATACAAATCCGTGCGGGTGCTAGTGGTGCCCTGAATAATGGAACTCACTCTCTCCACCTATCTGGTGTCCACGGGCCAAGACGAAGGGCTGGAAGGTCCTGGGGCAAAAGGCCTCAGCCTTGGTGAGGGGATCCTACCCCTTGGAGACAATGACCGATTACTGGACATTTGGACCCATGCACAATAGTAGGATTCATGGCCAACAGACGGCAAATCACCTGTTTACTTTGTCTTTTTTGTTATGTCTCCTTCTTATCTTTCTCGCTCTCTTTCTTCCAATCGTGAAGTCAGAAGTCTCCGCCTGCACAGGTAGGGACAGGTCTCTACTCAACAGAACCGTGTCACGGGGAGGTCTAGGGGGCACCGACTCACAGTCACGATGGGCTAGAACATGGTGGGAGGGAGAACTTCAACACCCTGAGTTTGTTGCTGAGCCCTCTCAATGGGTATGCAGCGGCCCAATGCACGCCTTTAAGTTTACAGTTGGATCACTAGCAAGGCGCTCATTGCGTCCCCCCGGTTTGGTGGCAAATGGTGTAGGTGGGGAGATGAACCTCTAGTTGCTGTGTCTGCTTCACTCACCGTGTCCTGCGGGGAAGTGGGCATAGGAGGGGGTGCCTATCCAGGTCCGCAGACACCCAGTTGAGGTTTCCTATTGCTTATCCCTCTGGACCCCCTTATAACGGATGTATGACATTACAACGCATGCTTTTACATCGCATGCCTTTACAACGCTGTTTTTACAATGCATGCCTTTACAACGCATAGTGCTTTGGGGCGCTGGATAGTGAATAGTTTAATTTACTATTCCAACTCCAGTCCCTGTGGATAGTAGGGAAGGTGTTGGATAGTAAATTAAACCTATTCCCTATCCTAGAGCGCCCCCCAGCGCAATGCGTTGTAATGGTTTGCGTTGTAACAGTTGCGTCGTAAAGGCACTGCATGGTAAAAGTTGCTATGTAAAGGATGTTTCCCCCTTATAACAGCTCTTAAGGTTTTAAATTATGAGTTTAATGTCCAGGGACTTAATTCACCCATTAAACGACGGGTGCTCCTTGCGATGCTGAGAGATGCCAAATGCGATATCTGCCTTTTACAAGAGACTTATCTTTTGCGCGCCAACTTGAAGCGCCTTGGGTCTAAATCGTTCAATAGACAGTATTTCTACTCAGTGGCCAGGAAAAGGGCTGGAGTGGCCATCTATTTAGCAACTCAGTTCCAGCGGACCGTGTTGGGCGTACATGCAGAAACACCAGGCAGGTATCACTAGGAACTCACATATACACCATAGCCTCTGTTTACAGCACAGACAAATATCAGGAAACTTTCTTCCGGGAGTCGCTGACTACTATCCTTGAATCCCAAGATGAAGATTTGGTGGTGGGGGGTGATTTCAATCTAGCTCCGGATTCCTAGATGGACAGATCAGGTCTACGAGTGGGCCACACCAGATCTCTCTTGGACTCCATGATACAGAGATTGGGGAGGTTTGGCTTACGGACGCTTGGAGACACCACTACCTTATGGCTCGGGAGTCCACTTTCTTTTCCACGGCACACCAAACCTATGCACGCATAGATTTGTTTTGGACCCCCCCACGAGTCACGAAGGCCATAGGGGATGTCACGATTGGGACGGCGGCACTCTCGGATCATTCCCCGATTTCCCTCATGTTACTTCTACCCGGGCGATCCCACCGTCCGAGTGTGAAGATTGAACCACAAGCTACTCACATACAACGCCAACGTTACCAAGATACGGGCTGCTGCACAAGCCTACTTAGCAACCAATGACGACGACTCGGTCGCTGTTCCCTTGGTGTGGGATGCACTAAAGGCTGTCATAAGAGGCTGGTTCCTGGCCATTGTGGGAGGTCTGAATAAAGATAGGAGGGACAACAGGAGCACTTGGAGGCATAGATCAGGGAACTTGAGGGGGTACACCGCCGGACTGGTGCGATCCATACGCGAGGGCTACTCAATACAGCGAGGAAGCAACGGAGGGCCCTAGATTATGATGGGCCTGAATTCGCCCTTCTGCGCACTAAACAGCGTTATTATGAGGGGGGGAACAAAGCTGGGAAGCTTTTAACTCATCTGATTCGAGCCCAGACAAATGCTCGTCCCTTCGCAGGGATTAGGAGCTGTCGAGGAGAGTTCCTTCGGTCCGACAAGGACATTGTGGCCGAATTTGAGACCTTATACACTGCACTTTACACAGTGGATCAGCAAGACCCGTCGGCAGCTTAGGAATATACTTGCAGAGCACCAGTGTCCTCTCTCCCTCCCCTGGATGCTACCAAGCTGGAATCAGATATCCACCCTGAGTAGGTCCTGCGGGCCATCCAGGGACTCACCCCTTGGAGGACTCCAGAGGAGGACAGCTTCTTGGCCAAATTTTATAAAGTCTTTGCATCTGACCTCCTTCCTCTTCTTACCCAACTGTTCAATACCTTTAGTGACTCTGGGAATCCGGCCCCAACAATGTCAATGGCGGAGGTGGTCGTGATACCCAAACCAGGAAAGGATCCACTGGACTGCGCTTCGTATCATCCTATATCCCTTTTAAATGTAGATTTAAAGATTTTTACTGGTATCCTAGCAGCCCGTCTTGCTCCCCATATGCAAGGGCTGGTAGACCCGGATCAGTGGGGATTTATCCTGGATCGTAATTGCAGCGACGGGACCCGACGACTGTGCCACCTTCTGGATAAAACCCAGCGTACTCAGCAAACTACAGTGCTCCTGTCGGTGGATGCCAAGAAGGCATTTGACCGGGTCCATTGGCCCTATTTGAGACAAGTCCTGCATAGATTTGGCAATGGGGAGCATCACATTTGATTGGGTGAGCTGCATATACAAAGGTCGGGAGGCATGTATCAGAATAAATGGGGTTGCCTCTCGACCCTTCCAGATTGGGAGGGGTGGTAGACAAGGGTGCCCCGTCTCACCCCTTCTCTTCGCGCTCTATATGGAGCTGTTTTATGAAAATATCAGACAGCCCCCCACCATCACCGGGATTTGGATGGGAGACCACAAGATCTTGCTCTATGTGGATGACGTTGCGCTTTTCCTCATGCAGCCATCTCTTTCTTTGCTCTCCCTCTTAAAAATATAGAGGCCTTTAGCTTGGTCTCGGGCTTCAAAATTAACATTCGGAAGACACAGGCCCTCAGCTTAACCCTCCCCAGGGCTGACCAGCAAACAACTGGCAAAGCAGTTCCCATTTGCGTGGGCCCCCGGGGACATCAATTTCCTGGGACTACGGATATTCCCCTCCACCAAGAAGATAACTCAGATGAATTATTCAGAGCTCTTAGCCAAGGTACAGAGGGAGCTCCCTACTTGGAAGAAGCACACAATGTCATGGCTGGGTAGGCTGGCAGCTATTAAAATGACTCTCCTACCCAGCATCTTATATATGATGCAGACGCTCCGGCTACATCCTCCACCCAGACTAGTGGCCCAACTACAGCAACTTATTGGGGGCTTTATATGGGGAGGGAAGATGGCACGTATGGCATGACACCTGACATTACTGAGACAGGAGGACGGGGTCTTGGGGTCCCACACCTGGAGCGATACTTCAAGGCAGCGCAATTGCGCTACATGACTGAGTGGTACAAAGTGGAATCGGAGAAGCACTGGTGCTTTATCGATTGCGCAATTGCAGATATGCATATCTGGAAGGTACCCTGGCTTCCTAAATGGCATTGCCCGGCCAGAGTGTACATCTCCCTGTTATTGAGGTCCACCCTCGGGTGTGGGACAGAGTACAGGAGGCGTGCTGGCTTTTGGCTCCTATGTCGCCCTTTACCCCTTTCATAGGCAATCCGGACTTCCCTCCAGCTAGCAAAGGGAATAGTTATTTGAATTGGAAAGCGGCCAGCTGCTAAATAATTGGTGGCCTTTTTGATGAGCAGGGTGTCATGGACTTCCCCCAACTGGTATCAGGCTTCGGGATCCCAAAGGCTTGTATTGAAAATACCTGGTGTTACATCACTGGGTGATTGAAGCTCAGGTACACCCCCATGTAAGCAATCCCCTCCCCAAATTTGAGCTTTCGTTCATCACCCGTAGTTCAGACAAACATCTACTGTCAGATATCTACACCTTTTTGAATAAGGCTAAAAACAACACCAAATTTCCCCTGCAGCGAATGTGGGAATCAGAACTAGAACAGGAATTTTTCCCAAAGGAATGGCAGGACATTATTCACAGAGCCAGATCTTCCTCCAGTAGCACTGCTGGCAAAGACATTTTCTTAAAGTTGGCTCATAACTGGTATTACACACCTGTTCGACTTGCATGAAGGAAACCGGGGGGGGGTGACCTCTGTTGGCGCAGATGTGGACAACCAGGCACACACACACATATCCAACGGCAGTGCCCTAAGATACAGACCTTCTGGGACTCCATCTTACCAGACATAGACACTATCTACCACACGGAGATACCCAGATTTCCCAGTTATATTTTACTGAGACTCCCTAACTCCCTTACAAATCCCCTTAAGTCTTGCTGGGGTGAAGCAATCACCTTAGCATTGAGCACCGCCAAGCAAGTGTTGTTGTCCAGATGGGGAACGGAGGAGATCCCAACGAAGGTGGACTGGTTACATAGTGTCTGGGAGGTGGTGGGCATGGAGAAGATCACGGCAGGGCTCTCCCACGCACTACCTAAATTGGGCAAGACATGGGGCACCACCGTTGCATATTTATCTTCTGAATTTGTGGAACTCACATGCCCAAGATACTTGCGGGTCCTCAGACTCCCCACTGTGACTCCCCTTGGAGAGGAACACTCCCACGCTGAACAGGCAGCCCCCCCCCGTGGTTTGATGCTCACACAATTGAGATGTAGATCATTCTTAGACCTCTGACTATCATCTTTTCTATCTCTTTACTTCCCTTTCCCTCTCCTCATCCAGGATGTTAGTATTCTCCATTATTCCGCACCGGCCAATGGATGTAGGTGGTGGTTTTTGTTTAACCTATGCACCTAAAACTAAATAAAAGATTTAAACCATAAAAACAAAAGTTAAAGTCATCTGTATTGCTCGTTTACCTTCAGAACTCCAGCATTGTCCTTTTGAAGATAATATTGTGTGGTATATATCTTATGTATTTGTTTTAGTGTTTCAATGTTTCTTTAATTGTGTCCAGAACCTTGATTCCCTCATTGTTTTGGCGCTTGCAATCCCCAGCTCGGTCTGCCTTGCAGAGTCAGTTGGTCTCCGCTCGTCAGCCTGTTTGCTGTGTTGCAGTGGGTTCATTGCTATGACTTATTCTTGGAATAAACTACTTTGATCCAGCTTCTGGTCTCTGCCTTTCATTTCAGCATAACCCGATACCACATATTGTCAAGTGAATATGGATACAAACTTTCCTGACGTTTCAGTAAGATTTCTTATTGTTTTGTCTTTAAACACCAGTAACATCAATGGTTGCTCAAATTCCTTATTATTTTTGCTTTGAAATAAAGTCAAATCAGTCGTGACTCAGCAATTTGAAAAGATGGAATGTCAAGCCCAAGATCACATAGGATACTGCTCATGAGCCTGCATTCAAAACATTTTCACAGAGGCTATTAAGTGTGTGCTTGACTTGAGCATAGAAACTTAGAGGATAACTGGGCTTCTTCGAATGACCTGTATAAGTAATAGCCATAAAGACAGGAGCAACTAACAGACTAGCAGAAAGCAGTCTCTAAATGATCCCACAACTATATTTTCCTTTTTTCCCATTACAACTAAAGATCCGTGAAACGGTCAAGTTTCATCACCAAAAGACTCTCTAGTCCATATGACTGCATTGTGGATCTCAGCTTTGTTTTCTTGAGTGTATGTTTGAAAAAATGTAATTGAACACTTTCACTGGTGGTGGTTGAGTCTGCCACAGTTTTTGGAATCTTTTTCTTTTTTCAGAATTTTTTATTCACCTGCTCAGCACTTTCCCAGAAGGTCTGATCGCATGGGCCAAATCGAGTCCTTTCTTTCTTTCGCCCACAGTCACTTACGGGCAGCCATGTCGGGCCCGGTTGTTTGCTTTGACAAATCCCTGACCCCCAATGTGTGCTTCATTAACACAACACTAAGCTTGAAACTAATCAGGGCTCTCAATTCGTCGTATTCAACATCATTGTTATCATTCGCCAGCATTTCTAGATATATGCTTTTAAGTTTCGTTTTATGGTTCTTATTCAAGGTTTTTGAGCGGTACCCGTGCTACCAGGACAGCACTTTATTAACCACAAATTAACAGCACATATCATAACATAACAACATAAAAGAAAACAGGAATTCAGAAGTCATGCTTACAGGTGCTGTGCAGTTATTCATTTCATACAGGAGGCCACTGGTTATCAAAACCAGATCATGGCAAAGGAATCCCTGATTGATTTGGATTTGGAAGGGACACCTTACAATCTGAAAGAGACAGACACCAGCATCTAGCTCATCAGAGCCTGAAATGTAATAATCATAATTTTGTGAATGATAAGTTGTTGTGGCTCCTACATTTGTCAAGGAGCTACAGCCATATATTTTTGCTGAAAGTGAATCTTTTGATCCATGGGAGGGCAGCATTAAGTTCCATCTGGGCCTTCATCAGCACCATCATCTGAGGTTCCGTGAGAATCATTACAACGTTTTGGGCATTCTCGGATATGGACAAGTTTGGTATCTATGAACCGTAAATGACGAGATTAGTAGGTGTATGTGTTTACGCTACACTACTTAGACGGGTTTGTTTCCTTTACGGGTTTTTTCATCTGAACCCTCGGGTTGCATTTTAGATACGACATCCATTTTGTTTCTTGCCCTCACGTAGCCAGCGAAGGGACAATGCCCGCTTCGTGACCCTGGGATTTCCCAAGCTCTGGCGGAAGATGAATATTCTTTGGGGTCGTCTTTACGACCGGGGGAATGACACGGCAAAGGCAGATGGCTCAGCTTGAGGCTTATTCTGCCGTGTTGGTCTATTGTTTCAGCTTTATACATGTTAGGTTTGAGTCCTTTGATCCTGTGATCACGCTTCCGATATTGCCCCCACGCTCTTCTGTTACGGTTGTCTGTCTTTCTTACACCTGTTCCTGTCTCTTTCTTTCGCCTGTGTACAACTAGAGTGGAATGTGCCTTATGGCGAGATGATGTGCTTTTACAGTTGGGAACCGGCAATGTTACTATAATCATGTTCCGGGCTTCTGAAAACATGAATGCAATCCTTTTGAAGTTTACTGTGGGAACTGAGTTGTAACCTTTTGTTCGTTATGTCGAGCAATGACGAAAATGTGTATAAAAGGAGCGATTCCCTTTTGCAATTTGAAGCAGACTCTCAGAACCTACACTATGTTGTACTTCTTGCGATTTCTGTATCCCTGCAGTAATAAACGCTGATCTTTGACGCCAAAGGAAGTGTCCCGTGTCTCTGTCACTTGTATGCCAGAGCAGGTAACCCACGAAGGTTTCAGGTGTTGTTCCCTGGCACCGCTGGGCCTTAAAGAACCCAGTCCTTCAGTTTGGCGCCCAACGTGGGGCGACATCAGCGGTACCGGTCCAAAACCTGACGATCGTGAGGAACTTCGTGTGAAATCTCCGAGGAAAGGTGCACCCCGCTTCATCGATCCTGTTGTCGAAATAAGTGGTCCGAAGACTTTTCCTGCGAAGATCCCTGCCTCCTGACGGTTGCGACGGACCGATGCTCTGACTGTCGACCTGTTTTGGCGCCTGGCGTAGTCCTTTGTACGGCGAGACGACAGACGGGCCTTCCTGGTGACGCCATTGAGTTCTCAGTTAAGTATTTGTGGGTCGCTCCCAGTATCCTTTTTTTTTTTTTTTTAAATTCTTTTTATTGTTGCATCAGTAGTATCACCGCTATGGAAAAAGGCAGACAGACGGTAGGGTGTCAACATTCCGCCCTATCCGCCAGGAACGCAACTTTTCTCAGTAATTACATCATATCATACCCTGCAGTAATAGATTCGCTTTCAAACTAGCAAGAGTAAGAACAAATAAACCAAAACCCAACAGAATCCCCGGAACAGCCGCCCGCCAACCCTCCACACCCCCCCCCACCCCTTGGTCCCCTCCCTCTCTAGACATGTCTCATCCGACAATCTCGCACACAAGAACAGGTATTAATGTAGTCACATAACACTCATGAGTCCCCACTGTGCACACCATCTCGTCCAGGTGTTCCCCTCCCACATTTTACTAGTCCACAGGGTCTCAATCTAGTCCATGGAATTGTCTCCATTTAGCCCATATTCTCCTGAATTTTTTGGGGCAGCCCCGTGCACGATAAGTAACTCTCTCCGCCGCCATGTACAGATCCAATCCCCTCCGCCATTCTTCCATGTTCGGTTTTTCGGGCGCTCCCCAGCATCTTGCGATGTCTCTTTTTGCTACTACTAAGGCCAGTACCAGAAAGATAGTCAAGGGGCGGGGCAGGTCCACATCTGTGATCGTACCCAACAATGCCAGTCTAGGGTCGCGTGGTAAGGCCACCTCCAATACATCCTCCAGTTCCCGGAACACCTCCTCCCAGTATTCTTGAATTATTTCACATCCCCATAGTGTATGGAAGAAATCACCTGTGTGTCGATGGCATCTAAGGCATGTTGTGTCTGGTATCCTACCCATTTTAAAGAGTCGTACCCTATCAAAGTAAGATCTGTGCAGTATTTTAAATGGTATGAGGCGGAGTCTGGACTTAATAGCTACCTCACGGGGGTGCATGAGGGCGAGTTCCCAGTCTAGATCCTCCATGTCCCCCACATCCGCCTCCCATCTATCTTGTAGGGCTTGCAGGTCACCCAGCATATTGTTGGTTAGAGTCTTATACGTTAGGGATATCGCCCCACCCTGTATCTGCTCCTGCAGCAGTCTACCCTCCAGTGGTGCGTACTCTGGGAGATCTGCCAGTGCAATGTTTTGTGCGCTCCATGCATGTTTCAGTTGTAAATATTTGTAGTACTGAGTGTTGTGTAGGCCAAATTCTGCTCTGAGTGCCGGAAAGGTCTTTAATTCCCCTTTTGCAATCACGTCCCCTACCGTGGAGATGCCTATGTCATCCCACCTCCTAAAACCTTTCAGTTTATTCAGTTCTCCTAGCCACTTGCAGCACCACAGTGGTGTCTGACGAGTGACCCTCTTGTCCCAACCCATTCTTTTCGTTGCCCTACGCCACGCTGTCAGCTTTATCTTAGTGGCGGGAAGGAAGTGCTGGCCTACCGCTTCCCCATAGAGGTAATGCAATATAGATTTGCGTGACCATTGAGACCTTTCCAGCGCATAGGTGGGGTGATCGGCCGCCGCATGGAGCCACTCGTTGATCGGGGCGAGGTGTTCCGCCCAATAGTACGCCTCCAGGTTGGGAAGCGAGATACCCCCGCTATATTGGTGGCGCTGCAACGTGGTGAGGGCCACACGAGGTTGTTTTCCCAGCCACAGGAAGGCGCGCAGGTCCGCATGTATTTTAGTCAGAGTCGCCAATGGTAGGGGATAATACTCATTCTGGAGTGCATAGAGAAACTTGGGTAGTAGGACCATTTTATATAGTGCGGCACGACCCAATAGGGTGAGCGGGAGTTGCCTCCATCTGTCCATTTCTGACCTTGTTTCTACCATTATCCTAGCCACGTTTGCAGTGTAGGAGCGTGCCTTATCTAGCGTTATATATACGCCCAGGTATTGGAAGCCGTCTGTCGTATGAATAAGCTGTCCCGGAAGGCACTCATGACGCTCCTTGCCGTGTGGGTCATAAAGGACCGATTTGTGCCAATTGATCGTGTGTCCCGCCCTCGCCCCGAATTCGCCTAGCTCCCCGAACAGTGCTGGAATTGTCCTGCCTGGGTCGGTCACGAACAATAGTACGTCGTCGGCATACAGAGATATTTTTTCCTGTGTGTCGTCAATAGTATCCCATCTAAAACCTCTGATATCCTGATTCTGTCTAATCCGTGTCGCTAAAATCTCAATCGTAAGGGTAAACAGGAGGGGGGATAATGGACAGCCCTGGCGCGTACCCCTACCAATGGGGAACTCACGGGACAACCTTCCATTGATCCGCACTCTCGCCTTCGGGTTGGAGTACAGGAGCCGGACCCACTGCATGTATTTGGGACCAATCCCAAAACGTCGGAGGGTCTCCATCAGAAAGGGCCAGTGGACTGCATCAAATGCCTTCTCCGCATCCAATGAGAGGAACCAGTGGGGTTCACTTCTCTCACGGACCTCCTGTAGCCAGTTGTGAGTGCGACGGAGATTCAATTTGGTCGCCCTATCCGGAAGGAAACCGGACTGGTCCATATGCACCAACTCCGTTATCACCTGTCGTAACCGTCGAGCCAGGATAGTGGCCAGTACTTTCGTCTCCGTATTTAGGAGGGAGATTGGGCGGTAGGAGGAGCAGTCGTTTTTGGGTTTGCCCTCTTTGTAGATTGGGATAATAGTGGCCAAGACCAGGTCCGGAGGAAAACTCCCTGCATGGTATGCGTCCGTGAAGAGGTTCTTCACGTGTCGCTGCAACAGATCCGCCGTACGTTTAAAAAATTCTGCCGGGAAGCCATTGGGCCCGGGAGTCTTCCCCGGTTTCAACGCCGTCACAGCTTCAGAGATTTCGTCCAGCGTCAGATCCGCCTCCAGGGCTGCAGTAGCCTCCGCGGATAACGTCGGCAACTCCATATCACTTAAGTAGCGTTGGGCGTCCTCACAGTCGCCCAGGTCCCTAGCCCTGTAGAAGTCCTCGTAATAGGTCGCGAAGGCCTCGGCTATGTCTCTATCCGAGTTTACCTGCCTGTTCCCTGTTAACGAGATCTTATCCACCCATCTCGCTGCAGTTTCCCTCCTACTCAGCCAGGCTAAAAGTTTGCCCGACTTGTCACCGACATCATATAGTCGATGCAACGTCGCCAGTGCCTGAGTGCGCGCCTCATCCGTGACTAATTCCCTGTAACGTCTCTGTGCGTCAATCAATTTCCTGAGGCGGGCCTCACCCTTCTGTTGGTGATACTCCGTTTCTAAATTTAAAATGGAGACCTCTTCACTCTCTACCTGACCCTGGCGCGACCTCCTAGCCTCTCCCAGCCTAGTTTGAATGCGGTCTCTCAGGACTGGTTTCATTGCCTCCCAGAGGGTAACACCAGAGCCCACCGAACCCTCATTTTCGGCCATGTACACCCGTATGTCCGCACGCACGCCCTTAAGTATTTCCGGGGTTTGGATGTCCCATGCCGCTAATCGCCATTGTGACTGCCTCACCCCTCTGTCTCGTCCCACCTGCACTAATAGGGGGGAGTGGTCGGAGATCCCCCGCGCCTTGTATTCTGCTAGGTCTCCAACCGTGATATCCTGCCTAGACATAAAAACATAATCCAACCTGGAGAAGACCTTGTGTGCCCCGGAGTAAAAGGAATAGGCTACCTGTGTTGGATGGAGCCAACGCCATACGTCGGTGAGGCCGAGGGTATTCATCTGCCGGGCTAGGGCAGTTGTGGATCCCATTGGGTGTGAAGTCCCCGATCTATCTTGTGTGGTGCACATGACATCATTAAAGTCCCCCCCCACTACTTGAGTTGTGTCAGCCGTGTCCAGTAGGATATTAGCAACCGCCTTCAGTGTGGGAGCCTGCAGCTTGGGTGGGGCGTACACTGATATTATCGTGAACCTACGTCTTTTCCACAACCCCTGGACTCCCGCATATGTGCCCTGAGGGTCTAACCAAGTGCGTGTAATCGTGAATGGCGCCGATTTTTTTATAAGGATCGCCACCCCCCTGGAGTCTGCCGTGTATCCTGCATGTGCCAGGACAGTATATCTTCCCCGCGCAATAAATGCGCACTGGTTCCCTCTAAGGTGCGTTTCCTGGAGGAGGATGACGTCTGGTGTCAGTCGTCTGAGGTACGCACTAACTAAACCTCTTTTAATTTTCGACCCCAGGCCGTTCACATTCCAGCTTAGCACCGTGAACCCTGTGTCACCCGTGGGTGTAGCGTCTAGTGTACTTGCCATTGTGTTGCTCTGAACCTTCCCTGGGTGGGACCGTGACTTAGGGATGTCATCAACTGTGGGCTGGCGTGTCTCTGCTGTTCCTGAACGGGTTCCCCCCTCCCCCCCATAACCTTTGTGGACCCCAACCGGGGGTAATACAGGAACCAATTCCCCTCAGCTCCCCCCTCCCCACCTCCCTCCCCTTCCAGTTGCATCCCAACCCGGGCCTGAACTATCCAAGGGAGAAGGTCTGTCGCCCTCCCGCACATCCCTCCCCACGCTAAACAAGAACTAACACTGAGAACTTAAAGAACAGTAGGGGGGTGCGTGTCAACTTGCTTGCTCCGTTTCGCCGAGACGTCATCATCTCCGATCCCCCTTCAGCCAGGTTTACGAATGTGAGTCCTGAGTGTCCGTATTCATCCCTTGGCTTGAAGACTCTTGTTCCATTTGCTGGATTACCGTGATCAGCGGATGGTCCGAGTTGTCCATTGGTATGTCTCCTTCTCCTCCAGACATGTGGGCTTCCGAGTCCTCCACCTCATCGCCTTCGGATCGGGTTCTATTCCTCAGGCAGCTGAATCTCGAGCCCGCCACCAAGTCATTGCTTGGGGACGCCGACCTGTTTCCTCTTTCACCCTCCTTGTCTCGCGTGCGGTATGGCGTCGCCGGGGCTTTCTTCTGCACCCTCCGCGCACCCCTTCGCTGTGGTTTCGGCACCTCCCAGAGCGGCCCCTCACGGATCGTCTTGTCCAGAGCAGCTCGGCCTGCCGCCTCTCTGCTGTTCAGAATGGGCCTCTCTTCGAGCCATTGCCACACATCTTCCGGGTGGGCAAAGAAGATGGATTTGTCTTTATAGATTACCCTGAGTTTGGCAGGGAAGAGGAGCATGTAAGAAATGTTCAAAGACCTCAGCTTCGCCTTGACCGAGTCGAACAAGCGCCGCTGCTTCGAGACCTCCTGACTGTAATCTGGAAAAATCATGATGGAGGTATTCTCCAGACGGATTTCCCCCAATTTCCTGGCTTCGCGCAGGATCAGGTCTCTGTCCGCGTAGTTCAAGAAGCGCGCTATGACAGGTCTCGGCCGCGCTCCCTCCGGAGGTTTGGCGAGGAGCGCCCTATGCGCCCTCTCGATGATGAAGCACTGGGAGAATCGTGCCGCCGGGAAGGTAGTTTTCAGCCAGTTCAGGAGAAAGGCGGACATGTTCCCATCCTCAATCCCTTCTCTAAAGCCCACAAAGCGAAGGTTATTGCGCCTGGATCTATTTTCGGCATCATCCACCTTCCACAGCAGTTGGCGATGAGAGGCCTGCAGTTCCGCCATATCCTTCTTAAGTGTTGTAATCGCCTCCTCATTGTCGGTCAAGCGAGATTCGGTCACCGTAACCCTCTCGGACAAGTTGCGGAAGTCCTGCCGTAGTAGCGTCACCTCGGATCTCACCTCTCCAATCTTTGTTTCCAGGGCCGTCCGAGATGCCTGAATGTCGGTTCTGGACGCTTGAATGGCCTCCAGCAGCATGGCCGTGTCGTTGCGTGCGCCGTTCTGCTGAGATTGCTGTGCCGCCCCGGACCGCGTTGCGGTGAAGTCGTCCATGGGGCCCCGCTTCGAGGCCCCGGAAGTCCGGTCACCTTTCCCCATGTTGATATCGCGCCTCTCCGGGTCCTGCGGCGCAGATGTGCCCAGCCCCGGGCAGCGGGTGGCAGTGAAGTCACTCCGGGCGGCCCCGTTTGCAGAGACTCTCCCGCGGGTCCCCTGGCACCTCTCTCGCCTCAGTCCTGAGGGTCCCCTGGCTGCTCACCGTGGTCTGGTGGTCGTCGTGTGTAGGATGGGGTCGCGTAGGCAGGACCTCTCCCCGGGCCCCAGCAGACTGCCTCCTCACCGGGGGGATCTAGGTCTCCTCTCTCCAAGTGGCACTCGCCCCTCATGCACACACCCTCGACAGTGGCCGTCAGACTGGGTGACAAAGCAGCCCGGCCGCCATGTTGGTAAAGGCGGGCACCGAGTGCAAGTCAGAGGCAGACTCCCGGCTCCTGCGTGGTCGGCTCCCGGCTCCTGTGCCCCGGGCTCACCTCCGTCGCGGTCTGTCTGCGTCTCCCTGTTCGTCCGCCACTTGGGGTTGGTCGCGGTGGGGACTTCTCGCCTGCCTCGTCCGCTTCACACTCCGTCGGCCGCCATCTTGGTGTAGGCGGCCGGTCGGCTTCGCCCGCCTCGGATTACCCTCCTCTCTCCAGCGGCAGAATCCCGGTCCCGCCTGGTCGCCAGGGGGGGGGCGGGGGGTCCCGGCGCCCCCAGTAGCCGGGCACTGTGGGGCAGGATTGGAAGGTGAGGCACTAGGGGCGCCGCGTTGCACCGCGCGCCGCGGTCGTCAGCATGGCCGCCGGGGAGCTTCTGGGGTTGAAATGTCTGGCACTCGGTAGAGACAGCTCCGCACTATCGCTGGGGGGATTCCGCCGGGTATCAGGACGTCGGTCCTCCGTTGTGGCATGTGTTAGGGCCCATGGGTGATCTGAATTGTCGGATAATCGTGCTGCTCGGCCGGAGCTCCGGCAAGGCACGTCTAGTCGGCCATGTTGCTGGCCACGCCCCGCTCCCAGTATCCTTGGTTGTTGTTGGTGCTTAGTCGTTTTGCATGGTTCCATTGCATTTGTGGTTCTTAGTTGTTGGTTCTTAGTTGTTATTTGACAGTTGCAATTGCCAAAAACCGAGGGTTTTGTATTTCACGAAGATTTCATACTTCGATAACCCTTGAAGTTTGATACTAGGTTAGCGTGCAAGATGCCTGGCCATAGTGGTTTCCTTGGTTTCTTTAAATGTCACAGTATGGACTCCCGGTTGGAGGACTCGTGTCCGATACCTCCAGTTGGAACTCCGATATATGAGGTCTATAGTCGACATGGTGTGGGCCCTATTATATATAATGAATATTGGATTCGTTATATGAAAAATGACGGTGACCTTAGTTGGCCATCACATGGAAGTTTCGACACTAAAATTTTAGATAATCTCGAAGCGAAACTGTTTAAAAGAAAATCTAGGCTGGCTATGTTCAATTCCTTTCGGTTATGGCGCAAAGAGGCCAGGCAGAAAGAAATCAAACAGCTTAAGAAAAATAAGAAAGAAAGTAGTATCATTACGATAATGCAAGATGCAGAATGTCACCATCAAGATAAAGCAGATAAAGAAACGGAAGTTTCAGTTAGACTGCATCACATGTGGGCGGATAAATGTTATCCGGTGTTCTCGTCAAATCTCGATAAAAAGGAAGAAGACTCGAAAGAGGATCCTTTGTTAGCGTATTTAATGAAATCACCACCTCCTTATGCACAGGGTGCTACGGCTCCTGTAGTTCCTCCTGTTCCCCCTCCTGTTGTTTTGGCGGCTACTGGTCAGCCTGTCGTTGGTCCTGTTCTTGCTCCTCTACCTGTTCCTCTTCCTACTGCTTCTTTGCCTGTACCTTCTCAGTCTATTGTTCCTGCTACCCCCACTGATCCTACAACCACTTCTAATGCTGTTGCTCCTGTTCTTTTTTCCTCTTCTCCTTCCGTTCGTAATCGTATCCCTAACTCTGTTGTTACCCTCTACTCCCCACTTTCCGGATCGTTACTTCAATCCGATGTCTCTGAAACTCCCCAGAGACGAAGTCAAATCCCTGGTGGAAGAGAGAGAGCGACGTTAGAAACTATGGCGCGTAGATGGATTAGACACCCTGCTAAATACACCTCACGCATAGTTTTTGATACATTTTCTCAGTTCAATGAGCCAACACAGAGATTTGTGTTTGAAGAAATGTGCAACTCCTTGAAGGAAGAGTGGGATAATGATGACTTAGATGATGTACCGCCCGAAATGACCGAACTTCAGAGTCGTTTTTTGAATGGTATGATCGTAGGTGCAGATGTACGACGTGCATTAGAGCGATTATTAGCCTTTAGGTCTACAGTGCCTTCTCGGGTGTCGTTTGATGACGATTCCGATACTCCAAAAGCGAACTCCGGTCAGTATCCTATGAGAGAGGTTCCGCCAGTTTGGATGCCAGGGGATCCGAACGCTAATCCTGTGGTTCTGCCGTATTTTCAAAGGGTTTGGATACACCTCCCATGGAAGCAATCAGAAGTCTTACAGGTGAAGCAATCCTTGCCTGATCCACGCAAAAATCCGGCAGGTTATTATAAGGAGTTATCCCAACTGGTGGATGCTTCTATTATGAACCTTGCTGACATCGACATGTTGTTTGGTAATATTGTACCGCAACCGATTTGGGCAAAAATCCGCCAAGAGAATCATTTAGCTGAGTTGGGTGGTGATTGGGCTACGCTATTAGCGGCTGATGGACGACAAATTGGTGGGGCTAAGCCCGAGCAGTTAATTACGGATTTGCCCCAAAGAATCATTACGCTCATGAAAACGCTTATGCCAGCGATGAGGGTGAATTGGGACAAATTGTCGGCTTGTAAGCACAAGAAAGACGAAAGTGTCTCCGATTTCTTTACTAGATTTGAGGAAGCATTCATCGATCATAGTGGTCAGGACATGAGTACGGAGGGAGGACAGCGGTTATTTGTTGATAAGTTTGTGTTAAATTTGTTGCCTGAATTATGCAACAAATTGAAAAATTCAGAAAGTGCATGGGCCGTTTCAACCACTGCTCAAATACTAGCGACGGCTCAATACTACGAAAATAGGGAAAAAGAAGAAAGTGATCGTTCAGATAAGAAAACGAAGGAGCTTAAAACGAAGGTTTTGTTGCAACAAGCGTATCCTCCGCGTTCAAATCAAAATGATTCGCAACAGCAGTATCGGCCACAGGCACAGTCTTCCAGGATGCAGTCACGCTCTGACTCCTCTGACTTTAGATCTATGCTTGGATATAATCAGTGTGCATATTGTAGGGGAGAGGGACATATCAAATTTAATTGTCCCACTTTACGTGATCGCTATAATCATGCTCTGGCTCGAGGGGGACGTGGTGGTCCCCAACAGGCATTTCGAGGTAGAGGTTGTGGTAACTCTCAGAATCAGAATGAGCGCTCTCCTACTTCGTTGGATGCGAATAATTGTTTTGATCAGCGGAATGCGAGGTCCGATAGATCGGCACAGTACCATGTGGACGATTATTACATTGGACATGAGATTGAGGCAGGTGATCGTTACTAGGACAGCCACCGACAAAGAGAGGGAGTAGTGTCAGTTCCGGTTGATCAGAGAGGGCCTTACGTCGCAGTTGCTACATCTGGCGTAGTTGAGCCTTTTCTGTTGGACACTGGTGCAGCAAAAAGTTCCATCATGCATTCAAAACTCCCTGGCGCACCTTTGTCCGGCTTAACGAATGTTTCCGTTGGATTCTCTGGCGCCCCTGTTAGCAATCCTGTCTCCAGCCCTTTGCCCCTTACGATTGGTCCTTGTGAGCTGGATGCTCCCTTGATTCTCTCCACTGGTTGTGGCGAGAATCTTTTGGGTTTGGATTTGTTAAAACGGTTATATGCGACTTTGTACTGCTCTCCTGCGGGAGTGGAGCTTACATTAGGTCAGAGAATAATCTCTCCTATGTACTTATCAATCGATAAGTTCCCACCGGAACTGAGTTCCCTTCCTGCGTCACTATGGGCCACAGGCCCCAATGATGTGGGTTTGTTGGACATTCCACCTTATGTGGTTCAGTTGAAATCAAATGTGCGATTACCACGTATACCTCAGTATCGTATTTCTCTTGATGGTGAGCGAGCGCTATTAGCGATCGTTTATGACCTGATCGAAAAGGATGTCATTGAAGAAACTTGGGGAAATGTGTTTAATAGTCCTGTGTTACCCATCCTGAAATTAACTGATCCATCTAAACCTCCTGTGTACCGTTTGGTAATTGATTTAAGAGAGGTGAATAAGATCGTGGTCCCACAATTTCCTGTGGTGCCAGATATCACGGCCTTGTTGACCTTAATTCCAGCTTCTCCCTCCTGGTTCACGGTGATTGACCTAAAGAATGCTTTCTTTAGCATTTCGATTGCTGAGGAAAGCAGAGATCTATTCGGATTCTCACTAGGTGGTCGCAGTTTTAGAATTAAACGCGCACCACAGGGCTATTGTAAGAGTCCATCGATCTACAGTCAAGCCCTTAAAAGTCAACTGGATGCATTTGTATTACCGACGGGTGCAGCTTTGATTCAGTACGTTGATGACTTATTAGTGGCTGCTGATACCGAGGTTATTTGCAGAACCACTACAGTGTCGTTGTTGCAGCATTTATGTGATTTACATCACAAGGTGTCACCTTCTAAGCTGCAATATTGTTGTCAAGAAGTAACCTATTTGGGTCACTTATTGTCAAAAGAAGGGAGAAGGTTGACCCCAGAAAGAATTGCAGCGATTGCTCGAATGACTGTGCCAAAAACTCAGAGAGATGTGCGTGCCTTTCTAGGTATTACGTCATACTGCAGACAATGGATTCCAAATTTTTCATTATTAGCGAAGCCATTATTAGCTCTCACGTGCAAGGATGATGTTTCGACTCCTTTGCCTTGGACTGAAGAGTGTCAGCAAAGTTTTTCGGAATTACGTGATGCGTTGTGTTCGGCTCCTGTGTTAGGTACTCCCGATTACAGTAAGCCGTTCACACTGTACGTTCACGAGAGGGATGGTTGTGCGTTGAGTGTCTTGATGCAACAATTTGGCGACAAACAACGCCCATGTGCGTATTTTTCCTCAACCTTAGACCCAGTAGCTAGAGCATTACCGAGTTGTCTGAAAGCAACAGCAGCAGCTGCGGTGTCCATTCGACAGTCCGCAGGTTTGGTCATGGATAATATGCTTACGGTGATGGTTCCGCATGCAGTTGACACTCTTCTGAACCAAACAAAAACTCAACAGCTGGCGAGCGCAAGGTTGTCTGGGTATGAGCTGACACTTTTGGCAAGTCATATACGGATAAAGCGTTGTAATGTGTTGAACCCAGCAACATTGTTGCCGATCAACATGGAATCAGATGATGTAGCACCACATGATTGTTACTTGAGAACTGAAGAAGAGACGAAGGGTCGCATTGACCTGAAAAACACTCCATTGATAGATCCCGATGGTACTTTGTATGTTGATGGCTCGTGCTTCAAGTTGCCGAATGGTGATACGACGACTGCGTATGCTGTAGTGACGTTGAGTACGGTTGTGGAAACTGCGAGATTGAGTCAGAATTCGGCCCAAGCAGCTGAATTGATCGCGTTGACGAGAGCGTGTGTGTTGTCTAGAGGAAAGCGGGTGAATGTGTTTACCGATAGTCAGTATGCATTTGGCGTAGCGCACAGTTTTGGTCGATTGTGGAGAGAACGAGGGTTTTTCACGTCGCATGGCACGAAGATACAGCATGGACAACTTGTGAATGACCTTTTGGGTGCACTTACATTGCCTAAACAGGTGGCAATAATCAAATGCAGTGCGCATCGGAAAGTGACAGATGATGTTGGCCGCGGTAATGCGTTTGCGGATGAGATTGCTAAGGAGACAGCTAGAGATCTGACAAATCGAATGTACGTTACGAGTTCAGTAAGATGGCCAGCGGAGACTGGTATGTGTGAAGACACAGTTGAGAGTGTGAAAGAGATACAGAATGAGGCTACCGCGATGGAAAAGACTTAGTGGAAAGAAAGCACGGGGAAGTTAGATGAGAATGGATGTTGGGTTGATTTGTCAGAAAGGCAGAGATGGATGTTACCGGATGCATATGTGCTTGCCGTTGTTACCATGGCTCATGGCACGTCACATATTAGCGCAAAAGGCATATGTAAGTTGTTGTCCCCAGTATGGAAGAATGAGGGAATTACTAAGTGTGCGGAGAGAGTGGTTAAGAATTGCATGATATGTTTGATGTACAATCCTGGCAAGGGCACTCCTACTCCACCTGGTCATTTTGCCCCTCCTACATGTCCCTTTGAAATTATTCAGTTGGATTTCATCCATATGGAGAGATGCAACAACCTGAAGTATGTCTTGGCTGTAGTTTGTGCATTCTCTAGATGGATTGAGGCTTACCCCCTTAAAGATAATACTGCCCTATCTACAGCAAAAGTGTTGCTCAAAGAGTATTTCCCTAGGTATGGCATGCCACGGATTGTATGGTCGGATAACGGAAGTGAGTTTGTGGGAAGTGTGATGAAAAGTGTATGCAGTGGCCTTGGTATTCATCAAAAATACCATAGTGCTAATCATCCTCAGTCGGCGGGTTTAGTGGAAGGATACAATGGTACCCTGAAACTGAAACTTGCCAAAATCCAGGCCACGACTGGTTTATCATGGCCAGATGCTTTGCCTCTAGCCCTCTTATCGACCAGAGCGACTGTGCACTCTCGAGTAGGGCTTAGCCCATATGAGATTGTGTTCGGCCGTCCTGCGAACATTTGGGGAGTCCCAAGGCCTAAGGAATTTAACAGACTTGAATATCCAATGTTGATTGACTATCTTCATGATCTGACTGCTAAATTGAGTTTGATTCACCAACAGGTTTACGAGGCTCTACCGGCACAAACAGAAGGTCCTGGTCATCGGCTCCAACCTGGCGACTGGGTCGTTACCTGAAATTTTGGACGAAAACGCAATCTTGAGCCTAGATTCGTGGGACCCCACCAGGTGTTACTGGCGACGAGGACTGCAGTTCGACTGGAAGGAAGAAAGCACTGGGTGCATGCCACCCACACCAAGAAGGTTCCGCTTCCTTTGCCAGTAGACACATGGATGAAGAAAGGAGTCGCCTCGACTGAAACAGAGACCCCTTTGTACTATGTACCATTTAGTGATGCTCAGCCTGTAGGGAACGATTTAGTTCAATCAGATATCCCTGTCGAATCATCGAAAACAATACCGTTATCATCAGCATTGGAGAGTTCAAGTTCTGAACTGTTACCTGAACAATCGAACACTGTTTTGCCATCAGAACCGTTATTTGAAGAGCAAACTCGACCTGGAAAGACTCGATATTTTCTTCGATCGCGCAATAAAGACTAATGCATTTGTTTATTTTTGAATTCACGTTACCCCTTACAGTTGCCATGAATGTTATGATTTTGCATATTGTGTGTATACTTTTTTTTTCCTTGCAGCTAGGAGACTTATGCTAATTAAAAGATAAATTGATTAGACCTACCATCTGGGTTGACCGTAGGGCCGTGCGGGTACCTCCTTCTGTTTAGCAGGTTTCTGACACTAGGTCGATTGCCTTTTGTCAATTTCTGGGAACTCCTGGGAATTGATAATCGCTACTCAGAACGAAGTGCGTCAAGAACGTCACGGACGGTTTTTAGAGGATGGAGTTTTCTAAGCTGTCGGACATAGACAAAATGGCGGTACAAAGATCCAAATTGCATAAGATGTTTCGAACGAAATGTTTTCTGTTTCAGGTTTTTATGTTGTTCTTGACTGTTTCTATGCTACTAGTGGGTGGAGTGTACTTTGGGATTCAATTATTATTGCCTTCCATTTCACCCGTTTCCTTCTCACTTGACCTAAATTCTGTTTCCACTATTTCACCACATTCCTTTCATCTTCTGCCTCAACATGAACAGGCCAGACGTGCGGAATTTATGAACAATTCCTTTGTCCAACTCCTGCATCAGCATCAGTTGGTGATGAATACTACGAATTGTTGGGTGTGTGGGTTAATGCCACTTACTATGGATAAAGGTATTCCGTATTTGGTTCTTCCTTACAACACCCAGGGGTCAGCTCGAGCATTCCAAACTATGTTCCGTAGTGCACTAGATTCCTACCCCCGTCGAGAGCCTCGCTCCACAGACCTTAGTCCCGGCCCGTACCACAAGCCTTTGGCGATAGCGATTGCTGATTTAGATAAAGATATTTTTGATGCAACAATTATCCCAGAGGAAGAGGTGCGAGCTTACAAGGTTCTGAGTGAGGTTGAGTATAGTATGTTAGTAAATGATAGACAGCTTAAAAGCTCATCTCCGATTTGGATCGTACCTCATCTCGGCCATTTCTGTCTGCAAGGCCTTGGTCAAAATCCAAGAGCTCAGCTTGGGAAGAGTGCTTGTACGGAGACGTATGTCTTACCGATGCTCTCTTCCCCTGTCTTCCTGACTGCCAAGGGTACTTATTTTGTGTGTTATGATCGTGCTTATACGTGGTTGCCTCGTGACTTTTCAGGCACCTGCTATATCGCGAATCTTTTACCACCAACTTTTACGGTTGCCTCAAACTATCACAAGACTAGAGTTGTGAGAGGCGTCGTTAGTAAAGAGGACACTGCCAGTCAAGAGGCAGGAGACTTCTTTAAGGGTTTCCTACCGTTTTGGGGTCCTATGGTTAATAGTAGGAACTTGAGACAGTTGACTCGTGTGGTGGAATTGACTGCTAATATCACTGCAAGTGCCCTCGGTAACCTGACAGCAGAGCTTCAAGCGGATAGACTTATGACGCTACAGAACCGTATGGTTCTAGACGTTGTACTTGCAGATAGAGGTGGTGTGTGCAAGGTAATCCATTCGAGCTGCTGCATTTTCATCCCTGATAATGCTCCAACTGTTTATCAAGCCATCTCAAAGTTGCATAAAATCTCGGAGTCCATACACGTGGACGAGGGAGATTGGACGCTTCTAGGATGGTTTTGGGGTCTGATGTCAACTTGGGGTTGGAAGCTTCTGATGATCATAGGAGTCGTTGTAGCGTTTCTGTTCACGTGTTGTCTTTGTGTGCAGTGTGGTCCTGCCTTATGTGGCCTTTGTGCTACAACGTGTATAAGAAGGCCATCTGTGACCGAAGAGACATTGATGGATAGGATGATGTTTCAACAACACCTGAATGATCTGATGAATATCGAAATTGATTCTGATTTCGACTAGTGCTTGCCTACCTGAGGGCAAAAGGAGCGTCTGAGGTTCCGTGAGAATCATTACGACGTTTTGGGCATTCTCGGATATGGACAAGTTTGGTATCTATGAACCGTAAATGACGAGATTAGTAGGTGTATGCGTTTACGCTACACTACTTAGACGGGTTCGTTTCCTTTACGGGTTTTTTCATCTGAACCCTCGGGTTCCATTTTAGATACGGCATCCATTTTGTTTCTTGCCCTCACGTAGCCAGCGAAGGGACAATGCCCGCTTCGTGACCCTGGGATTTCCCAAGCTCTGGCGGAAGATGAATATTCTTTGGGGTCGTCTTTACGACCGGGGGAATGACACGGCAAAGGCAGATGGCTCAGCTTGAGGCTTATTCTGCCGTGTTGGTCTATTGTTTCAGCTTTATACATGTTAGGTTTGAGTCCTTTGATCCTGTGATCACGCTTCCGATATTGCCCCCACACTCTTCTGTTACGGTTGTCTGTCTTTCTTACACCTGTTCCTGTCTCTTTCTCTCGCCTGTTTACAACTAGAGTGGAATGTGCCTTATGGCGAGATGATGTGCTTTTACAGTTGGGAACCGGCAATGTTACTATAATCATGTTCCGGGCTTCTGAAAACATGAATGCAATCCTTTTGAAGTTTACTGTGGGAACTGAGTTGTAACCTTTTGTTGTGTATGTCGAGCAATGACGAAAATGTGTATAAAAGGAGCGATTCCCTTTTGCAATTTGAAGCAGACTCTCAGAACCTACACTATGTTGTACTTCTTGCGATTTCTGTATCCCTGCAGTAATAAACGCTGATCTTTGACGCCAAAGGAAGTGTCCCGTGTCTCTGTCACTTGTATGCCAGAGCAGGTAACCCACGAAGGTTTCAGGTGTTGTTCCCTGGCACCGCTGGGCCTTAAAGAACCCAGTCCTTCACAGCCCATACACATCCACATGATCATCCAGTCAGCCTCCAGCAAAGAGGACCAGTCAAGCCCGTAGAAGTTCAGAGTGGCCAGGTAACTCCATTACTCCATTCTACCTGTTATGCCACAAACTGTTCTTGAGCCATGAGCCCATTGTCATTACCTGCACAAGATGATGTAGTAAGCCGGTCCCTAGTTGGACAGCCCCTTCACACTGCTGCTGGAAGATTCAGAGAAGCAGGGCCTTTTTACCGTGAGAGGCAGGTATCCATGTTGTCTTTCATTAATGGTGTTTTGACAACCACCCATCTCCAGATTATGGCAGGCTACAGTTGAACTTTGGTCCATGGTTCCTCTTTCATCGGTGAGTGAAGGAACTGAAAACCTCGGAGGAGAGTGTGCAGAAATCCAAAGGAAAGTAACTTATTGCACAAGTTTCCATCCAGTTCAGGGGGCACTTGGGAAGTGGAAGGAAAAGTCATGGGATTTCTTAACTGGAATCTTAAGAAGGCTATGACTATTCCAGAGGTTAAACTTCAGTCCAGAGGATGCTCAAGGGGAGTGCATCAGGCCATCTCAAGCTATTCTGTTTACATACTCCTCACCAGTTAATTTCTCATAACACCATTTTATTGTTCAGATCCCTCTGATGGCTCCAGATGGTGTGGAGAAGGAAATTGTCCAAGTTCAAACATAAGGGTTCTCTGAGATATGGAAACAAGTCTCTAATGAGGTCCCCTTACCAGTCCTATACATGCTCCAACTCCGAGATTTAGCCCAACCCACCTTTAGAATTCACACAGATAATGAAATTGTACTTTCATGGGCAACATTTGTAAAATATTATCAGGATACTTTTAAATAAACCGCATAGTTTGGGATGCACAGTCATAGGAGTGGGTACTTATGCCTTAATATTGCATGGTTAACAAATAACACAGGGCTGCAACATTTGTGGGCGATAGAAGAAAGACATTGGCAAACCCAGGTTTAATTTCTCAATAGGTTTGATCATTCCTCTTTAGCACAGAAGTTCAAAAACCTAGTAGGGATGAGCTAAGTTAAGCAATAACATTTTACAGTAGCAACCTCCTTTCCTAATGCCTCCAGAGTTTGTACTGATAACGGAGGTATCCCTGTTTACTTAACATCCACCTTCCAGCCTATAGGCCTGATTCTGCAACACATTGAAATCTTGCAGGTGGTCATGAGGGACACAGGGAAAAGGCCCAAAAATTCCACTAGAAATGGAAACAAGGTAGCAGATTTTTCAGAATGACCTGTGAGAGCATTACCAAAGGACAGTTCATTTCAGGACACCTGCTGGAAGCACATTTGGGTATAGATAATAACCTCTTTGGAAAACATTTATGAATTACTTTATAGTGTGAACTTCGTTTGCTGTTTTCTGATGAATGTATAAATCATTTGCCTAAAAGACCAGTAGAATAAACAGCAGCCATGTTGTATGCCTATGTCGTACTAACGTGCGTGAGTTCTCGCGCCTCTGATGTACCCAGCCTTGCCTCCATGCCTGACACTAAGGAGAAAGGATTCTCAATTAAGCTATCTCAGCATCCGAGGATCTCATTTGTTGTATCTCTTGTTGAGCTACTTTTTAATTCTTCTCACAAGGAACTCAGGCAACTGTTGGCACTATTTTATAAAGCGTTGGTTGCTGTCACATGTATACAGCTGAATCGCCTACATGAAGAAATTGTATTAAAGGTGTGGAAATTAGGGAAGGGGTTAGCATTTGACGCTCAGTTGCTAGGTGAGACAGAGCGTTGTCTTGCTGGGTAGGGATATTGCTTTATTTCTGCATAACAAACATGTATGAGACCTAAAGTGTGCCCAAGAGAATTTTTTGTTTATTCACAATAGCACACTCGTGCTATTTCTATGAACAGTAAATGACAGGTTGCTCCATTACCCGGTTCAATGGCACTATAGTTATCAACCTCAGAAGGGTGGCAGGCTGAGTCAGCCCTCCAGTATACAAACGTATCAACATAGTTTACCAAGAGAAGAAGTTGTGTTTTTATTACCTTTCATACTTTGGAAAGGTAAGCAGTGACAACGCGACAGTAATGACGGTAATAAAGTTAATCTTTTTCAGAACTAGGACTCAGTGAATCAGCATTCAGTGCACTGCACCTTGAAATGGGGACAACAGACAACAAATGTTATGTCTTGGTGACAAGCAAAAATACATTCATAACATGAGGCTCAGTCGCAGCGTCATATAAACTTAAAACAATTGTTTTTAGACCTTTGAACCAAGAATGAGGCAGCCCCACAGGACTCAAGGCAGATCAGTAAAAAGCAATGCACTTTTCTTGTCATCATGGGTTTGAACCACACCCCAATGTTTTCATGTCAAGACAGAGTGACATATTTAAAGTAGCCTGGCACTCGAATACTGGAACACAATCCACACAATCTCTAATGAAATAAAAGTTTACACTGATTCCTTAGACAAGAAAATCGTTCGGGATTTTTTTTCTAGTGAGATACTGTAATGTTTAAACAAATCAGCACACTGTAAAAACCAATTATATACAATAGCCAGCTTATAGCCAGCTTATGGCCAGAGACGTAAGCTTTTGTGTTACCGAAGTTGGATGTGACTGTGAATGAAGGCTTGGATATGATTAGAGAATATGGATCGTTCACCGGCAGTGATGTCATGAACTATAACATAAATGCGAAGTCGGTAGTCAGGTTTGTTCTTAGATGGGAAACATCCTTTACAACGCAACTTTTACCACGCAGTGCTTTTACATTGCAACTTTTACAACGCAAACCATTACAACGCATTGCGCTGGGGTGCGCTCTAGGATAGGGAATAGATTTAATTTACTATCCAACACCTTCCCTACTATCCACGGGGACTGGAGTTGGAATAGTAAATTAAACTATTCACTATCCAGCACCCCTCAACACTATGCGTTGTAAAGGCATGCGTTGTAAAAGTTGCGATGTAAAAGCATGCGTGGTAAAAGCATGCGTTGTAATGTCATACATCCCTTAGATGCTCTGTGTCCTTTCTTGGCTAGTGTAGGTAAATTCAATCACCCTTTGCCTTCGTCCAAGGCACCAGAGGCAAGTAGCACATTGCTCACGTACTGGTTCAGGGAAACACTCCAGGCTTCTTGTTGAATACGTAGGGGTATTGTAGCAGAGAGGAGTAATGAAGAAGATATATTTTGTTCAAACAAAGCAGTGACAACAGGACCAGTTCTCCTCTAGGCTTCAGGCAGGAGAGGCATATGGGAATACAGGGGCATCTTTTCATGAGGGTCAAGTGAATCGTATAATTTTTAGTGGCAAGGACCCAGCCTGCCCAGCAAGCATGCAGTGTTCACAAGGGGGAGGAAACCTGAACCTGGTGCGTGGACCAGTCCTCTGAAGGGGTGCAGTGCTGGGCGTGTCAGGTAGGATCATACGGTGGAGTCTCATTCAGCACCTCCAAGTGTACCCACCTCAGATGTACAATACACCGCGTAATTCAGTGTACAGAGCAATTCCCTCCAAGTAAGTTGACAAGACAGGGATATCTCAGCAAGAAGATTTTGCAGTCTGTTGTATAACCAGATTCACAGAGAAAGGAAGTGAAAAAGAATAGGGAATCCCCTAACTCAGAATATCAATTATCCTCTCAGTTCTGCCAGACAGAAGGAAGGAAGGGATGTCAGAGGCTAGGAAGACAGAGCAGTGCACTTGACAGGGTCAAGGGGTGTTAAATATGGGTGGGACTAGGAAGTTAGAAATGTGTTTCCTCCATGAGGGGCTCTATTCCAAAGCCTCAAGTGTTCATAATTGTAACAGTCAAAGTACTAGGTGGAGTGAACCCACCCTTTCAATTCTAGGTCTTTTCGCCTTTCCTGAATACATTCTATTTTCTTTTATTTCACATAAACCACCTTCAGTAACCCATTCAAAACACATTGACCATCATCAAAAGATTCCCAGGATCAAAAACAAGTCACAAAGACCAAAGAAAAAAAGCAAATCTATCACAGTGAAGCCATAGTTCCCAAGAACAGTATACACATTCAAAACCAAAGGCTAACCCACAACAAAAAGGCATTCATCCAAAGCTTGCTCGATGAGAGATAAAAGAAACTGCCTGTCTGCCTAGGTGAAAGCGATCAGCAAACCTGCACTCCTTCAAGATAGACTATGATGCACATGCTCTGTCAGCCTTGCCAGGGAAAGAGAAGACTACACTCACTTCAATACGCTGCATAAACATTCTCCATTATTCTCAAAACATTGCCCATGCCACAATATGCAATGCAAAGACACGTACTTCAAACAACACCACACAGAACAAATAATCACAAATAGCAATCAGAAAATATTACAAATTATAGCAATGCAGACTAGAAAAATATATAACAGAAACAACTAGTTACTACTTAGTTACTATAATAAATAGGTTAATATTAATCTGTCCCTAACGTCCGCAGACGTTAGAATTCTTAGTATATAGTTCATCACTGTCTAGTTGGTGGCAGCCATTCCAGCATCTGTACTTAGGTTCTGTGTGTGGCAGAAAGGGCAGGGCCTTCTGTATCTTGTTTATGAGAATTGCTCCTGATTTTGTCATTTATGTGGGACTTTTAACAGGTGACAATAAGGTCAGGCACCTGTCCACTCTGATCAATCTCATCGTGGAGAGTTACCAACTGCAATCCAATAAGAGTCAGTCATTTGAGACGCCACACTGTCAGGTGACCACACTGTCCGGTGATGGTTACAGTCCCCCCTTCTTCCACCTTCATTGCTTCCAGTTGCTTATTTTCTCATTACATTCAGGGCTGAGCTTCTCTGTATACTCTTTCCATTCCTTCAGGTACGTGCAAGACTCTGGACTCTGCTTTTGTATGTAATGAGTGGGTATCCCCTTGAGGGGGCTAGAGGGACATGGTATGAATCCCTACTCCCACTTCCTGTTGTGGCAGATCTCACAACACTCACGTCAGATAGCTTAAAGGGCTTCCTCTGGCCACTTTAACCCAGACTCCTGCAGGAGTTGCTCATCCTGTGGAAGGTGGGCTGGGCTCAGCCCCTTCAGTCATGATTCCTACAGGAGTGGCTCTTTCCATGGAAGGGTAGGGAAGGGCAGCTTGATCCTGTCCAAGGCAGGAAGGCTGGCTACAGTAAAGGGGGGGAGTAAAACACTGCCCTACATCTGCCTAAATCAGAGTTACCATATACCATGGACTAGGAAAAAGGCAGCCCCTTTACTCTGCGCCTACTGCAGAGTCATTTCAAACCATGGAGGGAGGTAAGAAAACACTTAGGACATCACACGCTCTTCCATTTTACTCATTTGGGTTCTGGCAGTTCTGATCATCGCTGCCAGGGGGATTTGCAGAGTGCCAGGTGTGGTTGAGATCTATTTCACATCTCCAACCCTCTGACATAAATTAGGATGTCCTCTTCAGTTAACGGCTTATACCCATGGAAGCCAATCAAACTTATCCTTGGGGCCCCCATTTAGACTTACTATCCTAGTCCCTTTCCTTGAAGTCACTTTCCAACCCTGCCACAGCATCAGCATAAATAAAACCATGAACAGTAAATGCATATAATGTATTCTTTCTGAATTCGAATCGCATAAAAACTGTCTAATCTGGTAACTGCTGGATGCTTGGCCTCTCCTTCCTTCCACTATCCACCCAGAGAAATCGGTCATACCTTGTTTGGCACATCTGGGTCATGAGAGGGAAGTGATAAAGTTACAGCAGCCACTACAATCCAATGGAGAGCGATCCGAAGGTCATGGCACCAGTGGCGTAACAAAACTTGAGGGGGCCCCCCTGCAAGGTACATGGAGGGGGCCCCCACCGGGCTCAATCAGGAGCTCTCAGGCCAGTGTACTGTGCTGAGAGGGAGCTGCAGGGGCCTATGTCATGCCACTGGGATGTTGGGTTGGACGAATAGCTTGTGATGTTCCTACAGCAGGCTTCTTCAAACTGGGGGAAGAGTCCTCAAGTAATCCGAGGAGGGGGGCAGGTTCTGGCCAACAGAAGAATTATGTTGAAAGCAGTGCTTTGTTTTAGGCGGTGGGGAAAAATTAGCTGCACTCAGCCGCTGTGTAATGGGCGATCACTAGCTTCTTTTGCCATTTATATCCTAGCTGGCAAAAAGGTAGCAGAATTTGACTGCAATGTTTGAATATGTCTTGTGTTTAAATAAGTCGAGACATATTTAAACAATGCCAATTTAACACCTTAGGAGCTTGTAAATATACCTCCCCAGTGCTGCGCTGTCCATTATCCAGTGCTGAATTGGACGTCCAACGGTCGCACGCAGCACTGGGGAGGTAGTGCCCGTGAAGACCGTTGGCCGACGGCAGCACTTAAAGGGTTAATAGAATAATTGTGACAAATCTGAGGAGGCCCAATGAATTTTATTTCTTTACTGGGGAGGGGGGATGTGCAGGATTAAAAAGTTTGAAGACCACTATCCTACAGTGTGTTGGCTGGCCGAGGTCTTGCTCGCCATGCAAGCATAAGCTTGGCCTATGATGAAATAGCAGTGGGAGTGGTGGGTGTTCATTTTGTGGTACAGGTTTGCTTTTGGATGTTGTTTACAATGGCCCAGGGTGTGTCTGGAGCAGTGCCATTAAAGTAAATGACCAGGGACGCGGATGGTCTATAGAGACCATGAAAGATCGGTGTGTCACTTATCTCTGCAGCTGCTGTTGGCCATTGGGATAGGCGGGCAGGGGCTTACGGAAGGAGCAACCATGTTGGAGCGTGTAGTGGGCTTTTACTATTGCTTTTTTCAGACCTGCATGACTCCAGTCTCCACTGATTTTATCTACGTGGACCCAAGAGAGAAGCAAGGGCGTTTACTGTCAGCTGTGTTATGTACTGGCAGGAGATTGAGGAATTAAAGAAAAGAACCCCGCAGCAGGATTTTACCAATGGCCCAGAAAAGCAAGCAAGTCGGCTCCCCTGGAATCAACCATTTTGCTTTGCTGCCCCTCCCTACCATGATCCCTGTCCTGCCAGCCTCCAACCGAAGTGCCAGACTGAGCCGCCCGCCTGCCACTGCAGCCACCACAGACTATAGAGGAAAACTCCCTCTGAGCTCAACCAGTGTAGCTACATCACGTCTCTAATCGGCCCCTCTCCCCCTCATATTATCATGCAAATTAAAGTATGTTTTATTATGTTTAGTGTGCAAAATAATTTTTTTCTGATATAAAGGAGTTTGCAGAGCTTGACTAAAGGAAGGTTTTGAACATGCATGTTATTTTCAGAACTGTCTGAGCTCGAAAAGGACAGTTCTGCACTCAACTTTTCAAGAAACTAAACATTCCAACACAAACAAGGCCTACTGTGTAGACGTGGGCAAGCCACTGTGATGTTTCTAAGTGGGTACAGCTGTTGTCCCGATCATTTAACATTGATCTACCAGGTTCGAATCCAGGCCTCAACTCAGCAATCTCTTTTTCCTGGAAAATATCCCTTCGTTCTGTGAATGTTGTGAAGCACGCATATGTCGTTGGGCAAGGTTAGCGCTATATAAAACTGCAAAAAATGTGGATTCCACCTGTCACCCATGCTATAATCTCGTCCTCCAAGAATTAAGGGCAAAGCATTAATTAACTTTTGAAGTCAGATAATATACCTGTCTAGTGGCTGAATTGTACAGTGTGAAACAGAAAAATCTGGGATCAATCCCAGCTTCCCTGCTTCACAAAATGTTGTGATCCTAGGCAAATAGTTATTTAATGGGGCCTCCTTTTAGTTCTTCATCACGCACGAGAAGCACTTTGAAATACTAGCCTACAATGTTTCCCCAACTATAATAAGAGTCTAGTCCAACAAATGGGTATGCTTCACCTCTGACTTGCTTTTAAGTGCACCGAGCGCTCAGACCAGAGTACTGTGCTGAGGGCCCCCCTGCAGCTGGGGGCCACACGCAACATGGGAATGCGGTGGGCCTGTGTTACACCCCTGGCTATATCGCCGACAGAGCCTAGCAGGACAACTCCACAAAAGTAGCCATTGTATATCCAAACCAGAAAGGAGGAAGTACAGGACAGAAACCACCAGCAGGGCAGCCTTCTCAGGTATGCTCTCCTTCAATTAAAAAAAATTAAGACAAATCACTTTGCAGAACATATCACCCTCCTCTTGGGTCCCCACTTTCTCTCAAACCAAAAGGAACCCTTCTTTATTGGTAGCACTTTATTTAACACAGAAAGAAAAGAGATTATTACAGAGGACATTAAACATGGACAGAAAATTGGGAGATGCTGATGTACACAATGTAGCGTGAGAAAGGATGGGAAGAATCTTTTAAAGAATATGCACTTTAATTAAGATGCAGATGAAATTGATATCAGACTGCAAATCTATGCAGGACAGAGAGAATGTGCTTGTACAAGCACCATTATAACACATATGGGGGGTTGTAGAAATGCAGTTTAATGCAAGGAGTCCCAACTGGCACATAGTTTGCCTTTAATACACAGTGAAGATGGACTTCTTGGCTGACTATACTTTATCAATTACTTGAGAAAAGGTTTCCATAAAGAGTCTGCACTTTAACATGAACATTAACACTGGTTAAAGCACCAAATGTCTAAGACTGCACTTTCACATGACTTTTAGCTGTTTTTCAGACTTCGTTATGTAAAATAGAAGAAGCTTGTACAGACTATGATCCAGTCATGCTGGAACAATTTTCAGAATGGGTGTGCTGCCAGCAGTGTTATATCTCTGAAGTCAATGATATTATGAAAAAATCAAGCGCCACGCAAAAAAAACAAGTATTACAAATTAGCCATAGCCATTCAGCAGTAGAGTGGGAAGGGTGTGGTATGTTGTCGCTGGTGCATTTTAAAGCACAAAGTCACAAATATATTATTAAAGCATTGTGTGGTAGCGGACTGCCATTTACGGATCGCACATTTTCCATTGAAACAGCCACAAAATTCCCACTGATATGCAGTCTTCCACACAAACAAAGGATAATGTGTGGGTTTAAGCAAATATCTATCACTATCCTTCTCAATCCAAATAACTAACGTTTCCACCACTTAAATTACTTTCAAATTTCACTATACAAATTCACCAGTAATCCTTGAGGCGTTCCAGAGTAGCATGCTACTCACCAAAAAGCGGTTTGACGCATAGTATGGGGAAGTAAACACTACATAAATGCAATTACAATTTGCACATTAAGAATTTGAATGGCTTCAATCGCAATGAAATATTTGTTTCCATCACACTTCCAAATTCCGAAACAATTTGCTCCAATTGTGCTTTACTGCTAAAATAAATATTTGTACAAGTTAATTTATATAAATTGTAATATTGTTGTTAGAAAAATCTGACATCCTACAGACTTCCGTTCACTCTCCCTGTTCCCCAGCAAGATGTGTCAGATGGTTCACTTTATAAAATCCTCTAACGTTACCAGTCAGAGAAAGAAAAGTGAATACTAGTGTCCGTGATAAAAGTGTAACGTGCTATTTTTGCTAGTAAACAGACAGAGTGCTATTTGTGACATTCTGAAACTCTCAGCAGCCAATAACTTCAATGAGACGGCGATTCTTAAGAAACTGCTAAACAACACAGCAGAAAAAAACCTTTACTGGGAAATGTGTAAAATCGGGTTTCCCGCAGGCCGGATCATTTCTTAAACGCAAAACTCCCACGGACCAATCCTGCCCAGGCTCGGACGCAGACTCACCTGACCTGAGGGCTGGGCCTGCCCTGGCCTGGTCTCTGCAGCTTCAGATAGGCGCGAGCGGGCCGGGCAACAGCAGAGAAGAGAAGGCTAGTCAGGCATGACTCAGGCCTGGAAATAATGTAAATTATGGCCAGCGACGGACCTCGGACCGTCCTTCTCAGCGTAGCGTGGCGGCTGGGTCTGACCTGGGATCGTATCTTGGCTCACGCGCACTTTTAATTGTGCGCTCTACATGACCAGTATTCAAGTTCATTGGTCACGACATCAGACCCTGTCCCAACCTGAAAACCGTGCAGGCGCGTCGCCCAGCAGCCAGGGCGTGCGGCGTGCACACGGGGCGCCAACGGCACCATTTCATTAAGAAGAGGCCGCTGGCCGTGACGTGGCGGAGCACAATATTCAATTTATGGGGAGGCCCGACGTGCGAAACTGTGCGCACCATTCAACTCATGATCGAACTTCAATCATGAATTAAATGGTGCGCGCACCGACTTGAGGCTTCCTTGCTGACTCCACTGAGTGAGGACCCAGGGGGCCCCTGGAGCGTGAGGGCCCCCCCGCACCGCGTGGGCTGCGGGGGCCTGTGTTACGCCCCTGCGCACTATGATTGTGGAAGAAGAATAACTCTGTACCATGAAATTCAGGTAGACTATAAATGACTAGCTTACCCGTCGCGCATTGCTGCGATCTCCGAAGAAAGGATATTCAAGGAAACTCGTTATGATAGCATTTAATTTACGTTGTGTCATTTTTATTTAAACGTATTCATTTTAATATGGAAAACATTTCAAAGTGTCGTTTTAATTCTATTTATTTATTCGAGTGCTTGTGGATACACGATTTTGTGTTTTTCCGTCTGGTATGTACATCAGTATTCGAAAGATTATGAGGGCCCTGGTGGGGCCGATATTTTAAAAAATGTTATGCCAGAAACCTTTGCGGGAGTGTACTCAACAACTTCCCAAAGTTTCCTGGCGATCGGATGAATGATGTTTTCATTCTATTTATTCGAGTGCTTGTGGATACACAATTTTTTGTTTTTCCGTCTTGTGCATACATCAGTATTTGAAAGATTATGAGGGCCCTGGGGGGCCGATATTTAAAAGTAATGTATGTCAGAAACCTTCATGGGAGTGTACTCAACAACTTCCCAAAGTTTCATGGCGATCGGATGAATGGTGTAGTAATGCATAAAAGACAAACAGACAGACAGACAGACATACTTTCGTTTTTATATCTATAGATTACACTTACTTTGTGAACACAAAACGAAGAGCAGTCATCTTACAATGAGTGAAACGACCTATATCAGCATTTTAATCATGTATTTCTACAGGAACCAGCATTTCTAAATAAGGAAACCTCACCCACTCTTTTCTGCATTGCTTCAACATAGCTAACGATACTCGCCCTGGTAAGACAGTACTGCCTAGATGGAAGCAGCCTCCTTATGTAGGGAGTACTTGCTAAAGTGACATAGGAAAGACAAAGGGATCCAGGGGGCATATTAGCAACAAATAGCGATAATTATCGCTAAATGCGCTTAGCGCATTTTTTTTATCGCCGGATATTATCGCAGAGATAACGTGCTATTAGCAACGTTTATCTCAAAAGCGGTAAAATATCCGGCTATAGCGGCTCAATGGGTGAATATCTCTGTAAATCCAGTGATATTCAGGCATTTACGCTAATGGGGACTTAACCTGAATATCCACCTCCAATTGGATATACAGGTTAAGTCAAGGTCTGAGCAGGCGTTAGGTTCTAGCAATAATCGCGCTTAGCATGATTTTTTTAATCTTTATTTATTTATTTATTTTAAGGTTTTATATAGCGCGAACCAGACCCGTGAGGGTATCAGAGTGCTTTACAGGTTTGAGGGTGGCATACAAAGCGTTAGGAAGGGAGGGGAAACAGTAGGGTAAGTTGGGGTATACATTATACATTATACAAGAAAAGCACACAGTTTAAGGTAAGAAGGGGGATACATTATACACTGTGCAAAAAAAGCAAACAGTTTAAAGTTCAGGCTACAAGCAGGATAAAAAGATAGCAATAGGAAGACACTTATGACAGAAGGCCTGCAGTCTCAACTCTTAGGTGGGATATTCAGGGGTGCAGTATTAGGAGTCCTTTGCAGAGCAGTAGATAATGTCAAGGAGGAGGGTGGAAACAAGTCGCTCCGGTGATTGAGAAGTAGTCATCAGACGAGGTATTTGCCCATTAAGAAGATTTTGGTTTCCTTTTTAAAGTGTGCCAAGGACGGAAGTCTTCTAATGGCGGGTGGGGGGGAGTTCGAGATTCTTGGAGTGGCCCTAGAGAAGCCCCAATTGTAGGTTTTTTTCTTGCAGAAGCGGGCTGGTTGCAGCAATAGGTCTTTGGCAGATCGGAAGTTTCTGACTCCTCCTGATATCACAAGTTTATGGGCGAGAAAAGCCGGGGAATTGGAGTAGAGAGCTTTGTGAGTGATGCAGGCCAGTTTGAATTGGATTCAGGCCTCTAGGGGAAGCCAGTTCAGAGTTTTGAGGTGGGGAGAAATGTGGTCAATTGTTTTGAGCCAGTTAGGAGCCTCGCGGCGGTGTTGAGGCAGGCTTTCAGTGGGGCCAGGGAGTTATTGGGAAGCCCTGCGAGAGTGGAGCACCATATTCTAGTCTGGAAATGACTAGAGCTTGGGTTGCCGTTTTGAGGTCGGAAACCTCAAGGAAGGGTTTTAAGTTTCTTAGGTAGCTCAGGTGGAACCTGGCCATCTTGGCCATCGAGTTTATATGGTTGCACATGTTCAGATTGCTGTCGAGGGTTATTCTAAGGGATTTCGCAGAGTCTACAATGGTGGGAGGGCAATTTAGTGCTGTGATGCTCTTGATCCATTCCTGGATCTCCGGGTTGGTTTTGCGTGGGGATATTAGGAGAAATTCCATTTTATTTGCATTGAGTTTCAGCTGGTTGGCGGTGAGCCAATGGACTGTCAGCTTTAGTGCCTCATTCAGGGAGTGAATGTCCTCAGAGGAGGAGATTTTGATATAGATCTGTGTATCGTCTGCGTACATAAGGTAGGAGGTATTGGCGGAACGTAGCACCTCGGTGAGTGGTTTGAGGTAAAGATTGAAGAGAGTAGGGGAGAGGGTTGATCCTTGGGGAACTCCAACCGTGACCGGAGAGGGGGTGCAAAGATTGCCGTTGATGAGGACTCTCTGAGAGCGGTTTTTGAGGAAGGATCTAAACCATTCAAGAACGGTGCCACCTAACCCCATCCTAAGTTTGAGTCGTTCAAGGAGGATTTCGTGGTTAACCGTATCAAAGGCAGAAGATAGATCTAGGAGGATTAGGAGACAGGTTTTGCCTTTGTCGAGGGCTTGGAGGGCGTCATTCACGATGTGGAGGAGGGTGGTTTCTGTGCTGTGTCGAGGTCTGAAACCAGATTGGAAGTCATCTAGCAGGTGGAAGTTATTAAGGTGTAGGCTCAGCTGCTGTTGTACACAATTTTCTAGAACTTTGGCAAGGAGTGGGATGTTGGATATGGGTCTGTAATTCTCAGTGGAGGCAGGGTCCAAGGTAGGCTTTCTTAGTTTAGGGACAACTTGGCCCGCCTTGAGTGAGTCAGGAATAGAGCCCTGCTGGAGGGAGGCGTTGATTATTGAGGTCCAGGAGGGAATGATAGCCTGCAAAGCGGCTGCTAGGCAGTTAGAGGCGAGAGGATCATTGAAGTGGTTGTTCGGGTTTAAGGAAGCTAGAATTTTCGAGATAGAGTGTCCGTCATAGAATTTAAAGTTGGACCATTGCGCTAGATTTTTGGGTGAGGTATGGGAAGATAGCATGTGGAGAGGAGGTGGATCTGGTAAATTTTGATTTTGGCGGTGAATTGCAGAATTAAGTTCATTTCCTAGGGCAGAGATTTTGTCACAGAAGAAGGAGGAAAATTCCTCGCTTGATATTAGGGGTTTGGGTGTTTCCTTGGTGGTTTCGCTAGTTTGTTGGATTGGTTTTTGACTAAGTCGAATAGCTTGCGAGGTCGGTTTTTGGCACTATCGAGTTCGGTTTTGAAGAATTCTTTTTTAGAGTTGAGTATTTTCTTGTTATAAGCATTTCTGACCTGGCGGAGAAGTTTTAGATGGGCTACTGATGAGTGTTGTTTCCAGTTTCGCTCAGTTTGTCAAAGGGATCTCCTCTCCTTGTTGAGGGATCCGCTGAACCAGGGATTCCTGTCCTTGATCTGGGTTCTTTTTAATTTCAGTGGTGCCAGGTCATCGAGAATGTCAGATATGGTTGAGGTGTAGTGATCCACTAGGTTTTCGACCGAGGTGCACTGAGGGGGGGAGGTCGGTCTCACAACGCGCTGCTAGTTTCCCGTGATCGAGGTTCTTGGTGTCTCTAACCCAACGTTTGGGAATCACGAGTTGAGGTGTCCATGCTTCGTGAGAGTTGGGCAGGAGGAAGGGGATGGTGTGATGGTCTGACCAATCACATGGGTCAATAGAGATAATTTTGATAGGGGAGGTTAGAGCGGTAGATGCAGGCAATACAACCCCCTTTTTTCTTTGAATGCCTGTCCATCCTTACGATGTTGTAGTTGGGTGGAACTAAGAGATCTAGGTAGGGCGAGGAGGATTCCTTGAGCCAAGATTCCGTCAGGATCGCTAAGTCCGATTTATGTCTAAGGATGAGGTCGGTGACATCAGATGCATGTTTTACTGCTGATCAACAATTTATTAGAAGGCTGGTTAGGGAAGGGTAGGAGTGAGTGTCAGGGGTAGATGCAGAGATGGGGACTCTAGCAAGGTTGTTATTGACCACCCCTCTGACCCGGAGAGTGGCAGATCTGTTGGGGTTGTTTGCCACCGAGCGGATAGGGTGTTCTTCTTTCAGGATTGATGGGCATAGGGTTGTCACGGCCACTTCTTTTTCTGTGAGGTCAGGTGGGATAGGCATGCCAGGGGTGGATTTGTAGGTCGGGAGGAGCGCCTTAATTTCTTCTTCTGAGAGGTGGCAGGGTTGCTTGCGGGGGCGTAAGTGTCTTAGGGATAGTGGGAGAGGGTGAAGGAGTGGCTTGGCTGGGAGGATGAGGGTCGTGTTCTGCGAGAGCCGGAGATTTGAGAAGGAAAGTTCGGTGATGTGAAGGAGGTGCTTTAAGTCCAGTATGGACTTATGGATTCTTAGGATTAATTCGGTGGCTCTATGGTGGAGAATATCAATAGCTGTGTTAGCGACTGCTTTCAGTCACTAACAAGTTGGGCACGCCCACTTTGCATGTCATTAGCGATAAATATCGCTTACATGCAAAGCGGGCCCCAAACCTGTAGCTTTTGCCTACAAGCTGTCGCTAACTGCTTTTAGCGACAGCTTGTTAATAGGGCGATAAAAATATTGCCGCTTTAGCGGGGAAAAGTCCTGCTAAAGCGGCGATATCACCCTTGCTAATATGCCCCCAGGATTTTAAATTGCCTAAGAATACACCCCAAGACATGTCTTTTTATTAGTACATGTACCAAATGTGAAAAGGGTGGTGTCCATTGAGTACTAAGACTCATCATCATCACTTTGGCCTGTTACTTTGCCCATGTAGGTCAGAGGCCTACTTCAGGACTGAAATCAAGATCTTCCTTAGTTACTACATCTGCTTGGGCATACAGGGTCTTACAGGGCGAACGTGTGTCACTGATGAAACCTGGGGGAACATAAACATGACATCTTAATTATACATGCACCCTGATGTGAAAGAAATTCAAGAAGGTGGTGTTTCCATAAGTGACTCCTAACATAAAGACACTGCAAATCAACACGACACACGAGGAGAGGTGAATAGAAGCACTCTTTGTCATTCAACTTACCTTGTCTAAAGGATATCATGTCATGATGGTCATGACGGAGGGACACCCTCTATAGTCACACACTTATATGAGTAAAAACAATACATCATTAGTCCATAGTTGCTAATGATCGGGCTTGATGGCGCTAAAATTTTACGTATAGATTTAGGCATTACTAAATGACAAAAGCTGCTTTGAGTTTCAGACATAAACTGCATTTAAAAAGTGGCACGCAGACATTCGGTGCATGTAGAGTGGAAAAAATGAATGAGGCCTGGTCAAATGCTTTCAGTCTAATGAATCATGTGAAACCATTCTCAATTAATTCATGGTTGATTTAAATGGGTTTAGTTTGGATTTGACCTCACTATAGGATGTACATTTAATATGGAAAATGTGTTTTGAACTTTAAAAATAGCATATACATTTGTGCTGAATTAACACACATTTAAAAGTGTAGAAGAAAGCTGAAATACACAGCTTGTGATTTAGTTTGCTTTGGGAAGTCTCAGCACAAGACCTAAAGATAGAATGGAATGCATGCCTTTCCCCTTTCTATTTCTTCATGGAAGACCTTTCTTATAATTTGCACTTTTAGTTTGCTTTTATCAGTATTCAGTAGTTTAAACAAAGCTTTATTCATTTCATAATGTAGAGTGAAACTGCCTGCAAAGCGCACATTTTCTTCGTACTAATTATTGTAAAATAATTATTGTAAAATGTATTCACAGTTTCCGCCTAAAAAACATTTACTTGCAGGAGTAAAAATTTTCTGTTTAGCTTAAATACATTGAAATAAATTGTTTCTGTAGTAGGAAGAGGAGATGAAATAATTTAGAGCAAATTAAAATGTGTCACAAGAACTCGCCTGATTGATGATGTGAAACTTTCTGCAACTCCTATTGGACAAAGCACGAAGTCCAAGTCACATGTTTTGTTGAAAATAGTTGTGATGAGCTGTGTACTTATTCTTTTTTAGCAGGACATTTGCAGAATCACACACTTCTGCAGAGGAATGAGGGGCCCATGGGCAGCTTCTGTGAAAAGACACAGACTGGCAGACAGAGAAATAAAGCTCAGCACAAGGAGAAGAAATTGTCATGAATAGGCGTAGGCAGCAGGGAAGAGCATTTACTTACATATGGAAGGCTGGCGTATGTGTGTTTAGAACTACAACTCCCATAATACCTGGTGGGAGGATCACATGGTAGCTGTAATCCGGGGCCTACTTAAGCACCGCCTACAAGCAGCCCGGTGCTTGTCAATAATCAAAAGACAGCCTGATGGAGTTCCTGCATCGACACGCCATGCTGCGGGCTCCTTCTGGTTGGAGACTTCTTAGTTTCCTTGCCCCCTTCAGCTGTCCACGGTCATTTTCCTGCTAAACCTGCTGGAGCACATTTGTTAGCAGATGTGAAATGAACATTTCCTTTTTCTGTTGCTAAATGCACTAGAGTGCATTCGTTAGCAGCTCTGAAACGAACATTATTTCCTTTTTTGTTGCTTTCGCGCTGGAGCTCGTTCCGGAGCCGTTGAGAGGCTCGAAGTTCCTTTCTTTTTTAAATGTGCTGGAGTGCACACGAGAGCCACAGTGCAGCGCTTATTATTCAAATATCTTTTTCCACGTCTAACGCACTGGGGCCCATTTGAAAAGATGTTAGGAGGCTCATGAACGCTTCATGTGATTATCGAGATTCCCGCTGGAGCTCACATAAAAGTCCTGCATAAAGCTCTGATTCTGACCCTGAATTCTTCTGTGTATCAGAGCTGGAACGCTTCTACACAGGTATTGATTCAGCATTTCTCATACAGCAATACCTAGTTGTCATCGACGAACTCGCTAGTGAACTACCCTTGGCACCTGAGGATTGATCACTGCTGCTGAAGAGGAGACATTCTCGTTTGCAGGCTTGTAGCCAGCCAGCTAAGTACTCTTGTATTTCCTTTCTGTAGCACAGAGACCTCACAGGCTAGGAGTGCTTATTACTTTCTTTGGTTTCTTTTTGGATTTTTATGGGGTTTTCCTTGGGATGATTGCGGCTAGACTGTTGGAGTGGTGAGCATAGGACTGAAACCTACAACTCCAAGTCCAGTATTCATCGTGTATTTCCAAAGCCACATCTTTATTGTTTCTTTTGTTACTTTTTTCCCTTTCCCCCAAACTGGTGTTTCCTGTTGAGCGTTAGCTGTATACTCTCAGGACATTCCATGACAAGGGATAGGGTTAAATAGCATCAAACTTTGCTCCTGCTGCATCTGGCTCCAAGGTTAGTGGTTTCCAGTCTGTGTTCTGACAGAAATCAGCTGTACGAGGGCAGATTTAGAGGTAGACTTTTTGCCCAAGAACCCCAAGTTTATGCTTTGATTAACTGGTTTTGCAAAGACTTATTTGGCCTATGCATTTATTTCTCTTTATGGTAGATTTTGCAATTATTAATTATTGATTTAGCTCCAAGCTAAGCCCACTCTTGCATTATATTTCTTGAACTCTTTATGAGTTCTGACTGACATTTATGCCTCATTTTTCCATAGAAATAGGGATTTCTTCATTTATGGAGTATTTTGAATGCTCCATATGTTCTGTATTGATTCTGTTTTTTCCTAATTTTCAATTCTGTAACCTGATTGATATCTGACTAATGAATGAAGAGTTAGAGAACCTTTAATTTTCATTGGAAACTAAATCCCTATAAAACTACTCACAACTCTCATTATTGCCTTAAATATTGATTTGCATTTGATTTGCTCATGTTTATGTAAGTCTCCTTTAGAGTCATCACATGGTGGCAAAGGTCCATTGCCTTTGTGTGGAAAACAAGAGTAGTGGTGTTTTGCATTGAAAGATTACCATGAAATTTCAGCTGCTTCAGGCCAAAATGTAGGAGAATATGGTATGCATTATCTCCAGACACCTCATGTATGTTACACCTTAATTCTCATCCTTATATATTTTCTATGGTAAAAACCTTGATTTTATTGTTTGTATAAACTCGATGAGGGCATTGCTAAACAGATAGCTTGTGCTAGGGGCAAACTTAGCTCGTTGTCTCCTCTGGTATCAACAGCTTGTAAAGGGCTATTTATTCGTATAATACATGTTATCATTGAGTGATCTGCTGCCAAGGCATTGTTACTTCTCCCAAACATCTAAAAGCACACATTACGGGGCTTGCTCTAATGCATCATACACACTCCATTCTTACTACTTATGTCCTCATTGCCATAATGGTGCATGTCTCGTGGATGGAGAGGCTGTGCTATTCCATGTTGTGTGTTCCTCAAGGGCAGTACCTCTCATCATACACCACGTAATTACGCATGGAGTGTGACATCATAGTAGTACTGAGGCCGCATAGAATCATGGAATTGGTAGTTCCTCATGGCATCACATTCCAAAAGGATAAACTGTGTGGCTTTGTTGGAGGGGCAAAACTGATGACAAAACCAGAGTGGAAAAATAAAAAGCACCAACCATGTGTCTCTCAATAAAGTGATTCTCTGAGGGATAGCAGATGAATGTTCTAATGGTGTATATATAATGCTTATAAGTGTCTGAAGCATAGAAATGCAGAGAATATTGAGCTGATTATAAATACCCGAACCAGTCTCACAGAAGAATTCTATCATTAGGTTATAAACCTCTGCCAGGACAGCCTAGGTTATCGCACAGAGAGTTTGTATATTCTATTTCTAGTGTTCTTAATGTAACTCGTACCACAGAATCTTCTGATTTTAGGGCATTGTACCACGCAAAAATTCCAAAATCTAAGAAAGACAATTCTTTGGAGTTTAAGGTAAATGTGAAAAAAATGGAGCTCCGGAGTCTTGAACTGTCGTGAATTTATAGATTGTATAGAAGGCAGGCCTAGACAAGAAAAAGTTTCAGTAAGAGAAGTATATGATCAAAATTATTTTTCTATCTGAGGCTATGCTGCTGATAGTGATGGCCTTCAAAATGTTTCTGTTGCTTTCTTTCAGACTTCTATTCACCAGCTCAGCACTTTCCCTATACTCTCACAAGTACTGCTTGTTTCCCGTCCAGGGAATACCTGGCTTGACAGTCCGGGCTGGACTGTTCCCATGAGGCACAGGCTCAAGACTGATTTGCATATGGCTGGGTCTGAACTGGGGTGGCTAAGTGAGCTAAAGAATGATTATGGATTCAACCCAAATCTGTGACTGGGGGTGAGTGTCTCAAGAGTTTTAGCACTCCGTCCGTCATTTTCTTGTGCTTGCTCCTTCCAAAGCAAGCAGGTTGAAGTTCCTTCATTTCTATTCACTTCCAAGATTGTATGACTGTTGCCACAATCTTTCTGGAAGGTCACGAGTACCTCATTCCTCTAACAATATTTTTTATAATTGACATAGCATAACTTCAACAACTGATACATGATTCTTTCATTTTAGGTGCCTCCTACAATATTCTGTCCTGATGATGACCCTCTGCAAATTAATTTTCTACTGTGGGTCAAAACGACAAATTCTACTGTGGATTGATTTTTAATTGATTGTGGATTTTGACACTCCTATTATAAGCGTTGTGGATAACATCACATTGGGCCAGATGTATCAAGCATTTTTTGTCTTCGCAGATGGCTGATTCGCAGAATCGGCTGTTTGCGAACCCAAAAAATGCTTTTCAGATGTAGCAAACCCTTTTTTGCGATTCGGCAACCTTTTACTGAATTGCAAAATGGGTTTTCGATTCGCTATTTGGAAGGGGTGTGTCTAGGGCATACCTTCCAAATAGCGAATCCTAATGGTATGTATGAATGTTTTGTGACTGTGAATGTGATCACAAAACATTCAAATTTTACCACCTACCTCAAGTAGGTGATAACCCATTCGCAAATGGGAAGGGGCCCCTTCCTTCCCCTTTGTGAATGTTGTAAAAGTATTTTTTAGGAGCAGGATGTGGTCCCATGGACCACTGCCTGCTCTATTAAAATGAAAAGAAAACTTTTCATTTTTGTAAAGCGTCTCGTTTTCCTTTCAAACAAAAAAGATTGCTTTATTTAAAAGCAATCACAGACATGGTGATCTGCTGATCTCAGCAGCTCACCATCCCTGTGATTTTTGCGATTCCTAATGGATCTCAAATTGGGACCTACCTCATTAATATTCATGAGGTAGGTAATTTGCGTCCCAATAGGAAACGCAGAAAGTGTTCACAACACTTTCATGTATGCTGTTTTACTATTTTCTAATTGCGAATTGCAAGGATTCACAATTAAGAAATAGCAAAACGGATTATTGATACATCTGGCCCATTGTCCCTATCAGTCACATATATATATATTGCCATTGGCAATAGCACTTGCGCACTTTATGTTCACTTAATTCACTTGCACTGTGCCGTCACGAATAAGAAGCACCTAGTCATTGTTTTCAGTTATTTTTACCGATTTTGTTGGAATTCTAGTTCTTATTTGAAAGTATGGTTTCTGTTATAATGAGAATAAAATGCATGAAATACGTAGCAAACCTAACTTGTAAGAAGGGTTCTTTATAGCAATTGCTGCTGAATTTAAGGGCTACCCTTCCCCCTCAGGGACCACCCGTGTGGATAACAATTGTAAAAAAGACAGCCGTTGCTGCTTGCTGAGTGTGTTTGTGTGATTAAGAGTGTAAGAGAGTAAAGGTGTAAGTGAGGAATAGTACATGAAAAGGAGAGAGGATGTGTAAAAGAGAGCTGGTCGCGCAGGAGACAATAGGGTGTTTGAGGGGTGGGAGCAAGAAGGTGTGGGAGGGAAAGGTAAGTTAGGGGAGGGTTTGGGATGTAAGGATTCACAGACGTTGACACATTGTAACGGGGTGTCCCGATCCGGGGTTCCCGTCCTGGATACCGACCCCCCTCATACCCCTGTGCCCCCGCTTACTGTCCCTAGTAACTGCTCTTCTATCCCTCAACAGACTAGCATTCACGGCAATTGGGAAGACAGTCCCGATGGTCCGGATGCAGAGCAGTGCTGGCCCTTTAACGCAGGAGAGGAAGAAGAGTGGGTGGAGTCCTGGAGCGACTGGACTTCGTCAAAGGAAGTCGACCCAAGAAGCCCGGTGTGTCTGTACACCCAGAGCGGTTCCGAAGAGCAAGCCGGAGAGACGGACGAGCACGGAGACTCGGCAGGAGGGAGAACGACCGGACCCGGAGGACGAGCGCCAGGAGGCCAACGACCCCACCTATCGCCCAGCCACTCACCCAGGGGAGGTGCGTGGCTTACGCAGGTGCGTAACCGGCTCCGGGGCTTGATGGGACACCGGGGAGGTGCGCCGCATGTTTGACAGGTCACCCTGGTTTTCCCCGTACACTGAGCACAGGCTCTGCCCCTCACTCGAGCCCGTATCCGCTCTGACACCCTGAGGCATAGCGAGAGCGAAAAGGGTGCACGTGTGTTTGGTGATAACTCCCTCACTCCCTTACCCGGTAAAACGGCCGATGCAGTGCCGAATACCCTCCTAAGAGCCTTGTATTTTTCTTTTCTTTCTGCATACGTCACCGAGCCCGGGAGGCAAAAGGGGCCACGACGGATCGGAGAGACCCAACAGCACGACGGAGCCTGTCGGACGACAGGAGGACGTCACGCCCAGAATCTCGGAGGAGAAGACGGTCCAGAAGCCGATCCCCCAGGCGTACTCCGGTGTCAAGAAAGACTTGTTCCGACTTTTTGTTGTCCACAATAAAACCCTCTATCACAAAGACCCGCCTCTTGCCCTTTACTGCGGAGCCCCCTTCCAGCGCCAAGCTCACACACATCTATTTTGTCATCTCAGTATAGATGTATTATACCATGGGAGTATTTTAGTCAAATCTTTGCTCAGCGAGGAGCCTGCAGTAGGTGCTATCAGAGGTCAGTGTGCTTGGTAGTCTTGATTCCTCCTCATGCCTCTTTTATGCTCCACCAGACATTATCTGCCCCTTCACCTCGCTTTTGCAGGTTCTTTTTCATCCCTGATTTCTCTGTCACTATTTTCCTTCTTCCTCTTCCTATTTCTTTCCCCCTTTAGTGTTCTCTCTCTCTCTTACTCAGGTGAGGGAAATAGGTGTCAGTCCCCCCAAAACGAGTGACATTTGGCCCACCTGAATCCAGTGGCTCAAATTAAGTACTGACTGTAAAACTGTGGAACAAAGTTCATTCCAGCCTTGATAACAACAGTGTATTTGCTTTGCAGCTTCTTTTTTTTGGTACAGAAGTAACATCTTTATTTTCTGATATTTGAGGCTTGTTTTTCTGGGGGTGAAAAGTAGCTAATTTGATTTTGGTCAATGGTTTCAAATGGCTTTTACTTTAGAAATATGAAGAAATCTTATATAAGCCACAACATTGAAAACAAAGACATGGCCTCTCTTTTGAAAGTATCTGCAGGGACGATTAAAATCTGTAATATTATTTACTTATATACTCTCGTTTTTGCTTTATAACTTTTGCTCTTCTTTGTTTTCCAATGTATCTGTGTATTGGTGTGTTTTTGCAATACAAATGAATGGCTTGAGACTCCCAAATGAAGTCTCATTCACTGTCCTTCTCAGTGCAGATTGATTGTGAGCTGCAAAAACTATGGTGTTGGATCTAGCCCTGATCTCTTGACTGGGTGAGAGTACTCTGCTTAATTCAGAGACTCTGTCCATCACCACCCCTTGTTGTAAATAATTTTGTCCACCCTAAGCGTGGAAGGGTATACTCAGATGTGAGTCCCTTGCTCATTGCACCATCAGGATTCAAGCAAGCCGGGCCGAAGACTCCTGAAATGGCAGAAACCGGTCCCCGGAAGCTTGTTTCCTTCCCAGTGTAAGAATTGGCTTTTGTAGTCTGGTCTGCCCTGTTCCCATGATGCACTGGGCCAGGGACAGACTAATTTGCATACAGCCAGGTTCTGAAACTGGGATGGTGCAATGAGCTAAAAAACGGTGTTGGATCTAGCCCTGATCTCTTGACTGGGTGAGAGTACTCTGCTTAATTCAGAGACTCTGTCCATCACCACCCCTTGTTGTAAATAATTTTGTCCACCCTAAGCGTGGAAGGGTATACTCAGATGTGAGTCCCTTGCTCATTGCACCATCAGGATTCAAGCAAGCCGGGCCGAAGACGCCTGAAATGGCAGAAACCGGTCCCCGGAAGCTTGTTTCCTTCCCAGTGTAAGAATTGGCTTTTGTAGTCTGGTCTGCCCTGTTCCCATGATGCACTGGGCCAGGGACAGACTAATTTGCATACAGCCAGGTTCTGAAACTGGGATGGTGCAATGAGCTAAAAAACGGTGTTGGATCTAGCCCTGATCTCTTGACTGGGTGAGAGTACTCTGCTTAATTCAGAGACTCTGTCCATCACCACCCCTTGTTGTAAATAATTTTGTCCACCCTAAGCGTGGAAGGGTATACTCAGATGTGAGTCCCTTGCTCATTGCACCATCAGGATTCAAGCAAGCCGGGCCGAAGACGCCTGAAATGGCAGAAACCGGTCCCCGGAAGCTTGTTTCCTTCCCAGTGTAAGAATTGGCTTTTGTAGTCTGGTCTGCCCTGTTCCCATGATGCACTGGGCCAGGGACAGACTAATTTGCATACAGCCAGGTTCTGAAACTGGGATGGTGCAATGAGCTAAAAAACGGTGTTGGATCTAGCCCTGATCTCTTGACTGGGTGAGAGTACTCTGCTTAATTCAGAGACTCTGTCCATCACCAGCCCTTGTTGTAAATAATTTTGTCCACCCTAAGCGTGGAAGGGTATACTCAGATGTGAGTCCCTTGCTCATTGCACCATCAGGATTCAAGCAAGCCGGGCCGAAGACGCCTGAAATGGCAGAAACCGGTCCCCGGAAGCTTGTTTCCTTCCCAGTGTAAGAATTGGCTTTTGTAGTCTGGTCTGCCCTGTTCCCATGATGCACTGGGCCAGGGACAGACTAATTTGCATACAGCCAGGTTCTGAAACTGGGATGGTGCAATGAGCTAAAAAACGGTGTTGGATCTAGCCCTGATCTCTTGACTGGGTGCGAGTACTCTGCTTAATTCAGAGACTCTGTCCATCACCACCCCTTGTTGTAAATAATTTTGTCCACCCTAAGCGTGGAAGGGTATACTCAGATGTGAGTCCCTTGCTCATTGCACCATCAGGATTCAAGCAAGCCGGGCCGAAGACGCCTGAAATGGCAGAAACCGGTCCCCGGAAGCTTGTTTCCTTCCCAGTGTAAGAATTGGCTTTTGTAGTCTGGTCTGCCCTGTTCCCATGATGCACTGGGCCAGGGACAGACTAATTTGCATACAGCCAGGTTCTGAAACTGGGATGGTGCAATGAGCTAAAAAACGGTGTTGGATCTAGCCCTGATCTCTTGACTGGGTGAGAGTACTCTGCTTAATTCAGAGACTCTGTCCATCACCACCCCTTGTTGTAAATAATTTTGTCCACCCTAAGCGTGGAAGGGTATACTCAGATGTGAGTCCCTTGCTCATTGCACCATCAGGATTCAAGCAAGCCGGGCCGAAGACGCCTGAAATGGCAGAAACCGGTCCCCGGAAGCTTGTTTCCTTCCCAGTGTAAGAATTGGCTTTTGTAGTCTGGTCTGCCCTGTTCCCATGATGCACTGGGCCAGGGACAGACTAATTTGCATACAGCCAGGTTCTGAAACTGGGATGGTGCAATGAGCTAAAAAACGGTGTTGGATCTAGCCCTGATCTCTTGACTGGGTGAGAGTACTCTGCTTAATTCAGAGACTCTGTCCATCACCACCCCTTGTTGTAAATAATTTTGTCCACCCTAAGCGTGGAAGGGTATACTCAGATGTGAGTCCCTTGCTCATTGCACCATCAGGATTCAAGCAAGCCGGGCCGAAGACGCCTGAAATGGCAGAAACCGGTCCCCGGAAGCTTGTTTCCTTCCCAGTGTAAGAATTGGCTTTTGTAGTCTGGTCTGCCCTGTTCCCATGATGCACTGGGCCAGGGACAGACTAATTTGCATACAGCCAGGTTCTGAAACTGGGATGGTGCAATGAGCTAAAAAACGGTGTTGGATCTAGCCCTGATCTCTTGACTGGGTGAGAGTACTCTGCTTAATTCAGAGACTCTGTCCATCACCACCCCTTGTTGTAAATAATTTTGTCCACCCTAAGCGTGGAAGGGTATACTCAGATGTGAGTCCCTTGCTCATTGCACCATCAGGATTCAAGCAAGCCGGGCCGAAGACGCCTGAAATGGCAGAAACCGGTCCCCGGAAGCTTGTTTCCTTCCCAGTGTAAGAATTGGCTTTTGTAGTCTGGTCTGCCCTGTTCCCATGATGCACTGGGCCAGGGACAGACTAATTTGCATACAGCCAGGTTCTGAAACTGGGATGGTGCAATGAGCTAAAAAACGGTGTTGGATCTAGCCCTGATCTCTTGACTGGGTGAGAGTACTCTGCTTAATTCAGAGACTCTGTCCATCACCACCCCTTGTTGCAAAAACTATGGTAAACAGAACTGATCGGACTGCTCACACGTAAACATGCTTGTGCCCTTGTAGGCTGAAAAAGAGCAGGGAACTCTGGTGACTTGGCTTGCAATCTGCAGAGAAGAATCACTCTGACAGATAGGACCAACCCTAAATTGTATGTGGACCCAAAACTCATTTGGTAACTGGAAAGTCGATCACCTTTCCTTTTGGGTAGAATGTATAGTCGGTGGTGTTTTAATGTGTGTGTACTTTAAGTTTAAACTGTATTACATTATAACGTTTGATTAACCCATATTTTAAGGCCCGGAGTCGTGGCCTTGTTTGTATTTTTGTGTGACCAAAATCCAGATCTAATGTCATTTTTCTTAACCATAGTTGGATTCTATTGTTTAGAAAGCAAATCCCTCTGAGTTAGTCACTAATGGAATTCACCTTTGAGCTGACTTAGTGAATGGAGTTAATTACTGTGATGACAAGCTGGCATATCAAAGGACCCCATTGACATTAGGCCCTGTCCAGGAAGATTACGATTCTGCTTCTGGAGCAGGTGTTTAGGATATCTCCGGAGGTGTTACTGTTCGCTCTTTGTTATTTAGGGCAGGGAAAATCCTAGCTTGAGCTATAGGGCCAGGGAAGACTCATGTCTCTGATGTTCAGCAGAAGGCCCTTTTGATGTTTTGGAGGAAACAAAGAAGGCCAGTGCGAGCAGAGACACACCAGGAGCTGATGTGCTCTATCTTATGAAGAATTCACCATCTAGATATTTCACAGAATGCCTTCCTGGGGTAGGGAAGTGGGGCAGAGATTGGGCTGGTTCATTTGGTTTCAGATATAAGTACAGGGTTAATGAGCCATCTGTAGCTTGGATGAGCGTCTGACTTTTGAGGAAAGGTTCTAAGAAGTGGCCTGCCTACATAGGCTGTACATAGGCTGCCTCACATTCAAATTCAAAAGTACTTTATTCGGTTTGCATTATGAGAAACCATGAAAGTTACACGTTCCAGAATACAATACAAACACATAATAAAAACACAAAATATACATTGCCCTTCGTCAAGACGAGAATGGTAATTTAATTTCAACGTAGACATGGTGGGGAGGGCGTCATTAAAGGCCATTTTAAAATTAGATAAATAAAAACCATAAAAACACTATATCCAATTAAAAATCCAAACATTTTCTATATTTCATTGCACATTTTAGAAAACTGGCCACAAAGGGGATACAGTCAAGTTTTAACAATTGCAAATAGAAAAGGGAAGGACGTGCTTGTGATGGAGCAAGGTTTCGCATATTACGCGACTTGCTTGGATTCAAGAACCTCAAATAACTTATAACCATGTAATTCAACCTATTCGTCTTACTAATTTCCCTTTATTCTGACATTGGGGTGTCCTAGAGACGCTTGCCTATGTGTTTATTAACTCAATAACGCTCGTAACTAAAAATGGCTGCTGCTTGCGGGGTTTCTTTCTGCGCATGCGTTTGTCACACTCACGTGACGTGACGCACTTGCAGTTCTGGTAGGAAAACTTTGCGCTTGCGCACTTGCTTTTAAAATGGCTGCCTGTGTAATCACATGGTGAAGCTTGCACTGATGTTTTCATGTCATTGTCTGTTGCACTAAACCGTAATGCCGTAGTATATTTTTAAGTAAAGGGGTATAGAGTAGCTATTCATGGTATACAGTGAATTCATTTATTTCTATGTTTTAATTTGTTTTCGCTTACTTTTCATGTACCGCGGTATTGAGGGTTGATGGGATGCTCAGGAATCCATATTGAAGTACACTACTGCGCATGACAGACTTCGGCCAGTGACATTGAATGGGTGCCAACCAGAGGTGGCAGCCAAGACGTGCCTGGGAAGATGCACCTTCACCCAGCCGAAGAAGTCGAACTGTACTGCAATTGTTACAAATGTATTTCTTTCATTGTATTCTGTAGAATAGGTTATGGGAACCCCAAATTCAAAGAGGCGGTTCCGGAGTATGTAAATGTGAGCTTGTAGAAGTGAGACATGATTGGTGTGTTGACCTATCCTACTTGGGGACCAATCGAAATTGGGGATTCTGACACTTGCAACATTTGGGGGGTGGTACACTGACCCAAAAACAGTATAACTAGCCTAGGTTTAGCTAGAGAAATTGTCCGACTTGTCTGAATAGCTGACCTGTCACTGACCCAACGCACTCAATAGGTGACTGATAAAGAGGGCTGCGGAGCACTTTGTCCGAAATATACGATAGACTCAAGAGGTTTTACTGAACCTTAAGTGCTGGCGGAGCACTTTGCTGGGGAATTCGCTAACCCAATCGGGGTTCTGGCTGATAGCTGCAGAGAGGGTGGAGCGCAGGCGTTGCTTCCAAACTGCGGGTGCTGGTCGTTCCTTGGTGGTCCTGTCCTGATCCTAATCTGGTTTTCCTGTCCTGTCCTGGGGTGTCCATTCTGCACCTGCTGTCCCATTGATGACTGTCCTTCCTTGTGGGTATCTCCTGTCCTTGACTGATCCTTGGCCAGGGTTGGTCTTCACACCATTCTAGGTAAATATAGACGCTGAAACTCTATACTGCACCTTCTATTTTTCTGTCTTTGCTTCAATAAAGACATACCTTTGCATATGTTAATTTTCCATGCTTTCCACAAACTATTAAATGAGAAGTCATACATTTATTTTTCCGTAGCATGTTCCTATGTTTCCCCACCTTTAGAGCACATTCTCTCCATACTGTTTATGAATTATAGATGTGGTTAATTATTTTCTCCTGCAAACTGATTGAAGTAATGTTGCTAGAACTATAGCGTGTTCACTTTTCACCCTTCCTATAGAAATATAGGATTCAGAAATTCCTCATCCAACCTTTGAAGTATTTCCCAGTAGTAGAAATTCTAGTTTGTGCCTGAGTTTACCCCATCTCTAGCTATACATGTTTGAGTTCCATTCTTGAAATCTGCTTAGCTATTTTATTGTTCTTATCTTCCTTTAGACTCATAAATGGTTGCCCTGATTTACTTTCTCTATGGTTATGTGCTCTTTGTTATCTTGATTATTGATTGCCTTTTGGTTGTAAACTGTATGCTTTCCGAATCTGAATTCTAGATAAAACCTTTAAAACTTCCCAGTAGTCTGTGGTCATTTAATGAATACAAAGAAATACAAAAGTTGGTATTGTGTTGCCTGCCTTTCTTTTACAGCTAGCTCCCTGATCCATTGTGGTCATAGGTACCCGTAACGGTGGATTGGTAAGTCGGGTACAGTAGAAATAAATAGGAAAGGAATCAAGGTTACTGGTAGTAGAGTGTAAGGTCACCTGATTAATGTATATGATAAATTGGAAGTTTATGGGCCCGATGCGTGTATGGTAAAATTATTGGCCGGGTGACCTGCGCGCTCTATCAGTAATTTTCTGGTAGCAGAGCTATGGTTAGGGACTAGTTAAAGTTAGGTAGGACTAGTTAAGGTAGCTAGGTAGGTCGGATGCTGCTATAAAATTTTGCTGCTAACCTTGAATAATTTTGGTACTGTGGAATTGATCAACCACGTGAAATGTTTTTGCTTTGAAAATTATGAAATGTTTTAAATTATTTTTCTTATTGTTATATTGATACATGTACTAATCCACTCGTTAGTTAATGTTTGATGTTTGTCTGGAATCCCCAGGGAATTGAATAGCGGGTGGTGAAGAGAATCCACGCCGTGGTGAGGCCACTTACTCTAGGAAAATTAGTGCAGGTTAGGCAGAACTGGAAGCACTGATTAGGGTTTTCTGAATGTGTGTTTGGATAAATGATAGCAACGAGATCGCTGGCAAAACTTCTATTGTGATATAACCTAGTAAGGGTCACACCGGAAGGAGTAGCAGGTTCGTCGGAGCTTGGGTGATAGCAAAGGGGCTCGCTGGTGAAACTTTAGGCTCTGTATATATCCCGAAAAGAAGTGGATGAGTCAAAAGGAGTAGCAGGTTCACTAATGCTTGAGTGAAGGGTAGGCAGAAGGGACCTATCCGTAGTGTATGAAAAGTAGACAGAAGAGGTTTACTTGCAGTAAAACTTAATCTTTCCTTTCTAGACACTCGAGTACAGTGGCGAATGTGTTTATGTTGTTAAATAACTAAAGCACTTGCACTTTAAAAGAGAAAGTAAGTTTCCGTTACCTTGTGAGGGAGGGAGTCAGTTGCGGAGCTGCTCTGACGTCACTCTGTGCCGCGCTGGGATTGGTAGACACAGCGGGTGTGTAGCAGAGCTGGAATTGGAAAGGAGGGGTCAGTGCCGAAGCGTGAGAACTTGTCTCGCGAAAAGGCCGCGCACCCATTGGTCGAGATTATTTGAAACCGTGCACTTCGTTGGTCGCACGGAAATAAAAGACGCACTTAGATTGGGAGTGATTTTGTAAACAAAGTCGCTCACAGGGAAGTATATGTGGCATACGTATACTCCGGAGACTAGACCTGATCCAAGATACCTAGGGTTTGGAAAAGATAAGTGGAAGACTAATAGATACGACATTATGTACGGAAATAAGAGAAAATTGTCCCTTGTAAACAAAGTGAAGAATTATTTCAAAAAGGACAAACCGAATAAAACTAGAGAAGGTGTTGTCATACCACCACCTAATACTCCCGCATCTTTTATGATGTTTGATAAAGGGTACCACTCGTGTGAATGGTTGGAAAACTGGGCGGAATACACAAAGGATGACGGAGTTTTGGCTTTTCCGTTAGAGGGTACATTCAATGGCAGAATTTTATTTAATTTGAGAACCCGAATGAATGATTTACATCCCAGACCTAGATTGACACAGTACGAAGCGTTAGAGGAATGGGAGATAGAGGCTTTTGAAAGAGACAATCCCCGTATGGATAAAGGTTTGACCAAATGGTATCCGAAATTGAAACACGAAACCCGAGATAAAAAGATGAAACAATGGAGACAGAATATGATAGTCGAGGGACTATATCCAATGATGTCGATGGGTGGTTCTGTGGGGGAGAAAAAGGCAGAAAAGACCAAGCACTGGGTAAATAGTGGGGAATCGGATGATGATTATTTGGAGGACCTGTTCATGAAGAATCCACCTCCTTATAATGAAGGGCCCAGATCCTCTAGCGTAGGGGATGCTTCTCGAAGACCTCCTCCCCAGGAAGGGGCCAGATCTGTAGATGTAGGAGACGGCTGTCAGGTACCTTCTCATAACGAGGGCCTAGGACCCATAGGTGCTAGGGATATCTGTCCCCGACCGCCATTTTTTGGAGAATCAAGATACTCAGGGGAAAGGGAATTTAGTCCGAGACCTCTGTGTGAGGAAGAAACAAGACCCGCAAATGCAGGAAGCTTGTTCCCGAAACCTAATTATGGTGAAGGACCAAGTATGACACACCCTACTGCCCCGAGTTATGCTCCAACTTTGACTCCGCAGGTATTGCATGAAAAATCCTTAGACAGGTTATTGGAGGAAAAGGAGCGAGAGGCTCTGGCAAAACAAAGAACCGAGATAATTCAGAAAATCTCCCAGCTAAATACAAGCCCTGAAGCATTGACAATCCCAGTAACTATTGGACCGGTTGTTCCTTTATATGGGAATAACCAAGGGAGTCCGAAGACTCCGATTATTACCCCAACTATAGCGCAGCCAAGACAAGAGCCCTTAATTGTGGACGATCAGACGAGTGAATGCGAGTCTGAGGTTTCCTTAATGGATTTGCCCATTAGGGATGCAGGAAAAAGGTTGCAGAAAAGACATAATCCTTTCAATACTAGAGAGATTCAAATGGAATCGACTTCAGGTACCAAGAGTGTCACATTGGTGACTCCTGAAGAAATTGAAAGATGGAGTCGAGAATTAGAAAGACAAACTCCTCAGTCAAAACCTTTAGACATCTACAAACTAAGAATAGAAATGGAAGAACTGATGACAGGAAACGTGGGGTTAGACAGATTAAATACCTACTCTGAGGAAGAGCTACTGTTTATCTGCAAAAGTCTTACCCGTAATACCAGAGTACTCCATGAAAAATTAACAGACACTGCAGCTAGTATGGGAATAAATATTTCCAAATCCAAGCCCCTACAAAAACCCTACAGGGCAGAGTTTTCAGACAAAGACCTAGAGAATATGAATGTGTCTGGGGAAAAAAGCGCAGATCAAGGAATTGTTGAACGTGTTGCAAAAATGGGGAGATTTGGAAAAATGGAAAGCCAGGTGGGCAAAGAAAAAAGATGAGGTTAGATCCAAACAGACGTCTTCTGAATTTGTTTTAAAAGAAACCGACAAGCCAGAACAGTTATACCCCATGCGAGAAGTGCCAGGTGGGAAATATGTGCATGTTCCATGGTCCAGACAGGATATTGTGTCCTTTACCAATGACGTTCCAAAGTTACGCGAGAAACCTGTGGACTGGTACAGGCAGGTAGAGAGGTTTGTAAAGGTACAAAAATGTCTATGGAAAGACCTGGATGGGTTTTTCGATATAGTGGTTCCTGTAGACTTGTGGACGGAATGCAAAATCGCCATTGGTTGGCCTAGTGAAGAATACCCGAGGAACCCTACTACAGGAGCTCCTTCGGAAGAGGTAATGAGAAAATACGAACAGGTAATGTTACACCTGAAGGGAAAAGTGCCTGCAAAGGAAACTGATTGGACCAAAATAGATAGAACTACGCAGGAAAGGGATGAGACTGTGCACTCCTTTTATGAAAGACTGTTACAGGTGTTTAAAACGTACAGTGGTATAGATAACATCGAGATGAAGGATATGACCCACTTCATTTACAGGTTTGTAAACGGTTTAAGACCCGAAATTTGCCAGTGGATCAAAGACAATAAAATCTGTTGGCAGTCTAAGAAAATGGATGAGGTCTTGCGGTACGCAAAGTACTGTGAAGACGAGATGGCTGACAAGCGAAAGGCCCTGAAGGAAAAGGTTATGTGGGCACAAGTAAAACTAGCAGAACAGCAGGAAAAGCAATTAGGCAAATCGAATAAGAATTCCCAAAATCAAGGTTCTGGGGTGGAGGGAAGCCCAGAGTAAAAATGAGTCGGGAGGAAGCCAAAAAGAAATTTCCCTGTCACCAGTGCGGAGAAATCGAGCACTGGAGAGACGAGTGTCCATATTTACAGAATAATAACCCTCAAACCCCTGATTTAAATCCACAGACGCAGAATGAAAGGCCAAGAAAGACCCAGCAACAGGTAAAGGCGAGTCAATTGCCTCGTGCACCTAAACCAAATTATAAGGGAAAAACACCGCAGGGTGATGACATAGAGATCTGGGGAGGCAAGGAAGATAGAAATGCAGCAACTTCGCAATTTTTGTTGAATGATACTTTTCTCTGTGAAGACCAATACTGACGGGGCCTGAGAGGGGAGGACGAGGAGTGCGTGCTTGGCGCCTCCTTGCCGGTAGACCAGTCAGGGCCATACATTGAAGGAAAGGTTGAAGGCAATGATGTCACCTTTCTGTTGGACACTGGTGCTACCCGTTCTACTGTGAGAACAGCAGACTTTCCAAACCTACCCCTCTCGGGAGAAGCAATCCAAGTAGTGGGTGTATCTAATCAATTGATTAGTACCCCAGTTACTGAGCCCATGGAGATCACAATAGGAAACTTCAAAGAAATGCATAGATTTGTAGTTTGTGATACCAGTCCAGTAAACTTACTGGGACGTGATTTGCTGTGTAAAATGAACTGTACCATCTTTTGTACACCAAAGGGCGTCAAAATTCAAACCCCAGACGAAGATGGAATATACAAATTAATGTTAATTAATCCTGACTCAGAAATTAAACAACTGACTATACAAGATTTACCTGAAGAACTCCAAAAGACAGTGAAACCAGAAGTATGGGACTTTACTGGAAAGGATGTAGGTTTGATGGCAAATGTAGCCCCAATCAAAATAGCCATGAAAGAAAATGCAGTTTACCCCAATACCAAGCCGTACAAAATGAGTGCAGACGTGAGAGCAGGAGTTGCCAATGAAATAAAAAGATTGCTAGAAGCAAACATCATACAAGAAGTGATGAGCAGTCCATGTAACTCACCCATAATTGGAATCAAGAAACCTAGTGGCAAGTACAGGGTAGTACAGGACCTGAGAAAGGTAAACAAAATCGTTGTTCCTTGCTGTCCTATTGTTCCGAACCCAGCAGTAATCCTGTATCAGATTCCCTGGGATGCTGATTGGTTCACCGTGATAGACCTATGTCATGCATTCTTTTCGATCCCATTGCATCCAGACAGCAAATTTCTTTTCTCATTTGCATTCGACAGTCACGTGTTCGTTTGGAATCGCGTCCCTCAAGGGTATACAGAAAGCCCCTCTATCTTTAATCAGATTCTGAAAAAGTGCCTTGAATCTTTAGTCTTACCTGGAAAATCTGTTTTGGTGCAATATATAGACGACCTCTTGGTGGCGTCTAAGAGTCAGAGAGATTGTGTTGTTGACACCATTGCCTTACTGAATCACCTAGGTGAAGGAGGACATAAATTATCACCTGACAAACTTCAGTTCTGTACCAAGTCAGTAAAATATCTGGGGCACCAGATAGAAAAAGGTATCAGGAAGGTTACTTCAGAGAGAGTCAGAATAATTCGAAACATGCAGTTACCCCGTACTCAGAAAGAAGTCAGAATGTTCCTTGGAGTGGTAGGTTACTGCAGGCAATGGATTGTGGGATTTGCAGTCCTAGCAAAGCCTTTGATAAAAATGACCAAGAAAGGAGCAAAGGACCCAGTAGAATGGGATGAGGAAAGCTTGACAGCATTCACGAAATTACGAGAATGCCTGTGTACAGCCCCTGCTTTGGGAATGCCTGATTATTCTAAGGAATTTTCATTGTTTTGTGATACACAAGACAATTGTGCATTGTCAGTCCTAACCCAAGCCCATGGTTTGACTAGACGTCCAGTGGCATATTTTTCTGCCACTTTGGATCCAGTGGCTGCTGGATTACCCGGATGTGTGAAAGCAGTAGCTGCAACTTGCACGAGTCTAGAACAGAGTGAATCCATTGTTATGGGACATCCTGTAACTGTGTATGTTCCACATGCAGTTGTAATTTTACTGACCAGACCTAAAACCCAGTATCACCCCTAGTCGGCTGACTAAGTACGAGAGGATTCCCGTAGGTGCTGCAAATGTAGTCATTACTCGGTGTAACATCCTGAATCCAGCTACCCTGCTACCAGACTCAATAATTGCAGAAGCGAAGGGAGAGGTCGAGCATGATTGCATTGACCTGACAGAATTCAGTACTAAACCACGCCCAGACATCAAGGAAGTACCCCTGCCAGTAGAAGATAGTGAGCTGTTTGTGGATGGCTCGTGTATGAGACACGAACTTGTAGGCCTAAGTGCTGCTTATGCTGTAGTCACAGTAAAACGCATTGAAGAAGCGTCCTGTTTATTTGACGTGAAGTCTACACAAGTAGCCAAATTGATTGCATTGACAAGAGCCTGTAAAATTGGAAAAAATAAAAGAATAACAGTATATACTGACAGTCAATACTGTTATGGGGTTGTGCATGACTTCGGCCAATTGTGGCTACAAAGGGAGTTTCTGACTTCTTCAGGTACTCCTATCAGAAATGGAAAAGTTGTACAAGAATTACTGGATGCAATCCAGTTACCAAAAGAATTGGCAGTGGTCAAATGTGCTGCTCACAAATCTGGCACTGATCATGTGACAGTAGGAAATCGATATGCTGATGAAGTGGCCCAACATTGTGCCAAACATCGAATGTCTGTAAACATCAAATTGGGGGGATATGGAAACAGCTGCCAACTTATGGTGTTTGAGGATGTGCCTACATGGGAAGAATTGAGAGATTGGCAGCATGCTGCGCCATCAAAGGAAAAGGAAAAATGGAGGAAACTGGGTTGTCGTCAGAGAAGTGCGGATGGTATCATTGTGGGCCCAAATGGTATGCCTGTGTTGCCTAGACATCTGATTGCTTCAATGGCCAGATTGATACATGGAGATTCACACGTTGGTAGGGATGCCATGGTTTGGGTTTTCCAACAAACATGGTACAACCCGAAGTTCAGGAAAGTAGCAGAGTCGCTCTGCCAGAGGTGTTTAACATGTCAGCAGTTCAACGCTAGGAAAGGAACTGTCGTCGAATTGGGAAAAATTGGGAAATCAGGAGGTCCCTTTGTAAGATTACTGATAGACTTCATTCAGTTGCCCCTTTGTAAAGGAATGAGATATGTCCTTGTCATTGTCTGCCTGTTTTCAAAATGGGTGGACGCTTACCCAGCCAAAAAGAATGACGCCATCACTGTAGCCAAGTTGTTACTGCGAGAGCTAATACCTAGGTACGGGGTTCCAGTCACAATTGAATCAGATAGAGGTGGGCATTTCCAGAATGAGGTAATCGATCAGCTCTGTAAAGCATTCAAGATTACACAAAAGCTGCACTGTGCATATCGTCCAGAGGCTTCTGGAGTGGTGGAACAAGTAAATGGCACTATCAAGTCAAGATTAGGGAAGATGTGTGCATCTACTGGCATGACCTGGATAGAGGCTTTACCTCTTGTTCTGATGGGAATCCGAAGTATTCCAGACCGAAAAACAGGCCTGAGCCCCCATGAAATCCTGATGGGAAGAGTGATGAGACAAGCATGGGTACCAGGATACAAACTGATAAGCATTTCTGATGATTTGGTACTTGAGTACTGCAAGCAACTGGGTGACCAAGTGCGTTCTATCTCTCGCCAGATTGGGGAAGACGCCGTCGCCAGTTCAACAACTCCAGTCCATAATTTGGTTCCAGGCGATTGGGTTGTACTCAAGAAGCATACTCGTTCAACTTGCCTTGCACCGAAGTGGGGAAGACAACGCCAAGTGATACTGGTGACCACGACAGCGGTGAAGTGTGCCGGCGTTCCAAAGTGGATCCATGCCAACCATGCCAAGAAGGTGATCAGAGATGAGAAAACTGACGCTGAAGGTTGTCCAGCTGAGGGGTCTCCAGACGATGGTCCTGAAGTAGCTGATGACGAACAACCAAGCACCAGTCAAGATGAGTGGATACCCATAATCGACCTGACTGATGATCCAATCAGAACAAGAAGTCAAACCTACGCAGACAGAGAGTGGAATAGAGAGGAAGAGACAGGAATAGGAGAAGACAATCAGATTATCGAGATCCATGTCAAATCTGAAGGAGAAGAAGATCAGACAGGGACAGAGCAAGTGATCGACACACCTCCACAAACTCCTGAGATTGAAAAGGGACAGACAGGAACTAGAGTAAAAGTTCAGGCAGAAGAAAATCAAGGGTTCGAAGTGCTTGAACAGGACCAGATAGAAATAGACGAACGTGTTCAGGACACAGAAATCAGAACGCCCAAAAGTCAAATCCAGTATACACCTGAACAAGGCCAGCTTAGTAACCAGGCAGAAGAAATAGAGACAAGACCTGGGACTAGTCAGACAGGAAGGGAAGAAACAGAACTAGAAGTGCCACAAACAAATGAAAATAAAAGAGCATTAGAAGAAAGCCAAATCACAGTGCCAGCTAAAAGACTCAAGAAAAAGTAAAATATCGAACCAAGATATATTAAGAGACTGAGACTAAGACTGAAAACAGTAGAAGAAAAACTTGAGCAAAGGAGGAAAAGTTCCCGTATAGCAGAGCAAGCTGGAGAAAGCTCCAAAAGAAGAAGTGATCGAATAAAAAGACTGAACGAAAAATATCAGGATCCTGAACGGACTTATTTGATATTGGAGGAATTTGAGGATCTTGATATAACTGACGAAAGTGACGAAGAACAGACAGCTGATCAGTCTGCTGAAGAAGACGAACCAATCTGAAGTTGCTCAGTGTAAGCTACCTGTGCAAAGTTACAAAGAGGGGTTGAGAACTTCTTCTAAGCAAAAATGTCTGATTTAAGTGTGAATGGAAGACCTGGACGTAGTTGTTGTAAAACGTGCTGCCAAGTATGTGTATGTAGTGTAGTAATAGTACTGATCCTTTGGATAGGACTGACTGTAACTCTTCCTTCTTTGATGAGTAAAAACCCAAGTTTGTACCCGAATAATAATTTACCTGACGACACTGTAGAAACACACACTAAGATTACACCACGAAGAGTAGACACATTGGACAAACCACTGAGCCTGAAACGGAGACAGTTAAATTTAGAAGCACCAGATGAGGAAGCATTACACTTCAACAAGATTAAGAACAAGACTCATTTAAACGTTTTCGCAAATCTATTATTGCACTATGTAGAAACCATGGAAATAGACGACTGTTATGTCTGCATGAAGCTACCTACTTCTGTAGCTGAAGGCGTGACAAATCATCACCTGCCCTTGACTTATGGAATTTCTTGTAGTATACTGACTAGCTTATTTTACAAAAGAGGACCTTTACAGTATTACTATTCAAACTATGACGTGACATTTTCTGAACTTCCTGTTCGAAGAAATCTAAACCCTGTACAGACAACTAGAGACGTAGCTAAATTTATGAGTGATTATTTCCTAACTGTAGGGAAAATTAATATAGATGATGCACATAAAAATAACCTGACCTGTTCTTTACATGAAAAGGAAAAAGAGTTTCTGGACATGGTAGAGAAAAGCAGAGAGAGTTTTCAAAAGAAAGCCAAAGACAGGAACCATAAAGTTCCTAAATGGGCAGAAAGTATAGGGAGCACCTCAAATGGTGGAGCTACTGCTGTTATGCTCCTTGACTTCGAAAAGAAGGGAAAACTCTGTCTTAAAAGGGAAATGACAATGTTTTCATCGGTTCCAGTGAATGTGAGCATAATTACAAAGTAATTGGAGGTTGGGGTTTCAAAGATGGGACAGAGCCTGTGTTTCCCGGAATCTATTTTATTTGTGGGAACAAGGCTTACTTCAAATTGCCCGACCATTGGTACGGGAGCTGCTACTTTGGTATTGTCTTTCCAAAGATATACCATGTGGGAAAAATCACTGGAAGCAATGAAGAAACTAACCAATTAGTACGCAATAGAAGAGAAACTGCTGGAGAGATTGTAGGAGATATTTTTAGCGCAATAATACCTGCAGTGGGAGTGGTTCTGAACTCGAACAGACTTTTCAAATTGTCTACTGTAGTAGATCGGTTATCTACCGATATGGCTGGAGGTTTCCTGATGGTCAATACCGAAATGGTTGCGATCAGATCTATGGTTTTACAGAACAGACTTGCCCTTGATACTCTATTGGCAAAAGAGGGCGGAATCTGCCGAATGTTGAAAGCGCAACATTGTTGCACTTACATACCTGACAAAAGTGTAGGAATCCAAAGGTATGTAAGGAATATTACAAATTTGGAAAAAGAACTTAAACCACTGGAGGTTGACAGTGCCTGGAAGAGACTTACTGATGGTCTCTCTGCTGTACGTCATTGGTTTGCACAATTAGGTAGAGGTTTGTTGTTTAAGGTACTGATGCCAATTGCCATAATAGGCGTTTATCATATTCCTCATATTTGTCTGTTGCAAATGTCGCAAACACCAAAAGAAATACACTGTGAAGAAGAGAGGTGTGAAAAGGAGTGTGGATGAACTTGAATTGGAGGAACTGAATAATCAGATTTACAAAAGGGTGAAAAATTCTCACCCTAATAAAGAAGTTAAGGAAAAATTGAATCGAATGTTGGAAGAGATTGAAATGCGCAAAGTTTGAAAAGTTGGCATCTGATTCCATTAGTTTGTGATGATAGTAAATATCATCAAAGAGGGCATTGATGGAGCAAGGTTTCACATATTACGCGACTTGCTTGGATTCAAGAACCTCAAATAACTTATAACCATGTAATTCAACCTGTTCGTCTTACTAATTTCCCTTCATTCTGACATTGGGGTGTCCTAGAGACGCTTGCCTATGTGTTTATTAACTCAATAACACTCGTAACTAAAAATGGCTGCTGCTTGCGGGGTTTCTTTCTGCGCATGCGTTAGCCACACTCACGTGACGTGACGCACTTGCAGTTCTGGTGGGAAACTTTGCGCTTGCGCACTTGCTTTTAAAATGGCTGCCTGTGTACTCACATGGTGAGGCTTGCACTGATGTTTTCATGTCATTGTCTGTTGCACTAAACCGTAATGCCGTAGTATATTTTTAAGTAAAGGGGTATAGAGTAGCTATTCATGGTATACAGTGAATTCATTTATTTCTGTTTTAATTTGTTTTCGCTTACTTTTCATGTACCGCGGTATTGAGGGTTGATGGGATGCTCGGGAATCCATATTGAAGTACACTACTGCGCGTGACAGACTTCGGCCAGTGACATTGAATGGGTGCCAACCAGAGGTGGCAGCCAAAACGTGCCTGGGAAGATGCACCTTCACCCAGCCGAAGAAGTCGAACTGTATTGCAATTGTTACAAATGTATTTCTTTCATTGTATTCTGCAGAATAGGTCATGGGAACCCCAAATTCAAAGAGGCGGTTCCGGAGTATGTAAATGTGAGCTTGTAGAAGTGAGACATGATTGGTGTGTTGACCTATCCTACTTGGGGACCAATCGAAATTGGGGATTCTGACACTTGCAACATTTGGGGGGTGGTACACTGACCCAAAAACAGTATAACTAGCCTAGGTTTAGCTAAAGAAATTGTCCGACTTGTCTGAATAGCTGACCTGTCACTGACCCAACGCACTCAATAGGTGACTGATAAAGAGGGCTGCGGAGCACTCTGTCCGAAATATACCGTAGACTCAAGAGGTTTTACTGAACCTTAAGTGCTGGCGGAGCACTTTGCTGGGGAATTCGCTAACCCAATCGGGGTTCTGGCTGATAGCTGCAGAGAGGGTGGAGCGCAGGCGTTGCTTCCAAACTGCGGGTGCTGGTCGTTCCTTGGTGGTCCTGTCCTGATCCTAATCTGGTTTTCCTGTCCTGTCCTGGGGTGTCCATTCTGCACCTGCTGTCCCATTGATGACTGTCCTTCCTTGGGGGTATTTCCTGTCCTTGACTGATCCGTGGCCAGGGTTGGTCTTCACACCATTCTAGGTAAATATAGACGCTGAAACTCTATACTGCACCTTCTATTTTTCTGTCTTTGCTTCAATAAAGACATACCTTTGCATATGTTAATTTTCCATGCTTTCCGCAAACTATTAAATGAGAAGTCATACATTTATTTTTCCGTAGCATGTTTCTATGTTTCCCCACCTTTGGAGCACATTCTCTCCATACTGTTTATGAATTATAGATGTGGTTTATAATTTTCTCCTGCAAACTGATTGTAGTAATGTTGCTAGAACTGTAGCGTGCTCACTTTTCACCCTTCCTATAGAAATATAGAATTCACAAATTCCTCATCCAACCTTTGAAGTATTTCCCAGTAGTAGAAATTCTAGTTTGTGCCTGAGTTTGCCCCATCTCTAGCTATACATGTTAGAGTTCTATTCTTGAAATCTGCTTAGCATATTTTATTGTTCTTATCTTGATTTAGACTCATAAATGGTTGCCCATATTTACTTTCTCTATGGTTATGTGCTCTTTGTTATCTTGAATATTGATTGCCTTTTGGTTGTAAACTGTATGCTTTCCGAATCTGAATTCTAGATAAAACCTTTAAAACTTCCCAGTAGTCTGTGGTCATTTTTTTTTTATATATATATTTTTATTAATTATAACACAAGAGTAGAAATATACATATCGGGCATCGTTCGATGGAACATATCATAACAGTGAACGGTCAGATCAAATAAGAGAATACACAACAGTTATAGGCATCTGGGAGACATCAATATCAAATTAGAGCCGAGATAAAACAATGCGGTACAGATTGCCTTGAGCAAACATCATCGGATCCCGCCCACCCAGAATACAGAATACAAGAATCGAACACTCGACACCCGGATATGAGGATTAAACAATCAGGAGATTATGCCACATCTCTTGTGAAGAAGGGAAAAGGGACACAGAAGGTCATAGAACAAAATAAAGGAAAAATAAAAAACCCCACCCTCAACCCCCCACCCTGCACCCCTGCAGATGGCTACGACCTAACCCCACTAGCAGCGTGCCTATCGCCCACTAAACTAACCCCAAGGAAGGGAAAAGATGGAGGAGGAGAATCGTGGAAGGCAAATACACCCCCGGTCTCCCGTACCCCCCGCCAGAAGCGATCACCCCGAGATATAGTCAAACCAACATATAGCAAATGTACAAACCAATCGGGGGAGTATAGCAAAACACCACCCAACTCCCGTCACGTTATAGGTACTATCCCGGCATTGAGTCAAGCTATTGTATCGAACCCAAGCCCTCAAGTTCAACCCTGGCCCGTACGGTACTTCATGAGAGTCTTTGCCACTCGAACCACCATCTCAATTGAAAATGCAAAACAATCGGCAAAGTTCACCTTGGTGTTGCAGGATCGGCAGAAGGAAAGATGTTCACGATTTTCACAAAACGAGCGAAGGAAAGTGTCCGGAGATGTCAAGTCTTTCCAACAGTCATTGAGGAACTTGTAGCGGCTCAGAAGATTGTCCATATCTGAATGAGGCGGCAGCAGGATCGAGCAGGGAACGCTGGCGACACAGACGGGCTCGCTGGCTGTGAGTTGGGAGTCGACAAGGCACAGTAAATCCGGGTCATGCCCGGGGACCTCGATCTCAGGCGTACATTGCACCGCTGGTACCACCGATAGATGAAAGTTAAACGGAGAGTCATAGACCGGTCCCAAGATACCGTCCACTTGCACGCTCAGTGTCCGGAATACAGTGGTGAACTGTGAATGGAGCGCCTCAATGGCGGCCATAACGGCCTGCAGCGATGGCGTACCTTCCGTCCGTCCCATCTCCTCTCACGAAGAGGCAGAGCTGGATTCGTACCCCGGAGGCCGGCTTCTCCTGGGCAGCAGGTCACGCAGATCCAGGGATCACAGTGGGCGCTCTCCGTCGTGGAAGATCGACACCGTCGACGGTAGCGAGGGCCCAGGGCCGTCAACCCCGGGGAGCCAGCAGGGTCTCCGGGCGTTGGACCCCCGGACACGGCAGACGGCGCGATACGCTGATGTGTTCACGGTGTAGACCGGTCACGATGCCACCATCCGAAAACAAACAGGTTACGAGACACTTAGGGGGACCGGGCTCAGTCCAGGTCCAGCGGCCGTTGTTGATCAACTCCAGCCCGGATGAGCTAGAAATCGAGGCCCCGGCTTCCACACGGTGTTAGGCCGAGAATGGGAACACGGCATATCTTCGGCATCCGATAAGATAGAAACCTCGGGATTACACCTTTAGAAGCAGAAATACTTCATGAACCCGGGAGTCTGGTGCGAATTCAGGATGAATAGCAGGATAGACGAGCTGCTGGCGGAGGTCGACGGAGCCGGGAGCTTACGCGGCCATCTTGGTTGCTAGCGTAGCTCCTCCCTCCAATCTGTGGTCATTTAATGAATACAAAGAAATAGAAAAGTTGGTATTGTGTTGCCTGGCTTTCTTTTACAGCTAGCTCCCTGATCCATTGTGGTCATAGGTACCCGTAACGGTGGATTGGTAAGTCGGGTACAGTAGAAATAAATAAGAAAGGAATCAGGGTTACTGGTAGTAGAGTGTAAGGTCACCTAATTAATGTATATGATAAATTGGAAGTTTATGTGCCCGAATCGTGTATGGTAAAATTATTGGCCCGGTGACCTGCGCGCTCTATCACTTGCACAAAATGTAACTTTTTTAAAATAGGTTTTAAATAAAGGGTTCGTGGCATTTCATGGTATTTACAAAGGAACATGGAGTGAAGCAAGTCCTGAAGAGACTTATTGTCGCAGCCACAGGATGCTAACACTTTCCCTTTGTGGCTTCCCCTTGGTACTGCTAATAAAATATTAAAGAGATTCATTCTAAACCTATTAAGTAAAGAACGCTCGTATGCTGGTATTGGCAAAGTTAAATATAGTTCCATGTCTAGGGAGGTTTTAAGCATCGAGTGCAACCGTACACTGGGCTTCAACAGTTCTTTCTCCTCCCTTTCCATTGTTTTGTTTAAAATGAAAGAGTGTTTTACGAGTGTTATATCCTTTCTAGTAATACCTTCAGGTTTTATAAATAAGTCCGAACGTCCCAGCTCGCTAAAACAAGTTTTTAGATAATTAATCCATGGGATTTTAATCATGTGGGCTAAGCTTAGGATCTCTCTCATAAGGTTATATGTAAGGCCAAGGTGCTTGTTAAGCCAACCTTGAAGCCAGAAGGTCAGGGGACGCAAGGCCAAGGTGTCACTTATATACGGCATACCGGTTTCTTCATGGACTGACAGATTCGCTGTCCCCTTCAGAAACGCTCAGTAGTTGTTTTAAAAAGTTGTTTTCAGTCACCTGAAGACCTTCGAGGCCAGAGTATCCCCATAAGTCACTCCCGTAATTGGCTATAGTTAAGCATTTGGTTTGATACATTTTTAGCAGTGCTGCCACAGGTCGGTTACCCATTTTAGTGGTAAATACAAATAATGCGGCATTTGCCCTGATGACTTCACCCCTTTTTTTATTAGGTCGAGGCTACCGTCGCACTGCGTAAGCAGTGGGCAGAGCCGAAGATTTTATGTTGTTTTGTATGGGGCTTGAACCCGCCCCTCTGCTCCATTGGCTGGCCTCGTAAATGCTGGCCAGCCATTGGAGGAAAGGGGCGTCACTCGGTTCTGGCCCAGGCCTGAGCGGATTTGCGGGCGTGTTTTTTTGCATTTTTTAATCAGTGACGTCATCCATCACTCAGCAAAAAAACACGCCCCCGAATCGCGAAAATGGCGGCACGTCTCACCAAGGCATTTCTGCTTTGCCTCGGAGAAACGTGGTGGTGTGGAGCGCTCCTCGGGGAGACCTGCGTGCTGGCAGCTGAGAGGCCTTGCTGTCAGGGGAGGAAATCCCCTGTGCTCATACTCGTTTAATCAATTTGATAGGGAATTCATTGGTCTCATACAAACCTCGATTGACTGGCTTTGCTAGTGTTTGTTTCAAAAAGGTAATAAGCTATGCCTGTATGTTTCATCGTTTATTTTTTTCACGCGCTGGTTTGTTTTAGTAGTGCTCGTGCCCCCCCACCCCCTGACCCTCGTTGCGCTCGCTTTTCTCACCCCCTGCCCCCCTGTTGCTCGTTGTGCTCGTGCCCCCCACCCCCCTGACCCTCGTTGCGCTCGCTTTTCTCACCCCCACCCCCCTGTTGCTCGTTGTGCTCGTGCCCCCCACCCCCTGACCCTCGTTGCGCTTGCTTTTCTCACCCCCCCGCCCCCCTGTTGCTCGTTGTGCTCGTGCCCCCCCCACCCCCTGGCCCCCAGTGGTTGGCTTACTTCCGGGTGGGGCGTGCATAGTATATATAGCCTGGTTGCTCTAAAGTGCAATAAAGCCGGGGGGCGTGGCCAACAACATGGCCGGGTGAGACATGCCTGAGAGGAGCTCCCGGTGAGCTGCAATAAATCCGACTATTCACATTAATCCTGACACCCGAAAACGGCAAATGCAGGACTGACCTGTGCATGGGATCCACGGAGGCTGAGAATCCATCGACTCCTGCCACTACAATGGCCGAAACTGCTATTGGCGAGTCGCTGGCGCAGACTGACTCTGCTAAGATGGCGGTCGGCTACACTCGGACGTCCTAGGGAGAAAAGTAGTCCCCGATCCGGACCCGAAGACTGGAAGCGTCTGGCCTTGGAATAAACGAACGGAAGGAGAGACGCAGTGGAACAAGGCTGTGCCCTGATTGCTGTAGCCCCGCGGACGCTGAACTGCTGTCTGGGGCGTCCCCGTGGAGACGCGCAGGAATCCCGCTATGGAGAGCAACTGCTAGGCCGAGGGGAGGCAGCGCACTACAGTAGCGGTGCCGGCCGCGACATCCGAGCAGCGGCCGGGCGGACCCAGGGTGGAGGCGCTGAGGCGAACGAGGGCCGGCAGAGCTGAAGGTGAGACGATCAGGGGCGGAACCCTGACTTGAGAGACGCACTGGCGAGGTGGGCCCCTACAGAGGACTAAGAAAGTACCCGGACCCGTTGAGCTTATCGGCGGCTCTGCCGGAGTCCCGGGTGGCAAAACGTTTGCATTTGCCGGATCAACGTAGAGGGTGCCCTACACATCGCGCCCTCAGCCGATCTAAAGACAATTGGGAGGGTGTGATGGACTAAAGCCTTGCGGCGTGGGATAGACACACTGTGGCCTGTTGGGACATCGATTTTGTGTGGGCGCCGTCACACGGCGGATAATGGAGACGCAGCTACACCTCACCCAACAGGAGAACTGTGCCCTAAGGAGTAAATTGGCTGGGGAGCACATCGTTTTTATGGGGGGGGGGCACGGCCCTCGCGGTACCAACAACTACTTTGGAACGCATAGGGCGACCTTCAAGGACAACTCAGGGGCGTCGCCCTCGGGTTCCCACGGAACATAAGCGCTAAATCAACCATAGGAGTCATACGGAGTGCCCTGCGGCTCGGGGGTCCCGGTGCTCAGGGAGGACCAGACAGCGCGGCTGACGGGGGACACCCACAATCTGTCCACCCCACCCTTAGAGGAACACTTCTGCTCGCTGGGACAAGGGCGGGTGAGCAGCGCATGTGAGCTTCCATTGTACTGTGAATAAAGTCTGAGGAGGGCATCCCCCTTCCCCCCCCTGTCCGGGACTACCGGGTGCCCCCCGCAACCGACCCGACAGCCCCTGCCTCTCTGCGCGCTTCCCCTCCGGCGCAGTCATATAGTCGGCGGGAGCTACAAGAAGGGCCAGTTCAGTGCTGAGATACGCCTGAGGACGCTCAAGATGGGGAAAAAGGATCCAGTGGCTAGGCCAGCCCGGCAAGAGACTATGGACACTTATGCCACGGCCCGATCACAAAAGGAGGCGCTTCCAGTGGCTCCAGGCGCACGCCCTGATACTGCAATGCTGCTGGAGGCGATACAAGCTTCTAGAACTGATATACAGGACTTAAGAGCAGCCTTGGAAGTCAAGATAGGCGAGGTGGGCTCGGAGGTGCTCCTCTTGCCCCAAGATTTTCGGAAACTGACAGAACGAGTGACGACGGCCGAAACAAGAATTGGAGAGGCGGAGGACTCCATCACCACACTCCAAAAGGACATGGCAGAACTTCAGGCGTCGCACCGGCAACTATTATGGAAGGTTGATGATGCGGAAAACAGAGCGAGACGCAACAACCTATGCTTTGTAGGCCTTAGAGAAGGCATTGAAGGGACGGACATGGGGGCCTTTCTCTACTCTTGGTTGACGACTACGTTCCCACAAGCACATTTTTCGAACTGTTTTGTCATTGAAAGGGCGCATAGGGCGCTACTGGCGAAACTGCCGGAAGGGGCAAGGCCCAGACCGATCATTGCACACTTTCTTAATTTTGCGGACAGAGATCTCATTCTGCGGGAAGCCAGAAAGAAGGGGGAACTACGGCTGGAAAACACGAACATTATGATCTTCCCGGACTACAGCCAAGAGGTACAGAAACAAAGACGCTCCTATGATACGATCAAAGCAAAACTGAGAGATCTGAACATAACGTATATGCTGCTCTTCCCGGCAAAGTTAAAAGTGATCTTTGAAGGAAAAACGCACTTTTTCAACTGACCAGAAGAGGCGTGGCAATGGCTGGAAGAACGTCCCATACTACAAGGGGCGGTGGAAGAAGGCCGTAGGGTCAGAGAAGAGACCCAAGAATTAAGAAACCACGGATCAGGAGACGCACACAAACAACCCCATATCCAAGCTCTAGCACATCGGGCGGAGGAGACTGAATCAGGCGGTATCAGCGGGGAAAACGGCGACGTCTGGGTCTAGGCTCGGCTGCCAGGCTGGCGGAAACGGCACTGAGGAAGAAGAAGACACAGGTGGCCGAACCTCGGAAGACGAGGAGGTGGTTGAACAATCCTTGCATCCCCTGGTTACAGCGATACGTGAGATGGAGCAGGAGGCAACCGGCCTCACAGAAGACCTGGACACTGAAACGCTGGACTCGCATTCCTAAAGATGGGACAGGACTAATATGTGACACTGCAGCTCGCCATAGAAGGGGAACGCAAGTTATACACACCCCTTTACCTATTCTCTACGATTGATATTTATGTTATGCACTCTGCCTTCGCAGGTTTACTAGGTGGGGGAGGGGAACCAGCCTGCTTAGTAAGGTGCAATGATAAGTTCTTTGGGGGGGATCCAAGGGTGGGCGACAGACCCTCTCCACCAGTAGTCCGGGTTCCGAGGAAGCTGAGGCTGAGGCTGCAGGGGGGGGGGTGATGGGGAGGGGGGGAGAGGGAAAAGTTGTGGGTATTATTAGTTACTGGAAGTTGGGGGATGGGAGGGGGGATGGGAGAGGGAAAGGCGGGCGGGAAAAGGCTCAGGATATGACAGAAATATCGCAGGAGACGAAAGGGGGGGGTTCTGTTCTACTACATGTCAAGTCAAGCACACGCACATGCAGCACGACAAATTCCACCACAAGATGTGAGACACCGCCGGCCCGTATTCCACACATACGCCTATGGGTAGTCCGGACCGGGACACATCATACAGGGGAGGCTTTAAGGTAATGACCTGGAACGTAAACGGTCTGGGTTGCAAAATCATACGCGGCCTGGTTAATAACTATCTGAAGAGGTCCGGGGCAGACGTGGTCCTCCTTCAAGAGACCCACTTGCAGGGCACTAAATGTGCCTTCCTCGCAAGAGGGCAATACAAAGTCCTCGCCCATGCAGGGTTTACCTCAGGCTCCAGAGGGGTGGCAATCCTGATTAAGAAACGCCCGCCTATGAAAGTGGCACAAGTATGGGAGGATCAGCAGGGCACATACGTGGGAGTCCAGGGAAGGTGGGGGAGACAGGAGTATACGTTTGTCTCGGCCTACGCTCCACCCAAACTACAAGCTAGGACGCTGGCCGGGGTTTCAGACATCATCCTTTATACTTCCGATACAATACAAATCCTTGGGGGCGACTTTAATGATGTAAGGAACCCTGTGCTAGACAGAACAGGAGGGCGCGACAGACCACAGACGGTGACCCCGCTGGCCAAATCCATGACTACACTGGGTCACCTTGACATCTGGCGATGGCTCCATCCTGACGCGGAGGCGTTCACCTTCTTCTCGGGAGCACATAAGGTGTACTCTCGCTTGGATTATATTTTCATGGCACGGCAGACAATACAGATATCGGATGTATTGTGCTAGAGGGGTTTCGGACCACTCGCCTGTGCTCCTGACGGTCGGCAGGACCGGTAGAAAGGGACCAAAAATACTCAGACTGTCGGCCTGGGACCTACAGAACCCGGACATCCTGAAGGGGTTGAGAGCAGATGTAAAAGTGTACCTAGCAGAGAATATAGACTTGGTGGACTCCCAGGTAGTCCTATGGGAGGCGCTCAAGGTGTTCCTACGAGCCAGTGCACAGTGTAGACTAGCAGAAGAAAGAAAAAAAGACCCAGGCTGAGATACAGTCTTTGGAAGCACAGATCCTGGCACTGGAAAATGAACATTTACACACCCGGGAACCGGAGACGCTTAGACGCCTTGCGGATCTCCAAGTTCAATACCGACAGGTCGCAACAGGGGAAGCAAAGTCACAGGCTTTAGCGACCCTGCATCGTATATACGATGTAGGCGACATATCGGGGAGGCTCCTGGCCTGGCTTAGTAGGAAAGAAAAAGATGACAGATGGGTGGAGAAAGTAAGAGACAGCCATGGGGACTGGGCGTGCACGGACACACAGATAGCGGAGGCATTTGCGAACTGCTATGCCGACTTTTATTAGGCACGTGATTTAGGAACGAAAGAGGATGCGATGCAATATATGTCGCAGATTGCTCTCCCGTCACTTGAGGAAACAGATCAAAAAGATCTAGAGGCGGACATAACCGAGGAGGAAATTCGGCTTGCTCTGAAGCGAATGGGTTCCCGGCAGAGTTCTTCAAAAAAATGGCAGACCTTCTAACGCGTCACATGCTGGCCCTATTCCAGGACGCTGAAGAGGAGGGTCAGTTCCCGCCCGACCTCAGACAGGCCACGATTGTCCCAATTTACAAACAGGGAAAGCCGGCGGAGGAGTGCGCATCCTATCGCCCCATATCACTCCTAAACGTGGAGGCGAAGCTGTATGCAACAATTCTGGCCCTGCGACTGCGGCGGGTCATATCGGGACTAGTTCATCTTGACCAAACGGGGTTTATCCCCGAAAGAGCGACTAAGTATAATATACGGAGGACCCATAATTGGCTCTGGGAGGTGGGGAATAGGACGGTGCCCAATTGGCTGGAGGAGTGTGGCTCACTGATTAGAGCGGCAGACCCTGATGCAGAGGTCTGGCCCGGGACCAGGGTTCAATTCCCGACGCGGCAGGGTCCTGAGCCCAAAAATGTGCACAGACTCGATAATTCTCGCCTCGGTGCCTATTCTAATCATGGGGTCCTACACTACAACTCTGGGCAATAGTTGCTTAATCTCCACTACGGCGGCCCACCCACTGCGGGATGCCTGGCTTTCACCCTGGGGATACCCAGTAGGGGTTATCTCAAAGGGAAAAGCCAGGACGGGTTCCCAAGGCAAGCGCCTTGATGCCTTTGGGTGATACGTGCGCTATATAAGTCGCAATACATTTACATTTACATTTGGTTCTTGTCCCTGGACGCGGAAAAGGCGTTTGACGCTGTGCATTGGCCCTTCCTAGAGGGAGTGCTAGAACGTATGGGATTTGGACCCCGGTATAGAAGTAAAGTTCAGATGCTGTACACAAGCCCAAGCGCTAGGGTCAGAGTTAACGGACGACGTCCAGAGCATTCCCGATACAACGGGGAACCAGACAGGGGGCATCCCCCACTGTTCGCCCTGACCATTGAAGTGATGGCCTGCGCAGTTAGGCAGAATGAGGAGATCCGGGGATTCCGGTTGGGACACTTAGAGACGCAGGAAGAAAAACTATCCCTCTACGCAGATGATGTTCTGCTACATATTACGCAACCGGAGGCCACGGTACCGGCTCTGCTTGCCGAACTAGACCGTTACGGAGCTAGGTCCGGTTATCAAATAAACTGGCACAAGTCCACGCTCTACGACCCTCGGGGACAACCAGTGACGGATTTATGTATTTAGGAATATTTATTACAACGGAAGCTGACATCTCATACGAAAGAAACATTAGCCGGGTCATGCGTAACTTTGCGGCGGACGCCAGTAGATGTCAATCGCTCCCCCTAACGATTCTTGGAAGAGCAGGTATGTTTAAAAAGGTTTCCCTCCCGAGATTTTTATATGCATTTCAAAACGAATACTTCCCCATGCACAATAAGGTTTTCTGTGAAATACACGCGGAGCTGAGATCGTTCCTCTGGTTGGGAAAACACCATAGGATAGCATTGGCGACCCTACAAAGGCACCAATATGACGGAGGTATTTCGCTCCCAGATCTGGAAGCTTACTACTGGGTGGAACACATGGCCCCCATAAACGACTGGATACACGCACCGGCCTCCCACCCCACCTACGCGCTGGAAAGGGTTACGCACACCTGTTTACACTATATCTATGGGGGAAAGGGGCAGGCAAGGCTCTTACCAGCCACTAGAATCACGTTAGGGCAAAGGGCGACAAAGGCCATTTAATGGGAACACAGGCCTATGGCACAGACTCCATTGTGGCAATGTGCCTGGCTGCAAGAACTCGGCAAGTTGAAGGGGTTTCAAGGCTGGGACGCCATTGGCATCTCCACTCTAGGGGACGTAATTTGACGTGGGACATTGAAACCCTTCTCCGCATTACAAACAGACTTTGGGCTCCACCGCTCCCAGTTCTTTAGATATATGCAACTTAGGCATGCATGGAGGGCGGAGGGAGCACGGTTAGAGGCTCTCCCGGAATATGCGCCTTTGGAGGGCCGACTGTTTCAAGAAAAGATACCCGAAAAAGCAGTATCCCTCACATACAAAACTATTATGAACAACAGGCCGAACACACTGGAGGGACTGAGGGCCACATGGGAACAGGAAGTAGGGGACATGGATGACGTAGACTGGGGGGTGATACTGATGCATCCTAGGGAGGTGGCTATAAAGTTGTGTCTCCGCCTGATCCAATTTAAGATCTTGCACAGGGCCTATTATGATAGGGTATGCCTGTATAAAATGGGAAAGTTACCCGACCCCAGCTGCCTACGGTGCGGCCACGATAGAGGAGATTTTCTACACACTATCTTATCCTGTCCACAAATTCAGACATACTGGGAAGAGGTCCTCGTTGAGCTAAGGGAGGTACTAGAGTCAGACATCCCAGCTGACCCGAAGCTCATACTCCTGGGAATGACTAACGATGTGGACTTAGCCCGCCCCTTGCTAATTTTCCTAGTGTTGGCCCAGGTAGTAGCCAAAAGAGATATAGCCAAAAAGTGGGGAGCTCCGGATAGACCACAGATAGAGGAATGGAGGAGGGGCATGGACCTTTGCATGGCGGCAGAAAGGGTTACTTATAAAGTACGAGGATGCCCTAAGAAGTTCTGTAGAGTGTGGGGCAAATGGCGTAAATATCACGGACTGGATGGAGGACTTTAACAGAACACGAGCATTTAGAGGGAGGGCTGCTGTGGAGGCGGGCGGCATCCAGGGTAGGGGAGAACTGCTTGCCAAGACCTGGAGAGGCACGCTGAATGAACATATAGACGAGGGCACTATGATTCTACGCGAGGGGGGAGGTGGGAGGAATAAGACGCTGGGGATGTGGGAATGTTGCTTGATACTGACATGCTTGTTCTATGGTGTTTTTTACTACAAAACAATTTAAAAAAAAATTAAAGTACAATAAAGCCAACTCAATGTAAACTGCGTCTCCTCCACCTCACACCTGTACGCACAAACACTATTAAACCCTCCACCCCAAGACAAGAGTACCTCTAGTCACTCACGCACAAACCAAAAAGCACCCCACACAGGCTCATAACCACCCAGCACTTGCAACCACACACCGCATGGTGTAGCTTACTTCGCATGCAGGGCGAGCGCTTCACCACCACATAGGACTCGTAAGCACTTTAAATGCTGCAATACATATCGCCAGTAATCCTGTAAGAATCAACCCTGTCGGCTTAGATTAGGTGGAGGAAGCCAGCCCAGTGAAACCCTGGTGCCGACCAGATCAGATACCGTGAAAGGTATTTCTACACTTCCTGCTTCACTCCCTCCTCCGAGAGGGATTTGCAGTCTGCTGCCAGACAGGTTGTTTGTGCAACAGGCACGCATCACTGCTGTCCTTTTACAGCTTCCCTGGCTGTCCCATCATATCTACCCGTCTTCAGGCCACACCATAAAACTAGCAAGGTAAACAATGAGCATAAATAGCGCCTGGGTGTTCTGGGAGTGTCGAGTGGAATTTACTTGGATCGATTGTAGAGTTCAGTAAATTCTAGGCCTTCAATCGTTTTAAAAATTTGTTTCACTTTTCGAAAACGCTTAGTTGAGGCAAAACATTCTTCTGTTAGCGATTAAGTAGAATATTTTAATATAGGTCAGTCATTACCGCACCCTGAAATCGGTTTGAGGGACGCACTTAAAACTTCTAAAATAAAGAGCTATTCCTAAGGCTCTTGTTCGATGGCATCAAACCCCAACGTACCAAGACAGCTGGTGCTTCATAGAAGTTACCACTCTGGGTCACGCAGTGGACAATGGGCAAGGCCTCCTCTCCCTGCACTGGTTCCATCAAACCAATGATGGCTTCTGACTCAATCCAGATCCGGCTACACTTGCAAAGAGGGCAATTTCAGGAGAAAAATAAATATAAAGGATTGTGAATTTGTTAAATACTTCGAGCTGTCCCATCATCCAGCTCTAAGCACATTTAAGGATAGAAAGAAGGGCAGGCCTTCAAATGGAATGCGTAAGAAGTTGGCTGCCATCCTGGACTGTCGGCCGAGGCTTGTATACCCCCACTCCACATCTGTAGCATTAATAAGTGCCTAAGTCCTAAGGGGATCCTTTAGAGAGCAACACTACAGGTGATATCAGTAATAGCTCTTCATTTTAACCCTTTAACTGCTGGGGCTTTCCACCACTAGTGCAGAGCACTTTTTGGTTATTCAAGGTAGTTTGGCTTAGGGCTCCGTAACTTTCCACATCAGGTATCCACCCCAAAAAAAAAAAATGGGGCACTCCAGACACCCTCAACATGAGGAAAATGAAATTTTGCCTGACCAAGATGCCCCCTACGTATACCCTATGTTACATGTATGTGCATGTCATCCATGCATGTCCTTGTAGTGGCCTGAATCACTAGGCCTCTGCATTCATGTCCTGCATTAGAATGCCAGTCATCAAAGTCTCCCAAACGTTAAGCTAACATGAAGGCCCATGTATTTGCATTGTGCACTTTTAAATAAATATCGTAATGAACCCTTTTTGTGGTTCAGCCTGAGCCATTTTCTGAATTAAGGGTTTTTCATGACTCCTGACACACTGAAGGCTGCAGTTACGTATCTCTGACCTCGCATGCTTCTAGCTCAGCCGAAAGAAGCCCAGCAAGGGTTGCCAAGACAGTATTATGAATAACAGTTATCTGCTTGCATTACAGAATCACATTTCAGTCTGGTGAAGAAGGTAAACATATCCCGTCCGCGAAAGATAGGGCCTAGCCTCTCTGTCTCCATTAAAGTAAATCACAGTACTTGCCTCCGTAGAAAGCTCACAGCCCCATGCAATGCACAAAGAAATAGATGCCTTTTCTCTGATTTTTAGTGATGAGCAACCTTTGTTTCAGATAATACATCCCGGACTCAAGATATCAGATAGTACCAGACGTGCTGGTCGCCTTGACACTAAAGATCTCTCTACTGGCTGAAAGTCAACTCTCCTCCCAGTTACACGTCAATTGCACGTCATGCTCAAGTTGCACACACAAGTAGGGCATAGTTCCAGCTAGCTATCCAACTCCTCCTCTGTGTACCACCCACCTATGACACCTACCTATCACCTACCTATGACTCATCAAGTGTACACCCTCATGTACGCCTACATGCTCTTATCTCATTTTCTGTCTTGCTCTGCCTCGCGCTCCCTATGTACAAGGAGTAAAAAGTATATATACTGTTCTCTGTAAATAATTGTTAGAAGACCCTTCCTGATCCTCAGTGGAGATGGAACAGATTCTCCCTTAACTCGAGTTATTGGAATAAAGCCCTTTTAACTTGGACACCACGGACTCTCTGCCTCTCATTTGATACATGCTAATTGTTAATGCCTAGAAATTATGCCAGGGTAATATTTTATTTACCACATTAATCTGGCGCCCGAATACAGGGACTATCCCTTTCCCCACGCGCCGGTGACGTAGGTACAGCTCTTGCCCCCTTCTACAGCCGTGACGGACTTCAAAGTGCGCACCAGCGGGACTTCCTGCTTACTCCCTCAGGCCCACGGAGGAGACGGACTGTGACCAGGCGTCCACACGAGGCGGTGAGGATTGCGGATCATCCGAACCAGAGCCCACCCGTGAGAGAGCAAGGTCCGAGGTTTCCGAGGCCCACCTGTTCCAAGGCGCAAGCGTAGTATCAAGTTTCCGAGGCCTTCAAGTTCTGTTTCCCGGTGAGTACCACTATGGGGGATGCATCAAGTTCAAGACGGGTCCACTGTAAAAGGTGGAAACGGTCAAGACGGGTTCACGTTATTCGTGAAAACGGTCAAGACGGGTTCACGTTAATTCGTGAACACGGTAAAGACGTGTCTCATTCACGTGAGCACGGTAAAGACGTGTTCGTTCACACGAACACGGTCAAGACGGGTCCACGGTAAAACGTGGGCACGGTAAAGACGTGTCTCATTTCTGAGACCGGTATGGCTGTACTGTATTTCAGTGCATAAAGTTTTTCAAGTACATGTTTAGCTCTCTGTATCAGTTTAGGTTGTAACTGTTTTAGTGTTTAATATTTGTTTGTGTGTGAATGATTGTTGATTGTTTCAGTCTATTTTTGTGAATATTGGTTTCAAACATGCCATTGTTTTCGAAGTATCGTCAGATAGGGACTAGAAAAGGTATACTAGAAGAGTCAGTTAACATCCCGCCTAGAGACACACCTGGTCATTATATGTATAATAAGCATGGGTTAGACGCCATTTTGTTTTTGGATTTCTGGGTAGACTATACAAAGGACTTGGAGGAGAAATATAGATGGCCTGTCTCGGGAACATGGGATCCTGAATGCATTATGAGAGTAGAGGAAGCGCTATGGAAAAAGATGTCAAGACCCTCTCAGAAAGATGCCATTGAATTGTGGCGCAAAGAGTCACATAGGAGGATAGAGAAAGAATTGAATAAAGCAGATAGAACTAGCCAAGCAGGGGAAAAAGCCAAAGAAAAAGAACTACGGGAGGAGGGGGAACGGGTCAAAACAGAACAGACTGACAGAGAAAGAAATGCCGTCATTAATGGTATTTATCCCGTCCTGTCAGAAGAACTAGCTAGAGTGACCACCTCAGTAAGTCCCAGTAGGTCACGAACGCCACCACCTGTACCATTTAGAGTATGTAGAATAAAGCCGACAGCATCAGAGGCTTTTATTTCCTCCTATCTAGAAGAGCCCGCACCGGACTACGTAAATGCAGATTTCCCTCTGCCCCCATCGGCCAGATAAGTTTACCGTGGAGTTCCTTGTAAATAGCTCCTTGTAAATATGGTTTATGAAGAGCATGTCATCATTATAACTTATTGAGTTTCTTGTGAATATGGCTTGTGAATAGCGCCATGTGGTTATGGTTTGTGCAGAGCATGTTATCATTACGTTAGGCAGGAGAGAGCTGGATCTCTTTCAAGTGCTTGGAGAAAACGTTTTGAAGATGTGCGTACGTGTTATGTGATAACGTGGAGAAATTAGTTCATGACTTTCCCATGTACTGCAGTCATTGGGGAATGATTGTGCTTCAGCTGCCAAAGGGTTAATATCTTGTATTGAGACGGCAGTATTTGGTTTAACATGCTGTTTAACATGCATGGTTATGTGAGCTGACACTAAAAGTCAGTGAGTGGTGAGATGAATGATGGTTTGATTTAACTTTTTCATTGGTTGCTGGGTCTGCCTATGTGCTTTGTCAGCTTGCTGACTGAAATGGTAACATTTTGCATGGAGAGTATAGAAGTGTTCATTTAACATTCTATCCACGTATTCCTGTGGGTTTGCCTTGGAACACTTGATTTAATGTGTTTGACTCAGAGGTCGGTAAGTTGTAAATAAATAAGTCGGATTGAGATAAGGGTTTGCACTGAGGGTGCTTTAATGTTTTCACGGCTGAGGGTTCCTTTCAAAGGCACGGTTGAGAAGAAACTATAACACAGACCCATCATAGAATGTGCTTTTAATTAGTGTAATGCAACCGTGTGTTTTTTTTTAAAAATAGAACTGTGTTCTACTAAATATACATTATATTTCCCAATGCAAGCTGCCCTTTAGAATAGCGTGTGACAGTTAATACACTCAATTAGAAAACATGTTTTTTTTTTAAAAAGATGAATCTGGCCCTTTTAATAGGTAGAATAGAAGAGCTTGCACACTTAATTATGAAAATCTTGGTTATGCAATGCAAAATTATGGTGTTTCACATGTTATTTTCAAAAAGTAAAATGTGGTGTGTTTCCATGCCATATTGTTCTGTTTCTTTTTTCCTTTGCAGCTAGTATCAATATTTTATGATATAATTATTTTAAAATGCTAGCATGTGTCTAAATTACGAAAGAAAAAAAAATAAGTCCTTATTAATTACTGATTTTAGGATGCTTTTTATCACGTTTTAAATTTGCTTCAGTTAAGTTAGAGAATGTTGGTTAGCCCTGTGGCCTGGGTGCAGATATGTTTTGAATTACAGAATGTGTTTTTCGACCTTGAGGTGGCCTGGCCCAGAGAGAGATATTTTGTGAAGGGAGGGCTTTTCCCTCTTGGAGAGCCGAGCAGTGCTTGTCTTGTTATGATTGGCCATACTCCAATTCCTTTCCGCGGAAGAAATGTTTATATAAGGTGGGGGTCAAGTTGCTCTTCCTTACTGTCAACACTGGAAGCTTCATTGACTTCAAGAAAGTGCATGCTTGCAAATGAATAGTTTTCCCTCGTAGTGTAAACAGAATAATTGGCAGGAGTTTCGCTCTTGCAATGAGTCCTAGCATTTACAGTCAAGCATTAAAAAGACAGCTGGACAGTATTGACATGCCTTCCAACACAGCACTGATACAGTATGTAGACGACATCCTAATTACAACACGATCTGAACCAGAATGCGAAAATGCATCACTGACAGTTTACATTTACACAAAGTGTCCCCTTGAAAGCTGCAATTCTGTGAAAAGCAAGTGGTGTACCTTGGACACTTGCTTTCCAAGGAGGGTTAGACAGCTAACACAAGAACGTATACAGCTCATTGCCAACCTTTCACAGCCAAAGACACAAAAGGAAGTACGTGCCTTTATTGGCCTCACTTCATACTGCAGGCAATGGATTCCCCAGTATGCATATCTAGCCAAACCACTCATACAGTTAACTACACAGGAGGCAGCCACTCCGACTGTCCTCCCTTGGACACAAGAACACACCTTGGCATTTGAGGAATTAAAAAGAGCATTATGTCAAGCACCAGTTTTAGCGACTCCATGTTACAGTAAACCTTTTATGCTTTTCGTAACTGAACGAGATGGAACAGCATTATCTGTCCTCACACAAGATCAAGCAGGAAAACACAAGCCGTGTGCTTATTTTTCTAGTACACTAGACCCAGTGGGCCCAGGCTCTGCCTGCGTGCCTGAAATCAGTTGCAGCAACAGCCCTAGCCATAAGACAAAGTGACTCAATAGTGTTGGGTCACCCTCTGACAGTACAAGTACCACATGCATACCACAACATTTGACTGTAGCAAGACTGACAGGATATGAACGGACATTATTTCAACCACACATAGAGATCAGACGATGTAATATTCTGAACCCTGCAACACTTTTGCCCTCATGTACAGTAAATGCACCACCTAATGACTGTGTGGAAGTAATGAATATAGTGACGAAACCAAGACAAGACCTGACAGATATTGCACTTCCAGACCCAGACTTAACACTCTATGTAGATGGATCATGCATGAGAACGAGTACAGGAGAATTAGTAGCAGCCTACGCCGTGACCACTGCTACAGAAGTCATAGAGACACAGAAAATAGACACACTATCAGCACAAGCAGCAGAGCTCATCGCTCTGACACAAGCCTGCATAAGAGCTAAGCACTTGAAAGTAAACATTTATTCTGACTCACAATATGCTTTTGGCGTTGTTCATGATTTCGGGGTACTATGGAGGGAGAGAGGTTTCTTGACCTCCCATGGCACCAAGATTCAACACGGCCAGCTTATTCAAGCCCTGTTAGAAGCCATACATTTACCTACAGCCATTTCTATCCTGAAATGTAAAGCTCACACCAAAGTTGCAGACACCATTGTAATGACCTGGCAGACCGAACAGCTAAACTTACAGCCCAGACACCAACAGACACGACAAGGACAGAGGTACCATTACTGACAACATGTATGACAGTCAGGGATCCCACTCAAGATGTACTCGACATACAGACACATGCCACTGCAGATGAGATAAAGAAATGGACTGAACAAGGATGGTTTCTTCCAGACTCTATGGTACAAGTAATCATAAACACAGCACATAGTACAGCACACTTGGGAGAGAAGGCAATGTTAGACAGCTTACAGAACATCTGGTTTAACAAGCACCTGCGTGCAGCAGCGAAACAGAAAGTACGAACTTGTATGATCTGTTGCCAGTTCAATCCAGGTAAAGGCATTCCGGTGGAACAAGGCGGATTTCATCCTCCTGACCACCCTTTTGAGGTCCTCCAGATGGATTATATCCAAATGGACAGATGTAAAGGTTACAAGTATGTCTTAGTAGTAGTGTGTGCACTATCTAGATGGACAGAAGCGTATCCAGTTCCAGATTACACTGCTGTGACAACAGCCAGGCAATTGGTGCGCAAGTTCTTCCCCAGATATTGCCCCGTGTCATCTATTCAGATAACGGGCAGCCATTTTCCTCTGAATTAATGAAACAAGTGTCTCTTCTGTTAGGATATAATTGGAAGTTTCATTGTGTAAGACACCCTGAAACAGCAGGCCTTGTAGAAAGACAAAACTCGCAAAGATTTGTGCAGATAAAGGCGTGGATTGGATGGTAGCCTTGCCGGTTGCCCTCTTTTACATGCGTATGGTAGCTCATTCCAGAACAGGCCTATCTCCGTACAAAGTGGTTTTCGGTAGACCGCCAAATATGTGGGGTACGCCTATGCCTAAAAGAATAACTGATGTTGACAGTAACATGCTGACAGATTACCTGGCTTCCTTGATGTCTGCACTACTTTCTTGTCGTTCACAGGTTGCTGCCGCCTTCCCTGACAACACCCAGGTCAAGGAACACGCCATTGTCCCTGGGGATTTCATTTGTGTCCGAAATTTTGATCGTTCAGGCCCCCTTGAGCCGCGTTGGAAGACACCGAAGTTGGTGCTACTAACCACGAGGACCGGAGTGAAAGTGGAAGGACGCAAGGGGTGGATCCACGCGCAGCATTGAAAAAAATATCTTGGACAATCTGGAACATTAAAGACTATAGACAATACAGACAATAAGGACAATACAGACTTTGCGCCGTTTGCGCCGCCTTTGCTAGAAAAGACTCCACAGCAGGAGTATAAATCTAAGTTAAGATCTAGTAAGTCAGACGTAGTTTAATTGTCTAAGTCCACTAGGTGGTGAATCGGTTAGACTAGATTTCTGACATGTATAAGATCACAGACGAGAATAGTGAGAAAACCCAAATGAAAGCAAAATACTGCAAGCTATTACGCAGTAGATGTATAGTTACTTTGATCATTCTTTTTATTCTGTGCATTGTGATATGTGTCCGTTTATTACTACATGTTTTCTTTCCTATTTCCTCACATATTCACTCTTCCAGTAACAGCACCATAGAGCACACATTTAGTGAATTGCCACCTCATCAATTGTCATATCGACTTGCCTTGCGTAACAATACATTCATTCGTATGTTACACCATTCTCACCAGACCAGCAATGCAACTGATTGCTGGGTATGTGGCCAACTGCCCCCTTATCAGAAAACGAAGGGAGTTCTGCCATTCTATCCTTTACCGTTCTCACACAATGGTTCATGTGGAGCATGGTTTGCTTTAATGACCTCAATAGATAGAAAGTACATAGCTTATCCAGGTGGCTGGATATATGGAAACTTGAATAAAGTAATGAATAAGGCATGTTTCCCAGACAAAGACGGATTCCCCCAAAGGAAAGGAACCGATCTAGAGAATGAAGAGTACGAGCAGGGAAATGCATCCGTTAACTTTATAATGTTAAATGTTCAGCCCAAGCAAAATACAGGTCCACCGTTTATTTCAGTCCTGCCAGCAAAAGGTGATTTATGTGTTAATAAAAAAGGCTCAGTACATATGGGACACAGCGAGTGTAAAGTTGTAGTAGAGTTTAATGATAAAGGACTTTCTTCTTTCAAAACATCACGCCATACCTATTTCATTTGCGGTCAGACAGCCTATGTACATCTGCCCTTAGACTGGGGTGGGACATGTTATATAGCGTTCCTGCTTCCACCCGTTTTTCTAGCCCCATCCAATTATCATCGAGATTCCCGACTAGAGTATGTTAGACAAAAAAGAGAGACAGATTCCGCAGGGATTGATCAGACTGAAACAGCTTGGGAGCAATATACAGATTTCAACAAAGGATTCTTTTTCTTTGTCGGTCCCGTCCAAAACAGTAAACTGATACGCAAGTTAACAAGGACTCTTGAAACAGTTGTGAATGTGACTGCATCTGCCCTGGCGAACTTGACCCAGGAACAGTCTGCTATGAGACTTGTTGTTCTTCAAAATCGCCTCGTTCTAGACGTCATACTGGCGGATAGGGGCGGAGCCTGTAGAGTGATTGGCTCCACTTGCTGCATTTTCATCCCAAATAACGCGCCATCTGTGTATGCAGCGATAACAAGGCTCCACAAGATTGCTCATGTCATACATCAAGACCCAGGCATATGGACTTGGTCCAGTTGGCTCTGGGGTGTAATATCGGCTTGGGGATGGAAAGTGTTGTCCTTCCTAGGAATGATCCTACTTATGATATTTGGTTGCTGTCTCTGTCTGCAGTGTGGCCCGGCCATTTGCGGCCTGTGTGCAACTGCCTGTGTTCCCCATCCACGTATACAAAGGGTTAATGACGAACAAATTATGCTGTATGATCAACTATACGGTCTCATGAATATAGATGTATCCTGAAGGGTTAAGTAGGGGACAAGGAGGGAATGAGGAAAATGAAATTTTGCCTTTCCAAGATGCCCCCTACGTATACCCTATGTTACATGGATGTGCATGTCATCCATGCATTTCCTTGTAGTGGCCTGAATCACTAGGCCTCTGCATTCATGTCCTGCATTAGAATGCCAGTCATCAAAGTCTCCCAAACGTTAAGCTAACATGAAGGCCCATGTATTTGCATTGTGCACTTTTAAATAAATATCGTAATGAACCCTTTTTGTGGTTCAGCCTGAGCCATTTTCTGAATTAAGGGTTTTTCATGACTCCTGACACACTGAAGGCTGCAGTTACGTATCTCTGACCTCGCATGCTTCTAGCTCAGCCGAAAGAAGCCCAGCAAGGGTTGCCAAGACAGTATTATGAATAACAGTTATCTGCTTGCATTACAGAATCACATTTCAGTCTGGTGAAGAAGGTAAACATCCCGTCCGCGAAAGATAGGGCCTAGCCTCTCTGTCTCCATTAAAGTAAATCACAGTACTTGCCTCCGTAGAAAGCTCACAGCCCCATGCAATGCACAAAGAAATATATGCCTTTTCTCTGATTTTTAGTGATGAGCAACCTTTGTTTCAGATAATACATCCCCGACTCAAGATATCAGATAGTACCAGACGTGCTGGTCGCCTTGACACTAAAGATCTCTCTACTGGCTGAAAGTCAACTCTCCTCCCAGTTACACGTCAATTGCACGTCATGCTCAAGTTGCACACACAAGTAGGGCATAGTTCCAGCTAGCTATCCAACTCCTCCTCTGTGTACCACCCACCTATGACACCTACCTATCACCTACATATAACTCATCAAGTGTACACCCTCATGTACGCCTACATGCTCTTATCTCATTTTCTGTCTTGCTCTGCCTCGAGCTCCCTATGTACAAGGAGTAAAAAGTATATATACTGTTCTCTGTAAATAATTGTTAGAAGACCCTTCCTGATCCTCAGTGGAGATGGAACAGATTCTCCCTTAACTCGAATTATTGGAATAAAGCCCTTTTAACTTGGACACCACGGACTCTCTGCCTCTCATTTGATACATGCTAATTGTTAATGCCTAGAAATTATGCCAGGGTAATATTTTATTTACCACAAACAGGAGCAGAATATTTTTGCTCTCATGATGACTGTTGAAAAAAAATTATTCCCGTCGCCGAGTGCAATGCTATTCTGCACTTTGACAAGAGTAGTTCTCTTCACTTCCAGGGTCAGCTATATAACAGTGTGCGCTTGGGGAGGCCAAAGATAAAAATACTATTAGTTTTGCTTTTAAACAGTGTTTCTATTTTATACTGGCCAATGTCCGTCAGTGCCTCAAAAATGAAGTTTTATAAAAACCATGACAAAACAAGCATTGACTACGCCAAAATGTCAGCTATATTGAGACCTATTGGCTTTGCCAATAGGTGTTCCAACATATTCTGGGTGCATTTACTCAGACAGGACCAGCCCACCTCAAACAGACCTTTATTTTTTTTCCGCTTTATGAAACTGTAAAGGAAGAAGAGGAAAAAACTGAACCCTTGATACGTGCCCCTTTATCAGAAGACTGTATACTTTAGAGAGTAGTGTGCATACATACAGTGTTTAAAACAAGATGGTTTGTGATTTTACCGTTTTTTAACATTTCCATGAATTTGTGCTAAAACTGTTTTTTCATGTGTATAATCATAAGAGAGGGGAGTAACAACTTTCAATCCCCAAGGAGAAAGAGGGTCGAGAACTGGCGTTGGCAACCCCAATACTAAACAAGGTTCCTGGGAAGGCAGGATGTGAAAACGTGATACTCCCCAAACTTTCCTCGATGCTCGCATTTTCAGTTGTTTCGTAGGGGCGGGGAAGGAGGAAGAAAATGGAAAAAATTTCCTAAAGCCCAAAAATTGAGCAATGTCCCGCATGCCGGGAAGTGAGCTCTCAGAGCCGACTTCCGGAAAAAGGGGAATCACCTACTCCTTTTTTGGTTGAGGCCTGCGTCGCACTGTCTCTGCCACAACACGTTCAAAGTGAGCTCTGCTTCTAGGCAGCGCTGATCATTTTCGTTCAGATTTTGAGGCTCTGTGTGTGGAGCTCTGTGTGTGGGGCTGTGTGTGTGGGGCTGTGTGTGTGGGGCTCTGTGTGCATGTGTGTGGGGCTCTGTGTGTGTGTGTGGGGCTCTGTGTGCATGTGTGTGGGGCTCTGTGTGCGTGTGTGGGGCTCTCTGCGTGTGTGGGGCTCTCTGCGTGTGTGGGGCCATCTGTGTGTGTGTGTTGTTCTCTGTGTGTTTGTGGCTCTCTGTGTCTGTGGCTCTGTGTGTGTGTGTGGGGGGGCTCTCTGTGCGGCTCTGTGGGTAGCTTTTTTGGTAGGTGGCTCTATGTGTGGGTGGCTCTGTGTGTGTGGGTGGCTCTATGTGAATGACTCTGTGTGGGTGGCTCTGTATGTGTGTGTGGGTGACTTTGTGTGTGTTGCTCTGTGTGTGGGTGCAAATGCAATAGTTCTTGCATTTGCAAGAGATTAAGCTATTGGCATTGTAGATGACAATGCCATTTATTTATGTTTTCAAAACAAAACCATAAATAAAAATAATGTCATGAGCAATGCCAATAGCTCTAACTTTAATAATGCCGAGACCATTGCATTGTAAATGCTTGTTTAAAAGTGCTACCCAGTTGAGCCGGTGATCTAAAAGGACACCCAGATAGGAGAAAGTTAAGCAATTCGGCACTCTGGCTCCGTTTACCACAAAAGGGTACTGTCTTTTGAGTCTAGACCCTACCTGCATCACATAAGATTTGGTGTTGTTTATGGCCAGGTCTCGCTTGGTCATAAATCCATGGAATGCATCAAGTAGGGTTTGTAAACTCTTAGGGGTGTGGGCCAGGAGGACTGCGTCATCCGCATATAGCAGGACGGGTAGTCCTCGCCGACCCACGTATGGGTAATCAGCCCCTGTGTCTAACAAAACTCCTTCTAGGTTATTAATATAAAGATTAAAAAGGAAGGAGGCTAATATGCACTCCTGCCGAACCCCCCTTTTGGTATTACAATTCCTGGATACCTTAAGGTCTGTTGTGTATCTAATATTGGCCTTAGTATCTCTATGGAGATCCCTCAAGAAGTCCACCACGTAACGCTCCACCCCCATGGCCTCCATGGACTGCCACAACTTTCCCCGGTTGACGCAGTCAAAAGCCGAGGAAAGATCCATGAAGGCCATGTAGATGGTCCCGGGGCGAGCGATGGTGTATTTACCTAGGATCAAGTAGAGATTTAGGCACTGAACCATTGTCGAGTGACCTGGATGAACCCATACTGGATGTCCGAGATGATCTTATTCTCCTCCGCCCAGGTACTCAATCTCTTTAGAATGACTCCCCTATGACCTTTACAATGGAGTCAATCAGGGAGATAGGCCTGTAGTTTATCGTACAGTTGCGATCCCCCTTCTTATAAACTGGTACGATTGTTGAGACTCCCCAGGATATTGGGCATCCTTCCTTGGCCGCGGCATTACCCACTGCGGTCAGGATCAGGGCCCAAAAAGAGGGATTAGATTTAAAAAGATCCGGAGGGATTCCGTCCGGGCCTGGGGCCTTTTTATTTGTAAGGTTGCTAATACCCTCCTCAATTTCATTCAAAGAGAACACCACTACTTCATTACCTGGGATCTTATCGGAGATGACTGACGATGTGGACGTGTTTTTAAATATATTGGCAAAATGGGACACCCATTCTTCCTCTGTGATGTTGGAGCCCACTTCTTTGACCCCTTCCGCATAAAAAGGTGATCGATTAATGGTGCTCCAAAATCTAGAGCTACTAGATAGGGTCACGGGATCTAGGAGCTCCCTCCATAGTGCTTCTTTCATTTCCACTTTACGTTTGGTCAGGGCGTTTTTGAGGTTTTTCCGCAATATTCTAATCAAGGATCTGTCCCAAGGTGTAGTTTTTAAACCTGCCTTGAGTTCTCTTGCAGCTTTTGAGCATAGGTGACAGAACCATCTTGGTTCACTAGACATGCTAGTTCTCCCTTGAGCAGATAACATGCCTCCCACTTTAGTTGCGATCCCTTCAAAGGATTTTAGTATTCCTGTAGCCGTAGATTCATCGTGGAGAAAGCAGGAAAATTCTGCCGCACAAGTAACCTTAAGTATGTAATGAAAGAGAGACGGGATTACTTGGCTCCATTAAATCCGCCGCTCTCCGTCAGTTGGTAATAAAGTGTTACCTCCTTGTGCTTGTCCCTTTTTTTTCATTATACTCCCTCCTATGGTCACACAGACAGGATTGTGATCGCTGTGCGTACTTGTTACTTGGGGGTATGGAAAAACCCTGGAGAAGAGGTACGATAGATCTAGACAATAGGATGTGGTCTATAAATGAACCGTAGCCTCTACCTTTAAACGTGGGATGCCTTTGTTCGCTAAGTGGTGGGGCAAAACTCAGCGCAGAGGATAAATCTAGCTCGTCAAGCATATCATTGAGGGCGTTACCTTGTCTAGTGTGCTCAAAGTGGAGTCCCGTTATCAATGGGCAACCCAGTGTCCCCATGGTATTGGACTTAGGGTCACCACAAGGATGTACATTAAAGTCTCCTGCAATAAGCAGGTTCTTTATTTGTGAGCCGCAGCCCTTTTTGACAAAATTATTCAGCTTAGCAATCCCACAACTCTCATCTTTGTGAATAGCGTTATAGAAATGTATCACATGGAGGGTACTATCTTTATGGCCTAAAGAGATGGCCTGGATGTTTCTATTATCAAAAGGGATAGCCCTGATACTACATCTGAGGGCCAGCGATGCAAAGATTGCCAAACCACCCCTGGCTCTACCACTGGTTGCACTAATCGCTGGAACAAAGAAGGCTCTATAACCCTCCAGTGCGAAATTACTATTAACAAGCCATGTCTCTTGGAGACATATTAGTGAGAATTTACTGACGAACTGCACCCACATGGGTTCAGTGACCTTTCCTGCCAACCCCGCGATGTTCCATGAAAGTACGTTGTGAGCTTGATTGTTCCCTTTGATACCCGAGGTAACCACCCGAGGAGGATCAGACAATAATATTTCAGGGAATTTTTTTTCCTGATACCCATCAGCTGTAAAGGGCGCAAGTTTGTCTATTTTAACTCCCACAGGTACAGGCTCAGGCACTAAACTGTCAGCCAGGGGAAGATTAATTTTGGATATGATGATACTGTTGGGGAGGATAGGGGTTACATTTTTGCCGCACAGTCAATCACAGTCGTTAAGACCGGAGAGTGCTGCGTATCTGTTTATTCCCTCTAGAGGTGGGGGAAACCCGTATCCACCCCAATAAGGTTCCCTTGGTTGCCTCGACAGTAGTGGGCCCATTCCCTGGTGTCCTCTGTGGTAGGGTGTCCTAACGTGGTGTCCCCCATTCCGGGTGTCGAGTCGGCCTCGGGTCGATATCCAGTAGAACAAACCTAGGGGTAATATCTCTATACCCGAGCCCCTGAACTCCCCACCATGCTCTACTTCCCTGAGTATCCTTTCTATGGGTGCTGGACTATTGAAATTAATCGCGACGCAGTCTCCATTTCTAGATTTTCTCGACCTGCCCAACCATGACACCCGTCGGGCCATGATGACATTATGCCCTGCCGTATGTCCTTCTGTGATGTTACGGGACAGCCAGTGGATAACCTTGTTTTTCAATTGGCTGTATTCCTCTTTGACTCCCTCAGTAAGAGGTGGTACATTACCCAGTACTAACACCAGCGGGGTTGATTGCGGGGGTAGGTCAATAATGGGGAGGATATCCACATTTTTTGTAGTTTTAGCCAGATTTCTTTTCCCCTCAGCCTGTGTGAATAAAGAAGTGTTCTGTTTGCGAGGTTTGCTATTTTCCCTTACGGCAGCTGTTTTACCTGTGTCCCCCAGTGTATTAAGGCTACCTCCCTCCGTCACATACTCCTTATTTGTTGTATTCCTCTGCTCGTTAACTACGGTAATTGGGGTTGGACAAGACATAGGTGGTGGAATTATAGCCTGTTTGCTCGGGTTTATATAAGAGCCCCCAATTTGCAGGCTAGATGATAGACTCTCCAACATGTGGGTGTTTCCTGCAGTAGCCTGGTGTAACTTTCCCATTTTCTCAATAATTATGTTCAGTTTCTTGATAAGTGGGAGCATAAATGACTTAAACAACTGTTCCACTTGAGATATGGTACATACAACATCGCTAGGTATGAGTGTGGCGTGTATGAGAGGCTGAGACATAATGCTGGATGTGGATTTTGGTGGTGCAGTCATTCGGGTAGCGGGTGCATTAGTTTTTCTAATTTATTTGGAAGGAAGGGGTTTAACCATTTTATTTGTTGTTTTGGGTACTTTCTGTTGTCTTCCTAGTTGTCGGCCCCCTCCCCTCTTTCTTTTACCCATTTGTTTAGGGCATGAAGCTGTATTTTTCAGGGTAGCGACAGCCTGTACATTCTTAGTGGTTAAAACAATGGGCTGGAAATCCTCAGATAATAAGCTACTGCCTGATGAAATGTTCAGGGAGGTAATGGAGATACACCCATCTGGACCTTAACATGAGGTTCTTGAGCTAATCCCACTGATTCTCCTGGTGTCTGGTTGTTCTGGTGTTACAGCGTTCTTAATATCGCCCAAAGAGGACCGCTTTGAGCCCAGAAGTTCCAGGGGTAGCCGCTTCTCTGTGAAGGCTATTTCGCGCTTTAACACGACAGCTGCTCTGGTGATGAAATTATCTAGGGTCCCTGTGATACTGCCCCCTATTGTGTTAGTTGCCATCTTTCTCCCCTTCCCAGATTGATGGGCCATATTGATCAGTTTATCAGAGAGAAAGACTTACCCAAGTGGGGCAGGATATGCCCCCATATACACTAGTATAATATATCAGTCGGTGATGTCCGTCCTGATCACCCTCGCTAGGTCTTACCAGCTTGTGGGACACGTTAGGGGGATGGCCCAGCCCGGCCTTCTCAGGCCTGTGACAGCCTTGGACGGTCCCGCCCTTGTCCCGGGCTTCTCCCGGGACGCTCCCGCGCGTTCCCGCGCAGCGGAGGAAGTGGAAGGTTAAGCAACGTCAGCAAGGGGCGGTGCTCAAGCCCCGATACAGGTGTGGGCGGCCAAGGGGGCTCCTGGTACTTCGAGTCCTGCTGACGAGAAGTAGCCGTCGGGTTACGCTGCCAGACCCCAGTTGCAGCCTGCTCGAAGTGGTGGTCCGTGCGGGCAATGTTCTTTAATATACCCGTGCAATTCCGTGTCGATAATGAAGGGTGATACAAACAAACAGCACCTCCTGACGCTGCGGCACCCGCGAAGCGGGTGCGGCGAGGTCATTTGAAGGCCTCAGCAAGGGGCGGTGCTCAAGCCCCGATACAGGTGTGGGCGGCCAAGGGGGCTCCTGGTACTTCGAGTCCTGCTGACGAGAAGTAGCCGTCAGGTTACGCTGCCAGACCCCAGTTGCAGCCTCCTCGAAGTCTGTCTCACATGCTGTCTCACATGCTTTGTCCTGCCAGCCACAGGACTTGTCACTCTGGCCCACAGCAACCAGTCCTGCATTGAGTTATCTTTCTTCTGTGGAATTCCTTCTGAGAATTGCTTGCTCACGCAGGGGAGGCTAGGGAAAGTGTGCTTCCATGAGAAGAGCCAACCTGTCCTGGATGACTGAGCTACAGAATATCGATCCCAGAATATCGTGGTACAAGAATATTGAGGACAGATAATCGAGGGACAAAATATCAAAAAAGAATTGCAGATAGGGAATCATAGATTTAATATTAACAACTCCACATCTAGGTACCCTGAAGATATATGGACCATGTAGGTACATAAATGGGTAGTTAGGTATAGCAAATTGACATTTGTTTCAACATTTTGCCGTCGATATTGTGTCCTATTTATATTCTGGGGTCATTAATAAGGGTGTACTGGACCATGGCAGCCCCTCTCCTTTCTACTGCTTATGCTTTCTCCCACTGAACCAAGCAGCGGTGGTTCCTCCGGTATGGCAGAAGAGCGTTCTTCCCCCTTCCAGCAGCCCAAAGAAAATAAAAATAAAATGATAATAAACCGTGATTTATTATAGCTTTATTTTGTGTCACTGTCCCGGAGTCTTAGGGGCGGGGCCAGGGGGATAACAGGAATTCACAGAAGTGGTGTGCACTGTTCTCAATACATGACAGTTTGGCCGGCCATCTCAGACGACAAGACCTGTAGACCTATCTTTTTTATTATGAAAAGCTTATGCTAAAGGTATTAGGGTTGTACAAATATATTGATGTTTAACCATGTTAAGACGTCCAGGCACACAAAGTCTTACATGGAAATCGCAGACAATGGAAACAGATGGGCCCACATGCATCATTGTGACATTTTGCACTTCCTAATTTGCGAAAAATAAGGAATCGCAAATTAAGAAGTGCAAAATGCTATGCATCATTATTTTCGGTATTCATTTGTGATTCGGTAAAAATCGCAATTTTTACCGAATCCCAAATGAATACCGAATTCTTAAGTTAATTTTCGCAATTCCCATTGATTCCTATGGGCCAAAAGGCCCATAGGAGTCAATGGGAATTGCGAGTGGCACTTTGAAAATTTCATGGGTGCAGGGGGGGGTCCAAAGGACCCCCCCATGCACCCCTGAAATGTATTTTTCGCATCATGTTTCACACACACATGTCCTAAGGACATGTGTGTGTGAAACATGAATGTTGAAAAAAAAACATTTTAAGCATTTTAAACACTTTTTCCAAATTTACCGAGTGGTTCAACCACTCGGTAAATTTGGCACCCTAATTGCGAATTTACAGTTTTAAATTAAATGATGCATTGCTTTTAAGAAATCGCACATCTGCGACTTCTTAAAAGCACCCGCAATTTTAGAACTCGCAAACATGTTACGAATTCTAAAATTGCTTCATGCATCCCAAAAAGCACTTTTGCATTCGCAAACGGCCGATTTTAAGGAATCGCACCGTTTGCGACTACAAAAATGCTTGATGCATGTGGGCCAAAGAGTTTATGAAGCTAGTTAACCTCTCTGATGAATCGTAAGAGTATCTGATTGCAGGTTTCTAAACTGAATTTTATATGTATTTGTGATTTTGTGTAGTGTATTTAGATGTGTGTGCTTTAAGGTAGTTTTTAATTTAGAGAAAACACACTACCTATACATGGATAGATTTATGGTTATTGTTGTGCGTTGCTGAGCCCTGAGTTTGTAGCCAACAGCAGCTCCCTTCCCTGAGCTACTCCACCTCGTTACCCTGAGAGTCAAGCACTAAAGGAGTATTTGGTCTCCAGTTTGAGAGTCTCTGTTAAGGAGACTCTGGACACCAAAGATGATTTTCCCTGGGCCACCAAGCTGGAGTTTTACTTAAAGGCGGTAACATTCTGGGAATAACATTACCTTGAAATATTCTGCAGATGTAAAAGGTAGAAACACCCTGACCACGTAGGCCTGCTCAGGGGGTCCCACAAGGACCCCCAGACCCAAAATCACCCAAAATTATAAAACAAAAACGAAGCGTGGTATCCCGCGCTTCATTTGTTAAAAAGCCCCTGGGTGGGCCAAGTCCCAGGGGCAATTCTAACTTATGGTGTGCGGTCCTGTTGTGGCCCCACAGCCCTGGGGATGGCCACCTCCCAGCGGCTTTATAATTTATGAACGGGGCACGTGGCCCCCACAGCCCCGGGGACCACCACCTTTGCGGGGCTTTATTTAAATAAGGGCGGGCCTTACAAGCATCCCCCAAGCCCCTGTGACTGCCTCCTCCCCGGTGCTTTATTAGAATTGGGTGGGGGGGCCTCGCGGGCCCCTCAAAGCCCGGGGACTGCCACTTTCCCGGGGCATCGAACATGTAAAGAAGGGGGTTTGTTGTGGACCCACGGCCCCGGGACCACCACCTCCCTGGGGCTAGTTACATGTTGGTGCGGCCCCTCTCATGGAGCCCTTTATGGCACTGGGGACCGCCACCCCCCAGGGCTGGCTCCTGCAATGTCCCAGGGTGCTCACCCCGGGACATTGCTGTTTGCTATGGCAGGGCGGGATAGCACACTCTGATTCGCTTCATTGAAGCGGGATCAGGAAACCTGCTCTCGCTTTCATGAAGTGATGCAGAATTGCTTTTGGGCAAGGGGAGCTGCATGTAAGCAGCTCCCCTTGCCCAAAAGCAATGCCGCCTCCCGCAGGAGGTGGGAAGCTGGCTAGAACCGCGGCGGCATTAAGGTCCCCCGCAGTCCCCCACGAGTGCCAGGCCCTGGGGGATGGGGTCCCCGGGACTGGAAGTGGCCCGGGTGGGGGTCACTCCGCCCAACCTCCCATAAAATGTTTTATTTTTAAAAAAGGCTGGCCAGGCCCCAGGGGATGGGGTCTCTGGGCCATAATTGGCCTCTGGAGGGGGGCCATGCGGCCTCCCTCCCCAAAAATGTTTAAAAAAAAAACAAGGCTGCCCGGTCCTGGGGGATGGCGTCCCCGGGGCCAAAAAAGTGGGAGAGGGAAGGGGGGCCACGCAGCCCCCTCCCAGAAAATAAAAATAATACTGAGTGTCCCTGGGGGCCAACTAGCCCACCAGGCAGCTCCAGTAAGCGCCCCACAGCTGGATTGCAGAGAGGTGGTCCAAGGCCACACCTGTTTTTACACTACTCTGCAAACACACCTCTTGGCACACTGCTGGTGGGGTCGATGATGTCCTCCAGGTGTGTGGAGCCTACCTGGTGGGCTAGTTTGCCCACAGGTACCCTCAGGAATGAAGGGGGCTTAATACCCCAAGTTAGAACGCACCAGGAGGTGCGTTGGCAGAGTGGTGGAGAAAGGGGGCGTGGCCTATGTCCACATCTCAGCAATCCCACTATGTGGGGCTTACTGGAGGTAAGATGTAGGCTAGTTGGCCCCTAAGCACCCTCAGCAACGAAGTGGACTTTAATCCCCATCCAAGAGTGTGCCAGGAAGGGCGTTTGCAGAGTGGTGGGCAAAGGGGGCTTGGCCTGCTTTGAGAATTTAGCAATCCTGCTTTGTGGGACTTAATGGAAGTAATAGGAGGGGTAGTTGGCCCCAAGGTTGTCCTTGGGGGCCAACTACCCCTCCTGTTACCTCCAGTAGGTCCCACACAGTGGGATTACTAGGACGTCTTTGGAGGTCACACACCCCTTTCTCCACCACTCTGCAAATGCGTCTCCTAGCAGACTACAGGATGGGAGATGAAGTCCACTTTACTCCTGAGGGACTTTGGGGGCCAAGATGCCCTCCTGGTACTTCCTGTAAGTCCTACGCAGCAAAATTCCTGAGCCCTGGTCGGAGGCCCAGCACCCTTTCTTCACCACTCTGCAAACCAGTCTATTAGTTAAAGAAGTGTTTGCAATGCAATAGGTTTTGCACTTGCGAGAGTTAGAGCTATTGGTGTGGTAAATGTAATCGTTTTTTTATTAATGTGTTTTGTAGTGTAGTGGATGTACGTTGTGTGTAGTGGAATTATGTGGTAAGTTGTGCCTTGAAATTATGTGGATAGAAAGTATGTGGTATTTAGTGTGCAGGAATTATGTAAAGTGGGATTATTTTTTATGGAGAGTAATTATGTGGTATGGTAGTCTTTGTTGTGGAGTGGTAACCTCAGGTTTAGTCTTCCTTGTTTCCAAAGAAGCTCAACTATGAACTCAGTGAGACAAAAAAGAAGGAATGACTAAGGAGCACTTGCGAACTTAGTCAGAGTTGTGAGCAGGGCCACTGGAATTATGCGACTGTTTGGCTGCACCAACTTTTGCACAATTATACTTTATCCGCATTAGCCACATAATCCTTTATATGCTCCCTAATCTGCAGATTTGAACAAATAAAGCCTTGTTTCTAGCTAAACCGACACAAATGTTACCAAAAATGCAGCAACAAGTGTTACAGTGTGGTGGAAGGCCCTTTGCAAACCTAGAACTTATTGCTAAATGTGGTTGTTAAAGTAGTACTAAAGGTGTGCAAGCCACTCTTGCTTCCTTCTGCGCCTTCTTGCCTCTTTCTGCATTTCTGTTGCTTCTTTCTGCACATTTCTTTCTTTTTCTGCACTTCTCTTGCCTCTTTCTGCAAATCTCTCCTAATTTCTACACCTCACTTGCTTCTTTCTGTACCCCTCTTGCTCCTTTCTGCACCCTTCTTCCCTCTTTCTGCATCCCTCTTTCCTCTTTCTGTACCCCTCTTGCCTCTTTGTGCACTTCTCCTACTTCTTTCTGCATCCCTCCTGCCTCTTTCTGCACCTTTGACGGTTCTTTCTGCACTGCTCTTGCTTCTTTCTGTACCTCTTTTGCAAATTTCTGTATCCTCTTGCCTCTTTCTGCATCCCTGTTCCCTCTCTCTGCACCTCTCTTGACTCTTTCTGCAGCTTTGTTGCTTCTTTCTGCACTTCTTTCCTTCTTCTGCACCACTCTTGCCTCTTTCAGCAACTCTGTTGCTTCTATCTGTACTTCTCTTGCTTCCTTCTGCGCCCCTCTTGCCCCTTTCTGCACATCTCTTGCCTCTTTCTGTACCTCTTTTGCTTCTTTCTGTACTTCTCATGCCTCTTTCGGTACCCCCTTGCCTCTTTCGGCACCTCTGTTGGTTCTTTCTGCAGTGCTCTTGCTTCTTTCTGCAGCTCTTTTGCAAATGTATTTATCCCTCTTGCCTCTTTCTGCACCTTTCCTGCCTGTTTCTGTACCTCTCTTGCCTCTTTCTGCACCTCTTTTGCTTCTTTCTGCACTTTTCTTGATTTTTTCTGTACCCCTCTTGCCTCTTTCTGCACCTCAGCTGGTTCTTTCTGCACTGCTCTTGCTTCTGTTTGCACCCCTCCTGCAAGTTTGTGCATCCCTCTTGCCTGTTTCTGTACCCCTCTTCCCTCTTTCTGTACGTCTCTTGCCTCTGTCTGCATACCTGTTCCCTCTTTCTGCACCCCTTTTGCCTGTTTCTGCAACTATCTTACCTCTTTATGCAGTTCTCTAGCCTCCTTCTGGACCTCACTTGCCTCTTTCTGCACTTCTCTTGCTTTTTTCTGCACCCTTATTCCTTTTTCTGCACATCTCTTGCCTCTTTCTGCACCTCTTGTGCCTCATTCTGCACATCTATTGGTTCTTTCTGCAATGTCCCTGCCTCTTTCTGCACCTCTTTTGCTTCTTTCTGCATTTCTCTCTCCTCTTTCTGCACACCTCTTGCCTCTTTCTGCACCTCTGTTGCTTCTTTTTGCACTTATATTGCCTATTTATGCACCACTCTTGCTTCTTTCAGCACCCCTGTTGTCTCTTTCTGCCCCCCCTTGTTGTCTCATTGTGCACTTGTCTTTACTCTTTCTGTACCTCTCTTGCTTCTTTCTGTACTTCTCTTGCTTCTTTCTGCACCTCTCTTGCTTCTTTCTGCACCTACTTCCCTTTTTTGCATCCCTCTTGCCCCTTTCTCCTGTTCTTTTGCCATTTTCTACACCTCTCTTGCTTCTTTCTGCACATCACTTGCCCCTTTCTGCACTTCTCTTGCTTCTTCCACACCTCTGTTATTTTTTTCTGCACCTTTCTTCCTTCTTTCTGCACCCCTCTTGCCTGTTTTTGTATCTCTGTTGGTTCTTTCTGCACTGCTCTTGATTCTTCTTCTACCTCACTTGCCCCTTGCTGCACGTCTCTTGCTTCTTTCTACACCTCTAATGCTTCTTTCAGCAATTCTCTTGCCTCTTTCTGCACTTCTCTTCCTTCTTTCTGTACCTCTCCTGCCTCTGTGAGCCTCTCCTACCGTTTTCTGCACCCCTCTTGCCTGTTTTTGTATCTCTGTTGGTTCTTTCTGCACTGCTCTTGCTTCTTTCTCTACCTCACTTGCCCCTTGCTGCACGTCTCTTGCTTCTTTCTACACCTCTAATGCTTCTTTCAGCAATTCTCTTGCCTCTTTCTGCACTTCTCTTCCTTCTTTCTGCACCCCTCCTGCCTCTTTCTGTACCTCCCTTGCCTCTTTGTGTTCCTCTCCTACCTCTTTCTGTACCCCTCTTGCCTCTTTTTGAACCTCTGTTGGTTCTTTCTGCACTGCTCTTGCTTCTTTCTGCACCTCACTTGCCTCTTTCTGCACTTCTTTTGCTTCTTTCTACACCTCTGTTGCTTCTTTCGGCAATTCTCTTGCCTCTTTCTACACTTCTCTTTCTTCTTTCTGCAACCTTCCTGACTCTTTCTCTAACTCTCTTGCCTCTTTTTGCACCTCTCCTACCTCTTTCTGTATTCCTTTTGCCTCTTTTTGCACCTCTGTTGGCTCTTTCTGCACTTCACTTGCTTCTTTCTACACATCTGTTACTTCTTTCAGCAATCTCTTGCCTCTTTCTGCACTTCTCTTGCTTGTTTCTGTACCTCTCTTGCGTCTTTCTTTACCTCTGTTGACTCTTTCTGCACTTCACTTGCTTATTTCTGCACCTCTCTTGCCTCTTTCGGCACCTCTGCTTCTTTTTTCTGTACCTCTCTTGCCTCTTTCTGCACCTCTGACTTAGAGATAGTTTTAATGCCCCTGCCCTATTATGTACTAGGGCCTTACAGGGGAGGGCATGGCAATCACAGGGATACCCAAACCCATAATGTACCCTAATGTATGTAGGTGTTTTCACTGTATTCAAAGTGTCTTTTGGCATAGCACTGGCTCCGGGCCTGGTTAGTCAGAGTCAGTTACCACCAGTACCAGTCAGCAAAAAGTTGGGTGCACAGGATGACTTTGCAACAAGGCCGCTTTCTGCACCTATGTTGGTTCTTTCTGCATATCTCTCGGATCTTGTTGCACCTTTCTTTGTCTTTCTGGACTTCTGTTGCCTCTTTCTGCATTTCTCTCGCTTCTTTCTGCACCTTTCTTCCTCTTTATGCACTTGTCCTTCCTATGTAGGCATAGTTAGAAATTAGCATTTAAAAAACCTTTGAAATTCACTTAACAAACCACAGGTTTCAGGGACGTTATAGTTAGAAATTATCATTTAAAAAACCTTTGAAATTCACTGAAAAAACCCACAGGTTTCAGGGACATTATAGTTAGTTGGACATTTCACTCGTACAAAACCAGAGAAATTCAGCCGTTATAGTTAGTTGAGCTAACTATAACTTGCGCCCCCCACAAATGCACTACTGAGGACGTCACATATACCATCATTTATGTCATGGTCAGTGACATCACTGATGACATCTCAAATGACATTACGAATGACATCATCCACGTGATAAAATGCACCTCCTCATACCCTAATATAACCTTTGATACATCCACTCTAAAATACAGACTACCATTTTTGAAACCATAGACACAACAATACCAGTTACTACATACCCACTCTCTGATTCCTAGGTCTGCACACACACTTCCACTCATTTACCCATACCATCACTCATACATGCAGTCACTCATCAATACAGCACTATCATATGCACTCCTATACCTATACAGACACTCACACACCGCCACTCATCCATAGAGTCACTCACACACCTAGCCAGTCATGCAAAGAATCAATCGCACACCCAATTACTGACCTATACATTTATACACATACCACCTCACTTATACATACAGATACTAACACATACTTACGGATGTATGACGTTACAACGCATACTTTTACAACGCCTACCTTTACAACGCGGTTTTTACCACGCATACCATTACAACGCATAGCGCTTTGGGGTGCTGGATAGTGAATAGTTTAATTTACTATTCCAACTCCAGTCCCCGTGGATAGTAGGGTAGGTTATTGGATAGTAAATTAACCTATTCCCTATCCTAGAGCGCCCCCCAGCGCAATGCGTTGTAATAGTTTGCGTTGTAAAAGTTGCGTTGTAATGGTAGGTCGTTGTAAAAGTTTTGTTGTAAAGGTTGTATACCCATACTTACTCTCTTATACAATGTGTGATACAATCACACAGACATCCATACACCCACTCTCACAATCACTCACTCTCACATAAAGCCATTTATATATTCCAACACTCAAATATACTGCCTTTCACATATGTAGTTACTCACACATGTACAACTGAGACATCCATTCACTAACCAACACAACCATACACACACTCACCCACCCATACAGCTCTTCACAGATGCACTCTTGAACCCAAACACCCGGTGAATCACCCACTCACACATCTATGCACAGAGTCACCATCCCCCACCCACACAGACATTCAGGCACCGATACAGATACTCAGACAACCATATAGTTGTTCATGTAGCTACTCACCAACCCATGCAGCCGCTTACACACCAACTGATAGACTGATACAGACATTCACACAGATTAGTCACTAATCTATGCATTTAGTAAGACGTTTAATCACTTACCTATACAGTCAGTCAGGCACCTACTAAATCATCCATTCAGACACTTATACACCCACTCATTCTTCAATACACCCAGGCAAATATATATATATATGTATATGTGTTGGAGTGCCCGTGTGGCTTAAGATATGTGGGCAGCTCAAAACTGCAAGTCCACAAACGTGTACTCCAACACTTGAGGGCTATCAATACCAATGACTCTTCTTATCCAGTGGCTAGTCACTTCAAGGAACACCACAATAACAACAGTGCTCTCCTGAAGTACTATGCCATTGACTCAGTGGGTCCTCTTAGAAGAGGAGGTGATAGGGATGCTGCACTCAGAGCTTTGGAAACAAGATACATCTTGGAGTTGGACAGCAAAGCACCTCAGGGACTTAATGCCTCAGAAGATTTTTATACCTGTCTCTAAGGTAAAAATTCCTTAAAATCTGAATGTTATGAGGTTTATGGGGTTACCGTCATCTTTTAACACTATCTTGCAAGCAAATGAAATTCATGTAATACCATCTATTTTTGCTGCAAGAATTTGTTTTTTGTGTTTAAACCATCTGTAAAACTGAAAAAATCGCCACTATCTGTGTTTGGATGGCAGACTGGGATCAGTCTGATTAACATCCCATTCTCAAACACAAATCCTATGTATATTTTTTTAAATCTATGGTTCAACATAGTTTTAATCTGACATAAAAAGAAATTTTCCTTAAAAAAGTAACCAGTATTCGGTAGGTGTTTTTAAAGATGATGCAATTCATTGATCACATACCCTACCTTTTACTTCACACATCATCGAGACATTATTTGCACTTTATTTTTTCACTTACTTATTTATTCTGGTGTCATAATATAGGATGCAAAGTTGCAAAACTGGGCATATACATAATGTTTTTGTTGTTGAATCATTGCGTGATGGCCACTGAATGAGATGTTGGTTGACTGTTTTAACATTTAATATTCAACTATATATTGTGTACATCTTAACAGTATTGCTTTTAATTCATTCTTTTATATACAAAGAATTGGATTTTAGGCCGGCTTTTAGGACATGCCGTGCATATTTCATATATTTTACATATATTAGATATTTATAGCTAAATTATTTATTTTGCTATTTTTTGCACTAATCTAGGTTACTTTATGTAACTGAATTTAGTTTTGGCATGTGCCAATCAACAAAAGTTGCAGTTTGATTCATGACAGTTTGTCCTTTATGTGAAATATTACCGTTATGGGGATTTATCCCAATACTTTTTGCCCGTTGCACAAAGAAAATGTTTAGTATTTTGACTATGTTTATTGTACATCCTAATGACATCCAATGAAAATGTCGTATTCACTAGCACTTGCACTTTAAAATTCTGCCGCCGCCCTCTAAGGCGCCATGTGACCAAGGCCTAAACGTTATGCTGTCTGTTGCGGAATAAAAATCACTCACAGAGAAATCTGGGTCTCCTGTTTCTTGGCGGTATTGCGGCTGCAGTTGAGTCCGTTTGCTGTTCGTGGAAACCTGTGTTCATATATATATATATATATATAAATATATATATATATATATATATTCCAAGCGAAGACTGCTTAACAGTAGGAGACACCAACACAACGTTACTTAACCTTCCGTATTTGGATGGCAGCAGGAGGTTTGCAACCGCCTTCTTGAGCGTGAAAAGTGCGCCATGATTGTCAAACGCGTTTCGGAAAAGTTCCTTGTTCACTGACTTCGGCGATATGGGGGAGGGAGCAGTGAGCATACTAATTTCAAGTGATTCAAAGTTCTAAATCCCGCCCCACTGGGCGTATGCTTGCTAGGCATTATGGTTACTGTAGTTTTTTTAGCACCATCATAATCCATGGTGAATGACTCTCGTTCCAATATTCCCAAAATATATTTTCCGTCGGGTCGCTTTCAGGGACAGGTGCAGCCTTCTGCTCATTTCATGCCAGTCCAAACAGGTACGTTGTTCTGTTGTAGCGTGCCTATCTCAAAGCACACGGACCCGCAAGAGCAGCAGTGAGGTAATCTCCGTGGCCAGAGCGGGCCACTATATACTCCAAACGAAGACTGCTCAACAGTAGGAGACACCCACACAACGTTACTTAACCTTCTTTATTTGGATGGCAGCAGGAGGTTTGCAACAGCCTTCTCGAGCGTGAAAAGTGTGCCGTAATTGTCAAACGTATTTCGGAAAAGTTCCTTGTTCACTGACTGCGGCGATATGATGGAGGGAGCAGTGACCATACTAATTTCAAGGGATTCAAAGTTCTAAATCCCGCCCCACTGGGCGTATGCTTGCTAGGCATTATGGTTACTGTAGGTTTTTTTGCACCATCATAATCCATAGTGAATGTCTCTCGCTCCCATATTCCCAAAATATATTTTCCGTCGGGTCACTTTCAGGGACAGGTGCAGCCTTCTGCTCATTTCACGCCAGTCCAAACAGGTACTTTGTTCCGTTGTAGCGTGCTTATCTCAAAGCACACGGACCCGCCAGAGCAGCAGTGAGGTAATCTCCGTGGCCAGAGCGGGCCACTATATACTCCAAACGAAGACTGCTCAACAGTAGGAGACACCCACACAACGTTACTTAACCTTCTTTATTTGGATGGCAGCAGGAGGTTTGCAACAGCCTTCTCGAGCGTGAAAAGGGCGCCGTAATTGTCAAACGCGTTTCGGAAAAGTTCCTTATTCACTGACTTTGGCGATATGGGGGAGGGAGCAGTGAGCATACTAATTTCAAGTGATTCCAAGTTCTAAATCCCGCCCCACTGGGCTATGCTTGCTAGGCATTATGGTTACTGTAGTTTTTTTTGCACCGTCATAATCCATAGTGAATGTCTCTAGCTCCCATATTCCCAAAATATATTTTCCGTCGGGTCGCTTTCAGGGACAGATGCAGCCTTATGCTCATTTCACGCCAGTCTAAACAGGTAAGTTGTTCCGTTGTAGCGTGCCTATCTCAAAGCACAAGGACCCGCCAGAGCAGTAGTGAGGTAATCTCTGTTGCCAGAGCGGGCCACTATATACTCCAAACGAAGACTGCTCAACAGTAGGAGACACCCACACAACGTTACTTAACCTTCTTTACTTGGATGGCAGCAGGAGGATTGCAACAGCCTTCTCGAGCGTGAAAAGTGCGCCTTAATTGTCAAACGCGTTTCAGAAAAGTTCCTTGTTCACTGACTTCGGCGATATGGGGGAGGGAGCAGTGAGCATACTAATTTCAAGTGATTCAAAGTTCTAAATCCCGCCCCACTGGGAGTATGCTTGCAACGTCATATGGAGTATATAGCGGCCTGCTCTGGTTGTGAAGGCGCCCCACCACTATCAGCGGGTCCCACACCATGTACTACGAGGTACGTTGCGTACGGCGTGTCCAGATTTGCTTGGACTAAAAATAGCAGAGCCCGAACCTTGCAGGTCAGCAAACAACCTACCAAGGTAGAAACAACCATACGGAGAACATTGCGGCACTTACTTTAAGAGAATTGAACAACGAAGACCACAATGCAATGTGCATATTCACCCATTGGTGGCGGGACTTAAATTCCCATCGCAAGTACGATGCAAGACATTGCTGCCTCGCCTCCTTGAAAGCCGAAACCACTGAGAAACGGAGACGGACTCCCGAAACGCGTTTGGATTACTGGCGAAAGTATAAGCTGGAACCTGCGATGTTAGGAATTCTGCAAGCCTTGCAATAAAAAGGAATTCAACACGTCCGTGTGTTGCGCCTTCTATTGTTGTGAGCAACATCATATGGAGTATATAGCGGCCCGCTCTGGTCGCGAAGTCGCCCCACCACTATCAGCGGGTCCCGCACCGTGTACTATGAGGTGCGTTGGGAACGGCATGTCCGGATTTGCTTGGACTAAAAATAGCAGAGCCCAAACCTTGCAGGTTAACAAACAACCTACCAAGGTAGAAACAACCATACGGAGAACAGTGTGGCACTTACTTTAAGAGAATTGAACCACGAAGACCACAATGCAATGTGCATATACGCTAATTGGGGCGGGACTTAAATTCCCATCGCAAGTACGATGCAAGACATTGCTGCCTCACCTCCTTGAAAGCCGAAACCATTGACAAAGGGAGACGGACTCCCGAAATGCGTTTGGATTACTGGCGAAAGTATAAGCTGGAACCTGCGCTGTTAGGAATTCTGCAAGCCTTGCAATAAAAAGGAATTCAACACGTCTGTGTGTGGCGCCTTCTATTGTTGGGAGCAACGTCATATGGAATATATATATATATATATATATATATATAAAACATATTTAAACTTTACTGACACACAGTCACTGGATGATGTAATTTAAGATTTCATCAGTGATGTGATCAGTGAAGTCACTGACCATGTAATGAGTGACGTCATCAGCAGTGCATTGCAGAGTGCGAGTTATAGTTAGCTCAACTAACTATGACACCTGAATTTCTCTGGTTTTGTACGAGTGAAATGTCCAACTAACTATAACGTCCCTGAAACCTGTGTTTTTTTCCAGTGAATTTCTAATGTTTTTTAAATGCTAATTTCTAACTATAACGTCCTTGAAACCTACTTTTTTTTCAGTGAATATATATATGATTGGTTACACTCCCACCAACAAGAGTCATTTCGAAACATTTAAATATCGTGAAGCTGTACTCATTTTTGATTGAATTCTATGCACTGAAGAAGGCCGATGCCGAAATGCATTTGCTTTAAAGAAATCAAATTACATTAAAAGCACCCGCCACGTGTTCAACTCCCAGGGTAGATCGTGTTAGTTGTTTATGTTGGTGAGTTGAACCGCTGCTGTCAGAAGCAGTGGTGGCTGGTGACATTTGAAGGTGGGGCGGGGGCGTAAACGTTTGGGGTGAGTACCTGGTGGTGGGCAGGCCTAGAGAGTGTGCCCGACCGCCACAAGGGGGATTCGGGGGGTCCTCTTTGCCATTTTTTGAATCAGTACCATATATTATGCAAGATAATCAAATGGCCACACCTGGAAGTACAAAAGTGACAATGGAAAGGCACAACATTTCACATCTCGCCAGTGACCACCACACACCAGCCCTTTCAGTACATTATCCCCTCTGAAGAATGCTCTCTTAGATTACTTTAAATATCGACGTGTAAAGGCATTTAAAAGCATGTAGCTTCCACCCCCCACGAAATCTAAACAAAAAGATTTTACATGTTAGGTACTAAAATTTGCCACATGTAGATCAACAAATTATCACATTCGAATAGCAACGCACTACTGTGCAGCAAAAGATGTATCTGGCCCTTCTCTTGAAATATATCAAGGTGTGTGTTTTTTGAGAAACAGCAGTCTATGCAGCACTTTATCCCAAATTGTTTAAGAGACCCTCATGTCAGGTGTTAGTCTGCACTCGCTTACATCAAACCATGTACCACGTCTGTCAGCCTTTAATTCCTCCTACGGTAACATGTAGACCAGCAAACAGCACTCTCAGAGCAGCGCGGAGCCAGGAGCACACATACTGCACACATTCATGTGCTCAATTTGCAGGCATCCTGGTGGGTTTTTGCAAAGCTCTCTGCTTGTAAATTATTTGATGAATAATTCAATTTTTTAATACGATCAAACAAGAAAATGTACTTGACATAGTAGAATAAAGAGTGACCAATATAGGATATCAATATTAATATTTGTGTGCATTTTACAAGTGGTATAGGATACCTTAGAGTTTATTTGACATATGAATACACAAATGCAAATACTACATAGTAGACATGATAATGTATTAGCCTTTTTTTTGCCAATGTACATCTGATCTTCTATCTTATAAAAATGTTATTCATATTTGTTTTGTATGTCATGCGCGATGTGCCATATGTCACCAACCACAGAAACCTCCCTTTCCAGAACGACAGTGTTTCATCACTCACCAGCTTGCCAGAGCCCCCTGGAGAGCCAGCCTTCACTTCTGCTGCCAAAGTCTGTGTGACTATCACTTGGTTCTTCTTCCTGGCCACAGCTTCCAGTCATACTGCAGTGCTATGTAGTATCCAGAGGAAGCGCCGTAAGTCGCAAATCTGCGTACTGATCCTTCGCATGACCATGGCAGACCTGCTGGTTACTACCCTGCTGTTGCCGATGGATGTCACCTGCAATGTCACATACCTAAGAAATCAATTCAGAACAAGAGAGATATTAAGGAACTTCAGAAACTAGTGAGCAAGCTGACACAAGTCACTATTAATACTTTACAGGCGATTGAAAAAATTGGGACAATGACGGAGAGCATTCACTCAAAGGTCGAACATATCCAAAACCTCGGACACTCCTCACAAAGAAACAGTAATGAGACTATCATGCTTGCAAAAAATAGAGATAACCGTCCAGACAGGACAAAATCTTTGTCAAAGGAGGAAACTCTGGCACTAATCCGAACATATGAACCACTGAACCGCATGGAAGAGGAAAGAATTAAAACAGTACCACTCGACTACAACAGAACATCGAGAAAGAAGGATAGAGCATCTAACCCTCACAATTTACAACACATACAGCTAACAACAACTGAATCCGAAAATATGAACCTTAGTAACAAAGAAAATCCTCTGACATGTCTTCTACTCAATTGTCGGTCGGCAACCAAACATGCATCGGACTTAGCGGACCTAATCATTAACAAGGACATTGCTCTGGCAGTCCTCACAGAAACATGGCTTACGGAATCTTCATCCCCAACCTTGGACCTCTTAGTACCACCTCAGTATAACATCTTGAGACTGGATAGACCTAAAAAGGTAGGGGGAGGTATAGCTTGCATTTATCGATCAGATATTGAGGTCAAAAAATTCAAGCAGACCCTCTAGAAGCATGCGAATACCTGGGTCTTAATATAAAATATACTAACAATCAAAGATGCAACATGCATACGTTTTACCACCCACCAGGAGATAACGCAAAGTTCACAGAGGAGTTAATAGAGATTATAACGGCCAACTCTAACAGCGAAACCAAAAACATATTTCTAGGCGATTTCAACTTACACTGGGAGGACGACAATGATAAACTGGTCAACACGCTTAAAGATTTCCTCGTCGAACTAAACCTCACCCAAACGTGCACACAACCCACACACTCGAAAGGAGCGACATTAGACTGGATTATCTCAAGGAACAAAGATACAACTATCCTCTCCATAACTCCATGCGACTGGTCTGACCATCATGCTATAATATTCGGGATACCCATAGTGGAAAAAGGCAGAACCAGACAACCCTTCCAGTCCAAAAAATGGATGCGGGACACAAAAAAAGCAAATATGGAGCTATTGGTTGAAAGCTGTGAAAGTGACCTAAAGCCACCGAACAACATGAAAAATGTCAATGAGCTGACCGATCATTACATAACTGCGGTGGAAAATATCGTCAATCACACCATGCCATTAAAACTGAAAAGAGTCACGGAGAAGACAAAAAATCCATGGTTTAATGAGACACTGAATGAAGAAAGGCGCAAATTGAGGATGGCCGAAAGAAAATGGAGACAACACCCTTCATCCCCTGAGCTGAAAGCCCTCAGAATAATCAGAAGCCAATATAACAAAAAGATCATCAACTCAAAAAAGGAGTTCATAAGATCTGAACTAGACAATGCCAAAAACTCTTTGAAATACTAAAGCAACAATCGAACAAATTAGCCAAAACCGGTCAAGAGAACACAAAAACATCCCTAAACTGCGATGACTTTTCCACATTTTTCACAGAGAAGGCTAAATCGCTAGAAGCAGAGCTCAAAAACGCCGTGGCGAACCTTCCCATCGAACGACTGCATTCGAGCGATACCGTCTCTTCAACGGAGTGTACTAATGCAAAAAACAAGGCAAGCTGGGATACATTCGAACTGTACGACCAGCACATGATCGCCAAGACGCTCTCAGAAATCAAACCAAACAATCACTATCAAGACCCACTTCCGGCAAAGTGCTTAAGAGAAATCAACCACGTTTTAGTTCCAATATGGACCGAAATAATAAATGCTTCTCTATCACAAGGGATCCTCCCTGACTGCCTAAAAACAGGTCAAGTCGCACCCATAATCAAAAAACCCTCAGCGGACACCTCAGATCCAAACAACTTTCGCCCAGTGACCAATATCCCTGTACTAGCCAAGTTAATTGAGAAATGCGTCCAGAACCAACTCAGCCAACACATCACCAAGTTCTCCTTGCTTGACGAATGCCAGTCAGGATTCAGAACAGGACATAGCACGGAAACAGCGATTCTCCATATTGTTGATGATGCGATACAGGCACTTGACCAAAATCAAGCATGCCTACTGATTCTCCTTGACCTGTCATCGGCGTTTGACACGGTAAACCACGAAGCATTACTGACCAGGCTGCAGGACAGGATGGGATTGTCGGGAATTGTACTGAACTGGTTCAACTCCTTTTTACAAAACAAAACACAGCGATTCCGGGTCAACGAATCTATCTCACCTCCATGCCCTATCTCAATAGGAGTCCCTCAAGGATCGACGTTATCCCCAGATCTGTTTAACCTATACGTCGAACCACTTACAGAAATTCTCCAAAAATCACAGATATCATATCACATGTATGCGGATGACACGCAGATATACATAAAGATCGCATCCCTTAAAGACATTGAACTAATGAACGAGACATTAAAAATGGCACTACAATGGCTAACTAATAATCATCTGAAACTAAATGCTCACAAAACAGAGTTCCTACTAATCTCACCACCAAGGAGCCAGGCGGAAATAAAGGAATGGACGAAACTCGTGACTGCGCTTAACTGCACCCCAACCCTAGTCAACTCAGCTAAATCGCTTGGAATCACTTTAGACGAGAATCTGGACATGAAAGCCCACATTAACTCAATGGCTAAAAATGCCCGCTTCCACCTGAACTACTTAAGAAAACTGAAACCATTCATCTCAGAGCCGGATCTCAAACTGGCAATCCAATCCTTGGTTATCTCTAGGATTGAATATGGCTGCACCACCTTAGCTGGCCTACCAAAAACGTCCACAGCCCCACTAAAAGCCTGCCTCAACGCCGCGGCAAGACTTATCACCGGATCTAGGAAATATGATCATATATCCCCACACTTGAAAGCTTTAAACTGGCTACCTTCCGAAGCCAGAATCCAAATGAAGATAGCATGTATCACGCATAAAGCGCTCCACTACAACACCCCAGGATACCTAGCCAAGAAAATTCAGCTGTCTGGAGGTAACCGACCAGCTAGAAGCGCTGAGGAGTTGCTATTACGACCAGCCATCTTCAGAAAGAAAAAAACCTATGACAGAGCATTCTCAGGAGCTGCCCCCAGAATCTGGAACTCACTCCCTCCAACCATTAGGAAGATCAAAAATGTGGCAACATTCAAGCGGGAAGTGAAGAGCCTTCTGATGAACAAATACAATAAATAGAGAAGAACATTGATCACTGCCCTGAACTATTGCTGCTTTATTTCAGAACATTTATGACATCAGGAAGGCGAAGAATAATCAGTATTATAAAGACTGCTAATTCTAGGATATGAAACGGTCCATAAATTTATCTCCAAACGTTATCTTTAAATGACCTTATAACCGCATCCCTCAGGGACTTATAACTATCTACCTCACCTATGTGTATATATTTTGCTTTTGATATAATTGGAGCTGCAACTCACTTTTAACAACAATGGCACATGTGTCAAGAATGATTACATTTCATCTACCTCATATCTGTGATTCTTATAACTGTTAATATATATGTTATGCTTTCACCTACTCTATGTTAAGCGCTCTGATACCCACGGGTCTTGTTCGCGCTATACAAAACTCTATAATAAATAATTAATAAATAAATAAATAAATGTCACTCTGCAGTGGTAAGCAAGAGATTTGCTGTGTTAGCTGCTCAACTCCATCAAGCAAACCTAGTGCTGGTGTTAATCAGCTTGGACCGGCACTACGTCAACCTATAGCCACTCCCCACATCTCAGTCTGCAACACCTGTCACAGTGGTTAGATAGGGATCCCCCTCTGCTACTAGGCATTATATGACATATTATTATTTTTATTCTGCACCTGCAATCTCGGCTTGCTGCTGCCAGTGAAAGAGCCGTGAAAAGCACCAGCCTATCTAGAAAGCAAATTTCATTATTACCTCTCACGTGGCTACCTTAGGGAAAATGTTATTTCACCAACCTTAAGCTACAGAAAGGTATTTTGTTATTCTGGCAAAGGAGAATCGAGTGGTAGTGCAGGGCCAGTGGCTCCCTGGCCCACACATCTGGGTGCTCCAAAAAGAGCTGACTGTAGCCTGCTGTCTGGATATAAAGGGCCGCAGAGGCCAAGGCAGGGGCTGTTTCCCACCTCTGAGTCGACAAGGCACACCTGGGCTGCCCTAGCACCGGTGACTCGGGACACATGCTATCTGAAGGGGGCGGCTTCGGTGCGCTCCACAAGGACCTAGCCTGCGCTGCCAAGAGACATGGTGGGTGCCTGCTCTGAAGAAAAGATGCGCCGGGTGATGTTTCTGCCTGCTTCCATGGGGCACAGAGGTGCCACGTGCTGCTTCATCCCTAAGGCATGCTTTTCTTGCTTTTCCTTCTTATTTACTCTGTTTTCTTATTTCCTTGTAATTCTCCGTTCTTGCGTTCTTTCCTTTGTACTCTGGTAACCTTTTCCTGGTGCTATATGTACATGGTACATTTTAGTTGTGTTTTAATAAAGGTATAAAGGGGAAGATGTGTAGTGATTGCTACTCATCCTGTTTTAGAGCAGGGGCATACTTCATAGCCTAATTACCATCTTGACTTACCTTAAGCTTCCTGTAACTTACCTACAAATAAAGTTACTACTTGGAATCAACTACCTGACTTCCTGAAGATTCCTACTTTGTAACACTGACCTACTGCATGGTAAGGCACCCTCTTCTTACATCCATCCCGTTTTTCAAACGCACCGTGCCTCTACTTTTGAATGTTCTCTCTTCTCTTCCTATTTCTGAGGCAAAATAGGTAACTATTAAGACTCACCTCAGCCACTCGCTGTTATGAAGAGCATTTGAGCTTCCTCTCAGTTTGCCACATTTATGTGCGCTGTGTATACACAAGACCGGTGTCCTCCTCTGGTACTTTGTAAGGGAATTCCATGTCTACTTGGGGGCAGTGCCCCTCACCCCTGTCCAAAACACACACACGCTTGCTCGCACAAACACACACATTATACTCACATTCACACATATACGCAGTGGTGGCCGGCATTGCGGGTGGGGGGGTGGAAATGGGGTTGACTCGTTATGTGGGGAGGCGGGAGGGGTTTAGTAACATAAAAATATGAAATAAAACTTACTGAGCTTCTGTATGGGTCCGACGACTCCCGACTCCCACCGTCCGGTCCTGCGTCATTGCCTGCAGCTCCGAGTCACCAAGAAAAGGAAAAGCAGCCTCTCTCCCTCCCCTATCACAATGCTGCAATGGCACCGTTGTGATTGGTGAGGCGCAGGGGAGAGCGCCCCAGCCGCGCCATTTTCTCCTGCATAGAAAACAAGGAAGAGTGGGTAGTCTGCTCGAGGGCAGGGGGGAGTGGCTTACCCACTGTTGTGGGTACTAACAGTTTGGTCGGCTCCAGGGGCAGATCAAACTGTCAGTACCCATAACAGTGGGTAAGCCACTCCCCCTGTCCTCGAGCACGACCGCCCACGATCCTGCCTCCAACCAGGCACTTTTGCTTTCTCGCAGTGTGAGAACCATAAACATAACGTTTCTGCTTCTCGCACTGCGAGAAAGCAGTGGGCGACGCCCAAATGCCCTTATGGAGGAGTCGCCATTGGTCAGGAGCCCGGCAACCAAAAGGATGTGGACTATACAAGTCTAAGGTGCCCTGCCAAGAGAGGGACACCTAAGGGATGACAGCAAGTGACATCAAGCCATCACGAAACAGGCGAGGGAGATGGGCACAACGGAAGGAGTTTAGGAGCTGACTGTAATGGCGGCATAGTAAGAGTGATTACAGTGAAGGGCAAAAACTATAATTAATTGCATTGGCAAAAAATGAAGATTTATGATGCATTATGGGACATTGATGCCTTCACGTTTTTTCAGATATCCTTGACGTTGGAGATGCCGTCCAGTGATTGGTTACAGTCCCACCAACAAGAAACATTTTGAAACATTTAAATATCGCGAAGCTGTGCTAATTTTTTATTGCATTCTATGCACTGACGAATGCCGATGCCGAAATGCATTTGCATTAAAGAAATCAATTTAATTACCCTGTGAGTGCTCCGAATCAGTAGTTGTTGTGGAACAAAGGCAGTAGCACCCCCGCCATTAAAAGCACCCGCCGCGTGTTCAACTCCCAGGGTGGATCATATTAGCTGTTTATGTTGGTGAGTTGAACCACTGCTGTCAGGAGCCCAGCAATCAAAAGGATGTGGACTATACAAGTCTAAGGTGCCCTGCCATGAGAGGGACACCTACGGGATGACCGTGAGTGACATCAAGCTGCAGGCGAGGGAGATGGGCACAGCAGAAGGAGTTTAGGAGGTCACTGTAACGGCGGCATAGTAAGAGTGATTACAATGAAGGGCAAAAACTATAAGTTACTTGCATTGGCAAAAAATGAAGAATTATGAGGTATTATGGGACATTGATGCCTTCACGTTTTTTCAGGTATCCCTGACGTTGGAGATGCCGTCCAGTGATTGGTTACAGTCCCACCAACAAGAGACATTTTGAAACATTTAAATATTGCGAAGCTGTGCTCATTTTGTATTGAATTCTATGCACTGAAGAAGGCCAATGCCGAAATGCATTTGCATTAAAGAAATCAAATTAATTACCCTGTGAGTGCTCCGAATCAGTAGTTATTGTGGAACAAAGGCGGTAGCACCCCCTGCCATCAAAAGTACCCGCCCTGTGTTCAACTCCCACGGAGGATCGTGTTAACTATTTATGTTGGTGAGTTGAACCGCTGCTGTCAGGAGCCCGGCAACGAAAAGGATGTGGACCATTCATGTTAAGATGCTCTGCCATGAGAGAGACACCAAAGGGATGACCGCGAGTGACATCAAGCAGCAGGCGATGGAGATGAGCACAGCGGAAGGAGTTTAGGAGGTGACTAATAGCGGCATAGTAAGAGTAATTACAGTGAAGGTCAAAAACTATAATTTACTTGCATTGGCAAAAAATTAAGAATTATGCAGAATTGTGTTGAAACGCGTTGGTGGTGGTCTATGGTGTTTACCTGCATGAAATACATCTTTGAGATAGCATACCCTGCTGGAGTGCGGTGTTTTCGTTTTTTAAGGAACCTTTGGAGTGGAAATATCGAGGAGGACAAGCCCGTCCCCGGCACCCGCTGTGGGAAAGAGCGCTCCCCTTTGGGCTGTTTGTGCTTGAATATATATATATGTTCCCACTGGTTCTCCTGCTGTGGCCTCTTCACTTTCGGCGGCGGCTGTTTGGTGATGGATCATATATTACAGCGCGGAATCCAGTACCGCGCACAGAGGTCCCCGTCTCGCCAAGTTGGCTCTGACTTTGCTGGCTGCTGCTTCGGCAGTGTTTTGGAAATTACCCGGGGTACCGGGACACGTCAGAGTCCACCTGCTGGTTTGGTGCAAATTACGGCGGCGTTGGAGTCATTCAGCTCTACGCTGGGCTGGGCATGCATGTCTGCCTCGTCCCCGCCTATTGAACACCAGAAAAGGCAGGTTGAGACGGTTGGAGACCGGAGGGGACAGCATATTCGTCTGCAACAAATTGGGGAACAAGGTGACGCTTTCTCATCCCGACGCAACGTTTTCCAGTGACAAAGCAATGCACTCTGGGAATGGTAGTCACCCAATGTGACTTACCAAAAGACATTTGCGATTGGCATTTGGGCCTTTGGGGGTGGAGCTAAGCTGGTCTAATCAGGTGGGGCGTGACATTTTGTCAGTTAAATTTTGCCGACATCCGACACACCGACACCCGTGGCGCTGAGGAAGGCTAAATCCATAGCCGAAATGCATTCGCCTGATAGCTGGTGTGTACTACTTCCTTACCTGCTGTGGACTGAATAAAGGTTGTTCCCACTGGTTCTCCGGCTGTGGCCTCTTCACTTTCGGCGGCGGCTGTTTGGTGATGGATCATATATATATATATATATATATATATTACCTACTGGCGGTCGCCAGTAGGTATATATACTTAGGATTTTTTCCCTATGGGATTTTTGAAAATTCTATGTCTAATAACTTTGGCGTTTGTGGACAGAATTGGCTGAAATTTTCAGGAAAATGGCACATTTTGTTTCTGCGCAGCCCTTGAAAATTTGGGGGGGGGTTCGTCAAGGGGGGGCCGAGAAAAAAGGGGGGTCCCAAAACGTGTTTTTAACATTGAGTTTTCCATAGGGCGGTTGGCCTCACTTTTAGCCCGAACGGCTGAATGGATTTGCACGAAACTTGGCAAAATTGTAGGGACTGGTAGCCCGATGTGCCTTTTGTAGGTCTCAATATATGTGCTCCAGTGGATTTTGAGAAATTAACGTTTAAAAAAAGATATATATCTGTAACAGCGGACCGGGCAGCGCCCCGGTTCGCGGACCTTACGCGTAACGGAACTTCGCGTAGCGAAGCTGATTGGTTCTCCGGTGTCTGTCAACATTCTAAACAGTCCGGAGCGGCCGCCATCTTGTCTCTCGGTAGGATTGAGAGACAAAAGGAGGCCAAAACAAAGGGGGAAATAACCATAAGGGGGCATAGTAGATCCTCCCTGACCCCCTAGGTTTAATGTGGAGGTTTTAAAAGGGCCCCGCGGGGAAAAAAAAAATAATTTTTTTTGTTTTTTTTGCGTGGGTAGCGCCCGGTCCGCGTACCGGGAAGCGTTCTGGGCAGCGTACTGCAATGAAAAATGAATGATAGACTTTTTCAAATACTGTATGTTAATTGATTGTTGGTTTTGTTGATAATTTTGTAATTTTTTTATTTTTTAAGCAATTATTTATTATTGTGATTGTGTTTCAAAATTTAATAACATTTCTAACATTTCACTGTCTGAAATGTCGTCATTTTCATTGAACATAGCTTGTAATCTATGAGGGTGTAAAATGTCCTCATTTTGAAGGAGGTCATCCACTGCTTGCACACATTGCAGTAGTTCTTGGTCCCAAGTTTCATCCATAAATTCTATATAATTTGGATCAATTAATTCTTGGCTGCTCTCTTGCAGGACAATTTGAAATGAAACTTTCTGTTCGCCTTTCATGTTGCCTGAAATTTGGATAAAAAAAATATATATTAGTAGAGATAGGGCACTGTTGGGATTAATTTTAGATAGGCATTTTTTATCAGTGAATTTATCTTTGGGCAGTGTATAGTATCAGAGTGGAAGTAGGAATATAAAAAAGTGTATGTGATTTAACGTAAGTAAATTCATAATTATAAAAGAGAAGCCTAACTCCATCCATAACCATAACAGAGAAGTCTATCTAAATCTATAACTACTACAGAGGGATAGTATATAACTATCAGAAAAAGTTTACCATATTAACTGATAGTGCAAAATATAGTTCAGTTTTTAAAATAACAACTTACCTTTAGAAAGAAGTTGAAGTGATTAGTGAAAATCCAATTGAAATGTACACCAGGAAGAGGTAGTCAAAATGGCTGTGTTTCATTCTCTTCTTTTATATATATTCAGGTACATAACCAATCAAATGTCAGGTAAAAAAAGTAGAAAATGAAAGTAACATTTTAATTGGTTGTCAATTCCAACACTTCAGATGTGTTTTGAGAAGTAATTTACCTCAGGGTATTAAGAGAGGTCTACAGGCTAAATGGCTAAATGGAATTCCAATCAAATTTGTGAAAATGGTAGGGATTGGTATGTAGTATGAGCTAATCTATATTTGGTGAAATAGTCTCCAGTGGTTTTTCTGTAAACTACTTTCCCACCTTTTTTGATGGTGCGCTTCCCAGGGAGCGACCCGGTACGCGAACTGTTGAGCGCCCCGGTTCGCGAACCTTAAGCGTTACAGGAGTCCACCATTTTGTGTTTCGGTCGAATTAAGATACAAAATGGAGGGCAAATAATGTTCAGAATGGGTAGAAGGGGGCACGGTAGACTTATCTTGACCCCCTAGGTTTTGTGAGGGTGGGTGAGGAGGCTTATATGTGCGAAAAAAAAACATTTTTTTAAAAAATTTCGCGAGGTTAGCTCCCGGTTCGCGTACCGGGTAGCGCCCCGGGGAGCGTACTTTGTTGAAAATTAGTGAAAAAAGTTAGAGTAAAATAATAATTGTGAGTGATCAGATGTAATGTAGCTCTGAGAAGAGCTTTTGGGTTTATGGTACATTTAGGTACTTATAAGTAGGTACCAATGCACAGTCTTAAATTCAGAGTGAAAATTCTGTTGCCCTCATCTGAGAAGTGAACTCCATCTCCTCTGTAGATATCTTGCATGTAGTAACGCAAGTTATTGTTGTACATGGAGCCCATTCCATGGTCTCTCATGTAAGCTGAAACAGATTTGTTTACATGCTTCCTCGACTACTCAATTTGTGGACAAAATTGGTTTGACCACCTCCATTTCTGTCTTTGGCATATATTTGAATATACCAAGGCAGTCTGAGGAAAAAGTGCCATCAATTGCTCAAAGGTGTCCTTTAAAAGCATTTCCAGACCTACCCCAGTCAAAGTGCCCAAATCATTACCTCCACAGTGCACAATTAACAGGTCAGGTTTGGGCAAATGCATAAAGGTTTTCACCAATGGTATCAATTGGTGACATTTTAATCCTCTGTGGCCAAACCACTTAATTTCCACATCTTGTAAATTGAGGTTAGGTAAATTTCTGTTCTCAGCATACCTGTGAGCCCAGTGGATATAACTATGTCCAACAATCCAGACAGAAAACATGGTGAGAGAAGGTTCTGCTGCAGTCAGATGAAGTGTGGCAATGAAATGGCAGTTGAAAAAATGAGAGTTTAAAATGAAAAAACTGTGGAGTTTCTGTGTTAATGAAGCAGTAACAGTGATTGGTGGTTTTTGATTGCTGAAAACAGAAAGTTAGGGTGCATGGATGAGTTCTTTGAAAGATGTATTTTGAGTGGTCAAGAAATAATCATTAAATGAAAGATTGCAGTGGATACGCAGGTGCACTGAGAGTTCAGAGTTCAATTGCAACATTGTTGTGTGAACTTGCAAACACCAGAGGTCTTCCAAGAGGTGGTTGCTATGCAGAAAAGGCATGAAATGGCAGAGGGGGGAAGGGTTTTCATTTGAAAAAAAGTGAGGGAAGAGTTTTGATTGGGTGACATGAGAGATATGTGTGAAGAATTACAGCATTTCTGTGCTTTTGATAGCTGCAGACTCTGGAGTGCATACCTTTTGCTCTGCTGAAGACAAATTGGTGTGTTTCTGAGACTGTTTTCAAACTCAAAGTATTTGCTAAGGTGAGAAAATATTTCTTTAATTTTATTTAGAGATTAGTGTGCTTTAAGGAGAAAATTATGAAGAAAGTTGTGTTTTTAAAATGTTGCTTTGTCTCAAGTGTTTTACAAATAGATTTTGTTTCTTTGAGAAAATGTAATTGGAGAAAATGTGAAGTATTAGTACTGACAGGGTGTTTTTCTGCATAGGAGCTGTGGAGTCTTTTCAAATTATGACTTGAGAATGGTTTTTGAGGAAAATGAATGGTTATAATATTTCTGACAAGGACATAATGGTGTATGCTTCTTTATAATGCAATTGAATGTCTCTGATGTTATTTTTCCCATTTTAATGTAAGACCTTTCTCTGTGGCGCAAATTGCTTGTAAATATGCTCCCACCTGTGCATGGTAAATTTAGATTTTGAATGTTTGTGTTACATAGCCATGTTAAAAGTGATACAAACATGCTGCAAAGGCAATCAAAAAACGCTTTTATGTGTCTTAAGGACATTTTAAGTAATTTTCCCATGTGCAGTGTTTTGAAATTATGATTTGAAAATCGTTTTTGGGGAAAAGGAATTGTTTTTAAATTTATGACAAAGACATAATGGTGTATGCTTTTTTATAAGGCAATTGACTGTCTCTGATGTTATTTTTCCCATTTTAATGTAAGACCTTTCTCTGTGGCGCAAATTGCTTGTAAATATGCTCCCACCTGTGCATGGCAAATTTAGATTTTGAATGTTTGTGTTAAATAGCCATGTTAAAAGTGACCCAACCATGCTGGAAAGGCAATCAAAAAACACTTTCATGTGTCTTAAGGACATTTTAAGTCATTTCCTCATGTGCAGTGTTTTCAAATTATGATTTGAAAATCGTTTTTGGGGAAAAGGAATGCTTTGTAAATTTATGACAAGGATATAATGGTGTATGCTTCTTTATAAGGCATTTCTGTGTCTCTGATGTCATTTTTCCCATATTATATTAAAAGACCTTTCTCCGTGGGGCACATTCATTGTAAATATGGTCACACTTGTGCATGTTAATTTTGGTTTTTACTGTTTGAGTTACATAACCATGTTAAAAGTGACCCAAAAAAATTGCAAAAGCTTTCAAAAAACACTTTCATGTGTCTTAAGGACATTTTAAGTAATTTCCCTGTGGGCAGTGTTTTCAAATTAAGAATTGAAAATCGTTTTTGAGGTAATGGAATGTTGTTAAAATGTATGTGTGCCATATGCCCCCAAATTTCTTTTTCAGGGTGCAGCAGGGTGTTCTTGAGACACCCCTGCACCTTTGGAAAAATTCCTTATTTGCGATGAGCTAATTGCTAATCGCAAATTGCACCTTCATTCATATGGGCATCCTGGCCCATGGAAATGAATGGGTAATTTGCAATTAGCAATTTGCTCATCGCAAATTTGGAATGGTAAAGAATCGCTATTTATTCCTTAAAATTTGCTATTTTGGAAATGCAAAATAGTTATATGATACATATGCCGGTTGATGTCTAACAAGATAAGAAGCTTAGGGATACATTTATGATGACTGGCGCAATGAAGTGGACATTACATACTTCATTGGTAGAGCTTTACATGTATTATGTCCTCTGTATTCTTCATCAAGCGTAACTTTAATCTGCAATCCTGAGTAGGTCTCACCTTAAACAAACCTCTGGATAGGCCACACCTTATCGTCATCATGAATTAATCATTTAAAATGCTAGGGACAGATTTATGATAGGTGTATGCCTCTTTTGCGCCACTTACAAAACACTGTCCACGGGGAAATGACTTAAAATGTGCTTAAGACACATGAATGTGTTTTTTTAAAGCGTTTGCAATTTTTTTGGGTCACTTTTAACATGGCTATGTGACTCAAACAGTCAAAATCTAAATTCACCATGCACAGGTGGGAGCATATTTACAAGGAATGTGCTCCATGGGGAAAGGTCTTATAATGTAATATGGGAAAAATGACATCAGAGACAGTGAAATGCCTTATAGAGAAGCATACACCATTATGTCCTTGTCATAAATTTGCAAACCATTCCTTTTCCCCAAAAACGATTTTCAAATCATAATTTGAAAACACTGCACATGTGGAAATGACTTAAAATGTCCTTAATTCAAAATTTGCTATTCCTTATTTTGCGATTGCACTGAAGGATTTGCAAACTTTGCGATTCCTTAAATGCAATGTATCAAACAAAAAATATGTAAAAAATGACATTAAGGATTTGGAAACTACCACCAACTTCTAGTTTGTGGTAATTTGCGAATTCTTTTCAAAAAGCATTTTTTTCCAAAAAACAAAAGGTGCCATATGACGCCAATACATGTCCTTAGGGCATGTATGTGCGCCATATGCCCCCAAATTTCTTTTTCAGGGGTGCAGCAGTGTGTTCTTGAGATACCCCTGCACCCTTGAAAAAATTCCTAATTTGCGATGAGCTAATTGCTAATCACAAATTGCACCTTCATTCCTATGAGCCTCCTAGCCCATGGAAATGAATGGGTAATTTGCAATTAGCAATTTGCTCATTGCAAATTAGGAATGGTAAAGAATTGCTATTTATTCCTTAAAATTCGCTATTTAGGAAATGCAAAATAGTTTGATGGTACATATGGTGGTTCATCTGTAACAAGATAAGAAGGTTAGGGATACATTTATGATGACTGGCGCAATAAAGTGGACATTACTTACTTCATTGGTAGGCCTTTACATGTATTATCTCCTCTGTATTCTTTATCAAGCGTAACTTTAATCTGCAATCCTGAGTAGGCCTCACCATAAACAAACCTCTGGATAGGCCACACCTTATCGTCATCCTGGATTAATCATTTAAAATGGTAGAGACAGATTTATGATAGGTGTATGTCTCTTTTGCGCCACTGTGCGTCAGTTTTATGATGCAGTGGCGGTGCAAAAGATTTGCTATGAGGCGAGAAAATTACAAATTGATGCATTTAGGCAGATGTGTCATGGTGTAAAAAAAACGTGCAACATGAAACCGATGCAGCAGTGATGCAAAAGATGCACCATGTTGCAAGACAGGCCTCACTTGGGGTCATATGTATCAAGCTAATTACCATTCGCAAAGATCAAAATTCTGCAAATTTCAGCCTTTGCGAATGCTAATTAGACAAATGGTATGTATCAAACAAGTTTGATGCAAAATAAGGAATAGCAAAATTTGCTATTCCTTATTTTGCGATTGCACTGAAGGATTTGCAAATTTTGCGATTACTTAAATGCAATGTATCAAACTAAAAATATGTAAAAAATGACATTAAGGATTTGGAAACTACCACCAACTTCTAGTTGGTGGTAATTTGCGAATTCTTTTCAAAAAGCATGTTTTTAAAAAAAAACAAAAGGTGCCACATGACGCCAATACATGCCCTTAGGGCATGTATGTGCGCCATATGCCCCCAAATTTCTTTTTCAGGGGTGCAGCAGGGTGTTCTTGAGACACCCATGCACCCTTGGAAAAATTCCTAATTTGCGATGAGCTAATTGCTAATCGCAAATTGCACCTTCATTCCTATGAGCCTCCTAGCCCATGGAAATGAATGGGTAATTTGCAATTAGCAATTTGCTCATTGCAAATTAGGAATGGTAAAGAATTGCTATTTATTCCTTAAAATTCGGTATTTAGGAAATGCAAAATAGTTTGATGGTACATATGGCGGTTCATCTGTAACAAGATAAGAAGCTTAGGGATAGATTTAGGATGACTGGCGCATCACCAGGTTTGTGCCAGTCATCCTGCGCCGCTGTTCCGCCACCCATGGTGTGCTGCATTTACAATGCGGCGCAGCATGGGGCAAAAATGGCACAGATGCGTGACGTATCTGTGCTGTAAAGGTGGCGCATTGCTGGAGTTGTATCGCAAGTGCGATGCAGCTCAAGCAAGGCTCAGGGGTGCCCCATCTCCACAATGTTGCGTCAAGACCAATGCCTGCTTAAAGCAGGCGCAGGGTTTTGACGCAGCTTTCTCCTATCTGATTGTAAATACGGCACACCATGGGTGGCAGAGCAGCGGTGCACGTTAACTGGTGCATGCCTGGGGATGTGCCATTTAACATAAATCTGCCCCCTTACATTTAAGTATGTGCAGGGGACACAGAGTCGGTGAGGCTTATCCAAGGTTAAGAAGAGATGAGTCCTGTTCACTGAAAAATTAGACATAGGCTTCACCTGCTCAGCATCGCTGGACATGGCTAAATAATAGCTGCAAAATGTTACTCTTGTTAAACAATTTTACTATTATAATCTCTGAGATTTGTCTCTTACTCTGCAACATCTCATTGTTGTTATCTTTCTTTAAAGATAAAGACAACATCAACATGAGCGACAATCTGCAATCAGTTGATTTTGACCTCATCATTGAACTTGTAATTGAAACATCAGTGGATGTTGATCCCTTGGATAATTTAAATCCTGAGGATGAAGAAGAGCGTGATGAGGATGCAGATTTGTCCGAATGATATGACATAGGGTGGGAAGCTGACCTGCTTGAGCCTATGGAACTATAAACATTTATTTTTAAAATTTATAATAAATAAAAAGTAAAAGTGTAAACCGTTTAATTTAAAAATAAAGACACCTTCAAAAACAGGTTATGTGTAGTGTCTTCAATAAAATATTAAAATATGCTCATAAAATTAGATCAGATTCACATATAAAATAGCACAGGTAACATGAATATAAATTCCATTTCTTTTCTGCTATTTCTGTATTGTAAATTTGCCAAGGACTAAAAAATCTTCTATTTAAAATGTCAAGTAGTGTGTTAAGTTTTTGATCACTGTTATTGATTTACTGTTTGGTAATAGTGGTTAATAACATTTTTTAATATATTTTACCACAGATTCAACTGCAGATCATTTCAACATTTCACCATGCCAACGAAAGAAAGAGAGAGAAAGGCTGCAAAACGTCAAAGACAGCAGGCCAATCAAAAGAAGCAGCAGTCCTCTAACAAAAAGATTTGTCAAGTCACGAAGAAAGCACCGGGTAAGAGTACAAAAACATTCATAAGAAATATGTGTAGTAAAAAAAATATTACTACAGAAAATGTTTCAGTCCATAAAAAGAGAAGCAATTCAAATGGAAAGGAAAGGCCAATCAAAAATGTTACTGCTAGAGCAAGAGATAACTCTGTGCATGATAGTAGAAGGAAACAACAGTTTAGGGACATTCGTAAACGAATGTTCCGCAACAGGATAATTGGCAATTTGTTAAAAAATATTAAGAAAGGTCAACAGAAAGTGGTTTTTTATAAGAGAAAAAAAAAAGTTGAGAAAGTTATTAATCAGGCATTTGAAATTAAACGTAAGTTATTTATTTTGATAATCAATAGAATTAGGAAGCTAAACAAGGCAATTTATGATTTCAAAAGAAATAGTAGATGGAAGAGAATAGTTAATCGTAGTAATTTTTGTGAAGTTTTTTCTGGAGAATGGATGCATAGTTCAAGCTGTGAGGCATTTTTTAATGAGGAGAGTTATTTCCAGGATAATGATTTGGTGCATGCAGTTGACACCAGTGGTCGTGCTTATGAAGTGAAAGATGGTTGTCCAGTTGAAAAAGAAAAACTTGTGACAACAGAGGCAGAAGAGGTGTTAGGTAATGAGGTTTTAGGAAGACGTGCTAAGGGTCCTGTGTACACCTGGAAGTGTAGTAGTATTTGTAGTGTGCGACAGGATTCCATCAATTTGTTTTGTGATTTTGTACGGTCATTTAATAAGAAAAGTTTGAAGCAGAAAATAAGGTTGTTGCAAGAATTAGATCCTTGCAGAGTGAGAGAAGTGACAGGTTTGCATGGTCATTCACTGGCTTGTCTTTCCAGGAGAGTATGCCAGAGTGTTTTTCATCATTTCAGGATGCTAGCAGTGCATCATAATAAAGTGAGGAAATTAGTTAGAATGTTGTATTATGCTAAGAGTCCAGCAATTATGCTTAAACAATTATGTGCTGCTCTTTTGCATGGTTCTGAAATAGATGTGAAGAATATATGTGAAGAAATTGAGTTTTCTTACTTTTGAAGTAAAGAGGAGAATGTTGAAATTGACGAAGAAGAAGCGGGTAATGTGGAAGATAGTGTACAGGTTTCCAGTACAGATAATTTCCAGAGGGAAATTGTCACATTTCAGGTCAAATCAAGTGAGAGGCCAAATTTCACTTGTGTGTGTTGTCGACGCACTTATTATAAGAATCAGACTAAGTTAGTGGATTTATATGAAAAAAGTGAAAGGGAAAATAATAGTGAATGGAAGGATTTCGCAACATACTTGATGGTAGAAAATTGTTTTGATTTGGGATTGGATCAACGTGTGTGTACTTATTGTTGTTGCAAATTAAATCAAAACCAGATGCCTGCTAGAGCAGTTCATAATAATCTGGAATTGGTTGAGATTCCTTCTGAATTGAAGGATTTAAATACTTATGAATCTATTTTGATTCAAAGTATCCATCCCTTTCAGGCTATTGTAAGAATGGAGCCAAAGACAGGGAAATTGCCTTCATCAGATTTACAGAGAGGATTAAAGGGAAGAGTTGTTTATTTGCCTCTAGATTTGAAGAAAAACATTAACACAATTGGAGTAGAAAAAGTGGAAGAGGAACCTCTGGTTATCTTAGTTAATGGGGTTCCGACAAAGAATAAGAAAATATGGCAAGATTTAGTAGATGTTAGGAAAGTTAAAAAGGCAACATTGTATTTGGAAAAAAAATAATAAATACTATAAGAATGTATATGTTGCAGAAGAGGAAGTAAGTGAGGAAGAGGATAGCGATTTGTGTGCTGGTCAAATTGAGAAAGTAGAACCCTCTACTAGTGAAGAAATATATGAACATTATAGTGTTCATCCTTTGCATTCCAAGGAAGTCATGGGGAATGCTATTGAGTTGTTTCAAATGAAACAAGCCAAAGGGAGTCCCATTAGTGTTTGGGAGGAAAGTTTGGAAGCTCGGTGTTTCCCACAGCTTTTTCCAACAGGTCAGGGAGGAAGATATGATGAGCGACCTCATCAAATTCCTGCTTCTGAATACCGAACTTTGCAATTGTATGCAGGAGATGCTAGGTTTCGACAATGCATTCCTTATTTGTTTCATCTCCTGTTTGAAAGCGATCTGTCTGGACTGTCATATGCAGTGAACCACATCTTGAAAAGTGGTATACACATGCAAAACATCTCGGCAAGTGACTTTATGGATAAAGTCAATGTCCAAGACAGTATTTTGGATTCTCACCTGATTAATCTCATGGCGTGTCAGCGTGGTACTAATGAGTACTGGTACCGTCGTCATGGTGATTTAAAATGTATGCTGAGGAACTTAGGTACTCCCACATGGTTCCTCACTCTGAGCTGTGCCGAGTATGGCTGGGAAGACTTACTTGAATTTCTACGAGAGGCAAATGCTAACGTAGATAACATCGAATTCAAGACACCCGGAGAACTGTGCTCTTTGGATCCAGTCAATGTATGTAGGTACTTCAATCATAGATTTGAAGCTATGATGTCTTTCATCATGAATAAGAAGAATCCACCTCTTGGAGAGGTGTTGGATTTCTTCTGGAGAAAGGAGTACCAAGCAAGAGGTGCTCCTCATATACATTTTATTTTATTTATTTATTTTTTTTCATTTGTAGAGCGCGGCTGACACCTTGCAGGTTTCCTGGCGCTGGCGAATACTCTTACCTCAGGGGAACAACAGCAGGGAGCAAGGGGGAAGGGGATTTTCTAAGGGAATAACCACGTCTTGATGCGTTTCCTGAAGGGGAGGAGCTGTGATATTTGACGGATATCAGGAGGAAGACTGTTCCACAGTTTAGCCGCTGCGACTCTGAAAGATCTGCCCCCCGTCCTGACTTTGTTGTATTTAGGAACAATCACTAGGCGAGCCGAGGCAGAGCGTAGAGATCTGGAAGGGATATACCATGTGAACATAGCCTGCAGAGGTTTAGGTCCAGCTCCGTGGAGCGCTTTAAACACAAGGCAGAGGGACTTGAAGGCCACACGTTGCCTAAGCGGAAGCCAGTGTAGTTCAGCTAGGGCCGCTGTGGCGGAAGCTCTCCTAGTCCAGCCTAGAACTAGTTTGGCTGCGGCCGACTGAACTCTTTGAAGTCGGTCAAGCAGGGCAGCTGGAGACTCAAGTAGCAGCGCGTTGCAGTAGTCCAGGCGACTGAGGATGGTACACCTGACTATCTGCTCCCGAGCTTGAGCGGGTAACAATGGCATAATTTTGCGTAGGGAACGTATGAGAGCTGTGCAAGTTCCCACCGTTTTTGCAACTTGGGTTTCAGTGTTCATTTTCTCATTCAGTGTGGCCCCTAAATTACGAACCGATGTAACTGGCCGAGGTTTATCTGTCGATTCCGGGGGCCAGAAATCGCAGGGGAATTGCCGGGGAATGTGGCTTCCCGCACAGTACAGAACCTCCGTTTTGGAGGAATTAAATTGCAGCGAGTTAATGTGTAGCCACCCAGCCGTCTCCCTTAAGCAGTCATGAAAGGCTGCCAGGGGGGTAGAGTCTTCTCCCTCCCAAGAGAGAATGAGCTGGGTGTCGTCTGCATAATTAATTGTTTTTAACCCGTGTGCCTTTATTAACGTGATCAGAGGTCTAAGATACACATTAAAAAGAATGGGGCTGATGGAGGAGCCCTGGGGCACCCCGTGGGGGACAGGGGAGAACGTAGATTGATAAGGGGGAAGAGATACCGCCTGTCTCCTGTCCCGAAGGAAGGAGTGAAACCAGAGAAGGGCAGTGCCATCAATCCCCGCTGCCTGGAGTCGCTCCAGCAGGACCCCATGGTTGACCGTATCGAAGGCGGCAGACAGGTCCAACAGGATCAAGGCTACTGCCTGGCCCCTGTCTGCACGCATACGAAGGTCCTCCATAGCTGTCAGGACAGCTGTTTCGGTCCCGTGGGCAGGGCGAAAGCCGAACTGAAAGTTGTCCAGGATCTGATTGTCCTCCAAGTAGGTGGAGAGACAGGTGCTTACCCAGCGCTCCACAATTTTAGCAGGAAAAGGCAGGAGGGAAATAGGCCGGTAATTGGACAGACAATCAGGGTTCAGGGAAGGTTTTTTTAACAATGGGGTGATAAGGGCCTCCTTCCAGGTGGATGGCACAAGTCCGCAGTATAGAGATTGATTACAGATCCTGCGGAGTGTGTCAAAGAGGTCGGTACCAAAACTCTTCCAAATTTTAGGAGGTACTGGGTCCAGGGGGGAACCGGAGGTGATCCCAAGAGCCAGCCTTTCAAATTCTGGAGCTGGGATAGGGGGAAACTCCCGGAGCTTTTTCCTGAAAGGAAAATCTGAGTGCACCGGGGTGGGATCGCTAGTACCGGATCTAGATGTAATGGGGCCCCCTAGGGGGGGGGAGGAGTTCAGATTAAAAATAATGGTGTCAATTTTGTTTTTGAAGAACAACGCAAGGTTGTCACAGAGGGCTTGGGTAGGAAGGGTAGTTGTAGAGGCACAGTCAGGGTGGGTAAGGTTTCTGAGGATCTGAAATATGCTTTTGGAGCTGTTGGGGGCATTACTAATCATTGAGCAAAAATAGTTGGCTTTGCTCTGAGTAATGGCAGTTTTGTATGCTAGGAGATGGCTTTTCCAGATGGCTTTGTTTGACTCGGAGTAACCTTGTCTCCATTTCCTCTCAGATTGTCTGCAAGCTAGTTTAAGGGATTTGAGAGAGTCGTTGAACCAAGGAGCAGGAACTCTGCCTTTGACCTTGCCTCTCTTCTGAGGGGCAAGAGAGTCAACGATGGAAGTGATTGCTAAAGAGAAGGCTTTGAAGTTGTTCTCAACAGAATTGTTGGGGGAAAAACTATTTTCCACATTGAATACAGAGCCCGCCGCTCTGAGTGTGTCAAGGGCTTTCCAGTTTCTATACAGAAACTCTGGAGTAGTGCCACGTAGGGGCCTTGAGGTTTTATCACAAGAGATGTGAAATTTAACAAGTGCATGGTCGGTCCAACACAAGGGCAGGATGTCGCCTAGGTGAGCCAACTGGGAAGAGGCAAAAATTAAATCCAGTTGGTGCCCGGCAATGTGGGTGGGTTTGTTAACCAGTTGTGAGAGGCCAACTCCCTCGCAGGAGAGCACTAGGTTGTGCAGAGCATTATCCAGGTTGCCGTTGGGCCAGAGATTAAAATCTCCGAGAATGATCAGTTTGCGGTGGGAGGATGCCAAGTTAGAAAAAGTAGTAAGTAGCGATTGTTGCTGCTGGGCGTTGAAAGCCCCCGGGGGCGGTAGCAGATAATGGCCGTTACTGTGTCCCCGTAGTGACAGTTAATAGTAACGCCAAGAAGTTCCGTTCCGGCAACCGGGTCAATATCCAGAGTAGTAGTCAACCAGGATGCTCGGTATATAACGCCCACTCCCCCACCACGGCCCTTTGGCCTGGGGAGATGCAGTATTTTAAAGTCTGGAGGGCAGGCCAGACCGAGGTCGATGTTACAGTCTGCATGCGTCCAGGTCTCAGTTAGGAATAGTGCGTCAAGATGATGGACGTCGATAAGCAGTTGGATTTCACTGGCATGTTTTGGTAGTGACCTAACGTTGAGGAGGCCACATGTGAGAAGGCCCCTACTGGTGAACTCTTGCAAGGGGAAGGCGGTGTCAAGAAAAGACAACTGACCCTGATGTGCGAAGTCTCGAAGACGGAGAAGGGACTCGCGCGCCAGATGTGGGAGGGGGGGGCGACCGGCGGGGAAATCAAGGCTGGGAGGGTTGCCTCGGTTGCGTCCGAGGCGCGGACGAGCGCAGACGAGCTTGCCTTAAGCGCGCCTTCGGCGCGCAATCGTCGCGCCCGCTGCACTCGTCCGCTGCGCTTCCGACTGATACTCATGTTATGTAGAGGGAGGAGGGGGGGGGGCGTGGCCACCCGAGGTGGGCGTGACCCTCGAGCAGGGAATGGCGGCAAGAATCGGGACCGGGCAGAGACAGCAAGCGTTCTGCTATCCTGCGCCGACCTGCAGTGACCAAGACAATGTGCAAATAAGCTTTTGAGCGAGTGCAAAGTACAAAATTAAAACACAGTAGTAATCACAGGTTTAAAAACAATTCAGCTCCCGGCTAGTTCGCCTCAGGAGTATTCTCAGGTAAGTGGGAGCGGTGCTTGCAATCAGCGCGTATTTATATCGTCCTGGCGGGGGGGGGCGTGGCCACCCGAGGTGGGCGTGACCCTCGAGCAGGGAATGGCGGCAAGAATCGGGACCGGGCAGAGACAGCAAGCGTTCTGCTATCCTGCGCCGACCTGCAGTGACCAAGACAATGTGCAAATAAGCTTTTGAGCGAGTGCAAAGTACAAAATTAAAACACAGTAGTAATCACAGGTTTAAAAACAATTCAGCTCCCGGCTAGTTCGCCTCAGGAGTATTCTCAGGTAAGTGGGAGCGGCGCTTGCAATCAGCACGTATTTATATCGTCCTGGCGGGGGGGGGCGTGGCCACCCGAGGTGGGCGTGACCCTCGAGCAGGGAATGGCGGCAAGAATCGGGACCGGGCAGAGACAGCAAGCGTTCTGCTATCCTGCGCCGACCTGCAGTGACCAAGACAATGTGCAAATAAGCTTTTGAGCGAGTGCAAAGTACAAAACTAAAACACAGTAGTAATCACAGGTTTAAAAACAATTCAGCTCCCGGCTAGTTCGCCTCAGGAGTATTCTCAGGTAAGTGGGAGCGGCGCTTGCAATCAGCACGTATTTATATCGTCCTGGCGGGGGGGGGCGTTGCCACCCGAGGTGGGCGTGACCCTCGAGCAGGGAATGGCGGCAAGAATCGGGACCGGGCAGAGACAGCAAGCGTTCTGCTGTCTTGCGCCGACCTGCAGTGACCAAGACAATGTGCAAATAAGCTTTTGAGCGAGTGCAAAGTACAAAATTAAAACACAGTAGTAATCACAGGTTTAAAAACAATTCAGCTCCCGGCTAGTTCGCCTCAGGAGTATTCTCAGGTAAGTGGGAGTGGCGCTTGCAATCAGCGCGTATTTATATCGTCCTGGCGGGGGGGGCGTGGCCACCCGAGGTGGGCGTGACCCTCGAGCAGGGAATGGCGGCAAGAATCGGGACCGGGCAGAGACAGCAAGCGTTCTGCTATCCTGCGCCGACCTGCAGTGACCAAGACAATGTGCAAATAAGCTTTTGAGCGAGTGCAAAGTACAAAATTAAAACACAGTAGTAATCACAGGTTTAAAAACAATTCAGCTCCCGGCTAGTTCGCCTCAGGAGTATTCTCAGGTAAGTGGGAGCGGCGCTTGCAATCAGCGCGTATTTATATCGTCCTGGCGGGGGGGGGCGTGGCCACCCGAGGTGGGCGTGACCCTCGAGCAGGGAATGGCGGCAAGAATCGGGACCGGGCAGAGACAGCAAGCGTTCTGCTATCCTGCGCCGACCTGCAGTGACCAAGACAATGTGCAAATAAGCTTTTGAGCGAGTGCAAAGTACAAAATTAAAACACAGTAGTAATCACAGGTTTAAAAACAATTCAGCTCCCGGCTAGTTCGCCTCAGGAGTATTCTCAGGTAAGTGGGAGCGGCGCTTGCAATCAGCGCGTATTTATATCGTTCTGGCGGGGGGGCGTGGCCACCCGAGGTGGGCGTGACCCTCGAGCAGGGAATGGCGGCAAGAATCGGGACCGGGCAGAGACAGCAAGCGTTCTGCTATCCTGCGCCGACCTGCAGTGACCAAGACAATGTGCAAATAAGCTTTTGAGCGAGTGCAAAGTACAAAATTAAAACACAGTAGTAATCACAGGTTTAAAAACAATTCAGCTCCCGGCTAGTTCGCCTCAGGAGTATTCTTAGGTAAGTACATATGTTGCTGTGGATCAAGGATGCACCTAAATTTGGAACGGATCCAGAAGACTCAGTGATGAGTTTCATCCAACAGTATTCTACGTGTGCTGTTCCAAACGCAAAGGAGAAGAAAAGCCTAAGAGAAAAAGTTCTGCGTTTCCAAAGCCATCGATGTGGAAAGTACTGCCGTCGTAAATTCCGAAACAAGGACAAGTTCTACACCAAATGTCGTTTCGGCTTTCCACGACCGGTGATTTCTAAAGGAAGAGTAAACAGTTTGATGTCTTCGCTGCAACATAATGTGATGAAGAAATCACCTAAAAACACATACAATTTGAAGAGGAACGAAGAGTCCAAGTACATCAACGACTACAACCCGGTGATTTTGTCCATGTGGAATGCTAACATGGATATACAGTTTGTGGCTGATAACTGTATGGCTGTGGCTCGGTATGTGACATCTTACATCACCAAAAAAGAGAAGACAGAATTGAAGGATATGTGGGAGGACATTTCCCATGAAAAGAGCCTCAGCAAGAAGTTGTACAGTTTCAGTCTGAAGATGTTGTCGCATCGAGAAATCGGAGCGTATGAATGCTCTGACCGGTTGTCTTCAGCAAGTCTCTATGCCAAGTCCAGGAGTATTGTTTGGGCGAGTCTTGGTCTTGCTGCAACGCGTAATCGAGTTCTGAAACCTGTGCGGGAAATTGAGTATTTGGCGGAAAAGGAGCCAAACAGTACCGACATTTTGAAGACCAACATGTTGGATACATATTATCGAAATAGAAGTAGTCACCTCGACAATGTTTGTCTGTATGAGGTTCTTCAAAATTACATATTGAAGAGGAACATCAAAGAAGATACTGAGAAAGGAGTGTATGCTGTAATAGGAAGTGAGGGATGTCTGGTCAAGCAAAGAAAATGCCACTTGGTAAACCATCGAAAATTGAGTGGCGAATCTCCTGAAAAAAAGGAGTTTTTCTATTTAGCACTTTTGCAACTTTTCAAGCCTTGGCGTGCAGAAGAGGAACTGCTTGGAGATTTCCTCTGTTACGAAGACTCTTTCAATGCTGCCAAGGAGACCATAGAATGTCCTGCTTTTCCCAAATATGTAGAAATGTTGAATGCGGAAATTGAGCAGGAAGCAACGATTGCAGCCGAGATTGCCAGAGACAGTTCTCAGGACAGTCAGAGTTCTGCTTCATTGAGTCAGGATCCACTAGGAGGACCTGTTATCGAAAATGAAGCTGCCACTGCTATGAATGAAGTGGAAAGAGCCATGGCACATGCTCAGGAGGATGCGGTTAACTTAGAAGAGTTGGAAAGACAACTAAACGTTGAGCAGAGGAAAATATATGACGAAGTTACCATGCAAATTGATCATGGATTAAGTCATGACAAGAAAGAGTGCTCATGTACGTCGTTGAAGCCTGTCCGACTGTACGTGAGTGGAGAAGCGGGAACTGGAAAAAGTTTCCTCATTAAAGCAATTTCATGCTATTTGCAGGAAAGGACAGAGTCATCGCTGTCTTGTGTTGTCACCGCTCCAACTGGACTGGCAGCACATAACATTAAAGGGATTACTTTACATCGTTTACTGATGCTGCCAGTGGAGCATGACAACAAATTACAATATCACAAGCTATCTGGAGATGCTTGTTTTGAAGTTTCAAGAATCTTGAGGAAAATGAAACTTCTTATCATTGACGAAGTAAGCATGGTTTCCAATGTCATGCTTGCCTTTGTGCATTTGAGAATGCAAGAAGTTCTCAAAACAGAGTATGATGTGTTATTTGGTGGCAAACACATCATTGTTTTCGGAGATCTTTTGCAGCTGACACCAGTGAAAGGGCAACCTGTGTTCAAAATGCTCACGCATGAAGATACCAGGAAGTGCCTAGGCAGCATTGGCAACGTCAATATATGGTTAAACTTCAATTATGCTGAACTGCATGAAAATATGCGTCAGGCGAAGGATGAAGTTTACAAGACTATTCTACAAGATGTTAGAATTGGAAAAGTGACCGAGCATGGGAAAGAAGCTTTACATGCACGATTACTGTCAAATTTCAAATTTATATCCAGAACAAGATGTTGTGCCTGAGAATATTTTTCAGAAAATTACTGATAAGAAATCTGGAATATGTTTGATACCAACTCTTGCAGAATGTGCCAAATTCAACAACAAAATGTTGCATTTAGAAAAGCAAGAGATTGTGAAACTGGAAGCTATTGACAGAGTAGAGCATATGGGATCAACAATTATTTTGCGAATCACCGCATTGATTCACGGACGCCATCGCTAGCGCGAGGCCACGCCCACCCACTAAGCCACGCCCACCCCCTCAGCCTATGAATAGCGCTGATTGCTAGCGCTCCCATAGAAACTGAAGACCTCTGAGGCCGAAGCCGGAGGTGGTGCGACTCGTTGTGTTAAATTGTTTACTTTGTGCTCACTCATATTTTAAAACTTTGTGTTCTAAACAGAGATCTTCTCTGCTTTTAAAAATCTCTCAAGCACTTGACATACAGCGGATTTAGCGCTGTCCCCGCATTGATTCACGGACGCCATCGCTAGCGCGAGGCCACGCCCACCCACTAAGCCACGCCCACCCCCCCCTCTCCCCAAATGTGCTTTCCACGCAAGCGCAGCGGACGAGCGCAGCGGGAGCGCCGTTTGCGCGCCGAAGGCGCGCCTAAGGCAAGCCCGTCTGCGCCCGTCCGCGCCGGGACCGGGCCCAGGGCCACAACCCCTGCCCGACCAACGCCTGATGCCGACAGGACATACACAAGCCATGACCTATTGGCACTTCAGCCAGCGCCCAACACTCGCTGTACAAAAATAGAACCTTCAGGATTACATAGCCAGTCTGCTTCCTACTGCCCCCATTGCAACCATACAATACCTTTACGATTACCTGTCGTAAATACGGAATCTGCAAGGAATGGAAAATTAGCTGTTAGAACAATTGCCCTTATCAACGCGCGCTCACTTGTTAAGCATAGGCAAGAGATTTCAGACCTCATTACTGACTTTAAACTGGATGTTCTGTTTGTCACTGAGACATGGACCGATGATTCTTCAGAGCCTGACTTAGCTATAGCAGTACCGGATGGTTACAAAGCATACCGCCAGGACAGATTTAGACAACGAGGGGGTGGATTAGCTATAATATCCAGAGAATCATATCCTGTCAGAACGATTCCTATCCCATCTATATCCTGTGAAGCCATGCAGTTTGCCATCAAACTATCACCTTTGTTCAACTTCAAAGGAATACTGATATATCGTCCCCCCGGATCAAAAACAGCTTTCCTCAACTGTATTAACACAATGATGGAATCAGTCGCCACTGAAAGTGCATTTACGGTCCTAGGTGACCTGAATTTTCACTTGGACCAACTCCATCTAACGGACACGCTTACCCTAATTTCCGATCTGGAAACACTAGGGTTAAAACAACGGGTCACTTCCCCCACTCACCTAGCCGGTCACATTTTGGATCCCATATTTTCCAATTTAGAAGGCCTACAAATAACCAACATACTACCCATGTCATGGACTGACCATCATGCCATTTTTGCCACTATTACTATTAAAACTAGCTGCGGTAACAAACCCATTCCCATTCATCATAAACCTTTTAAAGATTGGAAAAACATCAATCTGGATGTTCTAAGGTCAAAACTGGATCAAACTTGCCCAATACTATCTGCCGACCCCAATTCAGCACTACTTCAATTTCACTCCTGGCTGGGTTCGGCCACGAACCAATCAGCCCCGACTAAAGAATTATCTAAAAACAGATCTAAATCCACTGCCCCCTGGTATAACGAAGAACTAAGGGCACAAAAGCAAATGAACCGGAATAAGGAGAGACAATGGAGGAAAACCTACGATACAGCTAGTAAAGCAACCTATAAGGAATCTCTGGCACTCTATAAAGCCATGATTACAAAGGCAAAAAAAGATTACTACACTGACCAAATTCAAAAATCCAAAAACTCCAGTAGACGACTGTACCAAATTACAAAATCATTGTCAGGCAATTCCCCGGATCTCACTCCCCCCGTCACAATCTTTATGTGACTCCCTAGCCTCTTTTTTCTTCACCAAAGTTGATGAAATCTATCAGGCATTCTCGGCAAACTCACTCCCCAGGACAGTCAATTCCCGGATTCTATCTCCAGTCAACACGTTCCCCAGCTTTCAACCAGTTACAATGGACCAAATCAAAATCATAGTGTCCACCATTAAATCAGGATCGGCCCTGGACCCCTGTCCACTTTCAGTGCTTCTACCGGTAATGGACTCTATCATCCCACTACTTACCCAAGTATGTAATTCCACCCTACTTGCATGCATTTATCCAGACCCCTTAAAAAACATCCTATTAAAACCCTTGTTAAAAAAACCTTCCCTCGATAAAAATGAGTTAAAAAATTACAGGCCCATCGCGTGTCTCCCGTTCATGGCTAAGGTGATTGAAAAAGCCATGAACATTCAGATTTCTGAATTTATTGAGAAACACCATCTCTTGGATGACACGCAATTTGGATTCCGGAAATACCATGGGACAGAGACAGCCTTGATCAAGGCCGCCGATGATATCAGGGTAATCCGGGATCAGGGGGGAACAGCTATCCTGGTACTGCTGGATTTATCGGCGGCTTTCGACACGGTCGACCACACGATTTTGGTTGATCGTGACGAGAGATTCGGAATCTGCCACTCCGCCAAAAATCTAATTGCCTCCTTCTTAGCCAAAAGAACGCAGGCCGTCATTTTAGGCCCATATCAATCGGCACAACTTTCATCTCCCTGCGGAGTTCCTCAAGGCTCATCCCTTAGTCCGACACTTTTTAACATTTATGTGTCGGACCTTGCTAAAACCATCAAAGCACACGGGATGAGCCTAACCTCCTACGCCGATGATACCCAGTTGGTACTGGCAATCAAAGGTGATGGAGATCAAGTGTCCGAAAAATTTAAGAAGGGACTTATCGACATAGGAGAATGGATGGCCACCAACTGCCTCAAATTAAACTCAGATAAAACTGAGGTGGTCATATTTGGACCTCTTCTCCCAGCCTGGCCATCAAGTTGGTGGCCAGTTGCCTTTGGTACCCCTCCCATCCCAACTGCCAAAGTTAGGAACCTCGGTATCATTTTCGATGAAGGTTTACACTTCATGGATAACGCCAATAAAACAGTTTCCACAGCACATCTAAAACTAAAGATGATCAGGAAAATTCGACCTTTTCTCCCGGTCTCTGCCATCAAAACTCTGGTCACCTCCCTAGTATTTTCGGCCCTGGACTACTGCAACGGACTCTTTCTCAACGCTCAATCTAGAGTCATATCCAAACTGCAAACTATCCAGAATGCAGCAGCACGTCTGCTGTCAGGAAAAACAAAATATGAATCAATATCTGGAAGCATAAAGGATTACCACTGGCTCACCGTTCGAAACAGAATCCATTTCAAGTCCCTCTGTATCGTGTTCAAAGCGCTCAATAATCAAGGACCTCACTTTTTGAAAGAGCAGCTGCAACCGTACAAACCTAGCAGAATTTTACGTTCAGCCACACTCGGCCAACTGTTTATTCCCCGCACAAAGACAGTATCCTGGGGTGATCGACGCTTCCTGGTGGCAGCCCCAAAGCTCTGGAATACTCTACCCCTAAACATCAGGCAGAGCCCCTCCCTCCTTCACTTCCGTAAGCTCTTAAAAACTTGGCTGTTCGATCAATGACCTCTCCAACTCCTCGTCTTTTACCACAAGTATCTGGTTTCTCAGCGCCAAGACGCCCTAGGGTATATGCTGCGCTTTATAAATATCAAAAATAAATAAATAAAAATAAATAAATTTTGTCTGAGAATCTGAAAACAAAATTGGATTCATTAGAGAAGAGTATATCTAAAACTGCAGGTTTTGAAAAGACTCTGAATGTGTGCTTGAACTGCCGTATAATTTTAAGAAGGAATTTACATGTTGAAAGAGGTCTGGTAAATGGATCAATGGGTAATGTTGTTGATTTTGTAAAATACAGAAATAGAGATGGAATTGAATTTTTAAAAATTAAATTTGATGGCATTGAGGAAGTACAGCTAATTGGTCGTTGCTCTGCTAGATTTTTGCTTGTAAAAGACTTATATGTTCGCCGTAAGCAGTTTCCTGTTTGCTTGGCATATGCGGTGACAATCCATAAATCGCAAGGTTTAAGTGTAGACTGTGCATTGGTGAATATTGGCAGTTCTGTGTTCAAGGAGGGTATGGCATATGTGGCATTGTCACGAGTTAGAACTTTATCGGGATTGTACTTGATTGAGTGTGATGTCACAAACATTTGTGCGGATCTAGATTGTGTTAAGGAATACAATAGGTTAAGAAGAGAGTATGCGCCACATTTGCCTCAGTATCCTTTGTTTGAGAAACGTGTGGTAGGCCGGAAACGAAGAAATGTGACCAATACTGGGGAGGTTGTAGCAAAAAGACGAAAAGTCGATGAACCTAAAATTACAAGCAGAAACAAAAAGGATTCTGTTGAAGATGTTGTTGGTTTTCAATTTGAAAACAGTTCTGGTGTCAACTGCTATGCTAATGTAGTGGTTAAGGTTTTGTTTTCTCTAGAAAATGTAAAAGAAGAGATTGTGGTCAATTCTGATCAAAGATTTTGCAGTTTGTTAAATTCTGTGTTAGAGAAATGTAGCACTGATAGAACAAACATAGAAAGTGTGTCTGAAATTCGAAATCTGTTAGACAGATGTTCAGGCCAAACACAATTCTCTCAAAATATTCAGCAAGATTGTCAGGAGTTTTTAATGTATATGCTTGATGTATTGCATGCTGAAGGTGTAGATGTAGATCAGCTGTTTGGGCTTTCTTATCAATGGCAGCATGACTGCGGGAACTGTATGGTATCAAGTACTACTAGTGTAGACTCGGAAAGATTTATATATTTAACTTTGCCAGACAGTAAATAAGTCTTCTTTAATAAGCTAGTAAAAGCAGCTGATCACAACATGGAGTGTAGCCAATGTAAATCTGAAATGATGTCCACATTATTTATACGAACATATGGCCAGTATGTCATTTTAATGTTCCAACGATGTAGGCCTGATGGAACAAAATTGACAACTTTAATTAAAAAATTTGTAGCTTCGCAGTTGTCAATATCAGGAAGGACTTTTGTAACTGCAGCAATTATAGATCATGACGGCCCTTCAATAACATCAGGACATTACACAGCTTATTTAAAGTCTAGAAATGGCTGGTCATTCTGCAATGATTTTAATTTTTAAAAAAAAATTGCCGTATGACCTTAAAAACTCTTACCTGGTGTTTTTAAAACCAAAATTTTAGGGAAATAATCTCGGGATGTGCTCTGTGGAATTTCAAGAAGTTCTAATGGCTCCTACACAATTTGGCCTTGAGGATAAGTGTAGTTCAGAGACATAACTTCTAACCATAAGACTGGACGTCATGGAGAAATAAGTGCACTTTGAATGAGTTCAGAAAAACTATTTCTTTTTATAAGCTAATTGAAGCAGCCAATCAAAACATAGAGTAGAGGGAATGTAAGTCTGCAATGCTGTCTACTGTTTTACATTGCTTTGTGATTAAAAGTGATGTAGAGAATTAAATAATTGTAGTACTCATAGAGGTAGTGTAAGTATGCTTCATAGTAAGCAGTATCAGTGTCATAGGAAATGTAGAACATGACTGAGCAAGAAGGGGAAGATATTACTATTCCAGGATTGTGAAAATGATCTTCAACATTTTAATTCTGAAAGTTGCAGAAATGCCAAATGACGGGATTGGCTTACAAGAAATCCAAGAGTTATAAATGGCTCTGACAAGATTTGGCCTTGTGGAAACTTGTGGTAGAGAGCAAGAAGTCATTTATTGCATGTAACATGTTTTTAAAAACGATGGAGATTTTCTTTCAGAAAGTGGCGGGTTGAAAGTAATAACAGCACAACAGAGTGTAAGCTGTTCATAGGACATCCTTTGACGTCATGGAAAGTAAGTTAACTTTAAGGAGTTCTGAATTCTGATTTGTTATGTTGTATGGGTTTTTTAAACACAATCATTTTGATTGTGTTTTTTTTTCCCCGCTGTTATATGATGAATACCTTCAAGTCACTGTTTTTAGTGAATTTTGATACATTCTGAGAACAGCAAAAATAAACCATTTAACATGTATAATTAATTCTGTACTGTTTGCATTTATGATGTATATGTAGAACTGTGTAGGAGGCATGGAGAAGGTGAGGCTTCTGTAAGTGTCAAAGTTGTTGCATGCAGTGCTGCACTTCTGCGTATTCTTTCATATGCTGGACTACATCTGCACAATGAGATACCTAAGCAAAGGAAACACAAGTGATGTGATTGTGAAATGAGCAAAATAAATTGCACGTATTTCATTTACATCACCTGTGTTTCCTATCATTACGAATCACATTGTGCAGATCAAGTTTAGGTCTGTCCAGGGAAACATAGGAGGTTTGGACTTTGTTCAAGAGTGCAGTGGACATGACTCACTTCATTGGTAGACCTTCACATGTATTATGTCCTCTATTCTCTTCAACAACTCGAAATTTCATCTGCAACCCTGAGTAGGCCTCACCTCAAACAAACCTCTGGATAGGACACATCTTATTGGCATCCTGAAGCAATCATTTAAAATTTTAGTGTCTTGCGACACTTTTCTGAGACAACAGCAATGCAAAAGATGCACCATGTTTTAAGATAGGCCTCACTTCATCTGCATCAAGATACTGTTAGTTTAAAATGTATATCTTTAGGACTGTGTAGGGGGCCTGGAGAAGCAGAAGCTTCTGTAAGTGTCAAAGTTGTTGAAAAACTGTTTGTCCTTCAATCTTTTCCCTTGTCTTTTGTAATTTTTAAATACATGTTTTAATATTTTTCAAATGTTTGTTCTCTCTTTCACAGATTGAAAGTATAAAAACAAAAAGTGAGTAATTTAACGACAATTATAAGGTAAATGTTTTGTACTCTTTTCGTTACATTTCTATCACATTTAACTTCTATTAGTTCCACTGCTTCATTTCTTTAACCCTCAGTTTCCTGCCTTTGCTACTTCCCTCATTCCTTTCTCTATTACCTACTTACTCAACTCCTTCCACTCTTTTTCTCAGTCCCTCTCTTCTCATAGTTCCTCACTCTTGTTCACTCACTCCGTCTCTATTACTCTTAGTGTCTTTGACTGATCACTGTATCACTATTTGTTCATAATGCTTTCTCTGTGTAGTTGAAGCACACTAAGGGGCATATTATGAACACAGCCAATAAAATTATTGCTCTTTTAATTGGCAGAAAACTGGTGCAAAAGTGGTTTTAGTGGCAGTTTTCTGCCGCAAAAGCAGCTTTAGCGACACATTTCTGCCAATAAAAGCTGCAAAACTTTTATTGCATATGTTGATGATATGGCTCTATGTTACTTACATTTCTTTGCTGTTTCAATTAATCTTTTTCTGTTATTTTTTGTTTTCTGTTTTCTATTTTTTCTCTCTGTTATTCTTCATGTTTTAGTCTTATTTTGAACATTCACTCACATTCTCCAAGAAACTCTTCTTTGTTAATGTTATACTCTCTTTTTTTTTCTTTCACTTCGTTATCTATTTTGTTTTTCACAATTATACCCTCTTCCGTCTTTTCTTCGGTAAATAGATCTATTAAACAGTATCTCTTCTTTAGTCCCTATAGCTGTCTTTCTTTTAACATCACTCTCTGTTTACTTTCCTTATACTTACTCTATTTTAAAAAAAAAAACATTTTTGGTTAGCTCCCGGTCCGCGTACCGGGAAGCTAACCGGGAAGCGAACCAAAAGAAATAGAGCTTGCCAGAGTGCTAAACATTCTAGCAATTTTTTAATAACGGGGAGGTAGTTCTGAAAAGAACTTTTTTTTAAATATTTTTGTTGTTTTATATTTTTTTTTTCTTTTTTGAACATTATTTGTTTTTTTTGTATTTTTTGAACACTTATTTGTTTTTTTGTTTTTTTTCAAAGGGAAAGAACAGAAAGAGGCATTGAAAAAGGCTCAACAGGAGCAAAAAAAAAATTTAAAACTTGCTGCGTTTGGAGCATCGGTGTTTCTCGAAAGCCAAATTAATTAATTTCAGACTCATGTTTGCGCATGAAATTAAAGTGCCACAATATAAGCATGTCAGCTTCATATGGACAAATTTTTTTTCATATTTGGCACTGTTTCGTTGGCCTCTCCAAATGTGAGAGAGATATCAGTAGATGTTCTTGTCACCGAAGTTGGGGGGTTCTGTTGTAGTTCACGCATCTCTGCACGACTATAGTTGTTTGGATGCCACCTCTGCATATGTCGGTGCATCGTGTGATTTCCATAGCTGTATTTTTTATTAGTGCCCCGGGATAACTTTTCTTGGCAGATAAGGCACGTAGCATAGCGTGCATTGACTTTTTTCTCTCCTGGTGGAATGGAAAAAAATTGCCAGATAAAGCTAACTTTGCGATGAGATACCCGGGGTAACTCTTTGACAAATCGTGGTCCCTCTTCTTCCTCTCCGTCTTGTTCTTCCTCTTCCTCCTCTGTGTCTCCAATAAACTGTGCAGGTGGTCCTCTCTTCCTATGAGGAGATGGTGGTGGTGGTGGTGGGGGTGCAGAAGCTGAAGCTACTATTGAAGCCATTTTTTAATCAGAGCAAATGATCAGGTCTTCCTTTCTCAAAGTTGAAAGTCAGAGTGAGAAAAAAGGGGGGGGCTTTCATCATTTGGGAAAAAAAATAGTTCTAAACCAATGAAAAGTGTTATTTTTAGGTCACCTGACCTAGCCTTACATCATTATGAAACCAAAAGTGAAATGAACCAATGAAAAGTTTTATTAACAAGTCACATGACCTCTCACGCTCATGTTACGCGCTGCGGAACGCGCCCCGGTTAGCTTCCGGGTCGCTGCGCTTCGCGCCTCGGTCCGCGCCCCGGGGCACTTCCGGGTGCGCTAACGCGGTACGTCACAAGACGCATTACGCGGCAACGCGATACGTCGCGCTTTCGCGACGCGCCGCGGATCGCTTCCGGGGAGCTGCGTTTCGCGCCTCGGTCCGCGCCCCGGGGCACTTCCGGGTGCGCTAACGCGGTACGTCACAAGACGCATTACGCGGCAACGCGATACCGTCACTATGTTGATTTCTTACCGGTTCGCGGACCGGGTCGCGGCATCAATTTGAGCTAACGGAAAGCTTTCCGCGCGGACCGGGAGCGAAACAAAAAAAAATATTTACAAAAAATTATTAATAAACATATAAAATATATTTTTGGATTTAAAGAATACATTTTACAGCTATAGATATTAGCTTTTAAAAAACCAATGAAATTCACTGAAAAAAACCATAGGTTATAGACCATATATAGTTAGGAATTAGCATTTACAAAACCTTGAAAATTCACTGAAAAAACCATAGGTTATACACCATATATAGTTAGGAATTAGCATTTAAAAAACCTTATTTTACTCACACAAAACCAATGAAATTCCATATATAGTTAGTTGTACTAACTATATATCGCGCACCCGCAATCCACTGCTGATCATGTCACATATTACATCATTCATGACATGGTCAGTGACATCACTGATGACATCACTGATGACATCTCAAATGACATCACTGATGACATCACTGATGACATCTCAAATGACATCACTGATGACATCACTGATGACATCTCATTTGACATTACTGATCACATCACTGATGACATCATTCATGTGATAATACGATGAACCTCTTCAGACTCTATTATAACCTTAGATACACTCAGTGTAAACAGACACTCACAGACTGTCACTCATCCATGGAGTTACTTACACACCTAGTCAGTCATGCAAAGAATCAATCACACCTCCATTTTCACAACTATACAGTTATACACACCTTACTTATTCAAACATATACTAAAACATATTTACTCACTTATACAATCCTGGATACAAGTTCACAATGATCCATACAGCCACTCACACATTCACTGGCTCTTATGCACAGTTATTTATATATGTCAACTCTCACATGTACTGTATTTTACATATGTACTTACTTTGACATGTAGCACTGAGATATCCATTCACTCACCAATACACTCATGCACACAGTCAACCACCCATCCAGCTGTTTCCACATGCACTTTTGAACCCATACATCTATGCACAGAGTCATACACCTCCCAGCCACCCACACACACACTCAGTCTCCCATACAAATGCTTGGGCAACCAATCAATAACCCATATAGTTACTCATATAGCTACTGATCAACACATGCAGCAGTTTACAGAAGAACAGACATAATGATGCACAAATTAAGACAGTTTAGTCACTAACCCATGCACTCAGTGAGACACATTTAACCACTCACTCATACAGTCAGTCATGCACCTACTAAATCCTTCATCCAGACACTTATACATCCACTGATTCTTAAATATGTAAGACATATTTTAACTTTACAGAAAAATACAGTCACTGGATGTTGTCATCAGTGATGTCATCAGTGATGTCATTTGAGATGTCATCAGTGATGTCATCAGTGATGTCATTTGAGATGTCATCAGTGATGTCATCAGTGATGTCACTGACCATGTCATGAATGATGTAATATGTGACATGATCAGCAGTGGATTGCGGGTGCGCGATATATAGTTAGTACAACTAACTATATATGGAATTTCATTGGTTTTGTGTGAGTAAAATAAGGTTTTTTAAATGCTAATTCCTAACTATATATGGTGTATAACCTATGGTTTTTTCAGTGAATATATATATATATATATATATATATATATATATATATATATATATATATATATATATATATTCACTGAAAAAAACCATAGGTTTCAGGGACGTTATTGATAGTTGGACAGTTCTCTCATACAAAATCATAGGAATTCCCCTGTTATAGTTAGTTCAGCTAACTATAACTCACGCCCCCACAATGCACTGCTGATGACGTCACATATGACATCTTTCATGACATAGTCAGTGACATCACTGATGACATCAATGATGACATCTCAAATGACATCACTGATGACATCATCCAGTGACTGTGTTTTTCTTTAAAGTTTGAATTTGTATTATATATATGTCAAGGTGAATTGAAGAATGAGTGGGTGTATAAGTGTCTGAATGGAGAATTTAGTAGGTGCGTGACTGATTGTTTGAGTGATTACATGTGTCTTACTAAATGCATGGGTTAGTGACTAAACTGTGTGAATGTCTGTATTAGTCTGTCTGTTGTTGTATAAGCTGCTGCATGTGTTGGTCAGTAGCTACATGAGTGTCTATATGGGTTATCGATTGGTTGCCTGACTATTTGTATGGGTGCCTGAGTGTGTGTGTGGGTGGGTGGGAGGTGCGTGTCTGGGCATAGATGTTTGAGTGGTTGATTCACTGTGTGAATGGTTTCAAGAGTGCATGTGGAAACAGCTGTATGGGTGGGTGAGTGTGTGTTTGGGTATGTTGGTAAGTGAATGGATGTCTCAGTGTTACATGTCCAAGTAACTACATATGTAAAAGGCAGTGTATGTGAAAGTTGAAGTAAATAAATGACTATACATGAGAGTCAGTGATTGTGAGAGTGGCTGTATGGATGTGTGTGTTTTCTTGTATCAGTGATTGAGAGTAAGTATGCATGTGTTTCTCTTTGAATAGGTGATGTGGTGTATGTATAGCTCAGTAAATGGAAGTGTGATTGATTCTTTGCATGACTGACTAGGTGTGTGAGTAACTCTGGATGAGGTGTGGTGTGTGAGTGTCTGTATAGGTGTATGAGAGCTTGTGATAGTATTGTATTGATGAGTAACTGCATGTATGAGGGATTGTACGGGTGAATGAGTGGATGTGTGTGTAGACCTAGGAATCAGTGAGTGTGTATGTAGTAACTGGTATTGTTCTGTCGATGGTTTCGAAAATGGCAGTCTGTATTTTACAGTGGATGTATCAAAGGCTATATTAGAGTGTGAGGAGATGGATAAGATCTCCACATGGATGATGTAATCAGTGATGTCATTTGAGATGTTGTCAGTGATGTCATCAGTGATGTCACAGACCATGCCATGAATGATGTAATATGTGACGTCATCAGCAGTGCATTGCGGGGGCGCGGGTTATAGTTAGCTGAACTAACTATAACAGGGGAATTTCTATGGTTTTGTACAAGAGAAATGTCCAACTAACTATAACGTCACTGAAAACCCATGTTTTTTTCAGTGAATCTTTAAGATTCTTTTTTTTTCACAACAAATTTTATTGAGTGATTAAGCAAAAACCAGACACGTGGCTCTCCACAGTCAGGAGGTCACCACCAAGCATCATGATACGTTTTTATCATTAGTGCAAAGTCCAATCAATAAAAAGAGGAAAGACAAGAACTCCCCCCCACCTCCACCCACCAACCCCAACCACCCAACTACCCTTCTACCCACCCCTTATCCCCCCCTAACCCCATGCACGTGAGTATAAAAAACATTCAATACTTGGTCATAATGTGCTAGGTATGACGCACGTCCTAGGCCTGTGAGGCATCCTCCACCCGTATTTCCTCCTCTTGCTCTACTGGGGGGTCCAGTATCTACCCCCCTATATTCCGCCCACCGCTTCCAGATCTTAAAATGCTTACGGGGGCATCCTCTTCCTTCAAATATCGGGCGTTCCAGTCCCATAAAGTAGTCTAGGCCAGCCTTCCATGCACACAGGGGGGGGGGGGCTCGCTCTCCCTTCCATGCTCGGGCTAGGTCCCTTTTGGCAAGTCCCAGCAACAACAGATGGCGTTTGTATATATTTCCGCCTACACCCTCCAACACATGGAGCAACCCTAATCGAGGGGTGCGGGGAAGATCCCACCCCAATACCTCTGACAAGCAACTCCAAACACCCCTCCAGAATCTGATCAGCCCAGCACATGATCACACAGTGTGCAGCAGCGTACCTGTTGCAGCTCCACAGCGCAGACATTCCAGAGACCCAATCAGTCCCGCCTTCCACAGCTGCTCCCGGGTGTAATAGGCCCTATGTAAGTACTTGAATTGGATCAGCCTAAGTCGTATCGCAATGGCAGCCCCTCGTGGGGACTCCAGGGCTTCCCTCCAGTCATCCTCATCCAGGGGACCAACATCTTCCTCCCAGGCCTCCTTAAGGGGCAGTAGGGTGGTGGAGCAGTGAGTGACCAGCGTTTGATATATTCGGGACACCTTATCTCCAAGGTCTCCCATGAAGACCTTCGCTTCAACTGGGCTAAATTCCGGGAGCGACTCCATGTTAGCGATGCTAGGCGCCAGCGCATGGCGAAACTGTAGGTACCGAAAGAATTGGGTCTTGGGCATATGGAACTCAGTACTGAGCTCTTGGAACGATTTGAGGGTGACCCCGGTCAGCACATGACCCAATGACGAGATCCCAATGGCGTCCCAGCCATCAAACCCCGCCAACGAGGCCAGCGCAGGGAGTCGCCCGTTCTTCCACAACGGAGTCTCCGCCGTTAATCTACCCCACCAGCCCATGCGACGCAGCGCCTGTCGCCACACAGCAAAGACAACTCGCGTGGCACACGGCAGGGTCCACCGCAGCCTAGCCGAGTACAGGATCGTATGGAGTGTGTTGTCCCCCATCAGCGAGCGCTCCAGGGCATATGCTGGGTCTCCTCTGTCCCCATACCACCATTCGTTGAGTACCAGTAACTGGGAGGCCTGATAATAGGACAATAGGTCCGACGTGGCTAAACCACCACAATACGTGGACAGGAAGCATGTCCGCAGCGCCACTCTGGCGGCACCCCCAGCCCACAGGAAACGGCCTAAGACGGAGTTGACCTGCCGAAACCACTGGGGGTTAATTATGTGTGGGTAGCTTTGCAGCTGGTATAAAAGGCGCGGGCGCGCAACCATTTTGAAGATCGCGGACCTACCAAAAATAGTTAGGGGCATCCGGGACCACGTTTTCACGTCCGTCTGGACCCTCCCCCATACTGGTACCATGTTACGTTCCCAGGCAATATCTACGGATTCTGAGAGGAACACCCCCAGGTACTTCAAACCCCCGGCTGCTACCTGCAATGCGGACGCCCAGGGGTCTGCCACTATCCCGCCACCCAACACCCACAGAGTGGACTTACGCGGGTTTAGACAGAGGCCCGATACCTCCCCGAAAATACGCATAATTTCCAAGACTCGGGACCCGATCTGTGTAAATCAGTAAGAAAGAAGAGGACGTCATCTGCATATAATGCAATTCTATCAGTGAGGTTCCCACTCCACTCAAAGCCCCGCATCTGCGCGTCAATGCGCACCCAAGAGGCCAGAGGCTCCATAGCTAGTGCAAATAAATATGGGGAGAGTGGACACCCCTGTCGGGTCCCCCGGCCAATCGGAAACCTTTCTGAGACCGCCCCGGAGACCCGCACCGATGCTGTGATATCGGTATATAGTAGTTTGATGTAGGAAATAAACACCGGGCCTAGATTGAGACGAGGCAGGAGCGCAAACAGGTATGTCCAACTAACCGAATCAAAAGCATTATCTATATCCGCTAGTAGCAGAGCCGCCCGTTCCCCCGTAGCCCCCATGGCATCGACCGCCGCCTGTGCCCGTCGAATGTTGTGCCGCGTCGCCCTATGTGGCATGAAGCCGGCCTGGTCCGGGTGGACCAGGTCTGTCACATATGGGAGTAGGCGGTTCGCCAGCGCCTTAGCCAGTATTTTAGCCTCTATGTTGAGCAGGGATATTGGGCGATAAGAGTCATGTCTGTCTGGGGGTCTGCCCGGCTTCTGAAAGACCACAACTTCGGCATGACGCCAGTCAGATGGCAACCTACCCCGTGTTCGCGCCGCCTCCAGTGCACTCCGGTAATGGGACCCCAGTTGGAGCTGAAATTTCCTATAGAATTCACTCGGGAAGCCACTTGGCACAGGTGCCTTCCCCGTGTTGAGCTGTCCCAGTGCGTCTCCCAGTTCCTCCGCCGAAAGGGGAAGGTCTAGCGCTGTCTTGGTCTCATCCGAGACCGCCCTCGGAGGTAAGTCATCAACAAATTTAGCGACCTCATCCGCAGATAGACAATCCTGCGGAGCATATTGCTCCGTAAAGTAGCGGGCAAAACTCGCCGCCAGCTCAGCTAGGTCAGTAATCGCCACTCCGTCCCCAGCAGTGAGACCCGGCAGCGTAAGTGGTTGGAGAGTACGTTGACATAGCCTATGGAGCATCTTTAAGGTTTTTTAATGCTAATTTCTAACTATAACGTGCCTGAAATCTATGGTTTTTTCAGTGAATTTCAAAGGTTTTGTAAATGCTAATTTCGAGTTATAATGTTCATCAAACCTATGGTTTTTCAGTAATTTTGAAAAAAAAATTGTGAAATTTTGTAACATTAATATCCTAAAAATAGTTTTTGTAATTCTTTTTGGTTGTTATTAAAATAATATAATGTCTTCTGTTTTCTTAAATATTAATATATATATATCTTTTTTGAGGAAAAAGTGGAGTCGCGCACCCATTGTGTACCTATCTCGGTGGGTGTGCGGATTCAAACCGCCATATTGGTAAAGCTTGTGAAGGATGCGCGTTTCAGCCAGCCCACTCCGCCTACGCTTAGAGGGAGGGAACTACAACGCTACATGTCCCAGGTCTTCCCTGTAGTGATCTGCTGATCACAGGTCTTGTTGTCAGCATGCCACAGCCACTCCCTCACGGCTGGTTTACACCCACACCACACCCATGCAGCACAGGCATCACAGGACATGTAACCCTGCCAATAAAAAGGGCCGGGCGCATGTGCTCGACGCCATTTCCACTCTCTATCTGGGTGTATCCCTGTGGTTATTATGATGGCAGCCGAGGCACTTTGGCTGACATGGGTCTCCCGCAACGTGGCGATGACTTGAGTTGCACAGAGTTGGTGGCAGCCAAAGCACTTTGCCCGACACTGGCCTCCTGCCATGTGGCAATGACTTGAGGTGCACAGAGTTGGTGGGAGCTGAGGCATTTCGGCCAACACGGACCTCCAGCCACGTGGCGATGACTTGAGCTGCAATGAGTTAGTGCCACCAGAGCAGAGTGGGTGTGCAGCCTGCAATGATGCGTAGGCCTCGATACACCATCCTGGCAATCAAGACCTGATTTGAATTGTGAGCTCGGCTGGTCCGCGTGTACGCCAAAGGCAGCTAGCTGTACAGATATGACTCCTAGGCACGGTGCAGCAGGATGCGCTGGGGACCTGTGCCGCCAAATCCTGCGACGGCTGAGGAGGTTGGTCCGGCACGTGGTGAGCCCTCTTGGAGACACGCTGGTGGCGGCAGGTGAGCATTGAGGTCTGGGTGCGCAGGGTCGGGCAGTCATCGCTGGGCGGCGAACTGGTCTATGGACCAGGGCTGGGATGCTTGCGAAAGATGTAGGAATCATGCACACTGCCTGAGAAGTTTGCGACGACATTAGTGTACAGGCCCCGTGGTCCAGTTTTGCCTGCACATGGAATGCGTGTGGTTTCTGTTGTGGTGATTGTGTACAGTGTCGGCAGGGGGCACAAGTAGTGCATGTGTGCAGTCAATTGCCCTCAACACATGCAGGAAGCCTGCTATGGTGTGGTTCCCTTGCTTGGTCTCCAGCTGTTCCTGGGCAGTGTTGGTGAAGTGAACATGCAGGTGTATCAAGCTGAAACAAACCTTGATGCTTACAGGTATGATAAATCCTGCATAATTAGACCGTAGCAGAAGTTTGTGTGGTTGTAACGTTCCTTTTCTTTCCTACGAAGGTTGCATGCACACAAACTTCTGTAACGGTCATTTTGTGCAGGATTGAGCATACCTGTAAGCATTCTGGTTTGTCCAAGTGCAACACATTGTACTATATTACGTTTGGGACCATACTAACGCTTGACCATTGTCTTCATTTAACCAACAGGTTTCTGAATATAGAGTTTTGGGAATTCCAGGACGATCTACAGATAATTTGATCCACAAGTTGATGTTCCCCATTGGGAATGTCACTCGTTTGATGTTTTTGTGTTGTTAATTTATGTTTTCTAATAAAGTACTGTTTTTCCACTACTGTTGACTACTAGACTTCATGACCTGGTGCACCCCCATTTCAGTGACTACAATCTTGGATCTGGAGCACAGAGGCGTCAAGCAAAGGCTGGGGTTGGAGTTGGTTGTGCAGGAATATTACGAATTGGGACGGGCGAGTGGTGCGGATACAGGGGTCCTACGATGCTTTTGTGGACATGCATCCAAGATGTGTGAGAAAGTTTAATAGGGCTGGCTGTGAGACTCCTCTGACTTTTGCAGTTGTTTGTTAGAAGGTACCAGAGGCCAACAGCTGCAGCACAGCCAGCAGCTTTGTCTGCGGAAGGATGTTGAATTTCCGCTGTGTTGGTACCATCAGCCTGTCGGCAATGTGGCAGTGTGCATGAACTTGAGAATGGGGCGATAATTCTTTCACCGCTTTTGCTGCGCTAAAGTTCCAATAACTCAACGATAAGTCCCCACTGTTGGGTTATAGGGTGACTCTAATAAAGAGCCCTTGTGTTTATTAGGACTTTGTTGAAGCTACATGTGAATCACAAGAAAAAAGATGAAAAAACAAGAAAAGTGGGCTGGGTACAAACACCCTGACTCCCTGGGCCTGCTCAGGGGTTCCCACAAAAACCACCAGGGCCCAAAAATGATTACTATTTTTTTTTTTAAGGCGGCTGGGTGCACAAATCCAGACGAAAAAATAAAAAAAAATGATGGGGCGTATTCTCAAGGACTTATCGTCAAGTTATCGTCACTTTAGTGCAGCAAAAGTATCAAAAGAATTATCATCCCATTCTCAACTTGGTGAAAACTGCTGATATCACCAGTTTTCCAGCGATAGCTTCGCAAAAAACATTGCCACAAATGAGAGCGACAACTAACGCTAATGATATGCAGAGTAGGCATTCCTGTGCAAAAAAAACACAAAATCACCACTTCCCGATATTTTCAACGACCAGCCAAATCTGCGATGCGATCCAAAAACAGGCGATAAGCCTCATTAGCAGTAAGAATTTAACATCTACCATTTACTGGTGTTAAGCAGGATGACTACCTACAGTATGAAAGGGAGCCCAGCCCAGAGCCACATCTGAAGACCAACACATGTCATAGAACTGCTGATCATGCAGCTCCGACACCCAAGAAGGCCACAACACCCACCACCCCAGGACGTCCCACCCAGACCACCCCCCTCCCTACTACCACCGAGGCAGCGCAGAACAGGACAGCGGACCTTCCTAAAATGGTATGGCCCCTCAGCCACACAATAGCTGAATGTTGGGAGAGGTGGGAACCAAGTATGTGTAAAGGAGGCAAGTCACCCATCAATAACAATGCACACAATGCCAAGTGTAGCGGTGATGTGCTGGACAGACCTCACTATGCAGAGCACAGACTTCTCAATGTGTACATATACTAGTGAATAAATAGGCCGGGGCTCTGTGCGCGGTTCACTTCTGGGAGGGCCGACACTCTGGCAGAAGCGTCGGCCCTCACCCTGCCATGAGGCTGCCGCCGTGACCGCTGGCCTCCTCAACATAGGCACTCTGCGAACTCAGCGGCACAGCACTGCAGAGTTATGTCTGTATAGACTACTGCCTTCGATGTACACTGCAGACAGCAGGGCTCACAATTCAGGTCGAGTCACGATTGCAGATGACCCAGTCCAGTAGGCAACAGACATTGCTACCAGTGTGGCCCGCCCAGAGCATGCATCATCGCAGGATGTGCACACGCTGAATGCTTCTGGTGTCACTAACTGTGCAGCTCAACTCAACGCCATGCGGTTGTGGGCCCTTGCTGACCGCTGCCTCCGGCCTACACTGCGAACAGCAGGACTCACAATTCAGATCGAGTCGCCATAGCAGATGACGCAGTCCAGTAGGCAACAGACATTGCTACCAGTGCGGCCCTCCCGGACCACGCATCATTGCTGGCTGTGCACATGCTGAGTGCTTCAGGTGCCACTAACTCAGTGCACCACAAGTCACTGCCATGTAGCCTTATTGAGGCAGAATTCATTAGGCAAAAGACATGGCTCCCAGTGCGTCCCTCCCGGACGACGCATCATCGCTGACTGCTTCAGGTACCACTAATTCTGTGCATCTCAAGTGAACGCCACATGGCTGTTGGCCATTGCCTCCGGCCTACACTGCGATCAGCAGGGCTGACAATTCAGATAGAGTCGCGATTGCAGAAGACGCAGTCCAGTAGGCAACAGACATTGCTACCAGTGCGGCCCACACGGACCACGCGTCATCGCTGGCTGCGCACACACTGAGTGCTTCAGGTACCACTAACTCTGCTCTGTGTAGCTCAAGTCAATGCCACGTGGCTGTGGGCCCTTGCTGACCGCTGCCTCCGGCCTACTCTGCGGTCAGCAGGGCTCACAATTCAAGATTAGTGCTGATGCAAATTGTGTAAGAGAGTATAATCGGTTAAGAAGACCAAATGCTCCCAATCTGTGCAGCTCAGGTCAACGCCACATGGCTGTGGGCCCTTTCTGACTGCTATCTCCGGCCTACACTGCGGTCAGCAGGGCTCACAATTCAAATTCAGTCTTGATTCATTCATTTCAGAGTCCAGTAGGCAATTAACTATACCGTCCCTGAAACCTACATATTTTGACAATGTATTCCATATATATTTCATCTTTTGTTCCATACGCCTACACTGTGGTCAGCAGGGCTCACAATTCGAATTCAGTCTTGATTTATTATTGCAGAGTGAATTGTACTCTATGTCCTCGGATTTTGTCAAGAGGAAGTGACAAAAAGCATTCCTCGATGTCTGAGCTGTCTACTGCCTTTGATCTACACTGCGGACAGCAGGGCTCACAATTCAGATCGAGTCGTGATTGCAGATGACACAGTCCAGTAGGCAACAGACCATGCGCCCAGTGCGGCCGGCCGCACCACGCATCATTGCTGGCTGCGCACATGCTGAATGCTTCTGATGCCATTAACTCAGTGCACCACAAGTCACCGCCATGTGGTCTTATTGAAGCCGAATTCATTAGGCAAGTGACATTGCTTCCATTGCATCCCGCCCGAACCACGTATCATCGCTGGCTGCGCACACGTTGCGCGCCACTGTTGCCACTAACTCAGTGCACCACAAGTCAACACCACATGGTTGTGGGCCCTTGCTGACCGCTGCCTCTAGCCTCCACTTTGGTCAGCAGGTCTCACAAATATCCAATCCTGTCCTGCAAGGACACGCCTTCATCGCTGAATGCGCACACTCTGAGCTCTTCAGGTGCCACTAACTCTGTGCATCAAAACTCATGGACCCTTTATGATTGACTTTCATGCATTAGACACCGGATGCAACAATGTCACCTCAAGCAGAAGGAAAATCCTGAAGGCACATTAACAATTTCTTCACATGAGCACGCTCATCTCTGGTGCCCCTCCCTCAGTGCACCACAAGTCATGGACCCTTTAAGATACAATCTTTTGTGTGTGATTTAAGATCTGGTGCCCCTACCTTAGTGCACCACAAGTCATGGATTCTTTATGATTGAATCTCTGTGTGTGATCCGATGATCACTGTTGTAGTTGTTGCCAGCACCAACCATTCCTTGAGGGCTGACTTACACTCACCCCACACGCATCCAGCACAGACATCACTGGACATGTGACTCTGGTAATAAAAAGGAGCCGAACCACATTACATTGCGCTGTTGACTGCGCATGCAGCCATGTTACCTCTAGCAGTGGGGAAGATCTCGGTTATGTAACTTTGTCTGGGTCATTCTATGAGTACATGGGTAGAGACTGGGTGATTAGAGTACTGCAAGGAGAGTGTATGGTGAATTTATAAGTCCTTGGCGATTGGTGGAGTGATTGGATAAGTAAATATGTTGGCGGAGCCTAACCCCTGAGCACGAGCTTGGCTCTAATTGGCTGCCAACCAGTGGCAACCCTGGCAGAGCGTCAGGATTGCACACCAAGCCTCGAGAGAGCAGATGCTACCCTCGGAGCGTGAGTAGGCACCGCGCTGGTTCCTGAGGCACCGGCCTTATTTGCTACGGGAACCCCACAGCCTTTGCTATAGCACCCTGGGTTCCCGCCCACTAAAATCTGGGCCACTGGCTAGCGGGAATACCACACGGATGCCTGGAAAACCGAGTTCAGGAGCTTGGAATTCTCATTGTGGTATACTGCATTCTCATACAGTGGATACCCTCTCAGGTCGTTGATCTCTGGATCAAGGAATTCTGACTGTTGGATCCCCGGAGTCCCTTCCACTGGATTCCTGTTGGACCTGGCCTCGTGGCGTGGTTCCCCCCATTCCTCAGCACCCCCTTAGCTCAGCCCTGCACCCAGCCACCCCTGGTCATCTCATCCCCTGTCCGCCCCGCTCCCTACACGACCCTACCAATGGACGACCATTCCCGCATGCTCCTTCCGGTACCGGGCGCCCAGAACCTGCATCACCCCACAGGGCCACCGGCCGCCATTACCCTTTCCGAGGTCCCTGACTCCATAGCCTTGGTCTGACCCCGGGCCCAGCGAAACCTAGGCTTCAGACACGCCATGCCCGACTGGGGGGCAGAGGGCTCCCTGAGTGAGATAGGACCAAAGAGTTTCAATTGCACCTCCGGCCTCCCCTGGGAGACTGGTTTCTCTCACACCTCTGGCCTTCCCTTGGAGGCTGGTTTCGATCGCACCTCTGGCATCCCCGAGAGCTGGCTCCAGACCCTGCTGGGCATCTGGGAATCCCCGGACGCATCTTCCAAAGGATCAAAGGGCCAACCGACAGACACTCCGGCGACCAGCCCCGAGGCATGAGATCTCCGCCTGCGAGGGTCCGGACATCAAAGGGCCACTGTGCTATATCAAGGCCCACCCAAGAACTAGTGAGCAGTTGTATCCTGTACAAGAGAGCCATGCTGATCTGATTGCGGCTCAACCCTTGGGGAGAAGACTGAAACTTGGAGCTTAGCGAGCCCTGCTGACGCTGTCACGGCTCATTCTCGTGAAGAAGGAACTGGAACCTCGGAGCCCTGCTGACCTCGTCACGGCTCATCCTTGAAACTCAAAGGACAATTATTGAAGCACGCTGAGCCCTGCTGATGCTGTAGCGGCTAACCCTCGTGGAGAAGGAACTGGACCCTCGGAGCCCTGCTGACCTTGTCGCGGCTCATCCTTGAAACCCTAAGGACATCGTTGAACATCCTGAGCCCTGCTGACGTGGTCGCGGCTCCTCAAGAACTGACACTTTGTTCACTCCTGATCGAGCCCTGCTGACCTTGTCGCGGCTCAAGGAGTACTCTGGTCCGGCTGGACCATCGACGCTACCAACACGACCTGGCTCGAGAAGAAGTGAGTAGAGCAGCCAGTACGACATCCATCTCCCGTATCCCCCGGCTCTAGGATTGTGAGCTGTGCGCAGGGTACGCTTCGTACTGGCCTTAAACTGAGACCGTCCCACTACCCTATTCCTTCCAACCGAGACTTTACGATCCCTTGATCGCTTGTAAATACGTGTTCATTTTGCCTCAAATTTTACTGTTTGATAAAGAACTTGCTTACTGAACCCTACGGTGTGGTGTCCGTTCATAAGTGTGGTGTGAGCTCAGTGTGTACGATCTTAGACCCGGAGTCCTCCCCGGCGAGGACCTCACGGTAGGACTCGGCTGTATTCCAGGGAGAGGTGGGTCACGGAGTGATCGGGAAAGCATATCCTGGTCCTCTGGGATCGCCCCTTCTAACATTGGTGGCAAGCGACGGGATAAGAGGCTATGTCTAGAGATCGGTACAAAAGGGGGTGGTGATGGACGGAGCATCTGAATCAATGAAACACTCACACCCAGTCAAAAGATCTGGGTTTAATCCATCACCGTTCTTTAGCCCACTCTGCCACCCCAGTTCAGACATGGCTATATGCAAATCAGTCTGACCCTGTGCCTCATGGGAACAGTCCAGCCCGAACTGCCAAGCCATGTCTTCCCTGGACCGGAAACAAGCTTCCGAGGACCGGTTTCTGGCATCCCAGCTGTCTTCAGCCCGGCTTGCTTGAATCCAGTGGCAAAGTGAGCAAGGGACTCACGTCTGAGCATACCCTGCCAAACTTATGGCGGCCAAAAGCGGTACAAAAGGGGGTGGTGATGGACGGAGCATCTGAATCAATCAAACACTCACACCCAGTCAAAAGATCTGGGTTTAATCCATCACCGTTCTTTAGCCCACTCTGCCACCCCAGTTCAGACATGGCTATATGCAAATCAGTCTGATCCTGTGCCTCATGGGAACAGTCCAGCCCGAACTGCCAAGCCATGTCTTCCCTGGACCGGAAACAAGCTTCCGAGGACCGGTTTCTGGCATTCCAGCCGTCTTCAGCCCGGCTTGCTTGAATCCAGTGGCAAAGTGAGCAAGGGACTCACGTCTGAGCATACCCTGCCACACTTATGGCGGCCAAAAGCAGTACAAAAGGGGGTGGTGATGGACGGAGCATCTGAATCAATCAAACACTCACACCCAGTCAAAAGATCTGGGTTTAATCCATCACCGTTCTTTAGCCCACTCTGCCACCCCAGTTCAGACATGGCTATATGCAAATCAGTCTGACCCTGTGCCTCATGGGAACAGTCCAGCCCGAACTGCCAAGCCATGTCTTCCCTGGACCGGAAACAAGCTTCCGAGGACCGGTTTCTGGCATTCCAGCCGTCTTCAGCCCGGCTTGCTTGAATCCAGTGGCAAAGTGAGCAAGGGACTCACGTCTGAGCATACCCTGCCACACTTATGGCGGCCAAAAGCGGTACAAAAGGGGGTGGTGATGGACGGAGCATCTGAATCAATCAAACACTCACACCCAGTCAAAAGGTCTGGGTTTAATCCATCACCGTTCTTTAGCCCACTCTGCCACCCCATTTCAGACATGGCTATATGCAAATCAGTCTGACCCTGAGCCTCATGGGAACAGTCCAGCCCGAACTGCCAAGCCATGTCTTCCCTGGACCGGAAACAAGCTTCCGAGGACCGGTTTCTGGCATTCCAGCCTTCTTCAGCCCGGCTTGCTTGAATCCAGTGGCAAAGTGAGCAAGGGACTCACTTCTGAGCATACCCTGCCACACTTATGGCGGCCAAAAGCGGTACAAAAGGGGGTGGTGATGGACGGAGTATCTGAATCAACCAAACACTCACACCCAGTCAAAAGATCTGGGTTTAATCCATCACCGTTCTTTAGCCCACTCTGCCACCCCAGTTCAGACATGGCTATATGCAAATCAGTCTGACCCTGTGCCTCATGAGAACAGTCCAGCCCGAACTGCCAAGCCATGTCTTCCCTGGACCGGAAACAAGCTTCCAAGGACCGGTTTCTGGCATTCCAGCCGTCTTCAGCCCGGCTTGCTTGAATCCAGTGGCAAAGTGAGCAAGGGACTCACGTCTGAGCATACCCTGCCACACTTATGGCCGCCAAAAGCGGTACAAAAGGGGGTGGTGATGGACGGAGCATCTGAATCAATCAAACACTCACACCCAGTCAAAAGATCTGGGTTTAATCCATCACCGTTCTTTAGCCCACTCTGCCACCCCAGTTCAGACATGGCTATATGCAAATCAGTCTGACCCTGTGCCTCATGGGAACAGTCCAGCCCGAACTGCCAAGCCATGTCTTCCCTGGACCGGAAACAAGCTTCCGAGGACCGGCTTCTGGCATTCCAGCCGTCTTCAGCCCGGCTTGCTTGAATCCAGTGGCAAAGTGAGCAAGGGACTCACGTCTGAACATACCCTGCCACACTTATGGCGGCCAAAAGCGGTACAAAAGGGGGTGGTGAAGGACGGAGCATCTGAATCAATCAAACACTCACACCCAGTCAAAATATCTGGGTTTAATCCATCACCGTTCTTTAGCCCACTCTGCCACCCCAGTTCAGACATGGCTATATGCAAATCAGTCTGACCCTGTGCCTCATGGGAACAGTCCAGCCCGAACTGCCAAGCCATGTCTTCCCTGGACCGGAAACAAGCTTCCGAGGACCGGTTTCTGGCATTCCAGCCGTCTTCAGCCCGGCTTGCTTGAATCCAGTGCAAAGTGAGCAAGGGACTCACGTCTGAGCATACCCTGCCACACTTATGGCGGCCAAAAGCGGTACAAAAGGGGGTGGTGATGGACGGAGCATCTGAATCAATCAAACACTCACACCCAGTCAAAAGATCTGGGTTTAATCCATCACCGTTCTTTAGCCCACTCTGCCACCCCAGTTCAGACATGGCTATATGCAAATCAGTCTGACCCTGTGCCTCATGGGAACAGTCCAGCCCGAACTGCCAAGCCATGTCTTCCCTGGACCGGAAACAAGCTTCCGAGGACCGGTTTCTGGCATTCCAGCCGTCTTCAGCCCGGCTTGCTTGAATCCAGTGGCAAAGTGAGCAAGGGACTCACGTCTGAGCCTACCCTGCCACACTTATGGCGGCCAAAAGCGGTACAAAAGGGGGTGGTGATGGACGGAGCATCTGAATCAATCAAACACTCACACCCAGTCAAAAGATCTGGGTTTAATCCATCACCGTTCTGTCTAGAGATCGTACAGTAAAACGACTGACACACTACCTGAACAAAGACACAAGAAAAGAGCAATCATGAGTTCCACCGGAACGAGCGAGAAGCCCGCATTCCAAAAAGACCTGTTGGAGGACTACACCCACAGAGAACTAAAACAATTCTGCAAGGAACTTCATATTGCTACCACAGGTTTGAAAACTAAGGAAGACTTCCAGAAAGCCCTAACAGCCTGGGTGGATTCCGGGGCCCCCCTCCCCCCACCAGAAGGAGACGGCGGAGAGGGGGGACCGCAGACCGAACCCAGCGCCCAGGAAGGTGAGAGAACCGACTCCCTGGCCCGGAGTCCCAGCACAGAAAGGGGTCTGTCACCAGAAGAGCTGAGAGAGCGAACCCGAATCCACGAGCTAGAACTAGCCCGCCTCAAGATCGAGGGAGCGCTCAAGCTGGCCGAGAAAAAGTTGGCCGTCGAGCAATTACGCTTACAGGGATAACTAGAGGAAAAGAAGCTCCAGAGGGAGCATGAGGGAAAGAAACTCCAGCTCGAGCACGAGCGCGGCCTAAAGGAAATTGAGCTGAAAGCCCGGAGTGAAGAGACCCGACCCCCGGGGAACCGAGAAACCCCTTCTCCGGTGGAGGCCAAAGTACACATCCCCAAGGATGTAGTAAAAGAGTACTACAAGGTCGACGACACCCAGCAGTGGTTCCAAGCATACGAGGTCGCCCAAGAAGGATTGGGGGGCCGGGTTGTGGGGACGCTTCCTCAGCGAGGGAAGAGACACCATGCTGGACCAGCCCTCCACCGTCATGACCTCTTACACACATATGAAGGACGCTCTGCTGTCCCGATATGGGCTCACTCCCGAGATGTATTGGCAACAGTTCCGAGACTGCAAGAAGCTTCCCGGCACCACATGGGTAGAATATGTGAATTTCTACAGCCGGGCCTTGGAAGGGTGGATCAAGGGCAGCAAGGTTACCACCTTTGAAGGACTATTCGACTTAATCACCTATGAACATCTATCCACAAACTGTTTAGTGGAACTAAGACAGCACCTTCTGGACAGCAAATTGACAGACCCACGGAAGCTTGCTGTCGAGGCCGATCGTTGGGTGAACACCCGAGTCCCTAGGGCGCCCGTGGGGGACTATGACCGAAAGGAACAAGGATCTTTCCGCCAGAGAGGAGGGGGAGGTCCCCCCCCAAAACCAGTCCGGAAGCTCTCCTCCCGTGACTAGGGCAGGGCCCCCCTTCGGCAGACAGGGACCCCAAGCCAGCATAGCCTGCTACAGATGTCAGCAACCAGGGCATTATGCCAGTGGTCCTGCTGCTGCGAGTCCCCCCGCGCGCCAGATAGCCACAGTGGCCCTAGAAGAGGAAGAGATAGAGGACCCAGAAGGGTGGGAACCCGCAGCCATGTCGTTAGTTTCCCTCAGGGATAGGGAGATGGTCCCAGGAGCTCCCCTGCCCGACAACACTGAGAAGTACCACCAACAGGTGACCGTCAACGGGCACCGCATAGGGGCCCTCCGAGACACAGGAGCAAGCATCACTGCAGTGCGATGTCACCTAGTCACAGAAGACCAAATCATCCCCCATGCCTCCTGCAGGGTGATCTCAGCCGACAATTACGTCTGCACCTGCCGAATAGCTCAGGTCCCGTTTGAGTGGGGGGGTCTCCGGTGACTTACGGGTAGCGGTCCGCGCTGACATGCCCGTGGACTGTCTACTAGGCAACGATCTGGAGAGCTCCCCGTGGAAGCAGGTGGAGTGAAGGACTCACCTAGAGATGGTGGGCCTGACCGAATGAGCCTACGTGAGCACACGAGCCATGACCGCCAGAATGTCCACCCCCAGGGGGGTGGAACCAGAGACCCCTAGCCCGGTCTCTGACGACCCGGAGGTCAGCGAGCGACCCGAGGTCCTCGAACTACCCCCGGCGAAGAAATTGACCCCAACGCAGGCCCCCTAGGCCCTCCCGTCGAACAGACCCCGAACTTGGACGACCTTCCTGAGTTAGCCCAGTGGCGCCAGGAAGGAGGACCTTCCTGAGAGGAATTATGCCTGGAACAGACCTCCTGTCCTTCTCTAGTTGGGCCGCCGCAGCAGGCCGCCGCCCAGGCTGCCAGCGACCAGTCTGGCTCCCACTTTATCTATTGGGAAAATGGCCTCTTGTATAGCGAACAAAAGTCCGCCAAGCTAGGTTCAGCCCGGGTGCTGGTGGTACCCCTACGCTTCCGCGGCTTCCTCCTGAACCTGGCCCATGATGTGCCCGTGGCGGGACACCTGGGACAGGACAAAACCTATCACTGCCTGGTCACTCATTTTTATTGGCCCCGTATGTGCGCCGATGTGGAGACCCACTGCAAGTCCTGCCCCACGTGCCAGTCCAGTGGGAAGACCGGGGGGAAGCGCAAGGCTCCTCTCCAACCCTTCCCCGTTGCCAGTACCCCCTTTGAACGGGTGGGAATAGACATTGTGGGGCCCTTGGACCCCCGGACCTCTCTAGGCCTCCGGTTCATCCTCGTTTTGGTGGATCATGCCACCCGGTACCCCGAGGCCATTCCCCTCCGGACGGTGACGGCCCCCGTAGTGGGGCGGGCCCTCATGGGGATCTTCTCCCGGGTGGGATTCCCGAGAGAAGTGGTGAGCGACCGAGGAACAAACTTTATTTCCAAATACATGAAGTCCCTGTGGCAACAGTGTGGGGTGACGTACAAGTTCACCACCCCATACCACCCCCAAGGTAATGGCTTGGTTGAGAGATTCAACCGTACCCTCAAGGGAATGATCATTGGTCTCAAGGAGCCCCTGAGGCGCAAGTGGGACGTCCTCCTACCCTGCCTTCTGTTCGCCTACCGGGAAGTCCCCCAGAAGTCCTTGGGGTTCAGCCCCTTCGAGCTGCTCTACGGGCACCCCGTCTGGGGACCCCTCAGCCTGGTCAAGGAGGGTTGGGAAGCGTCACCCCCGGGTACACCCCCAGATGTGTTTTGATACATTCTGGCCCTCCAGAACCAGACCCGGAGGTTCAGGGAGCTCGCCGAGGCAAACCTCGAAGCAAGCCAAGAAGAAATGAAACGTTGGTATGACCAGAATGCCACTCTGGTCGAGTTCCAGCCCGGCCAGCAGGTTTGGGTGATGGCCTCGGTGGAACCTTGTGCCCTTCAGGACAAGTGGAGCGGGCCCTTCAAAGTGGTGGAATGCAAGAGCCAAGTCACCTATCTCATAGACATGCAGTCTCCCCGGAACCCCTTGAGGGTCCTTCATGTGAACCGCCTCAAACCCCACTTCGTTCGGTCCGAGTTGAGTTTGCTCCTCTCCACCGACGACGGAGCGGAAGAAGACACGGAGCCTCTCCCCGATCTCCTGAGTGCGAAGGAGAAAGATGGCTCCGTAGAGGGAGTGAGTCTCTCCTCCTCCCTCACCCCCGAGCAACGTGAAGACTGTCGCCAGTTACTGGGACAGTTCTCTGACCTGTTCTCTCTTGTCCCCGGCATCACCGGTTGGTGCGTCCACGATGTGGACAACGGAGACAGCCCTCCGGTACGGCACAGAGCCTACCGCGACCCTGACTGAGTCCGGGCCTGCATCAAGGCCGAAGTCTCCAAGATGCTAGCCCTGGGAGTGGTCGAGGCCTCTGACAGTCCATGGGCCAGCCCCGTGGTCCTGGTACCGAAGGCGGACGCCCTCGGCGCTGTTCCCGAGCTGAGGTTCTGTGTGTACTACCGCGGGCTCAACGCAGTCACTAGAACCGATGCACACCCCATTCCCCGAGCAGACGAGCTCATTGACCGCCTAGGGTCTGCTCGCTATCTCAGCACCTTCGACTTGATCTGCGGGTACTGGCTAATCGCACTCACGGAGGGGGCCAGGGAGAGATCCGCTTTCTCCACCACGGATGGCCACTACCACTTCCGGGTGATGCCCTTCGGGATGAAAAATGCCCCCGCCACCTTCCAGAGGCTGGTTAATCAGGTACTGGCTGGGTTGGAGGGATTCAGCGCCGTATATCTCGATGATATCGCGGTGTTCAGCTCCCACTGGACCGAACATCTACAACACCTCTGGGAGGTGTTGATGGCCCTGCGTCGGGCGGGCCTCACCATCAAAGCCAGCAAGTGTCAGATCGGACAAGGATCAGTGGTCTACCTGGGGCACCAGGTCAGGAGCGTCCTAGTGGCCCCCCTCCAACCCAAGATCGATGCAATCGTTGCCTGGGAGGCCCCCACGACCCAGACAGAAGGGCAGGCTTTCCTGGGGCTCACTGGGTACTACCGAAGATTCATAAAGGGGTATGGCTGCATCGTAGTCCCCCTCACAGAATTGACCTCCAAAAAGCAGCCGAAGGAAGTTAACTGGACCCCCGCCTGCAAGAAGGCGTTTGAAGAGTTGAAAGTCGCCATGTGTACTGCCCCAATACTGCAGGCCCCCCAATACTGCTGATAGTTCGTGGTCCAGACGGACGCGTCCGAGCATGGCATCGGAGCGGTCCTGTCTCAGATTAATGAAAAGGGCCTGGCCCAGCCAGTGGCATTCATTAGCTGGAGGTTACTCCCTCGAGAGCAAAGGTGGAGCAACATCGAGCGGGAGGCCTTCGCGGTGGTTTGGGCCCTGAAGAAGTTGAGGCCCTACCTGTTCGGTACTCACTTCCGGGTCCAAACTGACCATCAGCCCCTCCGGTGGCTAATGCTAACGAGAAGAGAGAACACCAAACTGCTACGCTGGTCCATTTCCCTCCAGGGGATGGATATCACTGTTGAGCACCGCCCTGGTGCTGACCACGCCAACGCGGACGGCCTGTCCAGGTTCTTCCGCCTTAATGTAGAGAACCCCCAAGGGGATGGGTAGTTCTCTCTGCCTTTCAGCTGGGGGGACGCGTGTTGGACCTGGCCTCATGGTGTGGTTCCCCCCGTTCCTCAGTGCCCCGTAAGCTCAGCCCTGCACCCCGCATCCCGTCCCCTGTCTGCCCCGCTCCCTACACGGCTCTACCAACGGACGACCATCCCCGCATGCTCCTCCCGGTACCGGGCGCCCAGAACCTGCATCACCCCACAGGGCCACCGGCTGCCATTACCCTTCCCGAGGTCCCTGACTCCATAGCCTTGGCCTGACCCCGGGCCCAGCGAAACCTAGGCTTCAGACGCGCCATGCCCAGCTGGGGGGTAGAGGGCTCCCTGAGTGAGATAGGACCAAAGAGTTTCAATTGCACCTCCGGCCTCCCCTGGGAGACTGGTTTCTTTCACCCTCTGGCCTTTCCTTGGAGGCTGGTTTCGATCGCACCTCTGGCATCCCCGAGAGCTGGCTCCAGACACTGCTGGGCGTCTGGGAATCCCTGGACGCATCTTCCAAAGGATCAAAGGGCCAGCCGACAGACACTCTGGCGACCAGCCCCGAGGCATGAGATCTCCGCCTGCGAGGGTCCGGACATCAAAGGACCACTATGCTATATCAAGGCCCGCCCAATAACTAGCGAGCAGTTGTATCCTGGACAAGAGAGTCCTGCTGATCTGATCGCGGCTTAACCCTTGGGGAGAAGACTGAAACTTGGAACTTAGCGAGCCCTGCTGACGCTGTCGTGGCTCATTCTCGTGAAGAAGGAACTGGAACCTCGGAGCCCTGCTGACCTCGTCGCGGCTCATCCTTGAAACTCAAAGGACAATTATTGAAGCACGCTGAGCCCTGCTGACGCTGTCGCGGCTCACCCTCGTGGAGAAGGAACTGGACCCTCGGAACCCTGCTGACCTCGTCGCGGCTCATCCTTGAAACCCTAAGGACATTGTTGAACATCCTGAGCCCTGCTGACGTGGTCGCGGCTCCTCAAGAACTGACAGACACTCTGTTCACTCCGGATCGAGCCCTGCTGACCTCGTCGCGGCTCGAGGAGTACTCTGGTCCGGCTGGACCATCGACGCTACCAACACGACCTGGCTCGAGAAGAAGTGAGTAGAGCAGCCAGTACGACATCCATCTCCCGTATCCCCGCCTCTAGGATTGTGAGCTGTGCGCAGGGTACGCTTCGTAGTGGCCTAATACTGAGACCGTCCCACTACCCTATTCATTTTAACCGAGACTTTACGATCCCTTGATCGCTTGTAAATACGTGTTCATTTTGCCTCAAATTCTACTGTTTGATAAAGAACTTGCTTACTGAACCCTACGGTGTGGTGTCCGTTCATAAGTGTGGTGTGAGCTCAGTGTGTACGATCTTAGACCCGGAGTCCTCCCCGGCGAGGACCTCACGGTAGGACTCGGCTGTATTCCAGGGAGAGGTGGGTCACGGAGTGATCGGGAGAGCATATCCTGGTCCTCTGGGATCGCTCCTTCTAACAATCCCCTATAGCGAGCTGCTGGGTCTGTGGAGCACCGGTAATAAAAAGCCCAGAATCCTGTCTGCAAGATATTTCCTGGCCCACAGCTGGATCATTGACATACGGTGGATAGAATCTATGGAATTCTGTAAGCGCAAGTGGAGTGGGCAGAGCCGGCCTACTCCAGTCAGGGGCGCAACTAGAGCCAAAATTTGGGGGAGGCTGATAAAAATGTTGTTAAAGGTAATTTAGTAAAAACATATATCAAATGCCTCAAGAATGTGGTATGAACAGTAATACATTAAAGATTCGATTTTAATAACATGCTGAAAATGTACAAATTAACCACACAGTACATTAGAAATTACAGGTTCAGTGATGCTCATACAAACCAATCAATGTCGTTTTAGGTTTTGTTCTCAAGAAATCATTTTGTGTCCGTTATGTAGCTTTGATTGCCACATTAGGAGTCAGAATAACCTCTTACTCAAGGTTATCTCCCGGCACCCAATTGCCAGCCAGCAATAGCACAGGATAAGGTCTCAGGTTAGTTACGCTCAGTTGGTGATTAGGGGGCAAGGGAAGAATAAAGTGCAGGATAGGGAACATGTAGGGATGAAAGAAAAATCCAACAGCATGACAAGCAGGAAATGGTCAGCCAGCCAGCCAGCCTTACACTCCTCCTTAATTTCAGCAATTATACTCCAATACATCCAAGTTTACACCCCTTAAAGTGTTGATTCCATCAGTCCATGGGGCTTGCATTAGTCACTCACGATGGTCGGTTATGTGGTGATCGGTAAAATATACAAATCCAGAAGAATTAAGTAAACCTTTTCTCACTTTTCCAATAGGATTATTATATTCCATTTAGTTAGTGTCTAGTAACATCCTCGGAAGTAGGCAGTAAATCTTGTCTTCTGCCATCTGCCCCTTCCCAAACGCTTTTACAATTTCAATAGTGTATGCTGCATGTGAGAAGTGAGTCCATTGTAAATGAGAATACAAATGGAAACTTTACAGAAATGTCTCATTGAGCTGTGGGGACAGTTTCCACATGAATTAACGTTAGCTAAGGAAAGAAAATCTTTTGAGGCCTAAGCAGAATTCTGCTGAATCATGAAATTTTAATATTATTAACATGCACACATTTCTAAATGCATTTAATCTTTTCTTATTAATTCAAATATGATTCTTGCATGAAATACATGTCAGAATTAACACTACTAAAACCTTTGTTTCTCCGGAATATTCGGATGTTACCATGCAAGTTTAAATTTCAACGTTTCATTTTAAAATGCATGCAATTGTATATGTTACATTTCAGAAATCTTATAACATTCTATGTCAGTTTCTCTTTGTAAAAAGCATTCTTTACATTCAATTAGTGTAAACACACAATTTGAAAGTGCAGTTAAGGATAATACATTATTCAATGCACATTGGTAATCGTCTAAGGAAGATTTCTAGAGGTTACATACAGTGTGGTTTTCATCTTTTTCTTCTAAATCCCGAAAATACTTCAGCATAACTTTATCGTTTCTTAGCATATTTCCTCATTGCTACATATATCATATACTCTAACATTCTGTATGCTTTTACAATGCAGTATCTAAACATGAGTGTGCAAATGAATTTTTTTTTCGGTAAGCAAACAGCTCTTTATTTTACCTCATCCATTAAAAAGGTGTCGTAAATCAATTTTACTGGTATCTACGCTCCATAAATACCACACAGTAATGTAAGAAAGTACAGATGCACTAATCCTTTATAGAAAGTATTTGAATTGTTCGAATGAAAACATTAATAAGTACATTCAGTCCCAGAAATATTATCCAGTCTGTGACTTGAACTCAGCTTCGTTCAACAATGCTAATGTCTGGAACAGACTGTAATTCGACTGTAAACCATATTTGTGTTAAGTATTAGTTGCAAACAATGGAATCTTCTGTTCACCAGTTTCAACGGTTACCAGAACAAAGCATGTTTCTAGTTGTAATCAGATCACATGTTCTCTGGAAGTTCAATAATTTATTAAGGCTATGTGCTGGCTTGCATTACTTTGCACTTGTGCAAAGGCTTGCTAAAACAGCCCTCAAGAGTCTGATAGATCGTGGAGAAGTGCCGCAAATCAGGCTGAAACTGATCTGGGGTTGCTTGTGTTCCCATTTGGTGGGGGCTTCTCCTGGTAGTATGGGATGTACTGTTTCCATGAGTAGCAGGGTCAGCATTGATTTGCAAAAGGCGGGTCTCTGCCTATAATGCCACAATGTGTGAAAAACAATGGTTTTGAATCCTACACTGAGTGATTGATTGCCAGTGGGTTGATTATTTCCAACATCCCCATCACCTTTGATTGTTTGAGTGAGAACTGACTGAAGCACATAAAGATAACCCATTTATACACAGATGCTGCTCTATAAGCAAACAGTCCAACATAGCAAGTACAACAGCATAAATTGCATAAGATTATGCTGTTTATGCACAAGTCTTTTACCATTTCACACAGATAATTACATGAAGCACAGGGCAACTGCTCAGTAAAAAACACAAAATAAATATTTGAATACTACTTACATGCAGTAGTAAAAGAAAATATGTACTGCTTCACACTTGTATGACAATATTTAGAAAACAAAAAAAACATTTATTTAAGACAAAAATATAAGTCTAATCGAATTTCCTATCCGGGAACACACCTGGAGCTCAATATTAAGAACACAATAATAGGGAAAAGCACATTGGAGGCTCCTCCTCATGAGCAGAGGAGCATCGACCCGCCTGCTGCGAGCGTAACAGGCAAACACAAATAAATAAAATTGCATGTGAATGCCATTTTATTTATTTGCCACTGCACCAGCTTACGCTGTGTATAGTGCGACGGAGGGGGCAGGGCTCAACCCTGCAAATGCAAGATTACAGCACTGGTCTATGGTGCGCATGACAGATTGGCTGGCCATCTTGCAACAGCCAGTCTGACACGTGGACTGTAGACACAGTAATTCTAAGGTTGTGAAACAGCCTGGGGATTTCTGGCAAAAGCTTCCAGCCTCACAATGAGCACTGGGTGAGCCTGCTTCCCCCAATCCTAGAGCTGCTTTCACAGCATGAGAGCAACTCCAGAATTGGTTGCGATTGGGTTCCATGAGCAGGATGGAAGTCCTTCCTTTTCCTGATTGTGGATAGCAAACAGAAGTGCTGGACCAGTGGAGCTCCCGAATTAATGGTGAATTGTGTGCCTTCGCGTCCCACCATTTCTTGTTTTAAGGCTAGCCACCACTGCTGAAGCAGTAGCCAGTGAGCCAAAATAGCAAAGAGGGTGGTGCTGAGCAGAAACAAGGACCGCATGGGCCCAGTGAAGAACCCTGTTTGCCTAGTCGAGCACTGACAAGTGGTGTGGGTAGTGCAGAAATTCACAGATTGACATGAACTCCTTTGTCTTTGAAATATGGAAGAGGATAGTAAGAAAGAAAAATGTAATCACTCACACTGCATGACAAACCAAACCAATGTAAAAATATAATCACATATTCCCATGTACTACCAGAGGCGTAACTTGGTCAGTAAGATTGGGGGGGGGGTGTAAGCTTCACGCTGACATAACCTCTTACAATACATTATGAGAAGCAGGACGCAAGAGATGCTTGAGAAGCAATGGAAAGAGAAGAGAGTGTGGATTGTTAGGGGTACTTAAAACATAATAGTTTTCAAACTTAACAAGTTATCAAGGCAGAGATGAGAGAGATAGTGTCTGTGTGTGTGTTTTTGTAAGTGTGGGTATGCAAAAATCTAGGGTGGAATCCGACATAAACCTCCCTATACCAAATGAAAGCACCTGTACCCAACTATTTTCTACAGCATACATTTTTTTGGGGTGTGTAACACCCTAAACACCCCACCCCCAAGCTACACCCCTGTGTACTACAGTATTATTGTTTTCAATAACAATTCTTCAAATGACCGCACTCACCATCCATGGTGGCGTTTCACATCATGCTTGAATAAAAACAAGCTTCACTAAAAGTTTCTGATTTCCTGAGTGTGGTCATTTGAAGAATTGTTATTGAATTTTGTACGAGGCTTAGTCTGGCCTCGAGACCAGCACCCGCTGCAAAGAGCGCACCAGCTTTAGACTGTTTGCTTTGAAGTATTATTGTTTTATATATCTGTATGATGACGTGTGTAGTGATATATTTATAATCAAATATGCATGTTGTTTCTTATCTATTGGCTTCAAATAGGGTGGTAATTCCATGTCTTTAGCAGTGCCAGAAACCTTTTTATTTGGAGTTGTACATTTGCACAATTCTGCAAAGCGTAAACCTTGTTTCCAGTATTGGCAACTGGAAGCAGAACTTTGGGGGAATAATGAGCTCAGGATTGTATTCATGAATTATATTTTCTCCTCTAGGATGACTTGTGCCTTCTCTGGGAGAAGCTTGTGTCACCTGCTCATTAGACATATTCTTAAAGAAAGTAACCCATTTCTGTCACATGATTAGTTTCCATAGACTTGTATTGAGAGAAAAAGTATAAGATCAGTCCAAAATGTTATGTATTTTATCATTATGCTCCAACTCAGCCTTTTCTAGCAAGAGCTCTGGTCAGTTGAAATGGCAATTGTCTTTTAATTATTCGCCGTGTTGCTTGCTATTTCAAAGATGGTGTATGTGGCATCTGGAATCGCCTCAACAGAGAGAAGACAGGAGGTTGCTGGACCAAGTTTCCCATGACAAACCCAGCTATCAGATCAGGGAAACGTTTCTTTATGGAAACTTCGGCGGATAATTGCCCAGTGTTGGACCTGGAGAACTGGCTAAAAGTATAACGGTGACTTGAACCAACACTTTAGGTAAGGTCCAAAAATGCTTACCATTTTTTTGCTTGCTTGCATGGCTTATATTGTTTTGTGGTGAATGTATTGTCAAAAAGGGTGTTCAACATTTTTGTCTGGCTAGGAGACGACAGAGAATGTAGAATTTGGTTGGGTAGGTAGGACCGGGAGGAGTCCAAAGAACAGAAAATGAGTGTGAGTGTCAACGCATTAGGATAGAGAGCAGGCTTTGAAAATAGTGTAGAAAATAGAGAAGATATGCAGGAAAGTCAGTACTCGAAGAACAGATCCTTAAAGGATGAACTTGAGAGAGAATGACAGGGTCTAATTCAGTTGCCTGACCCCTTCACAAGCCCCTCCGAGTGTTGATGGAAGGTCAGTTCAACGTGTGAGCTTACAATACCTTCCACTACCTGCCTCCTTGAGATAACTTAAAAGAAACATAACTGAAGGAGCTCCTATCCCATATTCCATTTCCTTCCCTATCTCCCTGCACATAATGAGCTGTGGGTGCAAGGCCTAAAGGCCCTTTGCCTTTTACCTGGGTGTTAGTGACCTCTAAGGAACAGTGCTTGTTAGAAACGGGACTCCTGGCTGACCAGGGCTCACGCCAAAGTCAGTCAGTGACCACCATTCCCAAGTGAGGGCAAGGGAGTCACACACCCTGCTCACCCTCTAGGTAACGTGACGCGAGCAGCCAGGCTAAACTTGGAGGCTATGTAGGTTAAGTGTTTGCGCGCGCACCCAGCAACAACACCCAAGGCCCACCACAAAGGAAACTCCACACAAGGTTATATATAAAAATAGCCTTTGTATTATACGAAAACACATTAGATAAGAACATACACTTTACAATGTGTCAACAGGCACGGGCAGAATTTACAGGGGATATGTACAAGACAGGGCCACATGGACCACTGTCAGGAATATGCACTTTTAGACTTAGTACTTGGCAGAATTAGCACTTGTAGGAATAGTAATTAGCACATAGAACACTTGGAGAACCAAATAGAAAATGTAGCACACAACCAGTGATTACTGGTAAAGGGTAAGTACCTCCTACGCAACCCTAACCACCTTAGGAAAATATTGCGCAGGGAACCAGGATCTCACTTGCAATACCTGCACTAGGAGAAAAACTACCCCCTAAGTATCACAATACCTGTAGGGGTATAAGCAAGAACACATTACACATGATGCATCACAACATTCAGAGGTGTAGGGAAGGAAAACAGATGATGCATCAAAACACAATCAGAGGTGTAAGAACAAGCTGTCGGAATTTGGCAGCACTTGAGTTAGCATTTAGCTCAGCTACACTATCTTTTCCGTTAACTTGACCAAAACCGTGCGGGAGCCATTTTGTACTCATTGGCTTCCATTTTGTATGAACATGCTGCCGCGTGGTCAGCATGCCCTTTTGTCCTTTCTCTGTCCCTATGACCATAAACCTTGCCCAGCAACAGGCTATTTTTAGTACTGGTCAAGCACACGCATGCGCATTTGTATACTGACTGGTCATCCCTCAGGAATGTCCTCCAAACTGACCAGTGGTACTAAACTCCTCCCACATGTTGGCTGTGTTCCAAAAATGCCCTTATATGTACCTAAACTGTTTGAAAGTATACCGCCTATTCTTTTTATTACTGTTAAACTGTATAAAAGAGGTCGCGCACCGATGTTAGGTGTGATACTTCTTGCATTGCCGAAGGGTGCTGTAGGAATGTACCACCACCCCATGGGGTCTTAATAAACTTGTCTTTTGCATTTTCAGTTTCCGTGCCAACTTCTGTTTTAAGGTGTTCGTGAGTTTTAGCAGAGTATGTAGACCTAACTGAACGCGATACCACAATTGGCGACCACGAAGGGACTCATCGGCGACTCGGATGCCCGAAGGAGAGGTCGCGACGAAGGATTGGAAACTCGCCATGGACGCGCGCTGCCACTGAGTGACCCAAGTCTTGGCACCCACGGTGTTTTTTCCTTTCCTTCTGATCTGACCTTCCAGGTGGCGCCGGTCCAAGACTGAGATCTTGATCGAGTGGATTGTCGCGTAGTGCCCGTTTGGCTGATTCGACTAAAGAACTTGGTAGTTGGAATCAGGACGTATTGAGGATACTTGGTAAGCTTTTGATTGGTAAGGTAGTCTACTGACACTTACTGTGGCTTTTTGAATTTGTTTGAGTTAGCTAACATTTGGACCTATGAATTTGACTTATATGTGGAGTGCACCTCACATAGGCAGGCATGTAGGGATATTTCTCTGACTTTGTATTTGTTTGAACGGCACACCGTGTGTAAAGCATATTAAGTGCCATTTTATGTAGTATCACATTTTCGTGATATTTTGACAAGCCTGTTCTCAGCACACTTCGAGCAATGTGCTGTTTTGGAAATGGTACCAATTATCGATTAAATGAATCACAGCCGGCTCCCCCAGAGGGAACCCCAAATCACGATATATACGTAAAATTTGGCCTTCCACCTATAATGTATGGCACATTATGGCATAAATACACTAAAGCCGATCGTGAATTGCAATGGCCACTACATGGGTCATTCGATTTGCGAAAGGTTCAATATGTAGAGCAGTGTTTGTTTCAACGCAGGTCTAGACAGGATATGTTTGATTGTGTGCGTATGTGGGAGAAAGCGGTGCGTGAACGAATAAAGCGTGAGGAAGCCTTGGCGGATAAAGTGCAGCGAAAGGCCGCTCGTGACAAAGCTTTACAGCTACAGGAAAAAGAATTACAGGAACAGAAAGAGAGAGAGATTCGAGAACGTAATTTACAGGTTAATGGTCAGTTCCCTATTCGACGTCCTCTTTATCCTGTCCTTACTAATGAATCAGATGATTTTTTATTATTAGATCGTTGCCCGCCTCCGTACGTTTCACCTACGGCTCCGGACGAGGAATTGGATGAGGACAATCAGGCTACGCAGCGTACTAGGTGAACTGCTGATCGAACTGCGGAACTACGTTTGTTTGCGCGAAAACTTAATATAAATTCTATAACTGTTTCAGAGATTGACGACCACATGGGTAAATGGTCTGATAAAGAGCGATTGTATTTTTTAGATCATTTTGGAGATGAAGTTGTCGAACGGTTTAGACGGTATTCCTCTGAATTGGAACCGAAGGATATATCAGTTGGTCGAGAGAATTTTCGTAAAGGTCTCTTTGTTCTCTCAGATGCGGATACGTTTTTCCAGAGCTTGATTCAGCTACGGGATGAAGCGTCACGGCTACGAGAGTTGAAAAAGACATCGGGTTCGTCTGTGTCTGGAACTACGGGAGTATCCAAAGAGTGCCCTATCTCTGAGACAGATAAGAGCGCTGCGATTAATGTTATGCCTATGCGAGAAGCTGCGCCTTTGTATGTTCCTCCTAAAGGCCATGGTACAGATGATGATAAAATGTCTGTGGATGCAAAGGGTTATTTTATATATAATTGGGTTTATACGCCTTGGAATAGAGCAGATGTTATGGCGCTTAAGAATGCTTTGCCTGACCCCCGTAAAAATCCAGCAGCTTTTTATGAAGGTGTGGAAGGTGCCATTTCTTCATGTGTTATGACACTAGTTGATATAGATCTTTTTTATGGGATGATATTGCCTCCTGATATGTGGAGGGCGATTCGTAAGTTTGATGATCGAACGATTTTTGGCGCAGATTGGAAGGACATAGTTCAAGCTGATTTAGACAGGGAACCCGCATGTAAACCATGCCAACTAATATTAAATCTTACAGAAGCTATTTTGACTAAACTGAAAACGCTTGTTCCCCCTAAGAAGATTGATTGAACCGTGTTGGCATCTTGTAAACAGAAGCCAGATGAAACGGTTTCTGATTTCTTTTCCCGTTTCGAGGAAGCGTTTCATGATTACAGTGGTCAATCATTAACCGAAGATACAGGCAGGCACTTGTTCGTTGATAAGTATGTGGCTAATCTCCTACCGGAGATTGCAAAACGATTAAAGGCTAGTGAAAGTTCCTGGACCACGGCAACCCCTGCTTCTTTATTGACTATAGCTCATTACTATGAGCGACAGGAATTGGAGGCTAAAGAAAGTAGTGATAAGAAAGCGAAAGATTTGAAGACGAAGGTGATGTTGGCTCAGGTTTACGCTACGAGAGGGAATGATACAGGTAGACGAGGATCGTATAGTGCGTCTTCTCCCCGTACCGATATTTCTGAGGATCAGTGTGCGTACTGTAAACAGTTTGGACATTGGGTTTCGGACTGTCCAGTACTTCGAGAGCAGCGTAATCAGCGTGGTCGAGGGAGTGGGAGGTTACGGAATAGTTATTCAGGATCGAGAGGTGGAGCGAATGATCGTGGAAGGTTTGAAGCGAGGGGTCGTGGACAGGCACACCATAATAATTTCGATCAGCGTAATCAGTATCAGATAGCTGAGGGTGAATCTTCTGAGTCACAGGATAATCATTATGCATAGGATTGCGTAGGATGGGGTGTGGAATCGGTTGAGATACCAGTTGATCAGAGGGGTCCATATATATCAGCACATGTTTTGGGTTCTACTGATCAGTTTCTGGTTGATACAGGAGCTACTCGTAGCGCTTTGTCCAAATACTTGGTTCCAAGGGCTCCCCTGTCTGGCGAAACAATTACAGCAATAGGGTTCGATGGAACACCTTCTCTTAGCCCACTATCTCAACCTGTTACACTTTCTATTGATAAATTTGCTGCCCCATGTCCGTTTTTGTTATCTCCTAACACACCAGATAATGGTGGTAAGTGGGCAGTGGCAGTGTCCCTACCGCTTTTTATACTGCGCTACCGGCGTATTTGTGAGCAATACTGATATGCTGTTACAGCGCCTGTGATAACTTTTATTCATTCTTTTAACCCCTTCCACACTCATGACGAGCTGGGCTCGTCATGCAGTAGCCTCCCAGCACGCTCATGACGAGCCCAGCTCGTCATGAATAATGGGTTTTTGCATATTCCAGCACAGGGCTGGAACTCATCGAGCATCGATGTGGTTAAAACTTACTGAGCACTGGTGTGGAGGAGAGCGGGTCGCTGTACCCGCGCTGCTTATATCGCGCTATTGCTGTATTTTTACTGTAGGACTGGCCGCATTTCATACTCTGCTCTGCTGAGGCACTCGGGAAGCAGACAGGCAGCCACAATAACCAATCAGAAGGCACTGGACTCGCCCCTCCCTCCCGCCTCGTTCTGACGCCGGTGGTTAGCGCCGTTTGTGCAGAGGGCGAGGAGGGTCCGAGCCAGCTGCTTCCTGGAGTCCACCTGCAGCGCTCTAGCTGTTGGGACGCTGGGGGGGATATAAGGCACCAGAATCTGCAGTTCCTCGTGGTAAGTGGGCAGTGGCAGTGTCCCTACCGCTTTTTATACTGCGCTACAGGCGTATTTGTGAGCAATACTGATATGCTGTTACAGCGCCTGTGATAACTTTTACTCATTCTTTTAAAACTTACTGAGCACTGGTGTGGAGGAGAGCGGGTCGCTGTACCCGCGCTGCTTATATCGTGCTATTGCTGTATTTTTACTGTAGGACTGGCCGCATTTCATACTCTGCTCTGCTGAGGCACTCGGGAAGCAGACAGGCAGCCACAATAACCAATCAGAAGGCACTGGACTCGCCCCTCCCTCCCGCCTCGTTCTGACGCCGGTGGTTAGCGCCGTTTGTGCAGAGGGCGAGGAGGGTCCGAGCCAGCTGCTTCCTGGAGTCCACCTGCAGCGCTCTAGCTGTTGGGACGCTGGGGGGGATATAAGGCGATGTGTTGTAGGCAGCGCAGCGGACGAGCGCAGCGGGCGCGACGAAGGCGCGCCGGAGTTGCGCCTGAGTTAAGCCCGTCTGCGCCCGTCCGCGGCCGTTCGTGGCCCAGGGCCAGAACCCCTGGCCCTCCCTCAGTCCATATCAGCTGGAGCCGAGAGGATCTCCTTCTCCTCCGCCATGAGTATTTGGGGCCCTGCTTACACAGCTTGGAGGTAGGAAACAACGTGGCCTGCAATTACTGCAGTTTCGCCTTTTATACAGGGGAAGCTAAAGTCAGTGCCCAACACTCCCTGATATGTGGCCTGCTGAACGTACGCTCCCTACGTAAGCATTGCCTCGATATCCACGATCTCCTTAGCGGGAAGCAATGGGATCTACTTTTCCTTACGGAAACATGGTTAGATCAAGATTCCATGCCGGAAATTATTGAAGCCATCCCAGAGGGCTACTGTCTTCAAAGACTGGATAGAACAATAGGGAGAGGGGGGGGCATAGCCATAGTTACAAAACAGGATTATCAATGTCAGCTAGAACGCACGGACATTGAGGGTAGTGAAGCTGGTGCCTTCTCTATCTCGATAAATGGCAACTTCACACTGAAAGGCCTTCTGATCTACCGCCCCCAGGCCCTTCCACAGCCTTTATTGAGAAACTAGTGGAGGATGTCACAGAAGCTGCACTAAGTACGGATAAATACCTAGTCTTGGGCGATCTAAATTTACACCTAGACACCCCCACGGACAAGGCAGCAAGTGATTTTGGTCTGATTATGGCAAGCCTGCAGTTCGAACAGAAGGTACAACACCCCACCCACAAGATGGGCCACCTTTTGATCCACTTTTCGCAAACTGGAACCAGGTGGACGCTCAGACTCCCATCCCGAACCCATGGTCTGACCACCATCTTATTCCATTTACCATTGGGACACAGAGACCTTGTCGGGCTGACCCTTCTGTTGACAAACATCCTAGGCGAAGATGGGCGGCGTTCTCCCAAGTTCTATTTAATCAGGCCCTAATTGCGAAGGGTCAACCCGGTGGTGTGGGGGTGGAAGAAATTAACTCCAACCTAGACCAACGTATCACGGAGGCCCAGGACCTGGTGGCTCCACTTGGTGCGGCCAAAATGGGGGGTCGAGCTCCGAAATCAGCTCCTTGGTTCAATGAGGACATGCGGGTGGCCAAAGCAGCATGCAAACGGGCGGAGAGGCAATGGAGGATTGCCTACTCTACCCCCGCCAAAGCAGAGTACATAGACTGCAGGCGTGATTACCATAAGCTGCTAAGAAAGGGTAAATCAATGTACTTCTGCACTAAGATTGAAGAAGCCGAACAGTCCACCAAGGAACTCTTCTCAATCTATAAATCCATTGCAGTAGGGAAGCCCGCTGTGATGCCCACGAAACTTTGCACTACGGAGGGCTGCGATCGTATTGCAGAATTCTTTGCTAACAAAGTTATTAACATCTATAACTCCTTTCCTCTGCGGGCAAACAACAGTCCTCCACACTGTGAGGCCACTACAACCAAAGGAGAACGACAGCTTACCTCCTTTTCCACCCCTTCAACTGAAGAATTAATCCGTATCTGTGGGTCGATAAAATCTGGTTCCCCAAGAGACCCGACGACCCCCAGTCGACTTAAGGGTAGCCTGCAAGTACTCGAACCCTATGTCCGCCACCTACTAGACACCTCCTTCAAATCCCAGAGTGTCCCCAAAGCTTGGAAGCAAGCAATTGTATTCCCTCTACAGAAAAAAGCCAATGTGAATTTTGAAAAACTTGACAACCTTCGCCCTATCTCCCTCCTGCCCTATATGGCTAAAGTGGCGGAAAAAATAGCCAACATACAACTCATGCAGTACGTGGAGGAGGCTTCGCTACTCCACGACTCGCAATTTGGCTTCCACCCCCGTCACTCGACGGAATCGGCACTTCTTGTGGCGGTTGAAGCACTACGGCAGGGTGTGGATGAGGGCCAAACCATGGCTTTGATCTTGCTCGACCTAAGCGCAGCATTCGACACTGTGGCACATTCCACCTTGCTACAGTGTCTGAATGAAGGAGGGGTTACAGGCGCCGCGCTGGGCTGGATCGGGTCCTTCCTGTCTGACAGGTGTTTCCAGGTCAGGCTAGGTGAATGCTATTCGAGGGAGATTGAGTTGGGCCAGGGCGTGCCTCAGGGCTCGTCCCTGAGCCCAACCCTATTTAATATCTACGTCTCCCCCCTAGCGGCCATCGTGGAGGGACACGGTCTCCGCCTGGTGTCCTACGCCGACGACACGCAGTTGGTCGTCTCCCTATCGCGTGCACCCGGTCTTGCAGCGGACACCTTCAGGAATTGCATGCAAGATCTTGCAACCTGGATGTCCGCAAACTGTTTAAAGCTGAACGGTAGCAAGACTGAGGTGCTCGTGGTGGGGGGAGGACCCTCTGCTTGGTCGTCGGCGTGGTGGCCGCCCTGCCTGGGCGAGGTCCCTGCCCCCTGCCAGGAGGCTAGGAACCTCGGCGTGTGGCTGAATAAAGATCTTGCCTTTGGTCCCCAGATTAGCCGGGTGACGGGGATGTGCTTCGGTATCCTAAGAGCCTTAAGGAAAGTCTTAGACCTGCTTCCCATTCCTGCTCGAAGGACACTGGTGCACGCCCTGGTCACCTCGCGACTTGATTATGGGAACTTGCTTTATCTGGGGGCTACAAAAAAGATCATGGGCCGCCTCCAAGTGCTCCAAAACGCTGCGGCACGGCTTGTACTCAGGCTCCCCAGGAGGTCACCCTCCATACCCGCTCTTCAAGCCCTCCATTGGCTTCCTATGGAGAAGAGGGTTGAATTCAAAGCCCTCTCCACATGCCACCGCATTCTGAGCGGTAAAGCCCCTGAACCGCTTCATAATCTGGTGACTTACTACGAGCCGACTCGTAAGCTACGGTCTTCTCAGACCGGGCTACTAATGGTACCCAGGGTAAGGAAGGCGCGCATGGGAGGGAGATCTTTCAGATACCTCGCTCCCAGATGCTGGAATATTCTACCTCCAGAACTGCGACTTGAACCATCTGAAACCCTGTTTAGGAAAAAGCTTAAAACCCACCTTTTCAGCAGGTAGCCTCTTATGGGAGGGGGGGGGGCGGCCACTTCCACTTACTACAGCGTGGGGACACGCCAGTGGCGTCACCAGGCGCTTTACAAATGCCCAAATAAATAAATAAAATAAATAAAATAAATAATATTGTAGGACTTGATATGTTAAAACATTTTCGAGCAACGATACGCTGTGCCCCTGAAGGGGTGCGGGTTATTCTGAATGATAATTATCCAGAAGTTGAGAGATTGTGCCTCCTTCAAGAGGCCGATGTGTTAGCTTCTCTTCCAAACACATTGTGGGCCACCTCCGATACTGATGTGGGACAGATGATTATTCCTCCAGTACGTATTACTGTAAAGGAGGGTGTATCTCTGCCTCGTGTCCCACAATATAAAATTTCTAGAGAAGGCGAAATTGCATTGACACACATTGTGAATGACTTGATTATGGCAGGGGTGGTTGAGGAAGTCCCCTATAATGTTTGTAACAGCCCAATTCTTCTGATTCTTAAAAAAGACACAGACACCAAGATCTATCGTTTTATTATTGATTTGAGGGAAATCAACAAGATAGTAGTACACCAGTACCCGGTGGTGTCTGACATTACCACGTTACTTACTTTGGTCCCGCCCACAGCAACTACCTTTACGGTCATTGACCTTAAAAATGCTTTTTTCTCGATTCCCATACATCCTGATAGCCGATATCTTTTTGGCTTTACATTAAATACCAAATCGTATAGATTTTGTAGGGTTCCTCAAGGTTACACAGAAAGTCCTAGCATTTACAGTCAGGCTTTAAAAAGACAACTTGATTCTTTTGACTTACAGTCTGGGGTGGCGCTTATTCAATATGTAGATGACATTTTGCTGGCAGCAGACACGCGGGAACAATGCGAGGAGAGCACTTTTTCTCTGCTTTCTTTTCTTGCTAAGCACAATCACAAGGTTTCAAGGAAGAAGTTACAATATTGTAGACCAAAGGTGACCTACCTCGGTCATCTTTTGTCTAAGGAGGGGCGTGCATTGACATCAGATGGAATCCAAGCAGTTTTAGATACACCAGTTCCCCGCACTCAGAAAGATGTTCGTGCCTTCATAGGTTTGACGTCCTTTTGTAGGCAATGGATACTAGGATTCTCACACATTGTTAAACCTTTATTAGCGTTGTTGTCCAAAACTACACCGATTCCCATTGAATGGACAGGTGAATGTCAGAATGCTTTCGAACAATTGAGACAAGCTCTTTGTTCTGCACCAGTGCTAGGTACACCTGATTATACGAAGATCTTTACATTATATGTTCACGAGAAAGATGGGTGCGCATTGTCAGTCTTAGTGCAGACACACGGAGATAAGCAGAGACCTTGTGCGTATTTCTCAGCGGTACTCGACCCTGTGGCTTGAGGACTGCCTGGATGTTTTCGAGCAGTTGCAGCAACAGCAGTAGCTATACGACAAAGTGAGGGAATAGTTTTGTCACGCAAATTGTTGGTGTTAGTTCCCCATGCGGTAGATGCTTTACTGAATCAAACGAAAACACAGCATCTAACCAGTGCCCGTCTAACAGGATACGAGCTAACACTGCTGGCGCCACACATCACACTGAAGCGATGTGCTACTCTGAACCCCGCTACTTTATTGCCATATCCTGTTGCTGAGTCCCAGAAGGAAGAACAACATGATTGTGTTTTTCTGACTGAGGAACAGACAAAGGGTCGTATCGATTTACAGGATACGCCATTTCCAGATGTAGATGGGGAACTGTGGGTTGATGGGTCGTGTTTAAAGTTGCCATATGGTACGACTTCTGCAGCCTATGCGATCACGACACTTAAGACAGTGGTAGAAGCAGCACGAATACCTCAGAAATCATCCCAAGCAGCTGAATTGATAGCTTTAACGAAAGCATGTGAGTTAAGTGCTGGACTATGTGTGAACATCTACACCGATAGTCGTTATGCTTTTGGAGTTGTGCATGATTTTGGCCTACTCTGGAAGGAACGAGGGTTCTTGACCTCACATGGAGTGCATATTATGCATGGAGAATTAGTACGTGATCTCCTGAATGCACTATTATGTCAGAAGAAAGTAGCGATAATCAAATGTAGTGCGCATAAGAAAGTGACAGATAAAATTGGACAAGGAAACGCTTTTGCAGATCGCATAGCGAGAGAGACTGCCATGTTACAAAATGTCTCTCCCATGTATGTGGTGAAATCGCTGGCTGAGCGATGGCACGATGCTAGAGAAGAAATACTAGACATACAGAAATCAGCATCTGAAGCTGAACTTACACTTTGGGCAACAGAGGGAGTGTTGGTTGATGAGGGTTGTTGGCGTAGCAAAGATATGGAGAGATGGAAATTACCTGCCGCTTATTTACAAGCAATGGTCCAAATGACACACGGGCTGGAATACGTTGGAGCTCTCGCAATTACCAAATTGCTTACACCAGTTTGGGAGAATCCTGAGATTGCTAGTACAGCCAAAAGAGTAGTACAGACCTGTCTGATTTGCTTACAGTACAATCCTGGTAAAGGGACTTATACTCTTAAAGGAGGGTTCGTTCCACCTACTGCACCATTCGAAGTACTGCAAATGGATTACATCCAGCTGGAGCTCTGTAATAACCTCAAGTATGTTTTAGTGGTGGTGTGTGCCTTCAGTAAATGGATTGAGGCTTACCCTACGAAAGATAATACAGCATTGACAAGAGCTAAGGTGTTACTTAAAGAGTACTTCCCACGCTATGGTGTTTGTAAGTTTTTGTGAAATGATAATGGTCCTCACTTCGTTGGGAAGGTAGTGGAGCACATCCTGAAAGGATTGGGAATAAAACAAAGGTTTCATGCTGTATTCCGTCCGCAGTCAGCAGGTCTGGTAGAAAGGTATAATGCAACCTTGAAGCTGAAGCTAGCAAAGATCGTGGCGTCCACGTCTTTGAAATGGCCAGATGCTTTGCCTTTGGCATTGCTGTCTATTAGATCAGTGCCACATTCTCGATCTGGCCTCACACCCTATGAAGTGGTGTTTGGAAGGCCTATGAATATTTGGGGAGTTCCTAAGCCTCGTTTGATACATGATGTGCCCTATATAATGATGAACGATTATTTGGCACGATTAACAAATGATTTACTTTCTATTCATCAACAGGTTCGAGAAGCGCTCCCCGATAATTCTACTGGAGAGGCTCATGATCTTCGTCCTGGGGACTACGTAATGATACATGCGTTCGAGAGAGCAAGCAGTTTGGAACCGAGGTGGCGTGGCCCTGAACAGATACTGCTGACAACTCGAACGGCCGTGAGGGTCACGAATAAGAAGCGGTGGATCCATTCTACCCACTGCCGTCGTGTTTCTCCGGACCTGGTGAATCCTGCAGTGATATCCGACTATCGAGACATCTTGGATGCAGAGAAGAGCCCAGCTACTACGCCTAATGAATCGGAGGGAGCCTTCCCGGACCAAATTGTTTCTGATGGAGTGAAGTACAATCTACGTTCGAGGAAATAATTTTTTGTTCAAGACTGGTTTGTAACCGTTCTGAGGTTTGTGAAAACGGAAGCCGGGAATATCAAGGGGGGGGATCAGTTCTGTCCAGTGTAGCAACACCCGTCTTGAATCTCGGAGAAGACACCAGCGGCAGCCTCAGTTCTCAGCACTAATTTTTATTTTTTAGTTTTGTTCTTGAAGAATTCTGTTTTGTGAACTATGGCACCTGTTAAGAAAATTTTCGGTGCTGTGCTTTTTGTTTTGACTATAGTGGTAATAGTAGTAATAGCTTGGACTATAGAACGATTGTTTCCTGCACGAGAACATTTACTGCCTACCACTCCAAGTCCATCTGAACATTTCCATTTTACTTTGCCTTATCATGAAGAGAGATATAGACAGACTTATCTGAATAATAGTTTCATTCAGATTCTGCATCACACCCACAATATGACTAATACCACGAATTGTTGGGTATGTGGAATGTTGCCTGGACATCAGAAGAGGGGAGGAACTCCACTTATTCCTCTCCCGTTTTCTCATAATGGTTCCTGTAATGCTTTGTACACACTTCTTTTTACCCTAAGGTGGCCAACAAAAGGTGGACTACTTTTCCGACTGAATAAAATCTGTTTTAATGATAAAGATGGTCATCCACAAGCTGAAGGAACTAAATTCGAGTGGGAAGAATATCGTCCGGACAATGTATCTACACCTCACATCTTCACTAATCAAAGACTTGTAAATATGTCTAGTTCACATGTGATTACTCTTATTGATACGAAAGCCGATCTATGCATCCGTAATAAAGGAACAGTCCCTGTAGGCAGAAGTGTATGTAATACAACTCTCACTTTCGATACACCAAATGGTATTACTTTTGTAGCTTCACGTAACACGTATTTTATTTGTGGAAATAGGGGATATCATCGTCTCCCCATTGGGTGGTTAGGAACTTGTTACATATCCTTTGTGCTACCACCTGTGTTTATTGCTCCCCCGATGTATCATAATGATTTTGTATTGTATCACGATTTTATACTGAATAGAGTTAAGAGAACATTGGACCTAGACACCATTGACCAAACGGACACCTCTCTCCAACAATATGTAGATTTTAATTTAGGATTATTCTCTTTTGTTGGTGCTGCATTAAATAGTAGGAAAATAAGATGGCTAACATGTGTTGTGGAAGTTGTTGCTAATGAAACTGCCTCTGCTTTGGGAAACATAACTGAAGAGCTTCAGATCACTAGAATTGTGACGCTCCAGAATCGAATGATTCTAGATGTAGTGTTAGCTGACCGTGGGGGTGCATGCTGCATCATCGGTAGTAGTTGTTGTGTGTACGTGCCGGATAATTCACCTTCTGTGTACGAGGCTATTTCCAAATTGCATAAAATTGCTACTGAAATCCACCCTGAGAATGGAACATGGACATTCTCTAGTTGGTTCTGGACTCTACTTAGTACCTGGGGTTGGAAATTATTAACTATTCTATGTATAATTATTGGAATACTCTTTTTCCTCTGTTTGTGTATTCAATGTGGCCCTACCTTATGTTCTGTATGTATTTCAGCCTGTATTCCTTCCAAGTGAGCTATTGCCAAAAATAACCAAATGATTAATGCTGAAATGATGAACATTATGGCGATCAATATTGACGACGAGTATCCTGATTACTTTCATTATGAGGTAGCTTCAGCTAAATGCTAAAAGGGTCGTCTGTCGTAATTTGGCAGCACTTGAGTTAGCATTTAGCTCAGCTACACTATCTTTTCCGTTAACTTGACCAAAACCGTGCGGGAGCCATTTTGTACTCATTGGCTTCCATTTTGTATGAACATGCTGCCGCGTGGTCAGCATGCCCTTTTGTCCTTTCTCTGTCCCTATGACCATAAACCTTGCCCAGCAACAGGCTATTTTTAGTACTGGTCAAGCACACGCATGCGCATTTGTATACTGACTGGTCATCCCTCAGGAATGTCCTCCAAACTGACCAGTGGTACTAAACTCCTCCCACATGTTGGCTGTGTTCCAAAAATGCCCTTATATGTACCTAAACTGTTCGAAAGTATACCGCCTATTCTTTTTATTACTGTTAAACTGTATAAAAGAGGTCGCGCACCGATGTTCGGTGTGATACTTCTTGCATTGCCGAAGGGTGCTGTAGGAATGTACCACCACCCCATGCAGTCTTAATAAACTTGTCTTTTGCATTTTAAGTTTCCGTGCCAACTTCTGTTTTAAGGTGTTCGTGAGTTTTAGCAGAGTATGTAGACCTGACTGAACGCGATACCACAAAGCAATTGCGCAAAACTCACATGAGCCACCACCTGTGGTAGTCCCTAGGCCCTCTGGCCTTGTTGGGTCTAGGACGCCCTGTGTCCCAATGTCAGGGGGGCCTAAACGGAGCAGCTGCCCACTAAGTACTGGGCAGCTGGATGAGGACGTGGCCAACACACTGGAGCCTCGCAGGCTCTGGACAAATCAACTGTCCCCTGAGCCCCTCTGGGCCCTAAACAAAGGACTGACTCCTTGGAGCCTCGATGGGCTCTAAACAAATGTGGCACTCAAGAGCCTCTCTGGGCTCGTGACAACTGTAATGCCCCCTGAGCCTCGTGGGCTCTTCAAAACAGCGGTGGCGCCTGGAGCCCCTCGGGGCTCGTCACCAAATCTTCCCCAGAGCCCTCGTGAGCTTGAAATCACCATGCGCCGGCTTTGTTGGAGTCCCCCTCCTGGGGACTCAAGAAGACAATGGTCCCGCTCGTGGGAGTCCCTCTGGACTCTAGGCACACAACACCCTTAGCGTGGGAGCGGCCCGCTGCCAACCGGGGCCGCTCTGCGCATACCAACAGCTGTCCTCGCTCCTGGGAAACACTCACCGGGTCTGGCTGCGGAGGGAGAGCTCCCGCTCCTCGGGGCTCTCCGGAGCTGCGGCCGGGCCATTCTTCCCTCTTCTTCTGTGGGCAGTGCGGGGCTCTCCTTCCCACAACGGAGAACCGCCTGCACCTTCCGCCGCCTCAGCCTTTCTCGTGCTGCCCTGCGAGGGCGGGACTTCCGGTCCTGGCCCCAGAACTTCCGGGTCGTCGTGGGCAGCGCGGCGGCCCGTCCAGGAACTGTAGGCTGGGGAATAAGGTAACCGAGGGGTAGGCTCCCTCGAGTTGAATAATAAACGGGGTGAGCTCCCGTTCAGGGAGCGGCAATCTCTCGGGGCAATGCCGGGTGGGCACCGGCAGTGAAAAATAAAGCGCTCCCAGGCGCTAACAGAAAAATAAAGCGCTTTCAGGTGCTTAGGGGGGAATACAGCGCTCCCAAGCGCTATAGTATCAAATAAAGTGCGTCCAGGCACTTGTGGCAAGAACAAAGCGCTCCCAGCGCTAGAGGACAATCAAAAAGTCCAGGACAAAGGTCAGCCCCAAGTTTCCTCAGCAGAGCAAGGCAGGGAGGGGCAAGGCTGGGCCAGGGGCCAGCTCACTGGGCCTCCAGGCAGGGAGGCAGTCCAAGTGGCAGTCCTCCTGGTGCCCAGCAGCAGCAGCATCCCCCCTCAGACAGGATCCTGGAAGAGAACCCTTTGTAAGGGGACACAGCCCCTTTTTATACTTTGAATTCCTTTGTCTGGCTTCAGGGTGAGGGGAAAAACAATGGGGAAAGGGGAAAAACCAGTCGCAGCTGGTTTGTGAGCACTCTTGATGTGCTCAGCCCCTCACTCTATTCACTGGCAGGGCTAGGGTTGTTAGACACACCACAGGGGGCGGAGCCAGCATTGTGTGGGGAAAGCCCAGCCCTATTCAGGACCCAGGTGCAATCCTCCCCAGCCATCAGCATGCTATTCTCCACACTCATCACCGGGCAGACCCATCATGACTCATGGAGCCTGGCACCCCAGCCAGCTCCAGCCAATCACACGCCAGCACCTTTACAGCACACGCACAGCCATGTCTAGAAGTGGGACTTCCACACTAGACACATACACGCCGCATACATCATGTCGCAGCATTCAATCACACGAGTCCGCACATACCAGACTCGAGCCTGCACACCTTACGCATCAGGAACTACCAGGGACACAGATATTCCCCATGCATTCCAATGGGAGGGCAGGCCAACCTTACTCCACACACTTCAGAGTGCGCACACACTTTCCACTGGGACACAGTGAAAGTGCGCAGAAACCAAAAATCACTACCACCAATTCACATTCAAAAAGCAAAAAGTTTAGGGGTGAACCTGCCAGAAGGGCCAAGTCCAACAGTGATGGGCTGAAAAATCTTAACATAGCAAGCCCCCACCAAAAATAATGACCTCCCATGTGGTGTACTAACAATGTGGTAAACCTAAGTGCAAATAGATTTACGAGATTGGATGAGACTCGTTAACGAAGAAGGAAAAAAGTCCTTTCTTCAAAATGGCACATTCGATAAGGAAAGATTTGCTGATTTAAAGAAGAAACTGAATGATCCTAAAAAAAGCATAGATGCAGAACGGTCATTGTTCTTCATACAATTATTTCAGGATGCACACAAACGTAAGCATGAATCTCAGCCAGTCTTAACTCTTCTCCAAGACTATCTCGCTCCCTTGTTGCATGCCATATGTAACCAATTCTTAGCAAAAGGAATCACTGCTTAAAAGCAGTGACGACAGCCACAAACAAAAGTTGGTGGGGCAGGTGGGGGGAACGCAGGAGTTGGAGCGCATGGGGTCACACAGGGTGTGGAAATAATATATTCATTTTTCATAAACGTACCTTTTGCGGCCAGCTGCCTCCAGCAGCGCGATGTGCCGCCTCTCCGCTTCCTGGTCCCAGCAGCCTCTGGGACAGACTCCCATGTAATCCCCGTACTGCAGAGCAGTGCAGGAATTGGCCTGCTCCGCTCAAGAGAGGGAGTCTGTGCGGTTCTCCAGCCCGGCAGCTCAATGCAACTGGCTGGAGAAAACCTAAGTGCACATGTGTGTTTTGGTCGGCCTGAGATGGCTGGTCAAACACACATGAGCACTTAGGGAATGCACTTAGTACTCCTCCTGCCCCCTCCCATGCCTTGCCCCCCCTCACGACAGTGCTGGCTCAGAGCCGGCAAATGCAAAATAAAAAGATGCAAGAACATTGTTTTATTTTTCACTTGCTGACTCTAAGCCAGGCAGTGGGACGACGCTTCTCCTCCATTGCAGAGAAGCCGCAACTGCTTGAAAGGAGGAAGGCCATAGGGGTTCTAGTTTGGAAGAAACCTACTGCAGAACTTTTGCCCAATCACCCTCTTGCCTTTTAGAGGAAAGATTAAAAAAAATATATGTTAACCAAAGGCTTTCTAAATTTATAGAGCATCATTTATTGCTAGATCCAGTCAATCAGGTTTTTGCCCTGCACGGCACTGAATCAGCACTGGTATCCGTGGTGGACGATCTCAGAATGGCGGCAGACATAGGGCAGGCGATTGCACTGGTTTTACTAGACTTGCCTGTCACTTTGATACAGTTAAACACATTGTGCTTAATACATTATCAGAGGTTGGAGTTGAAGGCCTAGCTCTTCCTTGATGCAAATCAGATCTAGTGGGTACCCGGTAGAGCAGTGTTTCCCAAACTGTGGTCCGTGGACCCCCAGGGGTCCGTGACACATTCCCATGGGGTCCGCAGGCAGCAGTTTTAAAAGCACTGCAAAGTGCCTTGTATAATTAGCAGGTTTCGAGCAACAATAAAAGTGTCAAGATAACCCCAGAGATTAATGTACCTGCTGGAGAGAGATGAGCGTTTTGCCTGTGATAGTTTTGAGTTATCTAATGAAGCACAGAGGGTTAATATGCCTATTGCAAAGAACGTGTGCCATGCATTTTAAATAACAGTATTTTATGTGCATAGGGGAGTGGGCTAATGCTTTTGTTACGAAGAATATTTTGTTATTGTGCAGTACAGAAGTGACAATCGTAATCTATCACAGTGACCTATAAACTGTCATCAAAGAGCTGCTTGCAAACTACATGGTGCAAGTTAGTAACTTATGTTTTTTCCCTGTTTTTCATTATCCTGATGCTGCTAAATAGGTTTATTAGGGTGGAAATACACTTTTTTGTTAACGTCAATGCTAACCACTGTGTTATATTCTGAATCCCAAGTTTGTGTGCTTCTCCAGACCAATCACTCTTTAAAAATGCCTACCAGTATAAATGTCATGGGAATCCTACACCTTGTAGTCCCCTTTGCCTTATGTAACATTTTCTATACATTGATTTACACATATGAATAATTGTCTCTATTGTGTGTGATGTAAAGTGCTCTGGCATCCATCAATGGTATGAGAGATGCTATAAAACAAATTAAATACATGTGACAGAGGGGCTATGGAGAGATGCGAGGCACTGTTGGAGGGTGATAATAAGGGAATCACTGAAGAACCCCAACAAAGATTGTCGTATCCTGGTGCATAGGAAGGTCTTCCTTTACTATTCGTTAGAAGCTAATACAATTCAATATATAATGATAAATGTGTTGTAGACTGCACCATTGTTTCCTACATTTCTTGGGGGAGAGTCTCCCAAAGCCCCCTTTGTACTGGTCAGGCTCACACACTGCACTTGGTGTGCACCGTATGGGGACTGGTCTGAAAACATTTGCCTGGGCTGCTTTGAGTTTCCAGTCTGGCCCTGGCAGGAGTAGGTGCCTCGTACTGCAGAATAAAACCAATCATTTATAAGTTAGTCACAGAGATGCAGCACCAACCTTCCCATTAAAATGTTTTGTTTTTTGTAAATTCTTTCAATATAAAATACTAAGGGGGATATTTATAAAAGAAGTGGTGGAGCGTGTTGTTGGCCTCTGTGGCTTAACGACACGCTCTGCCACTTCAGAAACGCAGGGCTGCAACATATGTACAAGAATATGGTGCAGCCCTACATTTCTCCCAGTGCTGGTGCTACACTTAGCAGTTTAGCGACAATGCAAGCACCCTTGAACCGCAGTGCAAGGGTGTCTGCGTGCAGGGGAAGATTGTATATGTACAGTAAGGTCCCCCTTCCTCCACATAAACAATCTTGAAATGCTGTTCGTCACTTCTATGTGTGCTGCTTAATGCAGTACACATGAAAGTTACAAAATGCAATTTTTTTATAGATTGTTTATGTGCAGGAAGGGTCATTTTCCTGAACATAAACAATTCAAGGTGTTTTGCTTTTTCCATGTGTGCTGCACAAGGCAGCACACATGGAAAAAGCAAAAAACGAAGAGAAATAAAGCATTTCTCCTCGTTTTGCCAAGTTAAGACCTGGATTTCCCTTGTCTTAATTTTGGCCCTGCCTCCTATATATGCTGCTCTTGTAAATAGGGGGCAGCATCAAAATCAATGGGTTTTGCGGTGAAACGCCCATCGCAAAACCCACTACCCACCCCTTTCACGCTAAGCATTGCGCGAAAGAGAGCCTTATTTTCAAGGCAGCGTTAAGCCATGTTAAGTGGCTTACCGCTGCCTTGTAAATAGGGTGAAGCCCCTATCGACACGTGAATGTCGCAAAAGTGACATTTACATGGCGATAGGGGCTTGTAAATATACCCCTAAAATCCTTAAAATTCAAGTATTTGTTTCGTGTGTACACGTGTGTTTATTTTTTTCAAATTACTGTTTTAATGTTTGAAATGTAAATCATACAAATTACTTGGGGGTCCTGAATTCCAGTGGTGATTCAACAGGGGTCCTCAGGAGTCAAAAGTTTGGGAAGCCCTGCTGTAGAGGATAGCACTGCTTGCTCTACAACAAACTTGTTTCGTAATTTCTACGTCCTGGTGGATAGTTACTTTTCCTTCAGGGATCATGTTAACAAGCTCTTATATGCCTGTGCTGTTTAATGCAGATTGTTCATAAAATTCTACCTTCTCTTCCTAGCCAATTTTGACCTCTTGATGTGCAGTTTGCTAACCTAAGCAGATTAGACTATTTTACTAAATTGTTTTAGGAACTCCAGATTACCTACCGGAATACATGTATTGTATTCAAGCTGCTGTGGCCAGGCTATCCCTTTTCTTGCCTTGGCCCGCCTTGGCATCTTCGGCACTGGACTCTCTTTACTGTACTCCACTGCCCAAGAAAATTTGAAGTCTCTTTATATTGCTTATAGTGCATTTCACGTTTGAGTGCACAATACCTTGCCCACCTGCCTCCATGAGATCAGTTAGAAGAAACATTACTGGAGGGACCCCTAGCCCATATTCCATTTCCTTCCCTATCTCCCTGCACAAAATGTGCAGTGGGCGCAAGGAGTTACAGGCTCTTTTCCTGTTACCCGGGTGTAAGTAAATTGTAAGGAACAGTGATAGGGCCAAAATATCTAAACATAGCGAGCCCCCACTAAAAATGATGCCCTTCCATGAGGTGTACAAACAATGTGGTAAATATAAGTGCAAGAAAATGTATGACAAGGAAGGGACTAATTAACGAGGAAGGAAAGAAGTCCTTTCCTAACATGGTACTGTCGATATAGAAAGATTGGCTGATTTAGAGAAGAAACTGAAGGATCATAAATAGCATAGCTGCTTAACAGAAATCGCTCTTCATGCAATGACTTCGCTTCATATTCCTGCGCTCTTTTTTGCATAGTATCCATAGGATCCTACCTTCCCTTCCTAACCAATTTTTGACCTCCGGTTAGGCAGGCTGCTATTCTAAGCAGATTAATCTATTTTAATAAATTGTTTTAGGAACTCCAGATTATCTACAGCTGTGGCCAAGCTATCCCTTTCCCTGCCTCAGCACGCCCCTGCATCTTCTGCACTGGACTCTCTTCACTGGAATCCACTGCCCAAGAGCATTTTAAGTCTATTTGTATTATCTATGGTGCCCTTCACCAGACTGGTCGGCAGTTCTTGCAGTACAAATGTAGAGTTATTATCATCAGAGAGCTCTGCACTCAGTCAAAGCTAATTTGCTAGAACTGCCCAAGTTTAAAAAGACCCCAGATGGAAGGCAGGCCTTCTTGGTTCTAGCCACCCACTTTTGGAACAGTCTACATTCTTTTAACCCTTTCATTACTGATCTTTTGACTTTTAGGAAGCCTCAGAAAACTGTATATGCTTGCTAGATCTACAGTAGACTGCTTTTCCTCTTTCTGCAATAGCCAGCGTCAGGATAACTTTCAAGGTTGCAGTTTGCAATTTATAAATGCAAGTAATTATAATGATAAGTCCAAAGTATGAGAGATACCCAGGCAAAATTGGAATACAAAATTATTCACCTTAGGAACAGACTTATTCTTGTGCTCCAAATGTTCCACACTGTCAGTTTCTATTCTCTCAGATAACTTAATGAAAGAAACAAGCATGTGCAATGCAATAGGTCTCGCATTTGTAAGAGTTTGAGTTATTGGTATTGTAAATGACAATGCCTTTCATTTATGTGCTGACCCACTGATATGCAGATCTGCATGCACCAAAAAGCAAACAAAAAGAATGAGGAAAATATAATCAAATGTTATCTAATGCAAGTCTTCTGACTAAAAGCCAACACTGACTGGTGTCTCACAGGTGACATGGTCTATGAGCCATTGTGTTTCTTCGGTTTTGCAATCCAGATGAAAATTGTATGTAGCTATAAACGAAAGTGTTTCATAAACTGACACTTTAAAAAGCATCACAAGCTCTTACACAATCATCACCTGCAAAAGTAATTTTAGTGTGTGTAAAAGTATCAAATTACTGGTACCTAAGCACATCAGTGAATTAAGTTATTTGCCACTGTGGCTTGAATTTAAAGATGGGTGAACAAACACCAGGAGCATGAGAAAAAAAAAACGTCAAAGAAATGATAGTACACAAACATTTTACTAATAGTTCACAGTGGCGCTTTATGTTGGCATTTCACAACAAATGTTATCTATTCAGTACTTCTCCAGACTCCATTTCACAGCTTGAGGGTCAACATGGGTTATATTTAGCAAAATCAAAGAACAGGAAGAGAGGTTGCATTTTTACAGTTTTATAAAAGAATATGAGTTTAGTTATTTATAAGCATTAACTGTTTTCAAACAAGCTGTGGGCCACTAAACTAGGACAAGGTTTAAGCCTGTTATGAAAGTGCGGTTTGTTTATTTATTATAATCAATAGAGGCAAAGAAAGCCATTTCTTCCACATCTGAAAAATAAACGCACCTTTCCTAGAAAGATGACATAGCTCTTCTGGCATTTGCATGCAGATAGCAGACAGGAAGCCAAGAACGTTTGACTTGTGGGTACATTTTTTTTAAGTTAATGAAACAGTAAGAGCCACTGCAGAGCTGCGCTCACCGGCAGCTAAGGAAGATATCCCTAAAGAAATCTGTTACAACAGATGTAGGGGCAGATTTACAACCGCATGTTAAAAGTGACGCAAAAGTGGCGCAAGGGGCTTGTAAATCTGCCCCGTAGTGCTTGATGTGCCCCTTGGTTCGGCCCCCCACTCCCCAGAGGGAGGGGGATAGTGGCTGGACCGGGGGTCTCAGTGGAGGCCACCCCCGGGAAGCAGAGCCCGAACACCAATGGAGAGGATTGGCGGGAGATAAGGAAGGGAGACAAGGAAGGAGAAAGAGCGGGCCCACCAGATAATAGGGCTGGGCCAGTGTAGTCGTAAATCTAGGGTTAGGAATGTGGGAGGGAGATAGGGGTATTTATAGGTGGGCACAGGGCACACGGCCCTCTTTCTCCGGGGAATTTTGTCAGGAGAAGAGCAGCGTCGACAAAGTGCGAGGTGAGGTGAGGGGGAGGGGGCGGAGGGAGGGATGGATGTAGGGTGGGCTGCAGTGTAGTGGGTACAGAAGAGAAGGTGTGGGGTAGCAAGGGTGGGGGGACTTTGCGGGGGCTGGGGGTGCAGAGGAACAAGTAAAGGAAGGGACGCCATAAGAGAGTGTGCAATATTAAGAAATGTAAGGAGGGGTGGGAGTAACAAGTTAAAGACTCCCCGCAATATGAACAAGCAATGGATGGGGCAAGGGGACTTCTGTGGAGTGGGGTGGGGGGGCGCTGGGGTCCGTGGCGCGGGCGTGAATGGCACGGGACGGGGGGGGGGTCAGGCCCCTACACAGCGGAGGGCGAGGCGGCGTTTTCGCGGGACTGTGGCATAAGGAATAATGGGGCAGGGTGTCAGAGTGCCCAGGCAACAACAATAGCGGGGGAGGGGGTGGGGGGGGGGGTGAGGTCGAGCACGAGCAGGTCAGGCGCTAAGTCTTGGGGAGGGCCCCCCCCCCCCCAGGAGGACGGAGTTGAAAGGTTGGAGGCTGGCTTGCAGGTTACGGAGATGGGGGCTGGGTAGTAGATGCCCCTTGGTGTCAGGGGGTTGAGGATCGGAGAGTGGCGTAACAAGATGGGAGGGGCTGGTTCTCGGTATTGGGGGCTCTGTTTTCGAAGGAAGGCACAGCCTTCGTGCATTAAGCGTGCGAGTAGCAATAGCAAATGGAACGGTAAAGTCACATACGTACCAACGCATAAAAATACAGCCCCAAAGGTAACTCACATACAGGGATTTCACAGGCCATAACATGGCCCATAAGCTACATCACTCTTTGAGCTCCTCGAGGCTGACAGAGCAAGTCGCAGTTCATTGATTTGCCTTAATTTACAGCGCGTAGAAATTTGCTGTGAAGCGCTATACATTGTGGCCACCGTAAGCGCCACCTCGCGCAGTTTGCAGCACTTGTCCCTTAGCACGCAAGTAGGTTGCATTCAGAAAGAACAAATGCACGTGTATAAATAACTGGTTCGGTACTAGGCCCTTAGCGTTCTCGTCTAAATAGTTTAAAATTTAGCACAGGATAGACAGAGCGGTGGAGGAAAGAAGGGGGCATGTGGGGCCTCAGGACGAACATGTGGCAATGAAGAACGAACAGGATACAGGAGGCAGCGAACGGTACATGATGGGGGGGAGGCGGCAGGTGTGTAAGTGGCAAAGGAGCGAAAGTATAATAACGGCGCAGGGGGCGGCAGAGGATGAGAGGATGGAGGGAGGCTGGGGGGTAGGGCTCTGGGCGGGCAGATACAAGGCTCTTGGCGGTGGGGATACGGTGGGGTCTGAGGGGCTAGTTCCGCGCGCAGGCGAGGACATTGCAAAGTTTTCAAGTATGGTGACAAAGGCATCGCGCCCAAGAGAGGGTCGGCTCGATGTCAGGTGGGCAGTTGCGCACGTCGGATTGGGCAGGGTTACCATGGTGCTCGGGTAACAAGAATAACAGCAGAGGGGCGAGGCCGAACACATGAGAGTAGGTGTGAAGGATGGGAGAAGTGGGCCTCGGGAAAGGTGCGCAGGGAAGGGCGCCGGGGAAAGGGTGCCTGCTTGTGAAGAGTTGGGGCGCGCAGGGGAGGTTCGGGAATGCGTGGTTCTGGTCGGGAGCAAGAGGGGGCACCAACGCAGGCAGCTAAGGAAGATACAGCGGAGGGGGTAGGGACAGGAAAGGGGGAGTCATCACAGGAAAGGAATTTGTAAGGCGAGGACAACAGGGAGGGCCGCTTATGGTACTAAGGGCGGGCGAATTAGTGGGGAGGCGGGGCGGAGCCGGCTCAACAAGGCATGGCAGTGAGCGGTAGATAAGGGTGGCGGGGGTTGGGGGGGGGGGCAGGGGTGCAGGGAGCTCGAGCAGTGCCGGCAAGGAATTCGGGACATCACCCCCCCCCCCACCCCCGTAGTCAAATAAGGAGGCATGGGTCAGCCCTACGGGGATACAGAACAAGTGGGTAGTTAGGGGGCTCAGGGGGGAATTGTTCGTGACAGACGTCTGCCTCTCAATGACTGAGGGAGGGCTCAGTAGGAGACCAAAAGGTGGATGGGCGCAGGGCGGGCGGCGGTGGGACCCCGGACTGCGGGGGTTGAAAGGAAGGAATGCTGGGGGGCGGGTTGGAAGGACGGAGCGGTGGACGAAAGTCAGGGGTGGCGGGAGGGTCTACGGCTAGACTGTAAGTGCAGTTTCAAGGGATCGGGATGGGTATGCAAGAGCTGCCGGCAGAGGTCTTGGTGGCGGCCCCACGGAGTGGAAATGTCATTCGAGTAAGAGGGCAATGTCACCTCTTAAAGATAATAACAGTAAGGTAGAGAAGGAAGGTGCGGATTGACTATGGGATGCGCAAGAACGTACATTCAAGGATAGCGAAAAAGGGCGCCAACGAGGTAGCCATGGAAGAGGCATAAGGGGTCGGGTTGCAGGGTAAAGGAGGGATGAATTTGGTTGGGGGGAGGGGGCCTACAAGGAGAATGAAGGTAGGGTAATAAGGTTATGGGCGCGGGATAGGGAGTCACAGTTTGGAGCCATTCGAAAAATAGACCTCCGATGCAAAGAGAACAGAAATAAGAAGAATTATACATGTGTAGCAACAGCATATCGTTTGCTTGGCACTCGTGGTGAATAGACACTAAAGGTATACTACAAGAATTAGGCATAGATTGTGTAAACGTGGATCGTGGTGGCCATTAAGGGGCTCCTAGCAGAGGAACAAGAAAAAGTTTCACTTTGCCATGAAAGGATAACAATAATTAAACGTTGGATGCTTAGAATGTCAGGCGCGGTCCCGTCGAAAGTCACGTGGGTTTGGGCTGGGGGTGTGGGGCGAGGGGAGGGGGGTGGCAGGGTGCAAAAAGCGAACAGGGGGGTGGGAGACGGTAAGGGCGCCAAAAGGTAGGGGGGCGTAATGAGGACCAACGCAGGCAGCCAAAGAGACACAGCGTAGGGGGTTAGTGACAGGAAAGAGGGAGTCAGAAAAGAAGAGGAATTTGTAAGATGAGGAGAACGGGGAGGGCCGCCGATGGTACTAAGGGCTGGCGAATTGGGGGGGGGGGCGGAGCCTGATCCACCAGGCATGGCAGGGAGCGGCAGATAAGGGGGGGGGGGGCGAAGGGTACAGAGAGCTTGGAAAAGTGCCGGTAATGAGTTGAGGACCCCCCCCCTGGTAGTCAGATAAGGAGGCATGGGTAGGCGCAACAGGTATACTTAGGGCTACAGAACAAGTGGGTAGTTAGGAGGTTCAGGTGGAATTGTTAGTGACAGACCTCAGCCTCTAAATAGAGGGAAGATCCCACTCCTGGCATCGGCGTGCGAGCGCAAGAAGGGAAAGTTAAAATAGCAAAAATTGTTGACAGGAAGCGTGTGTGGGGGGCATTTATGACAATGGCACGAGCAATGTTCCCACGGGGGCGGGGACACACGGATCGGCAGTTAAAGTGAGCACAAGAAGGGGAGAGAGAGGGGAGGCAAGCATGGCACAGCGCTGGCGGCCTCAACGCTTCACACGTAAGGACTGGGGCCCAGGGGGGAAGAGCGGTCGTAAGAATGGACTGGAGCTGGCGGCGGTCAGCACGTGGGTTCAGGCCGAGACTCGGGGCATCGACGGAGTCAAGAATGTATAATGGGTGAAAGACGGATGACGGTGGGAATGGGGACCTCGGGGGTCTAAATTGGGGTCCAGGCAGAGCTAGTATGGAATGATGCCGAAGATGGGCTCATGAAAGGATCAGGGCTGCTAGGGTGTCTAGGAAGGGTAAATAGGGGCAGTAGGGCGGATCCGTGAGTGGAGCTGCCAACGGGGTGCCGAGTCCACTGTGCCCAGGAGCAGTGGTTGAGGGGGGGGACGGGTGCGTGAGGGATGGGCGTCGTGCACGGGCCCTTCATCCTTCCGGGGCAGATTGGGGCGGAAAGATGGAATACATTTCTCGAATAAACGTTAGATTACATGAGACAAAAGTATCAATGGGGAACGAACAAAAATACAAGAGGCAGCGAACTGTACATTACGGGAGGTAAGGTGGCATGTGTGCAAGTTACAGAGGAGCGGAAAAGTACAAGTAGAAGTAGAATACGACAATAAAGGGGTCAGGAGGGAGGGGCGGAGTTTCAGGGCGAAGGGATGTGCAATTTTATTTATGTGATTGGCGCGTTTTATATAGCGCAGACTTTACCTGAAGGGGTGAATGCTTCACAAATAAGGTTAATAGTGTGGCTTGTGGCGTTTTTGGTTGAGGACGTCTCTGCAGAAGTGCGCCGAGGAAGACAACAGTAGGAAAGTCAGGAGAAAGCAGAGTGTCGAGCCCCCCACCCCCCTCTTCTGTCGTGCTTTTGGGCAAAGATCTTCACTCCCGCTCATCCCACCTTACCCTCCCTCCCTACTAGCCGTCAAATGAGAAGGGCAATGAGCCGCCTAGCCGGAGCCTGCCTTAGGTAATGCTTCGGCACATGGCTGAGCGTCACAGGGAATAGTAGGAAGTGCTTCATTGCGTGGGATGGCCGGTGCTGTGTTGCGCGGCACACCACTAGATGCACGGCAATATGCCGGAGTGCGGGCAGGAGATGGGTGGAGGGGTGCGCATCCTGAGAGGGGGGGGGGAATCGCGTTCGCAACGGCTGCCAGTGGAGCAGGCGAATTGGCAGTAGTGGAAAGGGCGGGGGGAGCTATGAAATAAGGTGCCAGACTCCGAACGGCAGGGCATGCGGGCAGGGGCAGGCTTCACGCGGGGATGAGGCGGGGGGTGCATAGGAATGGGGGTGAGCAGTGTGGGAGCACGCCGGGCTAGTTTTGTCCCGCAGTCGGAGTTGACTATACGATAACTAATGCAACTTAGTAGTATGGCTCAAAGTTTATGGGTTTACGTAAATTGTTTTCCCGATGGGGGCGTAGGTCAGCGCGTCCCCCGACGGATGCTGGTCTCCCTAATATCGCCGGTCAGATTATTTCCAAGTTACCGTCCTCTCCCCGTTATTTCGTTTTGCCTCTCCTTAATTTGCGGCACCCCCACTACAAGAAGATCTACGTGCTCAACGATTCTTCGCCCATCCTAGTCCCTGCCTAAAAAGTAGGTTTGAAATTCTCCACTTGAGAACTGGCGAATGAGGACGCACGTTTCAGTCACCCAGCGCACGCAGGAAAAATTCAACTAGTGACACCTAGCAACTAATTAGCACCCAGTTCTCGGACACCTTCCATTGAGGGTGAGAAGGATAATACAAGGACTGGGCAAATGAAGTGCCAGTCAAATGTAACAACAGTAAAGTGGTTACTCAAAAAAAATAAAAAAATAAATAAAAAAAAAAAAAAAAAAAATCCGCATATTCACAGCTGGTGACCGGAAGCGTTTGTTCTCTGCCGTCAGTCTTTTTTTAGTGCATTAGTCAAGTACTGGTAAGGGTCTCACATTCCCAGATATCTGACAGCCTATTCGCAGGAGGAAGGGGGGCGCTTACGGAAGGGCTGCCATGAAGCGGGCTATTTCTTTATCTATGCGTTTTTCTCTCGCGCGGACTCCCGAAGGCGTCAGAGCGCTTCACAATAGGGACAAGAACGGATACATGAGAACATTATAAGTGAACAAATTACAAAAGAAAAGGTTAAGTTATATGGAATAAATAGTGCTTTGCGTGAGCCGGAACTCACCGGTGCAGAGTACTGGCACTTCTAAATGCTTTAGTATAAGTATGCACATTTGAACACCAATTCAATTTTAATGACATTAAATGTGTGCCCCTGGCCGGATCCCTTTCACTGCCCAAAGGCCCCCCCCCCCAAGCCCTGCCCCTAGTCCAACTAAAGATACAAAAGGTAACAATGGGTACATTACAGGAGGAAAAGTAACGTGTAGAGGTTACAAAGTACTAGTAGAGGTATAATACTGCTACAAATGGCAGACACTCCAACACAACAACAAAGTTACGTAGGCAATGGTGGCACTTGTACAAGTATCGAAAGGAAAGAACATGTGAGACGTAGCAAACAGGTGTTACAAGAGAAAAGAGACGTGTGCATGTTACAAAAGAGTACAAAAGACAGGTAGAAGGATAATTCTGGTCCTGCAGGGGCTTGCGGCTGGGCCGTCAGGTTTGACGGGTGCACCGAGATGTGGTGCGGAGTTGTTGGAGGGTAAAGAAAGGTATACAACACCAGTTAGGCAATGTCCTTTCCCCTGTTCTTCTTTCTTTTGTGTATATGTTTCTCCTTCTCTTCTCGGAGTATCCAACTCCTATCCCCCCTAACACCCGTGTTCAAACATCGCCCTCAGGGGTAGCCTTATCTGTCTGGCACTGACGCGGTGTAAGCCCTGCAGCCCTGCTGCTCTCACCGGGGGGAGGGGGGGGGGCACAGCTCAAGTAATGGCTGCCTGCCAAGGCTGAGATCTGCTAGTCCAGGTTAGATCAGTGACTGCGCCGGCAAGCTAAAATATGCATTGCCTCACGTATATAGTAGTTAGTGTCAAGTATGTTTCGTCACTGAACTTCTTTACTCATGTCTCAACGCTTCACCAGCACGTCCACCCCCTCTGACAGTTCTGAACGCACTTGTGACATCTCTACTCCTAGGCCCATAAACACGCAAAGGAGGGAGTCCTCTTTAGAAAGAACGGGTTTCACCAGAACTTGTAGGGTCTCAAAGAGGGTGAAATATGCTCTACTCCGTCGTGGCGGCGCATTTGTATTTGCTCCCTACATGAGTACTCAGGTAGACCGCGGGAGGCATTATATAAATGAAGACTCGTAGTACAACTTCCATTTCAGTGGGGAGGAGGGCAAGGCAACGCGTGAGCACGAGCCCCTGCTAAGGGTCGCAGGGACAGAAAGTGACACATGCTTCCAAAAGTGACAGAAAGAGCATCCTATGAGTCCCACTCTCTCCCACTCAACAGCGGCCTACTTTTCCCAGGGGATCGCCACCCACGCATGACCCGGCACCCGTCTCCCCTGGTGGATATATACAAAGCCTGTCCAACAATATTCTATCGACTCATTTGCAGAGTTGAACATTGCCAGTTATAATTATTAAAAATAGAAGGCCATTTGGGGATAGCATTAAAGTCAAAGGGGTAACACCGGGTCCCTCGCAACATGGGTATTAACAATAAAGGACTTTGTGTCGGGGAGAAATAACATTGCTTAGCATACAAAAGTGGATTAAAAGAATAACGCCAACTGCATTGTTATTATAATAGAGGGCGTGGCTGAAATTACGTTAAAAAAAAAAAAAAAGTGCGTAGCTTTGTGTGGTGCATGACTTGTATTTTTGTGTCTGTCATAGCACTATATGTATGTCACAAGAACTAGCAGCATACTGACAAGAAGTCAGGTCTATGGGCTTTGTCAATGGTGGTTAGTTGCAGAGGATAAATAAGCAGCAACTAAGGCTCGAGCTAAAGTAAGTGGCAGGGTTGAAAAATTATGCGAATTGCTTATAAAATTATCCATTGATCGCTTTGTATACGTAGTAATAGAAATGGTAGTTTTCAAACATAACATAATACGAAAAGAGCCTTTGATTTAAGAACTAGGAATTCGCTAAGGGTTACCTTACAAAATATGTTTTGTGGTTTGTTTTCATAGCCTCAAGGTAGTTATTTTCAAGCTTGGGTGCATGGGTTGCATGACAGGTGGTGGTGTGGGATTACTAGCTGTGGCGAAATGGGAATGCAAATTCACAACCGGCCTTGGGGAGAGGGGCAAGGCTCATGCCGGGGGTTTGGGGTGGGGGGTGTTGGGAGAATGATGAGCTCCTAACACCCTCTGCCCCCTTCCCCAGCACGCTTCCATCAATGCCGGATGGGGGAGGGGGGGGAGGACAAGGGTGGTATGAATTTGGTAAAGGGTTAGTGAAGAGGATAGAGCGTTCTTGGTAGGTCACACGCTGAGAAGTAGTCCACATGTTTTTGGGGTAACAACATAGGGAATGTATGGCGCACAAGGGTGGGGAATAAGAAATTAGGTACTGATGGTATATTACAGTGGGAGTTATGCTGCAATAAATAGACACGCCTGGGGCTCAACACTAGTGGGGTGCCTGTAGGTGGACACCGCCAAAAAAAAAAAAAAAGTGCCAGTGCGGTTAACAAGGGCGTGCGCGACGAAGTCTGGGCACAGGTGGTGCGAGTAAGACGGCTAATATGTTGCTTTTAATTTGGAGTATAAGTAAGGAGCAGTGCATTCGGACGGAGAAAGGGGCAGTAGTGGTGGAGGTCACAGACTGGGGAGGGGAGAAGAAAAAAAATATCTATCTATCTATATATATATATATATATATATATATATATTACCTACTGGCGGTCGCCAGTAGGTATATATAGTTAGGATTTTTTCTCTATGGGTTTTTTGAAAATTCTATGTCTAATAACTTTGGCGTTTGTGGACGGAATCGGCTGAAATTTTCAGGAAAATGGCACATTTTGTTTCTGAGCAGCCCTTGAAAATTTGGGGGGGGTTCGTCCAGTGGGGGCCGAGAAAAAAGGGGGGTCCCAAAACGTGTTTTTAACATTGAGTTTTCCATAGGGCGGTTGGCCTCACTTTTAGCCCGAACGGCTGAATGGATTTGCACGAAACTTGGCAAAATTGTAGGGACTGGTAGCCCGATGTGCCTTTTGTAGGTCTCAATATATGTGCTCCAGTGGATTTTGAGAAATTAACGTTTAAAAAAAGATATATATCTGTAACAGCGGACCGGTTAGCGCTCTGGTTCGCGGACTTTTCGCGCAACGGAGCTTTGTGAAGCGAAGCTGATTGGTTCTCCGGCGTCTGTCAACATTCCAAACAGTCCGTAGCGGCCGCCATCTTGTCTCTCGGTAGGATCGAGAGACAAGAGGAGGTCAAAACAAAGGGGGAAATAACTATAAGGGGGCATAGTAGATCCTCGCTGACCCCCTAGGTTTGATGTGGAGGTTTTAAAAGGGCCCCGCGGGGCAAAAAAAAATAATAAAAATAATAATTGAACGGCTGAATGGATTTGCACGAAACTTGGCAAAATATTAGGGACTGGTAGCCCGATGTGCCTTTGCTAGGTCTCAATATATGTGCTCCAGTGGATTTTGAGAAATTAACGTTCAAAAAAAGATATATATCTGTAACAGCGCTCCGCTTCGCGTAACGGAGGTTTGCGAAGCTGATTGGTCATTCTGTCACTGGGCTATAGTTGGGCTACATCTGGCTGATATTTGGGCTACATTTGTTTTTTTGTGTGTCTGGCGGCCATCTTTGGGCTACATTGGGCTACATTGGGCTTCATTGGGCTACATTCGGCTAATTAGCAAATAGCTCATCGCAAACTAGGAATGGTAAAGAATCGCTATTTATTCCTTAAAGTTCGCTATTTAGGAAATGCAAATAACTTTGATGATACATATGGCGGTTCATCTCTAACAAGATAAGAAGCATAGGGATAGATTTATGATGACTGGCGCATCACCAGGGATGTGTTAGTCATTCTGTGCCGCTGTTCCGTCACCTATGGTGTGCTGCATTTACAATGCGGCGCATCATGGGGCAAAAACAGCACAGATGCGTGATGTATCTGTGCCGTAAAGGTGGCGCATTGCTGGAGTTGTATCGCAAGTGTGATGAAGCTCCAGCAAGGGTCGGGGGTGCCCCTGTCGCAGGGTTTCTGTTTTCACACAGAACTGTGGACAGAGGATTCGAACCTCGGCGAATTAGGGTGTCCCAAAACTCACGTTAGTAATCAAAAACTATTTAGCAAGCTAGGTACAGTGTCACATTGGATATAACAAACTCTCAATGTTTAGACAATCCAGAATATGAACTTATAGTACCTCAGGATACGTGGAACTCATGAACAGTCGGTCGTTATATATTTCTTAGAAACCAGAACATGGAGTTAAGAAGAACACATGTGTATTTGAAATGTTTATTTACTAATGCCGTCTTCTCAGGCGTAGTACCTTAGATAATAAAAGTACACATATTATCAGTAGCAAAATTACCAGCATAGTTACTAGTACATAAAAAGTGAATGGTGATAGTATGTTAACATGCTGTAAATGAATAAGAGTTAGCAACACTTATAAGCAGCCGCGGGCCGTGGAGGGAGTTACGGTGAGGCAGGGAGGCGGGGAGGGGGAGAAGCAGGGTGGAGAATACAAGTACACATATTATCAGTAGCAAAATTACCAGCATAGTTACTAGTACATAAAAAGCGAATGGTGACAGTATGTTAACATGCTGTAAATGAATAAGAGTTAGCAACACTTATAAGCAGCCGCGGGCCGTGGAGGGAGTTACGGTGGGGCAGGGAGGCGGGGAGGGGGAGGGGCAAGGTAGAGAGGGCTCCACCCTGCTTCTCCCCCTCCCCGCCTCCCTGCCCCATCGTAACTCCCTCCACGGCCCGCGGCTGCTTATATCTCACCCTCCCTAATACACATATTATATTATTTGCTAAGAAGGTCTCTTTGTGTTGGTTTAGGGCGTGTCCATACTTTAGTGTCTTAGATTTGAAGGAATCACATCAGCATACACCAGCTCTCTCTTCATGTGAACCGCATCAACTGTTGTGTATGTGTGTTCGGCAAAGCAATATAAAACCCGCCTCATGCCCAGAATTGGCAGAAGTTGCACTTATGTTATGAGTATGAAGTCGTGGAGATCAGACCTCATAACAATTCTGTATCGTGTTGTTCTTGAAACTTTAGCACTCGCTGTACAGATATAGTTTAACAAGTAAAGCAGATAGTAGACCAATAACATATTATTCTCATGTAAACCACGATGAACTACTAGGTGGAAAGCTAAAGCAACAACTAAGTGTCGTGTGCAGAAGTTGCAAAAAAGGAAAAATGGCGTTTAAACCGGTAATGAGCCCATGCTAACTTAACACGGTGTAAAGATATCCAGGACCTAGATGACACCTCCTCATGATCCGGAAACGAACTGAATAAGATAATAGAAGTGCCATCTCATGAGAGCAGATTGCAAGTTTATATGTGGACGGTCCGCAAGGTAAAGCATTAAAAACTAGGAAAATTCAATGCTAAAGAAAAATAAAACAGCCAAGTACTTTATCGAGTCTTAAGCCAATAGGCAAGGTAAATAATAAAAACTTGACAAATAAGTCAATGAATTGTCAATGAAATGCTAGTACTCAGCATATCAAACATGAAAAAGGTCTATGACATAACTGTGTATGCAAAATAAGCTGCAACAGCCTCCAATAGGAAGTCACCGTCTTCATCCGAAAACAGTTCAGCCATCCAATTTAAAAGCGGAAAAGAACATACGTGCTCTCCCAGCACCGGATCCTCTATCACCATCAGAGGACAGCTCGGTGGGTTTTCAAGAAAGCTGTGTTCCAAGAAAGACTGTGCTGCCGCCAGTAAATTCCAGGGACCAAGTAGTCCATGCATCAATGCCACAGCCATAATCCTTTCGCCAGGACAAATCAACTCGTGAGTAATGATAGGAGTCATCAGCTGATTAAAGTCGACGTCAGGAGAAACCGGTCCGCAGAGACACAAATCAATGGCCCAATCGAAATCACAGGTCAGGCAGTGAAATACAGGCTGGACACAGGTGAAGTAGGAGAACCGAAAAGATAATCCATATGCCGTGCTTAATATCGCCAACGGCATTGTGCCATAATATTTTAGCATGCGATTGCGGAACAGTGTCAGCAGCTGCAGGGTCGGAGGTTGCATAGGAGGGACATCCATATTTAAAAATGTAAAAAAGCACAAGAGCGTCCGCTGGTAATGCAAGTAAAAATGCAATCCACGAACCAGAGTGGAGAAAATGGAATGAAAGGGAGCAGGGATGACTCCAAAGATTTTCTCAAATGAAGTCACGAGACCACTGGTAACAACTTTAAAAAAGTGTGCCAGGGATTTTGTGGAGGATGCGTTAAAGATAGTCGGAAACATGTTGCTGAAATTGAAAGGCAAACCTGTGTACGGGTGTTCGCTATGTGAAGTACGAAAGTTTCACGGGCCGAACTCAAGGCCACCTCTCTCTGAGACAAAAGAGCTCTTATTCTTGTCATGCCGTTGAAACGTGTCCCAAGGTTGGTATTTGTGGCCAGATTGAAAACTCCCTATGTTCATGTGTGGGAGGAAATAGAACATTTCTGCAGCAAATAACCCGTTCACTTACTGTTACGATAAAAGGAATACTTTTTAATTAACTCAGAACAATCTTCATTATTGAGCATCAAATAACTACCATTTTCCAACAACTTGAACGTGGGGATGATAGCAGGAACTGGCGTGCCTTGCAACACGCAAGCCATATTTGGTCGGTGTTTGTTGCATGAATCGTGTAACTGTATGTGCCTACACATTAGTGAATGATCTGGCGTCTCAGTGCATTCCTCTCCATTCAGATAAACTTCTTGATCATTTTTGAAACATCTGTATGTGTATGGAAGCGACCAGACCTCATGAACAAAAGCACTACCTAAAGGTTCATAAAGACCTATTGGTATATATTTCATACAATTTGAAAACTTATATAAAGCAAAAGGCAGCGTTATTAAACCGTGGATAAGGCATGTTGCCAAAAAACCCGCAATCCTCTGCTGATGATGTCACTGAGCATGTCATGAATGATGTAATATGTGACATCATCAGTAGTGGATTATGGGTAATAGTATCTCTAGTTTACTCCCCTATAGCTGTCTTTCTTTTAACATAAGTGTGTGTTTCCTTCCCTTATACTTACTGTTTTTGGTTCGCTTCCAGTTCGCGTACCAGCGAGCGAACTAGGAAGCGAACTAAGAGAAATAGAGGTTGGCACAGTTCCAAATATTGTACCAATTTTTTAATAACGGGGAGGTAGTTCTGAAAAGAACTTTTTTTTTATTTTTCTGAACATTTTTTTACTGTTTTTGAATTTTTCGGAACAGTTTTATATTTTTTTGGGTTTTTCTTGGAGGGGGCAATGAAAACGATTCATTGTAAAGGGCTCAACAGGAGCAACAAAACAAAAAAAAGAAGTATTTATTATTTTGGGCGTTTCGGACAAACTTGCATATGATAGTCAATAGCTCTGTTGATCAGAGTGATGCTTCTTTCTCCGTAGGAAATGAATCCATCGCAAAATACGCAGGTGTGTTTTACTTCACCAAATCTCATTTGTATATTTGGCACCATCTCCCTGCCCTCTGGTCCCGTTACTTCCGGTACAACAGATCTTCTGGCCATAATAGGGAGATTATCTAGGTCGTTCCGAAACTGTGCAGCACTGTAGTTGTTAGGATGCCACCTAGTCATATGGCGATGCATTGTGTAGTTTCCGAAACTGTATTTTTTGTCGGTCCCTCTGGACAGTCTATCTTGACATATAAGGCAAGTTACGTATCTTGCATTTACTTTTTTCTGACCTTTGGGAATTTTAAAAAATTGCCAAATGAAGTTTTCTTTCCGGTGAGACGTCTTGGGCTGCTCAGGCAAAAACTGCCTCTCTTCGTGCTCGTCCTCCTGTTCCTCTTCTTCTTCTTCTTGTTGAATTACAACTTGAGCAGGTGGTCCACTCTTCCTTGGATGTGGTGGAGGTGGTGGGGAAGCACCAGCTGAAGCTACTAAAGAAGCCATTGCTCAGTGATCACAAAGGGTCTTTCTCTCACAATGATGAAAGTCAGAGTGAGGAAAGAAGGAGGGATTTTCATCATTTGGGAAAAACAAGAGTTCTCAACCAATCAAAAGTGTTCATTTTAGATTATATGACCTAGTCTTACATCATTAGGAAACCAAAAGTGAAATGAACCAATGAAAAGTGTTATTACCAAGTCACATGACTTGCTGTGTTTACGTTAAGCGCTTTGCAGGGCCTCCCGGTTTGCTTCCAGAAACCTGCGCTTTGGCACTCGCTTCGCGTACCAGTTTGATAACGTAGCACGTCATATGACGTATCAAGCGACAACGTGGAACGTCATGCGGACGGGAGGCGTCACGATGTTGTTTTCTAACGCGGCACTTGCGGTAAAGAAACGTTTACCGGCTCGCGGTCTATTTCGCGGCATCAAGGTCAGCTAACGGGAAGCTTCCCGATTCGCGAAGCGGGAACGAAGAAAAAAAAATATTTAAAAAAAAAATTATTCATAAACATATAAAATATATTTTTGGATTTAAAGAAGAATACATTTTACAGCTACAGATATTAGCTGTTAAAAAACCAATGAAATTCACAGAAAAAACCATAGGTTATAGACCATATATAGTTAGGAATTAGCATTTACAAAACCTTGAAAATTCACTGAAAAAACCATAGGTTATAGACCATATATAGTTAGGAAATAGCATTTAGAAAACCTTATTTTACTCACACAAAACCATTGAAATTCCATATATAGTTAGTTGCACTAACTATATATCGCGCACCTGCAATCCACTGCTGATGATGTCACATATTACATCATTCATGACATGGTCAGTGACATCACTGATGACATCACTGATGACATCTCAAATGACATCACTGATGACATCACTGATGACAACATCCAGTGACTGTATGCTTCTGTAAAGTTAAAATATGTCTTACATATTGAAGAATGAGTGGATGTATAAGTGTCTGGATGAAGGATTTAGTAGGTGCATGACTGACTGTATAAGTGAGTGATTAAATGTGTCTCACTGAGTGCATGGGTTAGTGACTAAACTGTTTTAAATTGTGCATCATTGTGTCTGTTGTTTTGTAATCTGATGCATGTGTTGATCATTAGCTATATGACTAACTATATGGGTTATTGATTAGTTGCCCAAGTATTTGTATGGGAGACTGAGTGTGTGTGTGGGTGTCTGGGAGGTGTATGACTCTGTGCATAGATGTGTGAGCAGTTGATTCACTAGATGTATGGGTTCAAAAGTGCATGTGGAAACATCTGTATGGGCGGTTGACTGTGTGCATGAGTGTATTGGTGAGTGAATGGATATCTCAGTGCTACATGTCAAAGTAAGTACATATGTAAAACACAGTACATGTGATAGTTGACATATATAAATAACTGTGCATAAGAGCCAGTGAATGTGTGAGTGGCTGTATGGATTATTGTGAACTTGTATCAGGGATTGTATAACAGAGTAAATATGTGTTATTATATGTTCCAATAAGTAAGGTGTGTATAACTATATAGTTGAGGAAATCGAGGTGTGATTGATTCTTTGCAAGACTGACTAGGTGTGTGAGTAACTCCATGGATGAGTGACAGTCTGTGAGTGTCTGTTTACACTGAGTGTATCTAAGGTTATATTAGAGTCTGAAGAGGTTCATTGTATCATCACATGAATGATGTCATCAGTGATGTGATCAGTAATGTCAAATGAGATGTCATCAGTGATGTCATCAGTGATGTCATTTGAGATGTCATCAGTGATGTCATCAGTGATGTCACTGACCATGTCATGAATGATGTAATATGTGACATCATCAGCAGTGGATTGCAGGTGCGCGATATATAGTTAGTGCAACTAACTATATATGGAATTTCAATGGTTTTGTGTGAGTAAAATAAGGTTTTCTAAATGCTATTTCCTAACTATATATGGTCTATAACCTATGGTTTTTTCAGTGAATATATATATATATATATATATTTATATATATAAAAATAAATTAATAATAAATAAATAAATAAAAACGGGATGGGCAGCTGGCTTGAAAGTACAAGGAAGACCGCCAAGACAGCGCTGGGGGGTACAGTAGCATGCGTATGCACCACTGCTGCCAGGCTCATTGCCATAAGTGGGGGTTTTTAAGAGCTACCATGAGTGGGAGATGGTAGGTTAACAGACAGGGTAATGCATATGTTGCAGGTTGGCCGACTTTGGCAACAGGGGAACATGGTTTCCAGGTCAGAGTTGGCTGGTCATTGGGTCGGATGGTTTGCGGCGAGGTGCTACTAAGATAGTGCCCCCTTTGTCCAGACCAGGGGGGAGCACTTGCCGGGACACGGATACCGTGCTAGCGCCAGTTCACCATAACAGATGTAAATAGGCAGTAAGGACACACCGCAGTGGATGGGATCTAGGTAGTTGGAGTGAGTATTTGGTGGCTCGCAGGCACACATTTCTTGAAAAGGAGAATAATTGGTACGGGTAGGTATGGACCTACTACGACGCAAACGCACAGTGGGGGCACACGGCAGGTGGAGGGAGCTGAGCTGGTTGGAAGGTGTTTTGGTGGAATAAAAAAAAAAAAAATAAAAAAAAAAATAATAATAATAAAAAAAAAAAAAAAAAAAGGGGGAAAAATGTCAATGGTATGGCTAAATACTTGTGCTTTCCAAAAAAAAAACAAAAAAAAAAAAAAAAAAGTTACCGATGTGAAATGTTTAGTCGAGCTTGCCTGTACAACGCTTGAGGCTAACTACGATGCAGGAGAGAGTATAAATAGATAATTATGCAAAAGTAAGACACAGAGACGGGAGAAAGGTATAATTTGCACATAATACTATGGAAGGTATATGGGAAGGCGTAAAAGGTTCCAGGTTTATACAACAGAAGGACGTTTCACATGGATGGAGGGTCGAGTTGACAATGTGGTTATCAAACGGCAAATACGTTAGCGGAGTAAAAGTTAAGCAGAAGGAGTTTTCTCTACAGGTTCGTCAATGTTCACATGTTAGACAAGTTAAATAACGATTTAGCCTTTAGTTTGTAGGAAAAGAAAGGACATGCAGCCCGGAGGCAATTAGCTTCTGCCCGGTGAAAGTGTGAACAGCTGAAATATGTTAATTGGTACGAAAGTAGTTAATACAGACCACACAGCATAGCCTTTTCATTAAGCCATATAAAAGAGATCAAATTAGCAGGTGACACTGAAGAACTGTATATAGCATACAGGTGGATGCTGGAAAAAGGGAAAAATGGTGTGGTAATGGGTGCAAGAAGTAAAAAAAATAAAAAAATAAAAATAAAAAAAATAAATAAAAAAAAAAAGGTTGTAATGCTTAAGCGTTATATGAAAGTCATTCCTAAGAAATTTGAGTAACCATTGCTGTGTTTTTGTTCTACTTCCCAGAGTGCAGAGCGGTGTTGGGCGATCAAGTACTGTGACCTTTCCAGGGCTACAGACAGAGCTGGCGTCAATAAAGGGGGAATTCAGCATTGCTTTTCAACAGTCAAGGGCACACTGCTTAAAGATTAAATAATGCCGCAACTAGTCAACAAATGCTAATGTTGTGATTATTGACTTCTGTGGGAAATAATTCCCATCTATAGGTAGGGGCAACTTTTTTCTCCTTATAAAGACATTTTAAAAGGGGTAAGTTTAGGTAGCATCAGACACGTCATGATTAACTTGCGGCAGCCGCACTATCACAGAGCAGATGGTGTGTACCTATCGGATACGGGAACAGATTTCCGGCTACGGAATATGCTAGCAGCATTGAAGGCAAGGGGCTGTTGGTGGTTCGTAAGAATGGGGCCGCAGTAATGGCATGGGGGGGCCTCGCGGGCAGCGATAGCTTCCAGCGAGGCATGGCGGTACTTACAAAGCGATCCAAGAATAGTACAAAAAGCAGGTTGTGAAGCGGGCACAGACCGCAAACGGGCAGTCATGACCCAGGGGGTCACTGGCAAGCTCCCCGAGCTCTCTGTGTTCAGGTGAACCGGAAGTAAACAATTACACAACAGAGGGCAGAGCCTGTGACATAGAGGAAGTTGGGGTACCGGGGCAAATCGCAGAGATGGGTGGGGGAACAGCCAACCAGGTTTGGCGGGCAGGAAGCACATCGGCTTGCCCAGGTAACAAGAGGGTACGCACCGGAAGGGAAGAGGCCCCGGGCTGGGGTGGGAACAGACGCTTACCCGGAAGGAAATGTGTGGACACCGGAAGTGAAAGGTCACCCGGCCGGGTGGGAACCCGATGGTTACCCGGGAGTGAGTGGACACCGGAAGCAAAAGGGCCGTCCAGTTGGGTAAAGCAGACGCTTACCCAAGTAGTGCATGGGAACCGGAGGTAAAAGGTTACACGGTCGGGCTGGAAGCAGAAGCTTGCCTGGAGTGAAAGGAAAGGGTGCGTCCACAGGTGATGGGTTACCGGGGCAAAGATAGCTGCACTGAATGTAGGGCACAGTGCAGAGCAAATGTGGTTAAGGACGGTGATAGGTCACCTTGACAAAGATAGCTGCACTGGATGTAGGGCACAGTGCAGAGCAAATGGGGGTTAAGGACGGTGATAGGTCACCTTGGCAAAGATAGCTGCACTGAATGTAGGGCACAGTGCAGAGCGGATGGTGTAAGGACACAGGCTCGCCAGACGAAAAAAATAATGGTGTGTAAAGGATCGCTTGTAAGTTGGAAATGCCTAATAAACTGCGGCCTCAATTCTTCCATAAACAAAAAACTTGTGTGGTCTGAATTTATTGGGTTTCGGGTGGTGCGACCACGTGGGGGGTGCCTCTGCTGTGCCCCTTGGTTCGGCCCCCCACTCCCCAGAGGGAGGGGGATAGTGGCTGGACCGGGGGTCTCAGTGGAGGCCACCCCCGGGAAGCAGAGCCCGAACACCAATGGAGAGGATTGGCGGGAGATAAGGAAGGGAGACAAGGAAGGAGAAAGAGCGGGCCCACCAGATAATAGGGCTGGGCCAGTGTAGTCGTAAATCTAGGGTTAGGAATGTGGGAGGGAGATAGGGGTATTTAAAGGTGGGCACAGGGCACAAGGCCCTCTTTCTCCGGGGAATTTTGTCAGGAGAAGACCCGCCCACCCACCCGCTGAGGAACAAGATTTCAAGGGGGGGGGGGCCTGGAGAAGGAGGTGAGATTTGTCGCAGAGGCATAGGGGACTTGCAAGAGGTCCTTTGGTTCGGAAGAAGGGACAGCAGGCGGTACTTACAAAGCAACTCAAGAATAGTACAAAAAGCAGGTTGTGAAGCGGGCACAGACCGCAAACGGGCAGTCATGACCCAGGGGGTCACTGGCAAGCTCCCGGAGCTCTCTGTGTTCAGGTGAACCGGAAGTAAACAATTACACAACAGAGGGCAGAGCCTGTGACATAGAGGAAGTTGGGGTACCGGGGCAAATCGCAGAGATGGGTGGGGGAACAGCCAACCAGGTTTGGCGGGCAGGAAGCACATCGGCTTGCCCAGGTAACAAGAGGGTACGCACCGGAAGGGAAGAGGCCCCGGGCTGGGGTGGGAACAGACGCTTACCCGGAAGGAAATGTGTGGACACCGGAAGTGAAAGGTCACCCGGCCGGGTGGGAACCCGATGGTTACCCGGGAGTGAGTGGACACCGGAAGCAAAAGGGCCGTCCAGTTGGGTAAAGCAGACGCTTACCCAAGTAGTGCATGGGAACCGGAGGTAAAAGGTTACACGGTCGGGCTGGAAGCAGAAGCTTGCCTGGAGTGAAAGGAAAGGGTGCGTCCACAGGTGATGGGTTACCGGGGCAAAGATAGCTGCACTGAATGTAGGGCACAGTGCAGAGCAAATGTGGTTAAGGACGGTGATAGGTCACCTTGACAAAGATAGCTGCACTGGATGTAGGGCACAGTGCAGAGCAAATGGGGGTTAAGGACGGTGATAGGTCACCTTGGCAAAGATAGCTGCACTGAATGTAGGGCACAGTGCAGAGCGGATGGTGTAAGGACACAGGCTCGCCAGACGAAAAAAATAATGGTGTGTAAAGGATCGCTTGTAAGTTGGAAATGCCTAATAAACTGCGGCCTCAATTCTTCCATAAACAAAAAACTTGTGTGGTCTGAATTTATTGGGTTTCGGGTGGTGCGACCACGTGGGGGGTGCCTCTGCTGTGAGTGCCGCTGTGAACTCGAATGAGGCTTCACAAAATGGGGTGTGTACTGTTCTGTGCGCCAACTATAAGTCCATCAGTTGCACTCACAATCAATGACCGCTGTTGCGGAGCGAGGATCCTGTGGGAGGCAAGATAGGCCGGCTCTCCGGTGCCACTCCGTGTAAGCCAGGCAGTGCTGCAGCCCACTCTGTGAAAAGGGAGGGGTGATGTGAAACTCCCGAGGTTTGCAGCAGCTCAGTGAGCAAATCTTCTGCCTCTGTAGTCAGTACGGTTTTTTTGCAGGGGCTCCAGGGAAATTGGTGCTACGTACGTCTAGGCAAACCAACAGCCATGCTCATGTAGGAAAAGCGGCAACACCAAACATTTGAAAATGGGAAAACGAGCGTCAATGTTAAAGCTGGAATTTATTTGCTTTTGAAAACAAATATTTTCAAAAGTTGATTTAGGCGAGCCACACAGCACAAAAGAAAGGTGTGTGGCTGCTATGTTAAATCCAACAAGTTTTGGCGCTGTTTAAAGCGCAACATTGCATTTGTGGTGAGCCACGCATCAAGATAGCTGCCTGTTATTCACACCCGCTCTAGCCCGTTGACTGACGAGGAGGGAGGGGGTAGTGAGAGCAGGGGGTGGAGGAGCATGGAAAGAGACAACAATCAAACCATTATAGGGGGCCATGCTGACAATGTATGTATGTGTGTCACACTTGTAAGTTAAATAAAAAAGTATATTGAAAAAAGGCGACATGCAGCACAATTCAAACATTATAAGTTAAAGCGTAACGTTGCATTTGTGGTGAGCAATGCATAAAGATAGGCGCCTGCTGTTTACACAAGCTGGAGCCTGGTGACTGACGAGCAGGGAGGGGGAGGAGGGATGGGGAGTGAGAGCGGAGAGCGAGGGTGGAGGGAACAATGAGACCATTTACAGCGCGGTGCTCGTGAAAGGGCGCCATGATGATTATGTATGCATATGTGTGTGTGATGCTTGACCTCAAAAAAAGTAGTCCCCAAAATAATATATGAACACTCGCAGTATAAGGAACTGTAGTTGGTCAGTGTTGCTTCCTCCAAAAACAGAAGTGACGTACGGGATCACCAGCGAATAGTAAGCAAGATAACAACAGAAATGCTAGAGTTAACCAATGGCAAGCGGCAGGAGAAATTACCCTCGATATTGTATTTACTATAGGTCTTGTGACAGCACAAGCGCTGTCAACGCGAGACCTAAAAAGTGAGTGAGGACAGAAATAAAGAGGATCTGTTTGACATGTTCACCAGCAGACAGGGTTTGAAGTGCAGCTGTTGATGCACCCAGAAAGGAATCAGCACATGGCAAGCCGCTATTGGCTGGAAGATGATAGAATGGTACTAGCTAGCTTTAAAGCAACTACGACGGAGGCTGATTCGACTACTGTGGATCAGTGTAAAATGTGGGAACATTCCATTCCAGGACTTAGAGACTAAAGAGAAGTCCCATTATTACCCTAGAAAGCTTGAGACAGACTGCAGAACGGTTGTTTAGAACATGTCTACCTTCTCCCCATCCAAGTGGTGCCAACTATAAGGGGGGAGAAATTGGAGAGGGTCTGTAGGGAGATGCCCCGGTTGCAGGAGATTCTTGTTTCATTTGTGGTCAGCTAGGACATTAGAAACAAGACTGTCTCAATAGTGCAAGTAACATGCCAGGCCTCCCTGATCATTTTAGCTTCATATTTTCTGAAGTAAACTATCTCCAGCAGGACGAAGCTGCAGACTAAAGCCAACAAGGGCTCCACTAGGACAGATACCCCTTTTGCTAGGAGACACTAAACAGGACTTGCTGCTGAGAAGAATGTAGCGTGAGCTACTGCGCAGTCAGGTCACCCGGCGATGCACCTTGGGTGGATCAGCGAGCACGTGGGTCCAGGTCTCCTCTAGGTTCCCAGAGCACTTTTTGGCAGAAAATATACTGTCCTGCATTTTGGATTTGGCCTCTCTGGGCACCTTTAGCACCACATCCAAGTTTCCAGGACAGTAGGGGCTCCATTTGAAGAGTCAGGGTACACTCAGGCTGGGTCCAGGTACAGATTCAAGATGGTTGGAGCCTTTTATGTCCTTGAAGCTATGATCAAGAGGCTAGCCAACTAGTCCTTTCAGCCTGTGAAGTTATTTGGGTGGGTGCTGAGGCAGTGTCTTTAAAATGCAATTAGAGATTTGAACAGCTCCAACCTCATCCTGCTAGTATAGCACATCTTATCAATATCCAGTACCCCTTTTGCGTAGCTGTCTGGGAGGAATACACAAAGGCCAACTGCCAAATACACTTAGTCATGTGACCCAGGAAATAGGTTGCAGGCACCAAATGGTTAGGACAAGAATAGCCCAACTTTGTATATTGGCATTTTCAGAATAATGACTTAAAAACTGACTTTACCATTAAAGAGAATTTTAAATTACAATTCCCTAGACACCAAACGTTATATTTCTACTTTCTACCAAACACAAGTTATCACATATTATATGTAATAAGGAAATCCTATATTATCGTATGAGAAAGGTAGGCCTCACAATAGTGAAAATGAATTTGGGAGTTTTTCACTATCAGGACATGTAAAACTTAAAAGTACATGTCCAGCTTTTTTAACACAATGCACTCTGTCCTGTGGTCTGGTATTGGCCTAAATTAGGGGTGACATGTATTAAAACAGGAGTTTGAGGCCTGACAAAGGTTTGATTTTGTTAAGTCAAATTGGCAGTTTCAAACTACACACAGGCTGCAATTGCAGGCCTTAGACATGTTGTAAAAGGCTACTTAAGTGGGTGGCACAATAAATGCTGCAGGACCACTAGCAGCATTTGATTTACTTGCCTTGGGTATATGGTATACCTCTTTACTAGGGACTTATAAGAAAATTAATTAAGCTAATAAGCTTTAAGCCAATTTGACTATGTTATAAGGAGTGAGCACAAGCTCTTTAGCACAAGTTAGCAGTGGTAAAGTGCAGAGTCCTACGGCCCACAAAAACTAATTCAGCAGAACAGGGGGGGGGGGAGAAATTAAAAAGTTTAGGGGAAGACCACCCTAAGGCTGACATGCCTAACATGTATGATGAAGTCATTGATTCAATTTTATGGTGGCGCACCAAAAAAAGTCCAGATAGAGAGTATCGTTTGTATATGTAGAAAATGTTCTTTATTTTTAGCTCTTTTCTCTTAAAATACAGGTCACCAGACAGTTTTACAAAACGAATCAGCCAACGCGTTTCACTCCTTTTCCTGGAGTTTCATCAGGGCTGAAAACAAAAAAACAAAAACTAACATAAATTTCAAAAAAAATACAATAATTTTTACAAAATGACATCTAACAGCTATAGGCGCACCAAGAAGATATTTTTGTTTTTTAGACTTTTTGAAAGACTCTCGAAAAGACTTAACTGTTAAGATTGTGTACAAAAATCACCAAAGAGATTTCTGTAACTATTGAGCACTATTTACACGTGTTAAAAATACACAATATACAATGGACACATTGAGGTTCTCTAAAGTTTCCGTCATAGGATAAGTTTTCACGAAAGGGGGCAAAAAATCCCTATTTATGGAAACGTACAAGTCCGTAGAGGCCTACCAGGTCCCTAACCATACACATTAATTACAGAAATTAAAATAAAGTTCAGAACCGTCCAATTTACATATGCTAAAACATAACATTTACACATAGCACACAAATTTCAACACTTTACTTTTACAAATAATTGTACATTTCTCATATATAGAAGTCGATATGAAAACATGATCCAAATGTCTTATTCCACATTTTTCATCAAGAAACAGAACAACAGGTATGATAGCTCAGAAGAGTTGAACTGCCCATGGCACCTAGCTCTCACATGAAGGGGTTAGATTTATTTATTCATTTCTGATTTGTCATGGCGGTTGCTGGGGAGATTATTATCATGCATTTATGGCATATAAAGGTCCTTACTTAGTTCTGTGTGATTAAAAGAGCCCCATTTGATCCAGGACCTGTTACCCACTGGGTGATATTGTAGGATCACTTATAACTCTTACCAGTTGTATGTGTTCTCTTTGTTCCTTTCTTCTCTTTTATAGAGGGAAAATTTGGCCCAGTCTGGTTATATTTCTTTTTTGTCCCTTTTCTACTCCTGTCCGTTCCGTCCGTTCTAGTGGTTCTCAGGTTGTTCTAAATTGAGAATTGGAAAAGAGACTATTAAATCAACCCTCCGAGTATAAAAGGGATTTCTTAATTCGTTAACATGATTTCTTATGAATACCTGTCATGCGGGGCAATATTAGCTTCCCACAGTTGATTCAAATTCCCACTTTCTAGCAATTGTTGTAGTGGTGTCCTCTTCTAAGTATGGAGAAATTGGTCGTGATAAACCTAAATGAACAAGAGATCAACAGAATCCATTATGTGATCTCAAACATAATTTGTTAAACAAACATGGACACATTTTTATTAAAAAATGTGTGGGTTGCAGTGCAGCTAAAATTTCGGGTCCCGTCTACCCAGCCATCTGTTTGCACGATTCCCCCTTCTATTCCAGAGTATTTAGCTTATATTTCAAAGCTTACTAGGTAAACCCGTTTTAATAAGAGCATATATAGCGCTCACACGAGGGCATAACAATATTGCCAAGCGTACAAGTAATCTATATTTGCGCACATTTGCGCACTACATCCTGGTAAAACTCCCATATTTAATAGTAATTTCCTAACATGACCCCCAACAAAGCATCAATCAAATATACTCCTGCTGTATTTCCCCTCTTCTCAACATAATTCATGATTACATTTTCAGACAAGAGTAATTTTTAGAGTAAGACCGCAGGAATATCGAGCATAAGTGTAGAGGCAGGTCATTGTTACTACAGGCATTACCTGTTCAAGTTAGCGCTATTTCCCCTTCCACTTAAAATCTACTTCTCATATATAGGGCGAGTTCACAAGGTGGCCCCCAGTAGAAAATCACACCGGCTCCTCCCCACGCACTTAGTCTAACCTCCATGAATTCGATGTTTCGTAATCCAACCCCGAACTGGCTCCTGGTGTAGTTTCCTACCGGCTCCTTACCTATTTCGGACGAGTGTTCTCTTAGCGAAGTATCGGCATGGATGGTCCCATTCTGAGGCTGCCATGTCGAGACGCTCTTTATATCCTGTTTTTACATGCACCAATTGGGCTGTAACGTATTTCACCTGAGGACAATTGTAAGCCCTCCTGTGTCATTACATGTATCGGCGGTCGCCATCTTGGAGTTGGCAAGCGATCGCATAAAGATATGGGAGATTAGTTTCCAATATGTTTTAAAATTCAATATATATAGCCAAGTTTTAATCCAGGATGTAAGTCTTGTCTTTTTGTGCACCTCTCCGCCAATAAAATTTATTTCATCCTACTCCGCAGTTTCTTCGTGGTTCTGAGCATATCACGTGGTTGCTCCTCGCGCTTATTTGTTAATAAGCGCCATCTTTGAATGGTTTTATATATTATTATTTGGAGCCAAGGAACCCTGATATCTATACAGTGTGCTCGCATATGATTCCTAGAGCCGATTTTAAGTCATAGTTGTCTATGTGAGACACTATATGCATTATACTAATTGCTCACACTTACATAAAAAAATATATAGTAATTAGAAGTTAGTAATGGCCATTGCGGGGGTAGGGCGATTTATTTGTTGTTTGCTAGTCAATCTTATTGGTATTTGTCAAATTTCAAGTGTGCCCAAATGTACAGCATTAATGTACACACCTGAACCGATTAGTGCGATTGTTATTCCCTCCTTTGGTGCATTATGGAATCTATATTTTCAGTATTTTTATTTTTATTTAGGGTATTTTTGGATCATTGCTTAGTTCATAAAATCTTTTTTGTATATGATTTAAAAGCCATAGTGCACAAATAATCTTTTCCTTTAACCAATTTGATTGTGAAAGTTCATATTGAATGGGTAACAATAGATGGGAGACAAAACAGAGGGAAAGTGACAATTGGTAGCGGGGAAATTAGTATCATGCATGGATATGCAGATTTTACAGGAACAGGGATGGAAAAATCTGACATCCAAAATTAACACATATTATGGTCCATCTGCAATTCTATTTTCCCCTACCATAGTCATGCATATTCTCAGATTACATTAAGAAGTGGTGCATTTCGTCATCTAAGTTCATCCCATACTTAATACATTGTAATTTATAAATCCATTTTGCCTCCCGCTGTCTTAGCACCAGCTCACGATTTCCCCCTCTTGGGTGCTGTTGTATTTGCTCTAGACCATGGAACCAGAATTCAGGTTTGCCCCCATGTTTTTCCAAGAAATGTTGGGAGTGAGCATATTTTGCATCTCTATTCAGAATAGCTCTCCTGTGCTCTTGAATTCTTGTCCTCAAATTTCGTTTAGAGCTGCCTACATAAATTAAACCGCATGTGCAGCCCAAGATATATACTACATAGGTAGTAGCACAATTTATAAAGGACAAGATGTCATATTTCCGTGAGCCATTGTAAGTGAACTGTTTGATCTTATCACGTCCATATTCGCAGATGTTACAGTCCCTACATACAAAGAAGCCCCTTGGTTTTTCCGTCAGCCAGTTAGAGCTATTGTCCTTAGAGGGTTTCAAATAGCTGGGACATAGATCGTTACGTAGGGTTCTACCCCTACGGTAAGTTACAGAGGGTTTAGTCATTATGTGGGATTGCAATCCCGGAATCTCCTTGAGGAGGTGCCAGTTGTTTTTCAGAATTTTGAAGATGTTACTATTGTGTTTGGTGTATTTAGTTATGAATCTGACATTTGTATTTTTTGCTTTTCTCTTTTTCCGCGAGTTTGTTGTTAGAGTATCGTTTCTATGAATCTTGCGTACTTTCCCCTCCGCCTTACAGATTACATCCTTATTGTATCCTCTTGCCTCGAATCTATTCTTCAAAGTTTGTAGATTCATATCGAATGACTCTTCCTCACTACAATTTCGTTTTAGGCGCACCATCTCACCAAATGGTATGTTGTTAATTGTAGAGCTTGCGTGGGCACTACTTGCATGCAGAACCGAATTACATGCAGTTTCCTTACGAAAAATCGTGCTTTGAATCTTATTGTCTTTGATATAGAATCTGAGATCTAGAAAGTTAATATTCTCCCTACTGTACTCCATTGTCATTTTCACATTCATGTGATTCCTGTTAAGGTACTCAAAATATTCCAGTAGGTCGTTTTCGGATCCAGACCAGAGACAGATTATGTCGTCTATATACCTCCCCCAGAACACGATGTTATTTGTCCAGGGGGAGGCATTCCGGTTCCACGCATGTACCCTCTCAAATTGTCCCATGAAGAGACAGGCATACGACGGGGCAAATTTTGTTCCCATCGCCGTCCCCCTCTTCTGATGGTACCACACATTATCAAATATGAAATAGTTCCTAGTTAGGACTAATTCCATCATATCCAGGACCATCTGATTTCGGTTTAATAAATCGGCCCCTTCCCTATCCAGATAGAATTCACTGGCCTTCAAACCGATGTCATGTTGTATACAAGTATAAAGACTTGTAACGTCTAAGGTAACGAACCATAAGTCATTGGACCAGTCAAAATCCTGCAATTTGTTTAAAATGTCCTTACTATCTTGGATAAAAGATGGCAGGTTCAGAACATGTTTGTTAAGTTTGAGGTCAATATATTCTGATAACCTCTCGGTAGCTGATCCTATTCCAGATATTATCGGCCTACCGGGAGGGAAGGCCCCTCCCTTATGTACTTTAGGGAGGACATAGATACAAGGGGACTTGGGGTTTGATACCAATAGATATTGGTACTCCTGATCGCTCAGTAGTCCCATATCCTTCCAGTCTAGTAGTTTAGAATTGATTTCTATGGTCAGTGCCTCCTTGGGGTTGTATGTAATCTGTTCGTAACACTCATTGTCTCCAAGTTGCCTCAAAATTTCACCTTTGTAGTCCCTGATATTCATAATAACAATGTTCCCCCCTTTATCCGCCTCCTTGATCACTATATTGGGGTCCTCTTTTAATCTTACAAGGGCTGCTCTTTCTCCCTTTGTGAGGTTGGGGTTCTTATATCGTTGGTCCCTACTTTCCCTTTCGAGTTTGTATAGACTAGCACTGACTCTTTCGTTGAATATGTCAATATTGTGATGGTATGTGCTAGGGAGAAACCTTGAATTGGAATGTAACCCACTGTCCCCAGATACATTTTCAGAGATATTATGTTCAAAAAGAACGGTGTTTAAGTCAACCTCCTTTTCCTCATTTAAGGTAGATAAACATTGTAAGCTCTTAATCTCAGCAATAGACATACTCACAGGTTCCACCAATTCACCTTGATCCACAGATATCAAATTACACATTGGTTTGTTGCTGAAAAATTCTTTTAATTTTAGTTGTCTCGTGAATCTAAATAGGTCCACATGTACATCAAAGAAATCACCATCCTGAGTAGGACAAAACCCCAAACCTTTACATAAAAGTGTATTTTCATCAGTGTCCAAGATTCTGTCTGATAAGTTGATTACTCTTAGTTCTGACTGGTTCTCTACCTCTACCATTGTGCTCCCCACAGGGTAATTTAATGTTTCGCCTGATCTTTGGGTTTGTTCTTGGCTCTCTCTGATCTCCTCACCTGCTCTTCGCCCTGCTCCCCAGTTGCCCCTTTTGTGCCTCCTGCCCCCTCTCCTTGTCTTTTTTGGTGTTGTGTTTTTTTGGCCTGATTTCCACTCATTCTTAGTTTCGCCATCTCTATCTGAAAGGTGGAGGGGCCTACTTCTAAAGGGAGTCCACCTGAGATTGTTGTTGAGGAACTACTTTCCATTGAAGAGAGGGAGGTGCTACTTGCTGATTTTAATTCCTCACTTTCTTCCCTCATTCTTTTTTTGTTTGTTTCATCCACTGTGATGTTGTCGAATTTTTTTGCGAATGTATAGATTCGACCATCACAATAATCTTTATCGTCTCTCTTAATTTTTCTCAATTTTTTATCCTTTAAATAGTTCTGATGGTTATTAATAACCTTTTTCAGAATTTCGTAATTTTTTTCAATCAGATCAGTGTTCCCACAGGCCTCAATCTCTTTAACTACACTTTCTATCTCATTCAATAATTTTGCCTCCTTCTCTTCCGCATGTTTTATCAAAATTTGCATCATGACACATGAAGCACCCTCTAGATTAGTTTCCCAATCCTTCAATAGTTCTTCACTCAAATCCTCAAATGTGGGGAATATAAGGATGCGTAAGCCTCGTGGTACTTTTTTCTGGTGGATATACTGTTGCAAAGTTACGCCGTCCCACCAGCGTGAGAGTTCTTGTTTTCTAAGTCGCTCCAATTTCTGGAATAAGGTTTTTAGTCCTCCAGTTGTCTGTGCTTTCTGAGCATTCTGTGCGGCCATATTAGAGTCTTTCCCAAATAGGTCTTGCGCCATTTCTTCACGCTTGTCATCGAATTTAGACATTGTTGTTTGTTCTTGGATGAATGAAGGTGCTTGCTGGTCCAGGTAGTGAGTATAGAGTCTCAAAAAGCGCAGCAGCGGACACTAAGATGCCGCACCCAACATTCAATTCCGAAATAAGTCCTCAATGTTTTGTGCTGCCAACCCCAACGCCAGCTGCTTTTTGGCGTTGCTGTGTTTCCAGATCATAAAGAATCATTGATTCAATTTTATGGTGGCGCACCAAAAAAAGTCCAGATAGAGAGTATCGTTTGTATATGTAGAAAATGTTCTTTATTTTTAGCTCTTTTCTCTTAAAATACAGGTCACCAGACAGTTTTACAAAACGAATCAGCCAACGCGTTTCACTCCTTTTCCTGGAGTTTCATCAGGGCTGAAAACAAAAAAACAAAAACTAACATAAATTTCAAAAAAAATACAATAATTTTTACAAAATGACATCTAACAGCTATAGGCGCACCAAGAAGATATTTTTGTTTTTTAGACTTTTTGAAAGACTCTCGAAAAGACTTAACTGTTAAGATTGTGTACAAAAATCACCAAAGAGATTTCTGTAACTATTGAGCACTATTTACACGTGTTAAAAATACACAATATACAATGGACACATTGAGGTTCTCTAAAGTTTCCGTCATAGGATAAGTTTTCACGAAAGGGGGCAAAAAATCCCTATTTATGGAAACGTACAAGTCCGTAGAGGCCTACCAGGTCCCTAACCATACACATTAATTACAGAAATTAAAATAAAGTTCAGAACCGTCCAATTTACATATGCTAAAACATAACATTTACACATAGCACACAAATTTCAACACTTTACTTTTACAAATAATTGTACATTTCTCATATATAGAAGTCGATATGAAAACATGATCCAAATGTCTTATTCCACATTTTTCATCAAGAAACAGAACAACAGGTATGATAGCTCAGAAGAGTTGAACTGCCCATGGCACCTAGCTCTCACATGAAGGGGTTAGATTTATTTATTCATTTCTGATTTGTCATGGCGGTTGCTGGGGAGATTATTATCATGCATTTATGGCATATAAAGGTCCTTACTTAGTTCTGTGTGATTAAAAGAGCCCCATTTGATCCAGGACCTGTTACCCACTGGGTGATATTGTAGGATCACTTATAACTCTTACCAGTTGTATGTGTTCTCTTTGTTCCTTTCTTCTCTTTTATAGAGGGAAAATTTGGCCCAGTCTGGTTATATTTCTTTTTTGTCCCTTTTCTACTCCTGTCCGTTCCGTCCGTTCTAGTGGTTCTCAGGTTGTTCTAAATTGAGAATTGGAAAAGAGACTATTAAATCAACCCTCCGAGTATAAAAGGGATTTCTTAATTCGTTAACATGATTTCTTATGAATACCTGTCATGCGGGGCAATATTAGCTTCCCACAGTTGATTCAAATTCCCACTTTCTAGCAATTGTTGTAGTGGTGTCCTCTTCTAAGTATGGAGAAATTGGTCGTGATAAACCTAAATGAACAAGAGATCAACAGAATCCATTATGTGATCTCAAACATAATTTGTTAAACAAACATGGACACATTTTTATTAAAAAATGTGTGGGTTGCAGTGCAGCTAAAATTTCGGGTCCCGTCTACCCAGCCATCTGTTTGCACGATTCCCCCTTCTATTCCAGAGTATTTAGCTTATATTTCAAAGCTTACTAGGTAAACCCGTTTTAATAAGAGCATATATAGCGCTCACACGAGGGCATAACAATATTGCCAAGCGTACAAGTAATCTATATTTGCGCACATTTGCGCACTACATCCTGGTAAAACTCCCATATTTAATAGTAATTTCCTAACATGACCCCCAACAAAGCATCAATCAAATATACTCCTGCTGTATTTCCCCTCTTCTCAACATAATTCATGATTACATTTTCAGACAAGAGTAATTTTTAGAGTAAGACCGCAGGAATATCGAGCATAAGTGTAGAGGCAGGTCATTGTTACTACAGGCATTACCTGTTCAAGTTAGCGCTATTTCCCCTTCCACTTAAAATCTACTTCTCATATATAGGGCGAGTTCACAAGGTGGCCCCCAGTAGAAAATCACACCGGCTCCTCCCCACGCACTTAGTCTAACCTCCATGAATTCGATGTTTCGTAATCCAACCCCGAACTGGCTCCTGGTGTAGTTTCCCACCGGCTCCTTACCTATTTCGGACGAGTGTTCTCTTAGCGAAGTATCGGCATGGATGGTCCCATTCTGAGGCTGCCATGTCGAGACGCTCTTTATATCCTGTTTTTACATGCACCAATTGGGCTGTAACGTATTTCACCTGAGGACAATTGTAAGCCCTCCTGTGTCATTACATGTATCGGCGGTCGCCATCTTGGAGTTGGCAAGCGATCGCATAAAGATATGGGAGATTAGTTTCCAATATGTTTTAAAATTCAATATATATAGCCAAGTTTTAATCCAGGATGTAAGTCTTGTCTTTTTGTGCACCTCTCCGCCAATAAAATTTATTTCATCCTACTCCGCAGTTTCTTCGTGGTTCTGAGCATATCACGTGGTTGCTCCTCGCGCTTATTTGTTAATAAGCGCCATCTTTGAATGGTTTTATATATTATTATTTGGAGCCAAGGAACCCTGATATCTATACAGTGTGCTCGCATATGATTCCTAGAGCCGATTTTAAGTCATAGTTGTCTATGTGAGACACTATATGCATTATACTAATTGCTCACACTTACATAAAAAAATATATAGTAATTAGAAGTTAGTAATGGCCATTGCGGGGGTAGGGCGATTTATTTGTTGTTTGCTAGTCAATCTTATTGGTATTTGTCAAATTTCAAGTGTGCCCAAATGTACAGCATTAATGTACACACCTGAACCGATTAGTGCGATTGTTATACCCTCCTTTGGTGCATTATGGAATCTATATTTTCAGTATTTTTATTTTTATTTAGGGTATTTTTGGATCATTGCTTAGTTCATAAAATCTTTTTTGTATATGATTTAAAAGCCATAGTGCACAAATAATCTTTTCCTTTAACCAATTTGATTGTGAAAGTTCATATTGAATGGGTAACAATAGATGGGAGACAAAACAGAGGGAAAGTGACAATTGGTAGCGGGGAAATTAGTATCATGCATGGATATGCAGATTTTACAGGAACAGGGATGGAAAAATCTGACATCCAAAATTAACACATATTATGGTCCATCTGCAATTCTATTTTCCCCTACCATAGTCATGCATATTCTCAGATTACATTAAGAAGTGGTGCATTTCGTCATCTAAGTTCATCCCATACTTAATACATTGTAATTTATAAATCCATTTTGCCTCCCGCTGTCTTAGCACCAGCTCACGATTTCCCCCTCTTGGGTGCTGTTGTATTTGCTCTAGACCATGGAACCAGAATTCAGGTTTGCCCCCATGTTTTTCCAAGAAATGTTGGGAGTGAGCATATTTTGCATCTCTATTCAGAATAGCTCTCCTGTGCTCTTGAATTCTTGTCCTCAAATTTCGTTTAGAGCTGCCTACATAAATTAAACCGCATGTGCAGCCCAAGATATATACTACATAGGTAGTAGCACAATTTATAAAGGACAAGATGTCATATTTCCGTGAGCCATTGTAAGTGAACTGTTTGATCTTATCACGTCCATATTCGCAGATGTTACAGTCCCTACATACAAAGAAGCCCCTTGGTTTTTCCGTCAGCCAGTTAGAGCTATTGTCCTTAGAGGGTTTCAAATAGCTGGGACATAGATCGTTACGTAGGGTTCTACCCCTACGGTAAGTTACAGAGGGTTTAGTCATTATGTGGGATGGCAATCCCGGAATCTCCTTGAGGAGGTGCCAGTTGTTTTTCAGAATTTTGAAGATGTTACTATTGTGTTTGGTGTATTTAGTTATGAATCTGACATTTGTATTTTTTGCTTTTCTCTTTTTCCGCGAGTTTGTTGTTAGAGTATCGTTTCTATGAATCTTGCGTACTTTCCCCTCCGCCTTACAGATTACATCCTTATTGTATCCTCTTGCCTCGAATCTATTCTTCAAAGTTTGTAGATTCATATCGAATGACTCTTCCTCACTACAATTTCGTTTTAGGCGCACCATCTCACCAAATGGTATGTTGTTAATTGTAGAGCTTGCGTGGGCACTACTTGCATGCAGAACCGAATTACATGCAGTTTCCTTACGAAAAATCGTGCTTTGAATCTTATTGTCTTTGATATAGAATCTGAGATCTAGAAAGTTAATATTCTCCCTACTGTACTCCATTGTCATTTTCACATTCATGTGATTCCTGTTAAGGTACTCAAAATATTCCCGTAGGTCGTTTTCGGATCCAGACCAGAGACAGATTATGTCGTCTATATACCTCCCCCAGAACACGATGTTATTTGTCCAGGGGGAGGCATTCCGGTTCCACGCATGTACCCTCTCAAATTGTCCCATGAAGAGACAGGCATACGACGGGGCAAATTTTGTTCCCATCGCCGTCCCCCTCTTCTGATGGTACCACACATTATCAAATATGAAATAGTTCCTAGTTAGGACTAATTCCATCATATCCAGGACCATCTGATTTCGGTTTAATAAATCGGCCCCTTCCCTATCCAGATAGAATTCACTGGCCTTCAAACCGATGTCATGTTGTATACAAGTATAAAGACTTGTAACGTCTAAGGTAACGAACCATAAGTCATTGGACCAGTCAAAATCCTGCAATTTGTTTAAAATGTCCTTACTATCTTGGATAAAAGATGGCAGGTTCAGAACATGTTTGTTAAGTTTGAGGTCAATATATTCTGATAACCTCTCGGTAGCTGATCCTATTCCAGATATTATCGGCCTACCGGGAGGGAAGGCCCCTCCCTTATGTACTTTAGGGAGGACATAGATACAAGGGGACTTGGGGTTTGATACCAATAGATATTGGTACTCCTGATCGCTCAGTAGTCCCATATCCTTCCAGTCTAGTAGTTTAGAATTGATTTCTATGGTCAGTGCCGCCGATACATGTAATGACACAGGAGGGCTTACAATTGTCCTCAGGTGAAATACGTTACAGCCCAATTGGTGCATGTAAAAACAGGATATAAAGAGCGTCTCGACATGGCAGCCTCAGAATGGGACCATCCATGCCGATACTTCGCTAAGAGAACACTCGTCCGAAATAGGTAAGGAGCCGGTGGGAAACTACACCAGGAGCCAGTTCGGGGTTGGATTACGAAACATCGAATTCATGGAGGTTAGACTAAGTGCGTGGGGAGGAGCCGGTGTGATTTTCTACTGGGGGCCACCTTGTGAACTCGCCCTATATATGAGAAGTAGATTTTAAGTGGAAGGGGAAATAGCGCTAACTTGAACAGGTAATGCCTGTAGTAACAATGACCTGCCTCTACACTTATGCTCGATATTCCTGCGGTCTTACTCTAAAAATTACTCTTGTCTGAAAATATAATCATGAATTATGTTGAGAAGAGGGGAAATACAGCAGGAGTATATTTGATTGATGCTTTGTTGGGGGTCATGTTAGGAAATTACTATTAAATATGGGAGTTTTACCAGGATGTAGTGCGCAAATGTGCGCAAATATAGATTACTTGTACGCTTGGCAATATTGTTATGCCCTCGTGTGAGCGCTATATATGCTCTTATTAAAACGGGTTTACCTAGTAAGCTTTGAAATATAAGCTAAATACTCTGGAATAGAAGGGGGAATCGTGCAAACAGATGGCTGGGTAGACGGGACCCGAAATTTTAGCTGCACTGCAACCCACACATTTTTTAATAAAAATGTGTCCATGTTTGTTTAACAAATTATGTTTGAGATCACATAATGGATTCTGTTGATCTCTTGTTCATTTAGGTTTATCACGACCAATTTCTCCATACTTAGAAGAGGACACCACTACAACAATTGCTAGAAAGTGGGAATTTGAATCAACTGTGGGAAGCTAATATTGCCCCGCATGACAGGTATTCATAAGAAATCATGTTAACGAATTAAGAAATCCCTTTTATACTCGGAGGGTTGATTTAATAGTCTCTTTTCCAATTCTCAATTTAGAACAACCTGAGAACCACTAGAACGGACGGAACGGACAGGAGTAGAAAAGGGACAAAAAAGAAATATAACCAGACTGGGCCAAATTTTCCCTCTATAAAAGAGAAGAAAGGAACAAAGAGAACACATACAACTGGTAAGAGTTATAAGTGATCCTACAATATCACCCAGTGGGTAACAGGTCCTGGATCAAATGGGGCTCTTTTAATCACACAGAACTAAGTAAGGACCTTTATATGCCATAAATGCATGATAATAATCTCCCCAGCAACCGCCATGACAAATCAGAAATGAATAAATAAATCTAACCCCTTCATGTGAGAGCTAGGTGCCATGGGCAGTTCAACTCTTCTGAGCTATCATACCTGTTGTTCTGTTTCTTGATGAAAAATGTGGAATAAGACATTTGGATCATGTTTTCATATCGACTTCTATATATGAGAAATGTACAATTATTTGTAAAAGTAAAGTGTTGAAATTTGTGTGCTATGTGTAAATGTTATGTTTTAGCATATGTAAATTGGACGGTTCTGAACTTTATTTTAATTTCTGTAATTAATGTGTATGGTTAGGGACCTGGTAGGCCTCTACGGACTTGTACGTTTCCATAAATAGGGATTTTTTGCCCCCTTTCGTGAAAACTTATCCTATGACGGAAACTTTAGAGAACCTCAATGTGTCCATTGTATATTGTGTATTTTTAACACGTGTAAATAGTGCTCAATAGTTACAGAAATCTCTTTGGTGATTTTTGTACACAATCTTAACAGTTAAGTCTTTTCGAGAGTCTTTCAAAAAGTCTAAAAAACAAAAATATCTTCTTGGTGCGCCTATAGCTGTTAGATGTCATTTTGTAAAAATTATTGTATTTTTTTTTAAATTTATGTTAGTTTTTGTTTTTTTGTTTTCAGCCCTGATGAAACTCCAGGAAAAGGAGTGAAACGCGTTGGCTGATTCGTTTTGTAAAACTGTCTGGTGACCTGTATTTTAAGAGAAAAGAGCTAAAAATAAAGAACATTTTCTACATATACAAACGATACTCTCTATCTGGACTTTTTTTGGTGCGCCACCATAAAATTGAATCAATGATTCTTTATGATCTGGAAACACAGCAACGCCAAAAAGCAGCTGGCGTTGGGGTTGGCAGCACAAAACATTGAGGACTTATTTCGGAATTGAATGTTGGGTGCGGCATCTTAGTGTCCGCTGCTGCGCTTTTTGAGACTCTATGTATGATGAAGTGTATAGCAATACATTTTATCAAATGTGGGTGCTGTTTCTTATTGATTTGAAGTATCCATAAGTCTAAAATATGCTTCTTAAGTTTCATAGCTGTAGTAGGCCCAGAAGCCATTTAATTTAGAGAAGTACATTTGCAAATTTCGGCCAAGCGTAGCATCTTTTTCAGTATTGGCAATTCTGAGCGGGATTTTGGGAGAATAGTGAGCTCAGTTTTGCATTCATGAATGATACCTTCTCCTCAGGGATGTCTTGTGCTTCATCTGGAAGAAGGTCCTTCCACCTGCTGAGTAGATAAGAATTTGCTGAAAGTAACACGTTTCTGTCACATGATAAGGTTCCATAAACTCTGAGTGGCAACCCATAAAAACTGCCTTACATTTTAAGTATTTGAGCATTATGCTGCAACTGACCCTTTTCTAGTGAGAGGCCCAATCAGTTGAAATGGCAGTTGGCTTTTAATTATGTAAATGCTATTTTGCATTAATCACAAATTATACTTTCGGCTTCTCCATGTGCTGTTTTTTTTAACACTACACATGACTGCCTAGCCGGCTCATACAAAATGTGACTAATATTGCGTACATGCCAATGGATGAAGGGAGGTGATCATAAGTCACTTTCTGCATGTGTAGCTACTAAAAATATGTTGTAAATGTTTAGGGTTATAGTAGACTGGCAAGACAAAGAAAGACCCCCAGGTGATAGTAGCACAGAGGGCATGTAGGTGCACACAGATTTGAAGAGAAATGACCAGGAGGAAAGCACACACCCTAAAGGGAGTAGTTCCGGAAGTGACACATGAACTGAGCCCCTTCATGAGAACTGTTTATTGCAATGCTTCTCTGCTGATTATATCGTTTATTTTCATTACTGGAATCTTCTCTCCCCTTAATGTAGATTTACAGTCAACGTCATTCGCATGATCTTTATTTAAACGTAGTCTAGAACCTGGGACAGAGGCCTCTTTCTGTAAATGACTCCCACACCTGAATCCAGAGGTGAGAAACTGGATTTCTCACGCGCATCATCATCATTTCTACCCATCGAATCTGCCTAAAGGTGAATAATGGCGATTTGTGAATATTAATGAGATGGATGCCCCATCTCAGTTGTAGAATAAAAAGTTGTGAATATTACACTGAACAGATATGTAAACGAGGTGTCTTAAAGTGTTGTAGCATTGGGATGAGAAAAGCTGAAGATATTTTAACTTCAAATACTATTTTGTTTTCCATTGATATATTCACGGGCTAGTGAAAATAGGCACGGGTTAGATCAGTTGGCAAATGACTGGTGTCATAGTACACCTTTACACATGTATGACGTCCTTGTCTACATAATGTATTCCATCAATGTATTCAAGTAAGTGCTAGTATTTTAAAACATGGAGCAACCAAATTCTTTATGTACCTGTGGGACTGGGTTTAAAAGCAGCAGTGTATCTTTAGGGACGTTCATAAAATGGCTGATGTGAAGCAAATCTTTAGTTGTTGACATATTTTATGGTAAAGAACACAACGCACACATTTTGAAAACTATTTGGTGTATTATTTGTAAATGCTTGAATTGAAAACCCACCACTAGCATAGCCTCAAACCGTACCTAATTATGCAGGATTAAGGGTGATTTGCACATTGTTGGTTGCTGCTGAGTTGGCATGGTGGGCAAAAAAACGACTGACTGGGAAATTAACCTGAGTAATTACCAGTGGCTGAGATTAATTCAAGCATCCCATCCACCAAATGTCTCTATTCCTTTGTTTGATCTTGGAAAAGACTACGAGGGAGATCACCCTGTTCTGTGCTGTCCTGTAGGGACAATGGATGGTAGTAATAGTAGGTCTGAGTGTGTACTTTTTTAAAAAGAAGTATTGTTTATATATACTGTATGATGATACAGGAGCCAAGCTTGGGTTGCTTCCTCAACACTGCATTAAACGCCATTTGAAAGGTATACATGGTGCTGATGCAGAGACAGGGTGAGACCAGTTGCCTGAAGGAATTCCTACTTCAGGCCTGAAGGTACCATAAGATTTGCGAAGCAATGCATGTCCTGCCATATTCGCACGTAGCACAACCATGTTGTTAGACCGCTGGTTACAACTTAGTAGAAGTAGCAGGATTTAGAAAATCTAATAAAATATGATTGAAACATATTTACATTTTGCCCAACTTTGCAGTTGAGCTATTTATAATACTTATTCAAATGCACTTAATCTGTAGGCAAATGGTATATTAGAAATAATTACTCACTGCTATGTAGTGCATTGCGTTGTGTTGGTGCAGTGATTTCAGGGGTGCTGCCAGGTTTCTACGTATGCCACGTGGTTATCAGGGATTCTCTGAGAAGTTTGTGATGCAAGTTCAATTTGAGGAAGAAAGGGCCCACCGCGCCGGAAAGCGTCTCTCAGTCGCAGTTGGCAGAGAATGTATGCCCATTCAAGGAATGGGCGGCTGCACTAATCTGATCTGTGAGTGAGTTCAAAGTCACACATAGGAGTCCTGGCAGTTCTGAATCACGCTTTTATTTTTATTGAGGGTGACATAACGAGTTTTTACTGAGTTTGGCAATAAAAACGGATAACTTTATTTGGTTAATGAGTTTTTTTATGGCGCTGTCCGTCCTTTGCTTTATGACTGCCTCGCAGCACATACCTAGAAGAGCGCTGAGTGAAATGTTAAAAAAGTTCGAGGGCAGTTACAATACAGTCACGCATTGCTCCCACTCCTCAAAGGCACAAACTAGTGGGCGCCGGGGTGCTTGCAGTACCACTAGGGGCGATGTTTTCACTAGGCCCTTTATGATTCCTGCACTTGTGCGCCCAGCATGCACTGGGGCTGGCTTTGTGCCGCTCAAGTGCTGTGGCAGTGCATAGAGCCTGCTTCAGCCGGCCTGCGCTCTGTTGTAATAGAAGATCTGGGCCGGTTACTATACAGTGTGTTGTGCCAGCTGTAATCCCTGGATTAAAGCGCCCCAGTGTAATGATTAGTCGGGGAATTCGGAACACACAGGTTTTGTGTTCATGTGCGAATTGGCTCATTGTATATACTGTAATATGATACCACAAGTGTACTAGTATGCGGCAGGGATTTGTTCCACTGATTCTTACCCACTGGTTTGTGTGTGCTTCTTCTCTTGACCTGTGTTTAATTTCTGGGTTTCCAAATTTAGGGCAGTTTTCATGTGCTTGCCAAACCTTGCTTTGCACGTGTTATCCATACTGTCCTCAGGCTCTTATTCTCAGGATTGCACACATTATGGCAGTCTTTAATCTGTGTTGTGGTCCTAGTTTGGTGTGGCGGTTTACGCCTCACTGCTTTACAAGTCTACCAACCGCCACTGGGAATCTTCTTTGCTTTACCTCAGTTGACCTGTGCTGACAGAAAGCAATATGTTGACAGATCTTGTAATTGTTCAGTACCTGGAATATATTGTGGTAACAGTACTGGTTATGAAAGATTCCCTTTTCATGAAAGGACTGTTGAGAGCTCTCTTGCAAACTGTGTGAACTTCAGGGTGATGGAGGGAAGGTGTAGGCTTCAGTCTGAGAGGAGGAGGAGTTTATATATGTTGTCATAGAGTCATCAAGTGCCAGATAGCTTTGCAGCAATCAGGAAAATAAGACGGAATGAGGGTTAAAAGCAGAAAAGGATTTAAGTGACTCTGACATTACATTGGAAGTGGGGTGTCTGTTGATATGCTTAAGTCCCTTGCAACTGTGAAAGAATATCGATAAATATATAAGGTAAGCTGTCTGTGTGGTAATCATTTCTAAGAACTTGATGGAGGATGTCACTGTAGAAAAATCTCTGCACGGCCTTAAAAAACATACATAAGGAGCATAAGTATAAAAGAAAGACAATTGTGATGAATAGTAACAATGACGTTGGTTAAATGTGAAAGTACAGTTTAGGTTTAGTGAACTGCGTGCAAACATGGTCGGATGTGATTTAGAAGATTGTTTAAGAATAGTGTGTGAAATGGAAGAAGAGAACACTTATTTGGGGGAAAAGGAAGTTAAAATGCTAGTTGGGGAGAGAGGAAGGTTTGATTGGGGATTTGTTTTATCAGAGCTAGAACCACAGCAGAATTTAAATGTATTGGGTGGTGGCCAGATGTGAGGGAATAGCTGAACTGAGAAGTCAGACAGAGAAGAATTCTAGTTGTGAGAGCAAGAGGTTTAATGGTCTGAGATCTGAATGGATCAGATGGCAAGACTGTTTGGTGACTTACATTTTTGGAATGAGTTCAGTGGGTGATTTCGTGAAAAAGTGTAAAAGTATATCTGAGAGAGGTTGCACTTCATTGGGTGTAAGGAGGATAGGAGAAAGAATAATGATGTATCTTATAGTGGTGACTTCTGACATGCATGGTGCAAAACCATTACCTGGTAAAAATGGGTCATTAAATGGTGAGCATGCCGGACATAGCAGGTGCTAATGAGTGAGTTCCAACAGCATGTGCTAAGTACATTATTTTGGATGATGTTTGAAGACTTGGCATTGTACAGAACATCAGATAGCATGCTCAGTGCTTGTTTGTAAACCTCAATATTTATGTCAATCTAGTTCTTGTGCCATTTACTTAGAAGTGCTCTCATTAAAGTTTTGAAATTTCTAATCCTTTGAGATGTCCTTTTATTTACAAGAGTCAGTAGGAAAGCTTCTGTGTGGAGAACAATGTGAATCAAAGACTTATTTTAAGGTCTTGTTGAACATTTCCAAAGAAGTGGTGGTAGTTTTACCAATGGTTACAGCAAATTTACTCCGCCACCCCCGGTTTTTAGAACGTATAATAAATCATCACAGTGTTTTGTATCATATTGCACCATTTGATTGCCCATTCATATCAATCAATCATAACTCTATTTAGCATTTAAAAGTCCATACAAGTACATAAAATTAATTGCGAACAATTAATACAGTACTAAAAACAATATTATAAAAAGACGTCCACTTTGTATCAAATAAAACATAATTTCATTAAGATTTCTAAAATATTATATATATGCTTATAAAATAATATAAAATATTATGCTCCTGTGTTAAATAGCATCCCTTTCCCCACGAAATAAATAGCATATATACTGCAAGAATTAAACATTTAAATATTACATAGCAGCAGGGTGTAGATGAACTTATCTAACCTTTTAAGTCACGCTAAACTAAGTCCATCTTTATCCAATGTCGTTAAATCATGATAACATTATATTAGCAATCTTCCTGTATTATAGGACAGCTTGTAGAAAAGACACCATCATAAAATATACATATGGTGTTTCTAACTGTAAAAGAACTAAAAAAGCTGAGGAGTATTTACACAGAGTGAGCTTAAGCAGTAGCGGGACAATAAACCTTTTCCTCTCCGTCACATATAAGGCACAGAAAAACAGGATGTGGGAAGATGTTTGTTTAGATAAGGCATCACAAGGAAATACTGATAAAAGGTTTAATGAATATGTGTTTTCCAGGAAGCCCAGCATCAGGGGAACATAATTTTATCTCAATCTTGTCAACAAATAACGTTGCTGAGGATTCACAACAAAAGAAAGATAAGAGGATTTTCCACATAGCACAGGAGGTGAGGCCAGATAAGTAATAACTGTGCTTTTTGATTTATTCCGTTCCCAACTTATATCTTCACTTTTCGCTATGAAGCCCATAGAGATAAGTGTCTGCCTAACATACATTAACCAGGGGATCAATCAATCAATCAATCAATCAATCAGGACATTTATTAAGTGAACTACATACCTGTGAGGGTCTCAAGGCGTGGGTGGGGGGAGGGGGGGGTGTTGTTACTGATCGAAGAGCCAGGTCTTGAGAAGTCTTCTGAAGGCCAGTAGATATTGGGTCTGCCGTAGGTTGGTGGGGAGGGTGTTCCAGGTCTTGGCGGCGAGGTGGGAGAAGGATCTGCCGCCAGCGGTTGTTCTTCAGGTGCGGGGGACTGTGGCGAGGGCGAGGCCAGCGGAGATTGCGGGTAGGGATGTAGAAGCTGAGTCGTCTGTTGAGGTACGCTGGGCCGGCGTTGTGGAGGGCCTTGTGTGCATGGATGAGGGGCTTGAAGGTTATCCTCTTGTTGACAGGGAGCCAATGAAGGTCTCTCAGGTGTGGGGTGATGTTGCTGCGGCGAGGAATGACGAGGATCAGTCGTATCGAGGCGTTCTGGATGCATTGTTGACGTCTCAGGAGCTTGGTTGACGTTCCTGCATAAAGGGCGTTTCCGTAGTCCAGCCTGCTGGAGATGAGGGCCTGGGTGACTATTCTTCTCGTTTCGGTGGGGATCCACTTGAAGATTCTGCGGAGCATTAGAAGGGTGTTGAAGCAGGATGAGGAGACTGCGTTGACCTGCTTAGTCATGGAGAAGGTGGAGTCAAGGCTGATCCCCAGGTTACGTGCGTGGCCGGTGGGTGTCGGGGCTGTTTCCAGTGATGCCGGCCACCAGGATTCATCCCAGGCTGAAGGGGGGAGCCGAGGATTAGGACCTCCGTCTTGTCCAAGTTCAGCTTCAGTCAGCTGTTCTTCATCCATTCGGCGACGGTATTCATTCCTTCGTGGAGGTTGGTTTCGGCGGGGTGAGGGAGATGATCCGCTGGGTGTCGTCAGCGTAGGAGATGATGTGGAGGTCGTGCTGTTGGGCGACGTGGGCGAGGGCTGCCATGTAGATGTTAAACAGAGTTGGGCTGAGGGAAGAGCCCTGGGTTATGCCGCAGATGATGGTGGCGGTGGAGTGACAGGCTGGGAGGCGGACGCTCTGAGTTCTGCCGGAGAGGAAGGATGTGGTCCAGTCCAGGGCCTTCTCTTGGATCCTGGCGCCGTGCAGGCGGGTTTCTTAGTGTGTGGTGGCAGACCGTGTCGAAGGCGGCTGACAGGTCCAGGAGGATGAGGGCTGCTGTTTCTCCATTGTCGAACAGGGTCCTGATGTCACCGGTGGCGGGGAGGAGGGCGGTGTCGGTGATGTGGTTGCTGCGGAAACCGGACTGGGATGGGTCCAGGGTGTTGTTGTCCTCGAGGTGGCGGGTCAGTTGTTTGTTGATGATTTTCTCAGTGACCTTTGCCAGGAACGGGAGCAGGGAGATGGGGCGGACGTTCTTGAGGTCCTTGGGGTCCGCCTAGGGCTTTTTGAGTAAGGCGTTGCTTCCAGCTCTCCGGGAAGGTTTCTGTCTCGAAGGAGATGTTGATAACTTTCCGGAGATGGGGGGCTAATGTAAGGCAATCCTAGTTCCTTATGAGCAATAAAGTTGCTGCTAGTTCCTGGAATTGAAGGGTGGCCTTTTAGCGAACTTATCCTCAATAATTTGTAGCTCTTCTACATGTGTGGTTCCCCACATTGCAGCCCCATATGTGGCTGTAGTGATGGTTTTTGCTAAGTAAACTTTAATCATTTTTGCAAATTTATATAGGACGCCTATGCTTTTTGTCATGAGTTTTTTCCTGTTTGACACCATCTCAGTCCATTTGAATTGTGAATCAAATATAATGCCTAAATAGGCAAATTTGTCCACTTGTTCTATGGTTTCGCCCTGTATATGGAGCTTTCTCTGTTTTTTCTTGTCCCCACCGACTGTCAGAACAAAGGTCTTTGTTTTATACACTTGTAAATCTAATTCTGACATAAAAGTCGAATATGTTGTTATACTGCTTTATAGAGCCATCGGTGTTCTGGCCATCATTACCGCATCATCTGCATATAGCAGAATTGGAAGAATTGTAGAAGCTGTATGAGGAATGTCTTTACTTTTCTCGACCATCTCCTTATTTCATTTTTTGTACACAGAGAGAAGAGAAATGTGGCTAGAAAGCACTTCTGACTTACTCCTATCTAAATTTGAAAAGGTTTAGTGCATTCCCCCTGCTTTCCGAAGCGCACCATCGCTACTGCCTAGGCATACCATTGTCCAATTAATAAAATTATCCCTACGTCAACTCCCATGGCCTCCATAATAGACCATGGTTTGTCGTGGGCCACACAGTCAAAAGCCGCTGAAAGATCCATGAAGGCCATGTAGAGTTGACCTTCTTTTGTGATTTCATATTTTGACACTATTCATTTGTGCATCTAGCCCATAAAATGTGTACCTAATAGTATCTTGCAGTGGTGTAAGATCATTGTATATTTTATTCAGGAATGATGGGAGGAAATCTCGGAAATTTTGGTTTCTCTTGGAGACCGGCTGGTTGATAGTGTTTGGAAGCTGACGAGAATGTGAATGAAGTTGTGGTCAGATGGTAGGAGTTTTATAGTATGTTTAGAGTGGAACAGTGTTTTGGAAACTAATATGAAATCGAGAGGTTTTCAGAGGGACTGGGCTTGTATGAAGTGTGTGTTAATAAGCTGTTGATCAGAGAGAAGCTGCAAAAGAAAAATGTGTTGTATTTCATTCTTGAGTGTGACATTGAAACCACCAACAATCCGAACAGTGGGTGTAAGTGAATGTGGAATAGGGGTTAGTTCATCAAAGAAGTGCCCAATTATGCCTCGGGTGGTAGATTATCAGTATAGTGGCCTTCAGAGAGGAAACAACTGATGTACACGGGTATTTAAGAAAAAAATGGTAGTGTGGTTGGCGTAGGACAAAAGGGGGGTTATATCTCTTATCGTGAAGAAAACCTGCTCTCCTCTTTGTGGGTGAGGCAATGTGTGTCAGAAAATGTGCAATGGGCACTGCGGAAGGCTACTGGTGTGCATGAGTCATTGAAGCCAGTTGAGGTTTCAGTAATATCAGTGAACTTCAGTTACAGGCTTTGAGACCCTAAGTGGTCTGTGATAATTGATGCTTTGTGTCAGATGGAGTTGGCATTCCATAAACAGAATGAGAGTATATCTGAAATGTTATGCGAGAGCTCCAAAGTGTCTTTGCAGTTCAATCTCTGGTGGTAAATAATGCAACAAACGATTGCCTTCCAAGGCATGGTGCCCTGTGGTAGGTTCCTGGCAGCAATACCAGACCTCGGTTTGGAGTCAGTTACACACATGATATGTATGCATGATATGTAAGACATGCCATAATGCATAGAGAGCTGTGTAAATACTTTAGTTGAATTGGAAGTGGAAGCCATCAGAGACAGACACACTAAAACTTTGTATAGTCTCCTTTCCTGAAAACGGAGGCAACCCTGATAAAATACCTTTTCTAAGGGGCTACTTTATAAAGGCAACTTACACTTTTGAGTAAGTTTACTACTTTTTGGTATTTACAAACTGCAGTTTTATTGTACCTTACACTTTCAAAGTTACTTAAACTTTTGTAGTAATATAAAATAGATAGGGACTAGTTAATTAAATAGGTGCCCAATTATGCCTCAGGGTATTAGATTCTCAATAAAGTTCCCTTTTGAGAGGTAACAACTGACGTCAATGGCATCTACTGTTCAAGCACGTCAAAGATGATTTAAAGAATGCGCCTTGTTTGAGAGGGTTTTATGCCAAGAAAATGTGTATAGTGACAATTAATGCACGTAGCAAAGGTCTGTGTGTTGCTCTTTCCCAAGTTATCCATGGATATGAAGAAACCATCACTTAGCATCTAGAGCTGTCAAAGGTGTAAAGTTCAACTACTCTGTCATTGAAATGGAGGCTTTGGAATTCCACCGGGGAGTCAAGTTCAGAAACCTTGTGTGGATTTGAAAGTTTGTTGTGTGAACAAATCATACCTCTGAGTGTTTTTTTTAGAAAATAGATCTTTAAAGAGTATCTTCAAGAATAGGAAAGTGAGTCATTCATTTACAAAACCTTGCAGCGAATCAAGAAGGCAATGAAGTATCATGAGTTGAAGAGATGTGCAATGAGGATGAAAATGTTTGGTTTGTCACTAATGGCGCCATCTCTGAGCAAGACTGGAAAAGGGAGTTTAATGGATTCAAACTTTTAGCAAAATATGTGCATTCTGGGTGGCCCAACAATTCTAATTTGAGTGATGAATTAAACCATATTGGTTGGTAAAATATGAGCTATCTGTGAAGGATGGATAACTCTTCAGGCATTACCGTCTGGTACCTTCAAAGCCTCTACATAACTATGTTTCAATTTAGCACAATGGTCATCATGGCATGGTCAAATACAAACAGAGATGAAGGGCAGATTTTTGTGGTTTGGAGTGGATTTGAAAGTTGAAAGAGGTGTGAGAGAATGGTTTGAGTGCATTAGAAATGACAACATTTTAAAAACCTTCACCCGGCCGATCTATTGTACAAAGTTACCAGATTAACACTTAACAAACACTTGTTTTGGCTTAACAGGACCATTAAGTGGGTATGTGTCATTCCCCTATGTGTTCGCCACAGTAGATTTATTCTCCAGGTGACCAGAAGTTAAATGGGTTTGTGATATTGTTCATTAAATGTCAATTGCTTTCTTCAAGACATTAAATTTTGCTCTAAAGAATTTGAGAGTTTTGGGCTATCTTTGGCACCAAGCGCAAGAGAGGAGCATTATAGCATTCCGTATGCAATGGTATGGTTGAGAGACGTAATCGTACTATGAAGGAAAGCATTCAGATGACCAGGACAGATGGATCTGATTGGAAAACAATATTGATGAAGCCTATAGACTAACACCACATCAAGCCACTGGAAAAACACCCTTTAAAGTGTTTAGGAGAGAAATCCCAGCTCAAAGTTACTTCCCAGTTGGATGAGTTGGAAGAAAGGTTGTGTCAATGTTCAACTAAAGAGGATTGGCGTTTGCGTGAAAAGAGATTGAAAGGCAAATGAAAGGAGTACTTTAACCACAGAAAGGTTGCTGATGAAATGCATTTTCTGGTAGGTGAAAGTGTTTGCATATAGGCTCCTGCAAGGTCGGAAAATAATTCAAAGTTCACGTACCTTTCACAGTCATGAAATATTTAGAATGAAAGTCACGGATCAGAAAATTAAGAATGTAAGCCATGTCGTCACATGTTACTGATGATAAATTTGTTAGAAGGCGTTGATAACTGTGAGGGTGGTTCAAGTTTGAAAAAATAAGCGTTAGGTAGTGATTTGCATTAAAGTGACAAAAACAATGCCATCTTATCTTAAATATTTTGTACTGTGGTCATATAATGGTTTGAGCCACTTTACCTGTTTCTTTCATGGGATAGTGCATACCAAGAATTTATGAAATGTTGATGTTTGAAGTAGGCTGGAACTGGACAGTCACTATAATGCAGTGACAATAAAGAACCTTTTCTTGTCTTCATCAAGATTCAGTGCTCTTGAGAGGTCTGGTGGCGGAGGAACATGGCGGCAGGCTGACGCCGGTTGCGGGAGCTCCCTGGTTAGGATGAGTGAATCAAAGATGATTGAGGTGGAATTGGGCGGAAAAACTGCAATTTGCAATAGGCATTGTACTGCATTACTATAATTAACAACAATCCTACCTGGATGGGCCCTGAGGAACGCGGTTGGGAGCGGGCTCTGGACTGGAGGCGGCAGAGTCAGCACAAGTCTGCTGTGTAGTGTTCTCTGGGGCACAAGTGCATACTGGGCTAGACTGGCAATAGCTTATACATGCAGTACCGGCGATTAATCAGACAACAACACTCATGGCTGTTGGTATGAGCCGGAAGTCCCGAGCCACCCCGGCTCCTTTATTTAAGCTGATACATAGTTAAGAGGTGCTTCCGGGGTATTGACTTTCGCGGCCAAGCAGCTAGACCCCTACATCCCATCCCAACTTGGTTCTTCAAACAGCTAGAAGGAAATGTGCTTCAGCATACAAAGTCAGTTAGTCTCTTGTTAGGTTGGGGATTTTGTCTGAGATAGTAGGGGTGCCGGCGGCCCTCTTGATCATCTTGTCGTGGACTCGTTGGTCCTGGACCGCTGGCTGTTTTCTCAGAACGGATGGCTTCCAACGGCGAATGTTCAGTTGGATTTTGAGGTGGAACTTCATCAGCGTTGTTTCCAGCATCGTCAGGTTGCACCTCAGAGGTTCTTGATGTATCCGTTCTGCGGGATGCTCTGACCGGGGTTGGAACTTCTTTGAATCATGAAATGTTCCTTGTTATTGTCTCGCCGTCTCGCTCTACCGTGATTGCCGTTCCTTTTGTCAACTTGACTGTCCACAGCCCGGGCTCATACGGAGTTCGGAACTTTCCTCCGCCCCACCGATTCCTTAATAACACAGAACACCCGGCATGCATCACCCGGACTTTTGCTCTCCGTTTACGACTTGCTCTGTCATTGGTTCTTTTCCTTTGTGTCTGTGTCTTTGCAGGGTCATAGGGCACTTGCTGCCAGTTGTCAGCCATGGGCAGCATGTCTCGTCTAGGTCCGGTTAGCATGAGTGACCATGGAGACCGCTTCGTTGTGCAGTGAGGCGTGCTGCGGTATTCCCTCAGAAATTGTTGTAGAGCCACTTCTGGATTGGTGCCCTCGGCCTGAAGAACCGGGCCTTATGGGCCTGGCGGCGCAGGGCACGCCTTAAATCTCCGAGTTCACCTGCCTTGTCGGACAGAGACACGAGACACTCTGTTAGGCGTAGAAAACCAGGTTTATTAGCTGCAGCTAAGCACAGTTGTCCCAGAAGTACAAAGTATGTTCTTAGGAGACTGCCACTTTACTTCGTGGCGCACCATCTTTTTTAGCACACATATTTACGACGTATACTCCGAATACATACAAAGCTAGCCAATAGGAAAAGTTGGAAAACAAGCTATCAAGTGTTCCAAATACGCCCTTCTTTCAGACCCTGTGTGTCACCCCTCCCCACAAGTTAATCAGTGCTAGTGCCTACAATCCAATTTGCAGGTGGCAGGAGGTATTTGTGTGCCTCAAAGGATAGTTGTGTAACAAGAGAATACAAGGAGCAAATAGCGAAGGCCAGTCAGATAAGATAAAGTAAAGAAAGGATAGGGAGAGCTAAACTGTCAGTCGAGACAGGGATCAATCAGCCTAGACATGGATTAGTGGACTCGGCCAGACCCTGGCATCGGTTTCGTAAACAAGGGCAGGGGGTTACTTTTTAAAAGAAGAGATACGTAGCAGCTGGAGAAGGCAAAAACACTTCGTTCGCTGTGCTGCCTGAGTGAGGGCAACACAAATGGCAACGGGACACAAAATGGCAGCTGAATTCGGGACGAAGTCGAAAACTGAAGAACCTCAGACCCTCCTTTTGCCATTACTCAGGCAAAACACAAAGGACTCAAGTTAGTCTGAGTCGATGTCAATGGCCATGAGGTCGTCGAGCTGTTGCTGCAACATCATTTTAATATGCTCTGTTTGCTGTGACACAGGCCTTGGGACACACATGGTGGCACAAAAACTGCAGATGGCAGGGCCACACTGTAAACAAAGACAACAAGAGAAAATGATGGCCAAAACCATTCCAAGGAAGGTTAATACCTTCCATCCCCATGTGGACAGTAGACCCCAAAACCATCCAATCACAGATCAATCTCCTGTGTCCTGGTGAATCGACTCGTAAATTACGTGCAATTTAGAGATGGCTTGGTATACCGTAGGGGCATTATCAGGAATATAAATGCAGCAACTACACCCAATCAATTTACAGACTCCTCCGTGATTTGCAAGAACATTATCTAGAACCATCCGGTTCTGCAAAGTCATAAGGCGGTCCACCTGAAGTTCGGCTGTTAGATTACTCAAGGCTCCAGAAGTCACATTTATGGTAGCCTCAACAACATGAACTAACTGTCTAATGTTTCTGCTATTGGCCATTGGGCCCCAGAAAGGAAGGAACCCTTTGAAAAAGTCCCCTCCCTCTTGTCCTGCTGTGTCTTTGGAATCGATAACCCCTCTGCCATATCTATTTCTGTGATGACCTGAAGGAGCAGTGTATGTCGGAGGGAGAAGAAAAGCCACATAACATGTTCCTGAAAAGTTGGTGGGGAGCCACGTGTAGGCTCTGTCGTGGCAGACAAAGTATGTGGCCTGAGATGGTACTAATGGTGAAGAAATCTAGGATGAATAGATGTATGTACGGGAACAAACACTCTTTTCCTGTTGGTTTTTAGTATTTTGACCATTTATCTGTAAACACAAATTGCCTCGATGAGGTATGGTCCAAATTGGTGGGGATCTCCTTCGTCTAGCCTTATCTGTGGAGAAGTGTGGCTCACTGGTTAGAGGAGGCAGACCTGGAAGCAGAGGTCAGCCCGGGACCAGGGTTCAATTCCCGGCTCGGCGGGATCTTGAGTCCTAAAATGTCCATGGACTCGACAATTCTCGCTCCGGTGCCTACTCGATTCATGGGTTCACACTCTGCGACTCTGGGCAATAGCTTGCTTAATCTCCACAACGGCCCCTCGCGGTGGGATGCCTGGCTTTCACCTTGCGGATACCCTGCCGGGGTTATCTCACAGGGGAATACCAGGACGGGTTCCCTAAGCAAGCGCTTAGAAACCGCTCGGTGATTTGCGCTATATAAATTCCTGTACATTTACATTTACATTTACATTTACATTTACATTTACATCTGTGAGGCTAGTAACATAACGAGTCACATTCCAACCATCATACGCTCGTTTCTCATCAACAGGGATCTTACCACTTTCGGCAACTCTAGCCATAGCCACTATTCCCTTTATCAAAGAACTATGACTAAAATCTGCTCCACCACCATATGGACCAACGAGAGGATGTCGAAGTTGATTCTGGTATGCATTGGAAAACATGGCCAAATAGGCCCAAGCGGAACCTTCATAAGAAAACGGAAGGACTAAATATGGCATCCCTTTCTCTGTGTTATGGGGCATGAGTCCACAAACCCAACAGTCAGTAGTACTGACTGCCAGTTGCTGCTGATGCAACAGCTGGATAAATGAATTGTTAAAGTATTCAGTTCTCCTAATTTGTTCATGCTCTGGGAGTGTATGGAACTGATGCGGGGAGGCAGTAGTGGAAAAAGAAGTAGGAACAGGTGCTTGCTGCATAGTGTGAACAACCCAACCCACACAAGCCAATAAAATACATGAACATATTAAAATGCACAAGGTTACGCCACATGGACTAAACAACAGTTTCTTATATTTACTTTTCATTTCTTGCTTTTTATCATTCTTTTCCAATTCAATATCCATCCTCTAAAGCGTTGCTAACGGTAATCTTCCTAGCTCACTTAGTTGTGATTATTCGCCGTCCTATGACACTGCAAGTCCTGCAGACCCACTGCCACTACTCAGGTCACAGCCTAAGACTCCTACCGTGACCCTGCAACTTGATGGATGGTAAAATAAATGTCTCTTAAAAGTGTAACCAGAAAAAGGAAAAGAAAAAAAAGTTTAATTGTTCTTAATCAGTCTAGGTCTCAGGTTGTACCGGGTCTTGTCAGGTACCGTTTGCTCTCAAAACGAAGTCTCTGGGTTTGTTGTGTTCAATCGCAGATGTGATGGTACAGCTTCTTGCAACACATCATCGTCTTCTTTTTCAGACCTCGTCCAATCCAGACGTGCACTACTGAAAGGTACCAACAGAGGGACCCTTTCGCCCTCACTATCACCTACACACTTGCGGACCCACTGGTCAAAAGGCAAAAGCAAAGGTACCCTTTTGCAGTGCACACCATGGATCCATTTCTTCTTTCCGGCGACCTTTACTGCTGTACCTGTCACCAGAAGAACTTGCCGAGGCGGCCCCCAACGAGGTTCCAGATTCTTCTTTCGCTGAAAATTCTTCAGACAGACCCAGTCTCCGGGTTGGATGGAGTGACCTGGGTCTGCGGAGGCCTCCGGCAAAGCGTTTTGAACCAGCTGGTGAAGAACATGCAATTTAGTGGTGAGGTCATGTAAGTTGTCAATCAACATAGGATACGGAATATCGGAGTACTTTTTAGGTCGAGGGACTCCCCAGACGTTAGCCGGGCGCCCAAAAACAACCTCGTATGGGCTGAATCCCAAGCGAGAGTGTACAGCTGTTCTCGTAGATAGGAGTGCCAAAGGTAAAGCATCGGGCCAAGCAAGACCCGTGCTGGCCTGAATCTGTGCCAGTTTGAGCTTGAGAGTGCCATTATAGCACTCTACCAAGCCTGCTGACTGAGGGTGGTTTGCCGCATGGAATTTCTGCCTAATACCAAGACCCGCACACACCTTCTGCATAATTTGCCCTACAAATTCACTTCCATTGTCACTCCAGACAATTCGCGGCAAAGCAAACCTCGGGAAGAATTCCTTCAACAGGGCTTTGGCAGTGGACAAAGCAGTATTATCCTTTAGGGGGTAGGCCTCTATCCATCTGGAAAAGGCACACACCACCACCAGAACATACTTAAGATTGTTGCAACGTTCCATATGAATGTAATCGATTTGTAATACCTCAAAAGGATGCGTGGGGGAGCAAAATGACCTGCCGGAGTTGGGGTTCCCTTTCCTGGATTATGCATCAAACAAACAATACAATGTTTCACCACATTTTCCGCACATTTAGGGATTCCTTCATTCTGCCATATTGGAGCCAGAAGTTTGCATATCCCTTTCGCACTGATGTGGGCTGGACCATGTGCCATAGTAACTACAGGCAATACATAGGCGTCTGTTAACAGCCAACGCTGGTGTTCTGACAATTCCGTCCAACACCCTGTCGCGTCCAACATTCCCGTACTTTCTCTCCACTTACTCAATTCCTTCTCTGTAGCCTCTTCTTGAATCATTTTCACACTTTCTATTGTGTCCTCACACATTCCTCCTTCTCTGACCCATCTTGCAGGGCCTGCAACATACATGCGACTTGTAGCATCTCTCGCTGTTTCTTTCGCTACCTCCTCTGCAAAAGCATTCCCGCGTCCCACATCATCAGTAATCCTTTTATGTGCACTACTCTTCACAATTGCTATCTGGGTAGGCAAAGCAAGTGATTCGAGAAGGTCAGTTACCAACTGACCATGCTGTATCTTAGTCCCATGGGAAGTAAATAATCCTCTTTCTTTCCACAGACGGCCAAAACTGTGAGCCACGCCAAAGGCGTACTGGCTATCGGTGTAAACAGTCTCCACTTCTGTATACAAGGTGGTAACAGCATAGGCTGAAGTCGTCTCGCAATTGGGAAGTTTGAAACAAGACCCATCCACCCATAGGATACCATCCGGGTCCACGAGTGGTGTATCTTTTAAATTTATACTGCCTTTCGTTTCCTCCTCTGTACGGAGAAAACAATCATGTTGTTCTTGGGTGTCTTTCCCTTCTGGAATGGGTAACAGTGTTGCTGGATTCAAAGTATTACATAGCTTGATGTGTATATGACTAACCAAGAGCACCAGCTCGTACCCAGACAAGCGGGCACCCGTGAGATGTTGTGTTTTCGTTCTGTTCAAAAGAGTATCCACTGCATGTGGTACCATAACAACGAGAGTATTATCCAGTACCAATCCAGCAGATTGACGAATAGAGATCGCTGCTGCTGCTGTAGCTTTGAGACAACTAGGCAATGCCTTGGCTACTGGATCCAATGTAGCTGAAAAATAGGCACATGGCCGCTGTTTGTCTCCAAATTGTTGCGTTAAAACTGACAACGCACAACCTTCTCTTTCATGAACATGCTCAGACGTGAGTCCCTTGTTCACTTGGCCACTGGATTCAAGATAGCCTGGCTGATGAGGATTATGAATCCGAAACCGGTCCCAGGATGCTTGTTTCCGGTCCAGGGAAGACATGGCTTGGCAGTTCGGGCTGGACTGTTCCCACAAGGCACAGGGTCAGACTGATTTGCATATAGCCGTGTCTGAACTGGGGTGGCTGAGTGAACTAAAGAATGGTGATGGATTAAACCCAGATCAATTGACTGGGGGTGAGTTTTTGATTTGTTCAAACGCTCCGTCCATCATCCCCTTTTGTATCGCTTTGTTCGCCCTAAGTGTGGCAGGGTATGCTCAGACGTGAGTCCCTTGTTCACTTGGCCACTGGATTCAAGATAGCCTGGCTGATGAGGATTATGAATCCAAAACCGGTCCCAGGATGCTTGTTTCCGGTCCAGGGAAGACATGGCTTGGCAGTTCTGGCTGGACTGTTCCCACAAGGCACAGGGTCAGACTGATTTGCATATAGCCGTGTCTGAACTGGGGTGGCTGAGTGAACTAAAGAATGGTGATGGATTAAACCCAGATCAATTGACTGGGGGTGAGTGTTTGATTTGTTCAAACGCTCCGTCCATCATCCCCTTTTGTATCGCTTTGTTCGCCCTAAGTGTGGCAGGGTATGCTCAGACGTGAGTCCCTTGTTCACTTGGCCACTGGATTCAAGATAGCCTGGCTGATGAGGATTATGAATCCGAAACCGGTCCCAGGATGCTTGTTTCCGGCCCAGGGAAGACATGGCTTGGCAATTCGGGCTGGACTGTTCCCACAATGCACAGGGTCAGACTGATTTGCATATAGCCGTGTCTTAACAGGGGTGGCTGAGTGAACTAAAGAATGGTGATGGATAAAACCCAGATCAATTGACTGGGGGTGAGTGTTTGATTTGTTCAAACGCTCCGTCCATCATCCCCTTTTGTATCGAGCTGAAGCAGGTATCACTGTGAGCAAGGCAGTGATATCTGGGACGACAGGAAACTGGGGTATAACAATCTTGTAACCTCCCGAAGATCAATCACAAAACGATATACAGGAGGCTGAGAAGAATCAGTGCGTTTAAGAACAGGTAGAACAGGACTATTGCAAACATTTCCGCTTGTTTCTTCAACCACACCCTTCTGAACTAAATCATAGATGATAGCCAACAGAGCTCTTTCCCCATCGCTGGAAATTTTATACTGAGGAATGCGTGGTAATTTAACATTAGGCTTGACAGTAACCACGTAAGGTGGAATTTGGAGCAGACCAACATCATTCGGACCTGTAGTCCAAAGCGTAGCAGGAAGGGAATGCAATTCGGGTGGGAGTTGGTCCTTAGACAAATACATAGGAGAAACCAATTTCTTACCTAAAGTAAGATGTACACCAGAGGGGGAACAGTACAATGTTGCATGAAGACGTTTCAATAAGTCCAAACCCAGCAAATTCTTGCCGCAACCAGTCGTTAAAATGAGCGGGGCCTCCAAATCATAAGGACCAATTGAGATAGGCAAAGGTCAAGAAACCGGGTTACGAACTGGGGCGCCAGAGAATCCTACAGAAACGTTTTTTAAGCCAGAAAAAGGTGCCCCAGAGAGTTCGGAGTGAATGGTAGAACTTCTCATTGCACCAGTATCCAAAAGAAATGGCTCTGAAACACCCAATGCAACAACTTCAACATAAGGCCCATTCTGATCCACTGGAACTGGTACGACTCCCTTGCTTTGTCCATGGCTGTCCTAGCTAGTGTGAAAATCCTGATTCTCACTTTCAACACAATAGTCGTTATTGTAATATTGTGCAGACTGAGTATTCTGCTGGTCAAAATAATTCATAGAATTCTGAGGGGGAAAGGAACGCTGTGTCTGAGACAACGCACCTCGCCCTCTACCCTTGGGTGCTGTCTGAAAACCACCACGGCCTCGCGGCCCTGGAAATCCACCATTACGCTGCAATAAAACCGGACAGCTATTCTTAAAATGACCTTCCTATTTACAATAGGCACATTGATTAGGACCTAGCAAAGGTCGCGGTACAAAGGGTTCAGGTTTCTGTAACAACCTCTGAAACTGGGGAGGCTGTTGAAATTGGCGCTGAGTAGAACGAGGGGGATAAGCCTGTTGCAAAAGAACCTTCGTTTTTAATTCTTTAGTCTTTTTCTCGAGTTTATCCTTTTCCTCCTTATCCCTATTCTCGTAATACTGAGCAGTGGCTAATATCTGGGCAGACGAAGAAACAGCCCACGAACTTTCGGAGTCTTTCAATTTATGCGATAATTCAGGAAGTAAATTAAATACAAATTTATCCACGAATAATCGCTGTCCACCCTCAGTACTCATATCTTGACCACTGTGGTCGATGAACGTCTCCTCGAAACGGGTAAAGAAATCGGAGGCACTCTCATCTTTCTTCTGTTTACACGCAGCTAACTTATCCCAGTTAACACGTAAGGCAGGCATCATCGTTTTCATTAAAGTGATGATCCTACCGGGCAATTCTGCAATCAAAGCATCGGGTTTAGCACCTCCTACTTGTGCTGCATCTGCGGCAGTTATAGCAGCCCAATTACCACCTAAAGCTTGGTCGTCGTCCTCCCTACGAATCCGAGCCCATAACGCTTGTGGGACTACATTTCCCATCAGCATATCAATATCAGCCAAATTCATGATACACGCATCAACAGTCTGGGACAGCTCTTTATAATACCCAGCAGGATTTTTACGAGGGTCCGGTAAAGACTGTTTAAGCGCCAAAATTTCAGATTGTTTCCAGGGGACATGTAACCATATACGCTGGAAATGAGCAGGGACAGGCGGAATATTGCATGCCTGTAGAACCGCATCTCTCCATATTGGAGGAACTTCTCTCTTGGATAATGTTTCACTTTCTGTCTAACTGCAGGATCAGGTTCAAGAAAAGCCTGAGAAGAAAATAAAGACCTGAAAGTGACAAGTGTCCTTACGGCCTCTTCAACCTCAGAACCCACAATAAGTCCTTTATCAAATTTAGCCTGTACGTCTAACAGACCCTGGGGAGCTAAACCCAAATCCATATCCTCCCATCCTTTGACAAGAGTGTCACACATAACATTAAAAACATATCTCTTTTTGGGTGCATCCCACTGGTGAAAGGTGCTCATGATATCATGCACACTATACTGTGCACCACTCATGATCCATTTGTGAGCAAGATGGTCCAACACAATTCGCTCGTCGGGACCTGGGAGTTGACTACGGGATTGCCTTCGAGAAAGAGCAGGAGTCAGGTTAAAAGACCCAAAGAGGGGGGAGAAAAGGCCAGAAACAGTATCGACCAATTGTTTATGAGCTGTGGGAGAATCTGACAGTAGAACGGGAGACAAGGCATTAAGCGAAGCAGGAGAGGGGCTGACAGTTACAAGAGGAACCGGGAGTAAAGGAGACTGAGGTACAGGAGTCCCAGGGACAGGAGTCGGTGGCAAAGGAGGCGGGGGTGGCAATACTGGAAGGGGCAATTGTGGAAAGAACCGGGACCAATGGCGGAACGACAGGTGGCTGGACAAGTGGTAACAATGGGGGTGTATTAGCACCTTGTACATAGGGCGGAGGCAATCTCAACAAATGGTACAATAAGGGATCTTCGTCAAGATCCTTACTCTGTGGAGAAGTAGGCAACACAGGGTAACATCTATCTATTGCCATACGATGCTGTCTTTCTGAGACTTCAATCGCCTGATCAATCTCATTATCTTTAAACTGCTGGGCAGCCTGTATAATCGTCATACCTTTCTCTTTCTTATCTCTTTTTGCCTGCTAATTTCTCTCTGTTTGGCTTCCTTACGCCAGAGGCGGAAAGAGTCAAACATTGCCGGCCGGGCTTTTCTTTTGTATTTTTATTTTTTTTATTTTATTTTGAAAGTTTTATATAGCGCGAACAAGATCTTTGCAGATATCAGAGCGCTTTACAAGGGCATGGGGATAAAAAATACAAAGTAATAAAGCGTATATACAAAGTAATATATGAGGTAGTTAGGTACAAGGTGCTAGTTACATAGGTGGGTCAAAGGACATGAGGTAGGTCACAGGTGAGGTAGTGTCGGTACACAGTGTATAGACAAACAATTGCGTCAATAGTATAAAGTGCAATAATAAGGAGCATATACTTGCTTAAGCGTGTTTAGAATATTTAGAGTTTAAAGGTGGGCACAGTTGAGGTGGGTGTGAGCAGGGTGTATAGTCCCACAGGTGCGACAGTAGTAGGGAAGTAAGGAACGTTGAGGTGGAGAGGGTAAAGTGTGCAAAGTCAACCAGGTGCGTCAACAATATAACAATATACATAATCAACCAGGTGCATCAAACATTATAACAAAATACAAAGAGTGAGCGTATACAGTTAAGTAATTTGATAATACGGGTGGCACAATAGACCAGGGTCGGGCAGGACTTACAGAGCAGATTCATGAGTGATACGGAATAATAGATCATGTGTATTTTGCCATGAGGATCGCTTTAACTTCCTTCTTAAAGATTGTGTTGGAGGAGATGAGCCTTGTTTCCGGAGGGAGTGAGTTCCAGATCCTGGGTGCCATTCCTGAAAAGGAGCGTTTATAAGTTTTTTCCTTCCGAAATCTTCGAGGTTTCAGCAAAAGATTGTTTGTGCTTCTAGTAGTTCGGGAGCCACCCGAAATTGTCAGCTTTTGAGTGAGGTAGGCGGGTGAATTCAGGTGCACAGCCTTGTGTGTCATGCATGCGATTTTCAGTTGTATTCTGGCTTCAAAAGGTAGCCAGTTCAGTGATTTAAAGTCCGGGGAGATATACGAGTGTTTTTTTGAGCCTGTGACGAGTCTCGCTGCGGCGTTAAGGGACGCTCTTAGGGGTGCCGTTGTAGTTAGGGGGAGCCCGCAGAGGGCGGTGCTACCGTATTCTATGTGCGGGATGACTATAGATTGTACTGCAGTTTGGAAGTCTTTGGCAGGAAGGAAGGGTTTAAGTTTTCTCAGGGTATTGATTTGGAAGTTCGCTCCTTTGGTTGCCTTGCTGATGTGCTGCTGCATATTAGGATTGGTGTCAAGTGTTATGCCTAAAGATTTTGCTGAGTCTACTACGATGGGCTGTACATTTAGAGCCGTTAAGTGCTTAAGCCATGTTTGAGCCGTGGATATTTTAGCGGGAGGTGAGATCAGGAGGAACTCGGTCTTCAGAGCATTGAGTTTGAGGTGATTCTCAGCAAGCCAGGATTGGGTGTTTCTGATCGTGGTGTTCAGAAGCATGATGTCCTTGGGAGATTGTATTTTGAGATAAAGTTGGGTGTCGTCGGCATACATGTGAAAGTGCACATTAGATGCCTGTAGCAACGTGGTGAGAGGTTCCATAACTAGGTTGAACAGTGTTGGGGAGAGGGAGGATCCTTGAGGGACGCATAGCGATACAGGTACCGGAGAGGACAGCAGGTTGTTGCTTTTGATTCTTTGTGTCCGGTTGTGTAGAAATGAGGTGAACCACTTTAGAACAGTCCCAGATATGCCCATTCTTGTGTTTAACAGTTCGAGTAAGTTCTCATGTTTAACTGTATCGAATGCTGAGGAGAGATCCAGAAGGATGAGGAGGCAGGTATCGTTTTGGTCTAGGATTTGGAGGGCATCGTCCACTATGTGAGTCATGGCAGTTTCGGTACTGTGCCCTGCTCGGAAGCCTGACTGATGAGCGTTTAGGAGATCAAACTTATCTATGTGTTTAGTCAGTTGTAGTTGTACGCATTTTTCCAACAGTTTAGCGAGAGTGGGAATGTTTGTAATAGGGCGGTAATTGTTTAGATCAGTGGGGTCTGCTGTTGGTTTTTTCAGTAGCGGTGTGACTTGCCCTACTTTGAGGGCGTTGGGGATGGATCCTTGTTGAAGAGAGCTATTGATAATCTTAGACCAGAGTGGGAGAAGCCAAGGGGAAAAGTCTTTTACAGCGTTAGCAGGAAGGGGGTCAGAGAGGTGATTGGAAGGTTTCAAGGTGTTGAGCAGTCTGCCAATTTCTTCTTCGGAGTAGGTGTCAAAGGCTGACCAAGTAGCATTGTTCTTTGGTTGAGGCACTGCTGTGTGTCGGGGGTTGGAGTACAGGATAGCGTCATTGAGGAGATCGCTTCTTATTCTCTCAGTTTTTTGGATAAAGAAGGCAGAGAAGTCTTCGCAGGAGGGAGTAACATCCATGGAGCTGAGTGTCTGGGGTTGCTCTTTGGATTGTGTTCTGACTAACTCAAACAGTTTTCTTGGACGGTTTTTAGCTTGGGCGAGTTGGAGGCTGAAGAAGTCTCTTTTTGAGCGTTTTATTTTCCTGAAGTAGGCGTTTCTCTGTATCTTTAGACTTTTTAGGTGCACTGCAGAAGGGGCTGACCTCCAGGTGCGCTCTGCCATTCGCATGGCCCGTCTATCCTCATTGAGGCTACCGTCATACCATGGGTTGGAAGTCTTCTTGGACGAGACTCTTTTCAGTTGCATGGGCGCCGCCTCATTGATTATTGTGGACATAGTATTGAGATAGTAGTCAGTCAGAAGTTGAACGTCTGTAACGCCGGGAGGGGGAAGTAGGCGATTGCAGCTGTTAGGCGGTAGGGAGTTTGGATTGAGTTTCTTCAAGTCTCTTTTCCACACTTTGTGCTTAGGGGGTTGAACTGAGTTAAGTCTGATTTTTTCCTTGATGAGGAAGGAGACAATATAATGATCTGACCAGTCACAAGGTTGGATTGACTCCAGTTGAATAGCGCCCTCTTTGGAGATGATAAGGTCAAGGGTAGAACCTCTCTTATGGGTCAGGCTATTGCATATTTGGTTGAGATCAAGTGTGTTGAGAAAGCTTTTGAGGCTGTTTACCACTGTGTCACTGCTGTCATTCCAGTGGAGATTGTAGTCGCCAAGGAAAATTTGGGTGTGCTGCCGTCCTGAGTTGGCTGATATTGTATCCATGAGTTGTTGGACGAAGGAGAGATTGTCCCCAGGTGGGTGGCATATAATGTGTAGTGAGCATACCGGTTTGCTTTCGCTGATGATATCGAGGCAGAGGCATTCACAGGAAGTAAGAGAGGGGACAGCCACTTTGGAGACTGAGAGGTTGCTTCTGTAGATGCAGGCAATTCCACCGCCTATCTTTATGGCCCTGTCAAGTCTAATGATACAGTAGTTGGGAGGGACTAGGATATCCAGTATAGGTGTAGAGGAATCAGACAGCCATGTTTCAGTCAGAATGGCTAGGTCCAGTTCCAGGGACATGATGAGGTCGGCGACCTCCGTGGAATGTCTTTGGGCCGATCTGCAGTTGAGAAGTATGCATTTAAGGCTAGGGGTGCAAAGGGTGGAGGACGATTCCGTAATGAGGGGTACATTAGTGAGGTTGTTGGGGACAGCGCCTCTGTTGTTATCCTTTTGGTGCCTGAGGGGGTTAGATATAATCGTTGGGATGGACATGTTGTTGGTAGCTAGTGGCTTTTGGGGAGCCGGGTCGTAAGAGTGGAGAAGGGTGTGTACGTCATGGTCAGAGATCGTGTTGGAAGTGCGTCTGGGGCGATTGGTGGTATTGCGAGAGGGGGTAGAAGTCCAATGTGGGGAAAGATGTGTGATGAGGCGAGTAGGAGGAGAGGAGGAAGTGTTGTTAGGTGTAGAAGGGGGAGTATTGCGCTTGGTAGTGATGAGATTGCAATTGTTATTGCGATTGTTGGTATTGCGAGGGGGGATAGAGGTCCGGTGTGTGGAGTGTTGTGTGGTAGGGCGAGTAGGAGGTGAGGGGGACGTGGTGTTAGGTGTGGTAAGGGTGGTGATGGGGGGGTGTCTGGGGTGTGTGAAGAGCAACTCTTTAATGGAGTGTAATTCTTCTTTCAATTGGAGGAGGGTAGACATAATAGTGTCCAAGGTGATGATGGGCGCGGTGTTGGGGGGGGATACTGGCGCTGAACCGGCGCATACGTTGACAGGGGGCAGTCCGGGTGGAGAGGCGGAACTGATGAGGGTGTTGGGGGCGTTGGGGGCGTTAGCGAGAGGGTAGGTGTTGGGAAGCGCATCCGTGCTAGGGGGGGAGGGGAAAAAGGGGGCGATGTGATGGCTGGCTGTTGTGGGGGAGGAGGTGGGATATTGAGGAGTGAGCGAGGGGGGTGGGAGGTTGAAGGAGGGGTGCAGGCTAGGCGTGGCGGGAGTGCTAAGTGTGGGGGGGGCGGAAGTCGGAGAGAGAGTCATGTTGTGTGGGGTGCCATTGGGGGAGGAGGGGTGCTCTGAGAAAAAATGTGCGGGGGAAGGTACGGGAGTGCAAAGTGTGGAGGGGGAGACAGGAGGATGAGCGGAGGTACGAAGGTTAGTAGGGGGGCTGGGAAAGCGAGTGGTGTGTGGAGGGACCAGGTCTATGTCTGTGAATGAGGGGCGGGGAGGGGTAGCTGCGACGAGCAGGTGATTGACTGTGGAGCAGGGTGTGAAGGTGAGGTGTGTGTCTTCTTGCTGCTGAACTGTGTTAGGAGAGTTAAGGGTGGGAGCTGTGACGTTAGGGGAGGTTGGACAGGGGGTGATATGCGTGTGAGTCCGAGGGTTGGAAAGGTGCTCTTTGAGAGAGGGGAACATGTTGTCCAGTAGTTCCAGGTTCCTGTCTATCGCTTGAATTAAGACAATCCCGTTGTTGTAAATAGTGATGGTGGTTCTGCCTGGGAGGAGTTGGGACGATGTGATGGAGAGTGTTAGGCCATGTGCGGATTTCCTGGTGGTGGAGACGGTGAATAGGGTGAGGAAAACTTTTTTCCATTGCGCTCTGCGTGTGGTGTGGAAAATGATGTCGGTGTTCAAGGGTCCATTGACCGATGAGAAGTAGGTGTCGGCAAAGGGTGTTTCTGGATGGGACCTAAGGAAGTCGTGTTTAAAGCGTTTAGTAGCTTTTTTGGTGAGCGCGGAAGGGTACTTTATTTTATATGTGTGTTTGCCGATGAGCTCCATGTTGGTATGGTAGCAGTGTAGCGCGGGGGTGGGTGAACAGTAGTGATATGCCGGAGCAAGGTGCACATGCAAGCACAACAGGTTATCTGGATCAGAAATCAGAAATGGCACTAGCGGGCATAAAAATACACTAGTGCGACTACAAGCATATGTGAGGTAGCAGTCGATGCATTACATGAGAGAGAGGTAAAGTGAATACCGGTAATGCAGTGCGGGTTGCAGAATTGTGTAAAGTGGTAGTGCAGAGTACAATTGGAGGAATAGTTCTGAAAACTATAGACCTAAGATACATGCGGTAGCATAACAGGGGAGATTGTGCAGAGTAGTGCAGTGTACAATTGGGGGAGTAGTTATGTTTACAGGTAAACCTATAAATAATATATAATGAGTATAATACTTGTAAAGCAGAATGCAGATGCAGGCAGTCTGTTACATGACACAGATAGGAGTGCCTCAGAGTACAATAGATCACAGATCCGTAGTTCAGAGTACAGTAGTGGTAGTAAAAAGGTGAGTTCTTGATGCACCTCAGATCGTGAAATAAATTGATAGCCCAACAACAATGACTAGTCCAAGATGGTGAAAATTGTACAAAATTGCTTCTAGATTGTCTAATATGTCAGGCTCAAAGCTACCATTTTGTGGCCACTGCAGAACACCATCTTTCTTTGTGTATCGGATCCATGCCTCGTTAAAGACAATGGGGCCAACACCATGTTTCGAATAGAGCTCATAAGTGGGAGTTCCAACCGGAGTAATTGGACAAGAGTCCTCCAGCCGGGAATCCCTATTGCAATCAAGACAACAAAACTTCCTAAACTTGCTAAGACCAGGCATCTTTAATTCACTGGTCTACTTACAAACTTCAAGGGGTTAGAGCAAATAACACAGCACAAACGTACTCAACCCTTGGCTTCGGCTATTGCAATGGTCGAATAACAAACCCAAAAAAACAAAAAAACAAAGAAGTGGACGCTACACACGAATACTTAACTAAGTGTTCTCTCACGCCAACAGAGGTCCGTCTAACGTCTCGCAATACCAGTCGTCACCAAAGGGGCCAAGGCAGGGCGGCTGTGAGGGCAGCAGTCGTCAGCAGCCGTCGGAAAGGAGTAGCCACGCTGCAAATGACCTTCGGTCCACTTCGACATACAGGGGTCGCTTGACGTGGTTCGCGAATCCTCCAGAATTTTCTTGCAAGGCTCCTCACAATCCTCGGGCTGAACCGCTACCGCTGAACCCGCCCGACGCTGGGCGCCAGTTGAAGAACTGGGCCTTATAGGCCTGGCGGCGCAGGGCACGCCTTAAATCTCCGAGTTCACCTGCCTTGTCGTACAGAGACACGAGACACTCTGTTAGGCGTAGAAAATCAGGTTTATTAGCTTCATCTAAGCACAGTTGTCCCAGAAGTACAAAGTAGGTTCTTAGGAGACTGCCACTTTACTTTGTGGCGCACAATCTTTTAAAGCACACATATTTACGACGGATACTCCCAATACATACAAAGCTAGCCAATAGGAAAAGTTGGAAAACAAGCTATCAAGTGTCCCAAATACGCCCTTCTTTCAGACCCTGTGTCACCCCCCCCACAAGTTAATCAGTGCAAGTGCCTACAATCCAATTTGCAGGTGGCAGGACGTATTTGTGTGCCTCAAAGGATAGTTGTGTAACAGGAGAATACAAGGAGAGAATAGCGAAGGCCAGTCGGATAAGACAAAGTAAAGAAAGGATAGGGAGAGCCACACAGTCAGTCGAGACAGGTATCAATCAGGCTGGACATGGATTAGTGGACTTGGCCAGACCCTGACATCGGTTTCGTAAACAAGGGCAGGGGGTTACTTTTTAACAGAAGAGACACGTAGCAGCTGGAGAAGTCAAAAAAACTCAGTTCCCCGTGCTGCCTGAGTGAGGGCAACACAAAATGGCAACGGGACACAAAATGGCGGCCGAATACGGGACGAAGTCAAAAACCGAAGAACCTCAGGCCACCGCTATGCACAATAATTTGTTTGCAGTGTGCATGAATAGCTCAACTTCACCATTGGCTTGTCGCCACTCAGGGGTAATTCGGTGATGCTTGATTCCTGCTCGGGTCAGGAAGTCTTTGAATTCACTGCCTTAGAACGGGGGCCCGTTGTCGGTTTTGATGACATGTGGTAATCCGAATAGGACAAACGATTTTTCTAAGACGGGTTGCAAATGGGCAAAGGCGGTGGACGGTAGAACTTCAACTATGGGATATTTCGTATAGCTATCGATGAGGACGGCTGTGACTCTCCCATCGGGGAAACTTCCAAAATCGAGGCTTACCCATGACCATGGCGACGGAGCTGGGTCATCGGTGATCACGGGTGACGCGGCCTCGGCGTTGCTTGTAATCTGGCAGGCTCAGCAGTTCCGTACAATGTTGTCCAGGCTGTCTTCTAGATCAGGAAACCACATCTTTTCCCTTATTCTTGATTTCATCCTCCCAATGCCTTGATGTCCTTTATGGGCGATAGTTGTTGCTCGTTTTTGCAAGCTTTGTGTTATGACAATGCGTCTGCCCCTTAGTATGATTCCGTTCTCCGCGGAGCAAAGTTCGTTGTGAACCTTCCAAACTTTTCCTAAACGGGTCCTGTTGGGCTCACTCCATCCGTGGATGTTCTTGAGAAGTCCTTCCAACGATCCATCCTTCAGGGTGTCAGCTACTCGTTGAAGGACCACGTCATGGCTCAGGTGTTCTTTTACTTCCTCTATTGAGAGTGCTCGCGGACATGACCATTGGGTGACCATATTGACGAATTCTTTTGTTTTTATGTCTTGATCACCGTCTCCTTCGGCTGTTACTGCAGAGTGTTGAGACAAAAAGTCAGCTGGGTTCTTTGCGCCTGGCCGATACAGTAGATCCTTTGGTAATGTTGTAATTGAATGGCCCACCTTTCGATCCTGGGAGGTGGGTGTGGCGCTGTCCCTTTGAACAGCGGGACAAGAGGTTGATGATCTGTTATTACCTTAAAAGGGTGCCCACTCACGTACAAATGAAAGTGGTTGCAGGCCCACTTGACGGCTAGTGCTTCTCGCTCTATTTGTGAGTATCGGGCTTCCGTCGCGGTAAGTGCTTTACTTGCAAGGGCTAGTGGAACCCAAGTCCCTGGTTCAGTCTCTTGGGTGAGCAAAGCTCCAAGGCCCACCGGGCTGGCATCCACAAGTAGCTCTGTGGTGCGCGTGGTGTCAAAGTATGCCATGGTCGTGCTGTCTAGTAGATCAGACTTCACTAACTTGAACGCATTGTCCTCATCTGCTGTCCACTTCCAGGAAGTCTCTTTCTTTGTGAGATTTTGTAACGGTTCCACAATCGTTGCTAAGTTTGGGATAAAACGTCCGCAGTATGTTGCCATCCTGAGGAAACTTCTTACCTCTGAAACGTTGGTTGGAGCAGGGGCGAGTTGAATTGCTTGGGATTTCCTGGGATCTACTTTGACACCCTCCGAGCTGAAGACGTATCCGAAGAAGTCAATCGTTTTGTGGAAGACTTGGCACTTCTCTTTATGCAGGGCCACGTTGTGTTCTGCCAGCCGCTGGAGCATGGCTCGGTGTTGTCGGTGGTGTTCCTCCAGGGTTTTCGAGTGAATGAGAATATCGTCACTTACATTGAGGACGCCTTGGAGGCCTGATAGAATTTCTCTCACTGCATTCTGAAATATTTCAGCTGCTGACGATATTCCAAAGTTCAATCTTTTGTACCGACAAAGTCCAAGGTGGGTTGAAAATGTGGTGATAGACCTGCTTTCCTCTGCTAATGTTAGCTGATGATATCCAGCATTAAGATCCAGCTTCGAAAACCATTGTGATCCATTAAGATCGGTGAGGATATCGTCCACCGTTGGCGTCAAATGTCTCTCTCGCTTTATCGCTCGATTTGGCATTCTCATGTCGATGCAGATGCGAATCTACCTTGGCTGCTTGGGTTTTTCGGCAATCAACATGGGAGATACCCACGGCGTAGGCCCTGTTATTTTCTCGATCACTCCTTGTTGTTCGAGCTTTAGGAGTTCTTGCTCTACTAGCGGTTAGAGATGAAAGGGAATTCGTCGATGTCTTAACACAACAGGTTGTACTGCCTTATCGATTTGCAGCTTTACTGGTGATCTTTTGATATTTCCTAGTCCTTTAAACAATTGTGGGAACATATCCAGAATGTCATCGGTTTGGAGAAGTTTCACTGCGTTAGCGAATGCGATCAGGTTAAGGTCTTCTGCGGTGTGGCTTCCAACTAGTATGTCTGCTTCTCGGTCAACAACGTGAAATGTTGTGACTTCTTGGGTCTCGGACTCCACTTCAACTGTCATCTTCCCTTTTAGGGGAAGCGGCTTCTGGCTTCCATATGTAAGAATGCGGATTCTAGACGGGGTAAGCATCGGCTTCGGATTTAACTTCTTGTAGTGTTGCAACCCCATCACATTGACGGTTGCCCTAGTATCAATCAGGCCCATTACTGGAGACCCATCGATTTCAATGTTGCATTTGGGTTGTGGTCATCTCCTCCTTTTGAGGTCACTTGCAAATGAAACAAAGTAGCATTCTTCATCTTCTTCCGTAGAAGAATCATCCAGGCGCTGGATGTGATGAGAGGGAGTCCTTATTGACCGTGACATTGTAGGCTCTTCCAGTGCTAGGTGCCTGACTGCTCCTGTCAGTGTTATCCTCCCTGAGTTGCCTCTACCTCGTGAGCCTCCTCGGCACACTCTTGCGAGGTTATTTGGGATGCCACATTTGGAACACGTCTTCACTTTCGCCGGGCAGCTTTTTGGTGGGTGCTCTTCTCTCCCACAGTAGCCACATTGTGGCCGTCGTGTTGTTCTTGTTGGCCACCTTCCTCGCCCACCACGAGACGATGTACGAATGGCGTCGGTTCGCTCCGTCTTGATACTTACTGGTTGTTCAGTGTGTTGGTTGAGCGCAGTTTCCATTGCAGTTCATCGGATGTCCGATAATTCGTGCAAGCGCACAAGGATTAAGATCTCTTACAGAGTTATGTGTGGTTGGCGAAGTATGAGTGTCTGCAGCGTCTTGTTACGGCAACCTTGGATGAGTTGTGCTGTCACCTCTTTTGTCTGGTCATCCTCAGTGCAGGTGTGAGCTAGTTCTCTGAGGCGTGCATGAAAGGTGTCCATTGACTCTCCTTCTCTTTGTCTGGCTTGTCTGAGTTTCAACCGCTCGTAGTGAGGGTTAAGTTGGGGGTCAAAGTGTGCATCTAGAGCTCTAACAGCAGCGTCATAGTCAGTGGCTGCGCCAGTGTTTGGAAGAGGCGCGAACAGCCTGTATATTTCATCTCCCGTGAAGTGTAGAAGTAGCGACTGCTTGACGGCGCTGTCCGTCTCTCTCGTGGCCACAAAGTAGTTGTTGAGGCGGCTAACCCATACCTTCCATCTTGGTGACGCTGTAGCAGGGTCAATTAGTTCACTAAATGGTAGAAGTGCAGCAATTTGGGTGTGCACCGGATATTGTGGCGCAGGCGGGGCTGCTTGCTGTTGCGCAGGCAGGGCTGCTTGCTGTTGTGCAAGTGGAGCTGCTTGCTGTTGAGCTACTTGCGCCACGGGATTCAACATGTTGATTTTCTGTTTGTTGGTGCCACTGGCGTAGCGCTACGTATCTGTGCCTCTTTTACAGTTTGGTTGTTGGGTTGTGTTGATTTTGCCAGTGCTTTGTTGTGTTGCCTCAGCTTTAGGTGGGAATATTGTCTTCGCCTGTGTTTAGTTGTTCTATCTTGGTTTTGTGATAGCCCCACACGTGCCGCTGTTGACTCTGTCTAACTGGCTTTTTTATTTTGTTTTGCTTACAAGCTGGCGTTGTTTTTGTCAATGCTTGTTGATTCTCGCCTGCCCGGGGAGAGGAAAAGAGAAAGTGCCGATTTTTCTGCTGTGCACCCCGCTTCTCATGCGGGTCTTGGTTTTATCGCTGTGGCTTTTTAAACTCTTATTCTTCAGCGAAAACAGCCTAGCGTGTCTCTCCTTTCACGCTGGTCGGGCCGTCGGTACTGATTGCATGGGCTTCTGCGCATGCGCAGTTGTTGCTGGCGGTGATCGTGGGAGCTCCCAGCTGCGCCGTGGCTCTGCAGGCCAAACGTGCGCATCGCTCTTCGGGGCTGTGGCAGCCAGGAATACGGGTCGTGTCTGGCGCTGCTCACCTCTGGACTTTCTTCGACGATCACTCCTTTGCAGCTCGCAATTCACCACACCACTGCGCTCGCGCTCGTTAGCGATTTACCACTTTCAGGTAGGCGACGATTTTTCAGTGAATCTTTTGGGACTCTTCCATCCCACCATCGTCGCCAATAGCTTATACATGCAGTACAGGCGATTAATCAGACAACAACTCTCATGGCTGGTGGTATGAGCTGGATGTCCCGAGCGACACCGGCTCCTTTATTTAAGCTCTCTGGCCATGCCTGGCCAGAGAGTGATAAATAGTTAAGAGGTGCTTCCGGGGTATTGACTTTCGGGGCCAAGCAGCTAGACCGCTACAGGCTGTTTTGAGGTGAAAAACAGCACATTGAAGGCTCCGATGTTTTGGGTTCTAGAAATCATGGAGTGAAGGAGTTTGTGGACTCAGTGGCTTCAGTGGTCCCTGTGGGGAAGGTACAGGAGGTAAGGAGGAGTGAGGGACATGACTGGAGCTGGTATACAACAGGGGTTGATTGAAAACAATCTTCCCATACAGGTACCATTTCTCCCTATGTGTTCAGTGAGTGAAAAGCCTGGGGCGGAGTGTGCTAGAGGAAGCTCTGTGCAGGCCACTAGGGAGAGGGTTAAGATTAATACTTCCTTGGATAGAGAGTTACATACCGCTCATTTAAGGAACCGATACTATCTGCGTCCAGCACCAGAGAAGAAAGGATTAAGTGGGAAAGTTCAAGACCAGACATTGCGTGGGGCTGTAGCATTAAAAAGGTGCTAAAGGGGGCAGGGAAACCACAAAGGTGCGGGCCTAAGGAAGGTCGTTTACCCCCCCCCCCACCCTCCCTCAGGTCATAATTTAAAATCATGGAAAATGATACTTCTGTTGCCCAGGGGAGGGGAAATAATGCAACCCCTTCCCCCCCAGGTGGAGCAGCTGTTGCTTGAAAATCATTTTTCTCCACTGGTAGACGAGTTAGGAGATGCCCAAAACGGCCAAGATGCAAAAGAGGGTCTAAATGTACATGATGGGGGGGGCGTAAGATCAAAGTTCGAAGCAGACCCAAGACTAAAATGGGACCTTTGAGATTAATAACCTGTGCCAAGCGGAGCCCTGCCTGGATAATCAGGTTGAGAAACTGCTTCTTAACTTGAGGTAAGACCTTCTTATGGAGTTCGAGATTTCAGAGGGTAACCAAAGAGGCATTCAGGAAAATTGTGTGATATTCCTGGAAGAAAAATTAGATGGTATTACTTTACGCACTACAGTCTTGGAAAGTGTGATAAAATCCCAGTCAGTTGCTTTATATGCGAATATAACAGATATTGCGGAGCTTAAAGCACAAAATAGACAACTACAAGAGGATTTGGAGAGGCTGGAAATACAGACTAGGCGTAATAATCTAAGACTTCTCAACATCCCAGACGGCTCTGAAAAGAGTGACATAAAAGGCTTTATATGTAAACTTTTGGGTGAAGGTTTATTCCAGGACAGGCTGGATATTGACTTTGATAAAGAGATTCAAAGAGTGTATAGCGATCCATACAGGTTAAATCCCGCCAGGAAATCACCCAGGAATTATTTTATACATTTTCTCACGTATTCTGTTAAGGAGTTAGTCCTGGGGCGTGCCTTGTAGGAACATTCACTGAAATTTGGGGACTTTAGCGATCACGTTCGATCGAACATTGGGAAGGGGACCTCGCAGAGGCAATGGGAGCTGGGCTCTAGGATGAGGGACTTACGGAGTAAGGACGTCCTGGTCTCGATGAAGTTCCATGCGACGCTGAAGATAATGTGGTGCAATACAATGCACGATATTAGTAATCCAGAAGAGGTGGATACTTTTTTGGCCCAGATGGAGGGATCAGAACAGTAGAGGCCAAGATGGTTTTGTTTGTGCTTTGATGAGTTGAAGTCGTATAAAAAGCAGCAAGGTAATCTTAACACATAGTTAGGATTCCTTTTCTTTTTTTCTATTTTTTTCTGTAGATAATTGGATTTCCTCCTCACCCGGGACGTCACGAAGGGCGGATCGTATCGCCCACGGATGGCAAGGGGGGTTCCCCCAACGGTTGCACAGGGTGGTGGGAGCATGTGGTAAAAAAGAAAAATATATCCTAGTTTTGCCATATGGTTGTATGACCAATGTCATCTTAGATAGACTGCACAAATGGGCAGAGGAACACCACATTATTAGCGACCTCCAATATGGTTTTTGCGAAGGAGTCGGTACCACTGAACAAGCACTCAATTTATCAATACTGATAGAGAAATATACTACGGCAAAGGGAGGAAGACTTTTCTTAACTTTTTAGATTTGACATCTGCTTTTGATTTTGTTAATCATGGGAAATTATGGATAATTTTAACCCGACTAGGAGTAGAAGTAAATATTATCAAATTTTTTAGAGAATTGTATAATGGGGCTAGTGCAATGGTCAGATACGGTAAAAATGGGGAGTGCACAAGGGAGTTTGGCGTTGCAAGGGGCGTGAGGCAAGGGTGCGTCCTTGCTCCATTTTTATTTTCTATTTATATAAACAACTTGGAGGACACTTTGTTACAGAACTGCACCGATATGTAACCCTGGGCGAAGAACTACGCTCCGTTCGCGGAGCTTGCGGAGTTTCGGTAACTCCGCGTTCTGCGGAGAACGCGTAGCTGTCGATTACTCCGCGATCCGGTGCGTAGCGTAGTTCTCGCGCACTGAATAACATTATCGCGTGCGCGGCAATGGCTTACCTGGGTTCTGCGTTCGCTTTTTCCCGGTCGCGTGTGCCACCATGTTTGTAAACCCTCCCGCACAATCCCGCGCGACTGTGCGAACGCGATAACGTCATTTGGATGTGCGATAGCGTCATAAGGACGCGCGAGGATGCTTGTTGGTAAGATCGAGTTGCCGAACACGCAGAAACTGCAATCTTGCACAGAATAACTCGCGAGCATGTTAAAACCATAATAAATTACCATTTTGGTTAGCAAAAAAGTGAAAAACCCCTTAAAGTTGTACCTTTGGCTGTATTTTTGGGGGGGAAGGAGTCCTCTTTTTGTTTCTACTCTTTTTTTGAAGAGTAAGGAGGAAGGGCCCTTGAGTTTACAACTTCCTGTTCCTGTCCACCAGGCTCCTCCCAGTGCTTTGTCCATGTGGAGCTCACTTTCATTTGGATTTTGAGCTAGTAGGATCACTTTCTGTGTGTGTTGGCTGCATTACTGCTTTTTCTTGGATTTATTGAGGACTTTTGGATTTGGAATTCTCTTTTTCAAGTAAGTTTGAGTAATGTATGAGTGAGTATGATGTAGAGTAGACTTGTGTTTGTTTAATTTGAGATTTTTTTTAACTACAGTATTCAATCCTGGATTTAAATTATTGATGGAGGCCTGTACTTTTATGAGGTCCCAACTTGTATTTTTTTTTAAATTTCATCCAGGCTACATAGAGAGGTACCCATGGGTCCAATCATGTTTCTGTGGTCTGTGTTTAAATTTGTATTCCAGTTTGTAAACAAACATCATGGATGGCATTGGATTATGGTCATTATGCAATAGCAATGTCTGTTGTGGAATTTCTGTTTGTGTAATTTAAATGTTTTTATTTGTTTTAAGCCAATAGCTGACCCTAGTACTCCATGTAGTTAGTGTGTAGGCATGCTTGAGTTCATTGTATTAACTTTCTGTGGTTAGCCTGGCCATGTGTTGGCGGCCATTTTATGTTTCCAGTCACTTTGCTCTTGCCATAGGCCTCCAACCTTGTGGCCTACTCTGCCAGTAGGCCAGAGGTACTACTCATAGGGTCATGAAAGTTAATCAACTGTTTTTGTGGTGTACCCTTAATTTGAAAATCATGGATGGCTTGGATTGATTTAGAAAATCTTATTTTTATGTGTGGGTTATTCCAGGTTTCGGGTGTGTTTAACTAATCTGTCAATTTCTGCCATTAGGTAACCCTAGGAATACAGCTTGGGTAGTTTTGGTAACTTCGCACAGTGTGAGAATGTGACCTTACATTTTTTGTCTTGTTCGCGCGCTCAATGTACTTGCTCGGGAACGCGATAACGACATTTTATTCAATTCGCGCTGCCGAACACGCCGATTTTGCAATCTCACGAACAATATGTCCCGAGTTGCATAAAAGTTTCTCGAAAATGTTTAATGTGTTTCTTGTGCTACAAAAAGTCCTCATTTATGTTGTCATTTGGTTGTAGTTTTCTCTTTTTGGAGCATGGACCACTTCCAGTTTCTGTCCTCTATGTAATGATTTCTTGTTTATGGGTGGGGTGACCAATTTGGGCGGTGGTGTGTCCATTTTGTGAAGCAAAGCATTGTCCCTTTGCCATAGGCATTTATTGTCTGTCTTCTCTTTCTTTTCATGTTGTTGTGGGTGGCCACGCCATGTGGTGGGGGCCATTTTGTGTGTACTTCCTTTGTGATGATTTTGCCATGTTGTTGTTGGTGGCCAGGCCATGTGGTGGTGGCCATTTTGTGTATGCTTCCTTTGTGATTTTGCCATGTTGTTGTGGGTGGCCAGGCCATGTGGTGGCGGCCATTTTGTGTGTACTTCCTTTGTGATGATTTTGCCATGTTGTTGTTGGTGGCCAGGCCATGTGGTGGCGGCCATTTTGTGTATGCTTCCTTTGTGATTTTGCCATGTTGTTGTTGGTGGCCAGGCCATGTGGTGGAGGCCATTTTGTGTATACATCCTTTGTGATTTTTCCATGTTGTTGTTGGTGGCCAGGCCCTATGGTGGCAGCCATTTTGTGTGTCCTTCCTTTGTGCTTTTGCCATAGGCATCCAAGGTTTTTGACTATTCTGGCAGTAGGGCAGAGGTACTACTACTCATAGCCATAGGTGCATTAAAGTTATTCAACTCTTTTTGTGGTGTATCTTTAATTTGTACATCGTGTATGGCTTTGGATTGCTTCCCCAAATTTTTTTTATGTGGGTACTTTTCAGCTTTTGGGTGTGTGTAACTAATATGGCACTCCCTGCCAGTAGGTAACCTTAGGAATACAGCTCGCGTACTTTTGGTAACTTCGCACAGTGTGGACACGCGACATTACATTTTTTGTCTTGTTCGCGCACTCAATGTACTTGCTCGGGAACGCGATAACGACGTTTTATTCCATTCGCGCTGCCGAACACGCCGATTTTGCAATCTCGCGAACAATATGTCCTGAGTTGCATAAAAGTTTCTCGAAAATGTTGAATGTGTTTCTTGTGCACCCAAAAAAACTGAAGTTGTCATTTGGTTGTAGTTTTTGGAGCATGGAACAATTCCTGTGTCTGTCTTCTGGTTTCTGGGTGGGCTGACCACGTGGGCAGCGGTGCAGCTACTTTGTGAAGCAAAGCAAAGCATTGTCCCTTTTCCATAGGCATTTATTGTCTGTCTTCTCTTTTCTCTTTCTTTTCATGATGCTGTGGGTGGCCAGGCCATGTGGTGGCGGCCATTTTGTAGGTACTTCCTTTGTGCATTTATCATTGGCCTCCCAGCTTTTGGTCTGATCTGACAGTAGGCCAGAGTCCCAGAGGTAGTAGTTAGCGGGGGTGCTTTATGTAGCTGTTTCCATTCGGTATATTCAATTAACATCATTAGGGCATGTGTGTATGGCATTGCATTCCCAAATGTGTTGTCTGGGCAGGGGTGTAGGTAACTTTTTGTGTGTTTAATAATTTTATGCCTTTGTATGTGTTTTTGCGGTGTAGGTTTACAACCTCTTAGCCATGGGGTATTTTTATTCCTTGCATTAACCTGTCATGTGTAGCAGGCATCCTCCTTTTTCTGTCCATATTGGTATATATATAGGCCTGCTTGACTTTATTGGTTCTTTCTGGACTTCATGTGGCTGGGAGCTGTGGTGCTGGTAGTATTAATCTTCTGTTTTGTCTTTTATACATTGGCCTGTGTGTCTTTCAATTGTTCATGTTGGCTTACTGCTTGTTTGACTGATGTTGTTCTGCCTTCTTTGCTTGTAGGTGCACAAAAAAAGACTGAGGAGGTGCTGGTTGTTTTCATCCATCGCCCGTTCTACTGCCAGACGGACGTCCTTCAGTTGTACGCCACGTGTGGTGTGTGACTCATCTGACCAGACATCTCTGCAATTTGTGCTACTGAGTGCTGCTGTGTGCTGACATCAGAAGAAGTTGGGCCCTAAGAAAGCAGGTACCAGGTCCTCCACCACCAAGAAAGTTGCTGATAAGAAGGAACAGAAGAAGGAAGTGTCACTTAAGTCTGGTATGGACCCTAAAACCTTTTTTGGGCCCCCAAAAGGTACGCCTGCAGCAGCGGTGTCCGGGGTGCAAGCTGGGGCCAGCACATCCGCATTAGTGGGGGCAAGCCACCAACCCAGGGCCAAGCACATGATGAGGGTCGAAGAGGTAGCCAGCCTAATGTTTGGAAGCAGTGATACTGAGCCTGAACTAAACTTATCACTGTCTCAAAGTAGTACACAATCCACGCAAGATGGAAGTGCTCAACAACCACCGCCAGCAGTATATGTTCCACAACCACAACCACCGCCCGCAATAGGAGTTGTTCAACCACAACCACTTCCCGCAACAGTTGTTGAACAACCACAACCACCGCCCGCAATTGGAGTTGTTCAACAACAACAACAACCAAATCCCACAATAGTAGTTGTTGAAGAACCACAGCCCGCAATAGTACTTCCTCAAGAACGACAACCACCATCTCCGCATGCAATAGTAGTAGTTGTTCCTCCCGAAGTCGGGGCAGTCCAGGAAGTAGAGCCTCATTCCGAGCAAGAAGAAGAGGAAGCCACTTCCGGAGGTGATCTATTGTCTTTCAATTCACCAAGGGAAAGGAGGGTTAGTGCATCGAGTTCTTCGCCAAGCATCCCTTCCGATGACCTGATAAGGATTGGCAGCCACAACTATCTGAGCATTCAAAGGAGAGACATCCCAAGACCAGGCTAGGAAAAAGGAAGTATCCAGCAAGGCTTGAACTTATGGAGGTCGATGTAGGTGAGCAGGATACTGCTGGTGATAAAGACGGGTCTGACAGTGTCATCATCACAAGCGTTATTCCTGGTGCAGAGGATGTAGAGACCAACATTTTCACCCTATCCAGAAAGGCTGCGATTAGTGATGAGCAGGTAGCACGCATAACTCCTACACACTCAACACCCAAAGTAACACCAGCTCCCATTTTTTCATCAGCGAAGGCCCGGCAGCATCCGACATCCAGCACAAGCGCCACCTCAACAGAAGGAGGTAGTGGCAGTACTAGGACTGAGCTGTCACATAGGGAAATTCAACAAAAATCCTCCAGTCCATCCGGCATTGGAAGTGGGTCCTCCTCTTCCTATGGCATGAGACAAAAGTTTACCTCCCTAGTGTGGGACTTCTTTACGGTTCACCCAGGTCAGGAGAACATTGCTATATGCACCATTTGTCATGTCAATGTTAGTCGTGGTAAGATTGGTACAATCTATGATACTGGAGGCCAAACGACCCATTTGAAAAAAACACACTTAATCAGGTGGGAGAACCACCTTGCAAGCTTAAAAAATGTAAGCACTGGTGTTGGTGGGGATACAGTACTACAAGGTCCACTCATCGTTGACCAGGAGGTAGAAGAAGAGGGAGACAATGACCTTCTATCTGGGAGTGGTACACAAATGAGCCCTGTCGCCAGCACTGGAGTGGTACAGTCCACATCCTCCGCATCAGCAACTTCTCAGTGGCACCAGAGTCAGCCGGAGACACCAAGGAGTGCAAAGTATGCGATGCAAGATGGTCCGTCTAGCATAACTGAAAGAAATACCAAGCAGCGTACCATTACTAGCATGTTTAGGCAGGAGGGAAAGACGAGCGGAACCACCCAATAGCACGTTTGTACAATGCGAAACTTGCAAAAATGTTGGCACTGGACCTTCTCCCATTTTCATTTGTTGAGGCTGTGGGATTTCGGGAATTAGTGGCAACCCTCTGCCCAAAATGGAACGTTCCCAGTCGCTACTATTTTGCCAGAGTTGCTGTTCCAGCACTACACCACGGCGTGCTGGAATTGATTGGGAAAGCCTTACAACAGAGTGTTGTCCATTGTATCCACCTGACAACAGACATGTGGAGCAGTTGCGAAGCTACAGATTACATGTGCATCAACGCACACTGGATCTCTTTTGCAGGTGTTAAAGACAAGTTAACTTCAGGCCTTGACGTTGCTGGGATTTTTAATGATACTCGCAGACATGCAACTGTAGCCATGTTTGCTATGGAGAAAAGTCATACTGCTGAAATCATTTTGTCTGAGTTTAACAGCAAGGTCTTTGAATGGCTGCAACCAAGAGGCCTTAAGATTGGTTTTGTTGCCACCGACAATGGCAGTAATGTAGTGAAGGCAATGAGAGAAGGACGTTATTTCAGGGTACCCTGTTTGGCACACTGCATTAACTTAGTCGTGCAAGACTTTCTGAAAACTGAAGCCAAAGTCAGCAACATACTGACCATCTGCAGAAGAATATGCACGCATTTTAACCATTCTTTTAAAGCACGGAAGCTGCTATGGGTCATTCAGCGTGAGCATAAATTGCCAGTCAAAGCACTGATCCAGGAGGTCCCAACACGTTGGAACTCTACTTATTTCATGCTTGAGCGTCTCTTTGAGCAGTACATACCACTGAATGCTTATGTCATGTCAAGAAGATTAGGGGATCCTACTGTTAATCTTAAAGCAATGACCGTTGAGATGTGGCAGTGGAACCTCATTAAATGCTTGACAGAGATGCTACTACCTTTTGAGGTCTTCACACGTGCAGTTAGCAGGGAGGACTGTACTATGGGCCAAGCCATCCCATTGTTGTACATGCTTGAGCAACAGCTGAAGGAGGTCTGTGAAACATACGAAGGTGACGAAGAAAAAGTTGATGCATATACCTTGGCCAAGGCCTTAGCCAACCGCTTATCTCTAAATGCAAGGCTTCAAATGATTGTGTCAGGTCAACATTACATAACTGCAACAATGTTGGATCCACGGTACAAATTATTTGTCAGCAGTAGCACAGTCATTCCTTTTTAAGATGGGGATGTTGCCAAGTACAAAACTTCCATAGCTGCGGAAGCTAATGATTTAGAAACTGAACGGCTGTTACTTAAAGGCCTGCCAGTGCCAGCCCAGGCCAGTCAAAGTACTCCAGGCCATCCTCCTGAGGCAAGTTCTTCAGAGCATGAGAGCAGTGCGTCTGCTTCCCAGCAGGCACCAACAGTACCAAAAGCAGCACCTACACGATCTGATTCAGCAGACACAACCAAAAGCATAACTGTTTTTTTTCTACAGAAAGGGATGGGTTGCTGTTGCAAAGGGGAAAGAGGACCAGCAAAGCCGAGCACCAATGAACACTGAGCGGATGGTTCAGGCCTATCTGGATGACACAACAGAGGTGTTCATGGAGCAACGCCCATTGGTCTATTGGTATGAAAGAAGGAGACAGTGGCCAGTGCTGAGCAGGCTGGCGATAAAGTATCTGGCTTGTCCTGTAGCCAGTGTCTCTTCTGAGCGGGTTTTCAGTGCTGCTGGTGCCATTGTGACAGCGAAAAGGACCAGTCTCTCCCCCAAAAGCGTGGAGAGGCTGACAATGATAAAAATGAATCAACACTTCATACCACCAGACTATAAAGTACGTGAATCAGAGCAGGATGAAGAAAGCGAGTCCGAAGACATCATCACTACTGGGTTACATGACCTACTTCTGTCCGAACCCCCAGAGTTTGAGGACGAGCTCCTCTTCCCTGACAACTAGGCTTTTCAATTGTTACTTTCTCCCTTCCTTTATTTGTGTTATTTTCTTATTAACAATGGCTTTCTGGTGCAAAACTGCAAATAAAAACCACAACCAAATCCATCCCCACCACTGATTCTTTTTATGTACCTACTGGAGTTGCACGCCTGTGCATTTATTTTGATGTATCTTTTTATTTACCTACTGGAGTTGCACGCCTGTGCATTTGTTGACTGCACTCCTCAGAGTCTTGCTCCATCTTCTTGACTCCCACTCAAGTCAATACAATTCCATCTTGCCAACCATACATTGGATGTTGTAGATGGAGTATAGTACAATAATGTAGCCTCTAACAGTCCCTCCATAACAAGTGAACCGTACATGACTACAGCCATCCTCTATTTCATTTGAAATCTGCAACTCATCACTGTCTTACTCTTAAGGCTACCACCTTTGTCTGCAGGCATTCATAGACGACTCTTCAGTGTCAAAACTTGAGCAGGCATCCACAACTGAAGTCAACTTGTTGTGACTCGTCATTACTTTTAAAAGGCTCGGCAGCATCTGTGATCAATCATCTGACAGTGAAAGAGAAGAGCAAGACAGGTAGATTAAATGAATGATGCTATGCATTGCATTGGATGTTTTGCTGACTCTGAGCAAATGTGCATGGAGTTGAAGTATACTAGTAACTTTAGACTCACGTGATAGCCAATTTTTCCATGTTATTTAATAATATAAATTATTTACGCACTTGTGTTCCTACTACTACAGGTGCAGTCAGGACTTAATTTATCGTAGTCATTCACTACAGACTGAGTTGCTGTTGGACTAGACGTGCCACACCTGATAATGATGGTGACCACCATATCTTTGCACGCTGTCAGGCAGTTGGATCTGAGCTGATTGATGTACGATGTTTCTTGGAGTGGAATACAAGGTAAATACAAATAAGAGGCACAGCACAGTAGACCCAGGCTACTACATGTGTGTGCACTGTGCAGTGGTAGAGTACAATAGTGGTATGATTGATGACTGAGAATGACGCATTGATTTTGTTGATTAATTTTGAAAATGCTAGGTTGCTTTTTTATGCCCCTTTCTCTGGCTCAGTCAAATTTTTATGGAAATGCAGTTTGTGTTACGGGCGACCCTGTGTCGTGGGTCTATTCTGTGCTGGCTCCTGTCTTTTCTTGTACTTCTAGATTAATAAAGATGTGCAACTAGTAGACTTATACATATTGTATCGAAGCCGCCTCAGTCTGAAAGTCCTCTCTTACGACTACTCCTCTTGTATTATTTTTTTGATCTTCACTGTATTACAATTTGTTTAGGTCATTCACATTCTTTTGTATTTGCCTTTTCTTTTTCAATACACACAGGCCGGACGTTTTTCACCCACTGCTATTATACTATGAGCATCAACTCACCCTTACCACTAATCCTCATCATCAAGCAATTGGATGGCGGGAAACCAAGAATGATATTCAGCGTGTCCTTTTCCTACGTTTATTCCTTACATTCATTGGCTAGTGGATCAACATCATAACTCATCGTCTTCATTGTTTTGCTTTTGTTGTCTCCATGCGTACTGTTTTTCTTTCTCAAACCTTTCCCAAAACCCCCGTACCCATCCATTCAACAAACCCTAACCCTCTTCCCCCGGGCTGCGTGGTTTCATTGAGGTGTGATGTTTGTTACATTAAATATACACCAACAATTTGATCACGCGCTTGCTGGGGCAGATTTGGTGAAAGCAACAATAGTGAAATTTCAAAAAGGCATGGCTAGGATCTTCTTCTGCTTCCCAACTCAAGCTCTGTGTATAATGCCAAATAATTTTACCATTACCATCAAACAACGAATACATCTAATGAATTGGCGTCATTGTTTGGGTTTAAGTTTACAGCATTATGATTTAGAAAAGTTTGACGTTGACGCGAGTACTACAACTACAGTTGAACTTCTTATCTTCTCTTGCACTTAGTTTCCAGTCCCCAAAACCATTGTTTTGTTTCAGTTTAGCAGTTGCAATATTGTTTTGGGTCAGTCGTGTAATGTACTGTACTTAATACTTATACTACCCCCACATTGTCTATCACGCAAATGACTGCCTCTTTCTTTTTGTCTCAAAATGCTACTGGCAGGGTCTGTCTACTACTACTATCACAGAAGTTCAGAACCACAGATTCTTCTCCATTGTCTTGGGAAACAAATGCAGCCCTTGCAGTGCCACACTTCATCATCAATCATCATCAGCAATCACAGGTAAGATAAGTTTGCTGTGAGGTATAACGCAAGACAGACTGGTAGTTCTTCTAATACTACAAATATAACTCGGTGAGGGTTTACCGCATCTATCTGTCTGCATGTTAAAGATGTGGCCAATATAATTTTTTATTCGAAAGCACTGCCCGCTGACCTGCATGGTCAATTAAACCTTGTGATGTTGCACAACGTACATTATTTGGTGAAACAGTCCCCCTTCCACCCCCCAACAAACACAAATGAACTTCAAATGTTTTCTTTTGAAAATAACTTTGTGTCTCATTTATTTGACCATAATATAAAGAAAGATGATACAAAAATAAAATATATATGAAATCTTACCCCACAACTGTCCCTACCCTCCCCTAACCCCAACCAAATTTCCAAGTTCAATGTAAACCCCAACACCCAATTCCCACCCACCAACAAAAGGATTGAAAAAGGGGCAAACAAACAGGGTCCATCTCAAAGCCGGCGGGCTTTCAAGTGTTTGTCCACAATGAGCTTCACCCACTCCTCTATTTCATCCTCAAGCCTCGCTACCCGGAGGAGAATCTTTTTTTGAAATTGACGGCACCTACATTGGCATGCATGTTGTGGGGGGGGGCGGCCGATGATGAAAAAATCCGGCGGCGGGCAGCTGCCTGACCACGGCGACGTACTCCTGCAGGCTTGGGGGCCGGGGCATTGGAAGAGGCAGCAGCTGCTGCCGCCGCCTCCTCCTCCTCCTCGGCCTGAGCCACCAGCCAGCGGTAGGCCTCAACGATGGCCTGCAGTTTCCGCTGCCGGGCCTGGACTGCCAACTTTGTGTCTCCCAACCACGCAGGCAGCTGTGTTTTCCCCTTTCCATGCTTCCACAACAACCCATGCATCCGACTGCTATCAGCCACCTGCATTGCTGATTCCAAAGTATCCTTCTATATTAGATGATTGGTGCTTTTTCCTTGCTCCTTTCATCATACTTAAAATCGATCTCCTTAGTATTAATCCATCGCGGTCATGTTGTGGATAAGACTTTTAGTCTGCCACCAGCCTTTCACAGCTGAGTTGTAGTCAGATAGAAGAGGCCTGTTATTTTATCAATTCTCGCCGGTTGTAATGCTAAGCATGGTAATGACAAATAAAGGTGGCGTCATATATTGTCCAGTAGAACTTCAAGTTCATTATAAATCTCAGAGTACAGTGAGGAAGTTTTCCCCTCCCACCACGTAATGCGGATCACTATTGAATGTAACTTACCATCGCCCACCGCTGTTGGCTCCTTCCCCACTGCTGCTGGTGCTGGTGTAGGTGCCTCTGGTCCTGTCCCCTCCGGGATCGCCTCTGCTGACGCTGCGCCGCTGTCCCCGTCGGCACTGGTGGATGGTACCGGTTCTGCACCTATAAAAATAAGTACACCTTTTTAGATGGATGCACAGCCCCCATTGTACTTGTTCACCAAGAATGGAGTTCTGTAAAACAGTTAAGTACAACGTAATCAGTAGTAGTCCACATTGCATAGTACAGCAGAGTCACTACACATATTAGCATTCATTTGTTATGGTATGGTACCCAAGCTCATCTCATCTCTACTGCTACTCTAGTCCTTGGAAATTTGAACTGAACCATGTAACCTTTGTACATCAATGTATACAGTTTTGCGCATGCTACCTCGCAGCTTGTTGCGCAGTACGAGAAGACACCTTTGAGGCCACATGATTGTTCAATGCATACACCTGAAGAGGTTGGAAAATAAAAAGGCCCATATTTACTTTTTGTATGTGGATTGTGGAATCGAGTTTGCTTACAGGTTACACCTTTTTTTAGCATGACTGCAAAAAACTTGCATAAATGTATTTCATACTGTCTAACGTGCACCACTTTTGTCATTATTTTTCGGCAGATGAGAAGATTTCCTTCTACGAAGCAGAGATTTCCAGAGCTTACCAAAAAGAGGCATATGTAACCAGTATACGTTCAATGGTGAGGGGTCTCCGACATTTCCCACATTTTCCTATCGTGCACTAGTAGCTGTACAAATGTAGATTACTTTATTCAGCCTTTTTTAACTCTGGATTTTTTCTGGTGGGCCCCTTGACGTATTTCACGGAACAACTATGTTACTTACTTACTTCTAACAAAATAAAGCTTTTGAAGTACCACATTGACTCTGAAAAAATCCGGCGGCGGGCAGCTGCCTGACCACGGCGACGTACTCCTGCAGGCTTGGGGGCCGGGGCATTGGAAGAGGCAGCAGCTGCTGCCGCCGCCTCCTCCTCCTCCTCGGCCTGAGCCACCAGCCAGCGGTAGGCCTCAACGATGGCCTGCAGTTTCCGCTGCCGGGCCTGGACTGCCAACTCCTTTCTTGTTGGTTTTGAAGGAGTAACTATAAAGAAGGAGACAGAATTGTTGTAATCCAAAATCCCAGCAAATCAAGAACACAAAATTTATTCAACACATAGTGGCACAGTAGCACTAGCAAGCAAGCTGAGTACAAAAAATTGTGTTGCATCTATCTTGAACATTCTACGGCCTATATAATTAATTTGTTGGACTTTTTGGCACGGCATTATGCCTGCCCTAGTAGCATGGGTGCACTTCAACGGTCACACACATACGAACACCTGTCTTTTTCATATCTCGTTTTATATCATATACTACTCTGCTTCCGGGAACAGTCTCAAACTAACATTAATTAACAGGGGCCAGCTAGTAGTAAATGTCTAGTAGAGACTATCATTCTTTATATCGCGCAACAAACCTTAGGTGGTTTGTGTTTCACCAGCAACGACCCATGCCTCCCGTCGTCCCCTCCTTCCCTTGCCTTTTGGTTTGACCAAAACACCGCTGCTGAGACTATCCACTACCCACCGATATTGGGTGTGTCTCCCAACCACGCAGGCAGCTGTGTTTTCCCCTTTCCATGCTTCCACAACAACCCATGCATCCGACTGCTATCAGCCACCTGCATTGCTGATTCCAAAGTATCCTTCTATATTAGATGATTGGTGCTTTTTCCTTGCTCCTTTCATCATACTTAAAATCGATCTCCTTAGTATTAATCCATCGCGGTCATGTTGTGGATAAGACTTTTAGTCTGCCACCAGCCTTTCACAGCTGAGTTGTAGTCAGATAGAAGAGGCCTGTTATTTTATCAATTCTCGCCGGTTGTAATGCTAAGCATGGTAATGACAAATAAAGGTGGCGTCATATATTGTCCAGTAGAACTTCAAGTTCATTATAAATCTCAGAGTACAGTGAGGAAGTTTTCCCCTCCCACCACGTAATGCGGATCACTATTGAATGTAACTTACCATCGCCCACCGCTGTTGGCTCCTTCCCCACTGCTGCTGGTGCTGGTGTAGGTGCCTCTGGTCCTGTCCCCTCCGGGATCGCCTCTGCTGACGCTGCGCCGCTGTCCCCGTCGGCACTGGTGGATGGTACCGGTTCTGCACCTATAAAAATAAGTACACCTTTTTAGATGGATGCACAGCCCCCATTGTACTTGTTCACCAAGAATGGAGTTCTGTAAAACAGTTAAGTACAACGTAATCAGTAGTAGTCCACATTGCATAGTACAGCAGAGTCACTACACATATTAGCATTCATTTGTTATGGTATGGTACCCAAGCTCATCTCATCTCTACTGCTACTCTAGTCCTTGGAAATTTGAACTGAACCATGTAACCTTTGTACATCAATGTATACAGTTTTGCGCATGCTACCTCGCAGCTTGTTGCGCAGTACGAGAAGACGCCTTTGAGGCCACATGATTGTTCAATGCATACACCTGAAGAGGTTGGAAAATAAAAAGGCCCATATTTACTTTTTGTATGTGGATTGTGGAATCGAGTTTGCTTACAGGTTACACCTTTTTTTAGCATGACTGCAAAAAACTTGCATAAATGTATTTCATACTGTCTAACGTGCACCACTTTTGTCATTATTTTTCGGCAGATGAGAAGATTTCCTTCTACGAAGCAGAGATTTCCAGAGCTTACCAAAAAGAGGCATATGTAACCAGTATACGTTCAATGGTGAGGGGTCTCCGACATTTCCCACATTTTCCTATCGTGCACTAGTAGCTGTACAAATGTAGATTACTTTATTCAGCCTTTTTTAACTCTGGATTTTTTCTGGTGGGCCCCTTGACGTATTTCACGGAACAACTATGTTACTTACTTACTTCTAACAAAATAAAGCTTTTGAAGTACCACATTGACTCTGAAGTATATTTTCAGTGTCTGTTGTCTTGTAGACTTACACGAGTGAGTGAGCAAAAGGGGGTTACTTAGGTTATGTATTGTGTAATAAAAGCATTGGGCATCTTGGTATTGGGGTTCAGGAGTGGGATAATTGAATAATTGACCAATGACTGAGCCCATATAGGTTGTCGTTCAGTGAATTGTGGGTTCCTCAGAGTTCTGTGACTGAGGTGTAAGTAAGGTCCAACCTACCTATCACCAACATCCAATTTCTGGTGCATACATAGTTATGTATGTGACTGCATAGAAGAATACCCACAAGAGTAGTAGTGGTATACTAACGTTTACAAAATACTAGACCAACATCTGGATGCATACTTGGTTGGTGTCAATTGGCAAAGCAGAGACATTACAGAGGAAAAAGCATAAGACAGGAGTGGACCCTGTGCCTACAGCTATTCTATCACAGATTTTTTGAAAAGATTAATACCTTAACTAAAGAGTGGGCAACAGGGCAAGCTTACCTACAGACAGTCTAATACTAGTAGTAGCACAGAGAGTCATAGCAGAGGCTCTTTGAAGGAACAGAAAGGCAGGGACAGATACCCACAATTTTGAAAACATAATGAAAATCAAAAAAGCATTTGTCAAAATGTATTTAGGAAGGAAATGTCATTAATTGGTTGGAAAAAAAGCTCCGTTAGAAAGTTAGGGAAATATCATTGTTCCAAAAGAAAGCACTGTTGGACTTACTGGGGACAGCAGCAGGATCCTCAGTAGAGGAGCTCTGTGCCTGTGGTTCACCCGCCGACTCGGTCCCAGCCTTCTGCTTGAACCTGGGTTCTGTGGTTCATGTAAGAAATAATAAAGAAAGAGAAAAACATTGAGTGCTGTGAAACATAGACATCATTTCAAAAACCACTGCTAGAACATTAAAAGAAACAAACATTGATCTACCAAATGACTACTGCCTTGCAGGATTCACTGACTGTATACTTGGAGAAAACAAATCAAATGTTCCATAAACATTCTGATTGCAGATTACGAAGTAACACAGAGGCAGTAACACCTGAACAACACCACCGATTCAAGAATGGGGTAATCAATTATCTGTAAGTAGGCATTTCTTTTTTATTTTTGCCAGCAAAATGCATAGATCACAAGGAGGAGACATGCTTAACTTTGTGCATACACGAAATTGTACGTTTGTTGCATCATATTTTGTTCTGCTACTGACTGAATGCTACTGCTGCTAAGCCTACCCACTCACTAAACAAACTACATCAGTTCTATGGAGGGCTGAGGCAGGGGCGGCTCTAGGCTCATGGTGGTCCTGGGCAGGGAGCGTAGGTAGGGGGCCCCGGAAGAGGAGGTCGGGCGGAGCTCGGAGGCCAGTGAAGAGGGGGGAGTCAGGGTGTTTGGAAGTGGAACAGAGCCGGAGGCACCAAATCCCTGCCAGGGGCCGCCACGCAAATATGTATCCATCCTCAGAGGATTATTAAATTAAGGATATATATTGGTGTGGTGGCCCCTGGCGTTTAGTGGCCCTGTGCAGTTGCACAGCTTGCACATGCCTAAAGCCGGCCCTGGCTGAGGTAAGAAGAACAAAGTAACTTTAGCATTCATTGCCAGAGGAGGATTCTTGCAGAAGAGAAGGCCGTGAAAAAAATGATACAATATGCAAACTACGTACAATTATCCATCCACTGCTATTTCACTGACGGACAAAGGAAGGACAAGACTCTATTAATAGCATTAACTAACTTCAGTTCTCTACAATAAAGAAAATCTCACATCAATAAACAGCAAAAGCTAGCGCCAAGTTGAAACAACACGCAAGAGTCAGTGAAGAAGAGCAGCACAGACCAGTGTCATACAATTACAGTAGATATAACGGAATACATTGGAAATGTAACTAGGAGCACCAGTCATCACGTTACTTATTCAGCCAAGATTTAGAAAGATACAATAACAATACTTATACTACTATAGATGTATATATATATATATATATATATATATATATATATATATATATATATATATATATATATATATACACACACTTTTTTTTTGGGTAGCCACTCACCAAGACCCACGACCTCGGCACCAAGCAGGTCCAACAGGTCCTGCTCCTGGTCCAAAATGTCTGCCCAGCGGTGCGACAGCTGATGGTGGGTACGCCGGATACCGGAGCAGCGGAAGACTGCCCGGCGCACCTTCGGCCACCGCCGGAGACGCTCTTCAATCTGGTAGCCGGAGCCGGGCCTGCCGCCTGCTGCCAAGGTCAAGGGGAGGTGGCGCTGGAGAAAAAGATCAGGGCAGCCACCTCCTCCTCCCAAAAAAGTTGGCGGGCCGTCACCCCTGAGGGGCGCATTCTGCCGCAAGGCAGCCAGGTTTTTTTGGGCACAGGCGCCTTGCCCTTTGAGCCCCGGATGCTGCTGGCGCCCTTCACCATGGTTCTGGGTGGAGGGGAGAAGAAAAGTTCAAGACAAAAAGGTAGGGGAAAGGAGAAGCAAGGTAAAAGAAGGAAGTAAAATAAAACAATAGAAAAGTTGAAAAAAAGTTGTAAAAGTAGAAATAAAATGAAAAATATAAACCTAGGCACAGAGAGAGATAGGTAATAACTAGGGCTCCCGGTTTTATGGTATTTATTTTTTTGCCATTTCCGTCTGTATTTATCCATATTTATTTTTCGGGCATTTTTTCCGTATTTATCCACATTTATTTTTGCCGCAAGCAAAAGACGACGCTACAGATAGTATTTTGCAGCATTTATTTAAATTGGCAATGCACACATGCGCTCAGTTGTTATTGGTCAACACTATACATTCATCTGAAAACAACCTTTGCCATTTGCAAAATGTCCCAAATATACTTATAAGTGCTATCACAAGCCATTTGTCTCAGAGCCTTGCAGTTTCTGTCATCGGCAGAGTGCCACATCCTCTCCCCCACTGAACACCATACAGCCTCACTGAGAGACACTCACACTGCATTCAGCTGCCTGAACAAAGTGATAAGATGCCTCTCTTAAGTATGTGTGAAGTGATAACAGGTATGAGCCTTTGTTTCCCATCTGTGCCATTTGCTTCTAGGGGTGAGGCTCCTGGCTGCTCACACCCAGTAAGGAGACTCGAACAGATGAAGGCCTGATGACCCCTCAGAATAGGCCATTGTTATGGGCCCAGCAGGAGTCAGAATAAGAAAGCCCCGTCTGCGCCTGCACGTGTTTGCTTGTTGCGATAAAGCAGATAACACACTGCTCAATTTCAATTTTTATAGCAAGCTCCCCATACTGGAGCGTTGGTTTTGCCATCTTAGTTGTGCACTTTTTTCCTGTGCTTAGGGCAACATTGTGGCTCCGTAAATAAAGCCCTCTGTGGCTGAGCCCTGTATTTGCCCACAGGTTCAAAATTAGTTTAATGTCAAACTTTGTAAAATCACTCGTTTTTACAAGGATGTGGTGTCCCCTTGCCTGCCACTCGTGTTAGGGCAGAAGAGAGCCGAGGGGCCATCGAGAAGCGCTCTGGAGGAATGTGGGGGCGTGGATCTGATTTTAACAAACAATTCCGAGTGTGGAAAGAGGGAAAGCAGGTCCGTTTCTAATGAGGGTATGGGTCTCTGTGTCTTAATGCGGGGGTGCACTCGAGTAAGGGTGCTGGCCCCCACTGATGTTAAAAGGTGGATTTGCGGGGAGAAAGAAAGAGGGCTCCCTGCCCTGTGATTTAAAAGGGAGAATGCTTGCTCTTTAGCGTCTGCCACCAGCCGCCGTTTTTTTTTTTTACTGTTGACGTGCACTTTTAATAGGTCATGAAGTTGTTGGAAGCGTCTTCTTCACATCAAAACTTCAAAAATAAGGTCGCTAAATAAATGGGTTTATGGCCAATTCTGTATTAACAGGGTATAAACAGCATTGTGAATATGTCTGCACTGCTCTAAATAATCAATGCAGCTTAAATTTGTTTTTAGACATGACTTCTAATCCTCAGTCAACTTTCTTTACAAACTTTTATGAACCCAAGTCTGTGCGAGACTTTAAAAAATACAATGAATTGCCTAAGGAATACATTTTTACAAATATAAAACATTGAAACAAAGTTGTGCGCTTCTTTACAGCACACAGCAATTCTTTTATAAAGACATACAATACAATATCAAAACGGTTTTATAAATAACTTCTCTTTTAAAATGTGGGAGGAAACCTGTTAATTAAATCACAAAGTGATGGAAATCGAGCAAAATCAGCTACTACCCAGTCCTGAAAAATATTTTTCTTTTCATGGTGTAAGTCTAAAGGCAAACAAATCAATTTGTTCCCCTTTGAAAGTCTGAGTTGGGGGCAGAGGTGAGTATCTCTGCCCTGCAGCTTTTGAACTTTCGAGCTGCCGTTTTGAGCACAACCTCACCTTGCAGTTGATTCCCGGCTCTGACTCGGCCCTCTTGGGACATAAGGAGGTACTGCGGGCTGGGTTCACAGGTGGCACGTCTCAAGGTTTAGGGGCAAGGGGCGACGTCACGAATCCAGTACTCGGTGCGTCTCAGCCCGGGCTGAAGCCTCTTAACCCTCTAAGGAGGGGGAGACACCAGATGGCAGCACAGCAACATTTACTCGTATTTTCCCGTTTATATATATAAATACAGACAAATGAAAACTTGTTTTCCGTCTGTATTTATATGTATAAATCCATAAAAACGGAAAACCGGGAGCCCTAATTATTATACTGCTTGAGTGCATATAGTAACTATACTCATCTTTCGTGTATTTCGCATTTCCGATTTTCAAAATGCATATCATTGTATTTTGGGGTGGTTGGGTATACACATTCACTGTTAGTTATATTTACTATGCCTAGATTAGTAATTATGGACATAGATTCCGTGGAGTGGGTGTGATGTATTTACTATGGGTGCTGTATCGATACTCCTATTTCTGACCCTTGTCTGGTTAATAATTAACTAGTAGCCATACAACGGCACAGAAGCCCATTATCTGAATTAGGTCATAGCGCATGCCATCGCATTAGGCAAGCACTATTTCTCCAGCCCCCCTAGCAGGCATACGGAGTTCTCAAAACAAATCAAACCTCCAGCAACCTGGGAAATCCCCCGCAGCTATTGTTTTGATTTAGCCGAGAACTTCAGCAAAGAATGTGCGAACGACCAGTTCTTATGACATCCTTATTGACGTATTTATGTCCATCCTTACGTCAATCTCGGCACCTTTCAGGTATAAATAATACCGACATTGCCCTAAGCAAACACACGGTGGTGATGAGATTGGAGCAGCGAGACTTGCCGAGGAGCCCAGCTGATGCCGAAAACAGCCCACGGACGCTGCCCCTCCTTTTTGACGCGCTGAGAGAGATGCTGCCTTTTCTCCTGCAGAGAAATCCAGCCCCGGCGTTTCCAGCCGCCCTCGCAGGCAGCTGGGATATCAAGTCCTGAGATAGAGATACCAGCCCTCCAGCCTTCTAATTCCCAGGTACTGAACTGAATAACCCTTGCAGAGAATTCTTGAGTCAGACCCTTGGCAAACCAAACTTAACTTAAACTGCTACTTATCTACTCCCACCCACGTATTAGGCTTAGGTCAGGTACACTGGGGTAGGCGTAGTTAGAAGCACCAGTTGAGTACGATTAGTCAATGTATATATGTATATATCTATTTTATCCATTTTAAGTATCATATGGCTAAGAAACCATATCAATGCTTTTACAGTATTATTTTATAATTCTGTTTTTACAGTATGCACTTTACTTAACCTTAAGTATTGCAATAATAGCGATTCATTTCTCTTGTACGAGAAAAGAGACTGATCAATAAATAACATCTTTTATTGAACACGCCCGTCTCTTCCTTTTCTCTACAATCTGGTGAAACTAAGAATGCACGTACTGACTGAGTAAAATAGCTGTCTTTTGTTTTCACACGACTCTGGAGATATACTCTTGATTTAGGGGGAGCAAAGTTGTCATGTTCTATGGTTGTCAGAAACTAAATCCCTTCTTGTCTATCCAGGGAGGTTAAACTCCTCCTTGCCTATTCGAGAAAGTTTCTAGTGAACTCTGAGCTAGCTGGCACACATAACTTTAAGTCTAATATCGTCAGTAGAAGACCTAGTTAACCTCAGTCCTACGTCTATACTATTGAAGATATTATTCCAATGCGCAGAGCCTATTGGGATAATAGGAACTACACTACAATGGAAAGGTGCAAGAACTTAAAATACGTACTCGTTGTTGTTTGTGCCTTTTCAAGATGGGTAGAAGCCTATCCCCTAAAAGACAATACTGCCTTGTCCACAGCGAAGGCCCTTGTGAAAGAATTCTTCCCTAGATTTGGAATGCCGAGAATGGTCTGGAGCGACAATGGGAGTGAATTTGTGGGTCGAGTGATGAAGAAAGTATGTGAAGGGCTAGGCATCCAACAGAAGTTTCACGCTGCAAATCACCCCCAGTCAGCTGGACTAGTAGAATGCTACAATGGCACGTTAAAACTTAAACTGGCCAAGATCCAAGCGAGCACTGGTCTTAAATGGCCTGATGCTCTGCCCTTAGCACTCCTATCCACCAGAATGACTGTACATTCGTGAGTGGGACTTAGTCCTTATGAGATCGTTTTTGGCCGCCCGGCCAACTTATGGGGAGTGCCAAGGCCCACGAAATTCAGTGAAATTGAACACCCTGTTTTGCCTGACTATCTGTACGAATTGATGGCTAAATTGAGTGTTTTACACCAACAGGTCCATGACTCTCTACCTCAGGCCTCTGAAGCTCCAGGACACCCCATTGATCCTGTATCCTGGGTTTTGGTCAAGAATTTCCAGCGAACAAAGAACGACCAGCCCAGGTGGACCGGCCCACACCTCGTCCTTCTTTCAACAAGATCAGCTGTTCGAGTGGAAGGGAAGAAGCACTGGATCTACGGGGTCCATTGTAAAAGGATCCCTTTGCCTCTGTCATACAACCGGTGGGTCCAGGAGGGTATCGCTGACTCAGAAGCTGAAACTGTGCCTCGTTTTCTGCCCTTCAGTTATGCACGTGTAAAAGTAACTAACTGTGAACGTGAAAGTGAGAACATTTTGCAAGAAGCGGTGCCACCATCAAAGCGATTGAACACTACAGAGCCTGAACTCCTGTTTCAGGACCAGACAGTACCTGGAAAGAAGCGCTATAATTTGAAGCCGAGACCTATGGAGAAATAAAAGTTTTTTCTCTGCTATTTTTGAAAGCGCAGCTCTCCCATCTGAGAAACTTGCTTATTTTTGCTTTTTGAACTGCCATCCGGGTTCCGCTGCTAGGGTCGCGATTGCCCAAAGTCTTTGGGGTGCAGCTGACGACGTTAGGACGACAGTTCTGGTTGGTCTAAGGGAGTTGCCCTAGACTGACAGAAGCATTCCTTAGCAGAAACAACCTACCATCGCAAGCAGCATTTTAGAGAGGATGGAGTTTTTCGAGATGGAGAGATCTGCCAAAACTATGAACTTTAAAGCTAGAATATGTAAAATGATGACAAAGAAATGCTTTTTGATATTGTGCATTTTCATGTTATTCAGTGTTATGATATTTTTAATAGGATATGTTTTATTCTCTTTTCGAGTAACATTTGCACCCACTACATCGCCCGTACCTCCTCCTACTGTTTCCTCACATTCTTTTCAACCCCTTCCTGAACATGAATCTGCTAGGAGATTAGAGTTTATTAATAACTCCTTCGTTCAGCTTTTGCACCAACACCAACTGGTAATGAACACGACTAACTGTTGGGTGTGTGGTCTTATGCCTCACACAACGGATAAAGGTATCCCTTATCTGGTCCTGCCTTTCAGCAATAATGATTCTGTGTGGGCATACAGAACAATGTTCATCTATGCACGTGAAGTCCACCCCCTACGTTCTGTAAAGGACAATCCCAAGAATAGTGCTCTAGTTAAGTGTATAGTCGATATGATTAAGGAAGAGTTTCTTATGAAACTACCCCGAAAGATGAGACACTTGCATATATAGGATGGAATGTAACAGGATATGGAGCTACTCTGAGTGAGAAGCAGCAAGCTAAGAGATCTTCCCCGATTTGGATCGTACCCCATCAGGGTCACCTATGTCTGCAAGGTAATGGCAAGAATCCAAGAGCTCAGCTAGGGAAGAGTATCTGTACTGAAACATATGTTTTTGGGTCTCAGACTTCCCCTGCGTTCTTAGCAGCTAAGGGTACATATTTCATCTGCGACAATAGAGCCTATACATGGTTGTCCCCTGACTTTTCGGGCATATGTTTTGTTTTGTTCCTGTTGCCTCCCACCTACACAGCAGCGGCAGATTACCACAAGACAAGGATAGTTAGAGGTGTCTTGAGTAAAGAAGACACTGCAGGACAAGAATTTGGGTACTTCGTAAAGGGTTTTCTGCCGTTCTGGGGACCAATGGTTAACAGCAGGAACATAAGGCAATTGACAAGGGCGGTTGAGTCCACCGTAATTGAAACTGCTGGTGCCCTTAGTAACTTGACTGCTGAGCTCCAGTCGGATCGTCTTATGACCCTTCAGAACAGGGTCGCGCTAGACGTCATACTTGCAGACCGAGGTGGGGTATGTAAATTGATCCAATCGAGTTGCTGTGTTTTCATTCCAGATAACGCTCCAACAGTGTACCTGGCCATCTCCAAACTGCATAAGATTTCCGAATCTATTCATGTGGATAAAGGAGATTGGTCGTTGATGGGATGGTTATGGGAACTGATATCTGCTTGGGGATGGAAAATTCTGATGGTCATTGGGATGGTCTTAGCCATTCTTTTCCTGTTCTATCTGTGCGTGCAGTGTGCTCCTGCAATATGTGGCCTCTGTGCTACATCATGTGTAAGGAAACCTGTATCAAGAGACGAGCTAAGTAATAGGATGATGTTACAGCAACATCTCAATGACTTTAGGAATATAGACCTGGACTCAGATTAGCATGAGGATAGGTTTATTGCCTATGTAAGGGCAAAAGGAGGGTCTGTAGTACTTAAAATTTTGGACTCGTGTTATAAACTTCGTCGTAACACGACGATTTTGGTGTCAAAAGACCGAATATGACAAGTACACTATGCACAAGCATTTTCATCATATTCGAGTGACGATTTCGCCCCGAAATCGTCATTATCGTTCTGAACCCTTGGGTTCCATTTTGAATACGGCAGCCATTTTGTGAGTTGCCCTCACATAGGCAGATGAATTAAGCCAAATTCGATTCCAAAGGACACGTACACCTTAATTGACTTCTCTGCGACCTGGGCAAGCTGGAACCATTGCCCCAGGCCGAACCTGCCTGGCCAGTTCCTCTCCCAGTGGCCGAACGAGATAGCATCAAGGCACAGCCTGCCATAAACCTTGTCATCACACACACACCCTGCCTAATCTTGCTCACACCTGTCCCTGCTCTTTTCTCTCTTACTTGCTTTATGAGGAGGAGGTGCCCGTTTTTATTGGGGGTCCGTCGATATCTGATGAAAATACTGGGCCTTGCCGGATAATTTATTATGGGCTGGACAAACTGAAATGTGGGCTTGTCATCATGACTCTGCTTTTCCTTTGTAGTGAAAACATGTGAATGGTATACTAAAATGTAAAGAATGTTTACCTAAAGCATAATATTTCGTATAAAAGGAGAAGCCTGGCTTTGTAAGATTGAGCAGTCTCCTGAAAATATACACACTGTGTTGTTGTACTTCTAGGACGCCTGTTACTTGGTTGCAGCCAATAAATTCGATCCTTGACTTCACCTAGAAGACTCTGAGTTTCTGTGTCTGAATCAGGAAAGTACTCGAGGTCTTTTGGTGTTGTCCCTGGCACCGCTGGGTTACCGGTTCGGTACCGGTTCTGAGAAACCCAGTACCTCAACAAGGCTGTACCTTCCCGTTCTGTGACAAAGAGGACAAAAGGTTTGGCATAATCGGGTGTAGCTAGGACAGGTGCAGAGCATAATGCTTGTTTGAGGGTGTCAAAAGCAAAGGTATGATCAGGTGTCCATGGCAATGGGGAAGAGATTGTGGTTGTTAGCTGTATCAGGGGTTTGGCCAAGTATGCAAACTGGGGAATCCATTGTCTACAGTATGACGTGAGGCCAAAAAAGGCACGGACTTCCTTCTGTGTCTTGGGTACAGGAATGTTAAAAATTAGTTGAATTCTTTCAGGTGTGAGTGCCCTACCCTCCTTTGACAGCAGGTGCCCTAGGTAGGCCACCTGCTGTAAACACAATTGTAATTTTGAGGGTGACACCTTGTGGCCATGCTGTGCAAGGAACATTAGGACAATTCGTGATGCTTGTTCACATTCCGGTTCGGAGCGTGCAGTGAGCAGTAGGTCATTGACATATTGTAATAATGTCGTATTGGTGGGCAGAACAATGTCGTCTAACTGTCTTTTAAGTGCCTGACTGTAGATACTGGGGCTTTCTGTATATCCTTGGGGAGCTCTTGTGAAGCAGAAGCTACGACCTTGTAAGGAGAATCCGAATAGGTACTGACTGTCTTGGTGGATCGGTACACTGAAGAAAGCATTCTTCAGGTCGATTACAGTGAAATGTGTAGCCTCAGGATCTATGGCTGTTAACAGAGTACTGATGTCTGAGACCACGGGGTATTGTGGTACTACTAAGCATGGGCGTAAAATCCGTTCCGCTCGCGGATTTTGCGGATTTTTGGTAAATTCGCAATCCGCGAACTCTTGCGAACTTACCGAAAATTCGTAAAATCCGTGCGAAGCGGATTTTTTGCTTGGTCGCACTTGCCAACTAGAATACTATACAATTTCGCGGGAGTAAACACTTGCGAACACGTAGATGCGGCGGGCAGCGACAATCTCGCAATTGCGAGATTGCAAAATTTGCAATTTCGCACAAGAAATCCACCAGCAGGCAGCATAAACCTTGAAAATTATGATTTTTATCAGAATAACTCCTCAGGTTGACATTTGCCTGCACTTTTTCTCTGCAAGGAGTCCATTTTGGGGGGGGGGGGTTTAGGAAGGAAGTGCCCCACAGTCTCCAACTTCCTGTTCCTGTCCAGCAGGCTCCTCCCAGTGCTTTCTTCATGTGCTGGTCACTTTGATTTGGATCTTGACCTGGAAGGATTACTTTTTGTGGATGCTGCTGGATATTTGGATTTTTCCAAAACTGAAAGCACTCAGCAGGTGCAAAAGTTCAATCTTATCATTAGTAACCATTCCCTGTAGTGCTTCCTGAGGGGCCCCTTCAGAGTTCATTTGCCTACTTGCAACTATTCTATGACCCTGCTCTGACCCTCACAGCAGGCTCAGAGAATAGCTACAAGTATACAACAAAGGTCCTGTTAAAAAAATTACACTGCAACAGAAAGCAATTACAGACATAACTGAAAGCACTCAGCAGGTGCAAAAGTTCAATCTTATCATTAGTAACCATTCCCTGTAGTGCTTCCTGAGGGGCCCCTTCACAGTTCAGTTGCCTGCTTGCAACTATAGGCCACAAAGGTCCTGTGAAAAAAAAATTGCACTGCAACAGAAAGCAAATTACAGATAAGGAAGCAGGTGCCAGCCAGACTGGAAGTTTAAATTCAGTGACACATTAATCAACCCCAAATTAATTCATGTCAGTTGAAGCAGGGCAGGTGTGCTTGTTTTTTTTCACACCCATAATCTACAGTGATAAACCAACCAGAGGGTGCCAGTGATGTACCAGAGGGTGGCATGGGTGAAACAGAGGATGGCAGTGTTGAAACAGAGGGTGCTGTGAACCTGTGATGATGACCCAGACGTAGAAACAACATAGTCGCGACCGTTGCGTGCCGACAAGTAAGTTCGCAATTGCGAACTGGTACAAAATCCTCGCGAAATGGCAGAAACCCTTGCGAACACTATAAAAAAAAATCCGCAAATTCGCGAGAATTCGCGGATTTTGCGGATTGCGAGTTTGCAAATACGCAAATTCGCGAACGCCAGATTCGCAAAATTCGCCCATGCTTAGGTACTACACATTTGTTGAGTTCACGTAAGTCAACCACGAGTCTGTAGACTGGTGGCGCACCGTCATCAGTTTTCTTTCGGACTGGCAGAACTGGCGAGTTACATATGTTGGAAGGTACTTCTCTGACTACTCCTTTTTGTATCAGGTCATCAATAATCTGGATAAGGGCTTATTCTGCATCTGTTGGGTCAGTAGCCCATAATGTGACGGGAATGTCTCTTAGTCTGACATCTAGTTCTCGTGTGGTGAAATGGCCTTTAAAATCTCGGAGGAATAGTCGGACTCCTTCCTAGTTCTCTAAGTGTCTGAATGCCAAGGAGATTCTCAAGACAGGATTTTGTAAGCACTAAGTCGGTAGAAGTTTTAAGAGGACCAACTTGAAGTGATATTGGTTCAGAAACTTTGTTGATGACAGGTGTACCTGAAAAACCCAAGTAAATACTATTTGAGCCAGAGAGGGGTACCTTGGGAACTTAGTTGTGTTGCACTGTCGTCCTACTAGCCCCGGTGTCGATCAGAAATTTTGCTTCTTTACCTAGGAGTTTAGCATGTACATAGGGACCCTCTTGGTCAACCGGGAACGGGATCAGTGGACGACTATCGTGTTCCCCCAGCTGTCTCATGAAATTGTGGGAAATTCAGGATAGGATGACACTGGGTACTGATAGAGTTGGGTAGTAGGTTTAGTATCAGTTGGAGGAGCAGAAAGTCGAGGGGGATAGTTACGAGGTTGCGTCTTCCCAGTGGCAATATTATGTTGTAATACTGGACAGTCACGCACAAAATGACCTGGCTTTTTGCAATAGTTACAAGTAACTTTTTCCTGTGATACTTGGGGTTGTTTAGGAGTCTGTTGGATTGTATTAGTCTGTGCTACCAATACCTTCATTTTAGTATCCTTTGTCCTTTTCTTTTCTTGTTCTTGTTCGTCCCTAATTCTATTTTGGTGATATTGGAGCATCTGAAGTGTTTGTGAAGGAGAGCTTGCTTGTCAAGTACTCTCTACCTTCAGTACTCTATTTCTAATCGTGGACAAGGCATTTTCTACAAATTTGGAGACAAATAATCGACTATAGGTGTCTCCACCTGAGGAGAGACCTCTGTTGATGAGAAAACATTTCTCCAACCTTGTATAATAGTCCCCTATGTCCGCATCTGGTTTCTGTTTGCATGCAGAGATAGCATCCCAATCTTCTTTCTTAGTGGTCAGCAACTGGGATAGTATTTTAGGGAGACAGCGAGGGAGTTCCTGAACTAGGGGTCCTAAGCCTTGTCCAGGATTGCGAGTAATGTCTTCTTTCTCTAATTCCGCCCATGCTACCCTTTTCCCTTCAAACTCCCAGTCCTTTCCCTTTAGCTTGTCATAGTTTCCCTGTGGTAATAGGACCTTGAGTAGAATATTGAGGTCCTTGTAAGTAAAGGAACCCATTTGGAGGATATCCTTGAGTTCCCTATGGAAACCCGAGGGATCCTTTTCATGAGAAGGGACCATTTTCTTCATTTCTAGTATTTCTAGTTTTGTCGGAGGGGTGTAAACAAACGTTTGTTGTAACTTTCCTGCGGAGTCTGCTACGGGGTGTACTTCTCGGAGAGGGAACTGTCCTTGGTCATAGTGATGGGGATTTACATCATAACTATCTGTAAAGCATTGAACATATCGCTGTCGTAGGTCAAGGAAAATATTTAGAAACTCTTGTCGCCTGGCCACCCACCTCCCTTCTAAACAGTCCCGTAAGAGAGAGTGTAACTTTTTAGGTGGGTAACCAGTGTCTTCGTACATTGTAATGAGGTGTTGAACCATATAGATGCTGGCTATCCTTTGTGATGGTAGAGGAATTGATAAAAACATTTGGGCAACTATATCAGGGCCATATATAGAGTATTGAGATACCCAATGTGTGCTTGATCTAGCGAGTTCTTTTTCTTGTGTGGTGAGTGGAGGCTCGTCGTCCATCCAATCATCTAGAGCTTTTTGTGTTCGTTGGAACAACTTATCTGTGGGGGCTGACAATTTCTTAGTTTTAAGTTTGAATTGTCCATTATTTTGAGAACAAGGGATACGGGAACGTACTGCACCGTGAAAAGAAGTTCCTTCTTCCCTGTCTTCGTTTGTACTTTCATTTTCTGTTTCCTGGGTATGGGCATTTTTTTGATGGTAATCAGAAACTTTGCTCGTGAAGAGTAGTATAAAGAGATCTATTTCTTTTATCTTATTATAATTTCCTGCGACTACTGCTTGATCTAGTTGTAATAAATAATCAGGAACTCTTTTTCCTGCGCTAGCTATCATTCTGATAAAACAAGTGATCATGAATCGTGAGAGGCATTTTTTATGTGCTATGGGTCTATTTTTAATAGCTTCCTGTAAGGTTTCTAAATTTTCTCCTGTTCGGAGAGCCTCGTAAATTTTATTTAGGCAATTTGTGACATTCGGCACTTCTTGTAAACCTTCTAGAGTCTCTCGTAGGCGAAGAGAGATATTTGCTTGTGACCCTTCCCCTGGGGTTGGGTCATAATCGCACTCTAACATGGGTGGAATGTTGCTTGAGGTGTCATGGGTGGGTTCAGTCTGGGTGACTATTTGTCTGGCTATTATCTGATTGGTATAAGCAGGAGGAGATTCCATTAAGTAGGTAGTAATAAAATCATCGGGTACAGAAGGGACCTTAGGACGTGGAGGTGCTGTAGGGATACTAGAATCTGAGCTAACTTCTGACTCTAATTTTGGTGAGAGGACAGGATATATACCCGTCGCAGAGGCCGAGGCCTCTCTTTTCTTTTGTTCAAAACAAATATCATCATTCTGATCCTGTAACCTTTTCATCCTACTTTCTTCTGACATTCTCTTTGCTTTCTCAACCTTCCCTTGCTCTTTCTGTTCCCTTCGATGTGCTTCCTTTCGCCATGTATCAACGCTTTCTAACATCGAGGGTCTTGCTTTCTTTTCCCAACACCTTTTCTCAACCGTCATAATACAATTCAAATCCCATGTGCCACTCTTTGGCCATCTGATCGCAACGTCTAAATCTTTAGTATAACCTTCCCAAAGATCCAAATACAAGATGGCACCAATCCCATGTTTGGTGTACATAAAGTTACCAGGAGTATCCTTCGGGGGGACTGGTACAGATTGTTCCAGTAACCCCTTCCGGGTACCCAGTTTACACAGTTTAGAGAACAAAGGCATTGTATCAGATACAAATAAAGATTTACACTTGGAAAAAAACTCGATATACTCTGAGTATCAGAGTACAAACATACCGTTTTCTAGAAACCTAGAACCCGTCTTTACCGCGCTCTGAAAAGATCAGAACCCGTCTTTACCGTGCTCTGAAAATTCAGAACCCGTCTTGATACACTCCCAGCAGTACTCACCGAGCTGCAGAGAACTTGAAGATCTTGAAGATCTGGACACTTGACTACGCAGCGCTCGTGGACAGGGACTGGTCGGGTTTCAGACGACCTCGGACTCAGCAATCTTCACAGGTTTCGGGCTCTGGGTCGAGACTTCCGCTGTCGTCCTCACCGCCTCGTATGGATGGCTAGGCCGTGGCTCGGTCCCCCTTTGACACGAAGGAGTTCATGCAGGAACACCCTGCAGTGTGCACTTGGAAGTCCGTCGATGTCTTGAAGAGACCGGTCTAGGTCCGCACCACCGGCGTGTGGGGAGAAAGGGAAGTCTCTGTTCGGGTGCCAATTTGCTGTGGTAAATATTTTAGTAATTTACCTTGATCATAATTTCTAGACATAAATAATAAATTCAAGTATGAAGAGCAGAGTCCCTGGTGGTTCGAATTCAGGGTCTTTATTCAGTAACTCGAGTTAAGGGAGAGCTCCGTCACCTGAGGAGAATCGGAAGAATCTCTAACTTTATTCTCAGAACACATGGTATTTAAAGAAATAAAGAGGAAGGAGCTTCCCTTCAATGCATGCCCGGATCATATGTTGATATAAACAGAAGTCATGTAGGCCCGGATCATATGTTGCAATAGAACAGAAGTCATGACCATAAAAGGAGGCAACGTCGTGAAAAGGGGGCACATGGTAGATAAAATAAGGCTGAGTCATGATTTAGAATGAGGAAGCACAAGAGAGGCAAAGGTGTGAAGAAATAACGCTAGGCTGGTTCCTTAGATAAGAGAGAGGGAGTCGTGACAGGATGTCTGTTTGTCGTGTTTCAGCATTCGGGGGCTCTTCTTCTCGGAATTGGTTGTCGTGGTTTAACAGAACGGGGGCTATTTCTCGGAATTGGTCTGATTATAGGGAAATGGTTACAGATGGGGGGTCTTGTTCTCGGCATCGGCTTGACCACAGATATGTACGGTTTAAGTGAGGAAACTGGTTCTCGGAATCGCCCTGAGCATAAGGATGTAATGTTGACCTTTTTGGGGAAGGAGAATGTGTGTGCAACTTCGTGAGGTGCATGATCAGCGCGTGATCGGTTCGTGCTCGTGCGCTCGTGTTCTCGTGTGCTCGTGTTTTATCAAGATGGGCTCGGGGACGTGACTGAAGAGGGTGTATGATGGGACATAACTTTACGATAAATAATCATTTTCCACAATCCTTAGGGATATTGCTGCCACCAGTGGAATCTAATCCACTTAACTTTTGCTCCCTTGCTAAAGCAAGTTTAGCTTGGGCCAGGGCTGTTTCCTCTTTCTCTATCTGAAATTGGACAGGTCTCATCCTAGCCTCATGTTCTCTTCTCTGAGGGGAAGTCATTCCCCTTTGAGAACCCCTTGAGGCATTAGAGAGGAGAGATTCCCTGGAAGGAGATCTTTCCCTTCTATTGCCTGGATTAAATCTACTATTAGGCCTGAAAAGGTGAAACACCTCTCCATTCCCATGTAAACTTAGGTTAGCCTGGCTAAGCCTCCTGACTTGGGCCTGGCTATCTTCTCCATCTTCTGAATCTCCCCCCTCCTCTTCCTCTTCTTCTTCCTCCTCTTCTACTTCTGGAGTCAGGGAATCATCTTCTGTAGATGGCACTCCTTCACCTGTATTATCTAGGGGGCCTGGTTTAGAGGCCTTCACAAGATCAGCTGCCTCTAGGACTTCTATCAGGTGCCTTTTGTGAATACCGAAAGTCGTAAAGTTAGGATTTTGTCTCAGTTTAGTAGTAGTAAAGTTAGGATTCCTAACTTTACTACTACTAAATGCCTTTTGTGAATACCAAAAGTCATAAAGTTAGGATTTTGTCTCAGTTTAGTAGTAGTAAAGTTAGGATTCCTAAATTTACTACTACTAAATGCCTTCTGTAAATACCAAAAGTAGTAAGTTTAAAATGTTGTCGCAGATAACTTTTGTGAATCGGGCTCCTCCTGATCTATCGCCATATCAGTTCTGGGACCTAGAAATTTGGATGCTTATCTCTGGTGGCAGCATGCTAGCATGCAGGCTTTTAAATGAGCTGTTGCTAGCTGTTTATCAGTTGTTTTTTATTCTCCTGAACATTCAGCTACACACTCTCGTCATAGGTGTGTGTATATGCCACAGAGAGTGCTCTATGCTGCAAAACCCATTCCGAACTATATCCAATGGGAGCCAGCTTGTGGGTGTTTTCCATTTCTTAGACATCTTATTCCTTTTCCTTTAGATTCTGTTATACATCTATCTAACACAACATCCACTCTATTTGATGGTTGGAGGACCGCTCTAGACGATTTATCTCCCCAACGGATATTATTGTTTAACATCAGCTCCCCTACTACCACTGAGGTCAGCTACTTAAGGAATTTCCCTAAGGTAGGTGAGTTGAGTCCTACCCTCCTAGATAGACTTACACTTGTCTTTTTTAGCCTGTTTTGGCTGCAGTATTTGTAAGACCATTTTCATTTTCCCTTATTATGCTTGTTCCTGTAGCCTTTTCTGTTCTGGTCCTCTCGTACTCATTATGGTTATTCCTGAAGGTTTCCACATCACTTGACCTTAAACCTTGGACAGGTAAGTACCTGGTTCCTTGGACTCCATATATGCATAGTACTAATGGAGACCTGCATTTCTACTGGATCTGTGGTTATCTACTGGCAGACTTTGGGTTAATAGTCTTTATTCCCCCACACCTTTCAGAATTCAATAACCGCTATCCCCGTTGGCACATACTGAGGGGAATCTATGGTACATGTTTTATACCTTACTTGTCACTACTTGGTTCGTTGGTGAGACAGGGCTCTATGTTATGCCCCATATTGGACACCCTTGGCACTTTCTGCACACATTAAACTTGTAGTCCGATTATGAGCGTCTTCCTACTCTTTCCCTATCTCCTGTCTATCGCTCAGTTTATTGTTTTTTATTACCTGAGCCAAGTCACTCCGCTCACTACTTTATTCATCATTTAAATTTTTTCTGAATTTGTCTACTGTTTGACATCAAGACTCTCTGATTCTCCCATGTTCTTAGAGCCCTGAAGAAGGTGCGACCTCTTTAATAGGTCAATACCGAAACGCGCATCGGCGCACTTTGTGGAAAAAAACCTCAAACAGAAACGTCATGCGATACACTTTTCATAGCGATAATACATGTAAACTACTCAGAATTGTATTTTTTAGGATACTGACTAATCCTTATTTTTGACAAAACAGCTCTGTGAATAACTTCTATTTGTTATAGATTTCAGTTTAATACACTGAGACCAATCCAGTCTTGCACAAGCAGATTCTTTATCCCAGGTTGGGCCCTGAATATTGTACAAAGATGGTTTTCCTAAAGTTATCTATTTTTGTGTTGTTTTTAGAATGTGTTCATTCTCTGTGGTGTGGTATGTATGGAAGTGTGGGAATAGATATATTAACACTTTTTTTGTCTTAGTGTTGTTTTCATTAATTGATCTGTTTTGTATGTCCCATTAACCATTATGCTATGATCAAACAATATTTAGTATTGATTATATTAGATATGAATAAAAAAATAATGCCAATTTTTTTTTATTGTTTGTGATCTAATTGAATGTATGTTTTTTTATTAAACTACTGTATTTTGATTTATTATATGCATAGTCTGCCAACGGATTAAGTTTAAAACCTGTTGCATAATCCACAAGGCACTGCAGAACCTGGGCCCTTCCTATCTTTTGGGGAAATGTATACCCTATGCACCCTCACGATCTCTCAGTTCCAGTGGTAAACATCTTCTGGAAGTACTTTGTATAAGAAAGGCTAGATTAGGGAGGAAAGCTCTTTCCTACCTGGGCCCTCGCCTTTGGAATGAGCTCCCTCTTTCTCTCAGACAGTGTTCAGAACATCTGATATTCAGGAAACTGCTTAAAACTTTCCTGTTCTGTATCTGCTAAACTTGCTAGGAATCACTGCCTCTCCTCACAGTCCGCTTAAGCACAGAGATAGCTCTTCGGGGGTCGATTCTAGCGCTATACAAACAAATAAAATAAAAATAAATAAATAAAATAGTCCCCCACATGTGCTCACTCCACGTGGGGGAGTCGGCACAATCTCTAATCCTGATTGGAGTGTGGCTACCATCTGCAAGATGGCGGGCACTGATGAGTGGGCTTCACCTCGCCTCTCCCTCCTGAGGGTTGGGGTTGGCAGAGGTAGGCACACCTTCTGGGCTATGCTAATTTTCCCACCTGTCTTCTCTCTGAAAAAGAGGGGAGTCAGGATGGGGGCCAGCTCCTGATGGCTGGGGGTCGCGTTACAAGGGCGGCAAGACCATTGATCCTCCCCTGCAACAAATGTCTCTTCATTGCCAGGGGGAGGTCTGACCACCTCTGCCCAGGAAAAGCTTTGTTTCTGGGCTCAGGAGCTAAGGCTCCCACCCCAAGGGTCCATAAATATATCTCATGCTGGCAGGCAGTTGTGTACCAGTCAGGGAACCCACAAGAGGCTGGTCGTTTTTCAGGGGGCATCTCTAAGATGCCCTCTGAGTGCATTGTATAATAAATCCCACACTGGCATCAGTGTGGGCTTATTATGCTGAGAAGTTTGTTACCAAACTTCCCAGAAATCTGTAAAGCCATTATGGTGCTGTGGAGTTTGTAATGACAAACTCCCAGACCATATAATCTTTATGGCTTTACTGCACTTACAATGTCCAAGAATGGACTTAGGCACTGTAGGGGTACAGTGTTCATGCAACTGTACCCTCACCCGTGGTATAGTGTTCCCAGCTAGAGGGGTGTCTTACATATACCATAGGCAGTGGGTTGCAGGCATGGCACACAGGAATGTGTGCCATGTCGACTCTCCACTTTTCTCTGCACTAAAACAAGCAGCCTGCAATGGCAGAGTATGGCTGTTAAAGTGCAGGACCTCTAAGGGTGGCACAATATGTCCTGCAGCCCTTAAAGGCCTTCCTTGTTCACAGTGTCCTTGGTACGCATTGTACCTTTTACAAGGGACTTACATGTGGCCAGAGAGGTGCCAATTGGCGGTACAAAGGTACAGCTTTGGGAAAGAACACAGGCCCTGGGAACCTGATTGGCAGGGACCCAGGGCACATCAAGTCAAAGTGAATCAGAAATCAGGCACAAAGTGCGGGGGTCACTGCTACTGAAACCCAGCTTCCTACAATGAATACCTAATCAAAAATTCTTAACACAAATAAGGTATAGAGTTGTATTACAGTCTGTTCCGGAGAATTATGTGAGGGTAGCATTGTATAAAGAAGCTGCATTCAAGTCGCCAACTGGATGAGATTTCTGTGACTCAATGTGCTTATTAAGGTTTTCAATGGAACAAAAAGACTGTTTTTTTACAAAGGATTAGACAATCTGTGCTTTGAGTACTACTTATTCTTTGTGCAAGACATTCATTTCCTTACATTACTGTGTGGCATGCACAATGCATTCTTTAGGAGTGATGAAAAGTAATGCAAAGTAAACAGGGGTTTACATTCATAGCAAAGAATGTAATGTTGACCACTGTGAAATTATATCAATAAGAAAGAGGGCAACAGCTACATTAACAATGGAAATAAGCATTCTATAAATTATATCAACAAAGATTTAACATGTTCAAGCTTAAGGGGAATTCCTTTATGACTATGTGTTTTTCCAATGCTGTACCACAGGTGCATTAACCATACTTTGGTGACTGCACTACACAAAGTTTCACACAACATTAATGTAAAAACATACTAATTAAAGTTGTATATTTAAGAGAATTACGGCCAGATTCATCATACTGAAATCGGCTCGCAAAGGGCCAGATTCTCAGAATCTGGTCCTTTGCGAGCGCTATTTTTGAATTTGGGATTCATCATCCCAAATGCAAAAATCGCTATACTAGAAATCGCTATATTGCGAAGAATCGCATTTAAGGAGTCTCAATTAGAGATTCTTTAAATGCTATTCATGAACCTTTTTAAAATTGCGAATTCACAATATGGGGCCGCTATTTACCGTGAAGTGTAACTTTGTGGTAAATAGCGAAAACTTTGAAAAATGCACTTAGGTGCATTTTTCTAATTTGTATGTTACACACACACATGTCCTTTGGACAAGTGTGTGCGCAACACCAGTGTACATTTGCATTTCAGGGGTGCTACAGGGTGTCCTTTGGACACCCTGGCACCCTTGAAATCGCTTCCTTATTTGCGATTCGCTAATTGCTAATCGCAAATAAGGAATGACTCCCCATTCATTCCTATGGACCTTGAGGCCCATAGGAATGAATGGGAAAGCCATTCCTTATTTGTGATTAGCAATTAGCGAATCGCAAATAAGGAAGCAGTAGAAATCGCAAAATATTTCTACATGCATCCCGTTTTGCTAGTCTTTAATAGCGATTCCTTAATAATCGCTATTAAGGACTCGCAAAAGAGGACAATGATGAATCTGGGGGATAGGTACTATATAATGCACGGAGAAGGAAAAAGGTAAGGTAAAACATATGCGGACAATAGAAGCATCTAAGACTTCGAATTTTTTAAGAAAGGTGTTTATAATGTGATTATTGAAAGAGTAGGGTGTTTAGTTATAATATTGTATGTTTTAACTATGTGTTTACCTAGTTTCCAGATCTGTAATCAGAGCATAGCTCTAGTTAATGTTGTTGCCACATGTTAATGTTACCACAACTTGTAAAGTGCAACAGCTGCCCCAGGAAAGGGGTGACATGGCGCTGACAGCAGAGCAACTGACAGGTTCAGATGGAGCAGATGCAAGGGCTACACTGCAGGACCAGGTGTGTTTTAATGGCCTTCCTGAATAGTGCAGTTGCATTAGCCATGGGATTAGAACTTTCCAACCGAATGACCTAAAAGAGTGATAAAAACCCAGCCACATAACAGGGATAGGCCGAAGACTGTGCACATCAGGGGTTGTCCTTCTGTAGAGGATGGGTTGCTCCGCAGCACATCCCCGAACCGCAGAGCCAAAGTTCATGCACAGTAGGAGTTGTCCACCTTTGGATGGTGAGGGACAGAGCCTGGCAGGAGTGTATGCTTGGAATAAATGTTGTTATCCTGCATACAATCATCCCTCATACCATCACCCCGCATTTTTCACAACGCAAATGTAATTACTACATAATACCATTACCCCGCAAACTTTCACTCTGCATATTAAGTTACCACGCATGCCTTAACAACGCAAAGGCATGCGTGGTGAAGGCATAAACTGTATAAAAGTGATTTTCCTTAATATATATATATATAAAAAAGAATATATATATATATATAAATATATATATATATATATATATTTTCTTTTTATGGGGGTGGGGCAGATTTACAAGCCCCGTACACCACATTTGCGCCACCGTTGCACTTTTGTGATGCAGCAGTGTCGCAAAGCCAACGCCATGCTGCGGGGTATTTACAATGGGAAGCATCTAGGGAGATGCGTCACGTTGTAAAGCCCTGTGCCACATGTGGGCGTTCCGGCACGGGGGGCGGGGGGCGTTCAGACGCAGGAACACCTCCTAAAAGTGGCTGATTGAAATCTACAAGATTTTACTCAGTCACTTTTACAGCCATGCTGCCTCAAAATCCTGCGCCTGCTTGAAGCAGGTGTAAGGATTGACACAGCATGTTAGGCATAGGGGCACCCCGAGCCTTGCTGGAGCTGCGCCTTGCTTGTGACGCAACTCCAGCAATGTGCCTCCTTTATGGCATCAGATGCGTCACGTATTTGTCTAGTCTCGCCCCATGGTGCACCACATTGTAAATGAGGCGCATCCATGGTGGCGCAAGAAGTGTCTGCTGTGACGCAAAATAACTGGCGCATACCAGCTGATATGCAGGCATGCGCCAGTTATTGTAAATCAGCCCCACAATATATATTTACGAATGTTTTTTATATATTTATTTTATATCTATACTTCAGCTCTCATTCCCAAAATTTAAGAGAAATAAGCACTAATAGGTGACGTTCACTATGGATCTTTATTCAGACCAAACAAACGCCTTCTGTCCAATGCGTTTCGGGCTTGCCTTGATTCTTCAGATACTATCCATGAGGAAGGGCGCACGCCCGAAACTCGTTGGACAGGAGGACGAGTGACTATTATGCCCGTGGTAGCTGCTTTTTCCTTTCAGCATGTCCTGCCTGCGTGTGCTGTCCCACCGAGGGGAAACTCTTTTTCTGACATTTATTGTGGCTGACCCAGTCCCGGGGCAGCACCGCCCTTAAAATCTGAGCGGGTCGGCTGCTACTTGTTTGAGGCCCTGGGCAATGGCGGCTCTATAGAGACATTGTTTCCTCTAAGGGATAAAATCTTTATTGATGTTATCAATGGCAACGACCCACATGGGTAAAGATTTTGTGAACTACCAGTCCCAGAATGCAAAAGAATGCAAATTACTCACCTGAGTTTTATCTGTGCAATGGAAATAAATGAGGGTATACACTGGTAACAACTGCTTGCCTTGATTCTTCAATTACTGTCCATGAGGAAGGGCGCACGCCCGAAACGCGTTGGACAGGAGGACGAGTGAGGATTATGCGCGTGGTAGCTGCTTTTGTGTTTCAGCATGTCCTGCCTGCGTGTGCTGTCCCACCGAGGGGGTAACTCTTTTTCTGACATATATATATATATATATAACCCTAAACCCACTGTTAGATTTGGGGGTCTCTAGTTGGCACAGGTAGGTACTTGTGACAAATAGGGACCCTTGCCTCCAGTCAGGGTAAGGGGGTACACTCCTAAAATAACCCCTGCTCACCCCCCTGGTAGCTTGGCACGAGCAGACAGGCTTATCGGAGAGGCAGTGTGTAAAGCATTTGTGACCACATACAGTATCCCAGTGACAACCCTACAGATGGACACCACACAGTTGTATATTAAAAATAAGTATTCTTTATATAGATTTACCACAAGACCATAAACGACAAAAACACACAATACAATACTTAAGATGATAGCTTTAGCTTAATTCACTTCAGTTCTTAAGATGCGACACTTTGCGTCAATGTACCTTAGGATGCATTGCGCTTCCACAACAAGCAATGTTGCAACGATGGAAATATGTCAAAGTTCTGGTGCAAAGAAATAAAGACATGAAGATTTTCCAGATGCGGCAGGCTTATCCGATGATGCGAGAAGTCTCGATTTGATGCGTCAGCTGCAGCGGCTACACCCTTGTTCAGCGATGCGACGGCAACAGCTTCAGCTGAGACACTCTTCTCCGACGTTTGCAAGAAGCTTCCGTACGATGCAACAACTACAGCTGCGGCATCTTTGTTCAGAAATGCGACGGCAGCGCGCTTCTCCGGGACATGCGAGGCACTTACCTCGATGCAGTGCAATATGACAGCTCCAGTGGCGACACCCTTGTTCAGAAGTGCAACAGCAGCAGCAGTGACGGCTACACGCTTCTTCCTCGTTGGAAGACACTTCTCTCGATGCGGTGCAATACGACAGCCACAGCGGCGACATCCTTGTTCAGAAATGCGACGGCAGCGGCGGTGACACGCTTCCTCTTTGTTGCGGGATGCTTCTCTCGATGCAGTGCAATACGACAGCTACAGCGGCGACACCCTTGTTCAGAGATTCGACGGCAGCAGCAGCGACACGCTTGTTCCTCGTTGAGTCGCGCTTCCAGCTCCTTGCAACACGCAGTCCATCAGAAGGCCCAAAACAGCAGCAGGCACTTCCAAAGAACTCTGGGGAGCTGGGGTTTGAAGTCTGAAGTCTGTTGTCCCTGAGAATTCAGCAGGAGGCAAGCTCTTTTCCAAGCCCTTGGAGATACTTCACAAGTTGAAAGTAAAGCACACAAAGTTCTTTCTCCTCTCTTTGGCAGTCAGGCAACCACTGCAGGCCAATCCCCTAAGCAGCACTTCAGCTTAGGAATAGTCTCTCCTCAAGTTCTTCAGGTTCCTCTTCTCAGCAGAGGTTTCTTCTTGTAGTCCAAAGTGATCTAATTTCTTGGGATCAGGGTCCCAATATTTATACCCCAAAATCCTTTGTCCTCTGAGGGCAGAGGGGCCTTTGCCCAGTCCAAACCAGTTCTGTACCACTCTATTTACATGACTCCTTCTTTCCTTTCACAGTGCAGGGCAGAAACATCAGACACCCCACAGGAAGGTGGAGCCAGCATTATGAAGGGAATGCACAGCCCTGGAGCACTTTGTTGACATGATTCCTTCTCTTCTTTCACGGTGCAGGGCAGAGACATCAGACGCGCCACAGGGGGTGGAGACAGCACTGTGGGAGGCAGGCACTGTCCTATTCAGGTCCCAGGTGCAACTACTCCCTCCCATCTAGACGCATATCTCTCTATTCACCACTGGGCAGACTCACCCTGTCTCCTGGAATTCCCCAGCCCTGTCACTCAAACTCCAGACAAGGAATACACAACCTAGCAGAGGCAGTCCTGGATAGTTAGACAAGAAAACACCTACTTCCTAAAAGTGGTATTTTTAAACACAGAATGTTAAAAAAACAAATTCACTATAAAATATGTATTTTATCATTCTGAGTTCAGGCATACTAAACTAACATTTTTACCATGTTCCCTGAGTCAGTTAGGATTATAAAATGTAATAATCTACTGCCCATTCTGGCCTATGGAGAAAAGTAGCCTTGCAATAGTGAAAAACGAAAATGGCTGTAATTCACTGTTAGGACATGCCACCCACATCAGGGCTTGTCCTACCTTATACTTACAATGCACCCTGTCCTTGGGCCTACCATAGGGTGTCTGATATGAAGAAAAGGGAAGGTTTAGGGACTGGCAAGTGGGTGCACTTGCCCAGTCAGCATGACAGTATCAGACTGCACACAGGCTCTGTAATGGCAGGCCTTAGACACATTTTACAAGGCTGCTTCTGTGGGAGGCAACCAGTGCTGCAAGCTCACAAGCAGCATTTAGTTTACAAGCCCTGGGCACACTCAGTGCACTGTAGTAGGGTCTGACTAGTAAACCACATCAGTCAATCATGGAATCACTAATTCATACATCAATTTACAATAGAGAGAGCATATGCACTTTAGCACTAATCAGCAGTGGAAAAGTGCCCAGAGTCATAAAATATCCAACAACAGGTAAGAAAAAATATAAGAGGAAGGCAAAAAGTTCAGGGATGACCCTGCAAAAAGGGCCAAGTCCAACACCCACCCTAAACCCAAAAGTACCCCTGCACCCCAAAACCTAATCCCACTGTGAACCCTAAAAATACCCCCTACACCCCAAAACCCTATTCCACCCTGACACCTAAAATTACCCCTGCACCCCAAAACCTAAACGCACAATGAACCCTAAAATTACCCCCTTCACCCCTAAAATTACCCCTGCACCGCAAAACCTAAATGCACCCTGAACCCCAAAAATATCCCAGCACCACTAAACCCACCCTGAACCCTAAAATTACCACTAAACCCCAAAACCCTAACACACCCTGACTCCTAAAAATACCCCAGCACCCCAAAACCTAAACGCACACTGAACCCTAAAAAATACCCCCTACACCCCAAAACCCTATTCCACCCTGACACCTAAAATTACCCCTGCACCCCAAAACCAAAATGCACAATGAACCCTAAAATTACCCCCTTCACCCTTAAAATTACCCCTGCACCGCAAAACCTAAACGCACCCTGAACCCCAAAAATATCCCAGCACCCCAAAACCTAAACGCACACTGAACCCTAAAATTACCCCCTACACCCCGAAACCCTAACCCACGCTGAACCCTAAAAATACCTCAGTACCCAAAGACCTAAACACGTGTATTATGAATTTATCTGACATCGACATGTTGATGGGTAATGTAGTTCCGCAACCTTTGTGGGCGAAGATTCATCATGAGAATCATGCGCAAGAGTTAGGAGATACTTGTGCGAATATTGTTGCTGCAGATGGTAGACAAGAGGGAGGTGCTAAACCTGAACCTTTAGTTACGGAATTGCCAGGTAGATTTATTAATTTAATGAAGACGATGATGCCTGCTTTACGAGTGAATTGGGATAAGTTAGCAGCATGCAAGCAGAAGAAGGACGAGAGTGTGTCTGATTTCTTCACTAGGTTTGAAGAGACGTTTATCGATCATAGTGGTCAGGACATGATTACGGAAGGTGGGCAAAGATTATTTGTGGACAAATTTGTCTTTAATTTGCTTCCCGAACTATCGAATAAGTTGAAGGACTCTGAGAGTTTGTGGGCTGTTTCTTCGTCGGCCCAGATATTGGCTACTGCCCATTATTATGAGAATAGAGATAAAGATGAGAAGGATAAAGCAGAGAAGAAAACGAAAGATTTAAAGACGAAAGTTCTTTTTCAGCAAGCTTATTCGCCTCGTCAGAATCAGCCTCAGTTCCAGCAACCTCCGCAGTTTCAAAGATTGTTACAGAAGCCTGAGCCTTATGTTCAGCGATTCTTTCCTGGCCCTAATCAGTGTGCTTATTGTAGAGAGGAAGGTCATTTTAAGAATAGTTGCCCGGCTTTGTTACAGCGTGCGAATGGTGTGTCTGGTCAGAGAGGTCGTGGTGGTTGTCAGCAAGCTCCTAGAGGTAGAGGACGTGGTGTGATTCCACAGAATGAGCGTTCTCCTTCCCTACAGAATTCTGTGAATTATTTTGACAACCAGAATGTTCCGAGTGGTCAGTATGCTCAGTATTATGTTGAGGATTACTGTGTTGAAGGTGAGAGTGTTGGTTATAATGATAACTATAATAATACATTTCTTTATTCGGTATTTCAAAATAGAAATCCATAAAAGCGATACTGTACATATTATTATGACAATAAGGAGAAAATCAATAGTACAATATGACTAAAAAGGCATGGTTAAAAAGTATGTGACTTCACGTTTCATTAAAAGCATTAGTCTTTGTTTTACAAGTGTCAATTTACAGGTTTTTTCTATGTCTAAAAATGCATTTAAAAAAATTCACAACGTGATAGCAAGTAATTTCCGAGTCTAAAAACTGAAGGCGCAGCATGGCGGGGCGGCACTGTCCAACACCCCACGATTTTAACAGTGATAATAACCAAAGTTTGCGATGATCATTATAAAATTTGCAGAACAGGACAGTATGTATGGTGGACTGGACAGATTTGTCATCACAGGGACAGAGGCCTAAAGTTGGATCCCATGCGTTCATCGTGGGGAAAGCTACTAACCAGAGGAAAAGGTTTAATCTGAATCTGGTCAGTAGGAGTCGATCAAGAATACCCATTTCAAGCATTAAGTAAGGCTGGATGGTAAGGGTAGTCTGGACCATGATTGCGTGATGAACAGAAGCTTTCCCAATTTCGCTGGCAAGCCTTAGGCTTTTTAAATGACTCAAGGCCATTTCTTTCAGATCTTTCTTAGATATCTCGCTGATCTTTGCCGGTGTTGAGTAAAAAGTCTCTAGGCCTAGATCAGTGAGAACATTTCTGATGTACGCAAGCCATCTTATTTTTAATGAATGGTCTAGTGCCATTGAGTCAGCCACGATCTCCTTGGTTAACATGTTTTTGTCAGAGGTCCAGATACGTCGCCATAATAGCAGCGGTTGGATTTTTGCCAGGTCCTCTATGTGTGGTATGCCTAGTTCTGTATGGCACGCGTATGTTGAAGATCGTCTCGGTACTGCAAGGAGAAACCTTAGAAATGTGTTTTCTGCAACCTGTAAAGCAGTAACATCCGCGTTCCCCCAGACGCGGGCCCCATACAGTGCAGTTGTCTGACATTTGGCACTGTATATTTTTAGTAGTTCCAGGGGTGACCGTTTGCCCAGTTTTTGTGAAAAGGACATCAGGGCTGCTATAACTCTCTTAAAACAATGTTTCCTGGCCTCAACTGCTGCTTTCCAAGTCAGTTTTTTATCTATCATGATGTCTAGATACGGGTAGGGGGCCGTCACTTCTAGGTTTTGATTTTTAAGCAGTATATCCTTTGGCCGTTTTCTCCCTGTACCTGCCATCATTACAAAGGTCTTCTTAATGTTAATGTGGAGGTCAAGGCTACCCATGAAGGCCGAGTACCTGGAAAGTGCCTTCTGTAGTTCACGCGGGGTCCCTGCCAGTACGACGGCATCATCTGCATAGAGCAGAGCGGGAATCGGGCGCTGTTTAGCTGTGGGAGATCCTGGGCACCCCTCAGAAGCTCGACCTCCAAGCTGTTTGTATAGAGAGAGAATAAGAAGGGGGCCAGGACACAGCCTTGCCTGACTCCACGTTCTACTCCAAAAGGTGCCGACAGCTCGCCCTTCGTACCGAAACGGACTCTCGCGGAAGCCTTGGAATATAATTCCCTCAGAAAATCTAAGAGTGGGGGATCCACTCCCATTTGTAAGAGTACAGACCACAGCTTCGTATGAGAGACGCAATCGAAGGCTGCGGACAAGTCCACATACACCATATAGAGTCTGTCTTGCTTTGCGTGAAGATATTTCCCCATAATCAAAGACAAATTCAAGGCCTGTTCTACTGTCCCGAAGCCTTCCCGGAAACCAAATTGCAGATCGGATAGGACACCCCTTTCCTCCGCCCACTGCTGGAGTTGCTCGAGGACGACCCTGCCAGCTACCTTGGCCAACGAGTCCAGTAGTGAGATGGGGTAGTAGCAGGCAGGGTCCTGGGGGTCTCCCTTTTTGAAAATCGGGACCATTACAGACTTAGTCCAGGACTCCAAAAGCCCCTTTTTTGCCGCTGCCGTGCATACCCTGGTGAGTATAGGGGCCCAAAGGTCTGCATTGTGTTTAAAAAAGTCCACTGGGACACCATCAGGCCCTGGAGCTTTTCCATTTTTAGTTAATTTTAGGGCCAATAGGACCTCGGAAATGTCAAACTCTATAGAGATAGGGTATACCACAGCTGCGCGAATTTCATCATCGCTTTCTGTGTATATTTTTCGAAAAAATTTTGAAAAGTGAGATACCCAGACATCCTCTTCTATAACGACTTCGATTTTTGGAGTATTATCATCTACCAGGAATGGGGATCTTACTACTCTCCAAAAGGCCTCGCTGTTTTTGTCAAGGGCACTTTTGTGTAGTTCGTCCCACAAGGCCTGTTTTAATTCGGCCTTTCTCTGATTCCGCGCAGAGAATTATTCTTTTCTTAGTGTGGCAATTAACTGAGGATCTCTATCATCGTTATTCAGTGCCACTTTTAGTTTGGTGTGAGAAAGTGTGCAATCATGGTTAAACCAACCTTTCTTGTTCGGGGTTCGGGCTTTTGGTTTCGCTGTAAGAAGGGTCTTAATTTTGTCTAGAATTATAGAGAAGTTGCTTAAGACTTCCTCGTCGTTCACCGTTAGATCTAGGCATTTTATAATATGGGGGTATATGGATTTATTCAACTTTTCAGTAATTTGGCCAGAGTTTATCTTCCCCCATTTTAAGGTGTACCCATTTAGCTGACCCAGGTGAAGTTTATTCTGACTCAGGGCTTTTGCTATCATTAGAGGAAGGGTTTGTTGATGAGTTAAGTTCAGTTCCAGCTTAAGGGCCGAGTGGTCACTTAGTGTGTTAGGTAGGACCTCAAAATGCTTGGCTCTATTCAACAGTCCAACCGATAATAGAATATAGTCGACCGTTGAATAATATATATAATGATAACTAGGACAGCCATGGACAAAGTAAGGGAGTAGTGTCAGTTCCAGTAGATCAGAGTGGACCGTATGTTGAAGTGACTACATCAGGTGTGGTAGAACCTTTTGTTTTGGATACTGGTGCAACAAAGAGTTCTATTATGCATTCTAAACTCCCTGGCGCACCTTTGTCTGGCTTGACCAATGTTTCAGTAGGATTTTCGGGCGCCCCAGTTCGTAATCCGGTTTCTAGTCCCTTGTCCCTTTCCATTGGCCCTTGTGAATTGGAAGCTCTGCTTATTCTAATGACTGGTTGTGGTGAGAATCTGTTGGGTTTGGACTTTCTGAAAAGATTGTATGCGACATTGCATTGTTCTCCTTCGGGAGTACAGCTTACCCTTGGTAAGAAAGTGATTTCTCCAATGTATTTGTCTAAAGATTGTTTGCCACTGGAATTACGTTCGCTTCCTGATACGCTTTGGGCTACGGGTCCAAATGATGTTGGCCTTTTGCAGATTCCACCATATGTTGTTACACTCAAGTCGAATGCTAGATTGCCTCGTATCCCACAGTATAAGATCTCGAGTGATGGTGAGAGAGCTCTTTTAGCGATTGTTTATGATCTGGTTGAGATGGGTGTGGTTGAAGAAACAAGAGGAAATGTGTGCAATAGCCTGGTTTTGCCTGTCCTTAAGCGTACTGATGCTTCCCAGCCACCTGTGTATAGGTTTGTGATCGACCTTCGAGAGGTCAACAAGATTGCTGTGCCACAGTTTCCTGTTGTCCCTGATATCACTGCTTTGTTGACGTTGATTCCTGCTTCGGCAGCCTGGTTTTCTGTCATTGACCTGAAGAATGCTTTCTTCAGTATTCCTATTGCCGAGGAGAGTAGAGATATTTTTGGATTCTCTTTAGGAGGAGGAAGCTTCCGGTTTAAGAGAGCTCCCCAAGGTTATTGTGAAAGTCCCTCCATCTATAGTCAGGCGTTGAAAACTCAGCTTGATGGTTTTGTGTTACCTGTTGGTGCGACTCTTACTCAGTATGTTGACCATCTGTTGATTACTGCTGATGACGAGAAGACTTGTAAAGAGGCTACTCTTTCGCTGCTACAGTATTTGTCTGACCTTCATCATAAAGTGTCACCTTCGAAGTTGCAATATTGCTGCCAAGAAGTAACCTACTTAGGTCATCTCTTGTCGATGGAGTGAAGGCAATTGACCCCAGAACGAATTCAAGCGATTGTGCAAATGAGTGTGCCATCCACACAGAGAGAAGTTCATGCTTTTTTGGGTATTACGTCGTATTGTAGACAATGGAACCCCAATTTTTCATTGTTGCGAAACCTTTGTTAGCATTGACTGTGAAAGATACTCCGTATCCTCTTCCTTGGTCTGACAAATGTCAGAAAAGTTTTTCTGAATTACGTGATGCATTGTGTTCGGCTCCTGTGTTGGGTACTCCAGACTATAGTAAGCCTTTCACGTTGTACGTGCACGAGAGAGAAGGTTGCGCGTTGTCAGTGTTGACACAGTGTTTCGGAGACAAGCAGCGTCCATGTGTGTATTTTTCAGCTACGTTAGATCCAGTTGCTAAAGCGTTGCCGAGTTGCCTGAGAGCTACAGCGGCAGCTGCGGTTTCTATCCGACAGTCTGCTGGTTTGGTATTGGATAATACGTTGATTGTGATGGTTCCGCATGCAGTGGATACCTTATTAAACAGGACTAAGACACAGCCCCTTACTAGTGCACGTCTTTCAGGTTACGAGTTGACACTGTTGGCTAGCCATGTTCATATTAAAAGATGTAATGTGTTGAATTCAGCTACGTTGTTGCCGATCTCTACAGAGACGGATGCTCAAGAACAGCATGATTGTTTCCTTCGTACAGAAGAAGAAACAAAGGCTAGAATTGATTTGAAAGATACTCCTCTTACGAATGTTGATGGTACGCTGTGGGTTGATGGTTCATGTTTTAAGCTTCCGAATGGTGAAACGACTGCAGCGTAGGCTATCACAACTTTACATACAGTTGTTGAGACAGCACGCATACCACAGAATTCTGCGCAAGCAGCAGAATTGATTGCATTGACTAGAGCGTGTGTGTTGTCAGAAGGAAAGCGGGCGAATGTTTATACTGATAGTCAGTATGCGTTTGGTGTTGCTCACAGTTTTGGGCGTTTGTGGAGAGAACGAGGGTTCCTTACTTCCCATGGTACTAAAATTCAGCATGGGCAGTTAGTGAATGAACTTTTGGAATCTCTCACTCTCCCAAAGCAGATTACAATTGTGAAGTGTAGTGCGCATAAGAAAGTTGTGGACGATGTTGGTCGGGGAATGCGTTTGCGGATGTAGTTGCGAAGGAAAACGGCGAAAGACATGATGAGACGTATGTATGTTGCAGGCCCTGCTAATTGGGTTATGGCTGGTGGAATGTGTGAAGACACAATAGAAAGTGTGAAGATGATTTAGGCTTAAGCTACAGAGAAAGAAGTGAGTGTTTGGAGAGAGACTACGTGTATGTTGGATTCTACAGGTTGTTGGATTGAGTTGTCGGAGCACCAGCTATGGTTGTTACCAGATGCGTATGTGCTCCCATTGGTTACGATGGCTCATGGAATGGCTCATATTAGTTCGAAGGGAATATGTAAGTTGTTGGCTCCAGTTTGGCAGAATGCTGGAATTCTGAAATGTGCTGAAAATATGGTGAAACATTGCATGATCTGTTTGAAGTATAATCCTGGTAAGGGAACTCCAACTCCAGCTGGTCATTTTGCTCCTCCGACGTATCCGTTTGAGGTGATACAGCTAGACTATATTCATATGGAGAGATGCAACAATCTGAAATACGTTCTTGTGGTTGTTTGCGCCTTTTCTAGATGGGTAGAGGCTTACCCCCTAAAGGATAATACTGCCTTGTCTACAGCCAAGGTTTTGCTGAGAGAGTACTTCCCTAGGTATGGATTGCCGAGAATTATATGGTCGGACAATGGGAGTGAATTTGTGGGTCAAATCATGAAGAAAGTGTGTTCTGGATTGGGAATAAATCAGAAGTTCCATGCAGCGAATCACCCCCAGTCTGCTGGACTTGTTGAATGTTACAATGGTACCTTGAAGCTGAAATTATCTAAGGTACAAGCGAGCACTGGTCTTACATGGCCAGATGCCTTGCCGTTGGCTCTTTTGTCAACAAGGACGACTGTGCATTCTCGAGTGGGACTTAGTCCGTATGAAATAGTTTTTGGTCGTCCAGCGAATGTTTGGGGTGTTCCTCGTCCGAAAGAATACAGCAGTATTGAGTACCCTATGTTGGTGGATTACTTACATGACTTGACTGCTAAATTACGTGTTCTCCACCAACAGGTCTATGACAGTTTGCCGACAGCTACTACAGATCCCGAACACTCCATCGAACCTGGTCACTATATCCTCATCAAGAACTTTCAGCGCACCAAGAACTTGGAACCGAGATGGACTGGTCCTTATTTGGTGTTGTTGGTTACTAGAACTGCTATTAGAGTAGCAGGCAAAAAGAACTGGGTGCATGCCACCCACTGTAAAAAAGTTCCTTTGCCTTTACCGTATGATCAGTGGGTGAGGGATGGTATAGCTGATTCCGAATGCGAGCGAGTCCCTAGATTTGTTCCTTTTAGTGATGCTCATTTGACATGGACTCGGTCAGAACGCGAGGATGATGATGTTCTGCAAGCTGCTGTGCCTCCTCATCTGAAGATTGACACCACCAATCCGGAACTTTTGTTTCAAGACCAGACTGTGCCTGATAAAGAACGCTACCATCTAAGACCGTGAAAGCTTGTACATATGGACAAATAAACGTGAAACTGGAATATTTTCTTAGAAAGTGAATTTACACTTTGTCAGATCAAGAAACTTTTTTTTTTTGTTTTTTCCTTTTTCGAGTCACCATCCGGACTCCGCTGCAGGGTCACGGTAGGAAGTTCTTAAGGGGTCAACCGCGCAGTGACACAAGGTCCGTGGTCCAGGGTCGTTAGTACAATCTTGGCGCACACTTAAGTGAAGAAGGTAACGACCGTGAGCAGCACGTTAGAGGAAGGAGTTTTTTGATTCTGACCAGAGTGTTAGGAAAGTGGAATCTAAAGTCCGAATATGTATATTGGTTCGTAGCAAATGTTTTTTAATAATGTGTTTTCTAATGCTTTTGAATATTGCGTTAGCTTGTGTGGGTTTGATTTTCTATGCCACACAACAGTCGCTTACATCTACCTCTCAACCTATTCTTTCTTTTACTACGGTTTCTCCACATGAGTTTCATACGTTGCCTGAACATTAACAGACTCGAAGATCAGAATTTGTGAACAATTTGTTTATACAAATGTTGCATCAGCATCAGCTAGTCATAAATACTACGAATTGTTGGGTGTGTGGTCTGATGCCACATACGACAGATAAGGGAATGCCATATTTAGTTTTGCCTTTTTCACCTAATGGGTCAGTTTGGGCACTCCAATCGATGTTTATCTATGCGAATGAAGCCTCTCCAGTGCGTTCTGTTAAGGATAACGTGAGTAAGAATGCTTTGATACGGGGAATAGTCGATATGATTAGAGATATTGACGCGTATAATGCTATTCCCAAAGATGAGGTGCAAGCATATGTCGGTTGGAATAAGACGACATATAGTGTTAGTCTGACGGAGAAAGAGAGACAGAAAAGGTCTACTCCTATTTGGATTGTACCCCACCGTGGTCATCTTTGCTTACAAGGTAATGGTCAGAACCCGAGAGCTCAGCTTGGTAAGAGTGTGTGTGTTCACACATACGTTTATACATCCCAGAAATCCCCCCTGTTCATGCCAGCCAAAGGCACGTATTTTGTTTGTTATGACAGAGCATATACATGGTTGCCGTCTGATTTTTCGGGCACATGTTATGTAGCATTTTTGCTTCCTCCTACATACACAGCTGCTTTTGACTACCATAAGACAAGATTTGGTAGAGGTATTATCGATGCGAAAGATACTGTCGCACAAGAAGTTGGAGACTTCTTTAACCTTTTCAGTGCGACCGCGTTTCCCCCTCCGGTGCTGGGCCCTAATAGAAACGGGCGTGGTCATGACGGAACGGTTCCGTCATGAGCACAGCTCAACCGTAGCTCATGACGGAACCGTTCCGTCATGAGCATGGAAGGGGTTAAGGGTTTCCTGCCCTTTTGGGGTCCTACGGCTAATAGTAGGAATATTCATCAGCTTACAAGAGTGGTTGAGGCCACTATAAATGAGACTGCAGGTGACCTTAGTAATATTACTGCTGAGCTTCAAGCGGATCGCCTTATGACATTACAGAACCACTTTGTTTTAGATATTATACTTGCAGATAGAGGTGGAGTATGCAAATTGACCGGATCTAGTTGCTGCGTTTTCATACCAGATAATGCCCCGACGGTGTACCAAGCTATCCAGAAGTTGCATAAGTCTGCTGAGTCAATACATGTGGACGAAGGTAACTGGTCGTTGATAGGATGGTTTTGGGAATTGCTGTCCAAATGGGGATGGAAGGTTCTGATGTTTTTTGGTATGGCTTTAGCGATCCTTTTCTTGTGTTGCTTATGCATCCAGTGTGGTCCCGCCATTTGTGGCCTTTGTGCTACGATCTGTGTGAGAAGACCCATTTCGAGAAAAGCGAGAGAATAAGATGATGTTGCAGCAACACCTTGATGATCTGATCAGAATAGATATAGACCTGGATTCAGATTGATATGAGTTTGGGTTATTGCCTACGTAATGGCAAAAGGAGGGACTGAGGTTCCGTGGTTTTTGGAACTGGACTCCATTTTGTTTTGCGTTGTTCGAGACGCCATTTTGTGTTGCCCTCACGTAGGCCGTGGAAGTAAACGAACGAACGAAGTTGCATGGGCCTCGTTGTTCATGTACATATTAACGTGGGCCTTTTCGACTTGCGAGTGAACTACAAGATGCTGACCCCTTCATCTGAAACTGACCCTTCTACGAAACTAGTTTTGTTAGCTGTAAGCTGATAGTAATCTGGGAATCCAATCATTGTTCAGGATATCGTTAGTCTTTACTTTCTTGCACATATCTTATCCTACTCTACATCTGAATTGCTCTTTTCTTTATGTCTTTTCATTATATGGGTAGTGCTTTCAATTATGGGTTTGTCCGGCTTTTGGTAATCGAATTTGGGACAGTCCTAATAATTAACTTGTGGGGTTGGTGCAATGTAAAGTGAGCTTTTTGGAATGCGATAATGTATAGAAATGTGTTTCTATTGGTCAGAATTTGCCGCAATGGGTGTGCATTTGTAATGGGTTGAAACTGTGCATAAAAGAAGATGTCTTGCTCTATGAAAATTGAGCAGGTTCCTGAGTTGTACACCGTGTTGTATTGCTTGGTTCACTGTTACTAGCTACAGCTAATAAATTTGATCTCTGACGCCACCTAGAAGTATTCCGTGTCTCTGTTTGCCAGGACAGGGGAATCCTAAGACTTCGGGCGTGTCCCTGACGCCGCTGGGTTCTAAGAAAACCCGGTTCTTCAGCAGAAGGGAGACATCTTCTAATCAGCTTTTATGCAGTCTGTCTCAAGCTTTCTAGGACAACAATGGTACTTCTCTTCAGGTTCTAATCCCTGGTATGGAATGCTCATACACTCTAGAGCGATAAAAAGTAGTAGAATCAGCCTCCGTCCCGGTCACTTTACAGCCAGCTAGTCACATCACATCGTGCTCCAGCCATTAGCAGCTCCTCAGGTGCTGATTTGTTTTCGGGTGTATCGACAGCTCTATTACCATCTCAGTCTGCTGGCATTAGGAACATGTAAAACAGATCCTCTTCATTTGTGTTCTCACTCACTTTTCCTTTCAGTGGTCTTAGGGAATAGAAACTGAAAAGGTGGCGCACAAGCCCTAACTCTGTCCATACGGTGAATAATTTTGTATTCAAATTTCTCCTGGGTATCTCTCATACTTTGGACTTATCACTATAATTACTTATATTTATAAAGCTCAAACTATAACCTCGAACATTACCCTGGCGCTGGCTATTGCATAAAGAGGAAAAGTGGCCTACCGTAGATCTAGCAAGCATATACACAGTTTTAAGAGTCTTGCTAAAAGTCAAAAGAAAAGTAATGGAATGGAGAGAAGAAAGTACACTGCTCCCAAGCTGGATGGCTGGAACAGAGAAAGCCTGCCCTCCTCCAGCTCGGGTCTTTTTAAACTTGGATAGACCAGCAAATTATGTTGACCGAGAGTGGAAGTTTTTAAGAATAATAACACTTACATTTGTACTGTAAGAACTGCTGGCAAGTGTGGGGAAATGTACTCTAGGCAAAACAAAGAGATTTAAAATTTTCTTTGGCAGTGGAATCCAGTGAAGAGTGTCCAGTGCGGAAGATGCAGAGGCTTGCCGAGGCAGGGAAAGGGATAGCTTGGCCTCAGCAGTTTTCACGCAATACAGGCTTTTCAGTAGGTAATCTGGAGTTCCTAAAACAATTAAAATAGTCTAATCTGATTAGGATAGCAAACTCGCACAACAAGAGGACAAAATTGGTTAGGAAGAGGAGGTAGACTCTTATGTATAATCTGCATTAAAGAGCGCGGGAATACGAGAGCTTGTTGACATGATCATTGAGGGAGAGGCTCCTATCCACCAGGGGCCATTTGCAGAGAGTGCCCGGAGGTTGTACTGACTGTTTGCACCTCCTTTGCACGCCCCCGGGGCACTTTGGTATTACAGAAGGGGATGCTGATGCCTGTTTTGGCTCTTTCTTTCATATCGATAGTGCTGACACACATAAAGCGCCAGCGCTATCTGTGGAGGCGTTCCTTCATTTGCATGGAGGCGTGCCCCATGCAAATGAGGGAATCCCTTTGCCTGTAATACCGCCGGGGCACAGAGGCAAATAAGCTGTTAGTGCGCCTCCTGAGAGAAGCCCTCCTCAGGGGGTAAAGGGTGCCCTAAGGACCTGTAATACCAAGAAGGAGCACAGAGGGAAAAGCGGGTACCTAAGGGATAGCCCTCCGCTCAATTAAATTCAATACAAAAAATCCCTATACCCTGGACGTTAGTTAGCATCCATCTAGTAGACATGAGAACGCAATTTGCCTGGAAAATGTACTATTTAAATTCCAGAGCGACACCCCTTCTTAATTTATAGTTAGGTGTGTGTTCTCTAATGCCTCACTGTCTACAAAAAAACACTGTTTGTAACTGCAAGTGGAGAAGTGGAGAAGTGTGGCTCACTGGTTAGAAGAGGCAGACCCTGAAACAGAGGTCAGACCCGGGACCAGGGTTCAATTCCCGACGCGGCAGGGTCTTGAGCCCAAATATCCACGGACTCGATAATTCTCGTTTCGGTGCCTACTCGAATCACGGGTTCACACTCTGCAGCTCTGGGCATTAACTGCTTAATCTCCACTATGGCCCCCCTGCGGCGGGATGCCTGGCTTTCACCTTGGGGATGCTCAGTATGGGTATCTCACAGGGAAAAAAGCCAGGACGGGTTCCCAAGGCAAGCGCCGAGATGCCTACGGGTAATCGAGCGCTATAGAAGAACGCATAATAATAATAATAATAATAACAAGCAGGAGTTTCTGGGCAGAGTTCAACTCGACATATCCAGCGATGTCTGCCCTACTGAGATAGTCCATCTACCCACACTTGAACGATAAATAATAAAAATTGTGTGGTGGAAAGGAAGGCACCTCACGGGCGAACAACCCTCGGGGAACTTGGCCCTTTCTCATGATCGGTTGCCATTCCTTTTCCGAAAAGAAATAAGTGTCCAAAACAAATTGTGCAAACAGATAGGTGCTGAACAAGAAGCTAAATGGATAGCTCCCTGCTGTGACAAACACAGAGAAGTGAGAGTAAAATCAACAGACACACCAATTGTACAACTTTATTACTAACTCTAGTGTGTGCTGGTGAATTAAAAAGGCTGGTAGTTTACTGTCGCATACCACTACCTGTAACCAACATGTTTCACTGCACAATAGATTTTATGGCAGATTCATCAGGGTTCACCACTCGGTCACTGCACCAGTGTTGGACATCTTTATATAGGGAACCTCAACCAGCCATGTCCACTCGTACCAGCTGATCAGGAAAATATCACCCCACTGTAGTTTGTAGTATCAACCATACAGCTATGGAACCAGGACCTTAAATCATCCCATCATCAGGGAGGACAGAAACCTCCCGCGGAGCAGAAGGGCAAAAGCTCGCTTGATTTCGATTTTCAGTATGAATACATTCCGTGAAAGCGGGGCCTCACGATACTTCTGACTTTTTGGTTTTCAAGCAGGTGTCAGAAAAGTTACCACAGGGATAACTGGCTTGTGGCGGCCAAGAGTTCATAGCGACGTCGCTTTTTGATCCTTCGATGTTGGCTCTTACTATCATTGTGAAGCAGAATTCACCAAGCGTTGGATTGTTCACCCACTAATAGGGAACGTGAGCTGGGTTTAGACCGTCGTGAGACAGGTTAGTTTTACCCTACTGATAATGTGTTGTTGCAATAGTAATCCTGCTCAGTACGAGAGGAACCGCAGGTTCAGACATTTGGTGTATGTGCTTGGCTGAGGAGCCAATGGGGCGATGCTACCATCAGTGTGATTATGACTAAACGCCTCTAAGTCAGAATCCCCCCGAAACCATATTGATACCGCAGTGCCGTGGAGCCTCGGTTGGCCTGCGATAGCCGGCCTCTCTTGGGGAGCCGGTGCGTAGAGCCGCTCGCTTGGGGACCGGAGTGTGGATGGAAGGGGGCCGCCTCCATCGCCCTTAGTGCACCGCATGTTCGTGGGACACCCGGTGCTAAATCATTCGTAGACAACCTGATTCTGGGTCAGGGTTTCGTAAGTAGCAGAGCAGCTACCTCGCTGCGATCTATTGAAAGTCATCTTCTGAGCCAAGCTTTTGTCTCTCCGTGCGTGTGTGCCCGCGGACGCCTTCCTCCACCACACCCAGGGGTGGGTCCCTCTGCCGCTGGGCCGGCGGGAGGGACGCGGAGGGGGTAACACGGGTCCGTGGGAGGCTGCCTCCACCACGTGCCATTCGGCACGGGGTCCTCCCCCTCCTGTCCCTGCCCCACCGGGGTGCGGGGATGGGGGCCACCATCCTTTGCAGGTCAGCAGGGTGACCAGATGGCCCGCTGCTCCCAGGCAGGGAGGTGAGCAGCAGCCACCCGGGGAAGGAAGCTCCAGAGTGTCTGCCTTGGTGCGCCTGGCCACCCTCGCCAGACTGCAAGGGCGACTGGGTACGGCAGCCTCCCAGGCCAACTGGGCGCTGGGTCGTCAAGGGGCCATCTGGTCGCCTGGCACGGGACCAGATGGCCCTTCGGGCAGGGTGACCAGATGGCCCTGCGGGCTGTGTGACCAGATGGCCCTGCGGGCTGGGTGACCAGATGACCCTGCGGGCTGGCGACCAGGCTAACTACGGCCCCTCGCGGTGGGATGCCTGACTTTCACCTTGTGGATACCCTGCTATCTCACAGGGGAATATCAGGAAGGGTTCCCTAAGCAAGCGCCGGGAAACCCACTGCGGGTAGCTGTGCGCTATATAAGCTCAACTACATTTACATTTACATTTACTACAACTTTTGTCCCTCCCCAGAGTTCTTAATAGTCGACAAAAATGGGCTCCCCGAGCAGGCAGTCGGGGAGTGGACGTGGCCTGGGCTTAAACCTCCTTGGGTCCAGCCAAGGGTCCGTGCGCTGGGGACAGGGCTTCCAGGGAGGCTCTCCCCGACCTGGCTAGGGTTTGGAAGATGGGACCGGGCCCAGGGCTTGAGCTCTGTCCATCCATCCCCGGGGTGCATGAGCCCCCCATCCTGCAAGCCATCAGAGGGTCCGGGCGCTGGGGACGGGGCTCCACCGGGGCCCGGGGAGGCTCTTCCCGGCCTGGCTAGGGTTCGGAAGGTGGGACCGGGCCCGGGGCTTGAGTTCCATCCGCTCGGGCTTGTGGTGCGTGAGCCCCCGTCCTGCAAGGCATCAGAGGGTCCGGGCGCTGGGGACGGGGATCCACCGGGGCCCGGGGAGGCTCTCCCCGGCCTGGCTAGGGTTCGGTAGCTGGGACCGGGACCGGGGCTTGGGCTCCATCCGGACGGCACCGGGGTGCATGAGCCCCTCGTCCTGCAAGCCATCAGATGTTCCGGGCGCTGGGGACGGGGCTCCACCGGGGCCCTGGGAGGCTCTCCCCGGCCTGGCTAGGGTTCAAAAGCTGGGACCGGGCCCGGGACTTGAGCTCCGTCCGGCCGGCCCGGGGTGCGTGAGCCCCCCGTCCTGCAAGCCATCAGAGGGCCCGGGCGCTGGGGACGGGGCTCCACCGGGGCCCAGGGAGGCTCTCCCTGGCCTGGCTAGGGTTCGGAAGGTGGGACCGGGCCCGGGGCTTGAGTTCCGTCTGCCCGGGCCTGTGGTGCGTGAGCCCTCGTCCTGCAAGCCATCAGAGGTCCGGGCGCTGGGGACGGCGCTCCACCGGAGCCCGGGGAGGCTCTCCCCGGCCTAGCTAGGGTTCGGTAGCTGGGACCGGGCATGGGAAGCAGGTGTGGCTGGCTACATCCACTACGCTGTCAGAACGTAGTTTTCTGCCCACCCCTAGCGCCAATCAGGAAATGGTCACCTAGGGCGATCCAAATTAATGCTCTAACATTAGAATATAACCTACGAGCATTGAATGGTAGGACAATCTCTGGCCCAAATGGGGCTATGACCTTTAACAGACTTAGTGGCCCCTCGCGTATTGATTACATATTGCTCGATACCCGCCTATGGGGAAACCTAGGGGACATAGAGGTCAAACAATCGCAGGATAGCGACCACAATGCCATGTGCATGAAAATTATATGGGGAAGCATCGAAAAAGGAGAGGCTCCCCGGGCACCACGGAACCCCCATCCCGGACCTTTGGCAGTGCGGCAGGCCGGGGGGACAGGGCCCTAGGCCCGAGCACCCGGTCCGGGGCCCGGCGGGCCCCTGGACCCAGCCGGGGCACCCAGGCCCAGAGGCGCAGGGGAAGCCTACCCCGGGCCCTCCGGAACCTGTCCCAGATACCCTGCTTCTGCTTCTGCGGCTGGACCCAGGACGGAGCCCGGGTGGGGAGGCCACCCTCCCTGGGGCCCCTCAGGGGCCCCTGGACGGAGCTACTAAACCCAGCCAAGCAAGGGGAGGCTACCCGGGCACAACGATACCCCGTCCCGAGCTTCGGCAGTACGGCAGGCTGGGGGACGGGGCCCGGAGCCGGGACACCCGACCCGGGGCCCAGCCTAGGCTGAGAGGGGTCCTAGAGTACCTTGTCCCTAGTAATCCGGCGGAAGGCTACCTCTCTTTCTGGGAACAAGTGCGCACCGCGAGGCTCAGGGGACTCCAGGCACGAATGTGCCTGACCTCCTGGAGCCCTCACTGGGATCCGGGAGGCGAATGGCACCTCATCGGGACTTCCAGGGAAGTCCGGCCATCTGGTCGCCTCATAGGAAAGCATTGCAGGCGACCAGATGGCCGAGGCGATCTGGGCGACCAGATGGCCGGGCACGAAAGGGAAGCCGCCTGGACTCTCCGGACCCCGTCCCGGGCACCATCCTGGGCACCCTGCCACACGGCTGGACCCAGGACGGAGCCCCGGGTGGGGAGGCCACCCTCCCCAGGGCCCTCAGGGGCGACCAGATGGCCGGACTTCCCTGGAAGTCCCGATGAGGTGTCATTCGCCTCCCGGATCCCAGCCAGGGCTCCAGGAGGTGGGGCACATTCGTGCTTAGGGTCCCTTGAGGCTCGCGGTGCGCACTTGTTCCCAGAAAGAGGGGTAGCCTTCCTCCGGATTACTAGGCACAAGGTACTCTGGAACCCCTCTCGTCCTAGCGGTCCTCAGCCAGCAGCTGGACGGGCCAGGATGCCCCCCAGCCCTGGGTCCGTCCCTGGGTCTGCCGCGTGGCAGGATAGGGTCCGGGAGGGCCCGGGCCTGGGGTCCCCGTCCCAATCGGCCTGCCGCACTGCCCGGGATGGCAGGGGTTCCGTTGTGCCCGGGGAGCCTGGCTGGGTTCAGGAGCTCCGGACGGGGCACTGTCCTGGGTCCTGCCGCGTGGCAGGGTGCGGAGGGCCCGGGGAGGCTTCTACTAGACCTCGGGGCCTGGGAACCCCGGCGGGGTCCAGGGGCCCCGCTGGGCCCCAGGTGGGGTGCTCCGGCCCAGGGCCCTGTCCCCCGGCCTATGGCCCTGTCCCCCGGCCTGCTGCACTGCCATAGGCCCGGGGCAGGGTTTTGTGGTGCCCGTGGAGCCACCCCGTGCTTGGCTGCGTTCAGGAGCTCCGTCCGGGGCCCATGAGGGCCCCTGGGAGGGTGGCCTCCCCAGCCGGGGTCCGTCCTGGGTCCTGCCGCATGGCAGGGTGCCTGGGACAGGGTCCGGAGGGCCCGGGGTAGGCTTCCCCTGCGCCTCCAGGCCTGGGAGCCCTGGCTGTGTCAAGGGGCCCTGCCGGGCCCCAGGTTGCATGCTCGCGCCCAGGGCCCTGTCCCCCCGGCCTGCCGCACACTGCCAAAGGCCCGGGACGGGGGTTCCGTGGTGCCCGGGGAGCCTCCCCCTGCTCGGCTGGCTTCAGGAGCCACGTCCGGAGACCCTGAGAGCCCCGGGGAGGGTGGCCTCCCCACCCGGGGCTCCGTCCTGGGTCCTGCCGCGCGGCAATGTGCCCGGGACGTGGTCAGGAGGGTCAAGGCTGCTTCCCTTTCGTGCCCGGCCATCTGGTCGCCCAGATCCCCTCGGCCATCTGGTTGCCCGGATCCCATCGGCCATCTGGTCTTCCGCAATGCTTTCCTATGGGGCGACCAGATGGCCGGACTTCCCTGGAAGTCCCAATGAGGTGCCATTCGCCTCCCGGATCCCAGCGAGGGCTCCAGGAGGTCGGGTACTTTCGCGCCTTGGGTCCCCTGAGCCTCGCGGTGCGCACTTGTTCCCAGAAAGAGGGGTAGCCTTCCTCCGGATTACTAGGGACAAGGTACTCTGGGACCCCTCACGGCCTAGCAGTCCTCAGCCGGCAGCTGGCTGGGCCAGGATGCCGCCCCAGCCCCGGGTCCGTCCCTGGGCCTGCCGCGTGGCAGAAAGCCCTGGATGGGGTCCGGGAGGGCCCGGGGAGGCGTCCCCTGCGCCTTCACGCTCCCGGCTGGGGCCAGGGGCCTGTCCTGGCCCCGGGTCAGGTGCTCCAGCTCTGGGCCCCGTCCCCCGGCATGCCGCACTGCCAAAGGCCCAGGACGAGGTTACGTGGTGCCCGGGGAGCCTCCCCTTGCTCAGCTGGGTTCAGAAGCTCCTTTCTGGGCCCCTGAGGGGCCCCGGGGAGGGCGGCCTCCCCACCCGGGGCTCCGTCCTGGGTCCTGCCGCGTTGCAGGGTGCCTGGGACAGGGTCTGAAGGGCCCGGGGTAGGCTTCCCCTGCGCTTCCAGGCCTGGGAGCCCCGGCTGGATCCAGGGGCCCTGCCGGGCCCCGGGTCGGGTGCTCGGGGTCAGGGCCCTGTCCCCCCGGCCTGCCGCACAGCCAAAGGCCCGGGACGGGGGTTCCGTGGTGCCTGGGGAGCCTCTCCTTGGTCGGCTGGCTTCAGGAGCCCCGTCCAGGTCCCCTGAGGGCCCCGGGGAGGGTGGCCTCCCCAACCGGGGCTCCGTCCTGGGTCCAGCCGTGTGGCAGGGTGCCCGGGACGGTGCCCGGGACCGGGTCCGGAGGGTCCAGGCAGCTTCCCTTTCGTGGCCGGCCATCTGGTCGCCCAGATCGCCTCGGCCATCTGGTCGCCCGCAATTGATTGATTGATTGTGGGTTTCTAAAGTGCTAGAATCGACTCCCGAAGGAGTATTTCTGCGCTGTAGTCCGCTGGGGAACCCGTCCTGGCTTTCCCTGTGAGATGGTCCCTACTGGGTATCTCCAAGGTGAAATCAGGCATCCCCGGCGTTTGTGGGGGGCCGTTGTGGAGATGAGGCAAGCTAATGCCCAGAGTTGCCGAGTGTGATCCCTAGTTAGAGTAGGCACCGAGGCGAGAATTATCGAGTCCGTTGACACTGGTCCAAGACCCTGCCGCGTCGGGAATTGAACCCTGGTCCTGGGCCGTCCTCCGCTCCCGGGTCTGCCGCCTCTAACCAGTGAGCCACACCACTCCTCCACAATGCTTTCCTATGGGGAGACCAGATTGCCGGACTTCCCTGGAAGTCCCGATGAGGTGCCATTTGCCTCCGGGATCCCAGCCAGGGCTCCAGGAGGTCGGGCACATTCGTGCCTAGGGTCCCCTGAGCCTCGCAGTGCGCACTTGTTCCCATAAAGAGGGGTAGCCTTCCTCCGGATTACTATGGACAAGGTACTCTGGGACCCCTCTCGGCGTAGAGGTCCTCAGCCGGCAGCTGGACGGGCCAGGATGCCGCCCCAGCCCCGGGTCCGTCCCTGGGTCTGTCGCGTGGCAGGATGCCCTGGATAGGGTTCGGGAGGGCCCTGGCCTGGGGTCCCCGTCCCCCCCCGGCCTGCTGCACTGCCTGGGACGGCGGAGATTCCGTTGTGCCCGGGGAGCCTGGCTGGGTTCAGGAGTTCCGTTTGGGGCTCCGTCCTGGGTCCTGCTGCGTGGCAGGGTGCCGTGACGGGGTCCGGAGGGCCCGGGGAGGCTTCTCCTGCGCCTTGGTGCCTGGGAACCCTGGTGGGGTCCAGGGGCCCTGCTGGGCCCCGGGTGGAGTGCTCCGGCCCAGGGCCCTGTCCCCCGGCCTAGGGCCCTGTCCCCCGGCCTGCCGAACTGCCAAAGGCCCGGGACAGGGTTCCGTGGTGCCCGGGGAGCCTCCCCGCGCTTGGCTGGGTTCAGGAGCTCTGTCTGTGGCCCCTGAGGGCCCCTGGGAGGGTGGCCTCCCCAGCCGGGGTCCGTCCTAGGTCCTGCCACATAGCAGGGTGCCTGGGACGGGGTCCGGAGGGCCTGGGGTAGGCTTCCCCTGCGCCTCCGGGCCCTGGGTTCCATGCTTGGTCCCAGGGCCCTGTCCCCCCGGCCTGCCGTACTGCCAAAGGCCCGGGAAGGGGGTTCCGTGCTGCCCGGGGAGCCTCCCCTTGCTTGGCTGGCTTCAGGAGCCCCATCCGGGGCCCCTGAGGGCCCCGGGGAGGGTGGCCTCCCCACCCGGGGCTCCGTCCTGGGTCCTGCCGCGTGGCAGGGTGCCCGGGACGGGGTCCGGAGGGTCCAGGTGGCTTCCCTTTTGTGCCCTGCCATCTGGTCGCCCAGATCCCCTCGGCCATCTGGTTGCCCGGATCCCATCGGCCATCTGGTCGACCGCAATGCTTTCCTATGGGGCGACCAGATGGCCGGACTTCCCTGGAAGTCCAGATGAGGTGCCATTCGCCTCCCGGATCCCAGCGAGGGCTCCAGGAGGTCAGGTACTTTCGCGCCTTGGGTCCCTTGAGCCTCGCGGTGCGCACTTGTTCCCAGAAAGAGGGGTTGCCTTCCTCCGGACTACTAGGGACAAGGTACTCTGGGACCCCTCACGGCCTAGCAGTCCTCAGCCGGCAGCTGGCTGGACCAGGATGCCGCCCCAGCCCCGGGTCCGTCCCTGGGCCTGCCTCACGGCTGGAAGCCCTGGATGGGGTCCGGAGGAGGCGTCCGCTGTGCCTCCGGGCTCCCGGCTGGGGCCAGGGGCCCCTGCCGGGCCCTGGGTCGGGTGCCCCAGCTCTGGGCCCCATCCCCCGGCCTGTCGCACTGCCAAAGGCCCGGGACGGGGTTCCGTGGTGCCCGGGGAGCCTCCCCTTGCTCGGCTGGGTTTAGAAGCTCCGTCCAGGGCCCCTGAGGGGCCCCGGGGAGTGCGGCCTCCCCACCCGGGGCTCCGTCCTGGGTCCTGCCGCATGGCAGGGTGCCTGGGACGGGGTCTGGAGGGCCCGGGTAAGGCTTCCCCTGCGCATCCAGGCCTGGGAGCCCCGGCTGGATCTAGGGGGCCCGCCGGGCCCCTGGTCGGGTTCTCGGGGTCAGGGCCCTGTCCCCCCAGCCTGCCGCACTGCCAAAGTCCCGGGACGGGAGTTCCGTGGTGCCCGGAGAACCTCTCCTTACTCGGCTGGCTTCAGGAGCCCCATCCGGGGCCCCTGAGGGCCCCGGGGAGGGTGGCCTCCCCACCCGGGGCTCCGTCCTGGGTCCAGCTGTGTGGCAGGGTGCCCGGGACGGGGTCCGGAGGGTCCAGGCGGCTTCCCTTTCCCTTTCCCTTTCCCTTGTTAGAAAGGTCAGATCTGATGCTTTCATTTGATCTGTCTACCTTTGGTATTATCTGAAGTTCTTTTTTTCCCAGCTGTCAGCCAAGGGAAAAACCTGAGATCGTACCTGATTTTGAGCACCTTGGGCTGGGTGGAAGAACTGACTTTGCCCCCTTAAACACAAAAACTTCAAAAAGTCACCCCTGGAGGCCAGAAAAGGGTCTTAGACACTCTTGGTATGTCATCTGAGGTATACTATGGGGTCCTTGGGTCCAGAACTAGAAATGTGATGTGACTCTGAGCTCTATGGCTTATAATGGGAAAAATGATATGACACCAAACACCTCGAAATGTCACAAATAGGAGTCCGACATATGCCTGGAGGCTGGAAACGAGCCCTAGCCACTCTTGTTACATCACCTGAGATATATAATGGGGTCCTGGTGGATACAGGGACCTGAAAACAGTCATGAGGGTGTGGTAAATAAATAATTAATTACCGGTTCTATTTTTCAGGATACTCGTATAAACAGATAGCTCAATAAATAAGAGACAGGATTCGAGGTATCTTGAGTCTACAGGCTTTAATCAGGCATAAAGGACAGGAACAGGACAGCCTGCATGGGAATAGGATGGCAGCTGCCGGGGGCAGGAATGGGATGAGCGCTCCCATCACATTAGCAGTACATGATATATATATCAAAGCAATTGCATTACATTCAATACAGTAGGCGTAGCAGTAGGCGTGACTATTAGCAGTCGCGAAAGATAAGGCATAAAGTAGGTGTAACAAGAGGCGTGTACATAGACATGTGATGTAAACGTAACAGAAGTGTCATAAATGGGGCGGAAACATGGAGGGGGCTACCTGAGCAGCCGGGACCTTTAACCTAGTGGTGCGCGCAAACGGGCAATGACGTGTTACCAGGGAGAACTGGGGCTATGACTTCTGTGCTAGAAGAGGAGACTAAAGTCTGGAGTGTCAGAGCGACATGTACCTAAGGCATATCTGGTATCTGGTGTTTAGAGAACATGTTGATAGAATCCAAAAGTTATCAGGGCAAAGGCTACTTGACACTAAGGCTGGTGCATGCATTATTCTACATGTATTTCGTGTGCGAGGAATATTCTATGAATATTAGTACAGTATTTCTCTTACATGGAGACAGGAAGGCTAGACTATGGCTGAAACTATTGATGCGATTCAGTAGCTTAGGAATGCAGAGAAGGAGGGCTGGACTGATAACTAGAAGCATAACATACTCTTGGCAGACAGGCAGGCAGAGCCAGGCCGGGCCGGGCACTGTGCGGCAGGAAGTAAGTGAAGGGTCAGGGATGCAGGTGGGGGCTGTATCGCTCCTCGGAGAGGGTTCAGGAGACAGGAGCTGAATCTGGTGTCCGGGCCCTTTTGAGGCCTAGAAACGGGGACAATTCAATGGATTAACGTGCACACTGTAAAACATGGCAACATAGGTTTACATAGGCCTGATATTCGTTGTTTTCACGAAGACTGGAAACTGGCTTACTAGAGTTGGACACAACTATGATTGCGTCTTTAATCGATCATAGGGGGATACATGCATATCGATCATGCACATATAACATAAGATGGGGAACACGTAGGCACATACAACATGGCAAAATTTACTTTTCCACATTCCCTCCTTGTGCCCTACGTTTCCATCAGGAAACATCTATGTTCATGATACCATCTATTATTTCATATAGCATCATTTGCTCGTCTCGAATTGTCTTGGAACGGGACTTAGGACTAGGACTAGGAATACAAGAGGTAGCACACATGCCGCAAATCGCAGGGCCACATTGTAAACAGAGGCAGCAACTGAATATGATCATTACTGCAATACCTAGGAATGACAATACTTTCCATCCCCAGGCAGAAATTATACTCCAGAGCCAACCGGACCATGTCCAGGTGCCTGGATTCTGGTGTAACTGATGGGCAATTTTATGAAGTCTGGTTATAGCTGAATAAACAGACGGCGCGTTATTAGGAATGAAAATGCAGCAACTAGATCCGATGACTCTACATGCTCCTCCTCTATCGGCCAGTATGACGTCAAGAACGAGACGATTTTGGAGCACGACAAATCTCATAGCAGATTGCTCTTCGGTTAAGTTACCTAGAGCAGAAGTAGTCTCATTCACTACTGCTTCAAGGGTTCTGGTTAACCTACGTATTAACTTACTATTCTGGATAGGTCCTATAAAGAAGAAGAAACCTCTATTGAAGTCTGTATACTGTTCTAAAGCAGTTTCAGTTTGATCGACAATTGGGGACTCGATCTCCCTTCTATGTCTAATGTGTACTAGATGTGTGTTTCTATGATAATCGGATGGGGCTAGGAAAACTGGTGGCAGTAGGAAGGCAATGTAACATGTTCCATCCCAATCGAGGGGCAGACGAACATATGCGGTCTGACCACAAACAAAATAAGAATGACGTGAGGCTTTGAAAATAGATTTCCCACTGTCACTATACTCGACCATAGTAGTACAATCACTATGTCCTACATGTGCGGAACCATTCTTTCTGACACATAATTCGCCTTTGACTGGTAGTACTGAAATAGCAGGTAGATCTGGAGTAGTATCGGACTGAACATTCAGAACCATAAAATTCGAGGAATAATTACCTAGATCATACACTTCATTTTCTAGATCTAACCCTGTTCTATGGGTGAGACCTTGCTTGTCTGGGAAACATGTTCTATTCAGGAAGGACATATTAGTTGAGGATGACGTTAACGTGGACCATGCTCCACATGAACCATTATGTGAAAATGGATAAGGAAAAAGTGGCAGAACTCCCTTTGGTGTCTGAAAAGGGGGGAGTCGACCACACACCCAACAATTAGTAGCATTGCTGGTCTGGTGTGAATAGTGTAACATTCGGATGAATGTATTATTTCGCATGGCAAGACGATAGGATAACTCGTGAGGAGGCAGATCACTAAATGTGTGCTCTACTGTAGCATTAGAAAACATATGTACATGTGAAATTGGAAAACATAAATGTAAAGCATAACTTGTGCAGGTAACCATAAGACTCAAAAATAATAGAAAACATAGAATAATAATACATCTTTTAGAGTTTCGACTAACTCTCTCACTGTGGGGGTCTATCTCATACATGTCAGGAACCTGTCTAACCGTTTCACCCGAGAGGGACTTAGACAATTAAACTGGCTGACTTATTTTACTAGACCTGAGTTTCTGTTTATACTCCTGCTGTGGAGTTTTCTCTAACAGGGGAGGCTTGAGTTCAGAGTCTGTATCTGGGCAGTCCTTAGCAAAAGTCCTTTCTCGTAATCCATGGAACTTCTTTATATGGCTCAGATGGACCCATCCTTTTCTTCCCTCTAGCTTGACTGCGGTCCTTGTTGTTAGTAAGATCATGCGGGGCTCCTTCCAGCGGGGCTCCAGCGGACTTGAACGATCAAAGTTCCGGACAAATACGAGGTCACCGGGAACGACTTCATGCGGTTTCACCTCGGTGTTGTCTGGAAATGCGGCGGCAACCTGTGAACGACAAGAGTGTAGGGCAGACATCAAGGAAGCTAGGTAATCTGTCAGCATATTACTGGAAACATCTGTAATACTTCGGGGTCTAGGTGTACCCCACATGTTTGGGGGGCGGCCGAATACGACCTCATACGGGGACAGACCTGATCTGGAATGTGCAACCATTCGCATGTAAAATAGAGCAACTGGCAAAGCTACTAGCCAGTCTACAGCTTTTTCTTTACAAACTTTTGCAATGCGGATTTTCAGAGTCTGGTTATGTCTCTCTACGAGACCGGCTGCTTCAGGATGGCGTACACAATGGAACTTCCACTGGTACCCTAACAGAAGGGAAATTTGTTTCATGAGTTCAGATGAGAATGGCTGGCCGTTATCTGAATACACGACCCTAGGTAATCCATAGCGGGGAAAGAATTCACGAACCAACTGCCTGGCAGTGGTCGCAGCTGTGTAATCTGGGACTGGATATGCTTCTGTCCACCTGGACAGAGCGCATACAACTACGAGGACATACTTGAAACCTCGACATCGCTCCATCTGAATATAATCCATCTGGAGGACTTCAAAAGGGTGGTCAGGAGGTTGGAATCCACCTTGTTCCACCGGGACACTTTTACCTGGATTGAACTGACAACATATCATACAGGTACGGACTTTCTGTTTGGCTGCAGCTCGTAAGTGCTTGTTGAACCAGAGGTTCTGGATACTGTCTAGCATAGCTTTTTCTCCTAGATGTGCTGGACTATGTGCGGTATTAATAATGACTTGAACCATAGAGTCGGGGAGAAACCATGTGGCTTTTCCCTTCGTCAACCATCCCTGATCTGTCTGGACCCCTCCTTGTTCGGACCATTTCATGATTTCCTCGGGAGTAGCATGTAACTGTATGTCTATGACATCTTGTGTAGGGTCCTTAACAGTCATACAAGTAGTCTGATCTGGAGTGTGTGTCAGTGTTGTGTTAACTGGAACGTCTGGAGTCTGAGCTGTAAGCTTGGCTGTTCGATCGGCTAGATCGTTACCTTGGGAAATGATGTCAGTGACTTTCGTATGTGCTTTGCACTTCATGATAGCGATAGCTGTCGGTAAATGTATTGCATCTAACAAAGCTTGAATGAGGAGACCATGCTGAATCTTGGTTCCATGAGAAGTCATGAAACCTCTCTCTTGCCAGAGCACTCCAAAGTCGTGTACGACTCCGAATGCATAACGTGAATCTGTGTATATGTTTACTTTCAGGTTCTTGGCACGTATGCAGGCTTGGGTCAGAGCGACTAGCTCTGCTGCTTGAGCAGACAGGGTGTCAATACGATGTGTTTCTATAACTTCAGTTTCAGTAGTCACTGCATACGCGGCTACTATTTCTCCTGTACTTGTTCTCATACATGAACCATCCACATAAAGTGTCAGGTCAGGATCAGGTAATGCAATATCTGTCAGGTCTTGTCTTGGCTTAGTCATGGTGTTAACAACTTCCACACAGTCATGTGTGGCAGGATTTGAAGTAACTGACGGTAACAGTGTAGCAGGATTCAGAATGTTGCAGCGTCTGATTTCTATGTGTGGCTGGAACAGTGTCAGTTCATAACCTGTTAAACGTGCAATTGTCAAGTGCTGAGTCTGTGTTCGGTTCAAAAGAACTTCCACGGAGTGTGGGACTTGTACTGTCAGGGAATGTCCTAACACTATGGAATCACTTTGTCTGATAGCTAGTGCTGTGGCTGCAACTGACTTGAGGCACGCAGGTAGAGCCTGGGCCACTGGATCTAATGTGCTCGAAAAATAAGCACAGGGCTTGTATTGTCCTGCTTGATCTTGTGTGAGAACAGATAATGCAGTACCTTCGCGTTCAGTAACAAAAAGTGTAAAAGGCTTACTGTAGTTCGGTGTTGCTAGAACAGGTGCTTGACATAAGGCTTTCTTTAACTCATTAAAGACAAGTGTATGTTCCTGGGTCCAAGGGAGGACAGTCGATACGGCTGCCTCCTGTGTCGTTAACTGTATCAGTGGCTTGGCTAGAAATGCATACTGAGGAATCCATTGTCTGCAGTAAGAAGTGAGGCCAATAAAAGCTCGTACCTCCTTCTGGGTCTTGGGCTGTGGAAGACTCGCTATTAACTGGATACGGTCAGGTGTCAACTGCCTACCCCTCTTGGACAGTAAGTGTCCTAAGTAGACCACTTGCTGGACACAGAATTGTAATTTGGAAGGGGACACCTTGTGCCCCATCTCGGCCAGAAAATACAGGACTTTAAGTGACGCACGTTCGCAGTCACGTTCAGAACGGGCTGTGATCAGTAGATCATCGACATACTGGAGCAGGGCAGTGTCAGTTGGCATGTGAATATTGTCTAGTTGTCTCTTAAGTGCTTGACTGTAAATGCTAGGACTTTCTGTGAAACCTTGAGGAGCTCGTGTAAATTTATAGCTCCTTCCATTTAAACAAAAACCGAAAAGGTACTGGCTGTCTGGATGAATGGGAACACTGAAAAATGCGTTCTTGAGATCGATGACTGTAAAGAACGTAGCTTCAGAATCAATAGCTGTCAATAGGGATGAAATATCTGGGACTACTGGGTACTGAGGAATAATACATTTATTAAGTTCTCGAAGGTCGATCACTAATCGATATACTGGAGGTGCATTTGGATCAGTACGTTTCATGACTGGAATGATAGGAGAATTACATACATTGGAGTCAGTTTCTACAACCACTCCTTGAGCAATAAGTTCGTCAATAATTTTGGATAAGGCTGCTACAGCCTCAGGTGGCAATCTGTACTGTCTGATTCGTGGCAAAACTATACCTTGCTTCAGAGTCACACGATGGGGTGTGATCTGCATACAACCTACATCAGTTGGACCTTGCGCCCATAAATGCTGTGGTACATTCAATAATCTTGGATCAAAATCGCGTAATACATAATGACCTTTAAAGTCTCTAAGGAACAATCGCACTCCTTCTGGGGAGCAGCATATAACTGCTCCTAACTCTTTCAATGTCTTAATGCCTAACAAATTTTCTGGACATGACTTCGTAAGTAACAAATCAGTAGTTCGGGACAATGGACCAACTTCTAGAGAAACTGGTTTCGAAATTTCATTAACAATAGGCTTTCCTGAAAATCCAATCCGGACCCCGTCCCGGGCACCCTGCCACGCGGCAGGACCCAGGACGGAGCCCCGGGTGGGGAGGCCACCCTCCTGGACCCTCCGGACCCCGTCCCGGGCACCCTGCCACGCGGCAGGACCCAGGACGGAGCCCCGGGTGGGGAGGCCACCCTCCCCGGGGCCCTCAGGGGCCCTGGATGGGGCTCCTGAAGCCAGCCAAGCAAGGGGAGGCTCCCCGGGCAGCACGGAACCCCCTTCCCGGGCCTTTGGCAGTACGGCAGGCCGGGGGGACAGGGCCCTGGGACCAAGCATGGAACCCAGGGCCCGGAGGCGCAGGGGAAGCCTACCCCAGGCCCTCCGGACCCCGTCCCAGGCACCCTGCTATGTGGCAGGACCTCTATGGCTTATAATGGGAAAAATGATATGACACCAAACACCTCGAAATGTCACAAATAGGAGTCCGACATATGCCTGGAGGCTGAAAACGAGCCCTAGCCACTCTTGTTACATCACCTGAGATATATAATGGGGTCCTGGTGGATACAGGGACCTGAAAACAGTCATGAGGGTGTGGTAAATAAATAATTGATTACCGGTTCTATTTCTATTTTTCAGGATACTCGTATAAACAGATAGCTCAATAAATAAGAGACAGGATTCGAGGTATCTTGAGTCTACAGGCTTTAATCAGGCATAAAGGACAGGAACAGGACAGCCTGCATGGGAATAGGATGGCAGCTGCCGGGGGCAGGAATGGGATGAGCGCTCCCATCACATTAGCAGTACATGATATATATATCAAAGCAATTGCATTACATTCAATACAGTAGGCGTAGCAGTAGGCGTGACTATTAGCAGTCGCGAAAGATAAGGCATAAAGTAGGTGTAACAAGAGGCGTGTACATAGACATGTGATGTAAACGTAACAGAAGTGTCATAAATGGGGCGGAAACATGGAGGGGGCTACCTGAGCAGCCGGGACCTTTAACCTAGTGGTGCGCGCAAACGGGCAATGACGTGTTACCAGGGAGAACTGGGGCTATGACTTCTGTGCTAGAAGAGGAGACTAAAGTCTGGAGTGTCAGAGCGACATGTACCTAAGGCATATCTGGTATCTGGTGTTTAGAGAACATGTTGATAGAATCCAAAAGTTATCAGGGCAAAGGCTACTTGACACTAAGGCTGGTGCATGCATTATTCTACATGTATTTCGTGTGCGAGGAATATTCTATGAATATTAGTACAGTATTTCTCTTACATGGAGACAGGAAGGCTAGACTATGGCTGAAACTATTGATGCGATTCAGTAGCTTAGGAATGCAGAGAAGGAGGGCTGGACTGATAACTAGAAGCATAACATACTCTTGGCAGACAGGCAGGCAGAGCCAGGCCGGGCCGGGCACTGTGCGGCAGGAAGTAAGTGAAGGGTCAGGGATGCAGGTGGGGGCTGTATCGCTCCTCGGAGAGGGTTCAGGAGACAGGAGCTGAATCTGGTGTCCGGGCCCTTTTGAGGCCTAGAAACGGGGACAATTCAATGGATTAACGTGCACACTGTAAAACATGGCAACATAGGTTTACATAGGCCTGATATTCGTTGTTTTCACGAAGACTGGAAACTGGCTTACTAGAGTTGGACACAACTATGATTGCGTCTTTAATCGATCATAGGGGGATACATGCATATCGATCATGCACATATAACATAAGATGGGGAACACGTAGGCACATACAACATGGCAAAATTTACTTTTCCACATTCCCTCCTTGTGCCCTACGTTTCCATCAGGAAACATCTATGTTCATGATACCATCTATTATTTCATATAGCATCATTTGCTCATCTCGAATTGTCTTGGAACGGGACTTAGGACTAGGACTAGGAATACAAGAGGTAGCACACATGCCGCAAATCGCAGGGCCACATTGTAAACAGAGGCAGCAACTGAATATGATCATTACTGCAATACCTAGGAATGACAATACTTTCCATCCCCAGGCAGAAATTATACTCCAGAGCCAACCGGACCATGTCCAGGTGCCTGGATTCTGGTGTAACTGATGGGCAATTTTATGAAGTCTGGTTATAGCTGAATAAACAGACGGCGCGTTATTAGGAATGAAAATGCAGCAACTAGATTCGATGACTCTACATGCTCCTCCTCTATCGGCCAGTATGACGTCAAGAACGAGACGATTTTGGAGCACGACAAATCTCATAGCAGATTGCTCTTCGGTTAAGTTACCTAGAGCAGAAGTAGTCTCATTCACTACTGCTTCAAGGGTTCTGGTTAACCTACGTATTAACTTACTATTCTGGATAGGTCCTATAAAGAAGAAGAAACCTCTATTGAAGTCTGTATACTGTTCTAAAGCAGTTTCAGTTTGATCGACAATTGGGGACTCGATCTCCCTTCTATGTCTAATGTGTACTAGATGTGTGTTTCTATGATAATCGGATGGGGCTAGGAAAACTGGTGGCAGTAGGAAGGCAATGTAACATGTTCCATCCCAATCGAGGGGCAGACGAACATATGCGGTCTGACCACAAACAAAATAAGAATGACGTGAGGCTTTGAAAATAGATTTCCCACTGTCACTATACTCGACCATAGTAGTACAATCACTATGTCCTACATGTGCGGAACCATTCTTTCTGACACATAATTCGCCTTTGACTGGTAGTACTGAAATAGCAGGTAGATCTGGAGTAGTATCGGACTGAACATTCAGAACCATAAAATTCGAGGAATAATTACCTAGATCATACACTTCATTTTCTAGATCTAACCCTGTTCTATGGGTGAGACCTTGCTTGTCTGGGAAACATGTTCTATTCAGGAAGGACATATTAGTTGAGGATGACGTTAACGTGGACCACGCTCCACATGAACCATTATGTGAAAATGGATAAGGAAAAAGTGGCAGAACTCCCTTTGGTGTCTGAAAAGGGGGGAGTCGACCACACACCCAACAATTAGTAGCATTGCTGGTCTGGTGTGAATAGTGTAACATTCGGATGAATGTATTATTTCGCATGGCAAGACGATAGGATAACTCGTGAGGAGGCAGATCACTAAATGTGTGCTCTACTGTAGCATTAGAAAACATATGTACATGTGAAATTGGAAAACATAAATGTAAAGCATAACTTGTGCAGGTAACCATAAGACTCAAAAATAATAGAAAACATAGAATAATAATACATCTTTTAGAGTTTCGACTAACTCTCTCACTGTGGGGGTCTATCTCATACATGTCAGGAACCTGTCTAACCGTTTCACCCGAGAGGGACTTAGACAATTAAACTGGCTGACTTATTTTACTAGACCTGAGTTTCTGTTTATACTCCTGCTGTGGAGTTTTCTCTAACAGGGGAGGCTTGAGTTCAGAGTCTGTATCTGGGCAGTCCTTAGCAAAAGTCCTTTCTCGTAATCCATGGAACTTCTTTATATGGCTCAGATGGACCCATCCTTTTCTTCCCTCTAGCTTGACTGCGGTCCTTGTTGTTAGTAAGATCATGCGGGGCTCCTTCCAGCGGGGCTCCAGCGGACTTGAACGATCAAAGTTCCGGACAAATACGAGGTCACCGGGAACGACTTCATGCGGTTTCACCTCGGTGTTGTCTGGAAATGCGGCGGCAACCTGTGAACGACAAGAGTGTAGGGCAGACATCAAGGAAGCTAGGTAATCTGTCAGCATATTACTGGAAACATCTGTAATACTACGGGGTCTAGGTGTACCCCACATGTTTGGGGGGCGGCCGAATACGACCTCATACGGGGACAGACCTGATCTGGAATGTGCAACCATTCGCATGTAAAATAGAGCAACTGGCAAAGCTACTAGCCAGTCTACAGCTTTTTCTTTACAAACTTTTGCAATGCGGATTTTCAGAGTCTGGTTATGTCTCTCTACGAGACCGGCTGCTTCAGGATGGCGTACACAATGGAACTTCCACTGGTACCCTAACAGAAGGGAAATTTGTTTCATGAGTTCAGATGAGAATGGCTGGCCGTTATCTGAATACACGACCCTAGGTAATCCATAGCGGTGAAAGAATTCACGAACCAACTGCCTGGCAGTGGTCGCAGCTGTGTAATCTGGGACTGGATATGCTTCTGTCCACCTGGACAGAGCGCATACAACTACGAGGACATACTTGAAACCTCGACATCGCTCCATCTGAATATAATCCATCTGGAGGACTTCAAAAGGGTGGTCAGGAGGTTGGAATCCACCTTGTTCCACCGGGACACTTTTACCTGGATTGAACTGACAACATATCATACAGGTACGGACTTTCTGTTTGGCTGCAGCTCGTAAGTGCTTGTTGAACCAGAGGTTCTGGATACTGTCTAGCATAGCTTTTTCTCCTAGATGTGCTGGACTATGTGCGGTATTAATAATGACTTGAACCATAGAGTCGGGGAGAAACCATGTGGCTTTTCCCTTCGTCAACCATCCCTGATCTGTCTGGACCCCTCCTTGTTCGGACCATTTCATGATTTCCTCGGGAGTAGCATGTAACTGTATGTCTATGACATCTTGTGTAGGGTCCTTAACAGTCATACAAGTAGTCTGATCTGGAGTGTGTGTCAGTGTTGTGTTAACTGGAACGTCTGGAGTCTGAGCTGTAAGCTTGGCTGTTCGATCGGCTAGATCGTTACCTTGGGAAATGATGTCAGTGACTTTCGTATGTGCTTTGCACTTCATGATAGCGATAGCTGTCGGTAAATGTATTGCATCTAACAAAGCTTGAATGAGGAGACCATGCTGAATCTTGGTTCCATGAGAAGTCATGAAACCTCTCTCTTGCCAGAGCACTCCAAAGTCGTGTACGACTCCGAATGCATAACGTGAATCTGTGTATATGTTTACTTTCAGGTTCTTGGCACGTATGCAGGCTTGGGTCAGAGCGACTAGCTCTGCTGCTTGAGCAGACAGGGTGTCAATACGATGTGTTTCTATAACTTCAGTTTCAGTAGTCACTGCATACGCGGCTACTATTTCTCCTGTACTTGTTCTCATACATGAACCATCCACATAAAGTGTCAGGTCAGGATCAGGTAATGCAATATCTGTCAGGTCTTGTCTTGGCTTAGTCATGGTGTTAACAACTTCCACACAGTCATGTGTGGCAGGATTTGAAGTAACTGACGGTAACAGTGTAGCAGGATTCAGAATGTTGCAGCGTCTGATTTCTATGTGTGGCTGGAACAGTGTCAGTTCATAACCTGTTAAACGTGCAATTGTCAAGTGCTGAGTCTGTGTTCGGTTCAAAAGAACTTCCACGGAGTGTGGGACTTGTACTGTCAGGGAATGTCCTAACACTATGGAATCACTTTGTCTGATAGCTAGTGCTGTGGCTGCAACTGACTTGAGGCACGCAGGTAGAGCCTGGGCCACTGGATCTAATGTGCTCGAAAAATAAGCACAGGGCTTGTATTGTCTTGCTTGATCTTGTGTGAGAACAGATAATGCAGTACCTTCGCGTTCAGTAACAAAAAGTGTAAAAGGCTTACTGTAGTTCGGTGTTGCTAGAACAGGTGCTTGACATAAGGCTTTCTTTAACTCATTAAAGACAAGTGTATGTTCCTGGGTCCAAGGGAGGACAGTCGATACGGCTGCCTCCTGTGTCGTTAACTGTATCAGTGGCTTGGCTAGAAATGCATACTGAGGAATCCATTGTCTGCAGTAAGAAGTGAGGCCAATAAAAGCTCGTACCTCCTTCTGGGTCTTGGGCTGTGGAAGACTCGCTATTAACTGGATACGGTCAGGTGTCAACTGCCTACCCCTCTTGGACAGTAAGTGTCCTAAGTAGACCACTTGCTGGACACAGAATTGTAATTTGGAAGGGGACACCTTGTGCCCCATCTCGGCCAGAAAATACAGGACTTTAAGTGACGCACGTTCGCAGTCACGTTCAGAACGGGCTGTGATCAGTAGATCATCGACATACTGGAGCAGGGCAGTGTCAGTTGGCATGTGAATATTGTCTAGTTGTCTCTTAAGTGCTTGACTGTAAATGCTAGGACTTTCTGTGAAACCTTGAGGAGCTCGTGTAAATTTATAGCTCCTTCCATTTAAACAAAAACCGAAAAGGTACTGGCTGTCTGGATGAATGGGAACACTGAAAAATGCGTTCTTGAGATCGATGACTGTAAAGAACGTAGCTTCAGAATCAATAGCTGTCAATAGGGATGAAATATCTGGGACTACTGGGTACTGAGGAATAATACATTTATTAAGTTCTCGAAGGTCGATCACTAATCGATATACTGGAGGTGCATTTGGATCAGTACGTTTCATGACTGGAATGATAGGAGAATTACATACATTGGAGTCAGTTTCTACAACCACTCCTTGAGCAATAAGTTCGTCAATAATTTTGGATAAGGCTGCTACAGCCTCAGGTGGCAATCTGTACTGTCTGATTCGTGGCAAAACTATACCTTGCTTCAGAGTCACACGATGGGGTGTGATCTGCATACAACCTACATCAGTTGGACCTTGCGCCCATAAATGCTGTGGTACATTCAATAATCTTGGATCAAAATCGCGTAATACATAATGACCTTTAAAGTCTCTAAGGAACAATCGCACTCCTTCTGGGGAGCAGCATATAACTGCTCCTAACTCTTTCAATGTCTTAATGCCTAACAAATTTTCTGGACATGACTTCGTAAGTAACAAATCAGTAGTTCGGGACAATGGACCAACTTCTAGAGAAACTGGTTTCGAAATTTCATTAACAATAGGCTTTCCTGAAAATCCAATCCGGACCCCGTCCCGGGCACCCTGCCACGCGGCAGGACCCAGGACGGAGCCCCGGGTGGGGAGGCCACCCTCCTGGACCCTCCGGACCCCGTCCCGGGCACCCTGCCACGCGGCAGGACCCAGGACGGAGCCCCTGGTGGGGAGGCCACCCTCCCCGGGGCCCTCAGGGGCCCCGGATGGGGCTCCTGAAGCCAGCCAAGCAAGGGGAGGCTCCCCGGGCAGCACGGAACCCCCTTCCCGGGCCTTTGGCAGTACGGCAGGCCGGGGGGACAGGGCCCTGGGACCAAGCATGGAACCCAGGGCCAGGAGGCGCAGGGGAAGCCTACCCCAGGCCCTCCGGACCCCGTCCCAGGCACCCTGCTATGTGGCAGGACCTCTATGGCTTATAATGGGAAAAATGATATGACACCAAACACCTCGAAATGTCACAAATAGGAGTCCGACATATGCCTGGAGGCTGGAAACGAGCCCTAGCCACTCTTGTTACATCACCTGAGATATATAATGGGGTCCTGGTGGATACAGGGACCTGAAAACAGTCATGAGGGTGTGGTAAATAAATAATTAATTACCGGTTCTATTTTTCAGGATACTCGTATAAACAGATAGCTCAATAAATAAGAGACAGGATTCGAGGTATCTTGAGTCTACAGGCTTTAATCAGGCATAAAGGACAGGAACAGGACAGCCTGCATGGGAATAGGATGGCAGCTGCCGGGGGCAGGAATGGGATGAGCGCTCCCATCACATTAGCAGTACATGATATATATATCAAAGCAATTGCATTACATTCAATACAGTAGGCGTAGCAGTAGGCGTGACTATTAGCAGTCGCGAAAGATAAGGCATAAAGTAGGTGTAACAAGAGGCGTTTACATAGACATGTGATGTAAATGTAACAGAAGTGTCATAAATGGGGCGGAAACATGGAGGGGGCTACCTGAGCAGCCGGGACCTTTAACCTAGTGGTGCGCGCAAACGGGCAATGACGTGTTACCAGGGAGAACTGGGGCTATGACTTCTGTGCTAGAAGAGGAGACTAAAGTCTGGAGTGTCAGAGCGACATGTACCTAAGGCATATCTGGTATCTGGTGTTTAGAGAACATGTTGATAGAATCCAAAAGTTATCAGGGCAAAGGCTACTTGACACTAAGGCTGGTGCATGCATTATTCTACATGTATTTCGTGTGCGAGGAATATTCTATGAATATTAGTACAGTATTTCTCTTACATGGAGACAGGAAGGCTAGACTATGGCTGAAACTATTGATGCGATTCAGTAGCTTAGGAATGCAGAGAAGGAGGGCTGGACTGATAACTAGAAGCATAACATACTCTTGGCAGACAGGCAGGCAGAGCCAGGCCGGGCCGGGCACTGTGCGGCAGGAAGTAAGTGAAGGGTCAGGGATGCAGGTGGGGGCTGTATCGCTCCTCGGAGAGGGTTCAGGAGACAGGAGCTGAATCTGGTGTCCGGGCCCTTTTGAGGCCTAGAAACGGGGACAATTCAATGGATTAACGTGCACACTGTAAAACATGGCAACATAGGTTTACATAGGCCTGATATTCGTTGTTTTCACGAAGACTGGAAACTGGCTTACTAGAGTTGGACACAACTATGATTGCGTCTTTAATCGATCATAGGGGGATACATGCATATCGATCATGCACATATAACATAAGATGGGGAACACGTAGGCACATACAACATGGCAAAATTTACTTTTCCACATTCCCTCCTTGTGCCCTACGTTTCCATCAGGAAACATCTATGTTCATGATACCATCTATTATTTCATATAGCATCATTTGCTCGTCTCAAATTGTCTTGGAACGGGACTTAGGACTAGGACTAGGAATACAAGAGGTAGCACACATGCCGCAAATCGCAGGGCCACATTGTAAACAGAGGCAGCAACTGAATATGATCATTACTGCAATACCTAGGAATGACAATACTTTCCATCCCCAGGCAGAAATTATACTCCAGAGCCAACCGGACCATGTCCAGGTGCCTGGATTCTGGTGTAACTGATGGGCAATTTTATGAAGTCTGGTTATAGCTGAATAAACAGACGGCGCGTTATTAGGAATGAAAATGCAGCAACTAGATCCGATGACTCTACATGCTCCTCCTCTATCGGCCAGTATGACGTCAAGAACGAGACGATTTTGGAGCACGACAAATCTCATAGCAGATTGCTCTTCGGTTAAGTTACCTAGAGCAGAAGTAGTCTCATTCACTACTGCTTCAAGGGTTCTGGTTAACCTACGTATTAACTTACTATTCTGGATAGGTCCTATAAAGAAGAAGAAACCTCTATTGAAGTCTGTATACTGTTCTAAAGCAGTTTCAGTTTGATCGACAATTGGGGACTCGATCTCCCTTCTATGTCTAATGTGTACTAGATGTGTGTTTCTATGATAATCGGATGGGGCTAGGAAAACTGGTGGCAGTAGGAAGGCAATGTAACATGTTCCATCCCAATCGAGGGGCAGACGAACATATGCGGTCTGACCACAAACAAAATAAGAATGACGTGAGGCTTTGAAAATAGATTTCCCACTGTCACTATACTCGACCATAGTAGTACAATCACTATGTCCTACATGTGCGGAACCATTCTTTCTGACACATAATTCGCCTTTGACTGGTAGTACTGAAATAGCAGGTAGATCTGGAGTAGTATCGGACTGAACATTCAGAACCATAAAATTCGAGGAATAATTACCTAGATCATACACTTCATTTTCTAGATCTAACCCTGTTCTATGGGTGAGACCTTGCTTGTCTGGGAAACATGTTCTATTCAGGAAGGACATATTAGTTGAGGATGACGTTAACGTGGACCACGCTCCACATGAACCATTATGTGAAAATGGATAAGGAAAAAGTGGCAGAACTCCCTTTGGTGTCTGAAAAGGGGGGAGTCGACCACACACCCAACAATTAGTAGCATTGCTGGTCTGGTGTGAATAGTGTAACATTCGGATGAATGTATTATTTCGCATGGCAAGACGATAGGATAACTCGTGAGGAGGCAGATCACTAAATGTGTGCTCTACTGTAGCATTAGAAAACATATGTACATGTGAAATTGGAAAACATAAATGTAAAGCATAACTTGTGCAGGTAACCATAAGACTCAAAAATAATAGAAAACATAGAATAATAATACATCTTTTAGAGTTTCGACTAACTCTCTCACTGTGGGGGTCTATCTCATACATGTCAGGAACCTGTCTAACCGTTTCACCCGAGAGGGACTTAGACAATTAAACTGGCTGACTTATTTTACTAGACCTGAGTTTCTGTTTATACTCCTGCTGTGGAGTTTTCTCTAACAGGGGAGGCTTGAGTTCAGAGTCTGTATCTGGGCAGTCCTTAGCAAAAGTCCTTTCTCGTAATCCATGGAACTTCTTTATATGGCTCAGATGGACCCATCCTTTTCTTCCCTCTAGCTTGACTGCGGTCCTTGTTGTTAGTAAGATCATGCGGGGCTCCTTCCAGCGGGGCTCCAGCGGACTTGAACGATCAAAGTTCCGGACAAATACGAGGTCACCGGGAACGACTTCATGCGGTTTCACCTCGGTGTTGTCTGGAAATGCGGCGGCAACCTGTGAACGACAAGAGTGTAGGGCAGACATCAAGGAAGCTAGGTAATCTGTCAGCATATTACTGGAAACATCTGTAATACTACGGGGTCTAGGTGTACCCCACATGTTTGGGGGGCGGCCGAATACGACCTCATACGGGGACAGACCTGATCTGGAATGTGCAACCATTCGCATGTAAAATAGAGCAACTGGCAAAGCTACTAGCCAGTCTACAGCTTTTTCTTTACAAACTTTTGCAATGCGGATTTTCAGAGTCTGGTTATGTCTCTCTACGAGACCGGCTGCTTCAGGATGGCGTACACAATGGAACTTCCACTGGTACCCTAACAGAAGGGAAATTTGTTTCATGAGTTCAGATGAGAATGGCTGGCCGTTATCTGAATACACGACCCTAGGTAATCCATAGCGGTGAAAGAATTCACGAACCAACTGCCTGGCAGTGGTCGCAGCTGTGTAATCTGGGACTGGATATGCTTCTGTCCACCTGGACAGAGCGCATACAACTACGAGGACATACTTGAAACCTCGACATCGCTCCATCTGAATATAATCCATCTGGAGGACTTCAAAAGGGTGGTCAGGAGGTTGGAATCCACCTTGTTCCACCGGGACACTTTTACCTGGATTGAACTGACAACATATCATACAGGTACGGACTTTCTGTTTGGCTGCAGCTCGTAAGTGCTTGTTGAACCAGAGGTTCTGGATACTGTCTAGCATAGCTTTTTCTCCTAGATGTGCTGGACAATGTGCGGTATTAATAATGACTTGAACCATAGAGTCGGGGAGAAACCATGTGGCTTTTCCCTTCGTCAACCATCCCTGATCTGTCTGGACCCCTCCTTGTTCGGACCATTTCATGATTTCCTCGGGAGTAGCATGTAACTGTATGTCTATGACATCTTGTGTAGGGTCCTTAACAGTCATACAAGTAGTCTGATCTGGAGTGTGTGTCAGTGTTGTGTTAACTGGAACGTCTGGAGTCTGAGCTGTAAGCTTGGCTGTTCGATCGGCTAGATCGTTACCTTGGGAAATGATGTCAGTGACTTTCGTATGTGCTTTGCACTTCATGATAGCGATAGCTGTCGGTAAATGTATTGCATCTAACAAAGCTTGAATGAGGAGACCATGCTGAATCTTGGTTCCATGAGAAGTCATGAAACCTCTCTCTTGCCAGAGCACTCCAAAGTCGTGTACGACTCCGAATGCATAACGTGAATCTGTGTATATGTTTACTTTCAGGTTCTTGGCACGTATGCAGGCTTGGGTCAGAGCGACTAGCTCTGCTGCTTGAGCAGACAGGGTGTCAATACGATGTGTTTCTATAACTTCAGTTTCAGTAGTCACTGCATACGCGGCTACTATTTCTCCTGTACTTGTTCTCATACATGAACCATCCACATAAAGTGTCAGGTCAGGATCAGGTAATGCAATATCTGTCAGGTCTTGTCTTGGCTTAGTCATGGTGTTAACAACTTCCACACAGTCATGTGTGGCAGGATTTGAAGTAACTGACGGTAACAGTGTAGCAGGATTCAGAATGTTGCAGCGTCTGATTTCTATGTGTGGCTGGAACAGTGTCAGTTCATAACCTGTTAAACGTGCAATTGTCAAGTGCTGAGTCTGTGTTTGGTTCAAAAGAACTTCCACGGAGTGTGGGACTTGTACTGTCAGGGAATGTCCTAACACTATGGAATCACTTTGTCTGATAGCTAGTGCTGTGGCTGCAACTGACTTGAGGCACGCAGGTAGAGCCTGGGCCACTGGATCTAATGTGCTCGAAAAATAAGCACAGGGCTTGTATTGTCTTGCTTGATCTTGTGTGAGAACAGATAATGCAGTACCTTCGCGTTCAGTAACAAAAAGTGTAAAAGGCTTACTGTAGTTCGGTGTTGCTAGAACAGGTGCTTGACATAAGGCTTTCTTTAACTCATTAAAGACAAGTGTATGTTCCTGGGTCCAAGGGAGGACAGTCGATACGGCTGCCTCCTGTGTCGTTAACTGTATCAGTGGCTTGGCTAGAAATGCATACTGAGGAATCCATTGTCTGCAGTAAGAAGTGAGGCCAATAAAAGCTCGTACCTCCTTCTGGGTCTTGGGCTGTGGAAGACTCGCTATTAACTGGATACGGTCAGGTGTCAACTGCCTACCCCTCTTGGACAGTAAGTGTCCTAAGTAGACCACTTGCTGGACACAGAATTGTAATTTGGAAGGGGACACCTTGTGCCCCATCTCGGCCAGAAAATACAGGACTTTAAGTGACGCACGTTCGCAGTCACGTTCAGAACGGGCTGTGATCAGTAGATCATCGACATACTGGAGCAGGGCAGTGTCAGTTGGCATGTGAATATTGTCTAGTTGTCTCTTAAGTGCTTGACTGTAAATGCTAGGACTTTCTGTGAAACCTTGAGGAGCTCGTGTAAATTTATAGCTCCTTCCATTTAAACAAAAACCGAAAAGGTACTGGCTGTCTGGATGAATGGGAACACTGAAAAATGCGTTCTTGAGATCGATGACTGTAAAGAACGTAGCTTCAGAATCAATAGCTGTCAATAGGGATGAAATATCTGGGACTACTGGGTACTGAGGAATAATACATTTATTAAGTTCTCGAAGGTCGATCACTAATCGATATACTGGAGGTGCATTTGGATCAGTACGTTTCATGACTGGAATGATAGGAGAATTACATACATTGGAGTCAGTTTCTACAACCACTCCTTGAGCAATAAGTTCGTCAATAATTTTGGATAAGGCTGCTACAGCCTCAGGTGGCAATCTGTACTGTCTGATTCGTGGCAAAACTATACCTTGCTTCAGAGTCACACGATGGGGTGTGATCTGCATACAACCTACATCAGTTGGACCTTGCGCCCATAAATGCTGTGGTACATTCAATAATCTTGGATCAAAATCGCGTAATACATAATGACCTTTAAAGTCTCTAAGGAACAATCGCACTCCTTCTGGGGAGCAGCATATAACTGCTCCTAACTCTTTCAATGTCTTAATGCCTAACAAATTTTCTGGACATGACTTCGTAAGTAACAAATCAGTAGTTCGGGACAATGGACCAACTTCTAGAGAAACTGGTTTCGAAATTTCATTAACAATAGGCTTTCCTGAAAATCCAATCCGGACCCCGTCCCGGGCACCCTGCCACGCGGCAGGACCCAGGACGGAGCCCCGGGTGGGGAGGCCACCCTCCTGGACCCTCCGGACCCCGTCCCGGGCACCCTGCCACGCGGCAGGACCCAGGACGGAGCCCCGGGTGGGGAGGCCACCCTCCCCGGGGCCCTCAGGGGCCCCGGATGGGGCTCCTGAAGCCAGCCAAGCAAGGGGAGGCTCCCCGGGCAGCACGGAACCCCCTTCCCGGGCCTTTGGCAGTACGGCAGGCCGGGGGGACAGGGCCCTGGGACCAAGCATGGAACCCAGGGCCAGGAGGCGCAGGGGAAGCCTACCCCAGGCCCTCCGGACCCCGTCCCAGGCACCCTGCTATGTGGCAGGACCTCTATGGCTTATAATGGGAAAAATGATATGACACCAAACACCTCGAAATGTCACAAATAGGAGTCCGACATATGCCTGGAGGCTGGAAACGAGCCCTAGCCACTCTTGTTACATCACCTGAGATATATAATGGGGTCCTGGTGGATACAGGGACCTGAAAACAGTCATGAGGGTGTGGTAAATAAATAATTAATTACCGGTTCTATTTTTCAGGATACTCGTATAAACAGATAGCTCAATAAATAAGAGACAGGATTCGAGGTATCTTGAGTCTACAGGCTTTAATCAGGCATAAAGGACAGGAACAGGACAGCCTGCATGGGAATAGGATGGCAGCTGCCGGGGGCAGGAATGGGATGAGCGCTCCCATCACATTAGCAGTACATGATATATATATCAAAGCAATTGCATTACATTCAATACAGTAGGCGTAGCAGTAGGCGTGACTATTAGCAGTCGCGAAAGATAAGGCATAAAGTAGGTGTAACAAGAGGCGTGTACATAGACATGTGATGTAAACGTAACAGAAGTGTCATAAATGGGGCGGAAACATGGAGGGGGCTACCTGAGCAGCCGGGACCTTTAACCTAGTGGTGCGCGCAAACGGGCAATGACGTGTTACCAGGGAGAACTGGGGCTATGACTTCTGTGCTAGAAGAGGAGACTAAAGTCTGGAGTGTCAGAGCGACATGTACCTAAGGCATATCTGGTATCTGGTGTTTAGAGAACATGTTGATAGAATCCAAAAGTTATCAGGGCAAAGGCTACTTGACACTAAGGCTGGTGCATGCATTATTCTACATGTATTTCGTGTGCGAGGAATATTCTATGAATATTAGTACAGTATTTCTCTTACATGGAGACAGGAAGGCTAGACTATGGCTGAAACTATTGATGCGATTCAGTAGCTTAGGAATGCAGAGAAGGAGGGCTGGACTGATAACTAGAAGCATAACATACTCTTGGCAGACAGGCAGGCAGAGCCAGGCCGGGCCGGGCACTGTGCGGCAGGAAGTAAGTGAAGGGTCAGGGATGCAGGTGGGGGCTGTATCGCTCCTCGGAGAGGGTTCAGGAGACAGGAGCTGAATCTGGTGTCCGGGCCCTTTTGAGGCCTAGAAACGGGGACAATTCAATGGATTAACGTGCACACTGTAAAACATGGCAACATAGGTTTACATAGGCCTGATATTCGTTGTTTTCACGAAGACTGGAAACTGGCTTACTAGAGTTGGACACAACTATGATTGCGTCTTTAATCGATCATAGGGGGATACATGCATATCGATCATGCACATATAACATAAGATGGGGAACACGTAGGCACATACAACATGGCAAAATTTACTTTTCCACATTCCCTCCTTGTGCCCTACGTTTCCATCAGGAAACATCTATGTTCATGATACCATCTATTATTTCATATAGCATCATTTGCTCGTCTCGAATTGTCTTGGAACGGGACTTAGGACTAGGACTAGGAATACAAGAGGTAGCACACATGCCGCAAATCGCAGGGCCACATTGTAAACAGAGGCAGCAACTGAATATGATCATTACTGCAATACCTAGGAATGACAATACTTTCCATCCCCAGGCAGAAATTATACTCCAGAGCCAACCGGACCATGTCCAGGTGCCTGGATTCTGGTGTAACTGATGGGCAATTTTATGAAGTCTGGTTATAGCTGAATAAACAGACGACGCGTTATTAGGAATGAAAATGCAGCAACTAGATCCGATGACTCTACATGCTCCTCCTCTATCGGCCAGTATGACGTCAAGAACGAGACGATTTTGGAGCACGACAAATCTCATAGCAGATTGCTCTTCGGTTAAGTTACCTAGAGCAGAAGTAGTCTCATTCACTACTGCTTCAAGGGTTCTGGTTAACCTACGTATTAACTTACTATTCTGGATAGGTCCTATAAAGAAGAAGAAACCTCTATTGAAGTCTGTATACTGTTCTAAAGCAGTTTCAGTTTGATCGACAATTGGGGACTCGATCTCCCTTCTATGTCTAATGTGTACTAGATGTGTGTTTCTATGATAATCGGATGGGGCTAGGAAAACTGGTGGCAGTAGGAAGGCAATGTAACATGTTCCATCCCAATCGAGGGGCAGACGAACATATGCGGTCTGACCACAAACAAAATAAGAATGACGTGAGGCTTTGAAAATAGATTTCCCACTGTCACTATACTCGACCATAGTAGTACAATCACTATGTCCTACATGTGCGGAACCATTCTTTCTGACACATAATTCGCCTTTGACTGGTAGTACTGAAATAGCAGGTAGATCTGGAGTAGTATCGGACTGAACATTCAGAACCATAAAATTCGAGGAATAATTACCTAGATCATACACTTCATTTTCTAGATCTAACCCTGTTCTATGGGTGAGACCTTGCTTGTCTGGGAAACATGTTCTATTCAGGAAGGACATATTAGTTGAGGATGACGTTAACGTGGACCACGCTCCACATGAACCATTATGTGAAAATGGATAAGGAAAAAGTGGCAGAACTCCCTTTGGTGTCTGAAAAGGGGGGAGTCGACCACACACCCAACAATTAGTAGCATTGCTGGTCTGGTGTGAATAGTGTAACATTCGGATGAATGTATTATTTCGCATGGCAAGACGATAGGATAACTCGTGAGGAGGCAGATCACTAAATGTGTGCTCTACTGTAGCATTAGAAAACATATGTACATGTGAAATTGGAAAACATAAATGTAAAGCATAACTTGTGCAGGTAACCATAAGACTCAAAAATAATAGAAAACATAGAATAATAATACATCTTTTAGAGTTTCGACTAACTCTCTCACTGTGGGGGTCTATCTCATACATGTCAGGAACCTGTCTAACCGTTTCACCCGAGAGGGACTTAGACAATTAAACTGGCTGACTTATTTTACTAGACCTGAGTTTCTGTTTATACTCCTGCTGTGGAGTTTTCTCTAACAGGGGAGGCTTGAGTTCAGAGTCTGTATCTGGGCAGTCCTTAGCAAAAGTCCTTTCTCGTAATCCATGGAACTTCTTTATATGGCTCAGATGGACCCATCCTTTTCTTCCCTCTAGCTTGACTGCGGTCCTTGTTGTTAGTAAGATCATGCGGGGCTCCTTCCAGCGGGGCTCCAGCGGACTTGAACGATCAAAGTTCCGGACAAATACGAGGTCACCGGGAACGACTTCATGCGGTTTCACCTCGGTGTTGTCTGGAAATGCGGCGGCAACCTGTGAACGACAAGAGTGTAGGGCAGACATCTAGGAAGCTAGGTAATCTGTCAGCATATTACTGGAAACATCTGTAATACTACGGGGTCTAGGTGTACCCCACATGTTTGGGGGGCGGCCGAATACGACCTCATACGGGGACAGACCTGATCTGGAATGTGCAACCATTCGCATGTAAAATAGAGCAACTGGCAAAGCTACTAGCCAGTCTACAGCTTTTTCTTTACAAACTTTTGCAATGCGGATTTTCAGAGTCTGGTTATGTCTCTCTACGAGACCGGCTGCTTCAGGATGGCGTACACAATGGAACTTCCACTGGTACCCTAACAGAAGGGAAATTTGTTTCATGAGTTCAGATGAGAATGGCTGGCCGTTATCTGAATACACGACCCTAGGTAATCCATAGCGGGGAAAGAATTCACGAACCAACTGCCTGGCAGTGGTCGCAGCTGTGTAATCTGGGACTGGATATGCTTCTGTCCACCTGGACAGAGCGCATACAACTACGAGGACATACTTGAAACCTCGACATCGCTCCATCTGAATATAATCCATCTGGAGGACTTCAAAAGGGTGGTCAGGAGGTTGGAATCCACCTTGTTCCACCGGGACACTTTTACCTGGATTGAACTGACAACATATCATACAGGTACGGACTTTCTGTTTGGCTGCAGCTCGTAAGTGCTTGTTGAACCAGAGGTTCTGGATACTGTCTAGCATAGCTTTTTCTCCTAGATGTGCTGGACTATGTGCGGTATTAATAATGACTTGAACCATAGAGTCGGGGAGAAACCATGTGGCTTTTCCCTTCGTCAACCATCCCTGATCTGTCTGGACCCCTCCTTGTTCGGACCATTTCATGATTTCCTCGGGAGTAGCATGTAACTGTATGTCTATGACATCTTGTGTAGGGTCCTTAACAGTCATACAAGTAGTCTGATCTGGAGTGTGTGTCAGTGTTGTGTTAACTGGAACGTCTGGAGTCTGAGCTGTAAGCTTGGCTGTTCGATCGGCTAGATCGTTACCTTGGGAAATGATGTCAGTGACTTTCGTATGTGCTTTGCACTTCATGATAGCGATAGCTGTCGGTAAATGTATTGCATCTAACAAAGCTTGAATGAGGAGACCATGCTGAATCTTGGTTCCATGAGAAGTCATGAAACCTCTCTCTTGCCAGAGCACTCCAAAGTCGTGTACGACTCCGAATGCATAACGTGAATCTGTGTATATGTTTACTTTCAGGTTCTTGGCACGTATGCAGGCTTGGGTCAGAGCGACTAGCTCTGCTGCTTGAGCAGACAGGGTGTCAATACGATGTGTTTCTATAACTTCAGTTTCAGTAGTCACTGCATACGCGGCTACTATTTCTCCTGTACTTGTTCTCATACATGAACCATCCACATAAAGTGTCAGGTCAGGATCAGGTAATGCAATATCTGTCAGGTCTTGTCTTGGCTTAGTCATGGTGTTAACAACTTCCACACAGTCATGTGTGGCAGGATTTGAAGTAACTGACGGTAACAGTGTAGCAGGATTCAGAATGTTGCAGCGTCTGATTTCTATGTGTGGCTGGAACAGTGTCAGTTCATAACCTGTTAAACGTGCAATTGTCAAGTGCTGAGTCTGTGTTCGGTTCAAAAGAACTTCCACGGAGTGTGGGACTTGTACTGTCAGGGAATGTCCTAACACTATGGAATCACTTTGTCTGATAGCTAGTGCTGTGGCTGCAACTGACTTGAGGCACGCAGGTAGAGCCTGGGCCACTGGATCTAATGTGCTCGAAAAATAAGCACAGGGCTTGTATTGTCCTGCTTGATCTTGTGTGAGAACAGATAATGCAGTACCTTCGCGTTCAGTAACAAAAAGTGTAAAAGGCTTACTGTAGTTCGGTGTTGCTAGAACAGGTGCTTGACATAAGGCTTTCTTTAACTCATTAAAGACAAGTGTATGTTCCTGGGTCCAAGGGAGGACAGTCGATACGGCTGCCTCCTGTGTCGTTAACTGTATCAGTGGCTTGGCTAGAAATGCATACTGAGGAATCCATTGTCTGCAGTAAGAAGTGAGGCCAATAAAAGCTCGTACCTCCTTCTGGGTCTTGGGCTGTGGAAGACTCGCTATTAACTGGATACGGTCAGGTGTCAACTGCCTACCCCTCTTGGACAGTAAGTGTCCTAAGTAGACCACTTGCTGGACACAGAATTGTAATTTGGAAGGGGACACCTTGTGCCCCATCTCGGCCAGAAAATACAGGACTTTAAGTGACGCACGTTCGCAGTCACGTTCAGAACGGGCTGTGATCAGTAGATCATCGACATACTGGAGCAGGGCAGTGTCAGTTGGCATGTGAATATTGTCTAGTTGTCTCTTAAGTGCTTGACTGTAAATGCTAGGACTTTCTGTGAAACCTTGAGGAGCTCGTGTAAATTTATAGCTCCTTCCATTTAAACAAAAACCGAAAAGGTACTGGCTGTCTGGATGAATGGGAACACTGAAAAATGCGTTCTTGACATCGATGACTGTAAAGAACGTAGCTTCAGAATCAATAGCTGTCAATAGGGATGAAATATCTGGGACTACTGGGTACTGAGGAATAATACATTTATTAAGTTCTCGAAGGTCGATCACTAATCGATATACTGGAGGTGCATTTGGATCAGTACGTTTCATGACTGGAATGATAGGAGAATTACATACATTGGAGTCAGTTTCTACAACCACTCCTTGAGCAATAAGTTCGTCAATAATTTTGGATAAGGCTGCTACAGCCTCAGGTGGCAATCTGTACTGTCTGATTCGTGGCAAAACTATACCTTGCTTCAGAGTCACACGATGGGGTGTGATCTGCATACAACCTACATCAGTTGGACCTTGCGCCCATAAATGCTGTGGTACATTCAATAATCTTGGATCAAAATCGCGTAATACATAATGACCTTTAAAGTCTCTAAGGAACAATCGCACTCCTTCTGGGGAGCAGCATATAACTGCTCCTAACTCTTTCAATGTCTTAATGCCTAACACATTTTCTGGACATGACTTCGTAAGTAACAAATCAGTAGTTCGGGACAATGGACCAACTTCTAGAGAAACTGGTTTCGAAATTTCATTAACAATAGGCTTTCCTGAAAATCCAAGGGAAACATTTCTAGAGCCTGAGAGCGGAGCCCCTGGAACCTCGTCATGACTGATGGTAGTCCTACTTGCCCCTGTATCAATCAAAAACTTTCTGTCTTTCCCTAATACTTGACTGTGTACATAGGGACCCTCTTGATCTACAGGTATCTCGATGAGAGGCAAGCCTACTTCCCTCTCTAGGCTGTTTCATGAATACTGCTGATAATCTGGATACTCAGACTGTGCATACTGGTACATCTGCTGTGTAACGTGTTGTGTTGCAGCTATAGGCTGCGGTACTGTAACTGTCTGTTGTGCATTCTGTGGTGGCTGAGAAGTCTGTGAAACTTGTTCTTGTCTAGGCGGACGTGGTCTTTCTTTAGTCTTACCAGTAGCTATGTTGTGTTTCAGAACTGCACACTCGTTTATAAAATGACCTGGCTGTTTACAGTAATTGCATGTCCCTTTAACGGGAACTGCAGGATGACTGGCTTGATTCGGACCCCTCTTCTGACTGTCTTGGGGAACAGATTGTGCAACTAATACTTTCATTTTCGTGTCTTTCATACGTCTCCTTTCGTGTTCTTGCTCTTCCCTGATTCTGTTCTGGTGGTACTGGAGCATTTGTAACATCTGTGACGGAGTATTAGCTTGCCAGGTACTTTCGACTTTCAGTACTCGATTTTTAACTTGTGGACTTGAATTCTCTACTAGTTTGGTAACAAAAAGATGAGGGTATGATTCACTACTCGTTCTCAGACCACTGTTAATAATAAAACATTTCTCAAATCTAGAATAAAAATCACTGGTATCTTCGTCTTGTTTCTGTTTACAGGCTGAGATAGCATCCCAGTCTTCCTTTTTCGTGGCTAGTAATCTTGGCAAAACTTGTATCAATAACTCGGGCAATTCTTTAGCTTTATCCCCAAGACCGGTACCTGGTACTCGTGTATTATCTTCAGCTTCTAGAGCTGTCCAATCTATCTTTTTCTCTCCCACCTCCCATTCTTTTTCTTTGAGTTTTTCATATATGCCCGCAGGCAACAGGACCTTTAACATTTTAATGATATCAGGATACGTGTATTCTCCCATACGGAGCATGTCTTTTAATTCTCGATGGAACCCTGCTGGATCTTTGTCGTGACAGGGAATTAATTTCTTCATCTCTAAGAGTTCCATCTTTGTGATAGGGGTGTAAACAAATACTCGTTCTAGATCACCACCCGCTGTCCTAACTGGGTGTACTTCTCGTAACGGATGCTGTCTATCTATGTAGAATGATTTACTTTCTGGGGGTGAGACGTGAACAAAATGCGGATTCAGAAACGTTCGGTATTTGTGGCGCTGTTCTAGAATGATACTAATCAAATCGGTACCTAGACCTCTCCATCTATACTGGAGTAACTCGTTCAAAACATCATGTAACGGACCTGGATCAGAATGCTGTCCCTCATACAGTGTAATGAGGTGCTGGATCATATACATACCCACCAGTCGCTGCTCGGCTGGGGGCAATTTCAGAAACATTTGTGCCACTATTTCGTCTGGAAAAGTGGCAGAATCAGTAGTCCATCGGACTGCTGATCGGGCTAGTTCTTGTTCATGCATTGTACTAAGCTCACTATAGCCTATTCGTGATTTCAGGATTTTATCTGTACCTGGAATACTTGTTCTAGAGAACCTTGTTCTGCTGCTGGAGAGGGAAAAACTTTCTTGTGATCTAGGCGTGAAGGTCGGTCGGAAAGTCTAGTTCTACCTACATACGCTATTCTGGAGGGATTCTCGTCGTCTACCTCTTCCGTAGAAGAGTCATTCTCTTTCTCGGTTGCTCTACTTACTCTTTCTTTCTCGTGTATACTTACAATTTCTTTTCTTATTTTCTTGTACATACTCTCTATACTGTTCTGTGTCTTGTGTTTTCCCTCGGCTATGTGGTCACTCCACCTGGTCAGGACTTTCATTTCTTCCGGATCTTTATCTGGATAGTCTTGTTCCCTTATTAAACAATTAATTAGGAATTTTAAAAGCATGAGCTGAATCTCGACTTTTCTTTGGACCATGGCGTCGCCAATACTTTCTGGATCTACTCCTGTACGGATAAAACGATATATTCTGTCTAGATAACCTTTCATATCGGGCAGGGTGTCCAAATAATCGGTCACCCGTCTTAAACGTAATGAATATATGACCATGTGGCCATCACCTGGAACTGGATCATAACGACATTCAGTAAGTGCTCGCTTGATATCTGCAAATGTCTGAATTTTTGGCGAACGCTGTAACGCTCGTTCATGTAACTCAAGTATCGTCATACGTCTGTGTTGAGGCGGGGTTCCAGGAGGACTTCCCCCCGTGGCCCCTAGACTAGAATCGTTGACGGGTATTGTACGTGCTGGCAGAGTGACTGATGTAGCGGGTACATGTACTGTAGGCTGGACCGGGGGTACCGTGACAGGTACTGCAACGGGTGCCCCGGTGGCTGGAGGAACAGGAATTACATTATTTACAGGAGCTGGCGGAACAGGATTTGCATAATCTGGGACTGTGTCGTCCAAATAGGACGAGAGAAAAATATCAGCTGCGGTCGGTTTATGACGTAGCTTAATCGGAACTAATGGTGGCGGTAAATTACATGGTGCTTCCGGGGTTGCTTTTGGCAAGCCCTCGGCAAGAAGAGGATACATACCCTTAATAAGGGCATTTCTCTGTCTGTCTGACTGTTCTGCTTTAACTCGTTCACCTACTTCGATTAATTCCCTTTCTTGGGCTTTTTCTGAAGATTCCCTACTTAATTCTGTTTTTCTGATTTCTTTTTCTGTTCTTCTATGAGATTCTTTGCGCCATAACTCGATGGCATCTTTCTGGGACTGTCTGGCTTTCTTTTTCCATAATGCTTCTTCTACTCGCATGATGCACTCGGCATCCCATGTGCCTGATACAGGCCATCTATATTTTTCTTCGAGATGTCTGGTATAATCAGACCATAAGTCTAGATATATTATGGCACTTAAGCCATGCTTGTGATACATAAAATGTCCTGGACTGTCCCTAGGAGGGACAGGGACTGCTTCCTCGAGCAGCCCTTTTCTGGTTTTTAACTGACGTAATTTGGAGAATAGAGGCATTCTGTAAACTTTGAATCTGGACACAATACAATACACGATAAACACAATGATAACTGGAAGAACAAATCACTCATACCACAACATTGAAAACACATTGAAATAACATTTAAAATAACAGTTCGGACAGAATATTACCTGGAATACTGAGAACAGAAACACATGAATTTCTCGAGAACGGAACTTACTAGAATTACTAGATGCACTGCTGAAACAGTACGAAACATACCGGTCCCATAAAGAGACACGTCAGGACCCGCATCCACCTAGATGGACACTTCGTGTTGGATCTGTGTACCCAAACCCACGGACCAGAGACAAATTAATTGACCCTGTCTAGATACTACCCCAGCAACGGTACTCACCGGGCAGCAAAAACGGAAGGCCTCGGACTGGACTGGACTGCTACGACGACGGACTACGAACTTCGGACTTCAGTTACAGGTGGGCCTCCGGATACCTCAGACCTTGTACTCTCGGCTTGGGCTCTGGTCGGGACTCGCCGCGTTCCACACCGCCTCGTCTGGATGCTGGACCGCAACCTCCGTCTCCTCCGTGGGCCTGAGGGATACTTGAAGCAGAAATATCTGCACGTGCACGGTATGGTTCCGTCACGGCTGCAGAGGGTCAGGGGGCCTGCGTGGCTTCGCCGGCGCGTGGGGAAAGGGCAAGTCCCTATTCGGGCGCCATTATGTGGTAAATAAATAATTAATTACCGGTTCTATTTTTCAGGATACTCGTATAAACAGATAGCTCAATAAATAAGAGACAGGATTCGAGGTATCTTGAGTCTACAGGCTTTAATCAGGCATAAAGGACAGGAACAGGACAGCCTGCATGGGAATAGGATGGCAGCTGCCGGGGGCAGGAATGGGATGAGCGCTCCCATCACATTAGCAGTACATGATATATATATCAAACAATTGCATTACATTCAATACAGTAGGCGTAGCAGTAGGCGTGACTATTAGCAGTCACGAAAGATAAGGCATAAAGTAGGTGTAACAAGAGGCGTGTACATAGACATGTGATGTAAACGTAACAGAAGTGTCATAAATGGGGCGGAAACATGGAGGGGGCTACCTGAGCAGCCGGGACCTTTAACCTAGTGGTGCGCGCAAACGGGCAATGACGTGTTACCAGGGAGAACTGGGGCTATGACTTCTGTGCTAGAAGAGGAGACTAAAGTCTGGAGTGTCAGAGCGACATGTACCTAAGGCATAGCTGGTATCTGGTGTTTAGAGAACATGTTGATAGAATCCAAAAGTTATCAGGGCAAAGGCTACTTGACACTAAGGCTGGTGCATGCATTATTCTACATGTATTTCGTGTGCGAGGAATATTCTATGAATATTAGTACAGTATTTCTCTTACATGGAGACAGGAAGGCTAGACTATGGCTGAAACTATTGATGCGATTCAGTAGCTTAGGAATGCAGAGAAGGAGGGCTGGACTGATAACTAGAAGCATAACATACTCTTGGCAGACAGGCAGGCAGAGCCAGGCCGGGCCGGGCACTGTGCGGCAGGAAGTAAGTGAAGGGTCAGGGATGCAGGTGGGGGCTGTATCGCTCCTCGGAGAGGGTTCAGGAGACAGGAGCTGAATCTGGTGTCCGGGCCCTTTTGAGGCCTAGAACAGGGACAATTCAATGGATTAACGTGCACACTGTAAAACATGGCAACATAGGTTTACATAGGCCTGATATTCGTTGTTTTCACGAAGACTGGAAACTGGCTTACTAGAGTTGGACACAACTATGATTGCGTCTTTAATCGATCATAGGGGGATACATGCATATCGATCATGCACATATAACATAAGATGGGGAACACGTAGGCACATACAACATGGCAAAATTTACTTTTCCACAAGGGTTGAAACTGAAAATTAGCAAAACTCGCTAATAGTGAGCACTTTTAGCGAGTTTTGCTAATTTGTCAAATAGCTCAGGCTGGATATCAGAGACACCATTTGAGTGCACAGGATATAAAAACACTTGTTAGAAAGGTCAGTTCTGATGCTTTCATTTGATCTATCTACCTTTGCTATTATCTGTACTTTTTTTTCAGCTTCCAGCCAAGGGGATAACCTGATATTGTACCCGATATTGAGCACCTTGGAATGGGTGGAAGAAATGACTTTGCCCCCTTAAACACAAAAACTTCAAAAAGTCACCCCTGGAGGCCAGATGAGCCCTAGCCACTCGTGTTATATCACCTCAGATATATAATGGGGTCCTGATGGCTACAGGGACCTGAAAACAGTCATGAGGGTTAATACTGAAAATTAGCAAAAATTGTCAAAAAATGTTTTTTTGACAAGATTTGCTAATTTGTCAAATAGCTCAGACTGGATATCAGAGACACCGTTTGAGTGTTCAACACATAAATACACTTGTTAGAAAGGTCAGATCTGATGCTTTCATTTGATCTGTCTATCTTTGATATTATCTGAAGTTTTTTTTCCAGCTTCCAGCCAAGGGAAAAACCTCTGATCGTACCCGATTTTGAGCACCTTGGGCTGGGTGGAAGAAGTGACTTTGCCCCCTTAAACACAAAAACTTCAAAAAGTCACCCCTGGAGGCCAGAAAAGGGTCTTAGACACTTTTGGTATGTCATCTGAGGTATACTATGGGGTCCTTGGGTCCAGAACTAGAAATGTGATGTGACTCTGTGCTGTATGGCTTATAATGGGAAAAAATGTGTTTGGTACCAAACACCTCGAAATGTCACAAATAGGATTCCGACATGTGCCTGGAGGCTGGATAGCCACTCTTGCTATATTACCTGAGATATATAATGGGGTCCTTGGGGCTACAGGGACCTGAAAACAGTCATGAGGGTTGATACTGAAAATTAGCAAAACTCGCTAATAGTGAGCACTTCTAGCGAGTTTTGCTAATTTTTCAAATAGCTCAGGCTGGATATCAGAGACACTGTTTGAGTGTACAAGACATAAATGCACTTTATGTAAAGGTCAGATCTGATGCTTTCATGTGATCTATATACCTTTGATATTATCTGAAGTTTTTTTTTCAGCTTCCAGCCAAGAGAAAGACATGATATTGTACCTGATTTTGAGCACCTTGGGCTGGGTGGAAGAAGTGATTTTGCCCCCTTAGACCCAGAAACTTCAAAAAGTCACCCCATGAGGCCAGAAATGGCCCATAGACACGCCTGCCATGAAATCTGAGGTATACTAGGGGGCCTGCGGTCAATACCTAGAAATATGACCTGACTCTGAGGACTTAGAATGGAAAAATAAGTTTGACCCCAAACACCTCGAAATGTTACAAATATGAGTCAAAGGTGTGCCTAGGGGCTAGAAATGGACCCTAGCCACTCTTGCTATGTCACCTGAGATATACTATCAGGTCCTGGAGTCCACTGGAACCCGCAAACAGTTATGAGTGTTGATCAGACCAAGACCAATCCGGGCTCGCCTGGCCGCTTTGGTGACTCTAGATAACCTTGGGCCAATCACACGTCCCCGTGATGGCGACGATACATTCGGATGGCTGCCCTATCAACTTTCGAAGGTACTTTCTGTGCCTACCATGGTGACCACGGGTAACCGGGAATCAGGGTTCGATTCCGGTGAGGGAGCCTGAGAAACGGCTTCCACTTTCAAGGAAGGCAGCAGGCGCGCAAATTACCCACTCCCGACTCGGGGAGGTAGTGATGAAAAATAACACTACAGGACTCTTTCGAGGCCCTGTAATTGGAATGAGTACACTTTAAATCCTTTAACGAGGATCCACGGCTTTGAGAGACACAGGTGCAAGTGTCAAAATGGTGACAAAAGATTTTGTGGCCCCTGAACAAATCATACTTGGTGAGATTTACCAAGTGATCAATGCAAGCAATTTCAGATAGAGACATAATTTAAACAGCACATTGTTCCTAGTCTTGTGCTACTTACCCATGTGAAATATCATGTATGTGTCATATTGGAAAGTAGTCAAAATGTGAAGTTGAATGTATGATGTTTTTAAATTACGTCACATGTTCGAAAAAAAATGCCTTACATTTTGTTCCATAATTCTTAAACCATACAATCTGGATCAATAATTCAAAGTGCATCATAATGCTAACATCATGCGACAGTCATGTTTTCATTTTCATGCCTGTGCCATGCTTAGAAGGTGTGAGAATCTTTCAGTGATTAAATACATGTTTTTAAAAATTGGCCTCCAGTTTTTGCAAAATGTGTCACGTTTATTGTGTCATCAGTCAAGATCGATACTAGATAGAGCTTGATTTCCAACTGTAACACATTCTATAGCATGGCCTACTACAGTGTGCCATTTTAAATGCATGTGACTCACACACAAGGTACATACAATGCAATTTGAATCCATACGAGGTGATTTTCAATTTGCGGTCATCTGGTCGCCCCATTGAAATAGATAGGATATACTACAGAGTATCTGGTGCACTATAATTCTTGAAGCGTATGAGGTACTGACTTAATTTAAATTGTAGTATGTAGCTAAGACATGTACACTTTATAGTGCCAACTCTGATGTTTGTGGCTTATAGGGACAAGGTACAAATCAAGTGTAAGCTTCAGGTAGGTTTTTCTTTTTCACTTTCATGTATGTTGAAAAACACTTTATGCTTTTGGCTATAATTCACAATCTATAAATGATAGAAACATATTTTAAACAACACTGTGTTCCTCGTCTTGTGCTACTTACCCATTTGAATTATCATGTTTGTGGCATATTGGAAAGTCGTCAAAATGTGAAGTTGAATGTACGATGTTTTTCAATTGTGTCACATGTTCGAAAAAGTATGACTTACATTTTGTCCCATAATTCTAAAACCATACAATCTGTATCCATAATTCCAAGTGCAGCATAAAGCTACCATCATGCCACTGTCCTGTGTCACTTCTCATGCATGTGGCATGTTTAGAAATAGTAGTAATCATTCCCTGATTCCATTCATATTTTTAGAATGCTGCCTCCAGTTTTGGGAAAATGTGTCACATATATTGTGTCATAATTCATGATCCACACTAGATAGATCTTAATTTGCATCTGCAACACATTCTATAGCATAACCTACTACAATATGATAATTTAAAGGCATGTGGTCTACACAGAAGGCACACAAAATAGAAGTTGAATCCATATGAGGCGATTTTCAATTTCCGGCCATCTGGTCGCCCAATTACAATAGATAGGATATAATACATAGCAGAATGTGCCCTATAATTCTTGAAGCATATAAGTTAAAGACTTAATTCCAATTGCAGATTGTAGCTAAGATATGTACGCAGTATCGTACCAATACTTATGCATGTGGCCCACATAGAAAGTACATGAAATGGAAGTTGAATCCATACGAGGCGATTTTCAATTTCCGGCCATCTGGTCACCCAATTCCCAAAGATTATTGTTAAAAATTTAGTGTGTTTTTATGCTATTTATCTAATAATGGATGAAACAGTTTCTTAACATGTGCATAATGAGATAGTAAATAGAAAATAATGAAAATGTATTGGTAAAGCGTATTTTGGTAGACTTTAAAAATCCCCATTGAAATACACATGCATCACCAATGCTGCAGTGAAAATAACACATAGAGATGTTTTTTCTTTTGTTCATGAAGCCTAATGTGAAGGCAAGTCACACCTATGTTTTACTTTGAAAAATTCTCTTTCCTAAAATGTATGGCTTTACCTTGTTTTTTTAAAATAGCTAACAAAACAATTGCGAAAGTCGCTTATAAAATAGTGAGTGTAAATGCTATTTTGTTTTTTTTTCAGCTTGAGGTTCATTTTAATATGAGTCTTAATTTGATGTATCACTTGCCCTAGTAAACAATTCCCAAAGTCTATTTTTTCCATTTTTCCCAAGCTCAATGATAAAAACATGCATCACCAATGATGCAAAAGTCAAGTCCGAATATTCAAACAGCAATAAAAAATTAAGAGAAACAGATATTTGAAAAATTCCTTTTGTTTATGTGGCCTTATGTCCAAAGGCTTCCAACAAGAGCATTTTTGAAAATCGGGCGATTTAAAAAAAAATCTGCGAATTTTTTTTCTCTCTAAAAAAAGTTTAAACAACTGCATTTTAGTGTAAAAAAGTGACCGTACAATATTTTTTCACCAAATAAAGTTATTTTTGACTCAGAATACACGTAGGCTTCAGGTCAATGTGTTTTGGTTTGGGGGAGGGCGCCCAGGGGAAAAAACACCTTTGGGGAAAATGCATCACTGGTGCTGCTCGCTAGAAAAAATGGTACCCCAATATTTTTTTCTGAAAAAGGGGGGTGCATATGAAAGAGGGCGTCAAAATATTATGGACCTTAAATCATTCCATCATCATTCCTGGGATGATTTAAGGTCCTGGTTCCATAGCTGTATGGTTGATACTACAATCTACAGTGGGGTGATATTTTCCTGATCAGCTGGTACGAGTGGACATGGCTGGTTGAGGTTCCCTATATAAAGATGTCCAACACTGGTGCGGTGACCGAGTGGTGAACCCTGATGAATCTGCCATAAAATCTATTGTGCAGTGAAACATGTCGGTTACAGGTAGTGGTATGCGACAGTAAGCTACCATCCTTTTTAATTCACCAGCACACACTAGAGTTAGTAATAAAGTTGTACAATTGGTGTGTCTGTTGATTTTACTCTCACTTCTCTGTGTTTGTCACAGCAGGGAGCTATCCATTTAGCTTCTTGTTCAGCACCTATCTGTTTGCACAATTTGTTTTGGACACATTTCTTTTCGGAAAAGGAATGGCAACCAATGATGAGAAAGGGGCATAGAATTGGTAACATCTGCCAAGTTCCCCGAGGGTTGTTTGCCCATGAGGTGCCTTCCTTTCCACCACACAATTTTTATTATTTATCGTTCAAGTGTAGGTGGATGGACTGTCTCAGTAGGGCAGACATCACTGGATATGTCGAGTTGAACTCTGCCCAGAAACTCCTGCTTGCAGTTACAAACAGTGTTTTGTTGTGGACAGTGAGGCATTAGAGAACACACACCTAACTATCAATTAAGAAGGGGTGTCGCTCTGGAATTTAAATAGTACATTTTCCAGGCAAATTGCGTTCTCATGTCTACTAGACGATTGCCCTAAGGACCTCCCAGACATCCCCTTGCAGGCAGGTGGAGTCAGTGACTGCACCTGCCTGCAAGAGGATCTCTAGTCCCCCTTCTAAGTGCAGGTGGGTTGCAGCCCGCACAGTGAAATATAAAGTGGCTGTTTCAAAGCCACCCAGTATTTCACTTAAACTCTCTGCCACCCAGAGCAGCACAAGTTTGCGGCTGCCCTGGGAGCATCACATTCTATGTAATAGGGCGCAATTTCTCTGTGTGCAACCGGCGTACCTATTTTAAGGTGTGCCAGGTGCAAAAAGGGAAAGTGCACCCTAATACATAAAATGCCCCTGGGGCGCTGAGTTTACAAAGCAAGTTTGTTGTGGAGGAAGCAGCGTTATTCTCTACAGGCCAGCAGTTTGCCGGAAATGCATATGAACGTTTGCCTGTTGAGCAGCACAATATGTCAGTTGTATCACTGTTCATTTTTAGTGGGTTAGGGCCAAGCCAGGTGGAGATGTCTCACCTCCATTTGTAGATGCTTTCAAGTGAAGATGACATTGTGAGAAGTTGGCCTGGTATATGAAGTTCACTATCCTAGTGAGCACCTTGCACCAGTCCAAACAACCCTTATGGTGATGGTTGTAAAGTCAACCTTATAGACCAGCTATCCTAGGGTTAGCATGGACAAAAGCAGTCTTAGGCTAAACTCAAGAGGGCATGTGAAGCCAGCTATTTTACCATATGCAAACCTTTTAATACCAAATGAAAGGACACCACACAGGTTATATATTCAAAATATATATGTATTTATTACGCAATAAATCCCCTTAACTCTTTATGAGCACAGGAGCACAAGCGTATAACAAGAAACTTAATATAGCATACAAAAGTTGCACAAATATGGATAGGCCCTGGTGGCCCTTAAAACCATATACTAAAATAGTGGTATAAGAACCACGTCACGAACAATGGTAAGGCCTAGGGCCTTGGGAATCGCTGGGGCTACACTGGACTAACAGCAGTTAGGACGTAGGAGGCCTACAGGATGCGGGTGCAGTGTCTAAATGCACACGCGTGCACCAATAGAAGTCAATGGGTGGGTAAAGTTAGAAAGTTGCAGATTTGAAATCTTCCGACTGAACTAGAACTTAACCACTTAAAACTAGGACACTAGGGATGTAAATCTCTACAGGAGCACCGCAGTACTCGCGTTACCTCACCCACAGGAAGCGGGTGCATAGGTGTCAAAGTGTGTCGGGTTTCGTCGTGGAGTTCTATGGAGCCTTGGAGAAAAGATGCTGCAGGCGACCAGGAGAAAAGAGTCCGGCTGGATCCAAGGGTGGATCGAAGATGTAGAGTACCTGAAAGCAGAGGGGACAGAGTCTGGGTCACTAGCCAGTGACCAGGAAGGAACCAGGAAGGAACCAGGCGATGTCGGGTTGCGATAAGGTGATGTTGTGAAGCTTGTCTCCGCTGCCACATGGACCAGGAGGTGTCGACGACAACCAGGTGGTGGACACGGGCTGTCCCACAAAGGCTCTCGCTGTCGGCGGTATTGGTTCTCGATTCAGAGTCAACAGGCCTTGGCAAATGCAACCCATGCAGGAATCAAAGATGGCTTCTGGATCAGACCAGTAAGGTCTGATGGGCTGCTCCTTTTCAGGGGAGCAAGGGCCAGTCTGGAGCAACCACACCAGCATTGAAAATTCAAAGGTTCATTGTCACAGAGGCCACTAGCCAACGGGCAAGTGACCGGACAGATGCGTCAAGCAGGAAAATGCAAAAGGGCCCTACGCAGCACTCGGTGAGTGTGGAGAGGTGATCTTTGGTGCAAATACTGCTTGGGGCTGGGGCTTCTTAATCCCCAAAGCACAGCTTTGAGCGTGTCTCAGAAGCTGCACAGTAAGCACTTTGCTGGCTTTACAAGATGGCCGGTCCCACGTCACAAGTCGCCTCCACGATTCTCAGCTTTGCTGTGGCTGTGGATCGGGCTGTTGGATGTCTGGAAATCTGGTTCTTGTTGCTCTCTGTTGTTCGAGCTGTGGCAGGAGCAACAACAAAGCAAACCTTTGAGCCCTTGATGGTGCCTGCTTGCACAGGGTGGTCACTCCTTGACCACAAGGGAGATTCTTCAGTCTTCTACGTCGAGTAGGATGTCGAAGGGTTCAGAGTTCTGTTTCAAAGTTTCAGACAGGATTATCTAAAGTCTATGGACACAGCTCCTACCTTTATTCCAAATCAAGGGGCTGGATTACCTGCTAGGTCCCTCCTATCGGTGGGACCCAGGAAGGGGGTGGTTACACCCCTTTCCCTTTGTCCAGTTTCGCGCCAGAGCTGGGGCTGGAGTGCCCCAGCTGGGCTATGCATGGGACACCTTGTGTGCCCCAGGCAGTGTCTAGTTTCATTCAGCCCTCCCTGCCCCAATCCGCTATCTCCTGTCTGGGGTGGTGCTAGCACCTCCCTGTGACAGGAAACCTTTTGTCCAGGCCTCCCCTGCCTGAGTTTCGGTAAGCAGCAGGAGGCCAGACTTGTGTCTGTGACAACAGCATCCATTTTGTGATGCTGAGGCTCTGGTTAACTTTAACCGGGATTAAGGTTAGTAACATGTCTTCTCCCTCTAGAAGGGTGGAATGCTACTCCCGTCACCAGAACTGGCGAGGGGGTAGTATTCCAAAGCGTATGACACCTTACACAACATGTTTTGATAAAGCCAAACCAAAGATAGCATCTAACCACGAGGATTATAATGCACTTAAGAGTATATGGTATGGCAGTATCCTAGAACAGCTATAAGGACATGGTTCCGAAAGCTCCAGACAGGCTCAGCTCATGCTAGAGCACCATCTCACATAAAACCAAGCACTCTGCCTCCAGGATTGTTAAGGCCTGCCATAGGAGTGACTTATAGGTGCATATGTGTCCAGATATAGGTTTAGACATAGGTATACTATATCTAAGCAAGGGGTGATTACACGACCTTGCCCCAGCTGAGTGATCAGCCAGTTGTGTCAGTTTGGATGGCCAGCCAGGGGTGGCAAAAGATATGCTGCAGCCCCTAGTAGGCCTTGGATGCACCTATGCCCTGGGTACCTATAGTACTCTGTACAGAGGCTCATAAGGTGACCCAATCCCAATTGGTGATGTACCTAAAGTACTTGGTTGTGAATTTAGAGAGAGAGCAGCAGGGCTGTGGGTCTGATTAGCAGGCCCACAGCCACATTAAGTCGAAAACCAGTGAAGCAAAAAGCAAAAAAATGGGGTGACTATAGGATAGCAGACCCTACTCTCCTACATAACCCCCCCCCCAAACACAGGGGCATTAAATTTAACCTTGACCAGATAAGTCTTCATGTTCTAAGTGGAAATACCTGGAGAGACCATCTGCATTGCCATGGTCAGTCCCTGGTCTGTGCTCCACTGTAAAGTGCATCCCCTGTAGGGAAATGGACAACCTGAGTAGTTTGGGATTTTCACCCTTCTTCTGATTTAGCCACAAGAGGGGCTGAATCTTGAAGTGAGTGCCAAACGAGTATGGTCTCAACTTCTTCAGGGCCCAAACCACAGCAATGGCCTCCCTCTCAAAAGCTGACCAACGTTTCTCTCTAGGGGTCAGCCTTCTGCTAATGAAAGCAATGGGCTGGTCTTGACCATCTACATTAAGTTGTGAAAGCACAGCTCCCACCCCCAACTCAGAAGCATCTGTTTGGACAATGAAATCTTTGGAGTAGTCAGGACTCTTTAAGATAGGTGCAGAGCACATGGCCTTCTTCAGGTCTTCAAATGCCTTTTGACAGCTAACTGTCCACTGAACCTTTGTTGGCATCTTCTTGGATGTTAGATCATTGAGTGGTGTCACAATGGACCCATAATTCTTGACAAATTTTCGGCAGTACCCAGACAGGCCCAAGAAAGCTCTGACCTGTGTCTGGCTGGTTGGAGGAGCCCAGTCCTGTATGGTCTGGATCTTACTCTCCAGTGGTTGAACCTGACCCCCACCTACAAGGTGGCCCAGGTACACAACCTTACTCTACCCTATCTGGCACTTTGTGGCCTTGATAGTTAGGCCTGCCTTTTGCAGGGCCTCTGAAACCTTCTTCAGGTGGATCAGGTGATCCTCCCAGGTGGAGCTGAAGACAGCAACATCATCAAGATAAGCTGCGCAAAAATCATCCAACACAGAAAGGACTTGGTTCACCAACCTTTGGAAAGTGGCAGGTGCATTCTTCAAACCAAAGGGCATTACCACAAATTGATAATGACCTCCAGGGGTTGAGAAAGCTGTTTTGGCCTTGGACTCCTCAGCTAACCTGATTTGCCAATAGCCTGTTGTCAAATCAAATGTGCTCAGAAATTTGGCAGAAGCCAATCTATCAATGAGCTCATCTGCCCTTGGAATTGGGTGAGCATCTGTCCTAGTGACAGCATTGAGACCTCTATAGTCCACACAGAACCTCATCTCTCTCTTACCACCTTGAGTGTGAGGTTTTGGTACAAGGACTACTGGACTGGCCCAGGGGATCTCTGATGGCTCAATTACTCCAAGTTCAAACATTTTCTGCACCTCAGTCTTTATACAGTCCCGACATGGTCAGGTTGCCTGAAGATCTTACTCTTCACAGGCAGACTGTCACCAGTGTCCACCTCATGGGTGCACCAGTTAGTCTGACTAGGTGTTAATGAAAACATATGTCTATGGGCCTGTAGAACTTGTCTGCAGTCCCATTGCTGTTGGTCAGTGAGGCAGCCTGCCAAGGCCACTCCATCAACTGAACCATCATCAGGGTTTTGGGATAACAGGTCTGGGAGAGGGTCACTCTCTTCCTCCTGTTCTCCATTTGTAGCCATGAGCAAGCCCATGTCTGCCCTGTCCACCTATGCCTTCAATCTGTTGACATGGAGCAACCTGTGGGGGCTCCTAGGGGTGCCGAGGTCCACCAAGTAGGTGACCTCTCCCTTTTTCTCAATTATGGTGTGGGGTCCAGACCATTTGTCTTGGAGGGCTGCTGGGGCCACTGGCTCTAACACCCACACCCTCTGTCCTGGCTGGTACTCAGTCAGCACAGCCTTTTGGTCATGCCAAGCTTTCTGGAGTTCTTGGCTAGCCTCAAGGTTTTTGGAAGCCTTCTCCATGTATTCAGCCATCCTGGAGCGGAGACCAAGTACATAGTCCACTATGTCAAGTTTAGGCTTTTTGAGAGGTAAGTAAGTAAAATATTTATTGTTTCTGATTAATTAAAACCATTACAAAAATACATTTGAGTGCACATGTCGTTACTAAAAGTCTTAAAAAGAAAGATCGTCATTATTAATATTTGTATTAATAAAAACAGTGGGGTTTAAAAGTGACCATAGTTCGTTATATCTTGTCTGGGCCAACATCATGGCTTGTTAATTTCAAATCCGCTAGCTTCAGGAATTTCACCAACTTCCCATTTAGTGACGGAAATCCTGGATCGAAACATGCAAGTGCTGCTTGTCTGCGTGTGCGTATTCTGTGTTCATTAAAAGACATTTTTAGCAGAGCAGCTCTTTCCTCTTTCAGCCTCAAGCAGGTACATAGCAAATGTTCAATATCTTCATTCCCTGCACCACATAACCTACATTTTATCCCACCGTTCCTTCTCAACCATGGTTGTAAGTGTGGTATAACTGGTAGGATTCCTAGCCTATGTTTTAAAAAGGCTTCTTTTGTTTTCCTGCAGTACCCCAGTCCGAAATAAGGTTGTAACCTGGGTGATTTATATGTACACAGCATCCAAGTGTGACGCCTATGGGAAAAGGTGGCTTTGTCCTCTACAAGCGAGAGTCTCTTTATATTATTATTTGCTACACGTTTGAATTGCGAATGCGATAGTGGGATTTCCCATAGTTCTTTCAGTCCTGTAACAATCAAGGACTCCTCCAAGTATTTTTTCTCCGGCATTTTGGAGCAGCTGCACAGATCTTGCCAGAGCTGATGGTTCAGTGTATTCTCTGGTGAATTCTTTATTTTATGCCAGCACTTAATGTAGGATCCTCTCCTTGCAAGCATTTGGCTCGTTAGTCCAAATTCTAGCCAGATCTGGGCTTGTGAGGTATATAATAGCAAATTTAAGAGAAGTCTGTATGCTTTTGAAATGATTGTATCCAACAGTTTCACGTCTGTGACTTTCAATGCCTTGCTGCCGTAAGTAATGGATGACTGTATTTTTACTTGGGCGACGCGAAGCGTAGCAGTGGTAGAAGAGTAGGGCCAGTCAGCTTCGTTTTTAGCTGTTTGAGTGTTGTCGCGATCAGCATACCTTTTCTCTTTATGGCCTCAAGGTGGTTTGTAAAGCGTCCTCCTTTATCAACTATGATTCCCAGGTATTTATATTCAGAGCAGTTTGTAACTACTTGTGTTACAAGTACCCAAGTGTGCGGCTTTTTATTCCCAGATATTGACAGTACTTTGGTTTTGTCAATATTTGCTTCAAGTAAGTTCTCTTTGGCGTATCCATGCAGCGTGTTAATGAGATTCTGGAGTCCTACTTTGGTATGACTAACCAGGACCAAGTCACCTGCGTAGGAAAAGCTGGGCAGGTCTTTACCCCCCAGTCGGGGTGCATGCGCATTGCAGGCTTTCAGAGCAGGTGGCAGATCGGCAGTAAATTGATTAAATAGGGTAGGTGTTAAGACGCACCCCTGCTTGAGGCCTTTTGTCGTTGGAATACGCCTGGAGCGGTGGGTGCCATTCCCAAGCTTTACCTCAACCCACGTATTAGAGTGCAGTTCGATCAAAAGGTTTAAGAGAGGAGAAGGGATCCCCCAGGCGGCTAGTTTTCTCCAAAGATTGGCTCTGTTGACTTTTTCGAAAGCTGCCTTGAAGTCCACAAAGCAAAATTGAAGAGTTTGTTTAGTCAGTTTTGCTTTGTCAATAAGTAGCGATAGTGCCAGAAGGTTTGTTGTAGTTCCCATATCTCTAAAAAATCCAGTTTGACTAGATGGAATTATGTTGCACTTAGTTTGCCATTTGCCCAGCTGAGTCAGTAAAAGCCCTGCAAAGTATTTTGTATGTCCAGAAGGGCTATCAGGCGATAATTCTTTGGTAACATTCTGTCCCCCGCCTTATAAATCGATGAGATAACTTAACCCTTCCAAGAGGCAGGGAGTCGCCCAGAGTGGCTGACAGACGTCTAGAGGGGTGTCAGGGATTTTCCCCAGTAGTCCGGGTCAAGTTTGAAGAGGGCTGGAGGAATTCGGTTTGGCCCCGGTGCACCATCACTCCTTCCTTTGGAAATTAATTTCCTGAGTGTGACAGCATTGATTTCGATTTCGTCTTTTTCGTATAATTTTGTTGTTTGTAAAAGATGGCCCTTCTGGGCAACCTGGGGCGTGTTTGTTACAGCGGCCTGTTGGTTGAAATGGGTGTCTAAGAAGGATTCCCAGGAGCTTTTGGTTATATATGATGTTATTCCACCATGTTTTGGATTTAAAAATGTATTTAGTGTGGACCAGAATCGGGCGCTGTTACTTCCCTTAGAGTCATAGTGAAGTTAAGCCCAGAAGTCGTCTTCATTAGATCTTTTGTCCTCCCATTTAAGTTTTTTTGAGGTCCGCCCGGTGCTTGCGAAGCTGTTCGAGAAGATCCTTTTCGCCCGGGCTTGTTCTTAATGACCTTAGGGATTTGTTAATCGCTTTTTTGTGGTTTTTTAAAGATAGTTTCTGGGTGCTTGAAATCTTCCCTGTGACCATGGGGCCAGAAGATGGAAAGTGCTGTACTGTTGTTGAATATATGTTTGCAAATTCGGCCGTAAATGTTTCCCATAGAGTTACTGGATTACCCATAGGATAGTTTAAACTGTTTAATTGTAGTTTTGCTACTTGAAGTACCTCCATCGTGTTTGCGACCGAGGTTTTGATTTGTTTAAGATTTATGGAATGACAAGCGTGAGGTCCTATTGGATTGGCGAGAATTGAGTCCGGAAAGGCAAGAAAAGAGAGTTCCTGTTGGCGGTGGTCGCTGTCTCCCTTGTCTCCTAGGATAAAACCCATTATGTGATGAAAAAGTGGGAGGGAGACTTGCGTGTAGTCTATCGTAGAGGTTGCGTTGCCTGAGTTGAACGAAGCCACAGATGGAGAGTCCTCCGCGAATCTTCCATTTAGAACCCTCAGGCCAATGTACTCCAGATCCTGCAGCAGCTCCTTCGCCGGCTTGGAGGTTTTACCTTGTCTTCTAAAGGATTGAGTTGGAATATTCCAATAGTAGGACTGGGCATGAATGTCATTATTTGAGGATGAGCCCAAGATGTATTGGTTGAAGTCTCCAGAAAGAATTAAATTGGGACAAGTGTATGAAGTCATTACGTGGTGTAAGTGGTCCATTAGAAGTTTCGACTCTTGTTTCTTCTTTTTTGGATTGATGTAAGTGTTGATCAGTAGCACCTCTTCTTTTTTCCCACTAAGATTCAATTTAATCTGAACTGTGTTTATGGCAGGAGAGTTGGTGGTAAATTCCTGCGCGTTGCCGACGTATGAGATTTTGATGTAGGTTGCTAAGCCACCCGCCAGCCAACCGAATTTACTTTTTCTTTTGGCTGGGGAGTGGTAACAGGTGTAGCCTTCTATGTGTGCAGGATCCTCCAGCCATGTTTCCTGAAGGAGGATTATATCAAATGATTTCAGATATTGTAAGAATTCGGTATCTGCTCCCTTGTTGTTAAGCCCATTTAGGTTGCACGAGCATCATTTCAGAAGGGGTGTGGCCAAATTGAGTTCCCCTGTCATTGTGGGTGACTTGGAGTGTTCCTTATTCTATATAGCCGGAGATCATCTAGATTGTCCGAATTAAAAACCATCGAGCTCTTTTGGGTGAATGTTCCCTGTGTTTTTGTGGGTGATCGACCCAGTGCGCACCTAAGCACTGACGTAGTCTTAGAGATTTTGTAGATGGACTGTACTGAGGTCTCTCGAGCAGGGGGAGCGGATATCCTATGTTATGATGTAGGGCAGATTTAATCCTCCAGGTTTTGAAAATATTTTGCTCATCTAGGATCTTATTTACAATTTCGGACGAAGTCCAGGTCGCCTTTGTAGCTTCCTTATCCTGTGTTCTGTCAGTTTTTATGAATTCTACTGATAAAAGGTCAGCTGAGCATCAGCCATTTAAAGATGGTATAGTGCTAAGGAGACGGAGTAGATTACCTCTGTTCAGAATATCGAATGGACCCTTTGATTCGTATTCTGGGGTAAAGAGGATAATACTACAATTCCTATTTTGATCATCCGACTGGGCTGTTGGGGGGTTGACACGCACTTGGATTCCTCTGTTGTTAGTGTTGAACTGTGGTAAAGTTTCTGTGATGGTATCACCAGAGGAGAGTTTACAGGATTCAGAATCAGAGGGAGCTGTGCGGTCGCCCACTATAGAGGAGTATAGATGGATTTGGGTACATGGGGACCTGCATTCTTCGGTTCTTGAGCCGGAGGTCTTTCACACCGAGCGAAAGTAGTAGCTTCTCGTGCCGAATCAGGGCGGTGCTTTGGAGGGGCACCGCTTGATGCGGATGTCAATAGTAGTATGGGTGGGCTAGCGTGCTTCCCTCTTCCGGGACCACGATTTACTTTGATGTTTGAATTACCGGTCTCGCAGCTGGGCAGGGCCCTTCCGGCCCCCTGTGTGCGCAGTGGAAGTTTGTTCTATGCTTGGTTATTTGCTGTGAGGGCCCAGATCTTGCGGCTCCTGTCTGATGCCAGACCTAAAGAGTGGGTAGACTTCTGGCGTACTTGAAATTTTTCGTTTGTTACGACCTTTCCTTCTTTGCTGGCGGCGACCCTTGGCGTTCTGGGTTGGTACATTGTCCTTGGGGAGTGAAGGGGAGCGTATTGACAAATGACCTGCTGGAGGTGCCAGTACTGTTTTGTCTGTGTTGTTAACTGTGATGACCTTTCCTTTTAAGGGTTCGAGATTGGCTGTTTCGCGGGGATTGATGTACTGGTCCGTTGCATAAGGCCCTTTTGGCAGGCCTTCTATCAAAGTAGATACTATTTCTGGAAGTGCTGCTAGTTTGTCGATGATCGGACCGCAGCTGCACGACAACTTAGCTTCCTGCTGGGCTCTGCCGATTAAAGAGTTTAATTGGCCGAGTTTCTCGTCAATTCGCCCCACATCGACCGCCAAGGTATCAAGTAGATTCAACTGTAAGTCCATTTTGTCAGATTGAAAGTGGAGAGTGTCTACGGTTCGTTGCATGGTGTTTAAGAGAATGTCCCAGGTGTTTGACACAGTTGATGCTTGAGTCCTAATTTTGGGCCTCTTTTGATTTGAGGATTTGTTCTGTGTTGAGGAAAGAGAGAGATTTTGTGAAATTATTGAATTTGAGAGTATATCCTCCTGATCGTAAGCCTAATTAGTCGACTGGTTTTTGTTAGTTGTTTCATCTGTGGACAGAGGTAGTTTAACCGGGATAGCTGGGATGTAGGAAGCAATCAGATCGGCCCACTCCTGTGATCCCTAATAAGTTAGATTGACAGGTCCGTCACACCCGGTGTTTTGTGTGTTTTCCACGGCCTCCTTCCGGAATTCTTCGGAACTCTGTTCTTCTACAATTACTTCGATGGGCAGTTGGCAGATTTTTGAGCCGTCCGGGTGGTGCGAAAGGATATTGGCAATCTTTGGCGGGTTATTTGGATTAAACCTGCTGAGGTCTTCTTGCCATTGGTTAGAGTCATTACCACTGCAGGTCGTGAGGTTGCGCCAGGAAGGCCTTGCCTTCTGACTAGTTGAAGGCGAAGTAGTTGGAGTAGGTGAGGAGTTAGTATGCTTGTGAGAGGGGGGTGAGCATAGGGCCGGCCCAGCCCCCCTATTGCCTGAGTGCGGAGTGAGTGGGCCGCTAATAGCCCTGTTCATGAACTCCCCTTCTCCCACTGGCACTATTTTATCATGAGCAGGTGGCCCCTGTGCAGATGAGCCGTCTGTTAAGAAAGGAGTGTTAATGATTTCGTGGGCGTGGCCCGAGGGTTGGTCTTTTTGCGATTCCAGAGGGGATAGTGGGAGTAAGGAGTCCTGCAGGCCCAGGATTTTTCCACTGGACGAAAAGATAGTGGAAAGTGGGTCCTTTAAAAATTGTAATTTTGATGTGATTTTTGGTTGGTGAAGGTTTGGGTGACGAGTCACGGCCTGGAGGGCTTGGTCGCTGCATGCCCCGACTACGTCTAGAGATGAGTCCGCGGTCCCACTGACTTGTTTTTTGTTCTTCCTTTGTTTGGCCGTTGTCGTGGACTTCGACTTGGATTTAGACTTAGTCTCGGGCTGGGCCCTTTTCATGCCTGACCCCATGCTTAGAGGTGGCTTTAGAAGCTAAGGAGATGTTATAGGGATGGTGGATCAGTCGGGCTTCACCAAGGGCCCTTTGCAGTACCCGATATCGTAGACCCCCGTAGGGTTTGGGGACTGCGAACCTTACTAATGTACGCGACTTGAGGAGTAAAGCCTTGGAGCCTCGGAGACTTTGGGGCCTTGGAGACTTGATTCGGACTTGGGAAGTCCGAATTATTGTGGCACAGTTAAACGTTAAACGATGGTTAATGGCTAACTGATGGTCGGATTGTAATACGAGTCAGAAAGATCAGTGATCCAGGAAAGAGAGAGACAACCAGCCAACCAACTTCACAGCAGGTTGCCGGTTAGTAGCTTGTGCTTGGGCTTATCCTCCTCCTTGGATCATGTGACATAAGGGCTTGAAGGCCTGGGAGCAATGAAGCTGCCTGGATCTGTGCTCTAAAAGTTATGGTCGGTTATCTTTAATCCGTATTCTCGGCACCCGACCAGGCTCAACAACTCAGCAGCTCAGGAATCTGATCTGGTGATGGTCCAGCCGTCAGACAGTTCTGGGCGAAATGTGGGGCTGTATTGGGACTGTATTAGGACCTCGATGGGGGCCAGCTGAGTTTTCCTAGTCTAAGCTAGCTAGCTGGCCTCGGTGCTCACAGTAAAATGCACCCCCCCCCCACCGGGTCAGGATCTCGAGGAACAACTTCGCAGTCTAACAGTCTCACCCCATCTGTCCTCTGGCCTCTTCCTCTTATGTTCCTCTTCTGTACTGTTGGAACAGCAGAACAGTGGAACAGAAGGGTTAGATCAGCTGAAGGGTATTAGGACTGGCAAAAAGACTCACGGTGAGTGCTGCTGTTGTTTTCCTCGTTGTCTTTCCTTTCGCTTCCACCTCCGCGTCGCCTCGCTCCGCTGTCCCCCTGTGCTCCTCTACTCTGCCTGCAGGACTAAACAGGACCAAGCCGAATTAGTTTTTTTCCCGTGCCACAGAAGCTGTGCCGCCCTCTATCCGGCCGCCTTCTCTGAAGCTCTGAAGCTGTACAGAGTGCACAGCCGCCCACTCCGAAGCCGTGCGGGATGCACCAGGCAGGGCAGGCTGGGCAAGCTAGGCTCGTTTCAACGATAGCGATAGCAGTTGTGAAACAGGAGCGTGAGCGATGGCGGCGGCGGCAGTGCCGTGCTCGGCTGTGCTCTGTGTTCTGAGCAATCCGCAAAACCTGGCCTGGATTCGCTGGTAAAGTGTTTGGCAGTCGGTCTCTGGCAGTCTTAGCTTGGCTTTGGCTTGGCTTTGGCTTTAGCGCTCAAACTTCAGCGCTCAAAATCAAGGTTGGGGCATGGAGTGCAAGATGATCAGGTGGGGGAGGCCAGGGCACTGCGCTGCTTACACCCACCATTCTACTCAGCTTGCTTGCACCCGCCCACTGTCAGTTGTCAGTCAGGTCATGACAGTCTGGACATTGCCCACAGGGTGCGATGAGGCTCTCACAGTTCCAGCGGAGTTACAAATACTGAGGGTGCAGGGCTACTAAGCGGCAAGCAGTACCAGCACCCACTCGCCACGAATGATCAAGAGTCCACTGTAGCCCACAGCTGTCCACCGCTGAGCAATCCGCTGCTGGGCTGCTGAGATGCTAAGGTGCCTTCTCAGGACTGCAGTCCGCACCCCGCAGCCTCGCCCCGCTGCCTTGCTTCCTGACTTACCAGCTGCCCGTCTCCCTGGCCTGCCTGCCTCCCAACCTCTCACCTATCGCCCCCCACAGCAGGGGGGGAGATCCGTGGGGAGCCGAATCCAGGGCCGGGTGCCGGGTGCCGGGTGCCGGGTCCAAGGGAGCAAGCAACATTTTTCGGCGTCTGCTCGGCCACGGCGTCTGGCGTGTCCTCCTGCTCCTGCTGCTGCGGTCAACACGAAAATGCGGCCTTTTTGAGAGATAACTCCCATCCTTCCCTCACAAGACATAGGGGTCCCCTTACAGGGTGCCCAGCCAAAAGCTCAAAAGGGCTGTAGCCAACACCCTTTTGTGGGACCTCTCTGTAAGCAAACAGAAGGCAGGGTAAAAGGATGTCCCATCTTCGCCTAAGCTTTTCAGGTAACCCTTTTATCATCCCTTTTAGGGTCTTGTTGAACCTTTCAACAAGCCCACTGCACGGTGGATGGTAGGGTGTAGTGAATTTATAATTAACACCACACTCCTTCCACAAAGCAGTCAAATATCCTGACATGAAGTTTGCACCTCTGTCAGAGACAACCTCCTTTGGAAAGCCCACTGATCAGGAGGATGGAACCCTCCTTGTTCAACTGAGATACTTTTCCCTGGATTGAACTGACAGCAAATCATACAGGTTCGTACTTTTTGTTTGGCTGCTGCACGTAGATGCTTGTTGTGCCATATCAAATTCAGACTGTCTAACATTCCTTTTTCTCCTAGATGTGCGGGACCATGGGCAGTGTCTATCATTACGGGAACCATTAGGTCAGGGAGAAACCATTTGGACTTGTCTTTTGTTACCCAACCTTGATCTGTATGTGAACCTCCCTCCTCCTCCCATTTTCTCTTTTCGGTCTCTGTGGCTTGGTTTTGGATGTCCACTACATCCTTGGTGGGATCCATAACTGACAGATAGTTCTAATGGTGGTTTCGGTGCTTAGTGTTCCTGTCTGAGCAGCATGTTTGGCGGTGGCATCCGCTAGAGCATTACCTCTAGTGATAGAGTCTGTGACCTTAGTGTGTGCTTTACATTTCAGTATGGCTACTTCTGCAGGTCTGTGTATTGATTCTAGTAGCTGGAGAATAAGATCTCCATGTTGGATTTTTGTACCATGCCTGGCTAGGGTTCGGTAGCTGGGACCGGGCCCGGGGAGCAGGTGTGGCTGGCTTCATCCACTACGCTGTCAGAACGTAGTTTTCTGCCCACCCCTAGCGCCAATCAGGAAATGGTCACCTAGGGCGATCCAAATTAATGCCCTAACATTAGAATATAACCTACGAGCATTGAATGGTAGGACAATCTCTGACCCAAACGGGGCTATGACCTTTAACAGACTTAGTGGCCCCTCGCGTATTGATTACATATTGCTCGATACCCGCCTATGGGGGTACCTTGGGGACATAGAGGTCAAATATTCGCAGGATAGCGACCACACTCCCATGTGCATGAAAATTATATGGGGAAGCATTTGAAAAGTATCAAATCCCACATTGTTAACAACAAAAGAGGTAGTGCCATCTAATTGCAATCACAGACTAAAATGGCATAAGGTTGCATGTCAGGAGGAGGCCCTCCGCACCCCGTCCCAGGCACCCTGCTTCCGCGGCAGGACCCAGGACGGAGCCCTGGGTGGGGAGGCCACCCTCCCTGGGGCCCCGGGAGCCCGGAGGCGCAGGGGACGCCTCCCCAGGCCCTCCCTGACCCCATCCAGGGCTTCCTGCCACGCTGCAGGCCCAGGGACGGACCCGGGGCTGGGGCGGCATCCTGGCCCGTCCAGCTGCCGGCTGAGGACCGCTAGGCCGAGAGGGGTTCCAGAGTACCTTGTCCCTAGTAATCCGGAGGAAGGCTACCCCTCTTTCTGGGAACAAGTGCGCACCGCGAAGCTCAGGGGACACTAGGCGCGAATGTGCCTGACCTCCTGGAGCCCTCACTGGGATCCGGGAGGCGAATGGCACCTCAAGGGACTTCCAGGGAAGTCCGGCCATCTGGTCGCCTCATACGAAAGCATTGCAGGTGACCAGATGGCTGAGGCGATCTGGACAACCAGATGGCCGGGCACGAAAGGGAAGCCGCCCTGACTCTCCGGACCCCGTCCTGGGCACCGTCCTGGGCACCCTGCCACATGGCTGGACCCAGGACGGAGCCCCGGGTGGAGAGGCCACCCTCCCCAGGGCCCTCAGGGGCGACCAGATGGCCGGACTTCCCTGGAAGTCCCGATGAGGTACCATTCGCCTCCCGGATCCCAGCCAGGGCTCCAGGAGGTTATGTTATGTTATGTTACTTTATTTCTTTTATAGCGCACGGCGACTCCAGAGGTGCATCCCGGCGCTTTGGCAAAGAATGACAGCATAGAAAGCAACCACACAACAGAAAAGGGCAGGAATAAAAAGACTATTTCCTAAAAAGCCATGTCTTCAAATCCTTTCTGAAAGTAAGAAGACAGGGGGCCGATCTCAGGGACAATGGTAATTCGTTCCATGCCTTGGGTGTCAGGTAGCGAAAAGATCGACCTCCCAATCGTCGGTCGGGCACATTCGCGCCTAGGTTCCCCTGAGCCTCGCAGTGCGCACTTATTCCCTCTCGTCCTAGCGGTCCTCAGCCAGCAGCTGGACGGGCCAGGATGCCCCACCAGCCCTGGGTCCGTCACTGGGTCTGCCGCGTGGCAGGATAGGGTCCGGGAGGGCCTGGGCCTGGGGTCCCCGTCCCAACCGGTCTGCTGTACTGCCCGGGATGGCAGGGGTTCCGTTGTGCCCGGGGAGCCTGGCTGGGTTCAGGAGCTCTGGACGGGGCACTGTCTTGGGTCCTGCCGCGTGGCAGGGTGCCCGTGACGGGGTCCGGAGGGCCCGGGAAGGCTTCTCCTGCACCTCGGGGCCTGGGAACCCCGGCGGGGTCCAGGGGCCCCGCTGGGCCCCAGGTGGGGTGCTCCGGCCCAGGGCCCTGTCCTCCAGCCTAAGGCCCTGTCCCCCAGCCTGCCGCACTGCCATAGGCCCGGGGCGGGGTTTTGTGATGCCCGGGGAGCCTCCCCGTGCTTGGCTGCCTTCAGGAGCTCCGTCCGGGGCCCCTGAGGGCCCCTGGGAGGGTGGCCTCCCTAGCCAGGGTCCGTCCTGGGTCCTGCCACGTGGAAGGATGCCTGGGACAGGGTCCGGAGGGCCCGGGGTAGGCTTCCCCTGCGCCTCCAGGCCTGGGAGCCCTGGCTGTGTCCAGGGGCCCTGCCGGGCCCCAGGTTGCATGCTCGCGCCCAGGGCCCTGTCCCCCCGGCCTGCCACACTGCCAAAGGCCCGGGACAGGGGTTCCGTGGTGCCCGGGGAGCCTCCCCTTGCTCGGCTGGCTTCAGGAGCCCCGTCCGGGGACCCTGAGGCCCCGGGGAGGGTGGCCTCCCCACCCGGGGCTCCGTCCTGGGTCCTGCCGCGCGGAAGTGTGCCCGGGACGGGGTCAGGAGGGTCAAGGCTGCTTCCCTTTCGTGCCCAGATCCCCTCGGCCATCTGGTTGCCCGGATCCCATCGGCCATCTGGTCGTCCGCAATGCTTTACTCTGGGGCGAACAGATCGCCGCACTTCCCTGGAAGTTCCGATGAGGTGCCATTCGCCTCCCGGATCCCAGCGAGGGCTCCAGGAGGTCGGGGTACTTTCGCGCCTTGGGTCCCCTGAGCCTCGCGGTGAGCACCTGTTCCCAGAAAGAGGGGTAGCCTTCCTCCGGATTACTAGGGACAAGGTACTCTGGGACCCCTCACGGCCTAGCAGTCCTCAGCCGGCAGCAGGCTGGGCCAGGATGCCGCCCCAGCCCCGGGTCCGTCCCTGGGCCTGCCGCGTGGCAGGAAGCCCTGGATGGGGTCCGGCAGGGCCCGGAGAGGCGTCCCCTGCGCCTCCGCGCTCCCAGCTGGGGCCAGGGGCCCGTCCGGGCCCTGGGTCAGGTGCTCCAGCTCTGGGGCCCGTCCCCCAGCCTGCCGCACTGCCAAAGGCCCAGTACGAGGTTACGTGGTGCCCGGGGAGCCTCCCCTTGCTCAGCTGGGTTCAGAAGCTCCGTTCAGGGCCCTTGAGGAGCCCCGGGGAGGGCAGCCTCCCCACCCGGGGCTCCGTCCTGGGTCCTGTCGCGTGGCAGAGTGCCTGGGAAGGGGTCTGGAGGGCCCGGGGTAGGCTTCCCCTGCGCCTCCAGGCCTGGGAGCCCCGGCTGGATCCAGGAGCCCTGCCGGGCATCGGGTCGGGTGCTCGGGTTCAGGGCCCTGTCCCCCCGGCCTGCTGCACTGCCAAAGGCCCGGGACGGGGGTTCCGTGGTGCCCAGGGAGCCTCTCCTTGCTCGGATGGCTTCAGGAGCCCCGTCCAGGTCCCCTGAGGGCCCCGGGGATGGTGGCCTCGCCACCCGGGGCTCCGTCCTGGGTCCAGCCGTGTGGCAGGGTGCCCGGGACGGTGCCCGGGACCGGGTCCGGAGGGTCCAGGCGGCTTCCCTTTCGTGCCCGGCCATCTGGTCGCCCAGATCGCCTCGGACATCTGGTCGCCCGCAATGCTTTCCTATGGGGTGACCAGATGGCCGGACTTCCCTGGAAGTCCCGATGAGGTGCCATTCGCCTCCGGGATCCCAGCCAGGGCTCCAGGAGGTCAGGCACATTCGCGCCTAGGGTCCCCTGAGCCTCGCGGTGCGCACTTGATCCCATAACGAGGGGAAGCCTTCCTCCGGAATACTACGGACAAGGTACCTTGGGACCCCTCTCGGCCTAGCGGTCCTCAGTCGGCAGCTGGATGGGCCAGGATGCCGCCCCAGCCCCGGGTCCGTCCCTGGGTCTGCCGCGTGGCAGGATGCCCTGGATAGGGTCCAGGAGGGCCCTGGCCTGGGGTTCCCGTCCCCTGGCCTGCCGCACTGCCAAAGGCCCAGGACGAGGTTACGTGGTGCCCGGGGAGCCTCCCCTTGATCAGCTGGGTTCAGAAGCTCCGTTCTGGGCCCCTGAGGGGCCCCGGGGAGGGCGGCCTCCCCACCCGGGGACTCCGTCCTGGGTCCTGCCGCGTGGCAGGGTGCCTGGGACGGGGTCTGGAGGGCCCGGGGTAGGCTTCCCCTACGCCTCCAGGCCTGGGAGCCCCGGCTGGATCCAGGAGCCCTGCCGGGCACCGGGTCGGGTGCTCGGGGTCAGGGCCCTGTCCCCCCGGCCTGCCGCACTGCCAAAGGCCCGGGACGGCGGTTCCGTGGTGCCCGGGGAGCCTCTCCTTGTCGGGCTGGCTTCAGGAGCCCCGTCCAGGTCCCCTGAGGGCTCCGGGGAGGCTGGCCTCCCCAACCGGGGCTCCGTCCTGGGTCCAGCCGTGTGGCAGGGTGCCCGGGACGGTGCCCGGGACCGGGTCCGGAGGGTCCAGGCAGCTTCCCTTTCGTGCCCGGCCATCTGGTCGCCCAGATCGCCTCGGCCATCTGGTCGCCCGCAATTGATTGATTGATTGTGGGTTTCTAAAGTGTTAGAATCGACTTCCGAAGGAGTATTTCTGCGCTGTAGACCGCTGGGGAACTCGTCCTGGCTTTCCCTGTGAGATGGTCCCTACTGGGTATCTCCAAAGTGAAATCAGGCATCCCCCGCGTATGTGGGGGGCCGTTGTGGAGATGAGGCAAGCTAATGCCCAGAGTTGCAGAGTGTGATCCCTAGTTAGAGTAGGCACCGAGGCGAGAATTATCGAGTCCGTTGACCCTGGTCCAAGACCCTGCCGTGTCGGGAATTGAACCCTGGTCCTGGGCCGTCCTCCGCTCCCGGGTCTGCCGCCTCTAACCAGTGAGCCACACCACTCCTCCACAATGCTTTCCTATGGGGCGACCAGATTGCCGGACTTCCCTGGAAGTCCCGATGAGGTGCCATTTGCCTCCGGGATCCCAGCCAGGGCTCCAGGAGGTCAGGCACATTCGCGCCTAGGGTCCCCTGAGCCTCGCAGTGCGCACTTGTTCCGATAAAGAGGGGTAGCCTTCCTCCGGATTACTACGGACAAGGTACTCTGGGACCCCTCTCGGCCTAGCGGTCCTGAGCCGGCAGCTGGACAGGCCAGGATGCCGCCCCAGCCCCGGGTCCGTACCTGGGTCTGCCGCGTGGCAGGATGCCCTGGATAGGGTCCGGGAGGGCCCTGGCCTGGGGTCCCCGTCCCTCCCGGCCTGCTGCACTGCCCGGGACGGCGGAGGTTCCGTTGTGCCCGGGGAGCCTGGCTGGGCTCAGGAGTTCCGTCTGGGGCTCCGTCCTGGGTCCTGCTCCGTGGCAGGTGCCGTGACGGGGTCCGGAGGGCCCGGGGAGGCTTCTCCTGCGCCTCGGTGCCTGGGAACCCTGGTGGGGTCCAGGGGCCCTGCTGGGCCCCGGGTTGGGTGTTACTGCCCAGGGCCCTGTCCCCCGGCCTAGGGCCCTGTCCCCCGGCCTGCCGCACTGCCAAAGGCCCGGGACTGGGTTCCGTGGTGCCCGGGGAGCCTCCCCGCGCTTGGCTGGGTTCAAGAGCTCCCCGGGGAGGGTGGTTTCCCCCCCCCTGGGGCTTCGTCCTGGGTCCTGCCACGCGGCAGGGTGCCCGGGATGGGGGCTGGAGGGTCCAGGTGGCTTCCCTTTTGTGCCCGGCCATCTGGTCGCCCAGATCCCCTCGGCCATCTGGTTGCTCGGATCCCATCGGCCATCTGGTCGCCCGCAATGCTTTCCTATGGGGCGACCAGATGGCCGGACTTCCCTGGAAGTCCAGATGAGGTGCCATTCACCTCCCGGATCCCAGCGAGGGCTCCAGGAGGTCAGGTACTTTCGCGCCTTGGGTCCCTTGAGCCTCGCGGTGCGCACTTGTTCCCAGAAAGAGGGGTTGCCTTCCTCTGAATTACTAGGGACAAGGTACTCTGGGACCCCTCACGGCCTAGAAGTCCTCAGCCGGCAGCTGGCTGGGCCAGGATGCCGTTCCAGCCCCGGGTCCGTCCCTGGGCCTGCCTCATGGCTGGAAGCCCTGGATGGGGTCCGGAGGGCCTGGGGAGGCGTCCCCTGTGCCTCCAGGCTCCCGGCTGGGGCCAGGGGCCCTACCAGGCCCTGGGTCGGGTGCCCCAGCTCTGGGCCCCGTCCCCCGGCCTGTCGCACTGCCAAAGGCCCGGGACGGGTTTCCGTGGTGCCCGGGGAGCCTCCCCTTGCTCGGCTGGGTTCAGAAGCTCCGTCCAGGGCCCCTGAGGGGCCCCGGGGAGGGTGGCCTCCCCACCCAGGGCTCCGTCCTGGGTCCTGCCGCGTGGCAGGGTGCCTGGGACGGGGTCTGGAGGGCCCGGGGTAGGCTTCCCCTGCGCTTCCAGGCCTGGGAGCCGCGGCTGGATCCAGGGGCCCCGCCGGGCCCCTGGTCGGGTTCTCGGGGTCAAGGCCCTGTCCCCCCAGCCTGCCGCACTGCCAAAGGCCCGGGACGGGAGTTCCGTGGTGCCGGGGAGCCTCTCCTTGCTCGGCTGGCTTCAGGAGCCCTGTCCAGGTCCCCTTAGGGCCCCGGGGAGGGTGGCCTCCCCAACCGGGGCTCCATCCTGGGTCCAGCCGTGTGGCAGGGTGCCCGGGACGGTGCCCGGGACCGGGTCCGGAGGGTCCAGGCAGCTTCCCTTTCGTGCCCGGCCATCTGGTCGCCCAGATCGCCTCGGCCATCTGGTTGCCCGGATCCCATCGGCCAACTGGTCGCCCGCAATGCTTTCCTATGGGGCGACCAGATGAGGTGCCATTCGCCTCCCGGATCCCAGCGAGGGCTCCAGGAGGTCAGGTACTTTCGCACCTTGGGTCTCTTGAGCCTCGCGGTGCGCACTTGTTCCCAGGAAGAGGGGTTGCCTTCCTCCGGATTACTTGGGACAAGGTACTCTGGGACCCCTGACGCCTAGCAGTCCTCAGCCGGCAGCTGGCTGGGCCAGGATGCCGCCCCAGCCCCGGGTCCGTCCCTGGGCCTGCCTCGTGGCTGGAAGCCCTGGATGGGGTCCGGAGGGCCCGGGGAGGCGTCCCCTGTGCCTCCGGGCTCCCGGCTGGGGCCAGGGGCCCTGCCGGGCCCTGGGTCGGGTGCCCCAGCTCTGGGCCCCGTCCCCCGGCCTGTCGCACTGCCAAAGGCCCGGGACGGGTTTCCGTGGTGCCCGGGGAGCCTCCCCTTGCTCGGCTGGGTTCAGAAGCTCCGTCCAGGGCCCCTGAGGGGCCCTGGGGAGGGCGGCCTCCCCACCCAGGGCTCCGTCCTGGGTCCTGCCGCTTGGCAGGGTGCCTGGGACGGGGTCTGGTCGGGTTCTCGGGGTCAGGGCCCTGTCCCCCCAGCCTGCCGCACTGCCAAAGGCCCGGGACGGGAGTTCCGTGGTGCCCGGGGAGCCTCTCCTTGCTCGGCTGTCTTCAGGAACCCCATCCGGGGCCCCTGAGGGCCCCGGGAGGGTGGCCTCCCCACCCGGGGCTCCGTCCTGGGTCCAGCTGTGTGGCAGGGTGCCCGGGACAGTGCCCGGGACGGGGTCCGGGGGGTCCAGGCGGCTTCCCTTTCCCTTTCCCTTTCCCTTGTTAGAAAGGTCAGATCTGATGCTTTCATTTGATCTGTCTACCTTTGGTATTATCTGAAGTTTTTTTTCCCTAGCTGTCAGCCAAGGGAAAAACCTGAGATCGTACCTGATTTTGAGCACCTTGGGCTGGGTGGAAGAACTGACTTTGCCCCCTTAAACACAAAAACTTCAAAAAGTCACCCCTGGAGGCCAGAAAAGGGTCTTAGATACTCTTGGTATGTCATCTGAGGTATACTATGGGGTCCCTGGGTCCAGAACTAGAAATGTGATGTGACTCTGAGCTCTATGGCTTATAATGGGAAAAATGAGTTTGACACCAAACACCTCGAAATGTCACAAATAGGAGTCCGACATATGCCTGGAGGCTGGAAATGAGCCCTAGCCACTCTTGTTACATCACCTGAGATATATAATGGGGTCCTGGTGGATATAGGGACCTGAAAACAGTCATGAGGGTTGATACTGAAAATTAGCAAAACTCGCTAATAGTGAGCACTTTTAGCGAGTTTTGCTAATTTGTCAAATAGCTCAGGCTGGATATCACAGACACCGTTTGAGTGCACAGGATATAAAAACACTTGTTAGAAAGGTCAGTTCTGATGCTTTCATTTGATCTATCTACCTTTGCTATTATCTGTACTTTTTTTTCAGCTTCCAGCCAAGGGGATAACCTGATATTGTACCCGATATTGAGCACCTTGGAATGGGTGGAAGAAGTGACTTTGCCCCCTTAAACACAAAAACTTCAAAAAGTCACCCCTGGAGGCCAGAAATGAGCCCTAGCCACTGGTGTTATATCACCTCAGATATATAATGGCTTCCTGATGGCTACAGGGACCTGAAAACAGTCATGAGGGTTGATACTGAAAATTAGCAAAAATTGTCACAAAATATTTTTTTGACAAGATTTGCTAATTTGTCAAATAGCTCAGACTGGACCAGGAAGGAACCAGGAAGGAACCAGGCGATGTTGGGTTGCGATAAGGTGATGTTGTGAAGCTTTTCTCCGCTGCCACATGGACCAGGAGGTGTCGACGACAACCAGGAGGTGGACACAGGCTGTCCCACAAAGGCTCTCGCTGTCGGCGGTATTGGTTCTCGATTCGGAGTCAACAGGCCATGGCAAATGCAACCCATGCAGCAATCAAAGATGGCTTCTGGATCAGACCAGTAAGGTCTGATGGGCTGCTCCATTTCAGGGGAGCAAGGGCCAGTCTGGAGCAACCACACCAGCATTGAAAATTCACAGGTTCATTGTCGCAGAGGCCACTAGCCAATGGGCAAGTGACCGGACAGATGCGTCAAGCAGGAAAATGCAAAAGGGCCCCACGCAGCACTCGGTGAGTGTGGAGAGGTGATCTTTGGTGCAAAAGCTGCTTGGGGCTGGGGCTTCTCAATTCCCAAAGCACAGCTTTGAGCATGCCTTGGAAGCTGCACAGGAAGCACTTCGCTGGCTTTACAAGATGGCCGGTCCCACGTCTCAAGTCGCCTCCACGGGTCTCAGCTTTGCTGTGGCTCTGGATCGGGCTGTTGGATGTTTGGAAATCTGGTTATTGTTGGTCTCTGTTGTTCGAGCTTCGGCAGGAGCAACAACAAAGCAAACCTTTGAGCGCTTGATGGTGCCTGCTTGCACAGGGTGGTCACTCCTTGACCACAAGGGAGATTCTTCAGTCTTCTACGTCGAGAAGGATGTCTAAGGGTTCAGAGTTCTGTTTCAAAGTTTCAGTCAGGATTATCTAAAGTCTATGGACACAGCTCCTACCTTTATTCCAAATCAAGGGGCTGGATTACCTGCTAGGTCCCTCCTATCGGTGGGACCCAGGAAGGGGGTGGTTACACCCCTTTCCCTTTGTCCAGTTTCGCGCCAGAGCTGGGCCTGGAGTGCCCCAGTTGGGCTATGCATGGGACACCTTGTGTGCCCCAGGCAGTGTCTAGTTTCATTCAGCCCTCCCTGCCCCAATCCACTATCTCCTGTCTGGGGTGGTGCTAGCACCTCCCTGTGACAGGAAACCTTTTGTCCAGGCCTCCCCTGCCGGAGTTTCGGTAAGCAGCAGGAGGCCAGACTTGTGTCTGTGGCAACAGCATCAATTTTGTGATGCTGAGGCTCTGGTTAACTTTAACCGGGATTAAGGTTAGTAACATGTCTTCTCCCTCTAGAAGGGTGGAATGCTACTCCCGTCGCCAGAACTGGCGAGGAGGTAGTATTCCAAAGCGTATGACACCTTACACGACATGTTTTGATAAAGCCAAACCAAAGATAGCATCTAACCACGAGGATTATAATGCACTTAAGAGTATATGGTATGGCAGTATCCTAGAACAGCTATAAGGACATGGTTCCGAAAGCTGCAGACAGGCTCAGCTCATGCTAGAGCACCATCTCACATAAAACCAAGCACTCTGCCTCCAGGATTGTTAAGGCCTGCCATAGGAATGACATATAGGTGCATATGTGTCCAGATATAGGTTTAGACATAGTTATACTATATCTAAGCAAGGGGTGATTACACGACCTTGCCCCAGCTGAGTGATCAGCCAGTTGTGTCAGTTTGGATGGCCCGCCAGGGGTGGCAAAAGATATGCTGCAGCCCCTGGTAGGCCTTGGATGCACCTATGCCCTGGGTACCTATAGTACTCTGTACAGAGGCTCATAAGGTGACCCAATCCCAGTTGGTGATGTACCTAAAGTACTTGGTTGTGAATTTAGAGAGAGAACAGCAGGGCTGTGGGTCTGATTAGCAGGCCCACAGCCACATTAAGTCGAAAACCAGTGAAGCAAAAAGCAAAAAAATAGGGTGACCATAGGATAGCAGACCCTACTCTCCTACATAACCCCCCCCCCCAAACACAGGGGCATTAAATTTAACCTTGACCAGATAAGTCTTCATGTTCTAAGTGGAAATACCTGGAGAGACCATCTGCATTGCCATGGTCAGTCCCTGGTCTGTGCTCCACTGTAAAGTCCATCCCCTGTAGGGAAATGGACAACCTGAGTAGTTTGGGATTTTCACCCTTCATCTGATTTAGCCACAAGAGGGGCTGAATCTTGAAGTGAGTGCCAAACAAGTATGGTCTCAACTTCTTCAGGGCCCAAACCACAGCAATGGCCTCCCTCTCAAAAGCTGACCAACGTTTCTCTCTAGGGGTCAGCCTTCTGCTAATGAAAGCAATGGGCTGGTCTTGACCATCTACATTAAGTTGTGAAAGCACAGCTCCCACCCCAAACTCAGAAGCATCTGTTTGGACAATGACCTCTTTGGAGTAGTCAGGACTCTTTAGGATAGGTGCAGAGCACATGGCCTTCTTCAGGTCATCAAATGCCTTTTGACAGCTAACTGTCCACTGAACCTTTTTTGGCATCTTCTTGGATGTCAGATCATTGAGTGGTGTCACAATAGACCCATAATTCTTGAAAAATTTTCGGCAGTACCCAGACAGGCCCAAGAAAGCTCTGACCTGTGTCTGGGTGGTTGGAGGAGCCCAGTCCTGTATGGTCTGGATCTTACTCTCCAGTGGTTGAACCTGACCCCCACCTACAAGGTGGCCCAGGTACACAACCTTACTCTGCCCTATCTGGCACTTTGTGGCCTTGATAGTTAGGCCTGCCTTTTGCAGGGCCTCTGAAACCTTCTTCAGGTGGATCAGGTGATCCTCCCAGGTGGAGCTGAAGACAGCAACATCATCAAGATAAGCTGCGCAAAAGTCATCCAACCCAGAAAGGACTTGGTTCACCAACCTTTGGAAAGTGGCAGGTGCATTCTTCAAACCAAAGGGCATTACCACAAATTGATAATGACCTCCAGGGGTTGAGAAAGCTGTTTTGGCCTTGGACTCCTCAGCTAACCTGATTTGCCAATAGCCTGCTGTCAAATCAAATGTGCTCAGAAATTTGGCAGAAGCCAATCTATCAATGAGCTCATCTGCCCTTGGAATTGGGTGAGCATCTGTCCTAGTGACAGCATTGAGACCTCTATAGTCCACACAGAACCTCATCTCTCTCTTACCATCTTGGGTGTGAGGTTTTGGTACAAGGACTACTGGACTGGCCCAGGGGCTCTCTGATGGCTCAATTACTCCAAGTTCAAGCATTTTCTGCACCTCAGTCTTTATACAGTCCCGACATGGTCAGGTTGCCTGAAGATCTTACTCTTCACAGGCAGACTGTCACCAGTGTCCACCTCATGGGTGCATCAGTTAGTCTGACTAGGTATTAATGAATCCAGTCCAAATTGCCCTAAAAATGCTCTCTTTCGGAAGGAGCAGAGATGGGTCCATCGACTTTCCACTGATAGCCGGGGGCTGAATGAAGACATCCCGTGGCATTCACTGTGAATCCACACTAACCACCTGGATTTGGTCTGTAAGGCATCCTATTAGCCTCCTTGGTTAACTCCCCCTGGTCGAACCCACCGCGGTACACACTGTTCTACACCCTACTGCTGGTGTGTCCTAGACCTTCTACATGGGACACCATTAGCATATGATACTGATGAAATCACGTGACCCAATAGCCCCCTGCCGGGCATATAAATTAATATTACAATCACAACATACTAGTTGGAAATCACGTGACCAGCTAGCCCCTTGCCGTGAACGTAATTTTGTACGTAATTTTATACATCATTTATGAATCCTGACAGATTAATTATAAGTTTTACCTGGGCTTCTATCAACATTGCTTTTAAATTCAAGAGTAGCTGACATTCAATGCTTCTCGGAATTAGTCATGAATTACCGGTAAATAATAATTTCTGTCCCCATATAAACGATGGAATTAACCCTTAAATGCTAGCTATCCACATGAATTACACGGCCCTTTTGACCACTACATCATGGCCGACCCATCAACCGCCCGAGTCACGTGATTTTGGCGGGAGGCGGGGCCCTGATCGAAACCCCCGATCCAGGCTCCATTAAAAACAAACTCCACGAGTGCTACACCATCTATCCGGGCTCGGCGGAGATGGGTAGGTGATCCCTCGCGGACACGGGCAGAGTAAGGTAAGAGGCGGACCCTGGCTGTGCTAGCACGCTTTGAGACATGACGGGTTGATGGCCGTAATACCGGCTGCCTTCAATCCTTGTGCAGCGCTTTCCGTTTTACAAACGGTACATGGACACCGCTCCTTGTTGTTCAGACCTTCGTTGCAGTATGTCTACTCTCCAGCAAGGTCATCACCGACCTCCTTGATTATTTTTGCCAGCGCGTCCATTTGTAAAGTTAATTTAATCTGAACTAAGCGGAGCATCCTCCGCTTTTTAATATGTGGGCACACCATGAGACCTGACCAGGTGGAGGCTTCAAACACCGGCTCCCTGTCTCTTTTCGCCTATCCTTTAGCCAAAAATGCTTACCGCGCTGTGGCACTGTAACATAAAATAAATTTAAATGCATCTGTACACAGTGAAGTGTCTTTTCAGACCTTAGGTGTAACATGACTACTTCCTAGCTTAGTCAACACCGGTTTCCTGTAATCTTGTGCAGCGCCTCCACTTTATAATCTGAACTATGCGAAGCGTTCTTCTTCACCCTTGTTGTAACATGTCTATTTTCTAGCCAAGTCTGAAGGCTTCCCCCGATGTACTGACCCGCCGATCACTCATGTGGTATTTAGCCCTTAACCCCTAGGTGAGTCCGGTGCTAATTACTTCATGACCATATGAGCCACTTAGGTTTGATAGCACACACTGAATGATAGGTGTCGCCACCCGCACACTCTAGAGTCATGATGCCACTCTGAGCCAACATGGTGTGTGTATAGTTGCCTGCTGTTTTTTCTATAATTGTTTTTAAATTCTCTACCCCCTCACTGATATAGTTTTAGAGTGTGTGTGCACACCACACTGCACGCTGAAACCACCTGGCATGGAGAGGTAGTGACAATCCCCCACACTGCCCCAAGCATGCCGCATTGTATTCACATTCTGGCGTTGACAAATCCTTGCTGTTCCAATGAGAAATGTATTACTAATGTGCATTTGCTTTCTTTCTCATACTCTAGGCATAGGACTTTCCATGGAGGTAAACTGTATACCCATACCACACCATATACATGACACTAGCATGTTATTGAGTACATTTTCTTCTTTATTTTTCACTTTTTAAGGTCCTGATGAATCGCAGGATAGTAATCCATTTGCGAGAAACATGTTGACCACTTGTTGTTTTTCAGAGCTCCACATAGGTCACTCTACCTAACGAGGTGACACTGAGTGAGCTTACTTTCACGATTTTAACTGCAATAGGGGGACCACCAGAATAAAATTGTTTCCGGTACCTCTTACTGCATTTTAACCTTCACCTCAGGCTCAGTTGCCTCCCCGCCCACACACCCACACTTCACCATAGGGCAGTTGGATACAAAAGATCTCCGCCAAAGTGCCCCTCTTTGAGGTGTGCCCGTCGGGGATTGCACCGCCCCCCCGACGAGGAGCAACGGCCGATGATGAAGCATGACATCCTTCGGGGTGTGTGAGGCAATCAAATCCAACAAAAGGGATGCCCACAGGTGTTACATTTATACCTCTGGTCACGCCAGCGTGTACGTAGTCCTTCTTAGTCTTTCCCCCCCTCCTTTTTCCCTCCTCCTTTGCAGGAACAGTTCAGCCCCCCACTTTGTTAGTGTAGGTGTTAATGAAAACATATGTCTATGGGCCTGTAGAACTTGTCTGCAGTCCCTTTGCTGTTGGTCAGTGAGGCAGCCTGCCAAGGCCACTCCATCAACTGAACCATCATCAGGGTTTTGGGATAGCAGGTCTGGGAGAGGGTCACTCTCTTCCTCTTGTTCTCCATTTGTAGCCATGAGCAAGCCCATGTCTGCCCTGTCCACCTATGCCTTCAATCTGTTGACATGGAGCACCCTGTGGGGGCTCCTAGGGGTGCCGAGGTCCACCAAGTAGGTGACCTCTCCCTTTTTCTCAATTATGGTGTGGGGTCCAGACCATTTGTCTTGGAGGGCTGCTGGGGCCACTGGCTCTAACACCCACACCCTCTGTCCTGGCTGGTACTCAGTCAGCACAGCCTTTTGGTCATGCCAAGCTTTCTGGAGTTCTTGGCTAGCCTCAAGGTTTTTGGAAGCCTTCTCCATGTATTCAGCCATCCTGGAGCGGAGACCAAGTACATAGTCCACTATGTCAAGTTTAGGCTTTTTGAGAGGTAAGTAAGTAAAATATTTATTGTTTCTGATTAATTAAAACCATTACAAAAATACATTTGAGTGCACATGTCGTTAATAAAAGTCTTAAAAAGAAAGATCGTCATTATTAATATTTGTATTAATAAAAACAGTGGGGTTTAAAAGTGACCATAGTTCGTTATATCTTGTCTGGGCCAACATCATGGCTTGTTAATTTCAACTCCGCTAGCTTCAGGAATTTCACCAACTTCCCATTTAGTGACGGAAATCCTGGATCGAAACTTGCAAGAACTGCTTGTCTGCATGTGCGTATTCTGAGTTCATTAAAAGACATTTTTAGCAGAGCAGCTCTTTCCTCTTTCAGCCTCAAACAGGTACATAGCAAATGTTCAATATCTTCATTCCCTGCACCACATAACCTACATTTTATCCCACCGTTCCTTCTCAACCATGGTTGTAAGTGTGGTATAACTGGTAGGACTCCTAGCCTATGTTTTAAAAAGGCTTCTTTTGTTTTCCTGCAGTACCCCAGTCCGAAATAAGGTTGTAACCTGGGTGATTTATATGTACACAGTGTCATCCAAGTGTGACGCCTATGGGAAAAGGTGGCTTTGTCCTCTACAAGCGAGAGTCTCTTTATATTATTATTTGCTACACGTTTGAATTGCGAATGTGATAGTGCGATTTCCCATAGTTCTTTCAGTCCTGTAACAATCAAGGACTCCTCCAAGTATTTTTTCTCCGGCATTTTGGAGCAGCTGCACCGATCTTGCCAGAGCTGATGGTTCAGTGTATTCTCTGGTGAATTCATTATTTTATGCCAGCACTTAATATAGTATCCTCTACTTGCAAGCGTTTGGCTCGTTAGTCCAAATTCAAGCCGGATCTGGGTTTGTGAGGTATAAGATGGCAAATTTAAGAGAAGTCTGTATGCTTTTGAAATGATTGTATCCAGCAGTTTCACGTCTGTGCCTTTCAATGCCTCGCTGCCGTAAGTAATGGATGACTGTATTTTTACTTGGGCGACGCGAAGCAGTGGTAGAAGAGTAGGGCCAGTCAGCTTAGTTTTTAGCTGTTTTAGTGTTGTCGCGATCAGCATACCATTTCTCTTTATGGCCTCAAGGTGGTTTGTAAAGCGACCTCCTTTATCAACTATGATTCCCAGGTATTTATATTCAGAGCAGTTTGTAACGACCTGTGTTACAAGTACCCAAGTGTGCGGCTTTTTATTCCCAGATATTGACAGTACTTGGGTTTTGTCAATATTTGTTTCAAGTAAGTTCTCTTCGGCGTATCCATGCAGCGTGTTAATGAGATTCTGGAGTCCTACTTTGGTATGACTAACCAGGACCACGTCATCTGCGTAGGAAATGCTGGGCAGGTCTTTACCCCCCAGTCGGGGTGCATGCGCATTGCAGGCTTCCAGAGCAGGTGGCAGATCGGCAGTAAATTGATTAAATAGGGTAGGTGTTAAGACGCACCCCTGCTTGAGGCCTTTTGTCGTTGGAATACGCCTGGAGCGGTGGGTGCCATTCCCAAGCTTTACCTCAACCCACGTATTAGAGTGCAGTTCGATCAAAAGGTTTAAGAGAGGAGAAGGGATCCCCAGGCGGCTAGTTTTCTCCAAAGATTGGCTCTGTTGACTTTTTCAAAAGCCGCCTTGAAGTCCACAAAGCAAAAGTGAAGAGTTTGTTTAGTCAGTTTTGCTTTGTCAATAAGTAGCGATAGTGCCAGAAGGTTTGTTGTAGTTCCCATATCTCTAAAAAATCCAGTTTGACTAGATGGAATTATGTTGCACTTAGTTGGCCATTCGCCCAGCTGAGTCAGTAAAAGCCCTGCAAAGTATTTTGTATGTTCAGAAGGGCTATCAGGCGATAATTCTTTGGTAACATTCTGTCCCCCGCCTTATAAATTGATGACATAACTCAACCCTTCCAAGAGGCAGGGAGTCGCCCAGAGTGGCTGACAGACGTCTAGAGGGGTGTCAGGGATTTTCCCCAGTAGTCTGGGTCAAGTTTGAAGAGGGCTGGAGGAATTCCGTTTGGCCCCGGTGCACCATCACTCCTTCCTTTGGAAATTAATTTCCTGAGTGTGACAGCATTGATTTCGATTTCGGCTTTTTCGTATAATTTTGTTGTTTGTAAAAGATGGCCCTTCTGGGCAACCTGGGGCGTGTTTGTTACAGCGGCCTGTTGGTTGAAATGGGTGTCTAAGAAGGATTCCCAGGAGCTTTTGGTTATATATGATGTTATTCCACCATGTTTTGGATTTAAAAATGTATATAGGGCCTCATTAGGATCGCGGACGGACTTGCGTCCGTCCGCGACCCCAGAGGATGAGGGAACGTCCGCATGGGCTGCGGCGTTCCCTCATGTGCGATTAGGATGTGACCGCCACATTGGCGGTCACATCCTGGATATTTAACATTGCGGCGGGTGCTGCTTCAAGCAGCACCCGCCGCAATGTTAAAAGTGCATGTTTAACATTTACGTGCACAAAGCGGCAGGCACCGTGCGGTGCCTGCCGCTTTGTGCATGTAAATACTGGGGGGTACCATAGGTACCCCCCATGTGCACCCCCCACCGCCAACACCCTGGGGGCCCGCAACGGGCCCCCAAAATCAAAAGTACACATGCTTTTCCACGGCGGAAAAAACGCCGCGGAAAAGCATGTTTACAAATGCTTCCTAATTTGCCTGGCGGTGTCTGATAGACACTGCCAGCCAAATGAGAGCTTTTCCGCCGCGGTTGTAATCCGACCGCGGCGGAAAAGCAGCGGACAGAAACCAAGACCCACCAGCCATCGTAATGCGGCGGTGGGTCTTTGGTGAGTCCGCAGAGGATTTTCCGCCTCCTCTGGGCCGGAGGTGGCTTCCGCCGGCCCGGAGGATGCGGAAAATCCTCCATCATAATGAGGCCTTTAGTGTGGACCAGAATCGGGCGCTGTTACTTTTCTTAGAGTCATAGTGAAGTTAAGCCCAGAAGTCGTCTTCATTAGATCTTTTGACCTCCCATTTAAGTTTTTTTGAGGTCCGCACGGTGCTTGCGAAGCTGTTCGCGAAGATCCTTTTCGCCCGGGCTTGTTCTTAATGACCTTAGGGATTTGTTAATCGCTTTTTTGTGGTTTTTTAAAGCTAGTTTCTGGGTGCTTGAAATCTTCCCTGTGACCATGGGGCCAGAAGATGGAAAGTGCTGTACTGTTGTTGAATATATGTTTGCAAATTCGGCCGTAAAGGTTTCCCATAGAGTTACTGGATTACCCATAGGATAGTTTAAACTGTTTAATTGTAGTTTTGCTACTTGAAGTACCTCCATCGTGTTTGCGACCGAGGTTTTGATTTGTTTAAGATTTATGGAATGACAAGCTTGAGGTCCTATTGGATTGGCGAGAATTGAGTCCGGAAAGGCAAGAAAAGAGACTTCCTGGGGGCGGTGGTCGCTGTCTCCCTTGTCTCCTAGGATAAAACCCAGTATATGATGAAAAAGTGGGAGGGAGACTTGCGTGTAGTCTATCGTAGAGGTTGCGTTGCCCAGAGTTGAACGAAGCCACAGATGGAGAGTCCTCCGTGAATCTTCCATTTAGAACCCTCAGGCCGATGTGCTCCAGATCCTGCAGCAGCTCCTTCGCCGGCTTGGAGGTTTTACCTTGTCTTCTAAAGGATTGAGTTGGAATATTCCAATAGTAGGACTGGGCATGAATGTCATTATTTGAGGATGAGCCCAAGATATATTGGTTGAAGTCTCCAGAAAGAATTAAATTGGGAGAAGTGTATGAAGTCATTACGTGGTGTAAGTGGTCCATTAGAAGTTGTGACACTTGTTTCTTCTTTTTTGGATTGTTGATCAGCAGCACCTCTTCTTTTTTCCCCCTAAGATTCAATTTAATCTGAACTGTGTTTATGGCAGGAGAGTTGGTGCTAAATTCCTGCGCACTGCCGACGTATGAGATTTTGATGTAGGTTGCTAAGCCACCTGCCAGCCAACCGAATTTACTTTTTCTTTTGGCTGGGGAGTGGTAACAGGTGTAGCCTTCTATGTGTGCAGGATCCTCCAGGCATGTTTCCTGAAGGAGGATTATATCAGATGATTTCAGATATTGTAAGAATTCGGTATCTGCTGCCTTGTTGTTAAGCCCATTTAGGTTCCACGAGCATCATTTCAGAAGGGGTGTGGCAAAATGCAAGCCCGCCTCTCTTGAGTTCCCCTGTCATTGTGGGTGACTTAGAGTGTTCCTTATTCTAAATAGCCGGAGATCATCTAGATTGTCCGAATTAAAAACCATCGAGCTCTTTTGGGTGAATGTTCCCTGTGTTTTTGTGGGTGATCGACCCAGTGCGCACCTAAGCACTGACGTAGACTTAGAGTTTTTGTAGATGGACCGTACTGAGGTCTCTCGAGCAGGGGGAGCGGATATCCTATGTTATGATGTAGGACAGATTTAATCCTCCAGGTTTTGAAAATATTTTGCTCATCTAGGATCTTATTTACAATTTCGGACGAAGTCCAGGTCGCTTTTGTAGCTTCCTTATCCTGTGTTCTGTCAGTTTTTATGAATTCTACTGATAAAAGGTCAGCTGAGCATAAGCCATTTAAAGATGGTATAGTGCTAAGGAGACGGAGTAGATTATCTCTGTTCAGAAGATCGAATGGACCCTTTGATTCGTATTCTGGGGTAAAGAGGATAATAGTACAATTCCTATTTTGATCATCCGACTGGGCTGTTGGGGGGTTGACACGCACTTGGATTCCTCTGTTGTTAGTGTTGAACTGTGGTAAAGTTTCTGTGATGGTATCACCAGAGGAGAGTTTACAGGATTCAGAATCAGAGGGAGCTGTGCGGTCGCCCACTATAGAGGAGTATAGATGGATTTGGGTACATGGGGACCTGCATTCTTCGGTTCTTGAGCCGGAGGTCTTTCACACTGAGCGAAGGTAGTAGCTTCTCGTGCCGAATCAGGGCGGTGCTTTGGAGGGGCTTGATGCGGATGTCAATAGTAGTATGGGGAGGCTAGCGTGCTTCCCTTTTCTGGGACCACGATTTAGTTTGATGTTTGAATTACCGGTCTCGCAGCTGGGCAGGGCCCTACCGGCCCCCTGTGTGCGCAGTGGAAGTTTGTTCTATGCTTGGTTATTTGCTGTGGTAGGGCCCAGATCTTGCGGCTCCTGTCTGATGCCAGACCTAAAGAGTGGGTAGACTTCTGGCGTACTTGAAATTGTTCGTTTGTTACGACCTTTCCTTCTTTGCTGGCGGCGACCCTTGGCGTTCTGGGTTGGTACATTGTCCTTGGGGAGTGAAGGGGAGCGTATTGACTAATGACCTGCTGGAGGTGCCAGTACTGTTTTGTCTGTGTTGTTAACTGTGATGACCTTTCCTTTTAAGGGTTCGAGATTGGCTGTTTCGCGGGGATTGATGTACTGGTCCGTTGCATAAGGCCCTTTTGGCAGGCCTTCTATCAAAGTAGATACTATTTCTGGAAGTGCTGCTAGTTTGTCGATGATCGGACCGCAGCTGCACGACAACTTAGCTTCCTGCTGGGCTCTGCCGATTAAAGAGTTTAATTGGCCGAGTTTCTCGTCAATTCGCCCCACATAGACCGCCAAGATATCAAGTAGAGTCAACTGTAAGTCCATTTTGTCAGATTGAAAGTGGAGAGTGTCTACGGTTCGTTGCATGGTGTTTAAGAGAATGTCCCAGGTGTTTGACACAGTTGATGCTTGAGTCCTAATGTTGGGCCTCTTTTGATTTGAGGATTTGTTCGGTGTTGAGGAAAGAGAGAGATTTTGTGAAATTTTTGAATTTGAGAGCATATCCTCCTGATCGTAAGCCTAATTAGTCGACTGGTTTTTGTTAGTTGTTTCATCTGTGGACAGAGGTAGTTTAACCGGGATAGCTGGGATGTAGGAAGCAATCAGATCGGCCCACTCCTGTGATCCCTAATAAGTTTGATTGACAGGTCCGTCACACCCGGTGTTTTGTGTGTTTTCCACGGCCTCTTTCCGGAATTCTTCGGAACTCTGTTCTTCTACAATTACTTCGATGGGCAGTTGGCAGATTTTGGAGGCGTCCGGGTGGTGCGAAAGGATATTGGCAATCTTTGGCGGGTTATTTGGATTAAACCTGCTGAGGTCTTCTTGCCATTGGTTAGAGTCATTACCACTGCAGGTCGTGAGGTTGCGCCAGGAATGCCTTGCCTTCTGACTAGTTGAAGGCGAAGTAGTTGGAGTAGGTGAGGAGTTAGTATGCTTGGGAGAGGGGGGTGAGCATAGGGCCGGCCCAGCCCCCATATTGCCTGAGTGCGGAGTGAGTGGGCCGCTAATAGCCCTGTTCATGAACTCCCCTTCTCCCACTGGCACTATTTTATCATGAGCAGGTGGCCCCTGTGCAGATGAGTAGTCTGTTAAGAAAGGAGTGTTAATGATTTCTGGGGTTTGGCCCGAGGGTTGATCTTTTTGCGATTCCAGAGGGGATAGTGGGAGTAAGGAGTCCTGCAGGCCCAGAATTTTTCCACTGGACGAAAAGATGGTGGAAACTGGGTCCTTTAAAAATTGTAATTTTGATGTGATTTTTGGTTGGTGAAGGTTTGGGTGACGAGTCACGGCCTGAAGGGCTTGGTCGCTGCATGCCCCGACTTCGTCTAGAGATGAGTCCGCGGTCCCACTGACTTGTTTTTTGTTCTCCTTTCGTTTGGTCGTTGTCGTGGACTTCGACTTGGATTTAGACTTAGTCTCGGGCTGGGCCCTTTTCTTGCCTGACCCCATGCTTAGAGGTGGCTTGAGAAGCTAAGGAGATGTTATAGGGATGGTGGATCAGTCGGGCTTCACCCAGGGCCCTTTGCAGTACCCGATATCGTAGACCCCCGTAGGGTTTGGGGACTGCGAACCTTACTAATGTACGCGACTTGAGGAGTAAAGCCTTGGTGCCTCGGAGACTTTGGGGCCTTGGAGACTTGGGAAGTCTTGGGAAGTCCGAGCTATTGTGGCACAGTTAAACGTTAAATGATGGTTAATGGCTAACTGATGGTCGGATTGTAATAGGAGTCAGAAAGATCAGTGATCCAGGAAATAGAGAGACAACCAGCCGACCAACTGCACAGCCGGTTGCCGGTTAGTAGCTTGTGCTTGGGCTTATCCTCCTCCTTGGATCATGTGGCATAAGGGCTTGAAGGCCTGGGAGCAATGAAGCTGCCTGGATCTGTGCTCTAAAAGTTATGGTCGGTTATCTTTAATTTGCCCTCCGTATTCTCGGCACCCGACCAGGCTCAACAACTCAACAGCTCAGGAATCTGATCTGGTGATGGTCCAGCCATCAGACAGTTCTGGGCGAAATGTGGGGCTGTATTGGGACTGTATTAGGACCTCAATGGGGGCCGGCTGAGTTTTCCTAGTCTAAGCTAGCTAGCTGGCCTCGGTGCTCACAGTAAAATGCACCACCCCCCACCGGGTCAGGATCTCGAGGAACAACTTCACAGTCTAACAGTCTCACCCCATCTGTCGTGTGGCCTCTTCCTCTTATGTTCCTCTTCTGTACTGTTGGAACAGCAGAACAGTGGAACAGAAGAGCAGATCAGCTGAAGGGTATTAGGACTGGCAAAAAGACTCACGGTGAGTGCTGCTGTTGTTTTCGTCGTTGTCTTTCCTTTCACCTCCATCTCCGTGTCGCCTCGCTCCGCTGTCCCCCTGCGCTCCTCTACTCTGCCTGCAGGACTAAACAGGACCAAGCCGAATTAGTTTTTTTCCCATGTGTGGTACTGGGTTTTTCAGAACCGGTACTGATCCGGTAACCCAGTGGTGTCAGGGAAACACACCCAAAGACCACGAGTCCTTTCCTGATTCAGACCACAGAAACTCAGAGTCTTCTAGGTGAAGTCAAGGATCGATTTTATTGGCTGCAACCAAGGTAACAAGTGTCCTAGAAGTACAACACACGGGAAGTATGTTCTCAGGAGACTGCCGCAATTCACAAAGCCGGGCTTCTCTTTTTATACATAATATTGTGCTTTAGGCAAACATTCTGTACATTTTACTACGCCATAGAAATACTTAAATGACTAAGAGAAAGCAGAGTCATGATGACAAGGCCATAGTTCGGTTTGTTCATCCCATAATAAATTACCAGGCGAGGCCCAACATTCTCATCAGATATCAGTAGACCCCTAATAAAAATGGTCACCTCCCCATCATAAAGCAAGTGAGAGAAAAGAGTAAAGACAGGTGTGAGCAAGATTCGGCAGGGTGTGTGTGTGATGGGAGGTTTTATGGTAGGCTGGGCCTTGATGCTATCTTGTTCGGCCACTGGGAGAAGAACTGACCAAACAGGTTCGGCCTGGGGCGCAATGGTTCCAACTTGCCAAGGTCAGGGAAAAGTCAATCAAGGTGTACGTGTCTTCAGGAATCGAATTCGGCTTGATTCAGTTTGCCTGTGTGAGGGCAACTCATAAAATGGCTGCCGCATCTAAAATGGAAGCCAAGGGTTCAAGACGCAAATAACGATTTCGAGGTGAACTCGTTACTCGAATGCGACGAGACTGCTTGTGCATGATGTACTCGTCATTCTCGGTCTTTTGATACTAAATTCGTCCTGTTACCAGGTATAGGCTCTATCATGACAGATGAAATAAGTACCCTTAGCTGCTAAGAACGCAGGGGAAGTCCGAGACCCAAAAACATACGTTTCTGTGCGACACTTTTCCCTAACTGAGCTCTGGGATTCTCGCCAGTGCCTTGCAGACACAAGTGACCCTGATGGGGTACAATCCAAATCGGGGACGATCTCTTAGATTGCTGTTTTTCACTCAGAGTAGCTTCATATCCGGTCACGTTCCAATTTATATATGCAAATATCTCATCGTCCGGGGTATTTTCATAAGAGATTTCTCCCTTAATCATGTCGACTATAGCCTTAACCAAAGCACTATTCTTGGGATTGTCTTTTACGGAATGTAGGGGGTGGACTTCACGTGCGTATATGAACATTGTTCTGTATGCCCACACAGATCCATTATGGCTGAAAGGCAGAACCAGATAAGGGATACCTTTATCTGTTGTGTGAGTTCAGGCATACTAAACTAAACTTTTTACCATGTTCCCTGAGTCAGTTAGGATTATAAAATGTAATAATCTACTGCCCATTCTGGCCTATGGAGAAAAGTAGCCTTGCAATAGTGAAAAATGAAAATGGCTGTAATTCACTATTAGGACATGCCACCCACATCAGGGCTTGTCCTACCTTATACTTACAATGCACCCTGTCCTTGGGCCTACCATAGGGTGTCTGATATGAAGAAAAGGGAAGGTTTAGGGACTGGCAAGTGGGTGCACTTGCCCAGTCAGCATGACAGTATCAGACTGCACACAGGCTCTGTAATGGCAGGCCTTAGACACATTTTACAAGGCTGCTTCTGTGGGAGGCAACCAGTGCTGCAAGCTCACAAGCAGCATTTGGTTTACAAGCCCTGGGCACACTCAGTGCACTGTAGTATGGTCTAACCAGTAAACCAAATCAGCCAATCATGGAGTCACTAATCCATACATCAATTTACAATGGGGAGAGCATATGCACTTTAGCACTGATCAGCAGTGGTAAAGTGCCCAGAGTCATAAAATATCCAACAACAGGTAAGAAAAAATATAAGAGGAAGGCAAAAAGTTCAGGGATGACCCTGCAAAAAGGGCCAAGTCCAACACCCACCCTAAACCCAAAAGTACCCCTGCACCCCAAAACCTAATCCCACTGTGAACCCTAAAAATACCCCCTACACCCCAAAACCCTATTCCACCCTGACACCTAAAATTACCCCTGCACCCCAAAACCTAAACGCACAATGAACCCTAAAATTACCCCCTTCACCCCTAAAATTACCCCTGCACCGCAAAACCTAAACGCACCCTGAACCCCCAAAATAACCCAGCATCACTAAACCCACCCTGAACCCTAAAATTACCACTAAACCCCAAAACCCTAACACACCCTGACTCCTAAAAATACCCCAGCACCCCAAAACCTAAACGCACACTGAACCCTAAAAAATACCCCCTACACCCCAAAACCCTATTCCACCCTGACACCTAAAATCACCCCAAAACCAAAACGCACAATGAACCCTAAAATTACCCCCTTCACCCCTAAAATTACCCCTGCACTGCAAAACCTAAACGCACCCTGAACCCCAAAAATATCCCAGCACCCCAAAACCTAAATGCACACTGAACCCTAAAATTACCCCCTACACCCCGAAACCCTAACCCACGCTGAACCCTAAAAATACCTCAGTACCCCAAAACCTAAACACACCCTGTACTCTAAAAATTCCCCAGCAGCCCAAAACCTTTATATATGTATATACATATATATATATATATATATATATATATATATATATATATATATATATATATATATATATATATATATTCTATTTATTCTATCTCTTGCAGTGCCATCACCCCCCTTCACAAAAGTGAAGGAGGGTGATGGCACTGCAAAAGATAGAATAAATCATTATACTGTTAAACTGTGGGAGTGCTGCGTGTTATTTGCTACTTGCAACTTGGTGGAGGAATATATATATATATATATATATATATATATTCACTGAAAAAACCATAGGTTATAGACCATATATAGTTAGGAATTAGCATTTACAAAACCTTGAAAATTCACAGAAAAAACCATAGGTTATAGACCATATATAGTTAGGAATTAGCATTTAAAAACCCTTTTTTTACTCACACAAAACCATTGAAATTCCATATATAGTTAGTTGTACTAACTATATATCGCGCACCCGCAATCCACTGCTGATCATGTCACATATTACATCATTCATGACATGGTCAGTGACATCACTGATGACATCACTGATGACATCTCAAATGACATCACTGATGACATCACTGATGATAACATCCAGTGACTGTATGTTTCTGTAAAGTTAAAATATGTCTTACATATTGAAGAATGAGTGGATGTATAAGTGTCTGGATGAAGGATTTAGTACGTGCATGACTGACTGTATGAGTGAGTGATTAAATGTGTCTCATTGAGTGCATGGGTTAGTGACTAAACTGTCTTAATTTGTGCATCATTATGTCTGTTGTTCTGTAAACTGCTGCATGTGTTGATCAGTAGATATATGAGTAACTATATGGGTTATTGATTGGTTGCCCAAGTATTTGTATGGGAGACTGAGTGTGTGTGTGGGTGGCTGGGAGGTGTATGGCTCTGTGCATAGATGTGTGAACAGTTGATTCACTAGATGTATGGGTTCAAAAGTGCATGTGGAAACAGCTGTATGGGCGGTTGACTGTGTGCATGAGTGTATTGGTGAGTGAATGGATATCTCAGTGCTACATGTCAAAGTAAGTACATATGTAAAACACAGTACATGTGAGAGTTGACATATATAAATAACTGTGCATAAGAGCCAGTGAATGTGTGAGTGGCTGTATGGATCATTGTGAACTTGTATCAGGGATTGTATAAGAGAGTAAATATGTGTTAGTATATGTTTGAATAAGTAAGATGTGTATAACTGTATAGTTGAGGAAATGGAGGTGTGATTGATTCTTTGCATGACTGACTAGGTGTGTGAGTAACTCCATGGATGAGTGACACTCTGTGAGTGTCTGTTTACACTGAGTGTATCTAAGGTTATATTAGAGTCTGATGAGGTTCATTGTATTATCACATGAATGATGTCATCAGTGATGTGAACAGTAATGTCAAATGAGATGTCATCAGTGATGTCATTTGAGATGTCATCAGTGATGTCATTTGAGATGTCATCAGTGATGTCATCAGTGATGTCACTGACCATGTCATGAATGATGTAATATGTGACATGATCAGCAGTGGATTGCGGGTGCGCGATATATAGTTAGTACAACTAACTATATATGGAATTTCAATGGTTTTGTGTGAGTAAAAAAAGGTTTTTTAAATGCTAATTCCTAACTATATATGGTCTATAACCTATGGTTTTTTCTGTGAATTTTCAAGGTTTTGTAAATGCTAATTCCTAACTATATATGTCTATAACCTATGGTTTTTTCAGTGAATTTCATTGGTTTTTTAAAAGCTAATATCTATAGCTGTAAAATATATTCTTCTTTAAATCAAAAAATATATTTCATATGTTTATTAATCATTTTTTATTATTATTATGTTTTGGTTCGCTCCCGGTTCGCGAACCAGGTAGCTTCCCGTTAGCTCAATTTAGTGCCGCGACTCGGTACGCGAACCGGTAAACGTTCCGTTTGCGCAACTGCTGCGTTAGAAATCAACATCGTGACGCGTCGCGTAAGCGCGACGTATCGCGTTGTCGCGTAATGCGTCTTATGACGCGCCGTGTTAGCGCACCCGGAAGTGCTCCGGTACGCGAACCGAGGCGCGAAGCGCAGCTCCCCGAAAGCGATCCGGGGCACGGCCCGCAGTGCGTAACATAAGCGTAACAGGTCATGTGACTTGTTAATAAAACTTTTCATTGGTTCATTTCACTTTTGGTTTCCTAATGATGTAAGGCTAGGTCATGTGACCTAAAAATAACACTTTTCATTGGTTTAGAACTATGTTTTTTTTCTAAATGATGAAAGCCCCCACCTTTTTTCTCACTCTGACTTTCAACTTTGAGAAAGGAAGACCTATTTTGCTGAGTAGAAAATGGCTTCAGTAGTAGCTGCAGCTGGTGCACCCCCACCACCACCACCACCACCAAGTAAGAGAGGACCACCTCCACAGTTCCTTCCCAACACAGAGGAGGAAGAGGATGAAGAAGAGGAAGAGGAAGTACAGCCAACACAGTTTTTACGTGAGGAGCCCCGGGTATCTCACCACAAAAATAGTTTTATTTGGCAGTTTTTTTCTTTTCCTGAAGGACAAAAAAAAGTGAATGCTCGCTATGTGACATGCCTAATATGCAAAGAAGATTTATCAAGAGGCACAGATAAGAAGTATAGTTACGGCAACTATACTATGCATCGTCATATGCAGAGGTGGCATCCACTAAATTACAGCAGGGCAGAGATGCGTGACCTGCAAGACAACCCACCAACTCCTGTGGCCAGGACATCGGCACAGGTAACTCTGTCGGGGCCAGAGGCACGGGAAACAGTGCCAAACATTCAAGAAAACTTTGTGCACATGAAGATAGTGTGTATATATTGCGGTAACCTACTCTCATGCGCCAATATGAGTATTAATTTGATAAACAGAGCATATGAAAACCACAAGTGCTCTAAACGCCCCAAAAAATAAAAAATTTTTTTGCTCCTGTTGAGCCCTTTCCAATGCCTGTTTTTCGTTGTTTCCCCCCCCAAAAAAACCAAAAAAAACATAAAATTGTTCAAAAAATACAAAAAAAACAAAAAATGTTCAGAAAAATAAAAAAAAATATAAAACAACAAAAACATTAAAAAAAAGTTCTTTTCAGAACTACCTCCCCTTTATAAAAAAATTGCTAGAATGTTTAGCACTCTGGCAACCTCTATTTCTTTTGGTTCGCTTCCCGGTTCGCTCCCCGGTACGTGAACCGGGAGCGAACCAAAAAAAAAAAAGAAGAGTAAGTATAAGAGAAGTAAACAGAGAGTAATGTTAAAAGAAAGACAGCTATAGGGACTAAACCAGAGATACTGTTTAATAGATTTATTTACCGAAGAAAAGATGGAAGAGGGTATAATTGTGAAAAACAAAATAGATAAGGAAGTGAAAGAAAAAAAAGAGAGTAGAAGAATAACAAAGAAGAGTTTCTTAGAGAATATGAGTGAATGTTCAAAATAAGATTAAAACATGTGGAATAACAGAGAGAAAAAACAGAAAACAGAAAAGAAGAAGTAACAGAAAAAGAATAATTGAAACAGCAAAGAAATCTAAATAACATAGGGCCATAATATCAACATAGGCAATAAAAGTTTTGCAGCTTTTATCGGCAGAAATGTGTCGCTAAAGCCGCTTTTGCGGCAGAAAACTGCCGCTAAAACCGCTTTTGCAGCAGTTTTCTGCCGATAAAAACAGCAATAATTTTATTGGCTGTGTTTATAATATGCCCCTTAGTGTGCTTCAACTACACAGAGAAAGCATAATGAACAAGTAGTGAAAGAGTGATCAGTCAAAGACGCTAAGAGTAATAGAGACGGAGTGAGTGAAAAAGAGTGAGGAACTATGAGAAGAGAGGAACTGAGAAAAGGAGTGGAAGGAGTAGAGTCAGAAGTAATAGAGAAAGGAATGAGGGAAGTAGCAAAGGCAGGAAAGTGAGGGTTAAAAAAATGAAGCAGTGGAACTAATAGTAGTTAAATGTGATAGAAATGTAATGAAAAGAGTACAAAACATTTACCTTATAATTGTCGGTAACTTAGTCACTTGTTATTTTTATACTTTCAATCTGTGAAAGAGAGAACAAACATTTGAAAAATATTAAAACATGTATTTAAAAATTAGAAAAGACAAGGGAAAAGATTGAAGGACAAACAGTTTTTCAACAACTTTGACACTTACAGAAGCTTCTGCTTCTCCAGGCCCCCTACACAGTCCTAAAGATATACATTTTAAACTAACAGTATCTTGATGCAGATGAAGTAAGGCCTATCTTGGAACATGGTGCATCTTTTGCACTGCTGTTGTCTCACAAAAGTGACGCAATGGCAGCGCAAAAGAGGTGCACAATCATCATAAAACTGTTCCTAACATTTTAAATGCTTATTTCAGGATGGCAATAAGGTGTGTCCTATCCAGACGTTTGTTTCAGGTGAGGCCTACTCAGGGTTGCAGATCAAATTTAGGCTTGTTGAAGAGTACAGAGGAGATAATACATGTGCAGGCCAACCAATAAAGTTCAGACTTCCTCTGTTTTCTTGGACAGGCCTAAACTTCATCTGCACAATGTGATTCGTAATGTTAGGAAACACAGGTAATATATTTGAAAAACGTGCAATTTCTTTTGCTCATTTCACAATCACATCACTTGTGTTTCCTTTGGTTAGGTATCTCATTGTGCAGATGTAGTCCAGCATATGAAAGAGTACGCACTGCATGCACAACTTTGACACTTACTGAAGCCTCAGCTTCTCCATACCCCCTACACAGTCCTAATTATATACATTTTAAACTGACGGTATCTTGCTGGAAATGAACTGAGGCCTATCTTGCAACATGGTGCATCTTTTACACAAAAGTGACGGAACAGCGGCGTAAAAGAGGCACACAGCCTTCATAAAACTGCCCTTAACATTTTAAATGATTGTTTCTAGATGCTGATAAGGTGTAACCTATCCACAGATTTGTTTCAGGTAAGTCCTACTCAGGATTGCAGATGAAATTTAGGCTTGTTGAAGAGTATAGAGGAGATAATACATGTGCAGGCCTACCAACAAAGTGAGTCATGTCCACTGCACTCTTGAACAAATGTCAGACCTCCTCTGTCTCCTGGAACAGGCCTAAACCTCATCTACACAATGTGATGTGTAATGTTAGGAAACACAGGTAATATAATTGAAAAACGTGCAATTTTTTTTTGCTCATTCCACAATCACATCACCTGTGTTTCCTTTGCTTAGGTATCTCATTGTGGAAATGTAGTCTATCATATGAAAGACTACGTACAATGTGAGCACTGTATGCAACAACTTTGACACTTACAGAAGCCTCACCTTCTCCATGCCTCCTACACAGTTCTAAATGTACATCATAAATACAAACAGTACAGAATTAATTATACATGTTAAATGGTTTATTTTTGCTGTTCTCAGAATGTATCAAATTTCACTAAAAACAGTGACTTGAAGGTATTCATCAAATAACAGCGGGGAAAAAAAAACACAATCAAAATGATTGTGTTTAAAAAACCCATATAACATAACCAATCAGAAATCAGAACTCCTCAAAAGTAACTTACTTTCCATGACGTCGAAGGATGTCCTATGAACAGCTTACACTCGGTTGTGCTGTTTTTAAGTTTAGCCCGCCACTTTCTGAAAGAAAACCTCCATCGTTTTGAAAAATATGTTACATACAATAAATGACTTCTCGCTCTCTACCACACGTTTCCACAAGGCCAAATCATGTAAGAGCCATTTATAACTCTTGGAATTCTTGTAAGCAAATCCCGTCATTTTCTATTTCCGCAACTTTCAGAAAGAAAACGTTCAAGATCACTTTCACAATCCTGGACTAGTAATATCTTACCCTTCTTGCTCACTCATGTTCTACATTTCCTATGACACTGATACTGCTTACTATGAAGCAGACTTACACTACCTCTATGACTACTACAATTATTTAATTCTCTACATCACTTTTAATCACAAAGCAATATAAAACAGTAGATAAAATTATATCAACCCCTAGAATCATTATACGCCAGTTACCTACCCTAAATTCTCTTTTCTGAAAACAGAAAGTAAGAATATTTTTAAGTAAAAAGGCAACATTGTATCGTAGTCAAATGGGAATAATTTCCGAAACAGCAAATTTTTTTACATTTTCAATAAGCTGTGTAATAAGCGGATCTTGTCAAATGACCATCATGCCATATAATAGCTGCAGTTACAAATGTTCTTCCTAAAATCAACGACTGTGTAGCCACAACATTTGTAATTAAAGTTGAAGACTTACTTTCATCAGGTTTATATAGTTGGATTTTTAAAATGACATTATAATCAAAAGTTTGGACCAATAATCTAGACAGCATTGCAGACTTACATTCCCTCTACTCCATGTTTTGATTGGCTGCTTGAATTAGCTTATAAAAAGAAACAGTTTTTCTGAACTCATTCAAAGTGCAGTTATTTTTCCATGACGTCAAGTGTTATGGTAAGAACACCGTTTGCTTTGGGAAATACTCTGTTGTCCTTCAACTAATCTCTGCCCACCACTTTCTGTAAGAAAATCTTCTTTTTTTCCAGGAACTATTTAAAACTCAAAAATAACTTTTGACTCTGTACTACACTTATCCTCAAGGCCAAATCGTGTAGGAGCCATTAGAACCTCTTGAAATTCCTCAGAGCAAATCCCGAGATTCCTTCTCTAAAATTTTGGTTTTAAAAACACCAGGTAAGAATTTTTAAGGTCAAAAGGCAATTTTTTTGTGAAAATTAAAACAGAATCGTTGCAGAATGACCAGCCATTTCTAGACTTTAAATAAGCTGTGTAATGTCCTGATGTTATTGAAGGACCGTCATGATATATAATTGCTGCAGTTACAAAAGTCCCTCCTGATATTGACAACTGCGAAGCCACAAAATTTTTAATTAAAGTTGTCAATTTTGTTCCATCAGGCCTACATCGTTGGAACATTAAAATGACATACTGGCCATATGTTCGTATAAATAATAATAACTCACCAAACAGCAACACCGTTGCATGGAGAAAATCTCTAACTGCCGTGAGCACGAACCTTCGGTTCAGTGGGCACACTCACGTTCAGATTCACTAAATCTCAGGTTAGTCCATTCACTAAAACGTGACAGCTTGGCCACACGTCACACTTTGCTTTTACAACCTTGATGTCCATTACAACCCGCGTTTCTTTCTCTTTTCTTCACAACAGCATTAATACATTGGTTGAGCAGATACTAAAGCACTCAACAGACATGTGAGTCATTTACCTTTTTGAACTGGCTTGTTGAATTTAATTTGACAGCAATTTGTTTTGCATTACTCAATACATACACGCCTAGAAATGAACAGATGCTCAATTGAATGAACTGTATAATATTATATGGAAGGTGGTGACTTGGAATTTGTTTTTGTTACAGCATTATTCCCTGATGAAGGGCACATAGTACAGCCCGAAATGCATTGGATTTGTTGAACTTTAATGATGTCTCAAGAATCAAGGTGTCACTCATGCTTTTTAATGAGTGAAAATGTGAATGAAACTAATACGCTTTGACCCAACGTCTAATGAACTTTTGATTAATAAAAAGAAAAACTTCACGCATGAAAAACATTGTCGAATCCTCTGTGTTTAAGAGGAGATTAAGGAGTTCCCAAGGGGATGGTCCTAGTGTTCCACTGGAACCACTTCTCAGACTTTGATTACCGGCGTGTTTAGGGGTATTCACGCCACCCTAGGAGAACCCGATTGTATGAAGCTACATATACAAGCTGTGCATCCTATCCCTATACCCAGTTCCGTATAAATAATGTTGACATCATTTCAGATTTACATTGGCTACACTCCATGTTGTGATCAGCTGCTTTTACTAGCTTATTAAAGGAGACTGATTTACTGTCTGGCAAAGTTAAATATATAAATCTTTCTGAGTCTACACTAGTAGTACTTGATACCCTACAGTTCTCGCAGTCATGCTGCCATTGATAAGAAAGCCCAAACAGGTGATCTACATCTACACCTTCAGCATGCAATACATCAAGCATATACATTAAAAACTCCTGACAATCTTGCTAAATATTTTGAGAGAATTGGGTTTGACCTGAACATCTGTCTAACAGATTTCGAATTTCAGACACACCTTCTATTTTTGTTCTATCAGTGCTACATTTCTCTAACACAGAATTTAACAAACTGCAAAATCTTTGATCAGAATTGACCACAATCTCTTCTTTTACATTTTCTAGAAAAAACAAAACATTAACCACTACATTAGCATAGCAGTTGACACCAGAACTGTTTTCAAATTGAAAACCAACAACATCTTCAACAGAATCCTTTTTCTTTCTGCTTATAATTTCAGGTTCATCGACTTTTCGTCTTTTTGCTACAACCTCCCTAGTATTGGTCACATTTCTTCGTTTCCGGCCTACCACACATTTCTCAAACAAAGGATATTGAGGCAAATGTGGCGCATACTCTCTTCTTAACCTATTGTATTCCTTAACACAATCTAGATCCGCACAAATGTTTGTGACATCACACTCAATCAAGTACAATCCCGATAAAGTTCTAACTCGTGACAATGCCACATATGCCATACCCTCCTTGAACACAGAACTGCCAATATTCACCAATGCACTGTCTACACTTAAACCTTGCGATTTATGGATTGTCACCGCATATGCCAAGCAAACAGGAAACTGCTTACGGCGAACATATACGTTTTTTACAAGCAAAAATCTAGCAGAACAACGACCAATTAGCTGTACTTCCTCAATGCCATCAAATTTAATTTTTAAAAATTCAATTCCATCTCTATTTCTGTATTTCACAAAATCAACAACATTACCCATTGATCCATTTACCAGACCTCTTTCAACATGTAAATTCCTTCTTAAAATTATACGGCAGTTTAAGCACACATTCAGCGTCTTTTCAAAACCTGCAGTTTTAGATATAGTCTTCTCTAATGAATCCAATTTTGTTTTCAAATTCTCAGACAAAATAATTGTTGATCCCATATGCTCTACTCTGTCAATAGCTTCCAGTTTCACAATCTCTTGGTTTTCTAAATGCAACATTTTGTTGTTGAAGATGGCACATTCTGCAAGAGTTGGCATCAAACATATTCCAGATTTCTTCTCAGTAATTTTCTGAAAAATATTCTCAGGCACAACGTCTTGTTCTGGATATAAATTTGACAGTAATCGGGCATGTAAAGCTTCTTTCCCATGCTCGGTCACTTTTCCAATTCTAACATCTTGTAGAATATTCTTGTAATCTTCATCCTTCGCCTGACGCATATTTTCATGCAGTTCAGCATAATTGAAGTTTAACCATATATTGACGTTGCCAATGCTCCCTAGGCACTTCCTGGTATCTTCATGCGTGAGCATTTTGAACGCAGGTTGTCCTTTCACTGGTGTCAGCTGCAGAAGATCTCCGAAAACAAGGATGTGTTTGCCACCAAATAACACATCATACTCTGTTTTAAGAACTTCTTGCATTCTCAAATGCACAAAGGCAAGCATGACATTGGAAACCATGCTTACTTCGTCAATGATAAGAAGTTTAATTTTCCTCAAGACTCTTGAAACTTCACAACAAGCATCTCCAGATAACTTGTGGTATTGTAATTTGTTGTCATGCTCCACTGGCAGCATCAGTAGACGATGCAAAGTAATACCTTTAATGTTATGTGCTGCCAGTCCAGTTGGAGCGGTGACAACACAAGACAGCGATGACTCAGTCCTTTCCTGCAAATAACATGAAATTGCTTTAATGAGGAAACTTTTTCCAGTTCCCGCTTCTCCACTCACGTACAGTCGGACAGGCTTCAACGACGTACATGAGCACTCTTTCTTCTCATGACTTAATCCATGATCAATTTGCTTGGTAACTTCGTCATATATTTTCCTCTGCTCAACGTTGAGTGTCTTTCCAAGTCCTCTAAGTTAACCGCATCCTCCTGAGCATGTGCCATGGCTCTTTCCACTTCATTCATGGCAGTGGCAGCTTCATTTTCGATAACAGGTCCTCCTAGTGGATCCTGACTCAATGAAACAGAACTCTGACTGTCCTGAGAACTGTCTCTGGCAATCTCGGCTGCAATCGTTGCTTCCTGCTCGATTTCCGCATTCAACATTTCTAGATATTTGGGAAAAGCAGGACATTCTATGGTCTCCTTGGCGGCAGTGAAAGAGTCTTCGTAACAGAGGAAATCTCCAAGCAGTTCCTCTTCTGCACGCCAAGGCTTGAAAAGTTGCAAAAGTGCTAAATAGAAAAACTCCTCTTTTTCAGGAGATTCACCACTCAATTTTCGATGGTTTACCAAGTGGCATTTTCTTTGCTTGACCAGACATCCCTCACTTCCAATTACAGCATACACTCCTTTCTCAATATCTTCTTTGATGTTCCTCTTGAATATGTAATTTTGTAGAACCTCATACAGACAAACATTCTCGAGGTGACTGCTTCGATTTGGATAATATGTATCCAACATGTTGGTCTTCAAAATATCGGTACTGTTCGGCTCCTTTTCCGCCAAATAATCAATTTCCCGCACAGGTTTCAGAACTCGATTACGCGTTGCAGCAAGACCAAGACTCGCCCAAACGATACTCCTGGATTTGGCATAGAGACTTGCTGAAGACAACCGGTCAGAACATTCGTAAGCTCCAATTTCTCGATGTGACAACATCTTCAGACTGAAACTGTACAACTTCTTGCTGAGGCTCTTTTCATGGGAAATGTCCTCCCACATATCCTTCAATTCTGTCTTTTCTTTTTTTGGTGATGTAAGATGTCACATACCGAGCCACAGCCATACAGTTATCAGCCACAAACTGTATATCCATGTTAGCATTCCACATGGACAAAATCACTGGGTTGTAGTCGTTGATGTACTTGGACTCTTCGTTCCTTTTCAAATTGTATGTGTTTTTAGGTGATTTCTTCATCACATTATGTCGCAGCGAAGAGATCAAACTGTTTACTCTTCCTTTAGAAATCACCGGTCGTGGAAAGCCGAAACGACATTTGGTGTAGAACTTGTCCTTGTTTCTGAATTTACGACGACAGTACTTTCCACAACGATGGCTTTGGAAACGTAGAACTTGTTCTCTTAGGCTTTTCTTCTCCTTTGCGTTTGGAACAGCACACGTAGAATACTGTTGTATGAAACTCATCACTAAGTCTTCTGGATATGTTCCAAATTTAGGTGCATCCTTGATCCACAGCAGCATATGTATATGAGGAGCACCTATTGCTTGGTACTCCTTTCTCCAGAAGAAATCCAACACCTCTCCAAGAGGTGGATTCTTCTTATTCATGATGAAAGACATCATAGCTTCAAATCTATGATTGAAGTACCTGCATACATTCACTGGATCCAAAGAGCACAGTTCTCCGGGTGTCTTAAATTCGATATTTTCAATGTTTCCATTTGCCTCTCGTAGAAATTCAAGTAAGTCTTCCCAGCCATACTCGGCACAGCTCAGAGTGAGGAACCATGTGGGAGTTCCTAAGTTCCTCAGCATACATTTTAAATCACCATGACGACGGTACCAGTACTCATTAGTACCACGCTGACACGCCATGAGATTAATCAGGTGAGAATCCAAAATACTGTCTTGCACATTGACTTTATCCATAAAGTCACTTGCCGAGATGTTTTGCATCTGTATACCACTTTTCAAGATGTGGTTCACTGCATATGACAGTCCAGACAGATCGCTTTCAAACAGGAGATGAAACAAATAGGGAATGCATTGTCGAAACCTAGCATCTTCTGCATACAATCGTAAAGTCCGGTATTCAGAAGCAGGAATTTGATGAGGTCGCTCATCATATCTTCCTCCTTGACCTGTTGGAAATAGCTGTGGGAAACACCGAGCTTCCAAACTTTCCTCCCAAACACTAATGGGACTCCCTTTGGCTTGTTTCATTTGAAACAACTCAATAGCATTCCCCATGACTTCCTTGGAATGCAAAGGATGAACACTATAATGTTCATATATTTCTTCACTTTTAGAGGGTTCTACTTTCTCAATTTGACCAGCACACAAATCACTATCCTCTTCCTCACTTACTTCCTCTTCTGCAACATATACATTCTTATAGTACTTATTATTTTTTTTCAAATACAATGTTGCCTTTTTGACTTTCCTAACATCCACTAAATCTTGCCATATTTTATTACTCTTTGTCGGAACCCCATTAACTAAGATAACCAGAGGTTCCTCTTCCACGTTTTCTACCCCAATTGTGTTAATATTTTTCTTCAAATCTAGAGGCAAATAAACAACTCTTCCCTTTAATCCTCTCTGTAAATCTGATGGAGGCAATTTCCCTGTCTTTGGCTCCATTCTTACAATAGCCTGAAAGGGATGGATACTTTGAATCAAAATAGATTCATAAGTATTTAAATCCTTCAATTCAGAAGGAATCTCAATCAATTCCAGATTATTATGAACCGCTCTAGCAGGCATCTGGTTTTGATTTAATTTGTTACAACAATAAGTACACACACGTTGATCCGATCCCAAATCAAAACAATTTTCTACCATCAAGTATGTTGCGAAATCCTTCCATTCACTATTATTTTCCCTTTCACTTTTTGCATATAAATCCACTAACTTAGTCTGATTCTTATAATAAGTGCGTCGACAACACACACAAGTGAAATTAGGCCTCTCACTTGATTTCACCTGAAACGTGGCAATTTCCTTCTGAAAATTATCTGTACTGGAAACCTGTACACTATCTTCCACATTACCCTCTTCTTCTGGGTCAATTTCAGCATTCTCCTCTTTACTTCCAAAGTAACAAAACTCAATTTCTTCACAAATATTCTTCACATCTATTTCAGAACCATGCAAAAGAGCAGCGCATAATTGTTTAAGCATAATTGCTGGACTCTTAGCATAATACAACATTCTAACTAATTTCCTCACTTTATTATGATGCACTGCTAGCATCCTGAAATGATGAAAAACACTCTGGCATACTCTCCTGGAAAGACAAGCCAGTGAATGACCATGCAAACCTGTCACTTCTCTCACTCTGCACGGATCTAATTCTTGCAACAACATCATTTTCTGCTTCAAACTTTTCTTATTAAATGTCCGTACAAAATCACAAAGCAAATTGATGGAATCCTGTCGTACACTGCAAATACTACTACACTTCCAGGTGTACACAGGATCCTTAGGACGTCTTCCTAAAACCTCATTACCTAACACCTCTTCTGTCTCTGTTGTCACAAGTTTTTCTTTTTCAACTGGACAACCATCTTTCACCTCATAAGCTCGACCACTGGTGTCAACTGCATGCACCAAATCATTATCCTGGAAATAACTCTCCTCATTAAAAAATGCCTCACAACTTGAACTATGCATCCATTCTCCGGAAAAAACTTCACAAAAATTACTACGATTAACTATTCTCTTCCATCTACTATTTCTTTTGAAATAATAAATTGCCTTGTTTAGCTTCCTAATTCTATTGATTATTAAAATAAATAACTTTCGTTTAATTTCAAATGCCTGATCAATAACTTTCTCAATTTTTTTTTTCTCTTATAAAAAACCACTTTCTGTTGACCTTTCTTAATATTTTTTAACAAATTGCCAATTATCCTGTTGCGGAACATTCATTTACTAATGTCCCTAAACTTTTGTTTCCTTCTACTATCATGCACAGAGTTATCTCTTGCTCTAGCAGTAACATTTTTGATTGGCCTTTCCTTTCCGTTTAAATTGCTTCTCTTTTTCTGGACTGAAACATTTTCTGTAGTACTACTTTTTTTTTTTACAAATATTTCTTATGAATGATTTTGTTCTCTTACCCGGTGCTTTCTTGGTGACTTGACGATTTTTTATTGTAGAGAACTGCTGCAATAATTGATGAACCTGCTGTCTTTGACGTTTTGTAGCCTTTCTGATTCTATCCTTAGTCGGCATTCTCAAATTTTGAAATGATCTGCAGTTGAATCTGTGGTAAAATATAATAAAAAATGTTATTAACCACTATTACCAAACAGTAAATCAATAACAGTCGTCAAAAACTTAACACACTACTTGTCATTTTTACATAGAATAATTTTTAGTGCATTGGCAAATTTAGTATTCACAAATAGTAGCAAAGAAATGGAATGCTTCTACATTTTACCTGTGCTGTTTTATATGTGAATCTGATCTAATTTTATGAGCATATTTTAATATTTTATTGAAGACACTACACATAACCTTTTTTTGAAGGTGTGTTTAATTTTAAATGAAACGGTTTACATTTTTACTTTTCATTTCTTGTTATTTTTAAAAATAAATGTTTATAGTTCCATAGGCTCAAGCAGGTCAGCTTCCCACCCTATGTCATACAATTCTGACAAATCGGCATCCTCATCATATTCTTCATCATACTCAGGATTTAAATCATCCAAGGGATCTACTTCCACTGACGTTTCAATGACAAATTCAATGATAAGATCGACATCAACTGATTGCTCATTATCACTCATGCTTGATGTTGTCGTTATCTTTAAAAAAGAGAACAACAATGAGATGTTGCAGAGTAAGACACAAATCTCAGAGACTATAATAGTAAAATTGTTTAACAAGAGTATCATTTTGCAGCTATTATTTAGCCATGTCCAGCGATGCTGAAGAGGTGAGGCCTATGTCCAAGTTTTCAGTAAACAGGACTCATCTCTTCTTAACCTTGGATAAGCCTCACCGACTCTGTGTCCCCTGCACATACTTAAATGTAAAGGGGCAGATTTATGTTAACTGGCACATCCCCAGGGATGCACCAGTTAACATGCACCGCTGCTCTGCCACCCATGGTGTGCCGCATTTACAATGTGGAGCACCATTGATTAAAAACAGCACAGATGCGTCATGCATCTGTGCCGCAAAAGCAGCACATTGCAGGAATCACGTCGTAAGCACGACATGTCTACTTCAATGCACAGGAGGAAGCCACACATTGCATGGTGCTTCACTCCTTATGCCTGTTTGAAACAGGCATAAGGATTTGATTCAGCAATGCTATAAAGCTGACTCAGTGAAATCTTCTAAATTTCACTGTGTTAGTTTTACAGGGCTTTCATGCAAATGAATGCCCACCCTGCAACAAAACACCTATATGAAACCTGACGCAGGTTTCATGTGGCACAGGACTTTACAGCATAACACATCTGCCTAGATGCATCAAGTTGTAAATATGTCACAACATAGCAAATCTTTTGCACCGCCGCTGCATCACAAAAGTAACGCACAGCGGCACAAAAGAGGCACACACCTATCATAAATCTGTCCCTAACATTTTAAATGATTGATTCAGGATGACGATAAGGTGTGGCCTATCCAGAGGTTTGTTTAAGGTGAGGCCTACTCAGGGTTGCAGATGAGATTTACGCTTGTTGAAGAGTACAGAGGAGATAATTTATGTGAAGGCCTACCAATGAAGTAAGTCATGTCCACTTCACTCTTGAACAAAGGCCAGACCTCTTCTGTGTCCGTGGACAGACCTAAACCTCATCTGCACAATGTCATTCGTAAACTTAGGAAACACAGGTGATGTAATTGAAAAATGTGGAGTTTCTTTTCCTCATTTCACAATCACATCACCTGTGTTTCCTTTGCCTAGGTATCTCATAGTGCAGATGGAGTCTAGCATATCAAAGAGTACACAGAAGTTCAGCAGTGTATACAACAATTTTGACATTTACAGAAGATTCAGCTTCTTATCTTGTTGGAGATGAAATGAGGCCTGTCTTGCAACATGGTGCATCTTTTGTATCACTGCTGCATCGGTTTCATGTGGCACGGGACTTTACAGCATGACACATCTGCCTAGATGCATCAAGTTGTAAATATGTCGCCACATAGCAAATCTTTTGCACCGCCGCTGCGTCACAAAAGTGATGCACAGCGGCGCAAAAGAGGCACACACCTATCATAAATCTGTCCCTAACATTTTAAATGATTGATTCAGGATGACGATAAGCTGTCGCCTATCCAGAGGTTTGTTTGAGGTGAGGCCTACTCAGGGTTGCAGATGAAATTTATGCTTGTTGAAGAGTACAGAGGAGATAATACATGTGAAGGCCTACCAATGAAGTAAGTCATGTCCACTTCACTCTTGAACAAAGGCCAGACCTCTTCTGTGTCCGTGGACAGGCCTAAACCTCATCTGCACAATGTCATTCGTAAACTTAGGAAACACAGGTGATGTAATTGAAAAATGTGGAGTTTCTTTTCCTCATTTCACAATCACATTACCTGTGTTTCCTTTGCTTAGGTATCTCATAATGCAGATGGACTCTAGCATATCAAAGAGTACACATAAGTTGAGCAGTGTATACAACAATTTTGACATTTACAGAAGATTCAGCTTCTTATCTTGTTAGAGATGAAATGAGGCCTGTCTTGCAACATGGTGCATGTTTTGCGTCACTGCTGCATCGGTTTCATGTGGCACGGGACTTTACAGCATGACACATCTGCCTAGATGCATCAAGTTGTAAATATGTCGCCACATAGCAAATCTTTTGCACCGCCGCTGCGTCACAAAAGTGACGCACAGCGGCGCAAAAGAGGCACACACCTATCATAAATCTGTCCCTAACATTTTAAATGATTGATTCAGGATGACGATAAGGTGTGGCCTATCCAGAGGTTTGTTTGAGGTGAGGCCTACTCAGGGTTGCAGATGAGATTTACGCTTGTTGAAGAGTACAGAGGAGATAATATATGTGAAGGCCTACCAATGAAGTAAGTCATGTCCACTTCACTCTTGAACAAAGGCCAGACCTCTTCTGTGTCCGTGGACAGACCTAAACCTCATCTGCACAATGTCATTCGTAAACTTAGGAAACACAGGTGATGTAATTGAAAAATGTGGAGTTTCTTTTCCTCATTTCACAATCACATCACCTGTGTTTCCTTTGCTTAGGTATCTCATAATGCAGATGGACTCTAGCATATCAAAGGGTACACATAAGTTGAGCAGTGTATACAACAATTTTGACATTTACAGAAGATTCAGCTTCTTATCTTGTTGGAGATGAAATGAGGCCTGTCTTGCAACATGGTGCATCTTTTGCATCACTGCTGCATCGGTTTCATGTGGCACGGGACTTTACAGCATGACACATCTGCCTAGATGCATCAAGTTGTAAATATATCGCCACATAGCAAATCTTTTGCACCGCCGCTGCGTCACAAAAGTGACGCACAGTGACGCAAAAGAGTCATACACCTATCATAAATCTGTCCATAACATGTTAAATGATTGATTCAGGATGACATTAAGGTGTGGCCTATCCAGAGGTTTGTTTAAGGTGAGGCCTACTCAGGGTTGCAGATGAAATTTACGCTTGTTGAAGAGTACAGAGGAGATAATACATGTGAAGACCTACCAATGAAGTAAGTCATGTCCACTTCACTCTTGAACAAAGGCCAGACCTCTTCTGTGTCCGTGGACAGACCTAAACCTCATCTGCACAATGTCATTCGTAAACTTAGGAAACACAGGTGATGTAATTGAAAAATGTGGCCTCATTTCACAATCACATCACCTGTGTTTACTTTGCTTAGGTATCTCATAATGCAGATGGACTCTAGCATATCAAAGAGTACACATAAGTTGAGCAGTGTATACAACAATTTTGACATTTACAGAAGATTCAGCTTCTTATCTTGTTGGAAATGAAATGAGGCCTGTCTTGCAACATGGTGCATGTTTTGCATCACTGCTGCATCGGTTTCATGTGGCACGGGACTTTACAGCATGACACATCTGCCCAGATGCATCAAGTTGTAAATATGTCGCCACATAGCAAATCTTTTGCACCGCCGCTGCGTCACAAAAGTGACGCACAGTGATGCAAAAGAGGCATACATGGCTATGTAAGTTAAATAATCAAAATGTAAATTTGCCAAGCACACATGGGTGTGTTTTACAAGGACCTTCCACCATGAGGAAATGTCTTTAATTAAAATGGGAGAAATAACATCAAAGGGACTCAAATGCCTTTTAAATGTACCCCAAGCAACCTATGAAACTCTACCACTACATATCAAGAAACCTAATTGATTTCAGAAATCGTTTTTAAACACATCATCTAAATCAATGATATACCTACATTCAAGGGGAAATGACTTAAAATGGCCTAAGACACATGAAAGCGCTTTCTTAAGGCCCTTGCACCATTTTTGGGTCACTTTTAACATGGCTATGTTAGTCAAAGAATTAAAATCTAAATTTGCCAACCACAGATGGGGGCGTATTTACAAGGACCTTGCACCACGGGGAAAGGTCTTTAATTAAAATGAGAAAAATAACATCAGAGAGACTCAAATGCCTTTTAAATATACCCCAAGCAACCTATGAAACTCTAGCACTACATACCAAGTAACCTAATTGATTTCAAAAATCGTTTTTAAACACATCATCTAAATCAATGATATACCTACATTCAAGGGGAAATGACTTAAAATGGCCTAAGACACATGAAAGCGTTTTTTTAAGGCCCTTGCACCATTTCTGGGTCACTTTTAACATGGCTATGTTAGTCAAAGAATTAAAATCTAAATTTGCCAAGCACAGATGGGGGCGTATTTACAAGGACCTTGCACCACAGGGAAAGGTCTTAAATTAAAATGGGAAAAATAACATCAGAGAGACTCAAATGCCTTATAAATATGCCCCAAGCAACCTATGAAGCTCTAGCAGTACATATCCAGAAATCTAATTGATTTCAAAAAACGTTTTTAAACACATCATATAAATCAATTATATACCTACATTCATGGGGAAATAACTTAAAATGCCCTAAGACACATGAAAGCGTTTTTTTAAAACCTTTGCACCATTTTTTGATTACTTTTAACATGGCTATGTAACTCAAAGAATTAAAATCTAAATTTGCTAAACACACATGGGGGCGTATTTACAAGGACCTTGCACCACAAGGAAATGTCTTAAAATAAAATGGGAAAAATTACATCAAAGGAACTCAAAAGCCTTGAAAATATGCTCCAAGCAACCTATGAAGCTCTAGCAGTACATATCAAGAAACCTAATTGATTTCAAAAAACGTTTTTAAACACATCTTGTAAAGCAATTATATTCATACATTCATGGGGAAGTGAGTTAAAATACCCTAACACATGAAAGCTTTTTTGTAAGACCCTTGCACTATTTTTGCGTCACTTTTAACATGGCTATGTAACACAAAGAAACAAAATCTATTTGTAAAACACTTGAGACAAAGCAACATTTTAAATACACAACTTTCTTCATAATTTTCTCCTTAAAGCATACTATTCTCTATCTAAATTAAATGAATCTTTTCTCACCTTAGCAAATACTTTCTGAGTTTCAAAGCAGTCTCAGAAACACGCCAATTTGTCTTTAGCAGAGCAAAAGGTATGCACTCCAGAGTCTGCAGCCATAAAAAGCACAGAAAAGCTGTAATTCTTCACACATATCTCTCATGTCACCCAATCAAAACTCTTCCCTCACTTTTTTCAAATCAACACCCTTCCCCCCTCTGCCCTTTCTGCCTTTTTTGCATAGCAACCACCTCCTGAAAGACCTCTGGTGTTTGCAAGTTCACACAACAATGTTTCAATTGAACTCTGAACTCTCAGTGCACCTGCGTATCCAGTGCAATCTTTCATTAAATGATTTTTTCTTGACCATTCAAATTACATCTTTCAAAGAACTCATCCATGCACCCTAACTTTCTGTTTTCAGCAATCAAAATCCACCAATCACTGCTACTGCTTCCTTTACACAGAAACTCCACAGTTTTTTTCATTTTAAACTCTTATTTTTCCAACTGCCATTTCATTGCCACACTTCATCTGACTGCAGCAGAATCTTCTCTCACCATGTTTTCTGTCTGGATTGTTGGACATAGTTACATCTACTGGGCTCAGAGGTATGCTGATAACAGAAATTTACCTAACCTCAATTTACAAGACGTGGAAATTAAGTGGTTTGGCCACAGAGGATTAAAATGTCACCAATTAATACCATTGGTGAAAACCTTTATGCATTTGCCTAAACCTGACCTGTTAATTGTGCACTGTGGAGGAAATGACTTGGGCACTTTGACTGGGGTAGGTCTGGAAATGCTTTTAAAGGATACCTTTGAGCAATTGATGGCACTTTTTCCTCAAACTGCCTTGGTATATTCAAATATATGCCAAAGACAGAAATGGAGGTGGTCGAACCAATTTTGTCCACAAATTGAGAAATCGAGGAAGCATGTAAACAAATCTGTTTCAGCTTACATGAGAGACCATGGAATGGGCTCCATGTACAACAATAACTTGCGTTACTACATGCAAGATATCTACAGAGGAGATGGAGTTCACTTCTCAGATGAAGGGAACAGAGTTTTCATTCTGAATTTAAGACTGTGCATTGGTACCTACTTATAAGTACCTAAATGTACCATAAACCCAAAAGCTCTTCTCAGAGCTACCCTACATCTGATCACTCACAATTATTATTTTACTCTAACTTTTTTCACTAATTTTCAACAAAGTACGCTCCCCGGAGCGCTACCCGGTACGCGAACCGGAAGCTAACCGTGCGAAATTTTTTTAAATTATTTTTTTTTCCGCACATATGGGCCTCCTCAGCCACCCTCAGAAAACCTAGGGGGTCAAAATACATCTACCGTGCCCCCTTCTACCCATTCTGAACATTATTTGCCCTCCATCTTGTATCTTAATTCGACCGAAACACAAAATGGTGGACTCCCGTAACGCTGCAGGTTCGCGTACCGGGGCGCTCACCGGGAAGCGCTCCATTAAAAAAGGTGGGAAAGTAATTTACAGAAGAAACCCTGTAGACACTTTCACCAAATATAGATTTGCTCATACTACATACCAATCCCTACCATTTTCACAAATTTGGTTGGAATTCCATTTAGCCATTTAGCCTGTAGACCTCTCTAAATACCCTGAGGTAAATTACTTCACAAAACACATCTGAAGTGTTGGAATTGACAACCAATTAAAATGTTACTTTCATTTTCTACTTTTTTTACCTGACATTTGATTGGTTATGTACCTGAATATATATAAAAAAAAGAGAGAGAAACACAGCCATTTTGACTACTACTTCCTGAACTACATTGCAAGATCATTTTCACTCACAACTTAAACTTGTTTTTAAAAGGTAAGATATTATTTCATAAATTTGAAAACATTTTCAGATAGTTATATACTATCCCTCTGTAAGAGTTAGACATTGAGAAAGGCTTGTTTATTATAATTATGGATTGATTTAGGTTTCTTTGGTATAATTATGAATTTACATAGGCTTTCTCACAGGCACTTTTTAATAGTACTACTTCATGCCTCAAAAGTACCTGTCTGAACTTAAACCCAACAGTGCCCTATCTCTACTGGTATATTTATTTTTTATTCAAATTTCAGCACAAAAATGCAAGGAGAACAGAACGTTTCCTTTGAAATTGTCCTAGACATGAATAATGACGAAATAATTGAACCCATTGACTTGGAATTCATGGATGAATCACGAGACCATGAACTTCTACAATGTGTAGAATCTGTGGATTATTTACTTCATTATGATGACGGTCAAATGTGGGAAGTTATGTTCACTCAACAAGAGGACATATCGGACAGTCAAATGTTAGACGTTCTATTAAATTTTGAAAAAGAATCAGAAAAATAAAATTATATTTAATATTAAAAAATTGTTTGAGTCTTTAATCATTTTTATATGTAATTCATAAACTAGTACCAAATTGATTATAATGTAAAGTCAGACTTATAGTATACTGTGCACAATTCCCAAAATACATTTATATTTAATAATCATTATTACTGCTACTTAAATAAAAAAAAAACAACAACAAAAAGAACAATCAATAAACATACAATATTTCAAAATATCATAGTCTATCATTCTTTTTTCCTTATAGTACGCTCCCCGGACCGCTTCCCGGTTCGCGAACCGGGCGCTCCCCACGCAAAAAAAAACATTTTTTTTTTTTTTTGTCCCGCGGGGCCCTTTTAAAGCCTCCACATCAAACCTAGGGGTCAGGGAGGATCTACTATGCCCCCTTATGGTCATTTCCCCCTTTGTTTTGGCCTCCTCTTGTCTCTCGATCCTACCGAGAGACAAGATGGCGGCCGCTCTGGACTGTTTAGAATGTTGACAGACACCGGAGAGCCAATCAGCTTCGCTTCGCGAAGTTCCGTTACGCGTCAAGTACGCGAACCGGGGCGCTGCCTGGAGCGCGCTTACAGATATATATATATTTTTTTAACGTTAATTTATCAAAATCCACTGGTGCACATATATTGAGACCTAGCAAAGGCACATCGGGCTACCAGTCCCTACAATTTTGCCAAGTTTCGTGCAAATCCATTCAGCCGTTAGAGCTAAAAGTGAGGCCAACCGCCCTATAGAAATTAACATGGGAAAAACGCGTTTTGGGACCCCCCTTTTTTCTCGGCTCCCCCTTGACGAACCCCCCCCAAATTTTCAGTGGCTGCTCAGAAACAAAATGTTCCATTTTCCTGAAAATTGCAGCCAATTCCGTCCACAAACGCCAAAGTTATTAGACATAGAATTTTCAAAAATCCCATAGAGAAAAAATCCTAACTATATATACCTACTGGCGACCGCCAGTAGGTAATATATATATATATATATATATATATATATATATATATATATATTCATCCAAAAAAGCCCCAAACTTATAGAGACGCACTCCACGAGGATGAGTTCAACTGAACCTTTTATTCACAGAGGCAGCAATTACAACCTGATTTGTTACAGTCCCTGACGCGTTTCGATGCCTCCGGCATCTTAATCATAGGGCGGGTCCTTTGGAAAATCAGATACGGACTGCTGCTCATTTTCACATAACATGCATTCTCCAGTGAATTGCATGCTAGTCACAGTAGTCCCAAATCCTCCCCTTCGGAGGGGTCCGTTTTTTCCAATAATGTTTTTCTCCCAATTTCAAAAATGTTTTCAATACCCTCCAGTGGGTCTCAAGTTAGCAATTCTGCCTCGCACTTACTGGCTTCCTCGTGCTGGAAACAAGCTGCCACAGTCTGCAGCCCCACAGACCTTCAACTAGTGCCAGGGGCGGTGCGATCTCCCACGGCCGGAGTTGCCGTGTTAATATTCATCCAAAAAAGCCCCGAGCTTATAGAGACGCACTCCACGAGGAAGAGTTCAACTGAACCTTTTATTCACAGAGGCAGCAATTACAACCTGATTTGTTACAGTCCCTGACGCGTTTCGATGCCTCCGGCATCTTAATCATAGGGCGGGTCCTTTGGAAAATCAGATACGGACTGCTGCTCATTTTCACATAACATGCATTCTCCAGTGAATTGCATGCTAGTCACAGTAGTCCCAAATCCTCCCCTTCGGGGGGGTCCGTTTTTTCCAATAATGTTTTTCTCCCAATTTCAAAAATGTTTTCAATACCCTCCAGTGGGTCTCAAGTTAGCAATTCTGCCTCGCACTTACTGGCTTCCTCGTGCTGGAAACAGGCTGGCACAGTCTGCAGCCCCACAGACCTTCAACTAGTGCCAGCGGCGGTGCGATCTCCCACGGCCGGAGTTGCCGTGTTAATATTCATCCAAAAAAGCCCCGAGCTTATAGAGACGCACTCCACGAGGAAGAGTTCAACTGAACCTTTTATTCACAGAGGCAGCAATTACAACCTGATTTGTTACAGTCCCTGACGCGTTTCGATGCCTCCGGCATCTTAATCATAGGGTGGGTCCTTTGGAAAATCAGATACGGACTGCTGCTCATTTTCACATAACATGCATTCTCCAGTGAATTGCATGCTAGTCACAGTAGTCCCAAATCCTCCCCTTCGGTGGGGTCCGTTTTTTCCAATAATGTTTTTCTCCCAATTTCAAAAATGTTTTCAATACCCTCCAGTGGGTCTCAAGTTAGCAATTCTGCCTCGCACTTACTGGCTTCCTCGTGCTGGAAACAGGCTGGCACAGTCTGCAGCCCCACAGACCTTCAACTAGTGCCAGCGGCGGTGCGATCTCCCACGGCCGGAGATGCCGTGTTAATATTCATCCAAAAAAGCCCCGAGCTTATAGAGACGCACTCCACGAGGAAGAGTTCAACTGAACCTTTTATTCACAGAGGCAGCAATTACAACCTGATTTGTTACAGTCCCTGACGCGTTTCGATGCCTCCGGCATCTTAATCATAGGGCGGGTCCTTTGGAAAATCAGATACGGACTGCTGCTCATTTTCACATAACATGCATTCTCCAGTGAATTGCATGCTAGTCACAGTAGTCCCAAATCCTCCCCTTCGGTGGGGTCAGTTTTTTCCAATAATGTTTTTCTCCCAATTTCAAAAATGTTTTCAATACCCTCCAGTGGGTCTCAAGTTAGCAATTCTGCCTCGCACTTACTGGCTTCCTCGTGCTGGAAACAGGCTGCCACAGTCTGCAGCCCCACAGACCTTCAACTAGTGCCAGCGGCGGTGCGATCTCCCACGGCCGGAGATGCCGTGTTAATATTCATCCAAAAAAGCCCCGAGCTTATAGAGACGCACTCCACGAGGAAGAGTTCAACTGAACCTTTTATTCACAGAGGCAGCAATTACAACCTGATTTGTTACAGTCCCTGACGCGTTTCGATGCCTCCGGCATCTTAATCATAGGGCGGGTCCTTTGGAAAATCAGATACGGACTGCTGCTCATTTTCACATAACATGCATTCTCCAGTGAATTGCATGCTAGTCACAGTAGTCCCAAATCCTCCCCTTCGGGGCGGTCCGTTTTTTCCAATAATGTTTTTCTCCCAATTTCAAAAATGTTTTCAATACCCTCCAGTGGGTCTCAAGTTAGCAATTCTGCCTCGCACTTACTGGCTTCCTCGTGCTGGAAACAGGCTGGCACAGTCTGCAGCCCCACAGACCTTCAACTATGGCCAGCGGCGGTGCGATCTCCCACGGCCGGAGTTGCCGTGTTAATATTCATCCAAAAAAGCCCCGAGCTTATAGAGACGCACTCCACGAGGAAGAGTTCAACTGAACCTTTTATTCACAGAGGCAGCAATTACAACCTGATTTGTTACAGTCCCTGACGCGTTTCGATGCCTCCGGCATCTTAATCATAGGGCGGGTCCTTTGGAAAATCAGATACGGACTGCTGCTCATTTTCACATAACATGCATTCTCCAGTGAATTACATGCTAGTCACAGTAGTCCCAAATCCTCCCCTTCGGTGGGGTCCGTTTTTTCCAATAATGTTTTTCTCCCAATTTCAAAAATGTTTTCAATACCCTCCAGTGGGTCTCAAGTTAGCAATTCTGCCTCGCACTTACTGGCTTCCTCGTGCTGGAAACAGGCTGGCACAGTCTGCAGCCCCACAGACCTTCAACTAGTGCCAGCGGCGGTGCGATCTCCCACGGCCGGAGTTGCCGTGTTAATATTCATCCAAAAAAGCCCCGAGCTTATAGAGACGCACTCCACGAGGAAGAGTTCAACTGAACCTTTTATTCACAGAGGCAGCAATTACAACCTGATTTGTTACAGTCCCTGACGCGTTTCGATGCCTCCGGCATCTTAATCATAGGGCGGGTCCTTTGGAAAATCAGATACGGACTGCTGCTCATTTTCACATAACATGCATTCTCCAGTGAATTGCATGCTAGTCACAGTAGTCCCAAATCCTCCCCTTCGGTGGGGTCCGTTTTTTCCAATAATGTTTTTCTCCCAATTTCAAAAATGTTTTCAATACCCTCCAGTGGGTCTCAAATTAGCAATTCTGCCTCGCACTTACTGGCTTCCTCGTGCTGGAAACAGGCTGCCACAGTCTGCAGCCCCACAGACCTTCAACTAGTGCCAGCGGCGGTGCGATCTCCCACGACCGGAGATGCCGTGTTAATATTCATCCAAAAAAAGCCCCGAGCTTATAGAGACGCACTCCACGAGGAAGAGTTCAACTGAACCTTTTATTCACAGAGGCAGCAATTACAACCTGATTTGTTACAGTCCCTGACGCGTTTCGATGCCTCCGGCATCCTAATCATAGGGCGGGTCCTTTGGAAAATCAGATACGGACTGCTGATCATTTTCACATAACATGCATTCTCCAGTGAATTGCATGCTAGTCACAGTAGTCCCAAATCCTCCCCTTCGGTGGGGTCCGTTTTTTCCAATAATGTTTTTCTCCCAATTTCAAAAATGTTTTCAATACCCTCCAATGGGTCTCAAGTTAGCAATTCTGCCTCGCACTTACTGGCTTCCTCGTGCTGGAAACCGGCTGCCACAGTCTGCAGCCCCACAGACCTTCAAATAGTGCCAGCGGCGGTGCGATCTCCCACGGCCGGAGTTGCCGTGTTAATATTCATCCCAAAAAAACCCGAGCTTATAGAGACGCACTCCACGAATGACATCACTGATGACATCATCCAGTGAATGTGGTTTGGTTCGATATTTAAATATCAACACAAGAGCGCCATAGCCTGACCGCAACTGAACCTCCTTTTTTGGACTGCGCAAGCATTTAGGTCAGGTGGGTGCCACCAGAGACTGTCTCAGGTACTGGTTCTCTGACAACTTTGAAAATGAGTTGTTGGGGACACAATGGACTGTGCACCAAGCCAGGTATGAGCTACATACCCAATGGAGGGTTCAAAAAATTAAAATAAGAAACTACATAGACCACAATGCAAAGCGAGGGAAAGACAACGCCCACTACAAAAGAAACAAATAAAGAAGTGATGTAGTTTCTCGCCATACCAATTTTGATCGACAGCGGTGTGAAACCTTTGAGAAAGCTCACGACGACACGAGCGAAACATGTCAGGAAGACAAGGCTGCGTTTCAAATAAATTGTTGCAGGCTTCATCGCGGTGTGCGGCTAATTACCTTCCTATCTTGGAAGGTGCTGGGGAGAATGTTTAACGGCGTGGTTCTGCCGTATGCGACGCACCGCCACAAGAGCGCCATAGCCTGACCGCAACTGAACCTCCTTTTTTGGACTGCGCAAGCATTTAGGTCAGGTGGGTGCCACCAGAGACTGTCTCAGGTACTGGTTCTCTGACAACTTTGAAAATGAGTTGTTGGGGACACGATGGACTGTGCACCAAGCCAGGTATGAGCTACATACCCAATGGAGGGTTCAAAAAATGAAAATAGGAAACTACATAGACCACAATGCAAAGCGAGGGAAAGACAACGCCCACTACAAAAGAAACAAATAAAGAAGTGGTGTAGTTTCTCGCCATACCAATTTTGATCGACAGCGGTGTGAAACCTTTGAGAAAGCTCACGACGACACGAGCGAAACATGTCAGGAAGACAAGGCTGCGTTTCAAATAAATTGTTGCAGGCTTCATCGCGGTGTGCGGCTAATTACCTTCCTATCTTGGAAGGTGCTGGGGAGAATGTTTAACGGCGTGGTTCTGCCGTATGCGACGCACCGCCACAAGAGCGCCATAGCCTGACCGCAACTGAACCTCCTTTTTTGGACTGCGCAAGCATTTAGGTCAGGTGGGTGCCACCAGAGACTGTCTCAGGTACTGGTTCTCTGACAACTTTGAAAATGAGTTGTTGGGGACACGATGGACTGTGCACCAAGCCAGGTATGAGCTACATACCCAATGGAGGGTTCAAAAAATGAAAATAAGAAACTACATGGACCACAATGCAAAGCGAGGGAAAGACAACGCCCACTACAAAAGAAACAAATAAAGAAGTGATGTAGTTTCTCGCCATACCAATTTTGATCGACAGCGGTGTGAAACCTTTGAGAAAGCTCACGACGACACGAGCGAAACATGTCAGGAAGACAAGGCTGCGTTTCAAATAAATTGTTGCAGGCTTCATCGCGGTGTGCGGCTAATTACCTTCCTATCTTGGAAGGTGCTGGGGAGAATATATATATATATATATATATATATATATATATATATATATATATATATATATATATATATATTACCTACTGGCGGTCGCCAGTAGGTATATATAGTTAGGATTTTTTCTCTATGGGATTTTTGAAAATTCTATGTCTAATAACTTTGCCGTTTGTGGACGGAATTGGCTGAAATTTTCAGGAAAATGGCACATTCTGTTTCTGAGCAGCCTTTGAAAATTTGGGGGGGGTTCGTCAAGGGGGGGCCGAGAAAAAAGGGGGGTCCCAAAACGCGTTTTTCCCATGTTAATTTCCATAGGGCGGTTGGCCTCACTTTTAGACCGAACGGCTGAATGGATTTGCACGAAACTTGGCAAAATTGTAGGGACTGGTAGCCCGATGTGCCTTTTGTAGGTCTCAATATATGTGCTCCAGTGGATTTTGAGAAATTAACGTTTAAAAAAAGATATATATCTGTAAGCGCGGACCGGGCAGCGGCCTAGGACGCGTACTTTTCGCGCAACGGAGCTTTGTGAAGCGAAGCTGATTGGTTCTCCGGCGTCTGTCAACATTCCAAACAGTCCGTAGTGGCCGCAAACAGTCCGTAGTGGCCGCCATCTTGTCTCTCGGTAGGATCGAGAGACAAGAGGAGGCCAAAGCGAAGGGGTAAATGACCATAAGGGGGAATAGTAGATCCTCGCTGACCCCCTAGGTTTGATGTGGAGGTTTTAAAAGGGCCCCGCGGGGCAAAAAAAAAAAATTATAATAATAATCTTACGGCTGAATGGATTTGCACGAAACTTGGCAAAATTGTAGGGACTGGTAGCCCGATGTGCCTTTGCTAGGTCTCAATATATGTGCTTCAGTGGATTTTGAGAAATTAACGTTCAAAAAAAGATATATATCTGTAACAGCGCACCGCTTCGCGTACTTTTCGCGTTACGGAGCTTTGCGAAGCGAAGCTGATTGGCTCTCCGGTGTCTGTAAACATTCCAAACAGTCCGTAGCGGCCGCCATCTTGTCTCTCGGTAGGATCGAGAGACAAGAGGAGGCCAAAGCGAAGGGGCAAATGACCATAAGGGGGCATAGTAGATCCTCGCTGATCCCCTAGGTTTGATGTGGAGGTTTTAAAAGGGCCCCGCGGGGCAAAAAAAATAAATAATAATAATAATCGAACGGCTGAATGGATTTGCACGAAACTTGGTAAAATATTAGGGACTGGTAGCCCGATGTGCCTTTGCTAGGTCTCAATATATGTGCTTCAGTGCATTTTGAGAAATTAACGTTCAAAAACAAGATATATATCTGTAACAGCGCTCCGCTTCGCGGAGATAAAATTATATCTGTATTACCTAGCTGTTGCTAACACCAGTTAGCGACGGCTAGTAGGAGATAGCGACCATCTTGGGCCCCACTTTGCATGTGAGTGATATTTATCACTAATGACATGCAAAGTGGGCATGCCAAGATGTTAGCGACTGGAAACAGTCGCTAACATCGCTATCTCCTATTATCAACTTTTGGAAATATTCGAGATAAGCGCGAATATCTCCAAAAAGTAACAGCTGCCCTGAGCAGTTCTTAGCCATGTTATCCTATGGGAGGTGGATAACATGGCTAAGAGGATTAGCTCGGTAATGCATGAATATCGCTGAGTTTTCAGCGATATTAATGCATTGCGGTCGGTTTTTATCGTATTTGCGATAAACTTTGATAATAGCAAGGTTTATCTGCGATAATTTCTGACGGTAAAAAAATCTTTGCAATGCATCGTTAGGGATAAATATCGCTTAACTTTGGTAATATGCCCCAACGTCTGTTAACGTTCGATTCGAAGGAAATCAGGAAGTGTTGAAAAACATTGTCTGCGCCATCTTGTCTTTTTTCAAATGCCACACTTTTGTCGTGCACGGCAGCCATTTTAGATGCCTTGACCAGACCCACTCTGTGCACGCTGTCGATCCTTAGCATGGCTCCCCACCCTCGCAAGCATCTCCCCCAGGCAGTGGTCACCCCCGCTCTCTGTCTTATGCATGGGTAATAAACCTCCCCCCATCTGCGCTGCTCTTTCCTGAGAATCACACCCTGTGCCCGCCCGACACCTCCCTTTCGCCCTATTCACTACTGCACCCTCTGACACTCCTTTTCCTCTGTGTCCGATTGTCCAGGCTGGTCCTAGGGTATCAGCTAGCCCTGCAGATGTAGTTTATGGCCACAGCTGTAAAGATTCACCCCTCTTCAAAGGAGTTATAGTAGATCAAGGCCCACACTCGATGAGATCCGTCACAGCAGAAGCGTTGCTATTATCTGAAAACCATCCTGTATTGTGATTGGGGAGGGGACCGAGCGTGAAGCGGAAGATTCCAGGGATGACTCTTTGTACATCAAAGTTTTTACAATTATGTGTCACATTAAAAATATATAGCACTCCGACAAAGTAGTAAGATTATAAAACTTTAATAATTTATAAATATATACAAGAAAACAAAAATAGTAATAACATATAAACATTTTTAGGGAAAAACAACGAAGTAGCGGTCGGCTGTGCGAATAGTCCCAACGCAGCACAACGTCCAGATTTCCGGCGTGGGGCGGGTCATCAGTAGCAAACTGTTGTGCGAATAGTTCCAAGGCAGCAGAACGCGCTGAAATCTAGATGACACGAAAGTGATGTCTAGTAAGTTGCCACCCAGCAAATAACGGCGTGGGGCGTCGCGGGGGGTGGGTCTTCAGTAGCAAACTGTTGTGCGAATAGTTCCAAGGCAGCAGAACGATGGCACCAAGGTGATGTCCAGTAAGTTGCCGCACTGGTTTTGGTATCCTACAATGCTGCTCCGAATAACGGCGTGGGGCGCCCCGGGGGAGGCGGCGTGAACGGGCCTCTCCAGGTGGAGTGTCATCTGTTGTAGTGGGGCGCCCCTTTACCGTTTCAGTTGCCATTCCGTCCGTTTTTGGTCCACTGTGTCAAAAGCCGCAATTCAGCTGAGTTGCGCCCACTCTTGCGGTGCAGCGATAGGCGGCTGTCACAGGACTCTCAAAATGGCGGCAGGCTCTTTCCTTTTTGGGCCTGGTCCACTGAAATGGCCCTGGGACACCTTGGAAATCGGACGCTTGTCTGCTAGGTCTTGGACCCCATTCTCGAAAGCGTCCCCTCCGCCTTGAGAATTCATCAAAAGTTTTGGGGGCCCCGACTCCTGCAGGCTTCTGGTGGGGAGCGGCTGCCATGATTGCTCGCGGAATGACTACGACGGAGCTACGAGATGGTGGTGCTCTCATGCTGACGCCAGCTTCAGTCTGAAACATCCAGAAACAAGGTGGGGCTTTCATCGTTTGGAAAAAAAAAAAGTTTTCATCCAATGAAAAGTGTTGTTTTTAGGTCATATGATCAAGCCTTCCATCATTAGGAAACCAAAAGTAAAATGAACCAATGAAAAGTTTTATAAACAAGTTACATGACCTGTTATGCGGCATAGGGTATAAAATGCGGAGAAAATACGTTGGCACGTGAGGCGGCGTCAGTAGCGGACCGATGTGCGAATAGGCCGAAGGCAATACAACGCGCCAAGATCCGGATGGCACCGAGGTGGTGTCCAGCAAGTTGCAGCACTGGTGTGGCCATCCTACAATGTTGAAAGTCGGCGTGGGGCGCCCCGTTGGCCTGTGAGTTTGCGTCAGTAGCGGACCGATGTGCGAATAGGCCGAAGGCAGCACAACGCGCCAAGATCCGGATGGCACCGAGGTGGTGTCTAGTAAGTTGCCGCACTGGTGTGGCCATCCTACAATGCTGAAAGTCGGCGTGGGGCGCCCTGTTGGCCTGTGAGATGGTGTCAGTAGCGGACTGATGTGCGAATGGGGCCAAAGGCAGCGCAACAATATTTTCTGACGAGAAGACACCACAAGGCGCTGAGATGCCAAGATCCGGATGGCACCGAGGTGATGTCTAAGTTGCGGACTGATGTGCGAATGGGGCCAAAGGTAGCGTAACAATATTTTCTGTATGGAAGATACCACTAGGCGTTGAGATGCCAAGATTCGGATGGCACCGAGGTGATGTCTAGCAAGTTGGTGTGGTCATCCTACAATGCTGAAACTCGGCGTGGGTCGCCCCATTAGTCTGTGAGATGGCGTCAGTAGCGGACCGATGTGCGAATAGGCCGAAGGCAGCACAACGCGCCAAGATCCGGATGTCACAGTGGTGGTTTCATAGTTGAGAGGCACTTCATCTGCAGTGGGGCGCCGAGATCCGGATGGCACCGAGGTGATGTCTAGCAAGTTGCTGTACTGGTGTGGTCATCCTACAATGCTGAAAGTCGGCGTGGGGCGCCCCATTAGCCTGTGAGATGGCGTCAGTAGCGGACTGATGTGCGAATAGGCCGAAGGCAGCACAACGCGCCAAGATCCGGATGGCACCGAGGTGGTGTCCAGCAACTTGCCGCACTGGTGTGGCCATCCTACAATGCTGCGCCGAAAGTCGGCGTGGGGCGCCCCGTTGGCCTGTGAGTTCGCGTCAGTCAGTGGGGGCTGTTTGAGGATCTGACTGCATTGGAAAGCAATGTGATGCTGTGCGTCGCCCCCAAGATGGAGGTTCCTCGGCTGCAGTGGGGCGCCCCTTGGTGTTTCACTCGCTATGCAGCTGAGTTGCGTGCGCACTTGTGGCGAATAGGCCGAAGGCAGCACAACGCGCCGAGATCTGGATGGCACCGAGGTGGTGTCCAGCAATTTGCCGCACTGGTGTGGCCATCCTACAATGCTGCGCCGAAAGTCGGCGTGGGGTGCCCCGTTGGCCTGTGAGGTGGCGTCAGTAGCGGACCGATGTGTGAATAGGCCGGAACCAGCACAAGGCGCCAAGATCCGGATGGCACCGAGGTGGTGTCATAGTTGAGAGTTCTGAGCAGCGCTTGTAACACTGTCTGAAGCTTATTTGCACCTGCTGCAGCTTCACTATTGCCCTGGTGTGGCCTAAGATCGCCCATGACATAGGCGGCCACCTCCCGGGGTCCGGCGGAACTTTTTTCCTTTTCCTTTCTGCATCTTGTCCCAAATTCGTTTGACCTGAAGACACGACCAGGTCCCTGAATGTGTGCAGGGGGACGCTATTGATTGAATCAAAATGGCGGCTTCACACAAAGCTGACTCAAGCGTTTTCTGGTGGTTTCATAGTTGAGAGGCACTTCATCTGCAGTGGGGCGCCGAGATCCGGATGGCACCGAGGTGATGTCTAGCAAGTTGCTGTACTTGTGTGGTCATCCTACAATGCTGAAACTCGGCGTGGGTCGCCCCATTAGCCTGTGAGATAGCTGTTCTTTGGATTTGGGCCTGGTCCACTAAAATGGCCCTGGGACACCTAAGAACTCGAACGCTCGATTTTTTTTTCCTTTCCTGTACATGCAAAAAAAGGTAAATGCCCGGTATGTTACACGCTTCATCTGCCACGATGAACTCTCCAGAGGAAACGAAAAAATATATAGTTGTGGTAACTATACCATGCATCGTCATATGGAGAGGTGGCACCAATTAATTATAGTGCTGCATAAAAGAGAGATTTGGAGGAGAACCCCTGACCTGCTAGTCCATTCATCAAAGAAGTGGCACTGAGAGCTTCAGAGGCAAGGGAAACGGTCCCAAATATTTAGAAGAACTTTGGAAAGATTAAAATGACATGTTTAGATTGTGGTAAATTAATTTCATGTGGGCAGATGAGTGTTACTCTAATAAATACAGCATATGAACATCATCATAGTCGATGGTTGGTAGAGACATTTTGACTATATCCTGGACCTGCCCGTCCTCGCCCAAAATGGCGCCGGAATAAATGGGACTCGTAACTCCTTGTTGTGTACTGGTTGCAGAACCTTGAAATCACGAGATACGTATGCAGTTTTGAAGCACATGGCGGGCGGGGACGAGAATTGATTGAATATTTCGACATCCCTATTGATATTAAGTTCTGATGTGTTATTGATTACTGTACTATTGAAAGTTCGAATTAACGTCACCCATGGTACTTGCCCGCAAATGTATATCTAGATAATTTTATTGTAACTGGCCCTGTCGTATTTTAATTATAAAATGTACGTCCACCGATTCCATAACTGTTAGACACCTTAGTTCTTGCAACCTAATGGCCCGCCCGTTACGTTCCTCTACAGTGTAAATGTCTACTCATCACATACGATTACAGTTTGCTCCGTGGCCGGCCCACGTGGTTATAGGCTCGTATTTGTATAATGAAATTTTCACAATAAAGGTTTTTAAAAGAAAACATGGTAGTAGTATATACATTGGTAAAGTTTGTAATAATAGTCACTGTTTTAGAATCATTAAAAGGCAAGTGAAATAAAGCAGACCAATTACATGAAGGGTAAAAGGTATAATACGAAGGAACGCAGTAAAGATAAATGGTCAAGGGCTGTTGTGTTTTCTATTCCTGCAACATAAAGTGATCGATAAGAATCTCATATTCAGGCGTATCGGCGACTAAGACAGCAGGTCGACCCTCTTTTGCTCAACGGCTCCATCATGGGACGAAGAAACGCTCTTTTTCTCGAAAAAAGAATATATTTTACTTGCAGGACAGTTGTAAAATTTCCGGGAAAGTACATTAGCCTGGAACATTATAACATATATTTAAGAAAAAATAATGTTCGGAAGTAATGAAAAGCGTAATTTTTAGGTCATATGAGCAAGCCTTTCATCATTACAATAAGAAAAGTAAAATGAACCAATGAAAAGTTTTATTAACAAGTCACATGACTTGTTATGCTTACGTTACGCGCTGCGCGCCCCGGATGACTTCCGGATGCGCTAACGCGGCGCGTCATATGACGCATTACGCGACAACGCAGGTCCAGAATATAGTCAAAATGTCTCCACCAACCAGCGGTCGGAACACAACCCCTTTCAGCAGGCTAAATAGTTCTGTTAAATGAGAACAGAAGGGACAGGCAACAAGAACCATCAGTGAAAGAGGGGAGGGCTAGTTCTTCTCTACCGGGTTACATTGGGGCGCTACCGGAACTGATCGAATTGGTAGTCTACAGTGTTTCTGGATGTTTCAGACTGAAGCTGGGGTTAGCATGAGAGCAGCATCATTTCGTAGCTCCGTCGTGGCCATTCCGCAACCAATCATGGCAGCCGCTCTTTATCGTTATTTTGGGCGGGGTGGGTGGCGGAGCCGAGCTGTTTTGCAGCCATCATTGTGTGGAGTTCAGTTCATCTCACTAGTTTTGTATTTGTCATGAGGGGTTGTTCCTAATGTTTCTATTTTAGCGAGGTCAAAAAGAGATCCCATTAGTGGCCTACTGATTTTGCTCGATTCCTTTTCTTTTTTTTTACACGATTTTTCGTTATCTGCAAAGACTAAACAGAGTATTGCGACTCTGTGTTTGTTTGTAAATAGAGAATGAACCAAAGAGAACTAATTCTAAAACAGTAAATACTTGGATAACAATCAATCAAATGGAGAGAGAAGCAGGCACGACGGATTACAACGGGGGCAAAGGCCTGCGTTAACTACCTTTCACTATCTGCAAAGAGAGAGTACTCCTAATAGAAATGAGGGGGGGGGGGCACCATTCAAAGCAGATCAGTGTGCATAAACACGAAAATGTTTTCACTTACCACGTACTTGACATTCGACAGCTTATGATATTTGCTATTAAAAAACCATTGAAATTCACTGAAAAAACCATAGGTTATAGACCATATATAGTTAGGAATTAGCATTTACAAAACCTTGAAAATTCACTGAAAAAACCATAGGTTATAGACCATATATAGTTAGGAATTAGCATTTAAAAAACCTTATTTTACTCACACAAAACCATTGAAATTACATATATAGTTAGTTGCACTAACTATATATCGCGCACCTGCAATCCACTGCTGATGATGTCACATATTACATCATTCATGACATGGTCAGTGACATCACTGATGACATCACTGATGACATCTCAAATGACATCACTGATGACATCACTGATGACAACATCCAGTGACTGTATGTTTCTGTAAAGTTAAAATGTGTCTTACATATTGAAGAATGAGTGGAAGTATAAGTGTCTGGACAAAGGATTTAGTAGGTGCATGACTGAATGCATGAGTGAGTGATTAAATGTGTCTCACTGAGTGCATGGGTTAGTGACTAAAGTGTCTTAATTTGTGCATCATTATGTCTGTTGTTCTGTAAACTGCTGCATGTTTTGATCAGTAGCTATATAATTAACTATATGGGTTACTGATTGATTGTCCAAGTATTTGTATGGGAGACTGAGTGTGTGTGTGGCTGGCTGGGAGGTGTGTGACTCTGTGCAGATCAATGTGTACTTGTATCAATGATTGTATAACAAGGTAAGTATGTGTTAGTATATGTTTGAAAATGTAAGGTGCTCTATGTTTAACTGTATAGACAAGAAAATGGAAGTGTCATTGATTCTTTACAGGACTGACTAGGTGTGTGAGTAACTCCATGGATGAGTGGCAGACTGTGAGTGTCTGTATAGGTGTATGAGTGCATATGATAGTGTTGTAAAGATGAGTGATTGTATGTATGAATGATAGTATGGGTGAATGAGTGAAGGTGTGTGTAGACGTAGGAATCAGTGAGTGCGTATGTAGTAACTAGTATTGGTGTGTCAATGGTTTCAAAAATTATATTCTGTATTTAACACTGGGTGAAACAGAGGTTATATTAAAATGTGAGGAGATGCATTGTATTGTCATATGAATGATATCATCAGTGATGTGGTCATTGATGTCAAATGAGATGTCATCAGTGATGTCATCAGTGATGTCATTTGAGATGTCATCAGTGATGTCATCAGTGATGTCACTGACCATGTCATGAATGATGTAATATGTGACATCATCAGCAGTGGATTGCAGGTGCGCGATATATAGTTAGTGCAACTAACTATATATGTAATTTCAATGGTTTTGTGTGAGTAAAATAAGGTTTTTTAAATGCTAATTCCTAACTATATATGGTCTATAACCTATGGTTTTTTCAGTGAATTTTCAAGGTTTTGTAAATGCTAATTCCTAACTATATATGGTCTATAACCTATGGTTTTTTCAGTGAATATATATATATATATATATATATATATATATATATATATATATATATATATATATATATATATAGAGAGAGAGAGAGAGAGCAATCTGCCTTGAAGTTGAATTGATGTATAAGTGTCTGAATTGAGAATTTAGTAGCAGAGTGAATGACTATCTAAGTGATTAAT